>NC_089225.1:67283422-68542624 GCF_963924675.1 Phocoena phocoena
TATTGGTATGTTCAGATTTTGTATTTTTCATGATTCAATCTTAGCAAATTTATCCATTTCTTCCAGCTTATACAATTTATTGTCATATAATTGTTCATAGTAGCCTCTTATGATATTTTGTATTTCTGTGGTGTAAACTGTAATTTTTTCTCTTTCATTTATAATTTTGTATATTTGAGTTCTTTTTTTCTTGGTTATATTTATTTCTGCTCTAATCTTTTATTTCCTTTCTATTGCTAACTTTGGAATTAGTTTCTTTTTCAAATTCCTTGAGGTATAAAATTTGATCATTTATTTGAGGTCTGTTTCTTAACATAGGCTTTTACCATTGTAAACTATCCTTTTAGAACTGATTTTGCTGCATCCCATAAGCAATTTTATTGTTTTCATTTTCATGTGCCTCAAGTTACTTTCTGATTTCCCTTTTGATTCTTTCATTTACGCACTAGTTTTTCAAGGTTGTGTTTTAATTTTCAAGTATTTGTACGTTTTTCCATTTTCCTGTTATTGACTTCTTGTTTCATATTATGATCAGAAAAAAACAACTGATAGGATTACAGTCTTCTATAAATTTATTAATATTTGCTTTGTGGCCTAAAATATGATCTAGAGAATGTTCTGTGTGCCTTGAAAAGTATGTGTATTGTGGTGCTGTTGTCTAGAATGTTCTATATATGTCTTTTAGGTCTATTTGGTATAAAGTGTTATTCAGGGCCACTGTTTACTCATTAATTTTCTGTCTGGATGATCTACCCAATATTGAAAGCAAGGTACTGAAATCCCCTATTATTATATTACTGTCTATTTCTCTCTTTAGTTCTGTTAATATTTGCTTTTTATATTTAGATGCTCATTGCATTCTTCAATTCCAGAATTAGTTGCTCTGTGGTTTCTACTTCTTTATAAAACTTCTCATTCTATTAGTGCATTTTTTCCTGATTTTATTTAGTTGTCCATCTGCGTCCTCTTGCATTTCATTAAGTTTCCTTAAGACGTCTGACAAAGAATTCAAAACAGTTAATTTGTAGAACTCCATTTCTTTAGGGTAAGTTACTAAAGCTTAAAAGTTTCCTCTGGCAGTATCATATTTGCCTGTTTCTTCACGATCAATGCACTCTTGCATTGGTGAGCAACTCCTCCCAGGCCCTTAGTAAATAGTGCTAGTAACAGGACCATGGCTAATGGGGCTGTAGCCTACTCCTTAGGGGTACAGAGCTGTTTCTGGGTCTTTAATTGAGACCACAGTTGGCAAGTCAGCCTCTTGGGTGCAGGCATGCCTTCTCAAAATGTTTTGGACTCCACTGAAGTTTCACAACTCCCACCTAGATCCCAAAGCTCCTACAAAGGCACTTTTGCCCATTTATGGTTGCCAAGTTATTGTTGCTGAGGTGAGATATCAATGAGAACCTCTTTTTCCTCCACCTTGCTCACTTCATCTATTTTTCTTCCCTGTCATTTTGTCTTCTATCTTTTCTCTTCAAAAAAGAGAAAAGAAAACTGTTTCAATTTCTTTCCATTTTCTTTCCTTTTATCAAGGTGACCAAGATAGAAGAGGCAAATATGACTGAGGTAAAAGAAACTGGCAGGATTGGGGAATGGTTAAACAAAGGGGTCATGAAAAAAATAAGTAAATTTATTAAGGATAATGGATACCAGCAGGGAATTAAAACATGAGAAAGATGAAGACAAGAATGAAGCCTGTGGCATTTGATTGGACTTGGATAAATTGGTGTGAGCTGTGTGTTAACAAATGGATATGAATAAACAAAGAAATAGATATAGGTCTCTCTGTGCATGTGTGTGTATCTTAGCTCTGTCTAATGAAAATACCTGGAAGCTACGAGCACATTTCATGTCTAAGTTTTTAAAATAAAAGTTTCAAAAGCAGTAATAACAAACAGGAACTAGTATTGGGAATGAATAAAGTAGGGAAAGATCATTTCTACAGTATAATCACAATTAAGAAGTTCTACATAAATAGAATGAATTGTAGAATCAGAAACAAATAAAAATTTGGTAAACATAACAGTCCTATTTTTTCAGGTGACTATCCTCAGTGGATACTAACACTCATGGATGAAAATGTGTTGAGAAACATACTATATAGTCTTAAAATATCTCTCACAATTCCAATCAAAATTATGGAACATTTTTGTTTTCGTAGAAATTTACAAACTTATTCTAAAATTTATATATAAGTGGAAAGGGTCCACAAATCTAAGATTGGTTTGAAGATGATAAAGAAAGCTGGATGTTGTACAGTGACAGGCAAATCTGTAGTAATGAAGAGAATGTGGTACAGGTGCAAGGAAAGACAAATAGCTCAATGGAGCAAAGAGAAACATACTGACTCCTATTGTCACCTGGTTTACGTCCAAGTGACACTGCATTGAAATGAGGAAAGGTGTTCTTTTTTAAATAAATGGTACTGGATCAGTTGGAATCTGTGTGAAAAATACATCTTTTCCTCCACAACACACAAATAGCAATTCAGATAGATTATAAAACTAAATTTGAAAGTTAAAACAATAAAGCTTTTAGAAGTTAACACGGGCAAATATCTTCAAGACCCTAGATAGACAACAATTTATAAGTATATAAGAAACAAAATATTAAAGAAAAGATAGATTAATTATATGTCAAAAATTAAGAGATTCTGGGACTTCCCTGGTGGCTCAGTGGTTAAGAATCCGCCTGCCAATGCAGGGGACACAGGTTTGAGCCCTGGTCCGGGAAGATCCCAAATGCCACAGAGCAATTAAGCCCATGTGCCACAACTACTGAGCTTGCACTCTGGAGTCTGGGAGACACAACCACTGAGCCCAGATGCTGCAACTACTGAAGCCCGCAGGCCTAGAGCCTGTGCTCTGAAACAAGATAAGCCACCGCAATGAGAAGCCTGCACACCACAATGAAGAGTAGCCCCCACTCGCTACAACTAGAGAAAGCTCGCACGCAGCAACAAAAACCCAATGCAGCCAAAAAATAAATACAATTACTAAGAAAGATTCTGACCATCAAAAGACATTAAGAAAGTGAAAATTAGGCCACAAAATGACAGATATTTACAATATGTGAAAACAACAAAGGATATATGCAAGTCCATAAAAACTACAAATCAATAATAAAAAAGCAGACATGCCAGCAAAGTCAAAAACTTCACAAAAGAGGATAAACAAATGACAGACAGCATATGAGAAAATATGCATCATTAGTCACCAGAGAAATGAAAATTAGATACCACTACCAGAGGGCTAAAACAAAATAACAACAACCGATTATACCAATTATTAGTGATGATGCGGAGAGCTAGAACTTTTCTGTCCTGGTGGGGCTGTAAATTAGAAATCCACTTCGGAAAATAGTTTGCAGTATTTATTAAAGCTGAAAATATTCATACTACCACTCATCAATTCTATTCCAGAAATACATATACTTGTGCATCAAAGAGCATGTACAAAAATTTTTGTAGCATCATTATTTGTAATATCTCCAAACTAGAAACAATCAAAATGCCCATCAATAATGAAATGTAAAAGTACAGTTTGCTATATCCATATAGTGGATACCATTCAATGAACTGCTCCTACAGGCAACAACAGGAATGAATCTCACAGACATAATATTGAATAAAATAAACCAAGCACAAATGATACATGTCGTTAGATTCTATTTATGTAATATATAAAACATTCAAATTTCATCTATAGTGATATATGTCAATATTTTGCTTGGCGACATCACTGATAGACTTCTGGTATACTGATAATGTTCTAGATCTTGATCTAGGTGACAGTTATATAGGTGAGTTCATTTAGTAAAACTCAGAGATATATGCTTAATATTTTTGCATTTTACTGGATATAGAGTATGCTTCAATAGAAAAAATTAGACAAGAAATCAAGCCCCAATTCATGCAGTTTGGTCAGCTTCATTGCAATTTGTGGCTCCAAGACTGACAGAACTAAGCCAGTAGAAATCTTCTATTTCTTTTAATAAGCTAAAGAAGCTGTTATAATACTTTTGAAAATAAATATCAAAAAGATAAAACACAAACTGACAGCAGTGTGCGATGCTCAACATTTATTTAAGAAAAGTTTTAAAATTTTATGTCTCAGAATTTTAAGATTAGCACATTCATACTCAAAGAGAGGCTGTAACCTGGACTGAGTTTTTATACACAAGATAGAAATCCAGGGCGAAAAGGTGGAAAGGAATCACAGAGTGTCATATTAAAGTTCTGATCACTTACTGTTTGACTATTTATATTTCATTTTATGATAATACACGTAAAAGATCAATTGTTCTAGAAACAGGAAGATAAATGCTTATTTTATCAAATATAAAGAAAACATTATAACGGTGCTAGATTATCTCTTCTATACCTGTCTCTAACATAATCTTGCTAAGGATAAAAACTAATTTTTCTGGAATCTTCTTCCCCGTAAGCTCTAGGTCAGAATTTGCTAATGAAAGTAATTTGTGTGAGATACAGAAGGGAGAAGTGAAGCAAAAGTCATTGTTTTCAGAGATCAGTCATAGTGCCTTAATCAGAGTGAAGCTGCAGATGACTTTACAAGCTCACACTGTCCCACTGTGGCAGACTTCGCAGAATTCTTCATGAGCTCTCTCTTCATGCTCCCACCTTTTGGCTAGACACATCGCATAACTGGATTTCTATTTGAACACCAGCTTTTCCTCTTGCTCTAGTGCTTTAGGCTCTAGTTGTTATTGTCTCACTGATCATCCAGCTGTAGCATTTCAGATGTTCATACTAGCCTTTCCTGCTTTTGTATAAGCTCTAATTCATTTTATTAAACCCCTCACTCATATAAAAGTTGAATGGCTCAGTTTTGTTAACTGAGAAGCCACTTTGATATTTTACACATTGAAGTTTTCCAACTTTACTGCCACATTCACATTTTTTAAGTTAAAGAACAGGATAACTTACTGACATGTTATTTAAGCACTTCAAAACAATTTAAAGAGATGTAATTTATAATAAGCACAATGTACCAATGTTAGTGAAAGCATATTTTCTATATTCTACATGCAAAACTTAGACTTTATTAACTTTTAATTAATGTGACAATCTTCTTATTTATAAAGGTAGACTGCTTCCTTTATCACTCTGAAAGTCTTCGGAAACTTTACCAGGTAGTTAACAAACTTGAGTTACCGAAACAAAGATTTTTTTTTAATTCTTGTACTTCGTGAAGGTTAAAGAAATAATTTTGGTTTTAAAATATATTTTATGAAGCATAATGGTTATAGAGACTAAGATTTTGCAATGTTAACATTTTGCAATGGTAGATGATAATTAGCAAAGGTCAAAAACTGTTCTTATTTATGATTAGCTGCAAATAAAGTAGGAATTTAAATGTGTTATCTGAATACCTTTGGACAATCAGATATTCATTGGTAAGAGTTTACTCCTTAGTGATAAAATAGTCTCCAAATAGATGTGATGAAAATACTATCTTTGAAGTAAGCTTTGATGAAATCTGATAAAACTCAATTATAGAAAACTGCATTATTTGAGTAAAAAATTAATGAGGAAAGTGAAAGTTGCCCAAAGACACAGAATATGCATTTGAATCTTATGATCACAGGCAGGCATTATCTATTCAAGTTCTCACAATAATTGTTTCCATAAAGGGAAGAGGAAAAAATTATATAAAGAAGAAGAAGTGGAAAATAACATCTATTTAGGGCTGTCTACAAACGATTGCACAGCTTCTTTACATATGCTATTTCACCTTTTAATAACATAATTATTGAAAATAGATATTATTATCATTGCCATTTTATGAATTAAGGAATTGTGGTTCATAGCTCATTCAGTTAAGAGTTGGTAAAGGTGAACTTAGGACTACCTTGTACAAGAGCCTGTTGGAAATTTTTTAAATTAGTGTGACAAAGATAAATTTTATTCCTGTGAACACACTAATATATAGTGTGTTCTGGAGTGGAGGAATCACTTTCTAATTCTGTAACCTTGAACAAGTTATTAACCCTGAGATAACACAAAGGATTCCATTTCCAAATCAGACTTACATGATTTGAAGATCTTTTCCAATATAAACCTCTCCTAATAATTTCAAAATAATTTTATTAGTACTTTCTGTTTAAAGATATCAAAGAAATCTAGAAGCATTAATAGGGCAGTTAAGTAATAAAGTTAAACAAGAAAGGGAGCAAGAAAGTCACCAAAGGAATCTTAGTAAATACAGCATAAAATAATTTGACAGTAGAACATATATTTATGTTAATAAGTGAAAATGGGTTTATTAAATTTTTTAAAAATTTCAAATTGTCCCACAAAACAAAACCCAACTGTTTTCTGTATGTCACAGATATATCTAAAAGTGATTCAGAACGATTTACAATAAAGAAATAGGCGACTGCATATGTCTGTCATGCCACCACTAATAAAACAGAAATGAGCTCCTATATCAGACAAGGTAAAATTCAGACAAAAGTCTCAAAAAAGAATTGAGAGATTTTTTTTTTCTACCAATGTCCTCTAAGGTCTTTTTTATTCCCACCTTCATTACTTTTGAAACCATACTAAAGATAAAAGTTTTTTTCAGACTGTTCACTAATTAGGTGAAAATTAACCAAACAAACAAAAAGCCCTGCAACTGATAAGGTGCTTCCTGTGAAATAACCCTGTGATTTCCTGCAACATTAATATAAATGACCAACTGACAGAAGACGCTAGGACGTAGTAATATTTTTAACTGGTGCTTATTCTGAACACTTATATTAGGATAGTTTTGATACCAACTACATGAAAATGTGACAATTATTCCATGTTAACAAAAATTTCTCAATTCATTATTACAAGGATAAAAAAGTTAAATTAATAAATGCCTCTAATTATGGTTACACATTTAAATGAACGTCTATTTTTTTAACAAAGTTGAACAACCACATTTCTACGGTGATTGCACCTAGTATAAAACAAATATGCTTATTGAAAAAAGATTAATCTTAACTTGATTGCAGTTTCAGTCTGAGTAGAACAGATCCAAAGTTATATTCTCGAACAGCATAAAGCATTATATTAAGTGCCACGATTTGAAAAACTGACAGAAGCCTTGAGTTACAACCTTAAATTTCCCATTAATCTATTGGTAATTTTGGAAGATTTCATTTTACTAATTTCCTGTGATTTTATTTATAAAATAAAAGTATTCATTTAAATGTCTGATACCATTTTCTGTTCTAATATTCTGAAGGATTTTCATGTTTTAAAATCTTTTTATTGAAGTATAAATGCTCATAATCTATTATTAGATTTTATTTTGTGGCTGTCCTTCCTTAAATTCATAATACACACATTACATATATAAGGAAAATATGTCAATTATAAATCTGTAGCTAAAGAAAATTTGCATAAAGTAATCATGCTAATTCTGAAAAACTATTTTTTTATCTTTTCTCTTTTGTTTATCTTTAAAAATATTGCCTTGATCCACCGAGTTAATTTCACAAGTAGCTAACAGTTTTTGATCCTCCATTTAACAAAATAACTATACCTTTACCCAGATCAGTAAGCCCCTGAACTTTGTTTAATTTGCAGATACTGATAGGTTTTATAAGTATCACTGTATGAAAGCCGAACAATTGCAATTAAAATATTCTGATGCAGTCGAAGTATGCAAGAAAGTTATTACTATAATTTAATGATGTATCTATTCTTTAAATAAATAATTAAATGAGAGAAAAAGAGGAATGACAAGCTATTACAGTTTTTTTTTTTTTTACTACCCTATAGCTCATTTTTTAAAATATATATTGGAGCACAGTTGATTTACAGTGTTGTTTCAGGTGTACAGCACAGTGATTCAGCTATACACATATCAATCCTTTTCCAAATTCTTTTCCCATTTAGGTTATTACAGAATACCGAGTACAGTTCCCTGTGCTATACAGTAGGTCCTTGTTATATGGTTTAAATACAGTACTGTGTATATATCAATCCCATACTCCCAATTTATCCTTTGCCACCCCTACCACCCCCACACCTTTCTCCTTTGGAAACCATAAGTTTATTTTCTAAGTCTGTGAGTCTGTTTCTGTTTTGTAAATAAATTCATTTGTATCATTCATTTTAGATTCTGCATGTAAGCGATATGATATTTGTCTTTCTCTGTCTGACTTACTTCACTTACTATGATAATCTCCAGGTCCATAGCTCATGTTCTTAACACCGTGTAGGAAAACAATAATTTAGGGATTAAGAATGTGAGATGCTATCTAAAGAAAATAGTGTCAATTAGAAAGATCATTGCTCAGAAATGGATGCAATAAAATAAAATGAAAACAAAAGCATAAATATCCTGAAGTAAACACTGGTAATGTCCTTTTAAGCAATAACCAAGAAAAAAAATTTTCCCTTTTCTTAAATTTACTCATTTACTGAAATGGTGTTTATTGATTACCTCCTACTGTCTTTTCTATTTAATAATAATTACTGAGCACTGATCTACTTATTGAAGAGTACATTGAACAAGACAGACAAATCTTCCCTGAAGAATCTTCATTTTATCGTGATGAGACAGACCCATGTCTTCATATGATCGTCCCTCTGTGCCTGTCTATATCCTAACCTCCCATTCTGATAAGGATATCAGTCATATTAGATTAGGGCCTATTCTGATGATCTCATTTTAACTTAATCACCTATTTAAAGGCCCTCCCTCCAAATATGGCGACATTCTCAGGTACTGAGGGTTCGGATTTCTACATAGGAATTTTAGGGGAACACAATTCAGCCCATAACAGAGCCCAAGGTTTTTATGGTGGATGATTAGATAGCACCTGCTCCCTGGCACATATCAAAATCCCAGACGCCCAGATAGAAAGCATGTGTCCCAGCATAAACACTGTCTTTACAGTCTAGGAACAGTGAACCCATGTAATCAGTTTGTGAGAGGTTCAACTGCCAAGTTCCCAGATGCTAGTCACGAGAGAATCTTGCAAGCAGACTTCTCTAAAAAGATAGCAGGCTCAGGTGTAGTGTATTAACCCTTTTGTACACAGGCTGACAAGTTCAAGCTTATTTTTAATTTGTGATATATTTTGGGCTAAATATACACATGTTTATTATGATTACTAAATGTTGCTTTGATTTTTAAAGGAGACAAAAAATATATTTTGCCGGTTAGTCCATAATAAGCAATTTGGCCACTACTTTCCTTTTATTCATTCCCTAAGCTTATATAACTTTAAATACATTAACAGAAAATTATCCAGTGATTTTGCTTAAAGTTAGCAGAGTAAAGGTTTCAAAATACAAGAGTAAAAAAAAAAGAACATGAAAATTGAGGGAAAAGAATCTATATTGTCTCTGAAACAAAAAAAAATTATAAAAACTAGTTTTAGCCGTTACTTGAAACCACAACCTATGAGAAATATCTACTCAGGACAGAAAGAAGATAATAACATCAGGCACGTACCTTACCAAATCTCTGTGGTAGGATGAATTAGTATAACTGCTTTGAGGGAAACATGACAATATCTGTAAGAAAAACAAACAACATACCCTTTAATCTAGGAATCTATTTAAAAGGATGCTTATTACAGAATTTTTGTAACAGAAGAAAATAAAAATTCATAAATATAAGACTAGTTGAATAAATTATGGTAATTACACACTATACATGTGTAGTTAAAAACTAAATTAAATCACAGTTGTTCATATGGAATGATCTTCAAGACATTGTTCAGTAAAAATGAACACTAAATGCTTCATAAGATATGTCTGTATGTACATAACAATACACAGACTATATCAATAGTTGCTTCTGGGTTGAGAGTCTTGGGATCTGAGAATAAGGGCAAATTAATTTTAGTCTTCAGATTTTTACCCACATATGTTGTTACTTTACCAATATAAAATTCTTCATCTTATGCCTTCTGAGGGACATCAAATGACTAAATCAATCAATAGGATGAAAGCTGAGAAGGGCTATCATAGAAATCAATGCATCTTGGAATTTAAGATAACATAAAGGATTAGCTTGATAATTCAGATTCAAGGGACTCATACCCAGTATCAAGCTTTACTAATAATTTCAAGGATATATGTAATCATAAGGCACAGGTAACATTTAAAAAAAGGTCCAAGACCTCTAGCACAGTTCTCCAAGTCCTACTACACCACATCAGATGCACTCTGGCCCAAGTTAACAGATGAGGTTTTTGTGAGGAATGCATTACTTCACTTTGATAGAAGGAGCCAGTTAGATTATGAGACATTTATATTTTATATTGGGTTACGCAGATTATATAACATTCTCCAACCAACCATTATCCATAAATCTTTATATTCCAGTTTGTTTACCATAAGCAATTCTAGACAATTTAGGAAAGTCCTGCTAAAAGCATTCCATAGAAAATGATTTTTGCTATTGCTATTGTGTGGGTAGGGCCATCATTAGCATGTAGCAACAAAAATATACTTAGGACTCACTAAATGCTTGCTAGGTACTATGCCAAGTACTGTACATATAAAATTGAATAAGCAAATACCTGCTTTCAAGGAGTTTCCATTCTATTAAAGGGAGAGTGACAGGTAAAGAGACATTTTGGATGTATTGGGAAAAGTGCTAAAACGGAGGGAAGCACAGAGGAAGATAATTTGAAAAAGCTTAGAAATGTCAGAAAGGCTTCCTAGAGGAGAGAATACTTAAGCAGTCTTAAAGGCTGATTGCAATTAGCCAAGCAATGAAGTGCAAAGGGCTGTCAGGCAGAGGAAACAGCACAGCAAAGACACAGTCAGTCTTGAATCAGCAGGCTCAGAAGGGGAAGTATCTAGAATTTCTCACCTTCTGGTTTGGGTAGATACTGACATTGTCACTGAGATGAGAAATGCAGGAAGAATAGGGTCTTTGTTTTGTTCTGTGGGGGAAGGTGTGGGTTGACATTTGAATATATTAAATTTGAGATGATTGTGAGACATCTGTTCAAATTTAGGAGTCCTAAGCAACTGCATGGCATTAAAACAAATAGAGCAGATGTAAAAGTAGAGTGTACGGATTTAAGAAACTGCCTCTGGGGCCACTATTTAATAGTGATTGTTATTCTTCTTTAATCTTTGAAAAAAATGGGGTATTTCTTGACAAGGTTGTTATAAAGGTTAATGTAGAGAGTGTTTAGCACAGAATCTGTAGTTAGCAAATTCTCAATAAATGGTAGGTATTATTACTAATGACCCCAAAGTAAGAAGATAAGTGTGTGCCAAGGAATCTAAGAGACTAAGTCCAAATTCCTGACATCAGATACAGTCTCTGCCCTCAAAGTACTCACAGTCTAGTTAGCTCCTTGAAGAAAGGGACCATATTTTTCTTCTCATCACTGTATCCTTTAGTACCCAGCTCAGATGACTGGCCCAAAGGTGTCAGGCACTTTATAAATTTGGGCTGGATGGTTGAGAGGAGAAAGGCATATAGGAGAAGAGCAAGAGAGGTGGACAGTTGGCGAGGAGGGATTGGGAGAGAGAGAGAGAAGAGAGCTATAAATGAAAGAGGAAGACTAGAGTGGGGTCGGAGGACGGTGTCCTGTGGGACCTGGAGTGGGGTGGGGCGAGGTTATGGGAACCCGGGGATGTGGTATGGTCACAGTCTGCAAGCGGGGGTGGGGGGGGCGGGGCATGTAGAAAGCCAGGCCCCTGGCCCTAGAATGGGCTGCACAGTCACTCTTTTTTGTTTGTTTTCTGCATGGAACCAAACCTTCTCGGAGGCCAGGAGATATTAGCCAGCTGGCATGCCAGCAAAGCTTTATACATTTTGATTCTGAGTTGGTTTGACTGAGGGCTGTAGGGTTCAGAGAGAAAAGATATTTCGACCTTGGCGCGCTGGGACCAGGCCCCTAGTACCGATTTCCCCAGCTCTGAGGCGCCCAAGCCTCCGGCGCAAGGGACCGGCCCTCGCGGAGGGCACTGCTGTTGCGGCGCCCGCGCATTCGGAGCCTGTGACGCCGCGAGGGTGGGCAGCTGGAACTCGGGGTACCGGCCATTCCGGCCCGGTGGGGACTGAGGGACAACGACGGGAAAGGGGTGCGAGGGGAAGCGAGAGGGGAGGACGGCAGAGGCGCAGAGGGGCCCAGGCCGGCTATGGAGTTGTACCTCAGCGCCTGCTCCAAGGCTGCCAACGTCGCCGCTACCAAGACGGCCGCCAGCGGCCTGGCCGCGGCCAGCCAGCAGTGCGGAAACGTGAGTGTCAGCGAAGACCGGTCGTCCTTGTCCTCTACCAGGCCTCAGGCCTGGTGGGCGCGGTGGTGGGGCGGTGCCGCGGACGGTCACGTGCGATCCCTGTGGACCATAACCGTCCAGCTTCTGGCGCCCTCGTGCGGCGCGGCAGGTGGCAGGGCTCTGGCTGCACTGGCCGCAACTGGCCGTGGCGCGGTGGGAGGGAGCTGGTAACACGGAAGCGGAGGTCTTTCCGGCTGTCTGGCAGGGCTGGACCCTTCTGTTCCTTAGGTTGGAGTAACAGTAGGTTGGCCTAAACTAACATACCTAAAGGAAAGACAAAACTCTCCAATTGTACCTGACAGGTCGCGCACAAAACCCACTTTCCGGGGATCGGAGCGGCTCAACTACTGGATCTGCCTCTTGGGGTGAAGCTGCCTGTGATCCCAGGAAGCAACCCTTTATACTATACCACAAAATTAAGTGAAAAGGTAAAGTGATGTTTAATTGGCTTACGTTGGTTTCTTTATCCTTTTCGACTGCTGTTAAATTCAGGCGCTAGCTACATCAGGCGAAGTGCATTGAGGGAATTTGCACTAATGTTCCGTACCTATCCTATCTTAAGCTATTGTTTAGGATGCGTACCAAGCAAATTCATCTAGTATGATTTGGACAGAATCATGGGCTAGAAAGTTTAGATTCTTAGTTCTGTCTTAATATGATTCCATAAATTAACTTTATAATAACACTTCACTTATACCTATTTATTGAGATTTAATTCACTTAGAAATATGTTTGGTCGAAAGGTGGAAGGTTATCTGTACTGGCTGGCATTTAATTATATGTTATGATTTTAACCAATAATAACTTGGACAGAATTCTCATTACAGAACACCTCTCTGTTTTGAGCTGAATTCTGTTTCACACACGAAGTGCGAAAAAAAGTAGAGTTGAAATGAATTAAAGTGTTTAGTCCTTTAACCTGACTTTAGGAAAACAAGGCTCTGTCTCCCTGAGGAGACTCCATGATTTGCCCCAGCCTCCCCATCCAGTCTTTTCTCCAGTGCACAACCTCTGCTTTTTCTAGTTGAGGTCTTTTATACCTACTCACACAGACCATGTTAATACTTCTGTGACTTTGTTCACCTTGCCTCCCAAACCTGGCATACCCTTTGCTCTTCTCCCCAACTATGAATTTGGGCCATCTTTCAAGATTCCTTCTCAACCATTACAGCCCCCCAATTAGCTTATATTTCCTTATAATTTGCATTGCCCTTGGTTTGTATAATTTTACTCAACACTATAATTTTATAATTTAAATCTTACTGGGTTATAGTGTATACTGCCCTCAAACTCTTTCATGTTTTTAGTCCTCAGTGTGACCCCCTCTCTCAAACCTCCCCATTCCTTGATTCAGTACTTAACAGTAAAGGAGGTTCAATACATTCTTTTTGAGCAGTTGCTTTGATCCGTATGGCAAAAAATTCTACAAGGAAGAATTCTGAGTTACCCCCTTACTCATCTAGTATTTATGATGTCATCAGAAATGAGTAGGGGCCCTTCATATTTGATACTTGACTAATAAACATGATTTCTTAAAGTAAATTTTGTTTATGGAAAATACATAACTTCCCTTTTTAAAAAAAGTCTCTTCTACTAGAATACAGCAAGTTAACTAAAAATATGCCAACCTCACACAATTTGACTAAGTCATATACACACAAACCAGCTTTCCTAAGCATGCTTGAAACCTATATCACTCCTTTTTATTATGTAAACTTAGCCCTGTCTTCTGTCTGCTTCCTCAAATATTGTTTGCTATATTACCATTTTCTCTGTCAAATAATAATTCACTTGTCAACTACTTTTTAAAAAGATGTTCTCTGTTCTTTATTACATTCATTTTCCCCCAGACTCTTCATTTAATCATAATTAGGCCCAATTTCCCTGAAGACTGACTTTGTACTGAAAGAAAAAGAAGGATATCAATCTCCTCAATGAAGTAGTGCTTTATATTTACACTTTTAGTTGTTTCTTTCCAATTATTTTAATTGACAACAGATGGGTTACCCTGACAATAATAAATGGGTTTGTATTGGGTTGCCCAAAAAGTTCATTCAGGTTTTTCGGTAAGATGTTACTGAAAAACCCGAACGATCTTTTTGGGCAACCCAATATGAAAGGTGTTCGTTTACAGGTCACTAGTCCAGGGCTGGTTTTGAGAAACATAGGCCATCAAAGCTAAAATTCAACATCTAAAAGAAGTTGACAGCTAAACATCAACATCTAAAAGAAACAATCCACTCCTTGACTCATGATTTTTGACTATTTCCCTTACAGGAAAGATATGAACTTTTTATCTGGTCTCACTGAATTTAAGACATTGCCTTATAGAATTCCCTTTTTTTTTTTCTTGCCTTCTCAGGGAAGCTTTGGTAATTAGGGAATTCTACTTTACAACTTAGACCGCTTGGAAGAGATTAAAGTCTGGTATTAAGCAAGTGGTCAGAAACTTACCTGGAAGCTTTTAAATGGATAAGGAACACTAGCATCCTATCAGGTTCCCCAGTCTCCCCTTTTGTCCACATAAGAAGAATCCTCATACTTACCTTGAGGGAGTTCTTTTTAGGGTCCCAACCCAAGCTCCTTAGTGTTCAGAATCTGACTGAGGTGGCTACCACCAGACAGAACACAGACTGAGCACAAATTGGTACCTCCAGACAGTTCTGGATTGATGCACAATGTGTGGGGTCATATAAATTGAATTAGATGCCTGCAGACAGGGCACGTGCTCTCAGGTTTGCCACATCTCCCACACGTTCCAACTGCCTTTCACTTGAGGCAATTCCTGCTTTGACGTCACTTTAGACTAAAATTTCTGTTGTTCTGGCCAAGAAAACCTAAAGGAAAGCACAAAGATAGGATGCAAAGACAACATTCGGATGACTTCCACACCTGCTTCCATCCTCTACTTTTTCCCTTTCAGAGGTTCTCCCATTACCCATTATCACCATCCTGCTATTGAAAAATTTTTGAAAAATGGACTAAGTACTCACATCCCCCCCAAAATTTTAAGCCCCCTCACTTTGTAATGTTTTAACTTAAAGATGAGATTAAATAATTCATCTGCTTCCTCTAAAGTAACAGATATAGCATTATGACTATTAGCTGATATTTTCCTTCTTTTATATGTTAATGACTACTTCATAAGGTTGTATTTGGTCTTTACACATATGGAGAAACCTCAATCCCTATCAATATCCTTTATAATTCGTTCTTCAATATGTTGAACTGTATAATATAGACCTTGAATTTTTTCCTGACTGTAGTGCTCAGAAATCATTGGGTTTCTTGTATTAGATAAGAACTGAAAATACAGTAACTCTTTAATTCATCATCTTTAACATCTGAGTTTTACTTCTATTTTTTGTCAGAGTTGTTTCAATGAATTTTTGTGAAAGATTTTCTGTTTTCCTTCATTTTCAGATTATTGAGATATAATCATGATAATTGATATTATCCCTTTATCCTTCTAATGCAGTGCCTTGATCTGGAAGAGGGAGGAGGAAAAGGGAGAATCTTAGTATTAGCTTTATACATTAAAAACAAATTTTATCCTATTCCCTTTCTTTTCCTTTCCTCCTCCGTTTTCTAGCTTTGGGTCAGGAGCTGATGGAGATTGGGGTGGGGGGGTGGATTAATTGAGTGAGGGTGGATTTTTAGAATAATTCAGGTCAGTGAAGAAAAGAGGTAGGGATAAGAAATTAACATTGCCCATTCCAAATTCTTCTACTGCTGGTTTTTCCCCACTTCACATTCTTCTTGCATACTTTATTTTCAGTGAACAATCTGGTATTCTAATAGGTTGATATTAAAAGTAAAATTCATTAATTGTATGTTTAAATCCATGTTTGCAGCTTTTCCGACCTTCTTATGGTTTTAACCTGACTGATCCTTATTGTCGACTTTTGGAAAACCAATATAAAAGTCTCCATGATCCACATTTAAGAGCCTACCATAAGCGTAAAGACATCTTGAGGAGATTAAAGAAAGGTGGCTACATCACCAGCAATAATAAAGTGAGTTGAAGATAATTTCTTTTAATCATTGAAAACCTCCAAGACTTGGTATAAGCTTGCTTCTGTACCTCACTGGGTGACCTGTATCACCTTTAACTTGGTCATAAAAGATACTTAATGGAAAAGTCCATAAATTATTCAGTTTTTGGATCAAAGGAAGTCAGACAGCAGTTGTTTTCTAAGTGAAACTACTTCCTCATTTACCTTTTTTCTTTGTTATATCAAAAGATGATTACCAGATAATTTGAGGATATACAAATAATTTTCCCAACTGTACCATAGTCCTCTTTCTCTGTCTCTGATGGCATGTATGCTTGTCAAGGATTATGTCCCATATACTTTTTGAAAACTTTAGACAAAATAAGAATCTAGCAAAATCAGCCTGATAGAGTCCTGATAGACTCTATTCTTATTGGGGTTGAACATTTTACGTTGGTATTTTTAATAGCTCCAATTGTATGTACTCAGTTCCTTATCATGGCATAAGTCATATTAATAAAGTAATGTTACTTGGATAGCAGTTTCCTATTGTTTAACAATTTTAGAGAGGTATTACTTACAAAATTGTTAGCAATTTATTACTCGATATCAAAATGTTATTTTTGCTCTGGAAAGTAATTGCTTTGATTTTAAAATATTTGTATTTATATATTTTTGTTGTTGTTTTGTGTGTTTTTTTTTAGATTGTATGTACCTTGAGGGAATTGAATAAGTACAGGCAATATCTTACCAGTTTAAAATTAGACTTTGAAAGAAACTATATAAGAGAACAAGTAAGTTAAATACTTAAATTTGTTTTTTTTACATAGAGTTTGGAGGAAAGGTTTGTATACAAAGTATTTTCTTATAATATTTTACTTTGAATTTTGATAATTTTTCCAAGTAAAAATTTAGAGCAGTAGTAAATAATATTTTGAGGTTCCTATTTTGTGCCAAGAGAAGGAAAGGGACCAAGTCATCTATTAATATGCCAGTGGTTGCTGACAAAATTTAGTAATTAAATTGCTACTCAGATGTGTCCCTTCTACGTGAGCTGGGACCAATGGGAAGAGTCCATTGTAGTAGCAAGATTCTTAAGCTGGAAACCAAAACAGCTTAAGTAACAGTATGAATAGTTATAATATCCTAAGGGTGACTCAAAGAACATGTACACTGTATGTTTGTACCCACACACATGTAGCTGTGTTCATACAGTAAAAAATGTCCTTAAAGGTGAACTGGAATGATTGGTATAGAGTGAGTGGGTAAAGTTAGTGACTTCCTTTCACATTTTCACTCAAAGTTCATGTGAGAGTGTGTGCACATGTGTGCCTGCATGAGTGAATTCAGGCGTTAGAGTCAAGAGAGTTGGGTAAAAATGAGAAAGGTGCTCATATATGTACTTTTACAAGTTTATGTTCTAAGGTCAAGAGTTGTATAGAAATGAGGACGACTCCCCAGTACTTTTAAGTGTTCTATATTTCCCCCCATTTCCTCCTCTGTGCCTACAGTTTCTCCTCCGCTTCTTCCATTTTTTAAAATTTCTTCAGAATGGGTAGAAAAATAAGCTGAAATATTTATCTTTTATTTTCAGAGAGAGAAATTTTTACTTTGGTTCAGTTGTCCATGTCTGCAGTGGATTCAAAATAGATTTAAATGCAGTTAGGGACTTCCCTGGCAGTCCAGTGGTTAAGACTTCACCTTCCAATGCAGGGGGTGTGGGTTCAATCCCTGGTCTGGGAGCTAGGATCCCACATGCCTCAGGGCCAAAAAGCTAAAAACATAAAACAAAAACAATATTGTAACAAATTCAGTAAAGACTTTAAAAATGGTCCACATCAAAAAAATCTTTAAAAAAAAAAGATTTAAATACAGTTAAACAATATTAGTTATTTACAAAGTATGGGAATTTTACTAAACGCTAAATATGAAAAGACATATCAAACGACAGTTTCCTGGGAAATGTTTAAAAAAATTTATATATACACACATATACATATATATGATACACACTTTTTCTTAATAGAAAATACTTGCAAAACAAGTAAGTAAACTACAGGAAGAGAATCAAATACCTGGACGTTCTGATGTTGCACAGTTCCAAAATTGGTTGTTACAGGAGGGCACCCCATCTATTAAGGACCAGGAACGATTAATAAGGCACAGGTGAGATTGAAGTTAATGCATATTTTATGTATATAATGTGGACCCAAATAAGTTGGAAAATACTACAAATAATTGAAGGTAGGAAATTTTTTAAAGTACTGGATGCTATTTAACTCCACTCTTTCAGTATGGAGAGGAAGGGAGATCAAGAAGTACAGGAATTGGAAACTTGGGTGCCAAGGCTAAAGATGAGTTTCTACTAGAGAAGATAGAGTTTCTGGGAGTTCAAGAGGTAATCCAAGCTGATAACTGAAGAATTAATCAAATCCAAAATCCTTCCTATAGTAGGAGATGGTGGGAAAGTATCTTTAGCACATGCCTCTAATAATAATTTTTTATGGGTCTTCTTTAAGCTCTGACAGCATTAAGTTTGAGGAAATTAATGCACAGTCAATAAAGGAGTTTGGTATAACTTTAATACTAATATAAACATGCATTATCTCAAAAAACAAAACCTGCAAGCTCTTTAGATATTATCTACTTACATTCAATCATTACCTTTCCATGGTCAAGACCATTTCTTACTATAGTTCTTTCCTCCTCCTCCATTAAGGTGAGAAATTAAGCTGCATTACCTGATTTTATGTTCCATGGTAGTTCCATAATACAGATTGGCATACCAGAGACCCAGACTATAGATGGAAGATTTGTTCAAGGCCTTATAAATTACAAGGGGGCTCAAGACACATCTTTCTAAGGAAATTCAAATCTGAATTTTTCCAGATTTGAAGTCAGTGTTTCAGTTATTTCAGTCTTCTTTGCAAACTCATATTCCTAAGCCTATTGTGAATATGTACTGTACAAAATGTTTTTAATCAGTCTGCTCCACATTTTATCATTGTCTTGGCCATAACAACAGATACTTATATATATAGTAGGGAGATCTGTATAATGAATAAAATATGGTGAGTTCATGGGTCAGGCTGGCTTAAAGTCCATGAACAGAGCTGATAGAAAAACAGTAAAATTCCTGTAGCTCAAGAAATAAAAAGCAAGAAAGGAGGTAGTTTGGGAATATCAAAGCAGATGATCCCATAATAAGGAAAACTCCCAATTCACCTTCACTTACATTTGCATTTTTACTTAGATATTTGGATATGATAAGTAGGGAATTAGAACATCTTGAGCACACAGCAGAAGAGCAACGCCTAATACGGATGGATAGAGAAGAAAGACAACAGCGAGAACACACAAGAAGAAAACTTAGTCTTCGTAGGAAAATTGAAGAGGTGAGACACAACAAATTTAAAATATTGAGAGAAAAATTGTGTACAGTTATTTCATTTGTAAATAATTTGAGCTGTCCATCATACTTCTTGAAGTCATTTCAAGTCGAAGCATTTTACCCACATTGATCTTTGTTCACAGCTATGATATGCATGTTGTTACATAAAATGAGGATGACACCACAAACTACATATATGAGCTAATATCTGCTCTTAAAGTGATGATGGTGAAAGTTACTAGATACTGTTTAACTCTCCTATAGCCCTCAGTGTGGAGAGGCAAAAATTTTTAATTTAGCTTTAGTTAAAAATAACCATCTCTGCATTCCTAATAGGAGTACAGTGAAGGAAGCGCATTCTAAAGCCAATGTATGACTTCAGTTACGCTTGACCTGATTTCTGTTAGGCTCTTGACTTGTTCTAACTTGCTTGTTGGTTTATTGTGAATACATACTGAATACAGTAACATCGTGCTCTTTAGGAATGGAAGACAAAAGAGATGTTACTTCTAACAAGGATCGGAGAAGATGTTAAAAGAGAAGCTAGGATAGAGGAACAACGGCGTAAAAACAGAGAAGAGAGTGACAGGAAGGTAGAGTGAGCTTTAACCTCTAATTGGGGCTGTTTGAGGACAAACTTTTGATAGTTTTGATTTTTGAATGTAGTTCACTTTGTGAGACGATAGAATGTTACCCCAAATGATTTGTATTACACAGAACTGAAAGTTATAAAAATTTTTGCTATATTTTGGTCATATTGCAACTATAATATAAAAAGTACTTCTCTGTTTTTTGATATAACTACTTTTGACTTTATCTCACACCATAAACTACACTTGTAATTCCTATAGAAAACAATGACATAACTGATTGTTTTTCTTAGAATCAGAATTTCTTGGAGAAAGTTCTCAATTTTTCCCCACCAGTTAATTTTTTTAGAGTAACTGTTTTGAACCTTAAATAATATGTAATATTTTATGATTCAGAGTATAAATCAGTATAAAGAGAAAGAAAATTCATTTGTAATCCCAGCACCACCCTATTTATTGGTATACATACACACACAACTACATACACATACATTGCATAATATTTCTATGAATATTTATATATTGCAATAAATACATGTTATTGTTCCTTATAGGCTGTTTTGTAGACTGCTTTTTTATTTAACAAAATAACATTGACAACTCTTCATGTCAATAAGTATTAACCTAAAATAATCTAATCTAAATGATTATTTTAGGTAGTATGTTGTTGAGAAACCTATATTGTAAGTGTAAGATTTACATAATTTGGTTATACTGCTATCTACTGCTATATAATTTTTTAAATATTGGAAATTGAAATATGTTGGTAATCTTTTATTCTACCCTTCATACATGTACCTTTAAGTATTATCAGGGACTCATTACCCGTAATATGGCAAGCTCAGCTTATTCTAATTTACTATAATTATTATTTTCTAGTATTTAATTTTTCACCACTTTTTTATTGGAGTATAGTTGATTTACAACATTGTTAGTTTTCAGGTGTACAGCAAAGTGATTCAGTTACACATGTACATATATTCATTCTTTTTTAGATTCTTTTCTCATATAGGTTATCACAGAATATTGAGTAGAGTACCCTGTGCTATACAGTAGGTCCCTGTTGGTTATCTATCCTATATATAGTAGTGTGTGTGTATTCATCCCAAGCTTCTAATTTATCCCTTCCCCCACCACGTTTCCCCTTTAGTTACCCATAAGTTTGTTTTCGATATCTGTAGGTCTGTTTCTGTTTTGTAAATAAGTTCATTTGTTTCTTATTTTTTTAAATTAGATTCCACGTATGAGTTATATCTCATGATATTTGTCTTTCTCTTTCTGACTTCACTTAGTATGATAATCTCTAGGCCCATCCATGTTGCTGCAAATGGCATTATTTCATTTTTTATGGCAGAGTAATATTCTATTGTATATATGTACCACATCTTCTTTATCCATTCCTCTGTCGATGGATGTTTAGGTTGCTTCCCTGTTTTGTCTACTGTAAATAGTGCTGCAGTGCACACTGGGGTGCATGTATTCTTTTAGATTATAGTTTTCTCTGGATATGTGGCCAGGAGGGCGATTGCTGGATCATATTGGATTGCTGGATCAAAAATAGAATCATAGTTCTATTTTTAGTTTTTTAAGGAACCTCCATACTGTTCTCCATAGTGGTTGTACCAGTTTACATTCCCACCAACAGTGTAGGAGGGTTCCCTTTTCTCCAAACCCTCTCCAGCATTTATTGTTTGTAGACTTTTTGTTGGCCATTCTGACCAGTGTGAAGTCATATCTCATTGTAGTTTTGATTTGCATTTCTCTGATAATTAGTGATGTTGAGCATCTTTTCATGTGCTTTTTGGCCATATGTATGTCTTCTTTGGAGAAATGTCTATTTAGATCTTCTGCCTATTTTTTGATTGGGTTGTTTCTTTGTTTTGACATAGAACTGAATGAACTGTTTGTATATTTTGGAGGTTAATCCCTTGTCAGTCACTTCATCTGCAAATATTTTCTCCCATTATGAGGTTTGTCTATTCATTTTATTTATGGTTTCCTTTGCTGTGCAGAAGCGTTTAATTAGGTACCATTTGTTTATTTTTGTTTTTATTTTCATTATTCTAGGAGGTGGATCAAAAAGATATTGCTGCAATTTATGTCAAAAAGTGTTCTGCCTATGATTTCCCCTAAGAGTTTTATAATGTACGAACTTACATTTAGGTCTTTGATACATTTTGAGTTTATTTTTGTGTACCATGTTAGAGAGTGTTCTAATTTCACTCTTTTACGTGTAGCAACAACGTGCCCTAGGTTTCCTCTTAATTTTTGCATGATTACATTTGCTTTTCAAGAAGTCTTGGCCAATTTTAGTGACATCTGGTGCAGTGGATCAAATTATGGCACTGGGAGTGTCCATTAAACATGACCACTGATGGTAGGCATGGTAACACCACAGGCTACCTGAGGCATCTTAATGGCAGAGCTATTTGAATTATTGATATTTCCAATGCAGCTATTCTAAATTGCCTTTTTTGAATCATGTTTTAATATGAGAGGTTTTCAATTCATTTGTATATTTTTCTTAATATATTTTTTTTTTGCTTTAATATTTGATATCTATTTTTACTCCAATTTATGTTCTTAAGTTACAGGGTTGTCAAAAACTTTAAAGAGATCTGTCTTAGCTTCTTTGTCAAAAATCATTTGTATTAGTCTAAATTTACTCCTTTTCTGCTCTTTGCCCTCTTTGTATATTATATTGCTTTGATTATTATACCTTTAATAGTTGTTTAAATCAGTAATGTTAGCCTTCCAAGTTTGTTTTTCTATTTTGAAGTTGTTTTAGTTAATCTAAGCCCTTTACATTTCTGTATAAATTTTAAAATCATCTTGTCAATTTCTGCCAAGAAATTTTGCTGAGATTTTGATTGGAATTGTATTGACTCTGTAGGTCAGTTTGGGCAGAATTGATCTTTTGATAATACTGGGTCTTCCAACTCATGAACCAAATACCTCTCTCCATTTATTCAGATTTTTCTTAATTCTTCTTCTTGTGTACTCATGTAATTTGAAGTATACAGCTCTTACACATCTTTTGCTAGATTCATCCCTATGTATTTCATGATTTATGCTATTGTAATTTGTATTTTTAATTTCAAATTCCAATTGAGGTTAGGATATAGAAAAACAATTTTTAATATTCATTTCGTATCTTGTATTGATAAAAGCACTTTTTAGTTCTAGTTGTTTTATTCTATGTACCAATCGATATTCTACATGAATAATCATGTTGCTAGAAATAAAAGTAGTTTAACTTCTCACTGAACATGGATGTCTTCTTATTTTCTTTTCTTGCCTGACTGCACTGACTAGAACCTCCAGTATTATGTAGAATAGAAGCAATTATAATGGATATTATTATCAAATTTTTTTTGTCCTATCTTGCCTCTCTACAGACATAATAGGCTGCTTGACACTGTACCAGGCTTCACTGATATGTTTTTCATTTTGTAATTTTTAAATTGAAATATAGTCAGTGTACAATATTATGTTAGTTTAAGGTGTATTACATAATGATTTGACATTTGCATACATTATAAAATGATCACCACAATAAGTCTAGTAATCCTCTATCCTTATACAAAGTTATTATGATATTATTGACCATATTCCCTATGCTATATATTTTGTCCTTGTGATTCATTTATTATATAACTTGAGGTTTGCACCTCTTAATCCCCTACATCTATTTCACCCACTTTCCACCCCCTCCCTTCTGGAAACCACCTGTTTCTTCTCTGTATCTGAATCTGTTTTATTTTGTTGTTGTTGTTGGTTTTATTTTTTAGATGCTACACATGATATGCAGTATTTGTCTTACTCTGACTTATTTCACTTAGCTATAATATCCTCTAGTTCATCCACATTGTCACAAATGGCAAGATTTCATTTTTAATGGCTGAGTAATATTCCATTGTGTGTGTGACCACATCTTCTTTATCCATTTGGCTATGGATGGACACTTAGGTTGCTTCCATATCTTGGCTACCGTTAATAATGCTGCAGTGAACACTGGGGTGCAGGTATCTTTTGTATTAGTGTTTGTATTTCCTTTGGTTAAATACCCAGAAGTGAAATTCCTGGGTCATATGGTAGCTCTATTTTTAATTTTTTGAGGAGTTTCCATACTGTTTTCCATAGTGGCTGCTACCATCTAATAATTTACAATCCTATCAACAGTGCCTTGAGGGTTGCCTTTTCTCCACATCCTCACCATTTGTTATTAGTTGTCTTTTTAATGATAGCTGTTCTGGCAGGGGTGAGGTGGTAACTCATTGTGATTTTGATTTGCATTTCCCTGAAGATTAGTCATGTTGAGCAAGTCCTCTGACCATTTTTAAGTTGGCTTGTTTTTTTTTTTTTTGATGAGTCATAAGATTCCATTGTGTATTTTGGATATTAACCATTTATTGGGTGTATTGTTTGCAAATATCTTCTCCTATTCAGTAAGCTGCCTTTTGTTTTGCCAATAGTCTACATGTCCGAAAACGTTTTAGTTTGTTGGAATCCCATTTGTTTATTTTTGCTTTTGTTTTTCTTGCCTGAGGAGACAGATCAAAGTAATAATAATAATGCTAACATCGATGTCAAAGAGCATACTACCTGTTTTATCCTAGGAGTTTATTGGTTTGGGGTCTTACATTTAAGTCTTTAATCCAATTTTGAATTTGTTTTTGTATATGGTATGAGAAAGTAAATTAGTTTGATCCTTTCCCTGTAGCTGTCCAGTTTTCCCAGCATCATTAATTGAAGAAGCTGTCTTTTCCCTGTTGTATATTAATGCCTCCTTTATTGTAGATTAATTGACCATGTATGTGTGGGTTTATTTCTGGGCTCTCTTCTGTTCCAGTGATATATGTGTCTGCTTTGGTGCCAGCTCCATACTGCTTTGAACTGTAGCTCTGTAGTAAACTTTGAAATCAGGGACCATGATTTTGGTCATCTTTCTCAAGATTGTTTCGGTTCTTCAGGGTCTTTTCTGTTTTCATACCAATTTTAGAATTATTTGTTCTAGTTCTAAAAAATGCCATTGGTTAGGGTTAGGGATTACATTGAATCTGTATATTGCCTTGGGTAATATGGTCATTTTAATAATATTAATTCTTCCAATTCATGAGCACAGTATATCTTCCCATTTGTCTTCAGTTTATTTCATTAATGTCTTATAGTTTTCAAGTATTAAGTCTCTTACCTCCTTTGTTAGAGTTATTCTTAGGTATTGTATTCTTTTTGATGCAACTGTAAATGTGATTCTTAATTTCTCTTTCTGATAGCTCATTGTTAGTGTGTAGAAACAGGACAGATTTCTGTATATTAATTTTGTATCCTGCAACTTTACTGAATTCATTTACTAGTTCTAATAACTTTGGGGGGCATCTCTAGGATTTTCTATATATAGTATCATGCCATCTGCAAACAGACAGTTTTACATCTTCCTTTTCAATTTGGATGCATTTTATTACTTTTCTTGTCTGATTGCCATGGCTAGGACTTCCAATACTATATTCAAGGAAAGTGGTGAGATGGGGCATCCTTGTCTTATTCCTGATCATAGAGGAAATGCTTTCAGTTTTTCACCATTGAGTGTGATGTTGACTGTAGGTTTGTCACAAGGGGTCTTTATTATGTTGAGGTCCGCTTCCTCTGTACCCGCTTTGTGGAGGGTTTTTGTTTTTATCATAACTGGATGTTGAATTTTGTCAAAACTTTATTCTGCATCTGTGGAGAAAGTCATATGATTTTTCTTCAGACTGTTAATGTGGTATATCACATAGATTGATTTGCAGATATTGAACCATTCTTATATCCCTGTGATAAATCCCACATGATTGTGGTGTGTGATCCTTATAATGTATTGTCAATTTCTGACTTCTAATATTTTGTTGAGGATTTTTACATCTTAGGTTCACCAGTGATAATGCCTGTAATTTCCCTTTTTTGTTGTGTCTTTGTCTTGTTTCAGTATCAGGGTGATGCTGGTCTCCTAGAATGAGTTTAGAAGACCCTTCCTTCCTCTTTGATATTTTGGAATAGTTTGAGAAGAATAGGTGTTAACTCATCTTTAAATATTGGTAGAATTCACCAGTGAAGCCCTTAGGTCCTGCCGGTTAAACTTCATTACTGGTAATTGATTTGTTCATATTTTCCTCCCAATTCAGTCTTGGGGGATTGTACATTTCTGGGAATGTATATTTCTTCTAGGCTGTATATTTTATTGGCATATAATTGTTCGTAATAATCTCTTATCCTTTGTATTTCTGTGATGTTGGTTGTAACTTCTTCTTTTTCATTTCTGATTTATTTATTTGGGCCCTCTCTTTCTTGATGAGTCTAGCTAAAGGTTTATCAATTCTGTTTATCTTTTCAAAGAACCAGCTCTTAGTTTCATTGATATTTTCCACCTTTTTATTTTTAGTCTTTATTCCATTTATTCTGCTCTGATCATTATGACTTCTTTCCTTCTACTAACTGAGTTTTGTATGTTCTTCTCTTTCTAATTCTGTTAGGTGTGGGTTAGGTTCTTTATTTGAGAATTTTCTTGTTTCCTGAGGTAAGCTTGTATTGTTATAAACTTCCTTCTTAGAACTGCTTTTGCTGTGTCCCATAGATTTTGGATCATTGTGTTTCTATTTTCTTTTGTTTCCAGGTATGTTTAGTTTGATTTCTTCAGTGACCCATTGGTTGGTTAGTAGCATGTTGTCTAGCCTCTACGTATTTGTGATTTTTGCAGGTTTCTTCTTGTGGTGATTTCATTGTGGTCAGAAAAGATGCTTGATATGATTTCAATCTTCTTAAACTTATTTAGATTTGTTTTGTGGCATAACATGTGATTGATCTATGCTGGAGAATGTCCCACATGTACTTGAAAAGAATGTGTATTCTGCTGCTTTTTGATGGAATGTTATATGTATATATGAAATCCATTGGGTCTAATGTGTTATTTAAGGCTAGTGTTTCCTTATTGATTTTCTGTCTGGATGATCTATCTATTGATGTAAGTGGAGTGTTATTGTCCCCTACTATTATTGTGTTACTGTCAATTTCTCCCTTTATGTTTGTTAGCATTTACTTTGTGTATTTAGGTGCTTCTATGTTGGATACATAGATATTTACAATTGTTATATCTTCCTGGATCAATCCTTTTATCATTATGTAATATCCTTCCTTGTTTCTTGTCGCAGTCTTTGTTTTAAAGTCTATTTTGTCTGATAAAAGTACTGCTACCCCAGATTTTGTATGGAGTACATTTTTCATCCCCTTAACTTTCAGTTTGTGTGTCTTTAGATCTGAAGTGAGTCACTTGTAAGCAGCATATATATGGGTCTTGTTTTTGTATTCATTCAGCCACTCTGTCATTTGATTGGAACATTTAGTCCATTTACATTTAAAGCAGTTATTGATAGGTATGTACTTAATGCCATTTTGTTCATTGATTTGTGGTTGTTTTGTCCTTTAATCTTTTGCTCTCTTCCATTGTGACTTGATGAGTATCTTTAACATTATGCTTGGATTTTTTCCTCTTTTTTGTGTGTTTTATTATATATTTTTGGTTTGTGGTTACTGGGAGGTTCTTGTGTAAAAACCCATATATATATATGATTATTTTAGTTGATTATCTCTTAGATTCAAATGTATTCTAGCAACCCTACATTTTTACTCTCCCCTCCACTTTTAATGTTTTGATATATTTTACATCTTTTTGTTTTATGTATCCCTTAACTACTTACAGTGGATATAGATGATTTTACTACTTTTGTCTTTTAACTTTCCTACTAACTTTATAAGTGGTTGATCCACTGCCTTTATTGTATGCTTGCCTTTACCAATGAGATTTTTCCTTTTGTGTTTTTCATATTTCTAGTTGTGCTATTTTCTGCTTAGAGAAGTCCCTTTCACATTTCTTGTAAAGCCAGTTTAGTAGTGCTGAACTCTTAGCTTTTGCTTATCTACAAAACTTAAGAGCTGTCCTTCAAATGTGAATGATAGCCTTGCCAGGTATTCTTGGTTATAGTTTTCCCTTTCACACTTTGAATATATTGTGCCACTCTTTTCTGGTCTGCAAAATTTCTGCTGAAAAGTTAGCTCAGAGTCTTATGTGAGTCACCTTGTACATAACTAGTTGCTTTTCTCCTGCTGCTTTTACGATTCTTTAATTTTTGCCATTTTAATTATAATGTGTCTTGGTGTGGATCTCTTTGGGTTGATCTTGATTGGGTTTCTTTGTGCTTCCTGGACCTGAATGTCTATTTTCTCTCCCAGGTTAGACAAGTTTTCATCTATTTCTTCAAATAAGTTATCAGTGCCTTTCCCTCTCTCTTCTCCCTCTGGGACCACTGTAATGCAAATGATAGTGTGGTTGATGTCCAGAGATGTCTTAAACTCTCCTTATTTTGTTGAACTCTTTTTTCTGTTCAGCTTGGGTGATTACAACTACTCTGTCTTCCGGTTCACCAATCTGTTCCTCTGTATCAGCTAATCTGTTGATTCCTTCTAGTGTATTTTTTATTTTAGTTATTGTATTATTCAGTCTGTTTGATTCTTCTTTATGTTTTCTAACTCTTGTTGAACTTCTCACTGTTCATCCATCTTCTTCTGTGTTCCTTGAGTGTGTTTATGACCATTACCTTGAACTCAATTTTATCAGGTAGATTGTTTATCTCCACTTTATTTAGTTCTTTTTCTGAAGTTTTGTTTTTGTTTGGAACATATTGCTCTCTCTCCTCACTTTGCCTAATTCTTTGTGTTTATTTCTGTGTATTAGATAGATAAGTTACATTTCCCAATCTTGAAGAAGTGTCCTTATATAAGTACCATTCTATGACGCCCAGCAGCACACTCCCCTCTGGTCATGAGAGCTCTATGCTCTAGGAGTGTCCCCTATGGGGGCTGCATGGGCTCTTCTCTTCTGCAGTTGCAGGGCTGACTACTTTGGTGCACCGGTAGGAAGGGCTGGCCCCTGGTCTGGTTGGCTGCCTGCCCACTGATGGACATAGCTGGGTCCTGGTGCAGCTGGTTACAAGGCCCAGGGAGTCCCATGTCTCATGCCAGCCAACTGGTGGGCAAAGCATGTCCTGGTGAGGCTGGCTATGGGGCCTGTGGTGGCTGGGTTAGGAACTAGTCACCTGTTAGGAGATGGTGGGTCACAGTGAGGCTGGTTGTATGGCCCAGGTGGATCCCAGGACTGGTGCCAGCTCCCTGGTGAGAAGATCATCCCCCAGTGCTAATAAGCTAGAGGGAGGATTCCAAAATGGCACTTGCCAGCTCTGGTGTCTTCATAGTAGAACAAGTCTCCCCAAATGGCTACCACCAGCATCTCCATCCCCAAAGGGAATGCCAACTGCCTCCTATCTCTCCAGGAGTCTCTCCAAGATGAACAAGTTGGTCTGACCCAGGCTTCTTTCAACTTACTGCCTCTGTACTGGGACTTAGAACATGTGAGATTTACATGTGCCCTTTAAGAACAGAGTCACTATTTCCTACAGCCCTCTGGTTCTCCCATACACAAGCCCTGCTGACCTTCAAAACCAGATGTTCTTGAGGTTCGTCTTCTTGGTGCAGGACCCCCTGGCTGGGGAGCCTGATGTTGAGCTTGGACCTCTTTCTCCTTGGGAAGAACCTCTGCAATTGTGATTATCCTCTTGTGGGTCACCTACCCCAAGGTGTGGCTCTTGACTATACCTCACCTCTTCCTCTCCTACCCATCTCATTGTGGTTACTTCTTTATAGCTTTAGTTGTGGAAAATCTTTTCTGCTAGTCTTCATGTCATTCTCACAGTTGCCCTGCAGATAGTTTTAATTTCGGTGTGCCCATGGAAGGAGGTGAGCTCAGGGTCTTCCTACTCTGCCATCTTGGCCACAGCCTCTCATTTTGTAATTTTCTTTTTCTCTCAGTGTTTCTTTTTAGATGGTTTCTTTTTCTGAACATGTATTAATTAATCTCTTTCCCTGCAATATCTACTCTGCCATTAATGCATCCATTGCATTACTCATCTCACACATTAAAAAAAAATTGATTTGGGCCCTTTTTATATCTTCTGTGTCTCTTGTTTACCTTGTAAATATATGGAGTGTAGTTATGTTATCTGTTTTTTTTTAATTCAAGTATAGTTAATTTACAAGTCGTGTTAGGTTCAAGTGTGCAACAGTGATTCAGTTGTACATATATAAGTATATCTAGATAGATGCCTTTTCTGATTCTTTTCCGTTATAGGTTATTACAAGATACTGCATATAGTTCCCTGTGCTATAGATCAAGTCCTTGTTGTTTACCTATTTTATATATAATAGTGTGTATATGTTAATCCCAAACTCCTAATTTATCTCTCCACCCACTCCCTGCTATCCCCTTTGGTAACCATAAGTTTGTTTTCTATGTCTGTTGAGTCTATTGCTACTTTGTAAATAAGTTCATTTGTATCATTTTTTTAGATTCCACATATAAGTGATATGATATTTGTCTTTCTCTGACTTACTTCACTTATGTGATGATCTCTAGGTCCATCCATGTTGCTGCAAATGGCATTATGTAATTCTTTTTTATGGCTGAGTAATATTCCATTGTATGTGTGTGTATATATATATATATATATATGTATATATATATGTATGTATGTATATATATATATACCACATCTTGTTTATCCATTCCTATGTTGATGGACATTTAGGTTGCTTCCATGTCCTGACTGTTGTAAATAGTGCTGCAGTGAGCATTGGGATGCATGTATCTTTTCAAATTAGAGTTTTCTCCAGATATATGCCTAGAAGTAGGATTGTGGCATCATATGATAGCTCTATTTTTAGTTTATCAATTTTAATGTTATCTTTAATTCTAACAGCTGTATCATTTCTGGATCATTTTTGATTGATTACTCACTTTATGGGTCATATTTCTGTGCTTCTTTATATGCTTGGTATTCTTTGATTAGATGCCAGATATCGTGAATTTTATATTGTGTGTGCTGAATATTTTCAGCTTTTTATAAATATTCCTTAGCTTTTGTTCTTGAATGTAGATAGGTAGTTTATTTGGAAATGGTTTGATTTTTATAGGTCTTGCTTTTTAATAGTTGTTAGATGGGGCCAGAATCATGTTTAATCTGGGACTAGTTATTCCCCACTACTGAGGCAACATTTTAGTACTCTACCCAGTGCCCTACGACTTACAAAATTTTTCTGGGGTGGCTGGTGAGAATAGGCATCATAGGTAGGTGCCAAGTACTGTTTTCTTGAATCTTTTGGGATGATCCTGTCTTTGGTCTTGGATTGTCTCCTCACATACACATAGTGATCCATTCCATTGCTGACTACTTTAGGAAATTCTCTGAGGATTTCTGGGTGATTTCCTCTGTGCAGCTATCTCTTTTCTGGCACATCCAGTATCAATATTAGTCCAGAGATTTACAGAGAGAAGTCAAATTTCATGTATGATATTATGTTTGCCTATAATATAATATATATAATTATGTACTATTATAATATATTATTATATATTATATTATTATATATAATTATATATATAACAATATATTATTATAATATATAATTATATATAATATATAATATAATAGGCCTGAGTGACTCTTGGTTAAGGAATCCTCCAACTGAAGATGATTTGAAATTGCCTAAACTCACCAGGAGAGCAATGCATTGAGATGCTATCTGATCTGAAACTAGACACCCTGAAGGTGTGCAGTGAGATAAATTGCATCTAAGGGTTAAATATATTCTTCATGTTTGACCATGTTTGGCAATTTACCCCTTACTACCCCCCCAAATTTGTACTCTGAATAACCTTACAAGTCATAAGGCTTGCTCATTTCCAACATACTATCACATTTTAAATATTTATTTGTATTTCTAAACAGCAAGTTGATGTTAACCAATATACTTCTTTAATATTTTAGAAACAAGCCCTTCTAGAGAAAAAAATGGCTTATCATTTACAAAAAATGCAAGGAAGTGGCATTAAAAGAGAAGATATGAGGAAAAATACAATTGATTACAGAGAACAAGATGGACCACATTATGAATGTGAGAACATTAAGGGCTGATGTAGCTATGTAGAAAGTGCTTGTCTGTGTATTTATGTAAAAGATCCTTTTACAAAACTCTGTTTGCTCACGTTTGCTACCTGCTTTGTGCCAGCGAAGGGTTCTAGGCATTTCCCTGTAATAGTTCAAGTTGAAAAGTAGACATACATGTAAAAATTAAAATAACCTTATCAAGTGGTTCAGCAGACAGGCTTGCCTATATTGCAGTTCTAACCAACTTCCCTATGCTTAATGTATTTTTTGCTACTGAAACCTTAGAAATTTGTAAGATAATTGCTATCACATACCAACATGGTGTTCTACTATTTTGCCAGCCATAAAGAATAGACAGTACCAGAAAAGAACACAGGGAAGAAGGAAAGGAGGTGGAGAAAGATAGAAAGGAACAAAGAAAGGAAAAAAAGGGAAGAAATGAAAGTTTAAAGGAAGAACATCAAGTCATTACTTTGTTATGCCCAGTATCTACCAGCTTCCTTTTATTTTTAACATTTTAAGACTATAGTAGGATTTATTAAATTAATTAATGATATTAAAATTTCATGGCCAGAATACAAAAATGTAGACTTGTTTTAATTATCTGTGACTAAATGTATTAGGAAAGAAGATAATAATCTTCCATGAGTTATCATCATAGCATCAGATCAATCCTATCTCTGTCCCATCAATCCTGTTTCTATGTGAGAGCCTCCCTTTGTCACTTAAGTATATTACTAACTAGTCTCCATTGGCTCTCATTTTTACCTACCTCAGATCCATTTTTTACACTGCTACATAATTACACGTAAAACTCTGTTCTAGTTTTTTTCTCCTGGCCTCAAAACTTAAAGATCCCCATTACCTCTTAAATGAAGCTCAGACTTTTTAGACAACCATTCATCACCATCTAGGGTCAAACCCAAACCTAACTTTATTTCACATTACCTCCTTGAATAAGGCAGATATGATCTAGGGGTGATATGCTTAGGCTCTAGAGCCAAACTGCTGAAGTCAAAGTCCTGCTTTACCATTGTCTAGCCATGTAAATAGCTTGAACAAAATTATTTAACCTCTTTGAATCACAGTTGCATCATCTGAGAAGAAAATACTCCTAAATCGCATAAAGAGCCCAAGAGTTCTAGCACATAGTAAGCATTCAATTAATTTCATTGTCTAATCAAACGAGACTGCTGACCGTTCCTAAAACACAAGTGAACTTTTATACTTCTGTGCCTCTATTTATCCAAGTTTCTAGCCTGGAATGACATGCTCACTGTCCATCTCTGTAACTCCTACAATTCTTTAAGCTCCACTGTAAGTGACACTACAAAAAGTCTTTCTTGATAACTGTAATTTGAAGATACCTGTCCTTCGAATCACTTATAGTACTTTGTATTATTCTTAATACATGTATTCCATACTTCCCACTGTCTTAACTACCTATTATATCGTAACTCCCACCTTTCTGTTTCACAGAGCACCTAGTATTGTATGTATATATGTATATCTTTGTGTGTGTTTGTATACATGCATGCTTACTGAATGGACTAATTCAGCCTATTCAGCTCATTGAGATAATGATAGCAAGTTCATCCTTCAAAAAAGAAATCACTTTAGAAACTATATACATCCCTGCATCAAGAACCATTAATTTTCTCATTTAATAGGAAAAGAGTTTCAAGAAGACATTTTTAAACACTTGTTGCCTCAAATCCCTTTTTTTGAAGAAGTGGGATATAAATTAATTTATTTTATCAAAGTGACAAATGAAATTGAATTATTCCTCTATAGTAATGTTGTCATCTTCCACCAAGTAGATAGCTTCCAGAGGGACAGAGAGAATAAGAGAGGACAGGAACATTGGGTGAACCTGCTCCAATGAGAAGACAGATCACTCTCACATTTGACAGCCTTAATGAAAACCCATTGAGCGCACATGCTGTGAGGATCCTTTGCCCTCCTAAATGGTTAGAAACGGGAACTATAATTTCCTTTATCACAAAAGAGGAATATGTATATGGTTGCTTATGCTAGGCTGTGAGGTACATTCAAGAGTTGCAATTGTCACTGTTGGCTGGTGGGTCTCCAGCCAGTAGCTATATTGGTATCCATCTCTACAAAGATGAAATGGCATGTTACAGTTGAGCCAGGTATAGCTTTTCTCTCTGTCAGAGGAAAATTCTGTCCTTCTATCTTTTAACTTGAAGGGATAATATTTGAAGAGTAATCGTTTTTCGCATTCCTCCATCTTCTCCAATACCTCCCCACAATCCTAAATAGAAATTAGCATATAGGCTCACTTCCTATTGGGCATGAAAAGAGAGCCTGTCTTGGGTAATTCTGTCATCATCATTATTAAAAATAAATGTTTTGTTGCATTTCTTTAAGCTAATTCTCCAAAGAAGAAAAAGAAGAGTAATGATGACATAAAGATAATTTATCCTGTTGGTGACCAGAAAGAAGATAAAGGAGCATATGGTAATTTAATATTGTGATAAGAAATATTAAATAGTATTTTTGGGAAAGACTGAATTTGGATGGCCTTTTTTGCTTAAGTTCAGATAATTCCTCTGTTCTTTGTTGTCAAATGACAGATTTAGAGTGATGCTTACAAACAATGATATAACCTCTATTGCTTTCAGAATTTCATCTCAAGTTACAGATTTAGTGTTCTAAACTTATCATTTTAGACAAATTAAATGGTCTATTGCTGCTGAATGAAAAATACATGAATGTAACAAATTGCAAGATAATTTTTATATTGCTCGAAATGATTTTTAAAAACTCTGAAACGCAAGAGGGAAGGGATATGGGGATATATGTATACGTATAGCTGACTCACTTTGTTATACAGCAGCAACTAACCCAACAATGTAAAGCAATTATACTCCAATAAAGATGTTAAAAAAAAGAAAAAAACTCTGAAGTGAGTCAGAAATTAAGTTTATGTACATTCACTCAACCCACTATGGACCCCAGTGAAATATCACTTTCTTTATTTATATCATTCTATGTTACTTCATGTTGTCCATTAGAGCTCATTTGGGTTAGACCAGAACCCAAACAACAGCATAAATATCCTCCCAATAATATACTATCAAAAGTATAAGACTGTTAGAAATTGAGCAATATGAATTCTTCTCCCATATTAAATTTCCAGGGAAAAATTAAAGTATAAAAATTAAATCCCTTTGTCTTTATCAGTTAAATTCTAAAGAAAAAGTTTAAAATCTTTTCTTCCCTGACTGTGTAATTTGATTAGTCTCATAAAGTCTCTGGAATAAGATAGGGTTAGCTGAGGCTGTCTTCCACTCAGGACTACTGAGGTTTACTTAATTCAGCTCTAAGCTTTAAAGACCAAAGATTTTTGAAGTCCAAAGATTTTTTGGTCCCATTTTTAAAGTCCAAAGATTTTTTTAATAAAATATCAAAGAGTTACTTACAACACATACAATTATGACAATACAAGCCACATATCTACTAAATGTAGACAATAAAACTAAATTCTCAGTCTCTAAAGCAGTTATCTCATGCAGAATGGTCTTCTAAAAGTCTAGTGTTGAATGCAGGCCAGACTGGTCTTACTGATGTCAAAAAAATCTCAGTGTTATTGGAGGAAAGAATGATAGATGGAAAATATGATTTTCAGCCTCACTAAGGTACCACTCTATCTGTGACAGTCGTCCAGGTATCAACACTATAAACTTAATTAAGCATAGCTGGGAGACAAAGATGAATTCTAAAACTATATTAATACATATCTGGGGGGGAGAGGATCTTTTTCTACCCTCTAAGAGATTAGCAAGTGAATCATTCTTGTTTTGTGTGAATTTTAGAAATGTACAGTAGTGATATCACAATTCATTATATATTAAAAGTGCCCCTCTTTCCCATTCACCATAATCATACCTCCTTAGTTTCCATCTCATCACTGAACTAAGTATGAACTCCATACAGTGTCACAACCTTTACACTCTTATGGGCAGTCTGCCCTCACGTTTCATAATTGGCAACTATCCAGAGTTCAGAGGCCAGAATTCTCTATAGTTCCTGCTTCTGATCTTGTCTCTGTATTTTTTCATTCTCATAAAAAGATCCTGAGGTAATTTATTTTGGATTTTAAATTACCCTAAAGCAAAATGGAATTTTTTATATAATTGCATGAATTTTAACACACGTATGAATTAGTATGACCTCTACCAGAATCATGTGAGAACATTTACAACATTCCAAAAATGTCCTTTTGCAGTCACACCGTCTTCTCTCCCACTAATAAGCCCAGGCAACCACTGATATGTTCTCCATCACTATAGTTCTTTTTCCTTTGGAAAATGCCTTGTAAATGGAATCATACCAAATTTGATCTTTTGATAATTGCTCCTTTCAGCATGCCTTTGAAATTCTTTCAAATTATTTCATTTGTCAGTAGTTGACTCCTTTTTATTGCTGAGTAGTAGTCCATTGTGTGTATGTACCAGGTTTATTTATGCATACATCAGTTGAAGGAAATTTGGTTGTTTCCAGATTTTTGGTGATTATGAATAGAAAGATCAGAAGTATACATTAAGCTTTTTGTGTGAACAAGGAATTGTTGTATATGTTTAAGTTTATAAAGAATTGCCCAACTGTTTTCCAGAGTGGCTGTAGCATTTTGCATTCCCTGTTTACTGTGCATCCTTGTAATTGTTGGTATTATCAGTACTTTTTATTTTAATCATTCTAATAGATATAATGGTATCTCATTGTAGTTTTCATTTGTATTTGCCTGATGGCTAATGATGATGAATATCTTTTCATATGCTGTTTGCCTTTTGTAAATCCTGCCTGGTGAAGTATCTGTTGAAGCTTTTTGCTCTGTTGAGTTTTGGGAGTTATTTGTATATTCTGAATAGAAGTATTTTTCAGGTGTGTGACTTGCAAATATTTTCTCTCAGTCTGTAACTTGCCTTTTAATTTTCCGTTTCTGTTTCTGATTGATCAGTGTGTCTCCCCCTTTGCCCATATTGCTCTGTCTTTGATTACTGTAGCTTGTTATTAAAATGTAGCATAATTCCAGCAACTTTACTTTTCTTCAAAATTTTTATGGGTATTTTAATTCATTTATCTGAGTACAAACTTTATACTCAGCTTTACTGCAAAAATTATGCCAGGATTTTTGAATAAAGTATATTAAATCAATCTATAGATCGATTTAAGGGGGAAAGAAATCTTTACAGGGTCCTTCCAATCAAGGACTTTTAGGTCGTCCTTGATTTCTTTCATAAGTGTTTTGTAGTTTTCAGTATAGAAATCTTGTATATGTTGTGTTATATGTATACATAAGTGCTTCATTTTTGGTACTGTTGTACATGGTATTTTTAAAGTTTGATTTCCAACTGTCCGTGGCTATTGTTTTTACTATGTCTCTTTGTACAGATTTTTTAGTGGTTGTTCTAAGTAACAGTGTACTTACTTGGCTTATCACAGTCAACCCTAACTAGATATTCTACCTCTTTATGTAGAATGTGGAAACCTTACCACTATATATGTCTCCTTACTCCTCTCCCCTTTGTTATAATTATCTTATGTATTACATCTACATATACCAAACAGCCACTCAGAGTAATCATCATTTAAATGACTAAATAGGGGAAGAACAGCCTATCATATTTACTCAAATAATTAACATTTTGGTCACCCATTAATTCCTGATGTTTCTGGTCCCATGTTTCTTTCTGGTATCATTTTCCTTCAGTCTGTAGAACTTCCCTTAGCATCTCTTTTAGAACAAATTATCTGGCACTGAATTATCTTAGTTTTCCTTCACCTGAGAGTATTTTTATTTTACCTTCATTCCTGAATTATACTATTTACCCTTGATATCGAATTATAAGTTGTCAGGCTTTTTTTTTCCCCAAAAAATCTTTAAAACTGTTGTTCTCCATGGTTCTGATGGACATAGATAACATTATTAAGGTATTTTAATATAATTGATATGATATTGTATACAGTGTTTTGTGACTTACTTTTTATACTCAGCATTATATTTCAAAAGTTTTACCTATGTATTGTCTGACATTTTACTTCCTTTCAGTACTAATCCTATCCCATTGTGTGAATATCCCATTGTGTAAATACACCACAATTTAATATGTTTTTCTTTTGGTGGAAGTATCTGTTATTTGAACAATATTTCACCATTCTATACATATATATCTCCTGGTATTCATGGACAGGTGATTCTCTAGGGGTTATATGCCTCAATATGGGATTTCTGGGTCATGTTCCCTTTTCTGAGAAATTATTTTTTTAAATCTCTTGTCCATTTTCCTATTGGGGTATTTTTCTTTCTTTTACAGATTTGAAAGATTTTTTTGGTCACACATTCTATTATATACATATATATGGTATAGCAATATCTTCTTCCAATTTGTAATTTGTTTCTATTCTTTTTTTATCTTTTGATGTACAGAAGTTCTTAGTTCAGTATAATAAAATGTTACATTTTTCCTTATAGTTTGTATATTTTGTTACTTTTTATTTGAGGTTCATTTCTATGAGTTCTCTTTGATATGGCAAAGACATTAATCTTTTGTCTTATTTGTGGCACATATTTCCATAATTTTGTTAATGACTTTTTTTAGACTTATTAAACATTTCAAACATAAGCAAAAACCAACAGAATCTTTATGTGCCTATCTTTCAGCTTCAGCAACTCCTGGACAGTTTTGTTTTGTCTGTGTCCTCAACTTCTCCCTGCTGCCATATTGTTTTAAAGCACATCCCACACATATTATTTTCATCCATCAACTTATCAATATGTACCTAAAAGATAAGGATTATTTTTTTAATGTGTAAGCACAATACCATGATCACATTGCACAAATAATAATTCCTTAATGTAATCAAATATCTAATTACAATTCAGCTTCCAGTAATCTCATAAATGTCACAAAAGTATTTTGACATTACTTTGAATCTACATTGACACATACTGTGATAGTTTGTATGTCTTTTGAGTCTTTTAATCTATAGGTTCTCCTTCCATATATTCCTCTCTTTCCCTCCCTCCCTCCCTCCCTCCTCTTCTTTAAAATTAGTTTATTTGTTGAAGGAATTGAGTTGCTTGTCTTGTTGAGCTCCTCAGTTACTGAATTTTTGCTGATTGCATCTATATGGTATATGTTATTTCTTCTGTACTTCCTGTAAAGTATTAGTTAAATCTATGCACTTTCAGGTTCAGTTTCTTTAGCAAGACTGATTCATACATGATGGTGTATCTTTCCATCAGGAGACACATAATATTGCATTGTCTTTCTCTTTGTGATATTAGCAGCCATTTATGTTCAAGGCCTTGATCCACAAATTAATTATGCGTTACAAAATTGGGATATTTTTCCTTCTTCGTAAACTAGCTAGAAAATTTCTAATAAAAAGAAACTTTCCCCCAACTACTATTTGGTTACTTTGTGATACAGGATACTTGAGAAAAGCAGACTGATGCTTAATATTTTACCATCATTTATTAGTTTTCAAAATAATGTATTGTTTCAGTAGCATCTTCTAACAGTGAGCAATTAGTTTTGTTTCATTATGAATTCACAGATTTATATAAATTTTATGTGCTTAAAATTTGCTATTACTGTGCTTACTAACGTTGAAATTGTGACAGCTCTGGCCAGTGAGGGCCCCTTCAAGATAACTTTCGAGTCCTTTTTGACACAACCCTAGTGATTTTTGTTAGCTTCCTTGCTATCTGAGAAGACTGGACTATCCAGTCTTACCTTGTACACATTTAGTTGTTTCAACACCAGTGAGTTTCATTGGTATCTTTGAGAAGATGAAGTAATCATATATAGTTGGACCTATTTCTGGACATGCTCTTTTCTTTTATTGGTCTATTTGTCCTTATGTGAGTATATTCAATAGCATTCTCTTAATTACTATAGCTTTATAATAAGTCTTGAAATTTGGCAGTTTGGGTTCTCCAACATTTGTTGTTCTTCTAAGTTGACTTGGTTGTTCTAGGGCCTTTGCATTTCCATAGAAATTTTATTTTTTTTATTTAAGTATAGTAGATTTACAATATTGCAATAGTTTCAGGTGTACAGCATAATGATTCAGGGTTTTTTTTGGCAGATTATATTCCATTATAGGTTATTACAAGATATTGAGTATAATTCCCTGTGCTATACAGTAAATCCTTGTTGCTTATCTCTTTTATGAATATAGTTTGTATCCATTAATCCAATACTAATTTGTCCCTTCCTTATTCCCTCTCCCCTTTGGTAATCATTAAGTTTGTTTTCTAAGTCTGTGAGTCCATTTCTCTTTTGTATAGATTCATTTGTATTATTTTTTAGATTCCACATATAAGTGATATATAGTATTTGTCTTTCTGTGTCTGACTTAATGCACTAAGCATAATATTCTCTAGGTCCATCCATGTTACTGCAAACAGCAATATTTCATTATTTCTTATGGTCACCTAATATTCCGTGTGTGTGTATACACATACATGATACACCACATCTTCTTAAGCCAATCATTTTTTGATGGGCACTTGGGTTATTTCCATGTCTTGACTACTGTAAATAGCAGTGCTGTGAACATTGGCATGTATGTATCTTTTCAGTTCTCCAATTTCTACAACATAGTCAGCTGGGATTTTATTTGGGTTCACCTTTCATTTCTTTTTCTTGCTGGCCAGGACCTCCAGAACAGTGCTGAACAAAATGGTGATTGTGTACATTCTGATCTTCTTCTAAAATATAAGGCCAAGTGATCAATATAAATTAGAATATAGTTCTGGAGATTTGAAGATAGCTTTTATCAAAGGAAGGACATACCTTCATACTCCTCATTCACTAAGAAGTTTCATCATGAATGGGTGTTGAATTTTATCAAGTTTTTCCTTTCATCTTTGAGATAATTGTCTACATTTCCTCTTCTTTTCTCTTACTGTGGTAAGTTACTTTGGCTTATTTTTGAATGATAAACTAACCCTGCATTCTTGGAATAAGCCTCACTTATTCATTATGTATTATCTTTTATTGTATATTGTTAGATTCAATTTATTTATAGATTTTGCATCTTTATTCATAGGAGAATATTGACTGAGTTTTTCTTTTCTTGTAATGTCTTGTAATGATTTTTATATCTGAGTGATTCTGGTATCAAACTATGAGTTGGGAGAGGAGTTTACTCCTCTTCAATTTTCTGGATGAATTTGTGTAGAATTAGTGTAAATTCTTCCTTTGGTATTTTGTGTAATTCAGAAGTAAAGTCTTTTGAGCCTGGAGTTTTCTTTGTAGAAATGTTTTTAACTATATATTCCATTTCTTTAATAGATATGAGGTTCTTCATATTTTCTATTTATTCATGAGTGAGATTTGATTGTTTTTGAGGAAAATCTGTCCCTTTCATATAAGTTTATTGCTATAAATTTTCATAATCTGTTATTTTTAGTATTATCTATAGACTGTTATGCTGTTATCTCTAATTTCCCCGATGATGGAAATTTGTGTCTTCTCTTTTTCCTGGTCTGGCTTTATCAGTTTTACTGAACTTCTCAAGGAGTCAACTGTTACTTTTCCTCTCTTGTTTTTCTATTTCTTTTTCACTTTGATCTTATTTCCTTTCTTCTGCCTACTAAGTGTTGACAAGGATGTGTGAGAATTAAAACTCTGACACACTGCTGAATGGCATGAAATGGTACAGCCGCTTGGGAAAACAGTTTGGCATTTCTTAAAAGTTAGACATATACTTACCATATGACCCAGCCATTCTACTACTAGGTATATTTACCCAATAGAAATGAAAAAGTATGCCCACACGAAAACTTGTGCAGGTAAGTTCATAAATATTTGTAAGTTGCCAAAACGGGAAACAACCCAAACAACAGGTGAATAGATAAAGAATGGTAGCATATCCATACAATGGAATACTTCTCAGAAATTTTTTAAAAAAGGAATGAATTATTAAAACATACAATACTGAGTGAAAGAAGCCAGGCAAAAAATACTATATATCACATACTATATGATCCCATTCATATAAAATTCTAGAAAATTCAGATTAATCTTGTGTAAGAGGTAGAGAGCACTGTTGTCTGAGGATGGGAAGAAAGAGATAAATGGATTACAAAGGTGGATGAGAAAACTTTCAGGGGTATTAGAAATTTTATTTTGGTTGCAGTGATGACTTCACAGTTATAGATGTATTTTTAAAGTGAGGAAACCGTTCAATTTAAATAATTAAGTTATAATTAAGTTATAATTAAACCACACAATTATAATTAAACCATTAAATTATACTTCAGTGAGTTCTTTTAAAAACTATACTGTTTCTTTCATTTACTTTTAGGACCCTTTGTAAACACCATTCATCGGTCTCTAAGTAGTTCAAAGAATATTGCCAAAACATCAGTACCTTCTCTTGTTTGTCAACCAGATGTACAAGATAATGATATTGAACAAAAGGTATGAAATTATGTCTCAAGCTTCTGTATGGTGATTATTAATTTATCTAGTTAACTTTTACTTCTGTGAACCATCTCCCTCTCTACCGTGTTATGGATTGGTTAGGGGTATTAGGATCTATTCATGAGAACTGATTCCTTTCCCTAGATGTGTTGAGTTACCTTTGTGCTAAACTCACTCACTCTCATTAGTAGAAACTAATCCAAACAAACATTTAGCAATTGCAATATCTAATATTTATTGAGCATCTACTGTTGGCCAAAGCCCTGTGACTTTTTCCTGAAGGAAGGGAAAATGAATAAATTGGTCACATAGGATACAAAGAAGAATAAGATATAATCTTTCCCCTTGAGGACTCATTGTCTAATGGGGCAGACAGATGCAAAAATGTTATTACAGTAAATGGAGAGTCTGGGATGATAAATTTTATTTTGATTCTTAGCAATGTGTTCTTAAAGCATTAGATTGGATTAGAATAGGTTGGATTGTATTTCCCTGAAACAAACTGAATGACTAAACGTTTTAGAACCAACCACTAAATAGATTACCATGTCTTTAAAAAAAATGTGGAGTACTAGAAGAGGGTAAAGTTTATATGTGGCTTCATATTAAACTCAATTTTGAACTAGTGAAATTTGAGATCCCTGTGGAAGGTGTCCTAGGAGGTTGGTAATAAGTATTGTCCCTGAGACAATTTTCATGAGAGAGTTAGAAGATAAAAGGGAAGAAAATCTGTATTAATTTGGTTGATTGGTAGAAGGCAAAATCTTTCAGAAGTGAAGTTACTAATGAATGTTTTTATCTTTAATGTTGTACCATATAGAAAGATGGAGAGACAAATAAAAAATCAAGTGTTTTTGATAATAGAGGTAAGAAAATAAAAAACATTCATAATTGTTCTGTTGTTTGTTAAGTACCTAATTATGGTTTCACCATACGGTTTCTCAAGTTACTTGTTATACCATGGATTTTAAAAACCATGGTTATTTTGGAAAATAAAGCATGGTATAAAACTGTTTACGAATTTTGATGTTATAATTAGCCTATATGTTTGAATGATTGCTTGATAAGTATGACTTTTGAAATTTGCAAAGTGTGGAAAAGTTAGAGTCTCTGCTGTAGCTGTTTATAGTGATAGGTAGAGTAAGGTACTGACATACTATGGTTCAGTAGGTTATAATACAGAGAAATATGCCCAGGAAGGTCCTCATACTGCACTGCCATCTATTCCCCACAGACAATACATCCTATTTCCCATCTCCCCTTGAGTGGAATATACAATAACTAAGTTTTTCTGCACCTTGTTAGATTTTTGGAAGTCACTAATAACACTCTCATGCAAAACCTATATACACACATAGAAAATACTAGACACCTCCATCCAGTGGCCAATGACCACCTCAAATTCAATACAAAAATCAAATTTTTCAACTTCTTGATCCTGTTTTTACCCAGGCACAAAACTTGACTTATCTTTAACTCTTCCTCTTTCTTGAATTTTGTATCCCCAAGTTGCCACTCTCTGTCTAATCTACCTCCTTCATTCCTCTTTCTCTCTCTTTTGCATTCCCACAACTGCTGCCTTTCTTTCCTCCATCCTTGACTATTTCAGTAACCTTCCTCCAACCTCTTCTTCCTCTTTTTAATCCACCCTACGTTTTGGTGTAAAGCAATCTTTCTAGAACACGGATCTGTTTGTTAATGTGGTGTATTACAGTTAACCACTTGCATATGTAGAACCATTCTTGCATCACAGGGATAAATCCCACTCGATCCTGGCATTAGATTCTTTTAATGTACTAATGAATTGCTTTGCTAATTTTTTTTTTTAGCTCTTACATTTCCTGTTTATTTTTTTTATTTTTTTTAACATCTTTATTGGGGTATAATTACTTTACAATGGTGTGTTAGTTTCTGCTTTATAACAAAGTGAATCAGTTATACATACACATATGTTCCCATATCTCTTCCATCTTGCGTCTCCCTCCCTCCCACCCTCCCTATCCCACCCCTCCAGGCGGTCACAAAGCACCAAGCCGATATCCCTGTGCCATGCAGCTGCTTCCCACTAGCTATCTACCTTACGTTTGTTAGTGTGTATATGTCCATGCCTCTCTCTCGCCCTGTCACAGCTCACCCTTCCCCCTCCCCATATCCTCAAGTCCGTTCTCCAGTAGGTCTGTGTCTTTATTCCTGTCTTACCCCTAAGTTCTTCATGACTTTTTTTTTTCTTAAATTCCATATATATGTGTTAGCATACGGTATTTGTCTTTTTCTTTCTGACTTACTTCAGTCTGTACGACAGACTCTAGGTCTATCCACCTCATTACAAATAGCTCAATTTCATTTCTTTTTATGGCTGAGTAATATTCCATTGTATATATGTGCCACATCTTCTTTATCCATTCATCCAATGATGGGCACTTAGGTTGTTTCCATTTCCTGGCTATTGTAAATAGAGCTGCAATGAACATTTTGGTACATGACTCTTTTTGAATTTCGGTTTTCTCAGGGTGTATGCCCAGTACTGGTATTGCTGGGTCATATGGTAGTTCTATTTGTAGTTTTTTAAGGAACCTCCATACTGTTCTCCATAGTGGCTGAACCAATTCACATTCCCACCAACAGTGCAAGAGTGTTCCCTTTTCTCCACACGCTCTCCAGCATTTATTGTTTCTAGATTTTTTGATGATGGCCATTCTGACTGGTGTGAGATGATACCTCATTGTAGTTTTGATTTACATTTCTCTAATGATTAATGATCTTGAGCATTCTTTCATGTGTTTGTTGTCAGTCTGTATATCTTCTTTGGAGAAATGTCTATTTAGGTCTTCTGCCCACTTTTGGATTGGGTTGTTTGTTTTTTTGTTATTGAGCTGCATGACCTGCTTGTAAATTTTGGGGATGAATCCTTTGTCAGTTGCTTCATTTGCAAATATTTTCTCCCATTCTGAGGGTTGTCTTTTGGTCTTGTTTATGGTTTCCTTTGCTGTGCAAAAGCTTTGAAGTTTCATTAGGTCCCATTTGTTTATTTTTGTTTTTATTTCCATTACTCTAGGAGGTGGGTCAGAAAGGACCTTGCTGTGATTTATGTCATAGAGTGTTCTGCCTATGTTTTCCTCTAAGAGTTTGACAGTTTCTGGCCTTACATTTAGGTCGTTATTCCATTTTGAGCTTATTTTTGTGTATGGTGTTAGGGAGTGATCTAAACTCATACTTTTACATGTATCTGTCCAGTTTTCCCAGCACTACTTACTGAAGAGGCTGTCCTTTCTCCACTGTACATTCCTGCCACCTTTATCAAAGATAAGGTGTCCATATGTGCGTGGATTTATCTCTGGGCTTTCTATCCTGTTCCATTGATCTATCTTTCTGTTTTTGTGCCAGTACCATACTGTCTTGATTACTGTAGCTTTGTAGTATAGTCTGAAGTCAGGGAGCCTGATTCCTCCAGCTCCTTTTTTCGTTCTCAAGATTGCTTTGGCTATTCGGGGTCTTTTGTGTTTCCATACAAATTGCGAAATTTTTTGTTCTAGTTCTGTGAAAAATGCCAGTGGTAGTTTGATAGGCATTGCATTGAATCTATAGATTGCTTTGGGTAGTAGAGTCATTTTCACAATGTTGATTCTTCCAATCCAAGAACATGGTATATCTCTCCATCTATTTGTATCATCTTTAATTTCTTTCATCAATGTCTTATAATTTTCTGCATACAGGTCTTTTGTCTCCTTAGGTAGATTTGTTCCTAGATATTTTATTCTTTTTGTTGCAATGGTAAATGGGAGTGTTTTCTTGATTTCACTTTCAGATTTTTCATCATTAGTATATAGGAATGCCAGAGATTTCTGTGCATTAATTTTGTATCCTGCTACTTTACCAAATTCATTGATTAGCTCTAGTAGTTTTCTGGTAGCATCTTTAGGATTCTCTATGTATAGTATCATGTCATCTGCAAACAGTGACAGCTTTACTTCTTCTTTTCTGATTTGGATTCCTTTTATTTCCTTTTCTTCTCTGATTGCTGTGGCTAAAACTTCCAAAACTATGTTGAATAAGAGTGGTGAGAGTGGGCAACCTTGTCTTGTTCCTGATCTTAGTGGAAATGCCTTCAGTTTTTCACCATTGAAGATGATGTTGGCCATGGGCTTGTCATATATGGCCTTTATTATGTTGAGGAAAGTTCTCTCTCTGCCTACTTTCTGCAGGGTTTTTATCATAAATGGGTGTTGAATTTTGTCAAAAGCTTCCTCTGCATCCATTGAGATGATCATATGGTTTTTCTCCTTCAATTTGTTAATATGGTTTATCACATTGATAGATTTGCGTATATTGAAGAATCCTTGCATTCCTGGAATAAACCCCACTTGATCATATTGTGTGATCCTTTTAACGTGCTGTTGGATTTGGTTTGCTAGTATTTTGTTGAGGATTTTTGCATCTATGTTCATCAGTGATATTAGCCTGTGGTTTTCTTTCTTTGTGACATCCTTGTCTGGTTTTGGTATCAGGGTGATGGTGGCTTCGTAGAATGAGTTTGGGAGTGTTCCTCCCTCTGCTATATTTTGGAAGAGTTTGAGAAGGATTGGTGTTAGCTCTTCTCTAAATGTTTGATAGAATGCACCTGTGAAGCCATCTGGTCGTGGGCTTTTGTTTGTTGGAAGATATTTAATCACAGTTTCAATTTCAGTGCTTGTGATTGGTCTGCTCATATTTTCTATTTCTTCCTGATTCAGTCTTGGCACGTTGTGCATTTCTAAGAATTTGTCCATTTCTTTCAGATTGTCCATTTTATTGGCATAGAATAGCTTATAGTAATCTCATGATCTTTTTTATTTCTGCAGTGTCAGTTGTTACTTCTCCATTTTCATTTCTAATTATATTGATTTGAGTCTTCTCCCTTTTTTTCTTGATGAGCCTGGCTAGTGGTTTATCTTCTCAAAGAACCAGCTTTTAGTTTTATTGTTCTTTGCTATTGTTTCCTTCATTTCTTTTTCATTTATTTCTGATCTGATTTTTATGATTTCTTTCCTTCTGCTAGCTTTGGGGTTTTTTTGTTCTTCTTTCTCTAATTGCATCTTGAGGTGCAAGGTTAGGTTGTTTATTCGAGATGTTTCCTGCTTCTTCAGGTGGGCTTGTATTGCTATAAACTTCCCGCTTAGAACTGCTTTTGCTGCATCGCATAGGTTTTGGGTCGTTGTGTCTCCATTGTCATTTGTTTCTAGGTATTTTTTTATTTCCTCTTTGATTTCTTCAATGATCACTTCATTATTAAGTAGTGTATTGTTTAGCCTCCATGTGTTTGTATTTTTTAGAGATCTTTTCCTGTAATTGATATCTAGTCTCATGGCATTGTGGCCGGAAAAGATACTTGATATAATTTCAATTTTCTTAAGTTTACCAAGGCTTGATTTGTGACCCAAGATATGATCTATCCTGGAGAATGTTCCATGAGCACTTGAGAAAAATGTGTATTCTGTTGTTTTTGGATGGAGTGTCCTATAAATATCAGTTAAGTCCACCTTGTTTAATGTATCATTTAAAGCTTGTGTTTCCTTATTTTCATTTTGGATGATCTGTCCATGGGTGAAAGTGGGGTGTTAAAGTCCCCTACTATGAATGTGTTACTGTCGATCTCCCCTTTTATGGTTGTTAGTATTTGCCTTATGTATTGAGGTGCTCCTATGTTGGGTGCATAAATATTTACAATTGTTATATCTTCTTCTTGGATCGATCCCTTGATCATTATGTAGTGTCCTTCTTTGTCCCTTTTAATAGTCCTTATTTTAAAGTCTATTTTGTCTGATATGAGAATTGCTACTCCAGCTTTCTTTTGGTTTCCATTTGCATGGAATATCTTTTTCCATCCCCTTACTTTCAGTCTGTATGTGTCTCTAGGTCTGAAGTGGGTCTCTTGTAGACAGCATATATAAGGGTCTTGTTTTTGTATCCATTCAGCCAATCTGTTTCTTTTGGTGGGAGCATTTAGTCCATTTACATTTAAGGTAATTATCAATATGTATGTTCCTATTCCCATTTTCTATATTGATTTGGGTTCGTTATTATAGGTCGTTTCCTTCTCTTGTGTTTCTTGTCTAGAGAAGTTCCTTTAGCATTTGTTGTAAAGTTGGTTTGGTGGTGCTGAACTCTCTCAGTTTTTGCTTGTCTGTAAAGGTTTTAATTTCTCCATCAAATCAGAATGAGATCCTTGCTGGGTAGAGTAGTCTTGGTTGCAGGTTTTTCTCCTTCATCACTTTCAGTATGTCCTGCCACTCCCTTCTGGCTTGTAGGGTTTCTGCTGAGAGATCAGCTGTTAACCTTATGGGGATTCCCTTGTGTGTTATTTCTTGTTTTTCCCTTGCTGCTTTTAATATATTTTCTTTGTATTTAATTTTTGACAGTTTGATTAATATGTGTCTTGGCGTATTTCTCCTTGTATTTATCCTGTATGGGACTCTCTGTGCTTCCTGGACTTGATTAACTATTTCCTTTCCCATATTAGGGAAGTTTTCAACTATAATCTCTTCACATATTTTCTCAGTCCCTTTCTTTTTTTCTTCTTCTTCTGGAACCCCTGTAATTGGAATGTTGGTGCGTTTAATGTTGTTCCAGAGGTCTCTGAGACTGTCCTCAGTTCTTTTCATTCTTTTTTCTTTATTCTGCTCTGCAGTAGTTATTTCCACTATTTTATCTTCCAGGTCACTTATCCGTTCTTCTGCCTCAGTTATTCTGCTATTGATCCCATCTGGAGTATTTTTAATTTCATTTATTGTGTTGTTCATCGTTGCTTGTTTCATCTTTATTTCTTCTAGGTCCTTGTTAACTGTTTCTTGCATTTTGTCCATTCTATTTCCAAGATTTTGGATCATCCTTACTACCATTATTCTGAATTCTTTTTCAGGTAGACTGCCTATTTCCTCTTCATTTGTTAGGTCTGGTGCATTTTTTTCTTGTTCCTTTATCTGCTGTGTGTTTTTCTGTCTTCTCATTTTGCTTATCTTACTGTGTTTGGGGTCTCTTTTTTGCAGGCTGCAGGTTTGTAGTTCCCGCTGTTTTTGATGTCTGTCTCCAGTGGCTAAGATTGGTTCAGTTGGTTGTGTAGGCTTCCTGGTGGAGGGGACTAGTGCCTGTGTTGTGGTGGATGAGGCTGGATCTTGTCTCTCTAGTGGGCAGTTTCACGTCTGGTGGTGTGTTTTGGCGTGTCTGTGGCCTTATTATGATTTTAGGCAGCTTCTCTGCTAATGGGTGGGCTTGTGTTCTTGTTTTGCTAGTTGTTTCACATAGGTTGTCCAGCACTTTAGCTTGCTGGTTGTTGAGTGAAGCTGGGTGCTGGTGTTAAGATGGAGGTCTCTGGGAGATTTTCGCCATTTGATATTATGTGGAGCTGGGAGGTCTCTTGTTGACCAATGTCCTGAAGTTGGCTCTCCTACCTCAGAGGCAGAGCCCTGACTCCTGGCTGCAGCACCAAGAGCCTTTCATCCACACGGCTCAGAATAAAAGGGAGAAAAAGTAGAGAGAATTACTAGAAGTATGAAGAAAGAAAGAAAGGAGGGAAGGCAGTAAGAAAGGAAGGAAGGAAGAAAGAAAGAAAGAAAGAAGGAAAGAAAGGAGGGAGGGAGGAAGGAAGGTAGGAGGGAAGGAAGGAAAAAAGAGAAAGAAGATACAATAAAATAAAGTATAATAAAGTTATTGAATTAAAAAATAATTATATAGAAAAAAAAGGGATGGATAGAACCTTAGGACAAATGTTGGGAGCAAAGCTATACAGACAAAATCTTACACAGCAGCATATACATACACCCTCTCAAAAAGAGGTAAAGGGGAAAAAAATCATAAATCTTGCTCTCAGAGACCACCTCCTCAATTTGGGATGATTCGTTGTCTAAAGGAGGGAAGGAAGGAAGGAAGGAAAGAAAGAAAGAAAGAAAGAAAAAGAAAGAAAGAAGGTAAAGTATAATAAAGTTATTAAAATTATAATTAATTACTAAGAAAAAAATTTTTTTATAAAACCATGGACGGATAGAACCCTAAGACAAATGGTGGAAGCAAAACTATACAGACAAGGTCTCACACAGAAGCATACACCTACACATTCACAAAAAGAGGAAAAGGGGAAAAAATCATAGATCTTGCTCTCGAAGCCCACCTCAATTTGGGATGACTCGTTGTCTATTCATGTATTCCACAGAGGCAGGTACATCAAGTTGATTGTGGAGCTTTAATCCGCTGTTTCTGAGGCTGCTGGGAGAGATTTCCCTTTCTCTTCTTTGCTCTTACAGCTCACAGGAGCTTAGCTTTGGATTTGGCCCTGCCTCTGCGTGTAGTTCGCTGGAGGGAGTCTGTTTTTTGCTCAGACGGGACGGGGTTAAAGGAGCCGCTGATTCGGGGGCTCTGGCGCACTCAGGCTGGGGGGGAGGGAGGGGCACTGCGTGTGGGGCGGGCCTGCGGCAGCAGAGGCCAGCGTGATGTTGCACCAGCCTGAGGCCCACCATGCATTCTCCCGGGGAAGTTGTCCCTGGATCCCGGGAACCTGGCAGTGGTGGGCTGCACAGGCTCCGCGGAAGAGGGGTGTGGATAGTGACCTGTGCTCGCACATAGGCCCCTTGGTGGCGGCGGCAGCAGCCTTAGCGTCTCCCGCCCGTCTCTGGGGTTCGCGCTTTTAGCCGCGGCTCGCGCCCGTCTCTGGGGTTCGCGCTTTTAGCCACGGCTCACGCCCGTCTCTGGAGTTCCTTTAAGCAGCGCTCTTAAACCCCTCTCCTCGCGCACCAGGAAAAGAAAGAGGGAAGAAGTCTCTTGCCTCTTCGGCAGGTCCAGACTTTTCCCCGGATTCCCTCTCGGCTAGCCTTGGCGCACTGGCCCCTTCAGGCTGTGTTCACGCTGCCAGTCCTCTCCCTGCGCTCCAACCGAAGCCCGAGCCTCAGCTCCCAGCCAGCCCGCCCCAGCGGGTGAGCAGACAAGCCTCTCGGGCTGGTGAGTGCTGGTCGGCCCTGATCCTCTGTGCGGGAATCTCCCCGCTTTGCCCTCTGCCCCACTGTTGCTGTGCACTCCTCCGCGGCTCCAAAGCTCCCCACTCCGCCTCCCGCAGTCTCCGCCCGCGAAGGGGCTTCCTAGTGTGTGGAAACCTTTCCTCCTTCACAGCTCCCTCCCACTGGTGCAGGTCCCATCCCTATTCTTTTGTCTCTGTTTTTTCTTTTTTTCTTTTGCCCTACCCAGGTACGTGGGGAGTTTCTTGCCTTTTGGGGGGTCTGAGGTCTTCTGCCAGCCTTCAGTAGGTGTTCTGTAGGAGTTGTTCCACGTGTAGATGTATTTCTGGTATATCTGTAGGGAGGAAGGTGATCTCCGCGTCTTACTCTTCCGCTATCTTCAAGGTCCCCCCTCTGGTTTGCTAATATTTTGTTTTGAATATTTGCATCTATGTTCATCAGGGATATTGGCCTATAGTTTTTTTTTTTTTCCTTGTAGTGTCCTTGTCTGGCTTTGATATCTCAGTAATGCTGGCCTTGTATAATGAATATTGAACTGATCCCTCATCTTCTGGGTTTGGGGTTCTTTTGGTTTTTTTTTTTTTTTTTGGAAGAGTTTGATAAGGATTTGTATTAATTCATCATCTTTAAATGTTTGGTCAATTCACCAGTGAAACCATCTGGTCCTGCACTTTTCTTTGCTGGAAGGTTTTAATTTTTTTCATTGAACCATACTTGATTTACAATGTTGTGCCACTCTCTTCCATACAGCAGAGTGACTCAGTTATACACATATATACATTCTTTTTTATATAATTTTCCATTACGGTTTATCATAGGATATTGAATATAGTTCCCTGTGTGGAAGGTTTTTGATTACTGATTCAATCTCCTTATTAGTAATTGGTCTGTCCCATATTCAACTTCTTTATAATTCCGTCTTGGTAGGTTGGACGTTTATAATAATTTATCCAGTTCTTCTAGGTTATCTAATTTGTTGGGATATAATTTTTCATGGTAGTTTTTTATTATCCTTTGACTTTATGTGATATCAACTGTAATGTCTTTTTCATTTCTAATTTTGAGTCTTTCCCCCTTTTTTTTCCTGTTAAGTCAAGCTAAAATTTTGTCTATTTTGTTAATCTTTTTTAAAAAGTACTTATTAATCTTTCCTATTTTCTTTTTAGGCTCTATTTCATTTATTTCCACTCTGATCTTTGTTATTACCTTCCATCTATTATCTTTGGGCTTAGTTTGTCCTTCTTTAATTAGTTCCTTGAGCTGTTAAAGCTAAGGTGTTTATTTCAGATATTTATCTTCTCAAAAAATCAGTAATGCAATGGAGGTCCTACGTTGACACAGTAGACAAGTTTAACTTAATTGACATCTATAGGATACTACATCCAAAAAAAAAAAAAAAGACTACACATTCTTCTCAAGCATGCATGGAAAGCTCTAGAATAGACCACATACTAAGGTAACCAAACAAGCTCCAACAAATTTGAGAGGGTAGATATTATTTCAAGCATCTTTTCTGACCACAATAGTATGAAACCAGAAATCAACCACAGAAAGAAAAATGGGAAAAGAATGAACACTAATGGAGACTAAACAACATGATACTAAAAAACCAATAGGTCAATGATGAAATCAAAGAAGACATCAGAAAATACCTCAAGATAAACAAAAATGAACTCACAACCATACAAAATCTATGGGATACAGCAGAATCACTTCTATATACAAAACTACAACAGTCACACAGAGATAGATAACAAATATATGGTTTCCAAAGGGGAGAAGGGAGGGAAGGAGAGACAAATGAGAGGAGTATGGGATTAACAGATACAAACTACTATACATAAGCAACAAGGATTTACTGTATAGCATGAAGAATTAAATTCAGTATTTTGTAATCTATAATGGAATATAATCTGGAAATATATATTTAACTGAATTACTATACACCTGAGACTAAGGAAATATTGTAAATCAATTGTAATTTAAAAAATAAATAAGCAAAAAGTAAATTTAATAAAGTCAAAGTCAAACATCCATTTTTCCATAGAGATAAGGACAGAGCATTCCCAGCCAAGCTATTAACTCTGTCTTCCAAAACTGTGGAATTTTGTTTTGTTTTTTATTCTAATAATAATACCCTCTATGCTAAACATTTTCCTGTGAGTGTAGCTCACAACTGTAGATTTTGATGTAAATTGCTCTGTTTTTTATTGGTTTACACATAGATTTTACTTCCCCTCTTAAATTCTCTTTCAAAACAGTTATCTGTGTATATATTTAAATTTCTAATAAATAATTTTGATAACGTTCTTAATTTATTTGAATTAGTATCAGAAAATATAGCCTTTAAATCTCTCTTCATTGAAGTTAAGTTTTCTTCGTGGCCAAATATGTATTGATATTTTTTAATGTTCCACAGATATACCAAAAAAATGTCTATTCTTTATTTGAGAGACCTAAGGTTTTAATTCATGTGTTAGCCAGCCATGAAGTCTCTATTGCAACTATTCACCTCTGCCACTGTAGCTGTAAATCAGCCATAGGCAATATGCAGTGAATGGGCATAGCTTGAGTCTTTCATCAGTTTTGCTTTTGACAATGTCACATGTAGTTCTTAGCCCTATGATTTCTGGGTTTCTCTTAAGTGAGTTTTTAATTTTCTCTACTTGGTCATACTTTTTTAAATGACCTTAGCTGTTAGGCCTAGGTATTAGCAGGAAATCAGCAAGTAGAGGAAACCACAATTATTTCTGCATAAGGGGAACAGGATGAATAGAATCATAAATAACCCTCTGTAAAGAGAAAATTCCTGTACCTCCCCTCAGGTATAATTTGTAGCCCTTTCTTACCTTAAGGACCTACAGCAAAACCAGTCTACCAGTAGAGCTCCCCTTCAGGTCCTCTCAGTGTAAAACTGTTATCTCCCTTGCCTTCCTCCCCACATGAATAACTGTTTGCCTGAGAACTTTTTTTTCCTTTTTAAATTTTTACTAGAGTATAGTTGATTTAAAATACGGTGTTAGTTTCAGGTGTACAGCAGAGTGAGTCAGTTATACATATACATATATCCACTCTTTTTTAGATTCTTTTCCTATACAGGCCATTATACATTACAGAGTACTGAGTAGAGTTCCCTGTCATATACAGTATGTCCTTATTAGTTATCTATTATATATATAGTTATCCATATATATATACACACACACTGTGTATATATATAGTGTGTGTATATATCAATCCAAGTCTCTCAGTTTATCCCTTCTCCCCCTTTACCCATAGTAATCACAAGTTTGTTTTCTACACCTGTGACTATTTCTGTTTTGTAAATGGGTTCATTTGTACCTTTTTTTTTTTTAGATCCCACATATAAGTGCTATCATATGATATTTGTCTTTCTCTGTCTGACTTCACTCAGTATGACAATCTCTAGGTCCATACCTGTTGCTGCAAATAACATTAGTTCTTTTTTATGGCTGAGAATATTCCATTGTATATATGTACCACATCTTCTTTATCCATTCCTCTGTTGATGGACATTTATGTTGTTTCCATGTCCTGACTATTGTAAATAGTGCTGCAGTGAACACTGGGGTAGATGTATCTTTTTGAACTATGGTTTTCTACAGATATATGCCCAGGAGTGGGATTGCTGGATCATATGTTAAATCTATTTTTAGATTTTTAAGGAATATCCATACTGTTCTCCATAGTGGCTGTACCAGTTTACATTCCCATCAACAGTGCAAGAGGGTTCCCTTTTCTCCACCTCCTCTCCAGCATTTATTGTTTGCAGATTTTTTGATGATGGGCACTCAGACCAGTGTGAGGTGATATCTCCTCTTAGTTTTGATTTGCATTCCTCTAATAATCAGTGAGGTTGAGCATATTTCCATGTGCTATTTGGCCATTGACATGTTTTCTTTGGTGAAATGTCTATTTAGATCTTACGCCCATTTTTTGATTGGGTTGTTCGTGTTTTTGATACTGAGCTGCAAGAGCTGTCTGTATATTTTGGATATTAACCCCTTGTTGGTCACATCATTTGCAGATATTTTCTCCCATTCTGTAGGTTGTCATTTCATTTTGTTTACAGTTTCACAGCACCACTTATTGAAAAGACTGTATTTTCTCCATTGTATATTCTTGCCTCCTTTGCCATAGGTTAGGTGACCACAGGTGCGTGGGTTTATTTCTGGGCTTTCTATCCTGTTCCACTGATCTATATTTCTTTTTTTGTGCCAGTACCATACTGTTTTGATTACTGTGGCTTTGCAGTATAGCCTGACATCAGGGAGTGTGATTACTCCAGCTCCATCTTTCTTTCTCAAGATTGCTTTAGCTATTCGGGGTCTTTCTTGTTTCCATACAAATTGTAAACGTTTGTTCTAATTTTGTCAAAAATGTCATTGGTAATTTGATAGGGATTGCATTGAATCTGTAGATTGCTTTGGGTAGTATAGTTATTTTCACAATATTGATTCTTCCAATCCAGGAACATGGTATATCTCTCCATCTGTTTGTGTCATCTTTGGTTTCTTTTGTCAGTACCTTATACTCAGTACTTATTCTGAGTACAAGCATTTGCCTCCTTAGGTAAGTTTATTCCTAGGTATTTTATTTTATTTGTCTTGATGTGATGGTAAATGGGATTGTTTCCTTAATTTATCTTTCTGATCTTTCATTATTAGTGTATAGAAATGCAAGAGATTTCTGTGTATTATGTATCGTGCAACTTTACAGAACTCATTGATAAGCTCTAGTACTTTTCTGGTAGCATCTTTAGGGTTTTCTATGTATAATATCATGTTATCTGTAAACAGTGGCAGTTTTACTTCTTCTTTTCCAATCTGGATTCCTTTTATTTCGTTTTCTTCACTGATTGTGTGGCTAGGACTTCCAAAACTATGTTGAATAGTAGTGGCAAGAGTGGACATCCTTGTCTTGTTCCTGACCTTAGAGGAAATGGTTTCAGTTTTTGTCATTGAGAATGATGTTTGCTGTGGGTTTGTTGAATATGACCTTTATTATGTTGAAATAGGTTCCCTCTATGCCCACTTTATGGAGAGTTTTTATCATAAATGGGTGTTGAAATTTGTCAGAAGCTTTTTCTTCATCTATTGAGATGATCATATGGTTTTTATTCTTCAATTTGTTAATACAGTGTATCACATTGATTGGTTTGCATATATTGAGAATCCTTGCATCCCTGAGATAAATCCCACTTGATCATGGTGTATGATGCTTTTAATGTGTTGTTGGATTTGGTTGGCTAGTAATTTGTTGAGGATTTTTGCATCTATGTTCATAGGTGATATTGGCCTGTAATTTTTTGTGTGTGTGACATCTTTGTCTGGTTTTGGTATCAGAGTGATGGTGGCCTCATACAATGAGCTTGGGAAGTATTCCTTCCCTTCCTCTGCAATTTTTGAAGAGTTCCAGAAGGTAGGTGTTAACTCTTCTCTAAATGTTTTACAGAATTCCCCTGTGAAGCTATCTGTTCCTGGACTTGTGTTCGCTGCAAGTTTTTTAATCATAGTTTCAATTTCAGTACTTGTGATTGGTCTGTTCATATATTCTGTTTCTTCCTGGTTCAGTATTGGAAGGTTGTACCTTTCTAAGAATTCGTTTCTTCTAGGTTGTCCATTTTATTTGTGTATGGTTGCTTGTAATAGTCTCTTATGATCCTTTGTATTCCTGTGGTGTCAGTTGTAACTTCCTTTTTTCATTTCTAATTTTATTGATTGGAGCCCTCTCCCTTTTTTTCTTGATGAGTAATAGCTAAAGGTTTATCAGTTTTGTTGTTCCAAAAGAACTAGCTTTTAGTTTCATTGATCTTTACTGCTGTTTTTTAATCTCCATTTCATTTATTTCTGCTCTTATTTTTATTATTTTCCTTCTACTAACTTTGGGCTTTGTTTGTTCTTGTTTCTCTAGTTGCTTTAGGTGTAAGGTTAGGTTGTTTGAGATTTGTTTTCTGAGGTAAGATTGTATTGCTATAAACTTCCATCATAGAACTCCCTTTGCTGTATCCCATAGGTTTTGGATTCTCTTTCTTTTGTTGTCATTTGTCTCTAGGTATTATTTGATTTCTTCAGTGACCCATTGGTTGTTTAGTAACATATTGTTTAGCCTCCATGTGTTTGTGGCTTTTGTAGGTTTTTTTCCTGTAATTGATTTCTAAACTCATAGCGTTGTGGTCAGAAAAGATGCTTGATATGATTTCAATTTTCTTAAATTTTCAAGGCTTGATTTGTGACCCAAGGTGTGATCTATCCTGGAGAATGTTCCATGTGCACTTGAGAAGAAAGTATTCTGCTGGCTTGGGATGGAATGTTCTATAAATATCAAGTCTATCTTGTCTAATGTGTCATTTAAGGCTTGTGTTTCCTGATTAATTTTCTGTCTGAATGATCTGCTATTAGTGTAAGTGGGGTCTTAAAGTCCCCCACTATTATTGTGTTACTTTTGATTTCCTTTTTTATGGCCATTAGCATTTGCTTTATATATTGGTACTCCTATGTTGGGTGCATATATATTTATAATTGTTATATTTTCTTCTTGGAATGATCCCTTGATCATCATGTAGTGTCCTTCCTTGTCTCTTATTTTAAAGTCTATTTTGTCTGATATAAGTATTGCTACTGCAGCTTTCTTTGATTTCCATTTGCATGGAATATCTTTTTCCATCCCCTCACTTTCAGTCTGTGTGTGTCCCAGGTCTGAAGTTCGTCTCTTATAGACAGCATATACACAGGTCTTCTTTTGTATCTATTCAGCCATTCTGTGTCTATTGGTTGGAGCATTTAATCCATTTACATTTTAGGTAATTATTGATATGTATGTTTCTATTACCATTTTCTTAATCGTTTTGAATTTGTTTTTGTAGGTCTTTTTCCATCCACTTCCTCTTTTGTTCTCTTGTGCTTTGATGACCATCTGTAGTGTTGTGTTTGGGTTGCTTTTTCTTTTTTGTGTGTGTATCTATTTTTTGGTTTGCATTTCCCATGAGGTTTTGATGTAGCAGTCTATATATATATACAAGTTTGTTTTAAGTTGCTGGTCTCTCAATTTCAAATGTAATTCCCATTTCCTGTATTTGTAGTCTCCTCATGTTTGCTGGTTTTGATATCATATTTGTGTATGGATGATTTCCTACTTTTACTGTAGGTTTGCTTTTACCAGTGTACTTTCCAATTTGTGATTTTCTTGTTCCTAGTTGTGGCCTTTTTTTTTTTTTTTTCTTTTTAACCTCACCTGCCTAGAGAAGTTCCTTTAGCATTTGTTGTAAAGCTGGTTTGGTGGTGCTGAATTCTCTTAGCCATTGCTTGTCTGTAAAGCTTTTGAATTCTCCATCGAATCTGAATGAGCCTTGCTGGGTAGAGTATTCTTGGCTGTAGCTTTTTCCCATTCATCACTTTAAACATATCCTGCCACTCCATTCTGGCCTGCAGAGTTTCCGCTGAAAAATCAGCTGATAACCGTTGGGGATTCCCTTGTATGTTGTTTGTTGATTTTCCCTTGTTGCTTTCAATATTTTTTCTTTGTATTAATTTTTGTTCATTTGATTAATATGTGTCTGAGCATGTTCCTTCTTGGGTTTTGTTTTTTTTTTTTTTTTTAAACATCTTTATTGGGGTATAATTGCTTTACAATGGTGTCTTAGTTTCTGCTTTACAACAAAGTGAATCAGCTATACATATACATATGTTCCCATATGTCTTCCCTCTTGCGTCTCCCTCCCTCCCACTCTCCCCATCCCACCCTTCCAGGCTGTCACAAAGCACCGAGCTAATATCCCTGTGCCTTGCGGCTGCTTCCCCCCAGCTATCTACCTTACTACGTTTGTTAGTGTGTATATGTCCATGACTCTCTCTCGCCCTGTCAAAACTCACCCTTCCCCCTCCCCATATCCTTAAGTCCGTTCTCCAGTAGGTCTGCGTCTTTATTCCTACCTTACCCCTAGGTTCTTCATGACATTTTTTTCCCTTAAATTCCATATATATGTGTTAGCATACGGTATTTGTCTTTTTCTTTCTGACTTACTTCACTCGGTATGACAGATTCTAGGTCTATCCATCTCATTACAAATAGCTCAATTTCATTTCTTTTTAAGGCTGAGTAATATTCCATTGTGTATATGTGCCACATCTTCTTTATCCATTCATCCGATGATGGGCGCTTAGGTTGTTTCCATGTCCTGGCTATTGTAAATAGAGCTGCAATGAACATTTTGGTACATGACTCTCTTTGAATTTTGGTTTTCTCAGGGTATATGCCAAGTAGTGGGATTGCTGGGTCATATGGTAATTCTATTTGTAGTTTTTTAAGGAACCTCCATACTGTTCTCCACAGTGGCTGAACCAATTCACATTCCCACCAGCAGTGCAAGAGTGTCCCCTTTTCTCCACACCCTCTCCAGCATTTATTGTTTCTAGATTTTTTGATGATGGCCATTCTGACTGGTGTGAGATGATATCTCATTGTAGTTTTGATTTGCATTTCTCTAATGATTAATGATGTTGAGCATTCTTTCATGTGTTTGTTGGCATTCTGTATATCTTCTTTGGAGAAATGTCTATTTAAGTCTTCTGCCCATTTTTGGATGGGGTTGTTTGTTTTTTTGTTATTGAGCTGCATAAGCTGCTTGTAAATTTTGGAGATTAATCCTTTGTCAGTTGCTTCATTTGCAAATGTTTTCTCCCATTCTGAGGGTTGTCTTTTGGTCTTGGTTATGGTCTCCTTTGCTGTGCAAAAGCTTTGAAGTTTCATTAGGTCCCATTTGTTTATTTTTGTTTTTATTTCCATTACTCTAGGAGGTGGGTCAGAAAGGATCTTGCTGTGATTTATGTCATAGAGTGTTCTTCCTATGTTTTCTTCTAAGAGTTTGATAGTTTCTGGCCTTACATTTAGGTCTTTAATCCATTTTGAGCTTATTTTTGTGTATGGTGTTAGGGAGTGATCTAATCTCATACTTTTACATGTACCTGTCCAGTTTTCCCAGCACCATTTATTGAAGAGGCTGTCCTTTCTCCACTGTACATTCCTGCCTCCTTTATCAAAGATAAGGTGTCCATATGTGCGTGGGTTTATCTCTGGGCTTTCTATCCTGTTCCACTGATCTATCTTTCTGTTTTTGTGCCAGTACCATACTGTCTTGATTACTGTTGCTTTGTAATATAGTCTGAAGTCAGGGAGCCTTATTCCTCCAGCTCCTTTTTTCATTCTAAAGATTGCTTTGGCTATTCGGGGTCTTTTGTGTTTCCATACAAATTGCGAAATTTTTTGTTCTAGTTCTGTGAAAAATGCCAGTGGTAGTTTGATAGGGATTGCATTGAATCTGTAGATTGCTTTGGGTAGTAGAGTCATTTTCACAATGTTGATTCTTCCCATCCAAGAACATGGTATATCTCTCCATCTATTTGTATCATCTTTAATTTCTTTCATCAGTGTCTTATAATTTTCTGCATACAGGTCTTTCGTATCCTTAGGTAGGTTTATTCCTAGATATTTTATTCTTTTTGTTGCAGTGGTAAATGGGAGTGTTTTCTTGATTTCACTTTCAGATTTTTCATCATTAGTATATAGGAATGCCAGAGATTTCTGTGCATTAATTTTGTATCCTGCTACTTTACCAAATTCATTGATTAGCTCTAGTAGTTTTCTGGTAGCATCTTTAGGATTCTCTATGTATAGTATCATGTCATCGGCAAACAGTGACAGCTTTACTTCTTCTTTTCCGATTTGGATTCCTTTTATTTCCTTTTCTTCTCTGATTGCTGTGGCTACAACTTCCAAAACTATGTTGAATAAGAGTGGTGAGAGTGGGCAACCTTGTCTTGTTCCTGATCTTAGTGGAAATGCTTTCAGTTTTTCACCATTGAGGATGATGTTTGCTGTGGGCTTGTCATATATGGCTTTTATTATGTTTAGGAAAGTTCCCTCTATGCCTACTTTCTGGAGGGTTTTTATCATAAATGGGTGTTGAATTTTGTCGAAAGCTTTCTCTGCATCTATTGAGATGATCATATGGTTTTTCTCCTTCAATTTGTTAATATGGTTTATCACATTGATAGATTTGCGTATATTGAAGAATCCTTGCATTCCTGGAATAAACCCCACTTGATCATGGTGTATGATCCTTTTAATGTGCTGTTGGATTCTGTTTGCTAGTATTTTGTTGAGGATTTTTGCATCTATGTTCATCAGTGATATTGGCCTGTAGTTTTCTTTCTTTGTGACATCCTTGTCTGGTTTTGGTATCAAGGTGATGGTGGCTTCGTAGAAGGAATTTGGGAGTGTTCCTCCCTCTGCTATATTTTGGAAGAGTTTGAGAAGGATAGGTGTTAGCTCTTCTCTAAACATTCGATAGAATTCACCTGTGAAGCCATCTGGTCCTGAGCTTTTGTTTGTTGGAAGGTTTTTAATCACAGTTTCAATTTCAGTGCTTGTGATTGGTCTGTTCATATTTTCTATTTCTTCCTGATTCAGTCTTGGCAGGTTGTGCATTTCTAAGAATTTGTCCATTTCTTCCAGATTGTCCATTTTATTGGCATAGAGTTGCTTGTAGTAATCTCTCATGATTTTTTTTTTTCTGCAGTGTCAGTTGTTACTTCTCCTTTTTCATTTCTAATTCTATTGATTTGAGTCTTCTCCCTTTTTTTCTTGATGAGTCTGGCTAGTGGTTTATCTATTTTGTTTATCTTCTCAAAGAACCAGCTTTTAGTTTTATTGATCTTTGCTATTGTTTCCTTCATTTCTTTTTCATTTATTTCCGATCTGATTTTTATGATTTCTTTCCTTCTGCTAGCTTTGGGGTTTTTTTTGTTCTTCTTTCTCTAATTGCTTGAGGTGCAAGGTTAGGTTGTTTATTTGAGATGTTTCCTGCTTCTTAAGGTGGGCTTGTATTGCTATAAACTTCCCCCTTAGAACTGCTTTTGCTGCATCCCATAGGTTTTGGGTCGTTGTGTCTCCATTGTCATTTGTTTCTAGGTATTTTTTTATTTCCTCTTTGATTTCTTCAGTGATCACTTCATTATTAAGTAGTGTATTGTTTAGCCTCCATGTGTTTGTATTTTTTACAGATCTTTTCCTGTAATTGATATCTAGTCTCATGGCGTTGTGGTCGGAAAAGATACTTGATACAATTTCAGTTTTCTTAAATTTACCAAGGCTTGATTTGTGACCCAAGATATGATCTATCCTGGAGAATGTTCCATGAGCACTTGAGAAAAATGTGTATTCTGTTGTTTTTGGATGGAGTGTCCTATAAATATCAATTAAGTCCATCTTGTTTAATGTATCCTTTAAAGCTTGTGTTTCCTTATTTATTTTCATTTTGGATGATCTGTCCATGGGTGAAAGTGGGGTGTTAAAGTCCCCTACTATGAATGTGTTACTGTCGATCTCCCCTTTTATGGTTGTTAGTATTTGCCTTATGTATTGAGGTGCTCCTATGTTGGGTGCATAAATATTTACAATTGTTATATCTTCTTCTTGGATCGATCCCTTGATCATTATGTAGTGTCCTTCTTTGTCCCTTTTAATAGTCCTTATTTTAAAGTGTATTTTGTCTGATATGAGAATTGCTACTCCAGCTTTCTTTTGGTTTCCATTTGCATGGAATATCTTTTTCCATCCCCTTACTTTCAGTCTGTATGTGTCTCTAGTTCTGAAGTGGGTCTCTTGTAGACAGCATATATAAGGGTCTTGTTTTTGTATCCATTCAGCCAATCTGTGTCTTTTGGTGGGAGCATTTAGTCCATTTACATTTAAGGTAATTATTGATATGTATGTTCCTATTTCCATTTTATATATTGTTTTGGGTTCGCTACTATAGGTCATTTCCTTCTCTTGTGTTTCGTGTCTAGAGAAGTTCCTTTAGCATTTGTTGTAAAGCTGGTTTGGTGGTGCTGAACTGTCTCAGCTTTTGCTTGTCTGTAAAGGTTTTAATTTCTCCATCAAATGTGAATGAGATCCTTGCTGGGTAGAGTAGTCTTGGTTTCAGGCTATTCTCCTTCATCACTTTCAGTATGTCCTGCCACTCCCTTCTGGCTTGTAGGGTTTCTGCTGAGAGATTAGCTGTTAACCTTATGGGGATTCCCTTGTGTGTTATTTCTTGTTTTTCCCTTGCTGCTTTTAATATGCTTTCTTTGTATTTAATTTTTGACAGTTTGATTAATATGTGTCTTGGCGTGTTTCTCCTTGTATTTATCCTGTATGGGACCCTCTGTGCTTCCTGGACTTGATTAACTATTTCCTTTCCCATTTTAGGGAAGTTTTCAACTATAATCTCTTCAAATATTTTCTCAGTCCCTTTCTTTCTTTCTTCTTCTTCTGGAACCCCTATAATTCGAATGTTGGTGCGTTTCATGTTGTCCCAGAGGTCTCTGAGACTGTCCTCAGTTCTTTTCATTCTTTTTTCTTTATTCTGCTCTGCAGTAGTTATTTCCACTACTTTATCTTCCAGGTCACTTATCCGTTCTTCTGCCTCAGTTATTCTGCTATTGATCCTATCTAGAGTGATTTTAATTTCATTTATTGCATTGTTCATCGTTGCTTGTTTCATCTTTAGTTCTTGTAGGTCCTTGTTAACTGTTTCTTGCATTTTGTCCATTCTACTTCCAAGATTTCGGATCATCCTTACTATCATTATTCTGAATTCTTTTTCAGGTAGATTGCCTATTTCCTCTTCATTTGTTAGGTCTGGTGCATTTTTATCTTGCTCCTTCATCTGCTGTGTGTTTTTCTGTCTTCTCATTTTGCTTATCTTACTGTGTTTGGGGTCTCCTTTTTGCAGGCTGCAGGTTTGTAGTTCCCGTTGTTTTTGATGTCTGTCTCCAGTGGCTAAGGTTGTTTCAGTGGGTTGTGTAGGCTTCCTGGTGGAGGGGACTAGTGCCTGTGTTGTGCTGGATGAGGCTGGATCTTGTCTCTCTAGTGGGCAGGTTCACGTCTGGTGGTGTGTTTTGGGGTGTCTGTGGCCTTATTATGATTTTAGGCAGCCTCTCTGCTAATGGGTGGGGTTGTGTTCCTGTTTTGCTAGTTGTTTGGCATAGGTTGTCCAGCACTGTGGCTTGCTGGTCGTTGAGTGAAGCTGGGTGCTGGTGTTAAGATGGAGGTCTCTGGGATATTTCCACCGTTTAATATTATGTGGAGCTGGGAGGTCTCTTGTTGACCAGTGTCCTGAAGTTGGCTCTCCTACCTCAGAGGCAGAGCCCTGACTCCTGGCTGGAGCACCAAGAGCCTTTCATCCACACAGCTCAGAATAAAAGGGAGAAAATGTAGGGAGAATTAGTAGAAGTATGAGTAAAGAAAGAGGGAAAGGAGGAAAGGAAGGAAGGAAGAAAGAAGCAAAGAAGGAAAGAAAGGAGGGAGGGAGTGAGGGAGGGAGGAAGGAAGGAAGGAGGGAAAGAAGGAAAAAAAGACAGAAAGAAAGATGATACAGTAAAAATAAAATAAAGTATAATATAGTTATTGAATTAAAAAATATTTAGAAAAAAAAAAAAAAGGGACGGATAGAACCTTAGGACAAATGTTGGAAGCAAAGCTATACAGAGAAAATCTTACACAGAAGCATACACATACACCTTCACAAAAAGAGGTAAAGGGGGAAAAATCATAAATCCTGCTCCCTGAGACCACCTCCTCAATTTGGGGTGATTCGTTGTCTAAAGGAGGGAGGGAAGGAAGGAAAGAAAGAAAGAACGAAGGTAAAGTATAATAAAGTTATTACAATTAAACTTAATTATTAAGAAAAAGAATTTTTTAAAAAAGTCATGGACAGATAGAGCCCTAGGACAAATGGTGGAAGCTAGAGTATACAGACTAGATGTCACACAGAAGCATACACGTACACATTCACAAAAAGAGGAGAAGGGAAAAAAATCATAGATCTCGCTCCTAAAGTCCACCTCTTCAATTTGGGATCATTCCTTGTCTATTCAGGTATTCCACAGATGCAGGGTATATCAAGTTGATTGTGGAGCTTTAACCCGCTGCTTCTGTGGCTGCTGGGAGAGATTTCCCTTTCTCTTCTTTGTTCTCACAGCTCACAGGGGCTCAGCTTTGGATTTGGCCCTGCCTCTGCGTGTAGGTCGCTGGAGGGCGTCTGTTTTTTCGCTCAGACAGGACGGGGTTAAAGGAGCCGCTGATTCGAGGCCTCCGGCTCACTCAGGCCGGGGGTTGGGGGATGGGGGAAGGAGGGGCACTGCGTGCGGGGCCGCCCTGCGGCGGCAGAGGCAGCGTGACGTTGCGGCAGAGGCCGGCGTGACGTTGCACCAGCCTGAGGCCCGCCGTGCGTTCTCCCGGGGAAGTTGTCCCTGGATCCCGGGAACCTGGCAGTGGCGGGCTGCACAGGCTCCGCGGAAGAGGGGTGTGGAGAGTGACCTGTGCTCGCACACAGGCCCCTTGGTGGCGGCAGCAGCAGCCTTAGCGTCTCCCGCCCGTCTCTGGGGTTTGCGCTTTCAGCCGCGGCTCGCGCCCGTCTCGGGGGCTCGCGCCCTCAGCCGCGGCTCGCGCCCGTCTCTGGGGTTCGCGCTTTTAGCCGCGGCTCGCGCCCGTCTCTGGAGTTCCTTTAAGCAGCGCTCTTAAACCCCTCTCCTCGCGCACCAGGAAACAAAGAGGGAAGAAAAAGTCTCTTGCCTCTTCGGCCGGTGCAGGCTTTTCCCCGAACTCCCTCCCGGCTAGTCGTGGTGCACTAACCCCTTCAGGCTATGTTCAAGCAGCCAACCCCAGTCCTCTCCCTGAGCTCCGTCCAAAACCAAAACCCGAGCCTCAGCTCGCAGCCCCGCCCGCCCCGGGCGGGTGAGCAGACAAGCCTCTCGGGTTGGTGAGTGCCCGTCGGCACCGATCGTCTGTGCTGGAATCTCCCCGCTTTGCCCTCCGCACCCGTCGCTGTGCACTACTCCGCGGTCCCGAAACTCCCCCCTCTGCCTCCCGCAGTCTCCGCCCGCGGAGGGGCTTCCTAGTGTGTGGAAACTTTTCCTCCTTCACAGCTCCCTCCCACTGGTGCAGGTGCCGTCCTTATTCTTTTGTCTCTGTTTTTTCTTTTGCCCTACCCAGTTACATGGGGAGTTTCTTGCCTTTTGGGAGGTCTGAGGTCTTCTGCCAGCCTTCAGTAGGAGTTCTGTAGGAGTTGTTCCACGTGTGGATGTATTTCTGGTTTATCCGTGGGGAGGAAGGCGATCTCCGTGTCTTACTCTTCCGCCATCTTCAAGGTCCCCCCCCCTTCTTGGGTTTATACTGTATGGGACTCTCTGTGCTTCCTGGACTTGGGTGACTGTTTCCCATGTTAGGGAATTTTTCTACTCTAACCTCTTCAAATATTTTCTCAGTCTCTTTCTCTTCTTCTGGCACCACTATAATTCAAATGTTGGTGTGTTTAATGTTGTCCCAGAGGTCTCTGAGACTGTCCTCATTTCTTTTCATTCTTTTTTCTTTATTCTATTCTACAGCAGTGATTTCCAACATTCTATCTTCTAGCTCACTTATCCATTCTTCTTCCTCATTTATTCTCCTATCAGTTTCTTCTAGTGTATTTTTCATTTCAGTTATTGTATTCATTTCTGATTGTTCTTTAGTTTTTCTAGGTCTTTGTTAAATATTTCTTGTATCATCTCGATCTGATCCTCCATTCTTTTTCTGAGATTTTAGATCATCTTTACTATCATTACTCTGAATTCTTTTTCAGGTAGATTTCCTATCTCCTCTTCATTTATTTGGTCTTGTAGGTTTTTATCTTGCTCCTTCTGCAATATATTTCTGTCATCTAATTCTTTATAAGTTACTGTGTTTGTGGTCTCCTTTCCATGGGCTGCAGGATCATAGTTCCTCTTGCTTCTGGTATCTGCCCCTTGGTGGGTGAGGTTGGTCTAGGCTTCCTGGTTGGGGGGACAGGTGCCTGCCCTCAGGTGGGTGGAGCTGCGTGTTGTCCCTCTGGTGGGCAGGGCCATGTCCGGGGTGTGTTTTGGGGTGTCTGTGAGCTTAGTACAACTTTAGGCAGCCTGTCTGCTGATGGGTAGGGTTGTGTTCCTGTCTTGCTGGTTGTTTGGCCTGAGGCATTCCAGCACTGGAGCCTGCAGGCTGTTGGGTGGGGTTGGTTCTTGGTGCCAAAATGGGGACCTCCAAGAGAGCTCACGCCAATTAATATTCTCTGGGGCCTCTGCTACCAGTCCCCTTGCCCACACAGTGAGGTACAGCCAACCAACCCCCATCTCCCCAGGAGACCCTCCAAGACCCCTAGGTAGATCTAGCCTAGGTTCCTATGGAGGTACTGCTTTACGCTGAGTCCCAGTGCACATGAAACCTTGTGTGCACCCTCCAAGAGTGGAGCACCTGCACTCAAGCCCTGCTGGGCTTCAAGGCTAACTTCTCTGGAGGTTCTTCCTCCTGATGCCAGACCCTCAGAGTTTGGAGGGCTATTTTTATGTGGGAACATCCCTATGTAGCCTGCTTGGGTTTAATGGGGTTTTTTTGTTTTGTTTTGTTTTGTTTTTGGTGCAGGGGCTGTTTTTAGTATGGATGACTGCCACCTCTTTTCTCAGTGTATGCCCTATCCCTTTGATAGAGGGTTTGACTGGTGTTGTGCTGACTATAGCCTGCCCTGGATATTGAGTGGGGCCTCCCCTTTGCTCTGTGGTTGTCACTGCCCTGTCAGGGGCAGGGTCTGCTCCCTAGTTGTTCACATAGAGGCCTCCAGATCTGTTTCTTAGCTGTGTTTCTGGTCTATGATGTGAGGTAGGTGGGACTGGAGCACTCCCATGGGGAGAGAAGCCACTGAGTATTCCACCTCTGGAGCTGTTCACCTGTGAGTGTGCTCTGTTGTGTCCCCTTTTGCCTATTGTGCAGGCTCACAAAGTACACTGTTGTTGTTACTGCTCTCAGTCCCAGCTTAACCGTGGGTATACCAGCTATTGCTATTGACTTTCTGCCTGATAACTATTCTTTTGAAAGATCTGTCCTCACCCACTTATCTGGAATGCCAGCTTGCTAATATGCAGATACCATATATGTGTGGATCTGTTTCTGATTTCTCTATTCTGTTCCAAAAGATCAGTTTGTCATTGCACTAGTATCACACTGTTGATGATTCACAATGTCTTGACATCAGTAAGGAGAAGACATCTTATCCACCAGCTCCCATCTGCTACCACTTTTACCACTTTGTTCTACTTTTCTGGGAGTGCCTTGGCTAAATCTGTCTTCCTCCATATAAATTTTAAGTTGACCTGCCAGTCTCAGAAACACATGCAAACACACCCAGCTGAGGTGTTGACTGAAACTGCATTGAAACTATAAATTAATAAGGGGAGAACAGATATCTTTACAATACTGATTCTCCCTATCAGCGTAAATGGTCTATCACTCCATTTTATGGAAATTTCATTTCTTTAAGTTTAGTGTTTTCGCCAGAAACATCTTACACATCTTTTTGTTAGATTTGTTCCTAGGTACTATTTCTATTGCTATTAAAAATGGTATATTCTTTAACTACTTGTTACTAATGTATAGAAATGTGATTGATGTTTATATGATTATGTGTCCATCAACCTTTTCAAATTCTCTAATTCTTATTCCTTATTTGTTGATTCTTTTGTTTTTTAATATAAACATTACCGGTAAATAATGACAGATTAGTTACTTTATTTGCAATCTTAATATTTTTAAATTATTTCTTGTACTCTTCCCATTTCTAGGGCCTTCAGAGAAATGGTGAATAAAATGATGCAAGTGGGCTTTTTGTCTTCTTTCTGATTTAAAATATTTTAAAATTATTCATTAAATATGATGCCCACCGCAATATTTTGGTAGATGCCAGGTTAAGAAAATGCCCTTCTGTTTCTAACTTGCTAAGGTTTATCAGTGAATGTTGACTTTTTAGTGCATCTCTTGTTGAAATGATCACTTTTTATTCTCAGAACAATCGTTCATTCCTTGATTAAATCAAATTTATTCATCATGTAGTATACATTTCTAGATTATATTTTCTAGTAATTATTGTAGGATTTTAGCATCCAGGTTCTTGAGAGAAGTTCAGCTGTAATTTTCCTTTTTCGTAGTTTTCTGGTGTGGTTTTTGTACAAGTTTACACTAGCTTTATGAGTTATATTACCTCTTTATTATTTTCTGGAAGTTTCTAAAGTTAGAATCATATATTTCATAAATGCTTGGTAGAAATTACTGGCAAAATAACCTGGGCCTGGCTCACTATGTGACAAAAACTTTACAGATTCAATGACTTTAGTGATTCAGAACTATTCCTATTTTTCATTTCTTTTCAGATTTTTGGGGCATGTTAAACTTTTCTTGAAAATGTATTCAATTCATATGAATTTTCAAATTTATTGGCATAAATTTATCATATATCCTCTCCATACATATTGAAAGGATAGGATTATTGCAAGGTAGTATGGCATAGCGGGAAAGAACACATACTCTGACCCCAGACTAGTTAAGTTGAATCCACATTCCCACACTTAAAATTTATGTTTGGCCAAGTTGTTTAACTTCTCTGTTCTTTAGTTTTTCCAACTATAAAATGAGACTAATAATAGTATGTTGTTCATATGATTGCTATGGTAATTCAATAACTTAATATTTGTCAAGTGTTTAGAACTGTGTATGACACTAAATTGGTGGTATGTACAAAAGAGATTTTGGAATGTACTGCAAAATTTGATGTGCAGTATTTTTATTCCCTAAATCATATCTAAATTCCAATTTTGTGTGTTATTTTGTATTCATGAGTTTTAAAATTTCAAGTATATTGGATTTGTTTTTCTTTTTGTTACTGATTTCTAATTGCTTTGTAGACTAAGAACATGACATTTATGTTACCAGCCTTTTGAAGTATCTGAAGAATTGCTTTATTGGCTTAGTGTACATGATTAAGTTGTTTAATGTCCTGTTTGAAAACAATGAATATTGTCAACTTTGAAGTACAATATTCTAAATATTTCCGTTCAACTGAGATGTTTAGTTGTGTAGTTCAAGTAGTCTATAGTCTTACTTTTTAAATTCTTCAAAAAATTATTGGGAATGATAGGATAGTTTTTCAACTCCTCTGTGTAGTTGTATCCATTTTTGCTTTTTTATTTTTTATTTATTTATTTATTTTTTTGCGGTACGTGGGCCTCTCACTGCTGTGGCCCCTCCCGCTGAAGAGCACAGGCTCAGCAGCCACAGCCCACGGGCCCAGCCGCTCTGCAGCACGTGGGATCCGCCCAGACTGGGGCACGAACCCGCGTTCCCTGCATCGGCAGGCAGACTCCCAACCACTGTGCCACCAGGGAAGCCCTGCTTTTCTATTTCTTGATCGAGGTTATTAGTCATATCTAGGGTTATCTTGGTAACTTATTACCAAGTTAATAACTTAATCTTATTATTATGTAGTGACCTTTATCCTGAGCCATGCTTTCTGTCTTAAATTCAATTTGATGTTACTATAGTTGTATCAGCTTTCAATCTTAGAGTCTTTAAGAGCTACAATGTTTAATTGTAGCTCTTACAAATACTTGACTTTGGATTTTGCTTTATTTTATTCAGTATTAGAATTACTGATTTTTAACTGAATTTAAACCATTTACATTTATGTTAATTACAGATCTTTGGAAGATTTTTACTGCCTTATTTTTGCTTTCAGTTTGTTCTCCTTTTAAATATATATATGTATATATATATATTTAATTTTTCCTTTCTTCCTCTCTTTTAGAATATTAAGTGTATTTTTTAATTCAGCTTTCCTTCTACTGTTTTGGACATTTTTTACTATATGTATATTTCTTTTGACAATTACCCTTAAATTTTAACATGTATACTTAAAGTAAAAGTCAAAGTTAGAATAATTTACTTCTACTCACTATCTCATATCATATTTAATAATTTATCTGGTAAAAAATTCAAAATTAAAGAAATATGAGTATTTCTATTTTATAGAAATTATGTTTCTATTTTTCTATTAAATTACTATTCTATTTTTCAAGTTTTATTTATATTTTCTCACATGTTAACCATTTTATTGTTGTTCATCATTCCTTTTTGCATTTCATACTTTATAGAATCACCTTCATTTTCCTAAAATACATCCATTCTTTAGAAATGTCACTAATGAATGTATTTTGGGAGTAAAGTCTCAGATTTTATTTAATAAAACTGTATTTTATCCATGTTATGGGATATAATTATGGCTGGATATACCAGTTCTCAGGGACAGTTCTTTTTTTCTTAGCACTTTAAAAATATTGTTTTACTTAAATGATCTGCTTTCTGTTCTACTTAATTCCTATGTAAGTGGTCCTTCCTCCCACATCCCCCTCCCTACCTTCTCACCCCTGCCACACACACACCACAGGCTGCTTTTAAGATCTTTCATCTGCTTTACTTTAGTATCACTATGATGAGCAGTTCTGGCCAAGTCTCAGCTGTTTTTCTCTCCTATGTTGCTTCTCCTCATTTTCTTTATTCTTTTCTTCTGAAACTCCAGTTATATATGTGTGTGTTTGTGTGTGTGTGTGTGTCTACTTCTACATCGTCTAAAGACCACATTTTCCATTTCTCTCTTTTGCATTCTGGTTAATTTCTTTGAGGTTGTCTTCCATTTCACCAATTCTCTCTTCAGTTGTATCTATTTTACTATTATATAAATTTAATGCACTTTTAAATTTTTTTGATTAAACATATATATATAATATATATTATAAAATGTCTCATTATTATTCAGATTTGATTGGACTTTTTTGATAGGTTCCATTCCTGTGATTTCCAATTGCTACTTTATTTATTTAAACATATAAAATGCACATATTTTATATTCTATATTTGATAATTCCAATATCTGAAATATTTGTGATCTAATTTTAATGCTTTTTTTTTCCTGATAACTGGCATGTTGGTTTGTTTCTTCATATTTGTCTGTGTGTGAGTGGCAGGGATGTGTTGTTATATGTTAGCTTGTTTTTGACAGAAATACATCATTTTTGACAGAATTCCATACTTTGATAGGATATATTACTATGTAGAAACTCAAACTGAACACGTTAAATATGTACAGTTTTGCAAATATCAATTATACTTCAATAAAGCTGTTAAGTTTTCTTCATATGCTACTGCTAGGCATCTGGGAGAGCGATAAAAACAGGTTCATTTTAAATTTCTCATTTGGAGTTTTATGGACCATACAGTGAATTTGAACCTCAAAGTCACGTAAGAGATAATATATGGTTATGAATTCTTCAGAGATATTTTTCTTTTCTGCTGTTCTTCCTCTATCCACAGCTGATGCCAAGGCATAATTTGTTTGTGCTGCTACCTCTGTGGCATGATTTTTTTAAGACAGCTCTTTCACCAAGGGTGTAGTTTTGTGGGATAAAGTATATTTTCACAAGCTCTAAGATTTTATTTCCCATCTGGTTTGAGACTGATATATGGTTTTAAGTCCCCTGGTTATCCATTAAGTTTGCAGTTATGGCCAGTGGGTACAGGGCAGGCATCAGCTTCATCATTTGCTTACAATTCCATATGTGTGTTCCCCCCAATTTTTTACTCTCAAAGATTTCGCTTACCTCCTTGAAAGCTTAGCTGTTTTTAAGAGGATGGTTTTAATATTTTATATAGAATTCTAGGAAAATATTTTTAGAATATTTACTCCAGAATATTAATGAAACCACAGAAGAGTTTGTTTTTTATTTTGCTTTTAAAATTATATTATCTTCACACTTAATTTCTCAGGTCTATGAATTCTTAATTTCAGGTACTGCTTCTCCAAATCTGAACACACACAAAAAAACATATCTACACAAAGTCAAAAAGGTTCATAGGATTTAAGTAAGACTTTTTAATGCATCACTGGTACCTATTGGTTACTCATTTATTGAGAGAAACACGAGTTACCACTTAAACTTGACTGAACAGGCTTTAATTACTAACACTACTTTCTGTAACCAGGACATTCTTTCTGTCTACAATTTTTATTCATTTGTGTATTTGCATAATTATCAAACACCAAATCCAGTGTGAAGGTGTTGTGCATAAAAACTTTCTATGTCATCTGTATCCAGAATCTTTACCAAAATCCAGTAATGAAATCTAGCTAGATTACATACAAAGCGAGTGAGATGATGTTTGAGTGGGAAGAGATTAATGGCCAACAAATCAATGAATAAATGTTGAGGAAACATATTAATTACGTAGTATTCTCCAAAAATAAATGCTGAAGATATAGTGAGAAATTTACATCATAATCAGGGAGACAGAAGAGTAAACCTTTAATTACAGTATAGCATAATGAGTTTTATAATAGAAATGGGTAGAATGCTTTAGGACCACTAGAGAAGAAGATTTACTTAGTTTCAAGGAAGGCTTTCTAGAAGAGTTAACACAAGCTGACTGAGACCTAAAAGATAAGTTAAAAGAGGGCATAGGGGGCTTCCCTGGTGGTGCAGTGGTTGAGAGTCCGCCTGCCGATGCAGGGGACACGGGTTTGTGCCCCGGTCCAGGAAGATCCCACATGCCACGGAGCGGCTAGGCCCGTGAGCCGTGGCTGCTGAGCCTGCGCGTCCGGAGCCTGTGCTCCGCAACCGGAGAGGCCACAATAGTGAGAGGCCCACGTACCGCCAAAAAAAAAAAAAAAGACGGCATAGGGTGCTCCAGACAGAGGAAATGACAAAAACAAGGGCCCAGAGGCATGGAAAAGATGATACATTTAGGAAATAAGTTATTTTGCGCCTCTGATCCATAGAATACACATGGAAGACTAGCCAGAGAAGACACTAGAGAGGTAGATAAGAACATCAGATTGTATGGTATATTTTATGCTTTGCAAAGAAATTTAGACTTCATTGTCGAGAGTCTCTGGAGGCTTTTAAACAAGACTGTGACAACAGAGAATAAATAACTATTAGAGGATATTATCATTTTACAAGTTGTTGGGGAAGGATGCAAACTAATTATTTTCTTTTTCTGGTAAATAGGACCTAGGGATCCTGCCACAGTCCAGGGTATTTTCCCTTCTTCTGTTTTCTCAAATACGTAAGTATCTAAGAAAATTAATATATAATGATAAATTAATATTCTAATAAGTACGTGGGTCATATTAAAAAGCAAATAATTACGTGGGATCCTCCATTCTTATACTTCTACTTAGATTTAGTGAAACTTTGTCTTTTGCAAATTCTCCTCACTAAGCTTAAATTGTAAAGTAGACAAAGTTAATGTTCTTCCTTTTCCTTCTTTCCTTACCCCACTGTGGTTCTACACTTACCCTATATTCAGAGTCTTCATGCCACTTTCAAGTATATCCAACCATGTCTTCTCCTCTTCAGGTAGCTTTCCAGGATCTGGACTTGTCTCTTTGCCTTTCTCCCCTTTGAAACATTTACCATTCCTTAAACCTTTTGAGATTACTGGTTTCCTAAGGACAGGTTAGTTTAGATTAGTTTTACTTTTAAAAACTTTAATTAGTCATTCCTAACCTAAAGTGTATTTGCCATATAATCCAAAATAATAATCTCTAATGATGGAACTTGCAAGTCTCTGGAGAAGAAATTTGGGGAGCCTGAGGGGTTTTTATTCCTCAAACTGGTGGCAGCCTGTTTCTGTTGGTGTCTATATATGGCTTTCTCAACTTTAGAGACTATAATTTTAGACCCAACACTGTTGCCTTTTTTAAAAAAATCAATAACTCAACTGAGGTCCAGGAAAGACTTTACAAACACCAAATTTCTATGAAAATGGTTGGATAGAGTTAAGTGGTATATGATGGTAAATGCTGTTGACATATTCAGATCAAGCTTTCTTGGAGGAAGGATCTTGACTTTAGGACTGATGAACATCAGTTTAACTGACTTACTGAGAGTTCATAGGATACACAGCACTATAATAGATGCAGAAAGAAGGAAACTGGACTAGTCCAGTTTAAATAAATAGAACAAGGTGGAAGAATGGTGATCATTTGTACAAAATGGCCATTTTTATTTTAGTTATTTAATAAATGTTTATTAAATATAAATACCTGCCTCTTTATAGAAGTGGTTAGAGGAAGATCATAATAAAGTCTTGAGTGCTGCCTCTTTATTCTCCACCCAACATTATAGAACTACAGAGTCATTTGGATCTTCCATAGCAAATACTTTGGATACTTTTTCATTAAAAATCTTAGCTCAGTAAGATGAGTAACTCTGTGTATTACCTGGAGATTCTTCACCACGCCCTCCCAAATTGACAGGGAAAAATACTTTTAGTTGCAGCCAGCCAGCCTAACATCCTGTCAGAATACAAACAAAATACAGCTAACAATACTTTCTGGTCTGACTCTGCCCATCATACACATTCACATTCTTCTCATTCTGATTTAATTCCAGATTTCGTAAGACTTTACTGTGGAATCATTACATGTACTCTATCATCCACCCTATCTCTCCCTCCCTTTCATCTATTGATTAGTTCTGTTTTTTCTAATGTTAATACAAAAGACAGAAACATTTGTAAAATAGACATGGAAATTCAAGACCAAGAGAATGAAGACAAAGCAAGTATGATAGCAGTGAGTATAAACAGTTTCAACAATTACGCATTACACTTACATAATGAATATATTTATATTATTGGGATGGAAGATGTAGGAAGTAACAGTGATGAAGACAGTAAGTCTGCCTGCTACTTGCATACTGTGGTCAGAAATTTATAGTTTACTTATTGGGCAATACTCTGATGTTTTGGAAGGGGAATGATATGGTCAAATTAGCATACATGATGGATAACTCCAACCAGAAATATATAAGAAAAATTGATGGCAAGAAACTAGGAACCAGTTGTATAAGTCCATTAGTGGCCTGCACAAAGGCTTCATTTTGTATTAGAGTGAGTAGGCCCAAATCCAAACGATTTTAAATGGGAATTTATTTATGTTCAAAGCATAATGCTAGATACTGGGCAGATACCACAAGGAAGAAACCTATGCCACTGTGATTGTGAGCTGTTCTTTTTCAAAGATACCCTGTTGGTGAGAAAGAGGATGGAAATAGGACAAGTTAAAACACCACAAAGCTCACTGTTCTTACCTAGATCATCTATTTTTCTTGAGTAAACTCTCTCTGGAATGCTGAAAGCCTTTGGTTAATTTTCAGAGTTCTGAAAACTGAAAAAAATTGACTATGAAAACCATTTACTATAAAATAATGAAAAAAATTTGTTAGTTTACCTATTGCTTTTAAGAAGGAGTAAATTTTCAGAGCTCTTTACTCTGCCATTTTCACTGATGTCAACCTTTATCTGGTTATCACAGTTGTTTTTTAGTGGTCTTCTTTGAAGTTTTCTCAGTTATTTGATTATTTTTATTCTTAGTTCTTTTCTCTTTGTTTGGATATTTCTGCATGCCTTTGAGGAAGAAAGTCTGTTGGAGTCAGGTACAGGTATCAGTTAATACAGTGGACTCCTTGAGTTCCATTTGGTGCCTACAGTATAATGTGACGAGAATGGAAAAATGAATCTGGGAGAATTAGGTTGCAGAATATAAAAAAAAAAAAAAAAACCTGTGCTTAGGTTGACCTAAGAAAACAGATCCTGAAAAAATAAAGGAGGCCAAAAGATAAAACATGTCACTGACATTACCTTTCAGGCTCCAGGTTCCATATTGCAAAAAGTACTAGTCTGAGTATGGACTCTTGCTACAAAGCCCATGTCTGAGCTGAAACCAGGGAGGTTTTCATTTTCTGCCAAGATATAGGATATAATTCTCTGTCTTGCTCTTTCTCGTAACTGAATTTTAGGCTTTGGGAAATTTTTTATTTTATTTAATTTGTTTATTAAAAATTTTTTTTATATTGGAGTATAGTGGATTTACAGTGTTAGTTTCAGGTGTACAGCAAAGTGATTCAGTTATACATATACATATATCTATTCTTTTTCAGATTTTTTTCCCATATAGGTTAATATAGAATATTGAGTTGAGTTCCCTGTCCTATACAGTAGGTCCTGTTAAGTATCTATTTTATATATAGTACTGTGTATATATTAATCCCAAACTCTGAATTTATCCCTCCCACCCCATTTCCCCTTTGGTAACCAGAAGTTTGTTTTCAAAGTCTGTGAGTCTGTTTCTGTTCTGTAAATAAGTTCATTTCTATCATTTTTTAGACTCCACATATAAGTGATATCCTATGATATTTGTCTTTGTCTGACTTCACTTGGTATGATAATCTCTAGGTTGATCCATGTTGTGGCATTATTTCATTCTTTTTTGTGGCCGAGTAATATCCCATTGTATATATGTACCACATCTTTATCCATTCCTCTGTCAGTGGACATTTAGGTTGCTTCTATGTCTTGGCTACTGTAAATAGTGCTGCAGTGAACATTGGGGTGCATGTATCTTTTTGAAGTATGGTTTTCTCTGGATACATGTCCAGCAGTGGGATTGCTAGATCATATGGTTGTTGTATTCTTAGTTTTTTAAGGAACCTCCATTGTTCTCCATAGTGGTTATACCAGTTTATATTCCCACCAACAGTGTAGGAGGGTTCCCTTTTTTCCACACCCTCTCCAGCATTTATTGTTTGTAGACATTTTTCTTTGGCTGTGCTGCATAGCTTGTGGGATTCTAGTTCCCCAACCAGGGATCAAACCCAGGTGCCCTGCAGTGGAACCGCAAACTCCTAACCACTGGAAAGCGAGGGAATTCCCTGTTAGTAGACTTTTTGATGATGGCCATTCTGACCAGTATAGGTGATACTGGATTGTAGTTTTGATTTGCATTTCTCTAATAATTAGCAAAAATGTTGAACATCTTTTCACGTGCCTCTTGGCCATCTGTATGTCTTCTTTGGAGAAACGTCTGTTTAGATCTTCTGCCCATTTTTTCATCGGGTTATTTGTTTTTTTAATATTGAACTGCATGAGCTGTTTATATATTTTGGAGATTAATCCTTTGTCCGTTGATTCATTTGCAAATAATTTCTCCCAGTCTGAGGGCTGTCTTTTCGTGTTGTTTATAGTTTCCATTGCTTTGCAAAAGCTTTTAAGATGCATTAGGTCCCATTTGTTTATTTTTGTTTCCATTACTCTAGGAGGTGAGTCAAAAAAGATCTTGCTGTGATTTATCAAAGAGTGTTCTTTCTATGTTTTACTCTAAGAGTTTTATAATGTCCCATCTTACATTTAGGTCTTTAATCCATTTTGAGTTTATTTTTGTGAATGTTGTTAGGGAGTTTTCTAATTTTATTCTTTTACATGTAGCTGTCCAGTTTTACCAGCACCACTTATTGAAGAGACTTTCTTTTCCACGTATATCCTTGCCTCCTTTGTCATAGATTAGGTGACCATAGATACATGGGTTTATCTGTGGGCTTTCTATCCTGTTCCATTGATCTATATTTCTGTTTTTGTGCCAGTACCATTCTGTTTTGATTACTGTAGCTTTGTAGTATTGTCTGAAGTCAGGAAGTCTGATTCCTTCAGCTCCATTTTTTTCCCTCAAGACTGCTTTGGCTGTTTAGGGTCTTTTATGTCTCCACACAAATTTTAAGGTTTTTTGTTCTAGTTCTGTAAAAAATGCCATTGGTACTTTGACAGGGATTGCATTGAATCTGTAGCTTGCTTTTTGTAGTATAGTCATTTTCACAATATTCTTCTAATCCAAGAACATGGTATATATCTCACCATCTGTGTCATCTTTGATTTCTTTCCTCAGTGTCTTATAGTTTTCTGAGTACAGGTCATTTACCTCCTTAGGTAGGTTTATTCCTAGGTATTTTATTATTTTTGTTGCAATGGTGAATGGGATTGCTTCCTTAATTTATTTTTCTGATATTTTGTTGTTAGTGTATAGGAATGCAAGAGATTTCTGTGCATTAATTTTGTATCCTGAAACTTTACCATATTCATTGATTAGCTCTAGTAGTTTTCTGGTGGCATCTTTAGGATTATCTATGTATAGTATCATGTCATCTGCAAAGAGTGACAGTTTTACTACTTCTTTTCCAATTTGTATTCCTTTTATTTCTTTTTCTTCTCTGATTGCCATGGCTAGGACTTCCAAAACTATGTTGAATAATAGTGGCGAGAGCGGACATCCTTGTCTTGTTCCTGACCTTAGAGGGAATGCTGTCAGCTTTTCACCATTGAGAATGATGTTTGCTGTGGGTTTGTCATATATGGCCTTTATTATGTTGAGGTAGGTTTCCTCTATGCCCACTATATGGAGAGTTTTTATCATAAATGGGTGTTCAGTTTTTCAGAAGCTTTTTCTGCATCTATTGAGATGATCATATGGTTTTTATTCTTCAATTTTTAATATGGCGTATTACATTGTTTTGCATGTATTGAAGCATCCTTGCATCCCTGGGATAAATTCAACTTGATCATGGTGTATGATCCTTTTAATGTGTTGTTGGATTCTGTTTGCTAGTATTTTGTTGAATATTTTTGCATCTATATTCATCAGTGATATTGGTCTGTAATTTTCTTTTTTTGTGATATCTTTGTCTGCTTTTCATATGAGGGTGATGGTGGCCTTGTAGAATGAGTTTGGGAATTTTCTTTCCTCCACAGTTTTCTGGAAGAGTTTGAGAAGGATTTGTTTTAGCTCTTCTCTAAATGTTTGATAGAATTGGCCTGTGAAGCCATCTGGTCCTGGGCTTTTGTTTGTTGGAAGATTTTTAATCACAGTTTCAATTTCATGACTTGTGATTGGTCTGTTCATATTTTCTATTTCTTCCTGGTTCAGTCTTGGAAGGTTATACCTTTCTAAGAGTTTGTCCATTTCTTCCAGGTTGTCCATTTTGTTGGCATAGAGTGGCTTGTAATAGTCTCTTATGATGCTTCCTATTTCTGCAATATCTGTTGTAACTTGTCCTTTTTCATTTCTAATTTTATTGATTTGAGTTCTCTCCCTCTTTTACTTGATGAGTTTGGCTAAAGGTTCACCAATTTTGTTTATCTTCTCAAAGGACCAACTTTTAGTTTTATTGATCTTGCTACTGTTTTCTTTTTCTCTATTTCATTTATTTCTGTTCTGATCTTTATGAATTCTTTCCTTCTATGAACTTTGGGTTTTCTTTGTTCTTTTTTCTCTACTTTCAATAGGTGTAAGGTTAGATTGTTTATTTGAGACTTTTGTTTCTTGAGATAGGATTGTATTGCTATAAACTTCCTTCTCAGAACTGCTTTTGCTGCATTCCATAGGTTTTGGATCATCATGTTTTCGTTGTTATTTTCTCTAGGTATTTTTTGATTTCTTCAGTGATCTCTTGGTTATTTAGTAACGTATTGTTTATCCTCCATGTGTTTGTGTTTTTTACATTTTTTTCCCTGTAAAAGATTTCTAATCTCATAGTGTTGTGGTTGGAAAAGGTGCTTGATATGGTTTCAATTTTCTTAAATTTACCGAGGCTTGATTTGTGACCCAAAATGTGATCTATCCTGGAGAATGTTCTGTGTGCACTTGAGCAGAAAGTGTTATCTGCTGGTTTTGGATGGAATGTCCTATAAATATCAATTCAATCTATCTGGTCTAGTGTGTCATTTAAAGCTTGTGTATCCTTATTAATTCTCTGGATGATCTGTCCATTGGTGTAAGTGAGGTGTCAAAGTCCCTCACTATTATTGTGTTACTGTCGATTTCCTCTTTTATAGCTGTTAGCATTTGCCTTATGTATTGAGGTGATCCTATGTTGGGTGCATATATATTTATAATTGTTATATTTTCTTGGATTGATCCCTTAATCATTATGTAGTGTCCTTCCTTGTATCTTGTAACATTCTTTATTTTGAAGTCTATTTTACCTGCTTTCTTTTGATTTACACTTGCATGGAATATCTTTTTCCATCCCCTTATTTTCAGTTTGTATGTGTCCCTAGGTCTGAAGTGGGTCTCTTGTAAACAGCATATATATGGGTCTTGTTTTTGTATCCATTCAGTGAGCCTGTGTCTTTTGTTTGGAGCATTTAATCCATTCACTTTTAAGGTAATTATTGATATGTATGTTCCTGTTACCATTTTCTTAATTGTTTTGGGTTTGTTTTTTTAGGTCCTTTTCTTCTCTTATGTTTCCCACTTAGAGAAGTTCCTTTAGCATTTGTTGTAGAGCTGGTTTGGTGCTGCTGAATTTTCTTAGCTTTTGCTTGTCTGTAAAGCTTTTGATTTCTCTTTCGAATCTGAATGAGATCCTTGCCGGGTAGAGTAATCTTGGTTTAGGTTCTTCCCTTTCATCACTTTAAATATATTATGCCATGCCCTTCTGGCTTGTAGAGTTTCTGCTGAGAAATCAGCTGTTAACCTTATGGGAGTTCCCTTGTATCTTATTTGTCATTTTTCCTTTGTTGCTTTTAATAGTTTTTGTCTTTAATTCTTGTCAGTTTGATCAATATGTTTCTTGATGTGTTTCTCCTTGGGTTTATCCTGCCTGATACTCTCTGCACTTCCTGGACTTGGGTGGCTATTTTCTTTCCCATGTTAGGGAAATTTTCAACTTTAATCTCTTCAAATGTCTTCTCTGGTCCTTTCTCTCTCTCTTCTCCTTCTGGGACCCCTATAATGTGAATGTTGTTGCATTTAATGTTGTCCCAGAGGTCTCTTAGGCTATCTTCATTTCTTTTCATTCTTTTTCCTTTATTCTGTTCTGTGGCAGTGAATTACACCATTCTGTCTTCCAGGTAATATCTGTTCTTCTGCCTCAGTTATTCTGCTATTCATTCATTCTAGTGTATTTTTCAATTATTGTATTGTTCATCTCTGTTTGTTCTTTAATTCTTCTAGGTGTTTGTTCTTTCATTCTTCTAGGTCTTCATTAAACATTTCTTGCATCTTCTGGATCTTTGCCTCCATTCTTTTTCTGAGGTCCTGGATCATCTTCACTATTGTTATTCTGAATTCTTTTTCTGAAAGGTTGCCTATCTCCACTTCATTTAGTTGTTTTTCTGGGGGTTTATCTTTTTCCTTCATCTAGTACATAGTCCTCTGCCTTTTCATTTTGTCTGTCTTTCTGTGAATGTGGTTTTCGTTCCACAGGCTGCAGGATTGTAGTTCTTCTTGCTTCTGCTCTCTGCCCTCTGGTGGATAAGAGGCTTGTGCAAGCTTCCTGATGGGAGGGACTGGTGGTGGGTAGAGCTGGGTGTTGCTCTGTAGAGAAGAGCTCAGTAGAACTTTAATCAGCTTGTCTGCTGATGGGTGGGGCTGGCTTCCCTCCCTGTTGGTTGTTTGGCCTAAGGTGACCCAGCTCTGGAGTCTACCTGGCTCTTTGGTGGGGCTCATGGCGGACTCTGGAAGGGCTCACACCAAGGAGTAGTTCCCAGAACTTCTGCTGCCAGTGTCCTTGTCCCTGTGGTGAGCCACAGCCACCCCCGCCCCCACCTCTACAGGAGACCCTCCAACACTAGCATGTTGGTCTGGTTCAGTCTCCTATGGGGTCACTGCTCCTTTACCTGGGTCCTGATGTACACACTACTTTGTGTGTGCCCTCCAAGAGTGGAGTCTCTGTTTCCCCAAATCCTGTTGAAGTCCTGCAATCAAATCCCACTAGCCTTCAAAGTCTGATTCTCTGGGAATTCCTCCTCCTGTTGCCAGACCCCCAGGTTGGGAAGCCTGCTATGGGGCTCAGAACCTTCACTCCAGTTGGTGGACTTCTGTGGTTTAAGTGTTCTCCAGTTTGTGAGTCACCCACCCAGCAGTATGGGATTTGATTTTATTGTGATTGTGCAACTCCTACCATCTCATTGCAGCTTCTCCTTTGTCTTTCGATGTGGGGTATCTTTTTTGGTGAGTTCTAGTGTCTTGTTGATGATTGTTCAGCAGTTAGTTGTGATTCTGGTGCTCTCGCAAGAGGGAGTTGAGAGCACATCCTTCCACTCCGCCATCTTGAACCAATCTCCAATATCTGTCTCTAGGTATTTTTTGATTTCCTCTTTGATTTCTTCAGTGATCCATTGGTCCTTTAGTAACATATTTTTTAGCCTCTACTTGCTTGTGGCTTTTATAATTTTTTTTTCTTGTAGTCAATTTCTAATCTCATAGAGTTATAGTTGGAAAAGATGCTTGATATGGTTTCAATTTTCTTAAATTTAGCAAGGCTCAGTTTGTGGCCCCACATATTGCCTATCCTGCAGAATGTTCCATATGCACTTAAGAAGAATGTGTATTCTGCTTCTTTTGGATGGAATGTCCTATAAATATCAATTAAGTCTATCTGGTTTAATGTGTCATTTAAAGCCTGTGTTTCCTTATTGATTTTCTCTCTGGATGAACTGTCCATTGATGAAAGTGGAGTGTGAAAGTCCCCCACTGTTATTGTGTTACTTATGATTTCTGTTTTCTGAAGTTGGCTATTGCTTTAATTCTGATTTTAAACATCTGAATACTGCCCAGCTAAGAAATTCCACTTCTAAGAATTTATTATAAAAAAATAATGAGAGATGTGCAGAAATGCGTATATAAAGGTGTTCATCGAAACATTTGTGTTAATAAAGATTAGGCAAAAGCATAAATGCCCAATAATAAAGAATTGGTTAAATACTTTGATATAGTCATTTTATGGAAAGTGCTTTGGTTATTAAATATGGCTGTATTTTTATCTCTCTATATACCTGTATTTTCTCATTTTTATCTACCACAAATATTTTGTAGATATATAACTTAATTGAAAAGTTTTAAAATCTGCCCAGCTCAATGCTTTGTCCAAAATTATGTTCCTTACTTGTTTTTATTATGCTTTTTTCCCAATTTGACGTTGTAACTGAATAGCCAAAGTTCAGTATATGTAGACTCTAAGTTTTAATTTTTCAACTTTAGCCTTTACATCTTCTGGTTTTATGTAGTTTAGCTTAACTTCAGCACCTGACACTGAGCTGCTATAGAACAGCACACAAGCCAATGGAAAGCTGTCATTTTCATTTTGAACACTGTCTGTCTCCTGCAAGCTCATATCTGAGGCCTGTACATTCTAATTAAGTATCAAGAAGGACAAGCACAACCATAAACTCAAATAACTAGGAAATATTTGAAGATGTAATCAGTTGAAACATTCCTTTTTTCATCTAGACCTGACTGCATCCTAACTCAGAGTAGGAATTTTGGCATGGTTTTGCCAGGGTTGCAGCCTGTTGACCTAAAAGCCAGAATGAATAGTATCTTTAGTATTTATAGCTCAAAAATTGTCTCTTTGAAAGGAAGACAAAGAGGTGCCTGATTACATCATAGCTATGTGTGCCTGTGTATGCACCTGTGTGCCCACAAGTGTGTGTGCATGTGTCTGAGAGAGGAGGGATGGGGGAGGGGACGAAATGGAGGAGAGGGAGAGGAGAGAGAAAGTGAGTGGGATTGTGTAAAGGGTTTCTGTTATCTTTGGCACTAGGTTAATTTGCCCTTTTAAAGTTCTTATAGACTCCAATCATTCTTCCTAGTAGATGTTCTACTTGTAATTAATTGATTAGTTGTTCAATGTCTGACTCTCTTTCTAGCAGGTAAGAGACATGAGGGCAGGAACCATGTCTCCACCCACTCCCCTCTCTCTTTCCCTAGTTCCTACCGCGGTGCTTTTTGCATATGTAGTGAGGATTTAATAAATATTAATTGAATAAGTGCATGTATGGGTCTTAAAAAACCATATATAAATATATATATATATATATATATTTTTTTTTTTTTTACCTTGTCTAACAGCTTCTGTGGCTGCTGTAGCTCCCCCCCCCCAACTGCTCCTTAAAGCCATCTTTATAGCAGGAGAGGACCATTTCCTCAAACTGAAGGAGGTGCTTGTTGGCTACTTCTGCAGCGGGAGGGTTGGCCCACCCTCCATCCGATGTGAGCTTCTAAGGTGGGACCCACTCTTCAGCCCTGTTTTACGGCAGTTAGGATCGGTGTTTGCACCTCCCTTCCTAGCTGCCCCTATGCTCTAGATAGTTCTGTGACAAAAACCAAGCATGTGTTTCACAGTCTGCAGTAACACAGGGCTGTAGCCTTTTTAGGATGTCTCATTTGGATGCCAGTGTGACTGTGGGAACTCCAGCTCTCTCATAGACAAAGTACACATCCATCTTTAATTTGTGCTACATGCTAGGCTTTGCCTCATGAAAGCTTGGCGAAGGCAGGCATTTTTGTCTGTGTTGTTTACTGCTCTGTCTTCATCCTTAAGGGCAGGGCTTGAATGCCCACTCTGGGCACTCAGTAACTGTTTGTGGAATGAGTGAATGAATGATGAAATATCCTTATAGCTGGTGAATGTCATCTTATGTTTGATATGGCATTTTGGCTATTGTTCACTCAGTTAAGAACTTGAAATGTGTACTATTTATGAAGAGGGCAATCTTTTTCTCACCCCCCTATCCCCATTATATTTCTGATACTCTGCTACATGATCCTTCTAAACTGGATGCCATTTCTCCCATTTTCCTTTACAGAACAGACTAAACCATTAATGTTGGCAATCATGTGCTATTGAGTATGTTGTTACCAAATTTCCAAATCTTTTTCTGATCAACCCACAGAATTTACAAATATAACAAATTCACTTTTTTTATTGGCAAAATGCTATACTTTCAAATCAATGTTTTCTGTAAGAATACTGATTTTTGCTGTGTGATTCAGAAATCAGAGGACAAATGGTGATAATATATGCTAAAATTAAAATTAGTCCACCTCCTTTTATATACAAGAACCTTGTCACTTCCCAGTTTGCTTTGTCTCTCAGGAAGCTCAGAGCTAAGAGTTTTGCCCACCTATTCTTACCCTCAATTTTCTGACACAGGGATTTCATCTCTATTTCTGTTCATTACTTTATTCTTTTAAACATAAAAAAAGTATATGATATCATGCTTTGTCAAAAGTAACCTCAAATTCTTTTTGGTATTTGAAATATTATAGTTAATGAGAAGAAAAATATTTAACTATTCGCCTGCCTTCCTTGATGCCATCAATGCCTGCCTCTCACTCACTAGATATCAATGCTTTTCATGAGCTGGATTTCTCCATCGTCACTGGCACTGGGAAATAAGCATGTTATGCTAGAACATTAGTGTGCAGCAGAAAGAGCCCTTGGTTTAGAGTCAGCAGAACTGGGTTCTTGTTACAACTCCACGTACTACTGGAGTGATCTTGGACAAGTCACTTAACCTCAGTTTCTCTTCTAAACATTGAGTATAAAGTCACATGTTATACCAGCTACCTTGGGTTCTCATGATGTAAATGAGATAAGACGTGCCCATGTGTTTTGTAAATATTACAGTTGCCTACACATCTGTGTCCCCACAAGTCTGTACACTCCTTAAGATCAGGGACTACATCTTGTTCATATTTGTGTCCCTGGGGCTTGGCTTGTTGAACTGAAGACACAGAGGGCACTGAATGTGGGTGATACTAATTTACTCATTGTTTTCTTTCAGAAAAGTTCCACTGGAGTCTGTTCATTAATAAGCCTTCATTGGTCAGCAGATCTTAATTGAGTACCTTCTACATGCTTTCTACTACCCCTAGGTTATTTATTTATTTAATCTTTTTTTTAATTGGAGTATAATTGCTTGACAGTGTGCTAGTTGCTGCTGTACAATGAAGTGAATCAGCTATATGTATACATATATCCACTCCCTCTTGGACCTCCCTCCCACCCACCACCCCTCCCAGCTATCTAGGTCATCATAGAGCATTGAGCTGAGCTCCCTGTGCTCTACAGCAGGTTCCCACTAGCTATCTATTTTACACATGGTAATATATTTATGTTAATCCTAATCTCCCAATTCATCCCATCCTTCCCTTCCCGCCATGTCCACACCTGCTTTCTCTATGTCTTCAGCTCTATCCCTGCACTGCAAATAGGTTTCATCTGTACCATTTTTCTCAATTCCACATAATGCATTAATATGCAATATTTGTTCTTCTCTTTCTGACTTCACTCTGTATGACACACTCTAGGTTCATCCAAATCTCTACAAATGACCCAATTTTGTTCCTTTCTATAGTTGAGTAATATACCATTGTATATATGTACTACATTTTCTTTATCCATTCATCTATCAATAGACATTTAGGTTGTTTCCATGTCCTGGTTATTGTAAACCATGCTGCTATGAACATTGGGGTACATGTCTCATTTTGAATCATGGTTTTCTCAGGGTTTATGCCCAGTAGTGGGATTGCTGGGTCATATGGTAGTTCTATTTTTAGTTTTTTAAGGAACCTCCATACTGTTCTCCATAGTGGCTGTATCAGTTTACATTCCCACCAACAGTGCAAGAGGATTCCCTTTTCTTCACACCCTCTCCAGCATTTGTTGTAGATTTTTTGATGATGTCCATTCTAGCTGGTGTGAGGTAATACCTCATTATAGTTTTGATTTGCATTTCTCTAATAATTATGTTGTTGAGCAGCTTTCCATGTGCCTCCAGGGCATCTGTATGTCTTCTTTGGAGAAATGTCTATTTAGATCTTCTGCCCATTTTTGGATTTGGTTGTTTGGTTTTTTTTTGATATTGAGCTGCTTGAGCTGTTCGTATATTTTGGAGATTAATCCTTTGTTAGTTGTTTCATTTGCAGATATTTTCTCAGAATATTTCCCATTCTGAGGGTTGTCTTTTCATCCTGTTTATGGTTTCCTTTGCTGTGAAAAAGCTTTTAGGTTTAATTGGTCCCATTTGTTTATTTTTGTTTCTATTTCCATTACTCTAGGAAGTGGGTCAAAAAAGATCTTGCTGTGACTTATGTCAGTGTTTTTCCTATGTTTTCATCTAAGAGTTTTATAGCGTCCGGCCTTACATTTAGTTCTTTAATCCATTTTCAGTTTATTTTTGTGTTTGGTGTTAGGTAGCGTTTGAATTTGATTCTTTTACATGTAGCTGTCCAGTTTTCCCAGCATCACTTATGGAAGATACTGTCTGTCTTCCATTGTATGTTCCTGCCTCCTTTGTCATAGATTAGGTGACCACAGGTGCATGGGTTTATTTCTGGGCTTTCTATCCTATTCCATTGATCTATATTTCTATTATTGTGCCTGTACCATACTGTCTTGATTACTGTACTTTGTTGTATAGTCTGAAATCAGGCATCCTGATTCCTCCAGCTCTGCATTTCCTTCTCAAGATTGCTTTGCCTATTACGGGTCTTTTGTGTTTCCATACAAATTGTAGAAGTTTTTGTTCTAGTTCTGTGAAAGATGCCACGGGCAATTTGATAGGTCTTGCACTGACTCTGTAGATTGCCCTGGGTATGATAGTCATTTCCACAATATTGATTCTTCCAATCCAGGAACATGGTATATCTCTCCATCTGTTTGTGTCGTCTTTGATTCCTTTCATCAGTGTTTTATAGTTTTCTGAGTACAGGTTTTTTGCCTCCTTACTTAGGTTTATTTCCTTAGTTTCTCTTTCTGATCTTTCATTGTTAGTGTATAGGAGGTGCAAGAGATTTCTGTGCATTAATTTTGTATCATGCAACTTTACCAAATTCATTGATTAGCTCTAGTAGTAGCATCTTTTCTGGTAGCATCTTTAGGATTCTCTATATATAATATGTCATCTATAAAGAGTGACACTTATACGTTGTCTTTTCCAATTTGAATTCCTATTATTTTTCTTCTCTGAGTGCCACAGGTAGGACTTCCAAAACTATGTTGAATAATAGTGGCGAGAGTGGACATCCTTGTCTTGTTCCTGATCTTAGATGAAATGCCTTCAGTTTTTCACCATTGGGAATGATGTTTTCTGTGGCTTTGTCATATATGACCTTTATTATGTTGAGGTAGTTTCCCTCTATGCCCACTTTCTGGAGAGTTTTTTTTTTTTTTTTTGCGGTACGTGGGCCTCTCGCTGTTGTGGCCTCTCCCGTTGCGGAGCACAGGCTCCGGACGCGCAGGCTCAGCGGCCATGGCTCACGGGCCCAGCTGCTCCGTGGCATGTGGGATCTTCCCGGACTGGGGCACAAACCCGTGTCTCCTGCATCGGCAGGCGGACTCTCAACCACTGCGCCACCAGGGAAGCCCCTGGAGAGTTTTTATCATAAATGGGTGTTGAATTTTGTCAAAACCTTTTTCTGCATCTATTGAGATGATCATATGGTTTTTATTCTTCAATTTGTTAAAATGGTGTATCACATTGATTGTTTTGCGTATATTGAAGAATCCTTGCATCCCTGGGATAAATCCAACTTGATCATGGTGTAGAATCCTTTTAATGTGCTGTTGGATTCTGTTTGCTAGTACTCTGTTGAGGATTTTTTCATTCTATGTTCATCAGTAATATTGGTCTATAATTTTCTTTGTGATATTTTTGTCTGGTTTTGGGTGACAGTGGCCTCATAGAATGAGTTTGGGAGTGTTCCTCCCTCTGCAATTTTTTGGAAGAGTTTGAGAAGAATTGGTGTTAGCTCTACGCTAAATGTTTGATAGAATTGGCCTGTGAAGCCATCTGGTCCTGAATTTTGTTTGTTGGAAGATTTTTAATCACAGTTTCAATTTCGTTACTTGTGATTGGTCGTTTATATTTTCTAATTCTTCCTGGTTCAGTCTTGGAAAGTTGTACCTTTCCAAGAATTTGTCCATTTCTTGCAGGTTGTCCATTTTATTGGCATATGGTTGCCTGTAGCAGTCTCTTATGATCCTTTGTATTTATGCAGTGGAAGTTGTAATTTCTCCTTTTTCATTCCTAATTTTATTGAGTCCTCCCTTTTTTTCTTGATGAGTCTGGCTATAGGTTTATCAATTTTGTTTATCTTCTCAAAGAACCAACTTCTAGTTTTTGATCTTTGCTATTGTTTTCTTAATTTCTATTTCATTTATTTCTGCTCTGATTTTTATGATCTCTTTCCTTTTACTGACTTTCAGTTGTCTTTGTTCTTCATTCTCTAGTTGCTTTAGGTGTAAGGTTAGATTGCTTATTTGAGATTGTTCTTGTTTCTCAAGGTGAGATTGAATTGCTGTCAACTTCCTTCTTAGAACTGCTTTTGCTGCATCCCATAGGTTTTGGGTTGTTGTGTTTTCATTGTCATTTGTTTCTATGTATTTTTTCTTTCCTCTTTGATTTCTTCAGTGATCTCTTGGTTGTTTAGTAGTGTACTATTTAGCCTCCATGTGTTTGTGTTTTTTACAGTTTTTTTCCTTTAATTGATTTCTAATCTCATAGTATTGTGTTCAGAAAAGACACTTGATACAATTTCAATTTTCTGAAGCTTCATTTGTGACCCAAGATGTGATCTGTCCTGGAGAATGTTCCATGTGCACTTGAGAAGAAAGTGTATTCTGTCCCTTTTGTGTGGAATGTCCTATAAATAGCAAGTCTATCTGGTCTGTTGTGTCATTTAAAGCTTGTGTTTCATTATTTTCTGTCTGGCTGATCTGCCCATTGGTTTCAGTGGGAAACCAAAGTCCCCCACTATTATTGTGTTACTGTCAATTTCCCCTATTACAGCTCTTAGCATTTGCCTTGTATATTGAGGTGCTCCTATGTTGGGTGCATAAATATTTGATTGTTACATCTTCTTCTTGGATTGAACCACTTGATCATTATGTAGTGTCCTTCCTTATCTCTTGTAACAGTCTTTAAAGTCTATTTTTTCTGATATGAGTATTGCTCCTCCAGCTTTCTTTGATTTCCAATTGCATGGAATGGCTTTTTCCATCCCCTCACTTTCAGTCTGTATGTGTCCCTAGGTCTGAAGTGGGTCTCTTGTAGATAGCATAGATATGGGTCTTGTTTTTTTATCATTTCAGCCAGGCTGTGTCTTTTGGTTGGAGCATTTAATCCATTTACATTCAAGGTAATTATCAATACATATGTTCCTATTACCATTTTCTTAATTGTTTTGGGTTTGTTTCTGTAGGTCTTTTTCTTCTCTTGTGTTTCCCGCCTAGAGAAGTTCCTTTAGCATTTGTTGTAAAGCTGTTTTGGTGGTGCTGAATTTTCTTGTCTTGCTTGTCAGTAAAGTTTTTGATTTCTCTGTTGAATCTGAATGAGGTCCTTGTTGAGTAGAGTAATCTTGGTTGTAGGTTTTTCCCTTTCATCACTTTAAGTATTTCCTGCCACTCCCTTCTGGCTGGCAGAATTTCTGCTGAAAAATCAGCTGATAACTTTATGGGGATTCCCTTGTATGTTATTTGTTCCTTTTCCCTTGCTGCTTTTAATGTTTTTTCTTTGAATTTTATTTTTGTTAGTTTGATTAATATGTGTCTTGGTGTGTATCTCCTTGTATTTATTCTGTATGGGACTCTCTGTGCTTCCTGGACTTGGGTGCCTATTTCGCATGTTAGGGAAGTTTTCGACTATAATCTCTTCAAATATTTTCTCAGACCCTTTCTCTTTCTCTTCTTCTTCTGGAACCCCTATAATTCAAATGTTGGTGCATTTAATGTTGTCCTAGAGGTTTCTGAGACTGTCCTCATTTCTTCTCATTCTTTTTTCTTTATTCTCCTCAGCAGTGATTTCCACCATTCTATCTTCTAGTTCACTTATTTGTTCTTCTGTTATTGATTCCTTCTAGTGTATTTTTTACTTCAGTTATTATGTTGTTCATCACTGTTTGTTTGTTCTTCAGTTCTTCTACATCCTTGTTAAATATTTTTTTGTATTTTCTCGATCCGTACCTCCATTCTATTTCTGAGATTTTGGATCATCTTTACGGTCATTACTCTGAAATATTTTTCAGGTAGCTTGCCTATTTCCTCTTCATTTATTTGGTCTTGTAGTTTTTTACCTTGCTCCTTCATCAGTAACATATTTTTTTGTCATCTCATTTTTTTTGATGGGTGGGGTTATGTTCTCTTACTGGTTGTTTGGCCTGAGGCTTCCAGCACTGGAGTTTGCAGGCAGTTGGGTAGAGCTGGGTCTTGGTGCCAAGATGAGGACCTCCCAGAGAGCTCACAGCAATTAATATTCCTTGGGGTCTGAGGTTCTCTGTTAGTCCAGTGGTTTGGACTCAGTGCTCCCACCACAGGAGCTAAGGTCTGACGCCTGGCCTGGGTAACCAAGATCCTGCAAGCTGCGTGGCACAGCCAAAAAAAAAAAAAAAAAAAAAAGGCAACAAACAAAAAGGAGAACAACAAAGAGTAAAAAATAAAATTAGAATTAAATATACATTAGAAAAAATAAAAATATAAATGAAACAACAACAAGGCAAAACCAAACGACAACAGCAACCAAAAATAAAACAGGGCCAGAAAAGACCTCGCTGGGGGGTCGGGGATTAGGTGAGGGGGACAGGGCATAGGCTCAGGACTGGCATGCCGGAAAAGGCCTTGGGGGATTGAGGGACAGGGCCTAGGCTCAGCACAGCCAGGGGGCAAAGGTTTAGGCTTGGGACCCCAGGGTCCGGAGCCAATGGGGAAAATGCTGGCTGTGTTCCCTTCTGATCCCCCAAAAGTCTCTCCCCATCCCTGCTGATCCCCTCTCCATGTGTGGGCCCCTCTGAGCATGGGAACTGCCCACATACCCCAGCCTCTCAGGGGCACGTGTCCTGTCTTGCCTCTACTTGCTATTTTCTTAATTTGGGGGGGTTTGTTTATGTAGGGTTTTTTTCTTCCCTTCCTCTTCTCTTCTTTTGTGATTTGATGACTATCTTTAGTGTTGGATTCCTTTTTCTTTTTTGTGTATGTATCTATTGTAGATACAGTTACCATGAGGTTTTGATAAAGAAGTCTATATATATGCAAGGTTGTTTTAAGTTGCTGGTCTCAATTTCAAATGCATTTCCAATATATCATGCATTTATACTCTCCTCTTCTCACGATTGATGGTTTCGATATCATATTTGTGTGTGGATGATTTCCTACCTTTATTGTATGTTTGCCTTTACTGATGAGCTTTTCCATTCATACTTTTCTTGTTTTTAGCTGTGGCCTTTTCTTTTCCTCCTAGTGAAGCTCCTTCAGCATTTGACATAAAGCTGGTTTGGTGGTGCTGAATTCTTTTAACTTTTGCTTGTCTGTAAAGCTTTTGATTTCTCTGTCAAATCTGAATGAAAGCCTTGCTGGTTTGAGTATTCTTGGTTGTACATTTTTCCCTTTCTTCACTTTACATATATCTGGCCTGAATGTGTTTGTAGTCTCCATTCCGCATGCTGCAGGATTGTAGTTCTTGCTTCTGGTGTCTGCCCCCTGGTGGGTTAGGTCGGTTCAGGGGCTCATGCAGGCTTCTTGGCAGGAGGGACTGGTACCTGCCCACTTTGGGTGGAACTGGGTCATGTCCCTCTGGTGGACAGGCCTGTGTCAAGGAGCTCAGGAGGACTTTAGCCAGCCTGTCTGTTGATGGGTGGGGCTGTGTTCCCATCCTGTTGGTTTTCTGGCCTGAGGCATCCCAGCACTTGAACCTGCAGGCTAATGGGTGGGGCCAGGTCTCAGTGCCAAAACGGTGACCTTTGGGAGAGCTCATGCTGAGGAATTTTCCCAGGGGCCTCTGCCACCAGTGTTCTTGCCCCCCAGTGGGCCATAGCTGACCCCCAGTAGACACTCCAAGACCCGCAGATAGGTCTGGCCCAGGTTCCTACAGAGTCACTGCTTTGCCCTGGGTCCCTGTGCATATGAACCTTGTGTGCACCCTCCAAGAGTGGAGTCTCTGTTTCCCCCAGTCCGATGGAGCTCCTGCACTCAAGACCTGCTAGCCTTCAAACCAAATGCTCTGGGGGCTCCTCCTCTTGGTGCCAAACCCCCAGGCTGGGGAACCTGATGTGTGACTCAGAACTCTCAGTCCTGTGGGAGAACCTCTGTGATATAATTAAGTTTGTGGGTTGGCAACCTGGTGGGTATAGAATTTGATTATATTATGAAAGCACCCCTTCTACCATCTTTTTGTGGCTTCTTCTTTGTCTTTGGATGTAGACTATCTTTTTTGATAGGTTCCAGTCTTTTCTGTCAGTGGTTCTTCAGCCATTAGTTGTGTTTTTGGTGTTTTCATGAGAGAAGGTGAGCTCAAATCCTTCTACTCGGCCATCTTGCCACCCTTCTGAAGGAACCCATTTAACTGTATACATGTTCTTCTGAGATCTTGGGAGAACACAGTTGATGAGTAAGCTATCACTGATTTCAGTCCAAGTTTGTTTCCTCTGCGTGTGGTCTTCAGAGGTCAGTGATGCTCACTGCTATTGGAGCAGGATCCCAGCTCTCATCACTGCACAACACAAACTCAGTGTCTAATTTTATAATGTAAAGTACAGGCCTAGAAAAAGTAAAAAAGGTATATCAATTTTCTCTTAAAGCAGGAGGAAGATAAGCAAAGGACCTATGTTGAAATTTATGAAAATAAATATCTGAAATATACAAAAATAAATCAGAACTAAAGTCTTAGATCTTGTTTCATTAACTGTATGTTATTCTATATTTTTCATTGAGTTCTTTAATTTTTACAATTCAGAAAACTATGTTGTTTATTTCATTAGTATCATGATAAAAAATCTAATTAGAACACATGATAGAATATTGTCATACATAGAAAAGGGCTACATCTAAATTAGTATTTAATATGGCTAGAAATTTATGATTTTAACCTGTAGTTATTAAATAGTCACCACTTAATTCCTTACTACTGTTTGATGAGAGTGTGGGTAGGACTATGGGATTTGAAAGGGTAAGTAAGGATTATCCGGAATCTCTCGTCAGATTGTCTTGCTACCTCATGCTGTCTTTTAGCAAACAGAAAGGACTAGCTCACTGTCTCCCTCCAAGTCTGTGGCCTTCCCCAGAGAACCTCAAAGCATGAATGGTTAACATGGGTCAGAATTGGAATTTTTCAAATAGACATATTTTTTATGCAGCAGCCACAATTCTACTCCTCTGAGTAATAAATCATGTGGGCCAAAATCAAAGAAGGAAGAGAAATAGGTGGTGGGGGTGGACAATAAAAACGTTTATTCTTTTGAATTTCTTTTAAAAATCTCTTAGATATAAAGAGAAAAAACTGATTCACTGATTAGAAGTTTTGGAAAAAGCTACATAAATTCTTGACCCTAAATAATAACTAAATCATCAACCTTTCTTGACTTTACAGACAACAGAATCTCCTACAAAACTGCTTGCAAGAAAAAGTATGTATCATAAAACTCATTGATAAAGCAGCATATTAACGATACTCTTGTATGTGTCATAATAGGAAAAAAAACTATGAATCAAACAATGAGTAATCATTTATTGATTAGTGTCCCTCTTTGCCCTTTTTTTCTTCTTTAATAAGTTTACTTTAAGTTAATTCTTAGATTTCACAGTAGTCTAAAGTTCTCATCAAAATATAATTTTGCCTCTTCAGGAAGATGTCTCATGGGGATGAGGAAGAAGTCAGGGAAGGGTCATTAAGGGACTTAGCCATCAAATACTCATAAACCCAGTCTGTCATGGGAAGCCGTTAACAAAATCACTTCACAGACTTGGCTGATGAGTTGGGATGCCTGGGTTTGTCTCTAGCCAGTTTGGTGGGAAGCACCCAGTCACACAGAAAGGACCTGGTCACCTATGAGCTGAGACTTGGATAAGAGGGTATTTTTGTAAGGCCTAATTCTGGATCCAGTCAGACCAGTTAGGAAAGAGAGAGAGGTTTGAAAACAACATATATTCTGACATACTTTTTCACATGGACTCAATTCATAGAACATGTAGCAAAATGAAAACTTTGATTCAGGAGAATATCTCTCAGTTTAATATTATAATGGAAAGCAACTGCAAACTAGGTTCTATTTATCGTATTTTACTACATAGAAAATTTTAGGAATATCTTTCATATATCAAGGTTGGAAACTTTTTCTCATACCTAGCCTAAGAGTAATAATGTAGGGCTACTGTTTATTATCTCTGGTACTAAGAAAAATAATATATGTTGAATGTCTTAGTTTATATGTCATAGTAGATTAGAACAGTTGCTTTGTTCTTAAAATATTTGATTTTGGATGTGATTATATAAGTATTATATGACATATGCTATCGCCCAAAATATGTTTTTCAGACCACTAGCCATTGTCTGTATAATAAATGCAAAAATGTATTAGGAGATTCAGGGATTAGAGCAGAATAAAATAGCTTTCCTTGGGGTGCCCGTAAACAGTCTTTAATGTGTCAGGAGAGAGTATGCTACATAGGTGTTATCTTTCAGTGTTGGTCTGAAATGGGAATAATTCTAACTAACTTAAGGCAATATTTTGGGTGTGAACAGCTCCATTACAGGAATCCTATTGTTTATCCTCCTGTCTACAAGCCAGCCTTCCAGGCTTTGCTGCCAATTACTTGTACTTATTGCTTTTTATGTTTTTTTTTTTAAACATCTTTATTGGGGTATAATTGCTTTACAATGGTGTGTTAGTTTCTGCTTTATAACAAAGTGAATCAGCTATACATATACATATGTTCCCATATGTCTTCCCTCTTGCGTCTCCCTCCCTCCCACTCTCCCCATCCCACCCCTCCAGGCTGTCACAAAGCACCGAGCTAATATCCCTGTGCCTTGCGGCTGCTTCCCCCTAGCTATCTACCTTACTACGTTTGTTAGTGTGTATATATCCATGACTCTCTCTCGCCCTGTCAAAACTCACCCTTCCCCCTCCCCATATCCTCAAGTCCGTTCTCCAGTAGGTCTGCGTCTTTATTCCTGTCTTACCCCTAGGTTCTTCATGACATTTTTTTTTCCTTAAATTCCATATATATGTGTTAGCATACGGTATTTGTCTTTTTCTTTCTGACTTACTTCACTCTGTATGACAGACTCTAGGTCTATCCATCTCATTACAAATAGCTCAATTTCATTTCTTTTTAAGGCTGAGTAATATTCCATTGTGTATATGTGCCACATCTTCTTTATCCATTCATCTGATGATGGGCGCATAGGTTGTTTCCATCTCCGGGCTATTGTAAATAGAGCTGCAATGAACATTTTGGTACATGACTCTTTTTGAATTTCGATTTTCTCAGGGTATATGCCCAGTAGTGGGATTGCTGAGTCATATGGTAATTCTATTTGTAGTTTTTTAAGGAACCTCCATACTGTTCTCCATAGTGGCTGAACCAATTCACATTCCCACCAGCAGTGCAAAACTGTCCCCTTTTCTCCACACCCTCTCCAGCATTTATTGTTTCTAGATTTTTTGAAAATGGCCATTCTGACAGGTGTGAGATGATATCTCATTGTACTTTTGATTCGCATTTCTCTAATGATTAATGATCTTGAGCATTCTTTCATGTGTTTGTTGGCATTCTGTATATCTTCTTTGGAGAAATGTCTATTTAGGTCTTCTGCCCATTTTTGAATGGGGTTGTTTATTTTTTTGTTATTGATCTGCATGAGCTGTTTGTAAATTTTGGAGATGAATCCTTTGTCAGTTGCTTCATTTGCAAATGTTTTCTCCCATTCTGAGGGTTGTCTTTTGGTCTTGTTTATGGTTTCCTTTGCTGTGCAAAAGCTTTGAAGTTTCATTAGGTCCCATTTGTTTATTTTTGTTTTTATTTCCATTACTCTAGGAGGTGGGTCAGAAAGGATCTTGCTGTGATTTATGTCATAGAGTGTTCTTCCTATGTTTTCCTCTAAGAGTTTGATAGTTTCTGGCCTTACATTTAGGTCTTTAATCCATTTTGAGCTTATTTTTGTGTATGGTGTTAGGGAGTGATCTAATCTCATACTTTTACATGTACCTGTCCAGTTTTCTCAGCACCATTTATTGAAGAGGCTGTCCTTTCTCCACTGTACATTCCTGCCTCCTTTATCAAAGATAAGGTGTCCATATGTGCGTGGGTTTATCTCTGGGCTTTCTATCCTGTTCCACTGATCTATCTTTCTGTTTTTGTGCCAGTACCATACTGTCTTGATTACTGTTGCTTTGTAGTATAGTCTGAAGTCAGGGAGCCTGATTCCTCCAGCTCCTTTTTTCGTTCTCAAGATTGCTTTGGCTATTCGGGGTCTTTTGTGTTTCCATACAAATTGCGAAATTTTTTGTTCTAGTTCTGTGAAAAATGCCAGTGGTAGTTTGATAGGGATTGCATTGAATCTGTAGATTGCTTTGGGTAGTAGAGTCATTTTCACAATGTTGATTCTTCCCATCCAAGAACATGGTATATCTCTCCATCTATTTGTATCATCTTTAATTTCTTTCATCAGTGTCCTATAATTTTCTGCATACAGGTCTTTTGTCTCCTTAGGTAGGTTTATTCCTAGATATTTTATTCTTTTTGTTGCAATGGTAAATGAGAATGTTTTCTTGATTTCACGTTCAGATTTTTCATCATTAGTATATAGGAATGCCAGAGATTTCTGTGCATTAATTTTGTATCCTGCTACTTTACCAAATTCATTGATTAGCTCTAGTAGTTTTCTGGTAGCATCTTTAGGATTCTCTATGTATAGTATCATGTCATCTGCAAACAGTGACAGCTTTACTTCTTCTTTTCCGATTTGGATTCCTTTTATTTCCTTTTCTTCTCTGATTGCTGTGGCTAAAACTTCCAAAACTATGTTGAATAAGAGTGGTGAGAGTGGGCAACCTTCTCTTGTTCCTGATCTTAGTGGAAATGCTTTCAGTTTTTCACCATTGAGGATGATGTTTGCTGTGGGCTTGTCATATATGGCCTTTATTATGTTTAGGAAAGTTCCCTCTATGCCTACTTTCTGGAGGGTTTTTATCATAAATGGGTGTTGAATTTTGTCGAAAGCTTTCTCTGCATCTATTGAGATGATCATATGGTTTTTCTCCTTCAATTTGTTAATATGGTTTATCACATTGATAGATTTGCGTATATTGAAGAATCCTTGCATTCCTGGAATAAACCCCACTTGATCATGGTGTATGATCCTTGTAATGTGCTGTTGGATTCTGTTTGCTAGTATTTTGTTGAGGATTTTTGCATCTATGTTCATCAGTGATATTGGCCTGTAGTTTTCTTTCTTTGTGACATCCTTGTCTGCTTTTGGTATCAAGGTGATGGTGGCCTCATAGAATGAATTTGGGAGTGTTCCTCCCTCTGCTATATTTTGGAAGAGTTTGAGAAGAACAGGTGTTAGCTCTTCTCTAAACGTTTGATAGAATTCACCTGTGAAGCCATCTGGTCCTGGGCTTTTGTTTGCTGGAAGATTTTTAATCACAGTTTCAATTTCAGTGCTTGTGATTGGTCTGTTCATATTTTCTATTTCTTCCTGATTCAGTCTTGGCAGGTTGTGCATTTCTAAGAATTTGTCCATTTCTTCCAGATTGTCCATTTTATTGGCACAGAGTTGCTTGTAGTAATCTCTCATGATTTTTTTTATTTCTGCAGTGTCAGTTGTTACTTCTCCTTTTTCATTTCTAATAATATTGATTTGAGTCTTCTCCCTTTTTTTCTTGATGAGTCTGGCTAGTGGTTTATCTATTTTGTTTATCTTCTCAAAGAACCAGCTTTTAGTTTTATTGATCTTTGCTATCGTTTCCTTCATTTCTTTTTCATTTATTTCTGATCTAATTTTAATGATTTCTTTCCTTCTGCTAGCTTTGGGGTTTTTTTGTTCTTCTTTCTCTAATTGCTTGAGGTGCAAGGTTAGGTTGTTTGTTCGAGATGTTTCCTGCTTCTTAAGGTGGGCTTGTTTTGCTATAAACTTCCCCCTTAGAACTGCTTTTGCTGCATCCCATAGGTTTTGGGTCGTTGTGTCTCCATTGTCATTTGTTTCTAGGTATTTTTTTATTTCCTCTTTGATTTCTTCAGTGATCACTTCATTATTAAGTAGTGTATTGTTTAGCCTCCATGTGTTTGTATTTTTTACAGATCTTTTCCTGTAATTGATATCTAGTCTCATGGCGTTGTGGTCAGAAAAGATACTTAATACAATTTCAGTTTTCTTAAATTTACCAAGGCTTGATTTGTGACCCAAGATATGATCTATCCTGGAGAATGTTCCATGAGCACTTGAGAAAAATGTGTATTCTGTTGTTTTTGGATGGAGTGTCCTATAAATATCAATTAAGTCCATCTTGTTTAATGTATCAATTAAAGCTTGTGTTTCCTTATTTATTTTCATTTTGGATGATCTGTCCATGGGTGAAAGTGGGGTGTTAAAAATCCCCTACTATGAATGTGTTACTGTCGATCTCCCCTTTTATGGCTGTTAGTATTTGCCTTATGTATCGAGGTGCTCCTATGTTGGGTGCATAAATATTTACAATTGTTATATCTTCTTATTGGATCGATCCCTTGATCATTATGTAGTGTCCTTCTTTGTCCCTTTTAATAGTCCTTATTTTAAAGTCTATTTTGTCTGATATGAGAATTGCTACTCCAGCTTTCTTTTGGTTTCCATTTGCATGGAATATCTTTTTCCATCCCCTTACTTTCAGTCTGTATGTGTCTCTAGGTCTGAAGTGGGTCTCTTGTAGACAGCATATATAAGGGTCTTGTTTTTGTATCCATTCAGCCAACCTGTGTCTTTTGGTGGGAGCATTTAGTCCATTTACATTTAAGGTAATTATCGATATGTATGTTCCTATTCCCATTTTCTATATTGATTTGGGTTCGATATTATAGGTCATTTCCTTCTCTTGTGTTTCTTGTCTAGAGAAGTTCCTTTAGCATTTGTTGTAAAGCTGGTTTGGTGGTGCTGAACTCTCTCAGCTTTTGCTTGTCTGTAAAGGTTTTAATTTCTCCATCAAATCAGAATGAGATCCTTGCTGGGTAGAGTAGTCTTGGTTGCAGGTTTTTCTCCTTCATCACTTTCAGTATGTCCTGCCACTCCCTTCTGGCTTGTAGGGTTTCTGCTGAGAGATCAGCTGTTAACCTTATGGGGATTCCCTTGTGTGTTATTTCTTGTTTTTCCCTTGCTGCTTTTAATATATTTTCTTTGTATTTAATTTTTGACAGTTTGATTAATATGTGTCTTGGCATATTTCTCCTTGTATTTATCCTGTATGGGACTCTCTGTGCTTCCTGGACTTGATTAACTATTTCCTTTCCCATATTAGGGAAGTTTTCAACTATAATCTCTTCACATATTTTCTCAGTCCCTTTCTTTTTTTCTTCTTCTTCTGGAACCCCTATAATTGGAATGTTGGTGCATTTAATGTTGTTCCAGAGGTCTCTGAGACTGTCCTCAGTTCTTTTCATTCTTTTTTCTTTATTCTGCTCTGCATTAGTTATTTCCAATACTTTATCTTCCAGGTCACTTATCCGTTCTTCTGCCTCAGTTATTCTGCTATTGATCCTATCTAGAGTACTTTTAATTTCATTTATTGCGTTGTTCATCGTTGCTTGTTTCGTCTTTATTTCTTCTAGGTCCTTGTTAAGTGTTTCTTGCATTTTGTCCATTCTACTTCCAAGATTTCGGATCATCCTTACTATCATTATTCTGAATTCTTTTTCAGGTAGATTGCCTATTTCCTCTTCATTTGTTAGGTCTGGTGGGTTTTTATCTTGCTCCTTCATCTGCTGTGTGTTCTTCTGTCTTCAGATTTTGCTTATCTTACTGTGTTTGGGGTCTCCTTTTTGCAGGCTGCACGTTCGTAGTTCCCGTTGTTTTTGATGTCTGTCTCCAGTGGCTAAGGTTGTTCAGTGGGTTGTGTAGGCTTCCTGGTGGAGGGGACTAGTGCCTGTGTTGTGGTGGATGAGGCTGGATCTTGTCTCTCTAGTGGGCAGGTTCACGTCTGGTGGTGTGTTTTGGGGTGTCTGTGGCCTTATTATGATTTTAGGCAGTCTCTCTGCTAATGGGTGGGGTTGTGTTCCTGTTTTGCTAGTTGTTTGGCATAGGTTGTCCAGCACTGTGGCTTGCTGGTCATTGAGTGAAGCTGGGTGCTGGTGTTAAGATGGAGGTCTCTGGGAGATTTCCACCGTTTAATATTATGTGGAGCTGGGAGGTCTCTTGTTGACCAGTGTCCTGAAGTTGGCTCTCCTACCTCAGAGGCAGAGCCCTGACTCCTGGGCTGGAGCACCAAGAGCCTTTCATCCACATGGCTCAGAATAAAAGGGAGAAAAAGTAGAATTAGTAGAAGTATGAGGAAAGAAAGAAGGAAAGGAAAGGAAGGAAGGAAGAAAGAAGCAAAGAAGGAAAGAAAGGAGGGAGGGAGGGAGGAAGGAAGGAGGGACAGAAGGAAAAAAGACAGAAAGAATATACAGTAAAAATAAAAGTATAATATAGTTATTGAATTTAAAAAATATTTTTAAAAAAAAAGGGACGGATAGAACCTTAGGACAAATGTTGGAAGCAAAGCTATACAGAGAAAATCTTACACAGAAGCATACACATACACGTTCACAAAAAGAGGTAAAGGGGGAAAAATTATGAATCTTGCTCTCAGAGACCACCTCCTCAATTTGGGGTGATTCGTTGTCTAAAGGAGGGAAGGAAGGAAGGAAAGAAAGAAAAAGAACAAAGGTAAAGTATAATAAAGTTATTACAATTAAAATTATTAAGAAAAAAAATTTTTTTAAAAACCATGGACGGATAGAGCCCTAGGACAAATGGTGGAAGCAAGACTATACAGACAAGATCTCACACAGAAGCATACACGCACACATTCACAAAAGGAGGAAAAGGGAAAAAAATCATAGATCTCGCTCCTAAATTCCACCTCTTCAATTTGGCATCATTCCTTGTCTATTCAGGTATTCCACAGATGCAGGGTATATCACGTTGATTGTGGAGCTTTAATCTGCTGCTTCTGTGGCTGCTGGGAGAGATTTCCCTTTCTCTTCTTTGTTGTCACAGCTCACAGGAGCTCAGCTTTGGATTTGGCCCTGCCTCTGCGTGTAGGTCGCTGGAGGGCGTCTGTTTTTTGCTCAGACAGGACGGGGTTAAAGGAGCCGCTGATTCGGGGGCTCCGGCTCACTCAGGCCGGGGGTTGGGGGATGGGGGAAGGAGGGGCACTGAGTGCGGGGCGGGCCTGCAGCGGCAGAGGCGGCATGACGTTGTGGCAGAGGCCGGCGTGACGTTGTACCAGCCTGAGGCTCACCCTGCGTACTCCCGGGGAAGTTGTCCCTGGATCCTGGGAACCTGGCAGTGGCAGGCTGCACAGGCTCCGCGGAAGAGAGGTGTGGAGAGTGACCTGTGCTCGCACACAGCCCCCCTGGTGGCGGCAGCAGCAGCCTTAGCGTCTCCCGCCCGTCTCTGGGGTTCGCGCTTTTAGCCGCGGCTCGTGCCCGTCTCTGGAGTTCCTTTAAGCAGCGCTCTTAAACCCCTCTCCTCGCGCACAAAGAGGGAAGAAAAAGTCTCTTGCCTCTTTGGCCGGTGCAGGCTTTTCCCCGAACTCCCTCCCGGCTAGTCGTGGTGCACTAACCCCTTCAGGCTACGTTCAAGCCGCCAACCCCAGTCCTCTCCCTGCGCTCCGTCCAAACCGAAACCCGAGCCTCAGCTCGCAGCCCCGCCCACCCCGGGCGGGTGAGCAGACAAGCCTCTCGGGTTGGTGAGTGCCCGTCGGCACCGATCGTCTGTGCAGGAATCTCCCCGCTTTGCCCTCCGCACCCGTCGCTGTGCACTACTCCGCGGTCCCGAAGCTCCCCCCTCCGCCTCCCGCAGTCTCCGCCCGCGGAGGGGCTTCCTAGTGTGTGGAAACTTTTCCTCCTTCACAGCTCCCTCCCACTGGTGCAGGTGCCGTCCTTATTCTTTTGTCTCTGTTTTTTCTTTTGCCCTACCCAGGTACGTGGGGAGTTTCTTGCCTTTTGGGAGGTCTGAGGTCTTCTGCCAGCCTTCAGTAGGTGTTCTGTAGGAGTTGTTCCACGTGTAGATGTATTTCTGGTGTATCCGTGGGGAGGAAGGCGATCTCCGCGTCTTACTCTTCCGCCATCTTCAAGGTCCCCCCTCCGCTTTTTATGTTTTAAGAGTAATAACAATTTAAAACATACTATTAGTTTATTATAGGCAAGAGGATGTTTTGTGAGTCCAAAATATATTTTCAGGGGTGGCCCAGTGGTTGAGAATCTGCCTGCCAATGCAGGGGACGCAGGTTTGAGCCCTGGCCAGGGAAGATCCCCCATGCCATGGAGCAACTAAACTACTAAGCCTGCGTTCTAGAGCCTGTGAGCCACAACTACAGAGCCCACACGCCACAACTACTGAAGCCCATGCACCTAGAGCCCATGCTCTGCAACGAGAAGCCACTGCAATGAGAAGCCTGCGTACCCCAACAAAGAGTAGCCCCCGCTTGCTGCAGCTAGAGAAAGCCCGCACACAGCAGTGAATACCCAATGCAGCCAAAAATAAATGAATAAAAAAAAATTTTTTTTCAGTACATAATTTGATGTATATAGAAACAGATAGATTTTGTTTCTACTGTTGGTCCAGTTTAAATGTAGGACAGCACCACTGACCACTAAGGAAACTGTCATTCAAATCTGGTCCCTGAGTTGTTATTTCCAGCCCAAAATGAGGGATTCTCCAACACCTATTCTTGCTCAGCCCTCCTGACTCTTTGAGACTCAGTTCTAGATTACCCTTGTTTTCAATCTAAATTCATCTGTTCCCTCAGTGCATCACCTTTTCTCAGCCTTCTTAACAGTTTCCACTGATACTTTTTTGTTGGATACAAAGCCACTCAATCTCTGTAAAGCATGAACTTTTTTGTTGCCTACCAAATGATTCTTAGCAATTAGCTGTAGTCATTTCCATATATACACATCACAGGCTCACCCCTGCAGCAGGGAACGGGAGGAGAGATGGCTTCTTTTCCATCCTTACATCTTAGCTAGACAGATGCCTCTGAAGGCACCCAAATGTTTTGACTGCATCTGTTTGAGAAATGCTTTGTTAGAAATAATCTGGTTCATTTTAAAGTAATTTTGCTGGATTGTAGACACCATATTTCTTCTTGCCGAAATACTTGCCTGTAATGTGCCTGGATAGCTAGTTAGTTAGTGATCTTTTTTTTTTTTTTTTTACCAGAAATTCATTTATCCTAGCAATAAATGTTGGGGGGGAGAAAAAGCTTCTGAGGGAATGGGAGTCAAATGGAAACTTATACAAAAAGTATTTTACTGTAGCACAGAATAAACCAACTTGAAATTAATTTGAAATTCCAAATAGGTTTTCTTTCACTGTGTTCTTTTTATAACGATGGTGGTATCAAGCTATGCATTGTTTGACATAAAAAATTAAATGTTATCCTCTGTCCCAGAATAGAGTAAGTTGTTAACATGATTTTCTTTTCATTCCTGCTTGCCTCTTTTCCAGGTAACTTCTGGGGAACTGAATAGCATAATTCAGAACATAATGACCTGGGTTGTGGCTACAGTGACCAGTATATTATACCCAGCCATTACAAAGTATGAAGAAAGGTTGAAAAATAATGCATACCCAGTGTCTGATGTCTCCATCCTCTCTTCAGATAGTTCGAGTTTTTGTAGCACATGCAGTGAAGAGTTTACATATGGAAGCTACACATCTGCAACAACTAAAACATTTCAGGGAGAGCCCTGTGCATTTGCAGTTGACATATCAGTAAGGCGACCAACCACACCTTTAAAACCACCATCTGCCCATGCGGAAAGAACAGTTGTGGGAAAAACGTATCACATTAAAGGACAATCTAGAACACCTGAACTCAAATATAATAAAACAAGCATGATATATACATACCCTAAGCTCAGAAGTTGTAAATCTGATAGTCACCTTCTAGCATCATTTGAAACGGGCACAAAAAAATCAAAGGATGCTACCACTGAAACAGATGGCTTAGAGAGTCCATTGTTTTCTGATCCAAAAACAAAAGCTATGAATGAAATGAAGAATTTAAAGAATGTTTTTGTTAACTTTAAGTGTCACTTAAAAGGGGAAACTGAATTGATTTTGGAAAGCATTTTTCAAGAAATAATGTCTGATTTAACACAGGCCATTCCTTCTATTTCTTCTGTTACTGCTGAAGTTTTTGTTGACCAAAGTGAGCCTGAAAAAGGAGACTTGGTTTCTAATGCTGATATCTGCTCAGTAGCTTCAGAGATCGTGGAAAATATGCTTGAGAAGCTACAGTCTGCAGTTGAGAAAAAATGTATCCAGATATTTTCACAAGAAGATTTGTCAGTCAACATTAAACCAAGCTTAACACCCAGTGGAGAATCTCTCACTCCATCATATGGAAAACCTTTAATAGATTCACTGCCTCATACTGTGGAACCCATGTGTGATATTGCAGAGGATATGGTGCATGCCATTTTAAAAAAGCTGATGACCCTTGCATCTTGCAAGCAATATGAACTTCCTCATCTTGAAGATGCAGCTAAACTTTCTTATCAGCAATATATGGCAGACCCACCATATATGTGCTTTATAAAAGCCAACAAAAAGAAATGTCCTGAACTTGATGCAGCTAATTTAATTGTTAAAGAAGAAATACAAAATTTAATGTCAAATATTTTTTCCCAGTCCTCTTTGGTTGTCTATATAGAGGAAGCAATCAGCACTATACTAGGACATGTACAAACCGAACTTAACAATGAGAGACTTATTGCATCTGATGAAACTGTAGTACTCCTTAAGCTGCTCGATGAAATCTTTACTCAGTTACATCAGGAACCAGTAAAAGCAGATAATCAAAAATGTAGACATTCTAGACTGAGAAGTCCTTCTGACACTGAAGTAAAGTACAGACTCACTGGCACTAGATTATCTAATGGTTCTGGGTCTGGAAGACCATTTCCACCTATTAATGTTCCTGGCATGGTCCTTTATTCTGAAGATGATAATGAAGAAATAGACAAAATTGTGGAAAATGTGCTTGATTCATCTTTTAAAGATGAAAAAGCAAAATCACAAGAACAGATTCCTGAGCATTGGTTTACAAAAGGAAACACTTGTCTTGAATACAAAAGAAATAGCAAACAACCTACAAAGCCTGCTTCTCCAAGAAGCAAAACTGCATTTCATGATCGGGGGTTAAAGACTGAGCTACCATTTTTTAAGAATAAAATTTTAAAGGAAAATCCCTGTTTAAATAAAGACATTTTGTTTTTCAGCCAAGATCAAAAGCATCAAATACAAAAGGCTTCAGAAAACATAGTTAAAAGTATTTTAACGGAAATGTTCAAGGACGTATCTTCTATTCCTCTTGGTCATTTAGACAGTAAAACTGGCAAAGAAGCTTCAGTTGTTTCAGAAAAACCTCAAGGACTGTCACATCAAGAATGGATGGACCAGATGTTTTCTGTGTCAGAAATTAGTGCAGTGGCTCAAGAAATAACAGATGCTGTATTAAATATACTTTATAAGGCAAGCTGCATTCCCAATACCACCAAAAGTTCCATTTCATCAGTTCTTCAAACTTCTCTAGAGAGTCCTGACACTCTCCGCATGGTCAAAGAAGCACCAAATCAAAAGCCATTAAAAATATGGTTCGAGAGTGAAAAGAAAATAAAATATTTATCTTCACTCGATGTAGATCCTGCAAAGCCTTCCCTGTTAAAATCTGAAGAAAGTGAACCTAAGCCTATAGATGCCATTACTGATAAGATCATTAATGCAGTTTTTAAAAGGCTGAAGTTATTTGTTTGTCCAAAATTGCAAATGAGCTTCAAACCTTCACTTGCAGAGCAATCTTCATTACAATCTCAACTTAGTACTTATACAACTAAAGTGGTAAACATTGTTTTGCATGCTATCCAGAATGAACTGGAACTCAGTAAGAAAAACCTAAATCTTAGGGAAACAGACCATACCAAATCCCTTACAGGTAAAGGATTTTTTACTGACACTGATAAATCAGAATCTCCTGTCTCAAATCTCAGTGATGACATTATGGCATCTCCATTATTAACTTGCATTTGTGAAATATTATCAAGGGGACATTCAGATCAAAGCAATATTTCACTCCCTTCAGATAATCCAAAGCCTATGACGTCATGTGGATCTGATAACGTTGATAAAGGGAACATTTTGCCAAGTGGACAGGATAAAAACACTTTTTACAAATTTTTAGCTACTCCATGTGCTCTCCACAGTGTCATTAAAGAAAAAGATCTCAAAGAGAATTCCAGATTGCAAGTGTTAGATGATATTGGGGAAACACTCTATGAAATGTTATGCAAGCTCATAGGAGCCCACCCTCACTGTCAGCCATCTTGTAGTAAGCTAAGCAGAGAGAAGACAAATGAGAATCAGCAAACAGCCACTGAAATGCAGTCTAATATTCAGCTCATTTCCACAACAATTTTGGAATATATCCTTGCGAAATTATGTAGTGTTGACATGGATAGTAGTTCTGTAAGTTCGGGATTTAAAGCTGTCTCAGTGTCTCTTAATATTGACAGCCTATTGTTTACTTCAATTATTGAGGAAATGGCCAAGTGCACTGACATAATCTCCAGCATAGTTTCCAGGATGGTTCATCAGGGTAATAAAGAGAAGACTAAAAGCAAGGGAAAATCTATTGCTCCTAAGTCTTCCAAAACAGAGAAAAAAGAAATTCATTCTAATAAACTGAAAGCTGTGGCTTCAGATATTCTTAATATGGTTTTTGCTAAACTAGAAGGGTTTGCCAGTGGAAATTTAGAAACTCTGGAGGCATCTATCAATGATGGAAATAAAAAAATCAGTAAGATGGACTTGGAATGTGAAAGTCCCAGTGTTTTCACGGACACACATGAAGAACTATTGCAATCTGCTTTATACACGCATGCAAAGAAGGTATCAAGTGCTATTTTGAAAGCTATTCAAACAGAATTAAAGATGAACTCATTAGATTTGAGGACAAGTATGGAAACACCATCACCTGACAAACAAATGCTTGAGAATATAGTCAGTTTAATTTTAGATGCAGTATCCTCAGATATGCTTAATGAAACTGAATCTGAAGAGAGAGGCATTCAAACTTATAGATACAGGCCAACCTATGGAAATTTTCTTCCTGGTGGAGTTGAATCAGATTCATTTCTAGAAGATGATGCAAATACAGAGAAAGAATTCATTGGAAAGAGAAGATCACTTCGAGAAGAAACTAAATCAGATTCTCTTCAACAATGTGTTCTAGAAAGAACCTTAAACGAAACTGAAGTGAAACTCAAAGAACCACAGAAATCTCCAGTTGTTCCCATTATAAGAAATATTTTGAATGAAATTTTTCAAAGTGCTTTGGTCAGTCAGTTAAATGTGCTTTCTCTCTCCCACTCCTATTTAAGTGGCATCCCTCACAATATTGAAGAGACAGTTGCTCAAACATCTGTTCAATTTATAGATAAAATGATGGTGTCTGAAGCAGATGTAACCATAGTGGCAGATGATGTTGTTAGGACTGTGTTTGATAAACTTTATTCAGCTGCTATGACAGGGAGAAATGCAAGTGAAAACAGGTATAAGACCATCACCTTTTCAACAAATGTTTCTTTTCATGAACACACCAGTGGAGGAGGAAAGCCCTCCATCACTGTGCCAAACAAGAATCCATATACTCTTCAGTCCAGATTCAATGTTGACAAACAGGCTAAAGTAAACATAGTTGAAGATATTATACAGGCAGTATTAATAAGTTTAGAAATTTTTGCTACTTCCAAAGTACAATCTCTCTTTTGTCCCCAGATCAACTTCACAGTTCCAATGGCTTTACCTATTCAGCAGGATAAGAGTACATTAAGCAAAGCATTATCAGCCAAAGATTTGTATTCTGATGATCAATCTTCCTGTTGCTCAGTGGATCATATTATGTCAGAAAAGACCAACTCATTATGTCAAGTCTCTTTGAATAAGTTAAATACATATGCAACAGAAGTGGCCAGAAAAATTTTACAAGGAATCAAACATGAATTAGATAAAGAAAGGGAAAATTCTTTCTTAACTCGTAACATTGTGGTTTCTGAGAGTATTGCAAGTCAAATTGTTAACACAGTGTTAGATATTGTATCATCTAAAGGAAAATGTGACAAAAACAATCCTGACAAAGAGATTAATTCAGATCAGCAAGAAGGTATTATTGAAAAGCTGTTTATTAAGACTGAGTATCAAAAAGTACTTCAGTTTCAAATACAAGATACCATTGAAAGTATCTTATGTGATATTTATGAAAAACTACTGTATCAGAATAATCTCTCATTTGCCACACCCACTTTGAAATGTAGCATAGCTGGCAAACATTCCAGAGCAAATTCTGAAATGTTCATTGAGGGTGCAAATAAGATTCTTCCAAATTTTTCAGTTCCTAACTCAGATGTCATATTGATATCCACTGATATAGTAGATATCGTTCTTCATAATCTCAGTTCTGCTGTCATACTTAGCATAAATTCAAAGGATCCTACTTCTACAAGATTGCCCCTGACCTTTTGTGATATGTTTCCAAAAGAAGAATGTCAACAGCCTCTTCTTATGGAGTCAAAAAGTGAAAGAAAAACAGGGCATTTTCCATCTTCAAAAAATCTGAAATCAGCTTATGCTAATGATACTCATATCACTATAGTAGAGAAAGAAGACCCCAAGAAATCTGTTCCTGACCCATGTGAGGAAAGTGCTGACTTCATTACTAAAACTATTTTCAATCGGTTAGAATCATTTGCCACAGAAAGACTGGATTTGTTAATTACTCTTGCTTTCCAGCCTAAAGAAAAGTCATTTCTGAGCCCAGAACTGGAAAACTGTAGACGAGATGAAAGCATCTTTCATGAATCAAGCCAGGTGGAATCAAATGTGAATATTCTGAAAATATCAAATGAAACTGTTCTCAGTGAAGAGCTCACAGATTTCACTTTTGCCAGTTACAGAGAAAAACTTGGATCTACAATTCATCTATCACAAGCTAGTCTTAAAGAATATGCTGACATCATTGCCAGTGCCATTTTGAAGCTGATTAAAAATGACTTAGACCTCAAAATCCAAAAGATGCATCCATACCCAAACAACATTTCATTCCAAGAAATCACCACTGTGAGTGAAATTGTCAACAGTATCTTAAAGATTTTATATAATAAAAGATCTGTAAAGGAAATCAGTTTTTACTCAACGGACAATCCTAACTTATTTTCACAACGAACTGCATCAAATGAAATATCACTGGGACAAAGAGCTCAGGAAACACACACCAAAACACTGTTTACAAAGTATCCATTAGAACAAAACCAAATGGCATTGGAAAGGGAAAGCCAGAGAATTGTTCTAGAAGAAATATTTATAAAAAATGAAGAATCAAAACAAAAAGAAAGAACTGCATTATTCAGTGCAGTGGAAGAAGTTTTAAGTAAAGTGTATCAAAGAATAATGGAAATCATAGGCCATTTGCCTTCATTTAATGAAATCCCCCACTTTATGTCTAGCTCTAAAATTAAAACATTAGACATAACACAAAAAAACTTCTTTCAATCCCATATTAACAGTGTAGCAAGTGACATAATTGAAAGCGTTTTGGGAGAAATGTACTCTGTAGTTGTGACGTTGTTATATGAAAGTAATAAAGTACAAGCAACTGACAAAAATATTTTACCAAAGAAATCATCATGCATCAGAGAAACTACACAAGCAGGAATAGGAAGTAATCTCACTAGCTATACGCTACCACAGGTTTATCCTTATGCAGGCAGTCAAAATGTCTCTCTATTGGAAAAAACTTTTTTACAATATTCACCATTAAAAGTGGGGAAGGATTTAGTCCAAATGGTTCTCAATAAGATCACAAATTTTGCCTCACTTTATCTAGAAGAGGCCCTGTCCCATAAAGGTTGTTCTGTTGAGTTGCAACCTCTAAGGCTACACAGGTCTAAACTAAGCCCTAAGGGCAACCCTAAGCCAGGTTTTAAAACAAGTTTAAAAGCAAGATCAAAAGTTACTCCTTTGCCTAAATTTAGAGCAAAACCACACCTAGGACCTAGTCGTACTAAGGCCAAAAGCAAGACTAAATTAGGTCCTGGAGAGAAGACTCCAAAAGACATCTGGTCCAAGACTGCCATTGGGCTGCCACACATCCTACCAACGGGAGATGCCAAAAACTTACTGGAAGTAAAGTTGCCTACTTCAGAACTAAAAATATATGCCAAGGATATAATAAGTAATATCCTGAAAACAACTGTTAAAGAATTTGAAAAGGTGACGCAAATTAGAGCAATGGTAGGTGATAAAGCTTTACCATCCGATCAAATCATGGCAGCAAATAAAATAGCTAGTACGGTTTTGCAAGGATTATACACTACAAATAACGAAAATTTGGCTAATCCTATCGTATTCTGTCATCTGGATGATCCCAAACTTTCACAGGGGAATATAGGTGCAGAGTCTCTTGCCAAACCACAAGCATGTTTTTACTTGGAAAATGTTTCTTCACGGTTAGAACAGATTTTTCCTGAAGAAGGTGTATTTAAAAAAATGTTTGACAAATGGCAAGCAGAATCAAATGACATGGAAAATGAAAAATGTAAGCTCTTGATGATAGCTGAAAATGGTTTGACAGAAATTTCAATAAAAGCAAAAGAATTAGAATATTCTCTTTCACTTTTAAATTTGCCACATCTTGAAGATTGTGAAAACAGGTTTCATAGTTGTTTTAAGGGAGCTTCTACGAGAGCTGAAGACACCAAAGCACAAATTAATATGTTTGGAAGGGAAATTGTTGAAATGCTATTTGAAAAATTACAGCTGTGCTTTTTATCCCAAATGCCCACTCCACATGGTAAAGAAACTCCAGCAAGCAGGAAAGAACACATTACTACTAAAAGTAAATGTGGTTTTCCAACCAAGGACATCCTCAGCAATGAACCAATATATAACACTAAAACCGAAGACCAAAGTCCTTTGGGCTCTAGCAACCAAATTGTTCGAGAAATTGTAGAAAGGGTTTTAAACCTGTTAGAGTTATTTGTAGACTTACAGTTTAAACATATCTCTAAATATGAGTTTTCTGAAGTAGCGAAAATGCCTGTAGAAAACCTTTTTCCTGTCCAACAGAGACTATTAAGCAAAAAGATGTTGCCCAAATTACAACCACTAAAAAAGTTTTCTGATGAATCCAAGTCAAGTACTGTTATTTCCAAGGAAAATGTACAGAATACCCTTCTACAGGTTCATTCGTTCCACTCAGAGTTACTTACATATGCCATTAATATTGTCAGCGACATGCTTGGTATAATTAAGAGCAAGCTGGACAAAGAAATAAGCCAAGCAGAACCATCTTCAATTAGCATATTGAAAGAAAATATTGCAGCAAGTGAGATCATTGGTACACTGATGGACCAGTGTACTCATTTCAATGAGTCTCTGATCAAAAACCTTCCAAAGGAAAGTTTGTTCCAAGGAGTAGAAAATACCTACATTGTTAATCAGGTTGAATTAGCAACTAATACGAAAATGCCCATGTCAAAGTTAAAGGAAGTAGGATTCGGGAATCATCCTCCACAAAGCAGCATACCAGGTTTAGGGTTTTATTCAGAGGAAGATAAGAAAAAAAGGTATAAGTCTTCATCAAATTTACCCTTATATTCCAGAGCCTCTGTAGAAGACACAGTTAGAAGCTCAGAGCCAATGGAAAGGCCTGATTCAGAAAACATACCATCATGCTCTAGAAACAAAGTACAAGACTTTAGCCAAAAGGAATCTGACTTGAGCTATTTTGATCAAGCTATGAAAGGAAATAGCTCCCTCCCTGAAGGGAGTGTCTTACAAAAAGTGTTAAAGAAAGCAAATGAATCCACAGAAACAGCATCACAGCAAGTCACGTCATTCACAGAAATGAGAAAAGGTGAAAATCCAAGAGCGTTTCATTATGAGATCTCCAAACCAGTTGTTGAGCCAAACCAAATTCAGACAACTGTCTCTCCACTCAAAATTTGTTTAGCCGCAGAAAATATTGTCAGTACTGTGCTGTCAAGCTACGGCTTTCCAAGTCAACCACACATTAATGAAGGCACAGAAACAATGAAACCATTTTTCATAACAAAGCAAAACCCTTTGTCTGTAACATATGGTCAAAAGAATGAGGAGAAAAGTTTGCTTAGAATGTGGGATACAAGAATCAGTTGTATACCTGAAGAAGAAAACAAAAAACCTGAAGCCAGCAGGGGAGATTTTTCTTTAATGCAAAAATGGGAAAATAAGAGTTACCTGAAGATAAAGACTCTGAAGGAAGTTGAAGTCATTGCTTTTGCTGATCATGAACTGGGTCCAAATGAAATTCATTTGGTAGCAAGACATGTCACCACATCTGTGGTCACATATTTCAAGAACCTTGAAACTAGAGGTAAGTAAGAGTGGGCACAATTTAGAAAAAAATAGATATATTTAAAAGATCTCCTGTCCAAGAAGCTTCATTTACTGTTTTTCTGAAAACAGCCTTAGAAGGAGGGTATTTAATTACTTCTTTATATATATTAATATATATATTAAATATATATCAGGATACAAAAAAAATAAAAATAAACATTCATATGGTTTGAATCTGAAAAGGTCTGTCTCTCAATTTTCCGTATCTGCAGATGAGAGAAAATGTGACTTTTTTAAAGCAGGGGATTTTGGTTGAACATGAGGTACGAGTTCCAAAGATTATTAAAGTTCTCATGCATGATTTCTTTATAATCATACCAAATGTACAGGTAACTGAACGTTGTGATTCAACTTTAATGTGTACAGTTGAAGTCGTTGCTATTATTAGTCACAGTGTATAAGAACAGTAGTGTTAAACATCTTATTTTGCTTATATTCCAGTGTTACTAAATTCCTTTTAGGTATAATACTCTAAACATATTTAAAAATATATTTTCATTCCCTTCTTAAAAAGGCTTATCTGTATATGCTAGAGGTTGAACCATATGTGATAGCTACTTTCATATGTGAAAATTTATTATTGGAAAGTTCATAAAATTCAATCTAATAATCTATTATAGCTTTGAACTGGATCAGTAATTCTAGTTGCCAATAATTAGTTGCTACATTACCAGTCCAGATACATCACTTGCCCATCATTCAAATTGCAGAACACATACTATCAGTCCTACCTACCTGCACCATGAGTCCATTTCCTATACTTAAAACTGGTATGATTTCAAGGTGGACAGTTGTGTGTCTGCAATTGCAAGCTTATAAGTAGAATTTCTTTAAGCATAGCCTAATTGAACTTAGAGAATAAGAAAAACAAAGCAAACAAGAGAAGATCCATGATTCCCTCCCACTGGTATTTGGCTCTTTCTATCATATATCTTCTCTATTCCCAGACATGTCCAGGGCCTTCCAGCGATTTCACTCATGTTCCTTCCATGTGGAGCACTCTTTCCTCCCTCCCTTCATCTCAACATGGCCAAAACCTGTCTAGCTGTCAAAGTTCAGCTTAAAGCCTCCCCTCTCCACTGAGTCTTGCCTGATTCCACATGCAGAGGTATAATAGGTTATTACATTCTGAGGTAGTTTTGTGAAAAAAAGAGTATGTAGCTCTGGCTGCCACTCCAAGAAATTGGCCATACCAAGTAGGTATATGATTTGCAGTACTCTGTTGAATAGCAGAATACAGTCCTGTGCCTGGTTGGGTTGGCCCATTATCTTTGTAACAAACTAATCTAGGGGTTAAAGTACTGCTGATGTTACAGTCCATCCCTAACCTTTCTGAAGTGAGCACTCTTTTATTTCAGTCAAGTTGTTATTGCAACACAACTCTTTAGCTTCCTAAAAGTAATACATAATATTATATGTTTGACTAAAAATATTTTTTAAATAATTATATGAAGTCTCTAGAGATCACTGCAGACATGTTAAGATGTAACACCACACTTGGAAATCATTTCTCTGCCCCAGGATTTCCAGTTTCTTTGAGCACCTTCACCCATCTAAGCAAGACAGGTATCAGCACTAGACTTAGAGATTTGAATTTTTCAGGGTTATTTTCTCAACTTTATGGCTAAAACTAAGATTCCACAGGTGGGAAAATAAGTATCTGAAGAAAACCCAATATCTTTCTTGACTAGATTTTACTTTTTCTTTAGTGAGGTGTTCCAAAGGTGAAATTCATATGTAAATAACTACCAATATATAGAATTTTCCATATGTCCCTTAATGCGTGCTAAAATGGTAATGTTTTCTTTTTTAAGTTTCCAGTGAGGAGGTGTCTATTGTTTCCACACCGTCAAGAAAAAAATATGAATCAAAACAGCCTCTAAGAAGCATATACAATGATTATTCGCTTTATCAATTTTGTGAACATCTCACTGAGTCCGTCATTTGCCATTTAATTTCAAGCATTTCTGATAGCACTACAGATAGCAGAGAAAAGGAGAAAGCTTCCCATGCAGCATTTAACACAATTATTTTAATTGATTCTCAAGTGTTTGAGAGTAGGTCAATCTTTGTTGGAGAACTTGCTTTAAGTATTTCTGAAATTATTGCTGAAATCCTTTTAAATAGTAACATCATAGAGACTGACATTGCACAGCAAATGTTTTCATTAAAAAGAAAGTACATTTGCTGCCCAGGAGTAGCTGCTGCTGACTTTGATGATCTCTTTCAGGATCTCTTAATAGGTGTGATTCATGTACTGTCCAAAGAAATAGGGTTAAATCATCACCTGGAAAACAGTGGAAGAAATAGACCATTTTCCATGCTTAGAAGCAACAGTGTGCCCATTTGCAACAAAAAAAATACCATGCAAAGACAGAAAGCTTCCAGAGACTGGAAATTATCTACTCACAAAACTGATCATATCATTCAAAGAAATAAATTAAGTTATCTGGCCCATAAGTTAGATAGTCTGGCTGGTAGCCTCAAACCTCATGAATCCAAAGAAGTAGTCAACAAAGTTTTCAGTATTGTTTTGGATTTATTTTTACCAGATGAACAGCCAGATGAGGCTATGGATGCTGATAAAAAAGCAATATTTTTTTCATCATCAAATGATCAGCAATGTAATAACATACTTGGAAATAACTTAGGGCTCACCCCCAAATCAGTTTTCCTTCTCAATGTTGTGTGTGAGAAACTTATTAGAACACTTTTAGAAAAATGCACAAACTCTGTCTTTCTTGATAATAGCCCTCTTTCTGAAGAGATATCAGCAGAAGAATGTCAACTTTTAAAAATACTTCAAAGTGTAAACGATGAAGAATTTGATTGTTGTAAGAGAACGATGGACTGTGAACAATTTCAAGGGGATTATATGTCAGACGTTTTGGAAAATCTGGCAGAAATGGATCAAGATTTACTGTCATCAGACTCTATTCTTACTGTTCTTTCCCACAGCTTGGTTAAATCATTGATGGATAAATTATGTCACAGTATACAACTGCCCCAAAGTCCACCTTTTGCAAACAAGCATTTGAAGTATGGAACGAGAGAAATACAGTCTAGTTTCATAAAAACAAAAAGGCCAGAGTTAACAGAATTAGGACAAGGTAAAGGTTCTTTAGGACTCACGAGTTATGATGGCAATGCTTTGACAAGACCCCTGAATAATCTCAGTGTAAACTCCAAAATACAAGCACCATTTGGCAAGAAGTATTCAGCAAATTTTGCTAATGTGTCACCTCTTAAAAGACAGGGAACAAAGGATATGGATACAATAGCCATCCATAATAAGCTATATCCAGGAGATATGAATACGGGTGTTTATTCAGCCACATTTTTAGAGGACATAATTTCAGAACTGTTTTTTAACCTCTCTATTTCACTGTGGGGCAAAAATGAAAACATCACTGAAGCCCAGCTCAATGAGATGAATGCATTATTTATCAACAATGTAGTGAATGAGTTTAATAAGGCAAGGGTCACTGTTTTACGGAATTCTGAAGAAAGGCTGTGTTTTCCACCAATCCATAAAGAAAGTTTTAGTAGGATTGTTGACTCAGTTTATTATGATGTTTTACAGCAATATAAGTTGAAAATGACCTGTGGTGGTAATCTGGCATGTGACAGTACTTCAATAGCAGAACAAATAACGAATAGCATATTGTTAGAGATTTTGGACTACCAACTCCCATCTTGCTTCAGGGGAAAGCTCTTACATAATTCATACTACCCTCTCAATGCTGAAATTATATTACAGAAACTTCAAAACAACCTGAGAGAATTTACTTCCCAAGCTAGGTCTTCAGCGGGCTATAGCACCATGTTATCACACTCATTTTTAGAAGATATCATCAGAAGACTTTTATCTCAACTCATTCCTCCACCCAGTAAGGCGTCCTCTTTGGGAAAAAAATATTTCATGAGTTCAGATTTTAATGAAATATCTACCTGTATAATAAATAAGGTTATATCAGCCATTTCAAAACATAAAATTTGGTTCACTATATATGATAATCAATATCTATGTACAGGAAAAAACCTCCAGAAGATGGTGGATTCTGTTTATAGAAATATTATGCAAACATCTGACTCCCTTCTTTCAATACAGAAAAGTATAGTTAGCAGAAGCCCAATTATGGTTGACCAAATAGCCAGTTTTATTATCCAAGAGATTATTGAAAATCATCTTCAACCATTTTTGTGTGGAGAAGGTTTACCTCGTCCAAAGACTCCATCAGATACAATATCGAATACGGTTAAACAGGTTCTCAGTGAAGTCATAGAGTCACACAGACCCCAGATACCATCACCCTCAGGTATTTACCCTAAGACATTTGTAGGGGAAATTGTTGCCAGACTTTTATCAAAAATTTTCAGTCCAAAGCATAACACTGAAATTGAGCTGGAAAACATGACCCAAAAAATAGTAAACTCAGTAAATAACCATTTTGACAAAGCTAAAGTTCACATTCTATATAATGACAAAGAACAGTCTTACCCCTCTGTAGATACAGATATTGTGGATGAACTCGTCACCTCAGTTTATAGAAATGTTTTAAAACAGCATGGATTAGACCCTGAGGTTGATAAAGAGTCTGAAGACAGAGATATTTTTGTGGAAAAAATTACCAACTTAGTTGTAGCAGCTATTTCAGATTACCTTCTTCATCCACTGTTTTCTGGGGATTTGTCATCTTCATATTTTATTTCAACAACTGAGAATATCATTCAAGATGTTCTTAGTAACATCAGTAGGTCTACCAAGCCAAGTCAGACTTTATCTCCGTATAACACCTTGCTGCCATATACATTTTTAGAAGACATGATCAGAATACTATTATCTAGAATTTTCCCTTCTGCATCTAGCATTGTTGCAAACAGAGAAACTCCAAAAGATAGATCAAAAGTTAATTTCAATGAAATTGCTTCAAATATAATCAGTGATATTAGGATGAAGATTTCCCAACATGAAATTCGATTTTCAAGAGATGAAGAAACCAAGTTTGTTTATTCAGAAGACAATGTTCAGCATCTTGTGGACTCAGTATTCAAAAATATTTCAAACTCTGAGTCTCAAGAATCAGTTGAGCAAAATATCACAAGCAGTAATGATGTTTTTATTGACAGAATAGCAGGTTTTATCATTAAACATATCTGTCAACAACATCTTCAGCCATTTGTGAACAGAAAGTCATTACCTTCTTCATCATATACATATTTTGGAGATGAGAAAAGGCAGTGGTTTTATGCCAGTGTTTATTCCTCAACTTTTTTGGAAGATGTGATTTCTGGGGTTTTAGGCAAGATATTCCACAGGGTGTTAGGCATTGTACAAACAAAATCAGTAACAGATTCAGAAGATGAACTGTTTGATAAAGCTGAAAAACTCATACAGTTCATAACAGAGGAATTCTCAAAAGCCCAAGTTAGCATTTTAGAGAATGCTGAGGAAAATTTATGTTTGCCTCCAGTGGAGAGAGATGTAGTCAAAAACATTATTGACATGGTGTACAGCAAAGTTGTGCAAGAATATGAAATGGATATGATGCCTGATAAAGATTTTCTAAATGACACAAAGACACTGGCTGCAAGGATAACTAAAACCATCCTAGCCGAAACCTTTGATTTCCAAATTCACCCAAATCTTATAGAAAAGTTTCCATTTGGATCACAATCCAAACTTAGTACTGATATTTTGATAAAGAAAGTTCAATGTGACATTACTAAATCAAGATTCCAAAGACAGGCTTCAACAATATATACTACTATGTTATCACATACTCATTTGGAAAAAATTGTGTCTCAGCTTATATCTCAGATGAGTCCATTGGCCTCCAGTACAGAACACCCAAATACTTCTCAATCAGACTTAAGTAATACAGTAATAAAACTGATAAATGAAATCATGTCAATAATTTCAAAACATTCAATATGTATTATTAAACATGGGAATGAAAAACATAGTTTGATTTCAGAAAAAGATATCCAATCCATGGTTGATTCCATTTATGCTGATCTTTCCTATTCAAATATATACCAGTCTCTTACAAAAGATAAAAAAGATATAAGTAATATACCTGTTTCAAAAATAGCAAGTTTTATAATAAAAGAAATCTTTAACCATCATCTTCAGTTATTTTTACCTGGAGATAAAACTCTCCTTTCAGCCGCAGTTGATCAAACTTACAAACAGAAAGTAGTAGATCCTAAACAAAAAGAGTTGTCTTTAATTGTGAATTCAGCTGTCTTTTTGGAGGAAGTAATTTCTGAACTTTTATGTAAACTTCTTTATGCATTCTCACATAATGTCTTGGCTGCTGAAAATCCAGATACAGTTAAAGACAAAATTACTGGCATTGTTACAACATTAGTAAAATCAATTGTTCTGGAGTTCACCACATCGGAGATTTTAGTTTCAGATAACTTTGATGATGATATGTGTTTTTCAGAAGGATATAAAGAAATGGTTAAAAAAACAGTCAACCTAATTTATGAAAAAATATTAGATGAATATAAATCTCTGATTCAAATATATAGGGCTATACAAAGTGACACAGCTTGTTTTGGAAGAAAAATATATAATTTGCTTTTGGAAGAAATTTATGATTATCAGGTGCAGTCATTAGTTTCAGGAGAATTAGTATCTTCTTCCTACTCTTCCCCTCAAGCTGATAAAATCATCAGAAATGTGCTCAATGTCATCATGAGAGATAGCCATGCCTTGCCATTATGTATTACTGTGCTGTCACATTCTCTTTTAGAAGACATGATTTACAAGCTTCTAGTGCATATCTTCCCTTCAACTGACACTGAAAGTGAACTACAAGAGGAAGAGGTTTCACCAGATTATGAGTTTGTGGATGCAGCATCAAAATTAACTGATGAAATTATCAAAGAAATTTCTGAACATGAGATCCGTCTTGCTACGGCAGAGGAGAATGCAGAGAGTATGCAATTAGAAGTGACTGAGAATTTGGTTGACTCTATATGTAATAATATTTTGAAAAAATCTGAATTTCAAGCTGAAGTCCAGAAAGATGCAGACAAAAAAGGAGGCTCATTCCTCAGTAGAATAGCTGGTTTCATTATGAAGGAAATCATGGATCATCATCTGAGGCCATTTTTACGTGGTGAAGAATCATCTTCCAATAACTTATCTAATTATGACCATGTCTCTGTACATACTAAACCTGGTAAAGAAAAGAGACAGCCTTCTCTATATTCAGCTACATTTTTGGAAGATGTAATTGTTGACCTTGTTCACAAGTTTTACTCTCTTCCAAGTATTACTGAAGATTCTAAGAAAAAAGAAACACCAGAGCCAGATATTGTGAGCTTGGCTATAAAATTTGCAAACTCTCTGATAGGAGAATTTAGGAAAAGTGAAATTAAAGTTCTACCAAATGCTGAAGAAATTTTTTCTTTTCCACCAATTGATAAAGAGACAGTTGATAAGATATCCAATTTTGTGTATGATCAGTTTATAGGAAAGTATGGATCTAATGCTATTCAGAAGGATGATAAAAACAACATTGTTACAGAAATGATTGCTGCTTCAGCCCAGAAGGCCATCTCTGCTTTCAAGATTCAACCACTTTTTTCAGGAGACTGCTCTTCCACCTTCTATTCATTTCTAAATCCAGATAACATCACCCAAAGGGTTAAACACCTTCCACAGAAAACCTCTACACAGATAAACAGATGCTTAAAAGGGAACCAACTTACTTTACCAGAACAATCATATAAACACACATCTCTAACCTCAGACCAGAAAAATGTGTTGGATACTTTGGAAATAGATAGAGGTGCAATGAGTAAAAAGAAAAGTTTCAAAACTAAGGAGACATCAATGAAAAAAGGTGACATCCAAGATCCAATAGTTACCTCTGTAACAAGAATTATGAAAAGCAACATGGTTAACCTGTTATCAGAGTCAGCTGCAGATGTGGCAAATAAAAAGAAAGAGAATGAAAATAAAATGGGAATTCCAATTCAAAAATATAATGTATCAGAAGTTACTTCTCCAACTACTAGTGTGAAAAGTAAAGATAAACAGGAGCTGTATTTGAAGGGAACACTTAAAAATAATGAAATTGAGAAGAAAAGTGTATCATCTTCAAATAAGGAGGGGCAAGTTAAGGAGGTACACACACAATTTCTAGTAGCTACTGATGGTACAGAATGTGAAAAGGAAATACTTGGACCAGATTTTGCAATAGACATTAAGAAGATTGACCAAACAAGAGAAAATTCATTAAAAAAAGAAGACAAGCCCTTTCAGTTATCTTCTTTGACAACCAAAGCAAGAAATACAAAGACCACAATAGAGAAAACAGTTGCCCAAAAGCCAAACGATGAAGAAAGGAAAGACTCTCCAGCTCAAATAGATATGAAGGAAGGACAGTGCTCAGATTATGAATACGTTCAAAATGTCATTGAAAATATTTATGATAATATCTTAGGAATATATCATTCTCAAGAGTTAGCAGATTATTCAAAACGACAAAGTCTGCCAAGTTATATATCATTGCCTCTAGTTCAAGAGGTTGGCAAGGATTTTGCACAGTCCATTTCAACAAAGGATTTATACCTGTCAATTAACAAAAATCTCCCTGTCAAAGAGAAAAAAGAAGAAAAAGAGAAAGCAAGAGAAATAGAAAAAGAGAGGGAGAAAGAGAAAGAGAGAGGGGAAAAAAGAGAAAAAGAGAAAGTAAAAGTTAAGGATATTAAAAAGGAACCTAGTAAATCAGACAGTCCTCAGTACCCACCAAAAAGTGAACCTGGAATTTTTCCTGCTAAATTTTTAGAAGATGTTATCACCGAAATGGTTAACAAATTGGTCTTTTCTTCCTCACCAGAAACACAAACATATGATAGATGTCAAAATGTAAGTGATGATGAAAATCAAGCTGAACTCTATGACACAGCTATGAGACTTATTGATTCACTGTTGAAGGAGTTTTCAGATGCTCAAATTAAGGTATTTAGGCCAGATAAGGAAAATCAGTCTTTTCTACCTGTAGAAAAAGTGTCATCAGTTCCTAAAGAACCTCCCAGGCATAAAGAATCAAATATAGATAAAGCACCATCCAATGTCAAGAAAGTAACTGTGGATAATATGCATAAAATGACTGAAAAACCCTCTTCAAATAAGATACTTTTCCTAGATAAAATATCAATTGATAAAACATTGGTCAACAAAGTTGTTCACTCCTGTGTGTGCAATATTTTGAAGGAATATAAATCTCAAGACTCCATTTGTAAGAATATAAAGAGTAATGGGGGAAATTTAGCAAGACGACTAACTAGTGCAGTGATAAGTGAAATTTTTCAATATAAGCTAAATTTGATATCGTGTGATGAGTTTCCACCTTCATCATGTTTGCCTCTGGAAACTAAGGATGTTGTTAAAAAGGTCCAAAAGGTGGCTCGAACAGCCAGCAAAAAATGTCAAACATCATCGCCATATACCATCATGCTGCCTCATGAATTCTTAGAGAATGTGATTTACACTCTTTCATCTAAAATTTTCTCAACAGTATCCAACACTGAAGCAGAAACATCTGAGGGCAACTGGTTCACAGAACTAGATTTCCTGCAAATGAAGTTATTAAGTACAGTTACAACAGAGATCTCCAAAAATGAAGATATGATTATACAGTATGTGGAATCCTTACATCCCAATGATGATGAAATTATTCAATTAGTGGCTCAATCGCTCTACAATAATCTTTTGTCACAGTTTGGATCACAAGAGATTATACAAAATTGTGCAGCCAGTGGATGTAGAATTCTTTCAGAAACCATGGTTGACTTAATTCTACAAGAAGTGACTGGTAATCAGTTGCAGAACTACTTTTCTGGAGAGCTAACTCCATATCAGTGTGCAGAAGTTGACAATGTTGTTGAAAATATTCTTAAAGATGTTATCCAAACTGCGGATTTTCCCCAGCCTCAACCATCACATGCTCGTATACTGCCTTATAACATAATAGAAGAAATTGCTGTGAAATTTTTATCGAAGCTTTTATCTATGTTTCCAAAAGTAGATAATGAAAGACCCAAATCCCTAGAAACTGAAATTCAAAAAATTGTCTCAAAAATATTAAATTCAATACAAGAATTTATCTCCAAAAGTAAGATTAAAGTTGTATCACCAGCGAAGGAATTGCCTACTGTACCTTTAGCTGACAATGAAACTGTTGAAAAAGTAGTTAATTCTGTTTATACCAGTATTTTAAAGCACTCTGGCTCACACATTTCTATATTTAAAGATTTAATGGGTAAGAGTAATGTCCTCTCTGATATAATAGGTTTTTTATTGGTGAAAGAAATTTCCAATTCTAAATTTCAACCTCAAGTAGAGGAAGAATTATCAAGTTCAGAATTAGCTCTGGAAGCTATCAAAATTATGGAAAAAGTGGCCAAAATGGTTAATGAATTTAAGTCCCAGGAAAAGTCTTCATCCAAAAAACGTTCTGTGTTAGATGCCACGTTTTTAGAGGAAGCATTGGCTTTGTTCTTGGCTAAAATAGTAAGGGTGCCAAGTGCCTCAAGCAAACATGCAAAAAATTTATCAAAGCCTGAGTTAAATAAAATTGCATCTCAACTGACAAAATCTGTGACGGCTGAAATTTCTAAGAGTAATATTAATCTTGTTGCTGCTGATTCTGAAGAACACTTTTTAAATCCAGAAAGTATAGAAATGATTTCTCAGGTTATTGATTCTATTTATAGTAATGTACTACAACAACCTAGAACCCATAAAGATCTTTATTATGATATAAAAAGTACAAATGGAGTTTTCCCTAAAAAAGTGGCCAGTTTAATTATTAATGAAGTTTCAAATTTTCCCTTAGATACCGTTAGTCCAAAGAATTCAAATGCTGTTCTCTTAGGAGATCTAGACATTAACAGAATTGTTCAAAAGGCACAAGAGCATGCTAAAGTGATCCCTGACTTAGATAAAGAAGAGTCAAATAAAGATTCAATTGTAGAGGACTCTACAATTAAAATAGTTCCACACGTTGGGAATAAACCACTCAAAATAGATCCAAACATTATCTCAGAACATTTAGCAGTAATTTCTGTAAAAACTCAACCTCTTGAGAAACTTAAGGTGGAATGTTTTAAAAACACTGGACATAACATAGCAGAACTGAGAAGAGCATCAATAAGTAGAAGAAGTTATTCCTCAGACACATCTACTGTAGGACAGTTAAAAAGAGAAAGACGTACCTCATTGAATAAGACGGGACGACTAGATGTAAAACCCTTTGAGGTAAGTGAAAAAGCAATAGAAAAAAAAAAGTGAGCCATGGTTGTTCTGTGATTCCCTTCCTCAAATAGGTATATGGGAATGTATTTTTTGTTGTTGTTGTTATTGCCTAGCCCAATAGGAAAATTGGTTGCACAAGTTCATTCGTATAGTTATATGACTTACTGGGACTTGCCATATCAGCTCTGTGGCTCACTCTAAAGGTCTCAGGCTAGTTTTCCTAAGACAATGAGTTTAAACTGGCTTTAAAAAAATAATGGGAATATAGGGACATACCCTTAACAGTAAAATCAGGCTGCCTGAAATTATAATGATAAAAACTATCTAAAATAGATTTCCCAAACCTAAGGCTCTACAGGAGTAATACTACTCTTTTTACTTTTAACAACATTCATCAACACATATCAGACTACTCTGATTACTACTGCTCTATAAACTCTTAGGTTATACTTGTTTCTTATTATTTCACTTTAATTATATTAGCCTTCCTCAAGTTCTTCTATACTCTCAAGAAGTGGCAAGTTTCTTTCTTCTTCTATCCTTGTTCTAGATTTAGCTGCTTTAATGCTGCCATATTTAAGAACCTGTTTCCTCATGCTTTAGTCCCTAGCTCTGCCCTGCAGCTCCATACTTAGGCCCCAAATATATTAAACTAATTGAGACTTTAAAATGATGTCCTTTTTCAAGGAAACTATACCACTGAGGACAAAGGGTGGTCTAGCCAATACTTACACTGATCTACTACACATATTGATTTTTATCAGAGCCTCTTCTACTCATGGTATTCACTCATAAGAGGACTGAGTGTGCTTAGGGGTACAGTCTGTGGCCTGGACAATGAGCAAAGTTTTATAGAACCATTCTCCCTGGAGCATAAACTTGAAGTAAATTTTCTCCAGCTATCCTGCAACCCATTGAACTAGGTCTCAGGGCTGTTAAATATGTTAATTGGCACTTTGTGTTTTCATACTCAAATACTGAGATTATTATGGGCTGACATACTAATTTAATCTTCTTTTCCCTAAATTTTTTGAACCAGATGACAGTCCTTTCAAACTCTCAAATTTATCCTTCCACATGGTTTCTCATTGTTTGCATTAGCATATCATTTGGTAGTCTTCATTCATACATAAGTAACCCCTTAGGAGTAAAATTTGTTGAACAAACTATAGAATAACATTAGTCAAAAGCAGTTTTTAATTATCTGTAGAATTTTCTGTCACAAATCTTACTCGTATTTACCAGTTCTCTTTCATTAAGTCATTTATAGACCACAGGAAAGCAGGATGGGAATATTTAAACCAAAATAATTTCTGCTGTCCTCTTAAGGGGAAGAAAATCCATCCTCAAAATAAAACACAAAGAAGCAGACCTAGACAACTCTGATACGACACACGATTTGTACCAATCTGAGTATCAATCTCCTGCATAGAGACAAGAGAAGAAACCAAAGAACAGTAGATTAGATCAGCGAATCTAGACACTTGTTGGCCTCACCCAAGGGCTTTATTTTCTGTTTTGAGATACCATAAATTCCCAACACACTAGGCATGTACATATGAAAACCATATATAGTCACAAATTCCAAAGCCATATAGAAAGATTTTGGATTTTGTAAACCACTGGTCCCCTCCACTAACACAGAAAATCAAAACTGATTGGTTTTAAATTCTTAAGGAAGCTGTTTCTATATTTTGTTTCCGCGGAAGATATTCTTTTAGGACACCAATATCTGAAAAGCTGGCTTAAAGTGTTACACAGGGATGTTGAGGTCTAGAATTATTAACTCAAAACAATATGGAGGTTCTGTGGCATCATCAAAGGCTACTGAAATGTGGAAGTTCTATTATTTAATTGTAACTGTCTTTTATCTGTCTTAAGACATTGAAAATGGAAAGTGAGATTTGACTAGGGAGGTGAGAAAAAAATGAAGATTTATATTTTCAAGATTCTTTTGGAAAATATGTCCAAAGGATCAGGGGTGGAATGATAGGGATTAAAGAGTCAAAGACCTTCACAATCTTGGTTATTCATCATTTTTAAAAGTCAAGATCAGATAATACCTTGCTTTCTTGTTGAAAATATGTACATTTCAATTTCTCTGTGATAACCCATCTACAATTTTAGAAAAATATATTATCATGTCTACTTCTGTCACAAACTTTCAAAGTAACCAAAAAACAAAGAAGTAAATATGATGCAACAAAATATAAAGTTTAACCAAAAAAAGAAGAAAAAGAACCTATTTTAATCCTTCCTTTAAACTCTGAAGTAAATTATGGTAGATTAATAAAATAACCTCTGAAGGTAAAAGAAATGATAGATACCAACAAATATTTCTTACAATTTTCATGCTTCTTTTTTAAAATATTGCTAATGTAAGCATGGCATCTTAAGATAATACTACTTTAACAATGAAACTAGAAATCATACTAAAATAGCTGTATTATAATAGAATCATAGGAAAAGTGATTGAGGCATTTGTTTTTGATATTCATTATACCTTCAATTCCAGGCTGTTTGCAGAAATTCATTTCAGAATATAAGGAAGCCTGATATCACCAAGGTGGAGCTTTTAAAAGATGTTCAGAACAAAAAAGAACTCATCCTTCGGTTAGTAGCTCATGATATTGATCAAGAAGTTTCAGAAAGTACCATAGAAGAGGAACTAATGTCTGATGAAAATGAAGTTGTTTTAAGAGAGATTGTACAAGAAGAACACTTAGGAGAAAAAGTTGAAGGTCAAGTGAAAGAAGCCACAAAGCCAGTAGAAACCAAAGTTGTTTCTCCCAAGCCAACACGAAGCACAAGTAGCCTGAATTCTATTTGGGAGGAAAAGCCACAGAGGAAGGTGAGTGAGAAATATGACTGTCAATAACCAGATATCTATGGAAAGAGTAGAGATCTTCAGAAATTCTGTCCAAGAATGTACCTTAATTGGGCAGAAAAAAATACTAAAATGGTTCCAGATAGTCTCTTCCTTAGTCTGGCAACACTTACAGTATGAGAGAAATAACTAACAGATGAAGCCATAAAACACAATTGAGGGAAAGCAGGTAATGGAAAGAGACATATATTAGCTAGAAGTCCAGGGATAACAGAAAATGGAAGCTATTTAAGAGAAATGCAAGCTAATTATTTACATCCATCTTTTAATAGATTCCAGCCCTTTTGTATTTTGGCTGACAAATACCTTTTGAGCAGGTAGGGTGGGACCAGAAAATGGGCCAAGGTAGGAAGAGGTAAAAAAGAATCCACACGAATTCAGATTGTCTGAGTTTGAATCTTGACTCTCACTTTAATAGATATATATCTTTTGGGCAGTTACATAGCCAACTTTTTTCTTACAAGTTAGCCAACTTTCCCAAAGTTAAGTTAATCAAAATATTTTAAATATCACCCTTGCAACCAGCCCATAAACTCCACTCTCGTCATGGGGAACAGCTCTTGTCCCTAATACCATACCCCTCACATAACATAATGGTCTAGACTTCAGTGACCCTTTGGGTGGTTCCTGTCCAAAAATCCATACCAAAACATGTCTTGGAAAAGTGTATATGATACAGGATTTCCTGGTGAGACAACTCTATTGATTATCCATTTGACATTATTCCTAGGTTAACACAAAAGCTGAGATGAGCCAGAGAAAAAGAAGAGATACAACTCTTCAGTTCAGAAGTTTCCCAGGTAAATCATCTTAACACATACTCTGACCTATTTGTTGGGAATCTATGTGTGATTACATGATCAAATGCAGTCTGCAGAATAGTTTTCTTGAGCCTCATAGTCAGAAATCCTGGCTTCATAGATAACTAAAGAATTGTTATAACAATACCAAAAGTCAAAATGGATTTCATATAATGGATTATTGTTCATATACAGTAATCCCAATAATAGTAGTCTGTTTTTTCAAGATTCTAATAGACATAACAATTAAGGTATTCTTACAAAAGTTATAGCCATAAAATCACACATGATTTCCCAACAAACATATCAGAGTACGGTTAAGATGACTGACTTGACAAGCTTCTGAACTGACCAGAATTATATATATCTCTGTTTTTTTTCTTTTTGAACTAAGTTTTCATTAAAATATTTGTAAAGTACAGAAATGGAAAACTATATTCTTCACAGTTTGTGCTAGGTTAATCTTTAATGTTTATTCAGACTTCAATATTATAATATAGATCATCTTTACTAGCCATTTCCAAAGAATTATTGGAAAGAGACATTTTAATTAGAATTAGTGTTCATCCATTTTTAATGTAATCTCTGAAACTTTTTCTAATAATAGTGTAGATTAGAGGGCAAAATATGCCAAGTATATGAGAAAGTGCATATCAAACGCTGCTTTATGTAACATATGGTTTGCACTTTTCCAGAAAGAAGAAAGAAACCATATTTCTGAGCCGACACATTACTTCATACACAGAATTATGAGTTCATCTTCATACAACCAAGAAGACCTGATTTCATCTGCTGGGTACATGAGATTAAAGCAATATAAAAATAGAAATATGAGATGAAAGTAATGCTTATGGGAAGAATGAGGTCTCTGGTAAAACTACGATTGGGCAAGTATTCAGCCCTAGACCTTCCCTCACTACTTATCCTTTTCTCCCTTGGCTCCCTACTGTGGACATTCCCTAAACCCTCTCCTTTCTATCTGATTCCCTATTTCTAGTTACCTGGCCTCTATGTTCTTCCTAGTATAGCAGTGTCTTGGATGAAGAATTTGCTAGTGTGTTTTTTTTTTGTTGTTTTTTGTTTTTCTTACCTGGAAGATAGAGCAGATTCTATTGTGACCCAGTGCCTTTCAGCCCAAAGGGTTCCTGCTCAACTCTCTTTAAGTAACAAAATGTTCCGGTGTGTATAACTGCCTCTAAGAAGAATCCAAATAAGAGAGGGAGCAGTGTAAGCCGAAGCATTCAGGGATGAATTCTAGAAAGCAATGGAGTTTGATGTGGGCCTGTAAAGATGGACAGCATTTACATGAGGAGAAGGCAACCCAAGTTCGGATGACTATAGGAGGAAAGTCTGAACTATATGGCATTTATAGAGGACAGAGAGAAAAAGTACACTGTAGACTTGAAATCTAATTAATAACTATATCTAAAACAATAACTATCTAAAACAGTTAGAACTTGTCTAAAATTATTCTTAAGTTTATAAGAATATTCATAACCTAGAAGAGGTAGCATTTCTATTGTGGGAGAAGCAGTAGGTATAAATAGGAGAAAAATCTACTTGGTTATAATTTTTTCCCACTCAACATGATGGAATTGTTTCTTTTTGACACTGACACTATTTGGGGACATATTTTCCTGGCCAATCATTGCCTCTTTTTTCCTGTGTAATGATTATATTAACATACAAAATTAGTAATGCAGGTACCTCTCTATTGTTTATATCAGTGGAGACAGAGGACACAGATAATACCAAATAAAAGACAATTTAGAGCAAGATAGCAGACCAAGAAACTGCACACCCTTATTTTCTTGTAGGAACAAAAAATAAACAACTACAGATTGCTAAAACAACTTTATAGGAGCTCTGGAAACCAGTCAAATAACTGCAGCAACCAAGGGAATGCCCAATCAAAGAAAAGCCACATTCAAAGTGGCAGGAAATTCCACACACTTTTACTTGTTTTTGCCCAACCCCCTTCTGCAACATGATGTGGCACAGTTGGGAAGAAATGGTGCAATTCTCAGTTTTCTCTCTTGAGGTGGAAAGAGCAGATTAGAACTTGTTTGTAATGTTTGGGCCTATCTGTGGGCTGCCTGAGAGAATGTTTTCTGTCTCACCTGAATAGGAGCTCAAATTGGGAATGCTGGCATTGTTTGGGTCTAAGCCTAGAAGCCACTGAAGTCAGTAGATGGATGCCATGGTGCATAAAAATCACAAGGGACTGCAGATGCACAAACACCTGAGGGAAAGAGATTACAGGCAGGGGGAAACAATAGGATAGCTAAGGCCCTTAGAAGAAACATGATGAGACGCTTAGGAAATAAAACATTGAAAAGCAGGTCAGGAAAATGGAAGAAGGAAAAAAGAAAGTACACACATAGGCCCAGAAGGACATATACCCAGAACAAAAGTAAGATTTGAAGGCTTTACCTCAGACTGTTCCCAAGGTTCAGAGTCCTACTAATTAGTGAAGGGCTTCTACAACAATCTCCAAAAACTGGAAGAGGTAGCTATTTCTTTAAATGCTCAAATTTCGACATAAGATCACAATGCATATTAATGAAAATAGGGCACATTTTAAGAAACCAAATAAATTCCCAGAAAATGTCCATGGAGAAGCACACGAATTAGACATACATGACAAAGATTTTAAAATAACTGTCTTAAATATGTTCAAAAGCTACAGACAAAGAACTAAAGGAAATCAGGGCAAAAGTATATGAATAAAATACATATAAATAAAAACAAAGAGATAGACACTAAAAAGGAACCAGACAGAAATAACAGAAATTCTGGAGCTCAAAAATTCACTAGATGATTCAAGAGCAGACTCAATCAAGTTGAAGAAAGAATCAGTGAACTTGAACACAAGTCATTTGAAATTATTGAGTCTGAGCAGCAAAAAGAAAAGACTGAACAAAGAGTGAACAGATTCTGTGGCACTTAATGGATACCTTCAAGCAGTGATATATACATATGTAAGTATATATATATATATATATATATATATATATGCACACACATACACACACACCATGGTGAGTTCCAGAGAAGAGAAAGGGGCAGGGAGATTATTTGAGGAAATAATGGCTAAAACCTCCTCAAATTTGAAAAAGCATGAATATACAAATACAATAAGTTCAGTGAATTCTAAGTAGCATAAGCACTCAGAGACTACCTGAGACATCTTATAATCACAGTCATCAAAAGCCAAAGACAAAAAGAGAGTCTTGAAAGTGACAAGACAGAAATGACTTGTACAAGAGATCTCCATAAAGTTATCAGTAAAATTTTCAGAAGAAATCTTGCAGGATGGAAGGCAGTAGATTATATATTTAAAGGGCTAAAAGAAAGAAAACTATCAAGTGAGAACACTATAACCAGCAAAAAATACCCTTCAAAAATGAGAAAGAAATCAGAATGTTCTAAGACAAAAACTAAAAAAGCTGAGAAAGTTCATTACCATTAGACATGACTGCAAGAAACACTAAAAGAAGTTCTTCAAATTGAAAGTAAAAGATGCTAGACAGTAACTCAAAACCATATGAAAATATAAAACTGTCTAGTAAAGGTAAACATGGGGACAAATATAAAAACCAGTATAATTTCAGTTCATAATTCCACTTTTATTTTCTACAAGATTTTAAAAACGCATAAAAATAATTATAAATTTATGCTGATGGGCATGGAATATATAAAGCCATAATTTGGGACAGTAATAACAAAGGGATGGGGGTTGATCTATAAAGGAGTAGAGTCTTTGTATGAAGTTGAAGTTAAATTGGTATCAATTTAAGATAGACTGTCATAACTTTAGAACATTATATGGAATCTGTGTGGTAACAAAGAAAATATAGAATATAAATGAAAGGAAATAAAAAGGTAACCAAAACGCATCTCTGCAAAACCTCAACTGACACAAAGGAAGGCAGTAGTGGAGGAAATGAGGGATTACATCCCTCAATATAATAAAGGCCATATACGACAAACCTACAGCTAACATCATACTCAGTGGTGAAAAGCTGAAAACATTTCCTCTAAGATCAGGAGCAAGACAAGGATGTCCAGTCTTGCACTTTTATTCAACATAGTTTTGGAAGTCCTAGCTATGACAATCAGAAAAAAAAAAAGAAATAAAAGGAATTCAAATTGGAAAAGAAGAAGTTAAACTGTCACTGTTTGCAGATGACATGATATTATACATAGAAAATCCTAAAGACACTACCAGAAAACTAGTAGAGCTCGTCAATGAATTTAAGTAAAGCTGCAGGTTACAAAATTAATACACAGAAATATCTTGCATTTCTATACACTAATAATGAAAGATCAGAATAAGAAATTAAGGAAACAATTCCGTTTACCATTGCCGCAAAAAGAATTAAATACCTAGGAATAAACCTACCTAAGGAGACAAAAGACCTGTACTCCAAAAACTATACAACACTGATGGAAGAAATCAAAGATGACACAAACAGAAGATATACCAGGTTCTTGGATTGGAAGAATCAATATTCTCAAAATGACTATACTACCTAAGGCAATCTACAGATTCAATGCAATCCCTATCAAATTACCAATGGATGGGCTTCCCTGGTGGCGCAGTGGTTGAGAGTCCGCCTGCCGATGCAGGGGACATGAGTTCGTGCCCCGGTCCGGGAGGATCCCACATGCCACAGAGCGGCTGGGCCCGTGAGCCATGGCTGCTGAGCCTGCGCGTCCAGAGCCAGTGCTCTGCAATGGGAGAGGCCACAACAGCGAGAGGCCCGTGTACCGCAAAAAAAAAAACAAAAATTTACCAATGGCATTTTTCACAGAACTAGAACAAAAAAATCTGTGTGGAGACACAAAAGACCCCAGATAACCAAAGCAACTTGAGAGAGTAAAAGAGAGCTGGAGGAATCATGCTCCCTCACTTCAGACTATATTACAAAGCTACAGTAATCAAGACAGTATGATACTGGCACAAAAAAATATATAGATGAATGGAACAGGATAGAAAGCCCAGAGATAAACCCACACACCTGTGGTCACCTAATCTATGACAAAAGAAACAAGAATATACCATGGCGAAAAGACAGCCTCTTCAATAAGTCGTGCTGGGTAAACTGGACAGCTACATGTAAAAATAAAAAAATGAAATTAGAACACTCTTTTACACCATACACAAAAATAAACTGAAAATGGATTAAAGACCTAAATGTGAGACTGGACACTATAAAACTCTTAGAGGAAAACATAGGCAGAACACTCTCTGACATAAATTGCAGTAATATCTTTTTCAATCCATCTCCCAGAGTAATGGAAATAAAAACAAAAGTAGGGCTTCCCTGGTGGTGCAGTGGTTGAGAGTCTGCCTGCCGATGCAGGGGACACGGGTTCATGCCCTGGTCCGGGAAGATCCCACATGCCGCAGAGTGGCTGGGCCCATGAGCCATGGCCACTGAGCCTGCGTGTCTGGAGCCTGTGCTCCACGACGGGAGAGGCCACAACAGTGAGAGACCCGCATATCACCAAAAAAAAAAAAAAAAAAAGTAAACAAATGGAACCTAATTAAAAGCTTTTGCACAGCAAAGGAAATCATAAACAAAATGAAAAGGAAATGCACAGAATGGGAGAAAATATTTCCAAATGATGTGACAGACAAGTGATTAGTCTCCAAAATTTACAAACAGCTCATGTGACTTACTATCATAAAAATAAACAACCCAATCAAAAAATGGGCAGATGACCTAAATAGACATTTCTCCAAAGAAGACATACAGATGGGCAAGAGGCACATGAAAAGATATTCAACATTGCTAATTAGAGATGTGCAAATCAAAACTACAAGGAGATATCACCTCACACCAGTCAAAATATCTATCATCAAAAAAATCCACAAACAATAAATGCTGGAGAGAGTGTGAAGAGAAGGGAACCCTCCTGCACTGTTGGTGGAAATGTAAATTGGTACAGCCACTGTGGAGAACAGTATGGAGGATCCTTAAGAAAATAAAGCTACCATATGATCCTGCAATCTCACTCCTGGGCCTATATCTAGAGAAAAACATGGTCCGAAAGGATACATGCACCCCAATATTCACTGCATCACTGTTTACAATAGCCAAGACATGGAAGCAACTTAAAAGTCCATCGACAGAGGAATGGATAAAGAAGATGTGGTACATATATACAATGGAATATTAGCCATAAAAAGGAACAAAATAGTGCCATTTGCAGAGACATGGAAGGACCTAGAGATGGTCATACAGATTGAAGTAAGTCAGAAAGAGAAAAACAAATATCATATAATATCACTTATATGTGGAATCTAGAAAAATGTACAGATGAACTTACTGGCAAAGCAGAAATAGAGTCACATAAGTAGAGAACAAACTTATGGTTACCAAGGGGAGAAGGGTAGGGTGGGATGAATTGGGAGATTGGGATTGACATATATACACTACTATGTATAAAATAGGTAACTATTGAGAACGTACTGTTTAGCACAGGGAACTCTATTCAATGATCTGTGGTGACCTAAATGGGAAGGAAATCTAAAAAGAGTGGTTATATGTATACGTATAACTGACTCACTTTGCTGTACAGCAGAAGCTAACAAAACATTGTAAAGCAACTATACTCCAATAAAAAAGAAAAAAGATCTTATAATAACAACCTAACATTACATCTTAAATACCTACCTAGAAAAAGAAAAATAAGCTAAACTCAAAACTATTAGATGGAAGGAAATAATAAAGATTAAAGTAGAGATAGACAAAATAAGAGAATACAAAAATAAAATCATTGAAACCAAGAGTTGGTTCTTCAAAACATTGATAAAATTGACAAAATTTAGCTACATTGCCTAAGGAAAAAAAAGAGAAGACTCAAATAACTAAAATCATAAGTGAAAGAAGAGACATTATAACTGATTTTACAGAAATAAAAAGAATTATAAGAGTACTATGATTTTACAGAAATAAAAAGAAGTATAGGAGTACTATTAACAATTGTATGCCAACAAATTGGATAATCTAAATGAAATAGACAAATTCCTAAAAACATGACCTACCAAGATTGATTCATGAAAAAATGGAAAAATCTGAAGAAACCTATAACTAGTAAAGAAATTGAATCAGTAATTAAGAAGCTCCTAACAAAGAAAAACAGGACCAGATGATTTCACTGGTGGATTGTAGCAAACATTTAAAGGAGAATTAAAACCAATCCTCCTCAAACTATTGATGTAAAGTAAACTTCCACCAAAGAAAACAAGAACAAACCTCTTCAAACTATTGATACAAAAATCTTCAACAAAATACTAGTAAACAGAATTCAATAGCAGATTAAAATGATTATACACTATGACTAAGGTTGATTTATCCCAGGAATACAAGGGAAGTTCAACATATGAGAATCAGTCAGTGTAACACAAGACATCAACAGGATGAAAGAAAAAGAAACACATTCTTATCTAAACTAATGCAGGAAAAACCATTTAACAAATTCAACACCTTTTCATGATAATGACACTTAACAAACTAGAAATAAGAGCAAATTACATTGAAATAATAAAAGCCATATATGGAAAAACTACAACTAACATTATTGTACTCAGGGTGAAATTCTGAAAGATTTTCCTCTAAGCTCAGGAAAAAGACAAGGGTGCCCATTCTTATCACTTCTGTTGAGTATATTACCAGAAGTCCTAGCCAGAGCAATTAGGCAAGAAATAAAAGGCATCTAAATTGAATGAGAAGTAAAGTGAGCTCTGTTCACAGATGGCATTATCTTATATGTAGAAAACCCTAAAGATTCTATACAAAAAAGAAAGAAAACTCTTAGAACAAATAAATGAATTCATCAAAGTTGCTGGATATAGAATCAACACAGAAGAAGAAAATTGCATTTCTAAACACTTAACAATGAACGATCCAAAAATGAAGAAAAATTCAATCCGCACTAGTATCAAACAGAATATTTAGGAATGGACTTACCAAGAGGCAAAAGATTTGTACACTGAAAACTACAAAACATACCTAAAGGAAATTAAAGGAGACACATATTAATGGAAATAGGCCGTTAAGATTTCAATATTACCCAAAGGATTCTACAGATTAAATGAATCCTTATAAAAATACTTAATCACCTTTTTCTGCAGGAAAAGAAAAAATTCATTCTAGAATTTACATAGTATCTCAAAGGACTCCAAACAGCCAAAACAATCTTGAAAAGGAAGAACATACTTGGACTTCCTGATTTCAAAACTTACCATAGAGCTATGGTAATCAAAACAGTGTGGTGCTGACATGAAGACAGATATGTAGACCAATGGAATAGAATAAAGAGCCCAGAAACAAATCCTTAATATATGGTCAAATAATTTTTGATAAGCATGCCAAGACCATCCAATGGAGAAAAAAAAGTCTTTTCTACAAACAGTGTTGGGAAAACTAGATAACCACACACAAACAAAAATGAAGTTAGACCCTTACCTTATATTGTGTATAAAAACTAATTCAAAATGGATCAAAAACCTACATAAAACTATAGAACTCTTATAAGAAAACATAGGGGGAAAGCCCCATGACACTGGATTTGACAATAGTTTCTTGGATATGATACTAAAAGCACAAGCAGTAAAAGAAAAATTAGATAAGTTTGACTTAACCAAATTTAAAAACTTTTGTGCTTCAAAGGACAGAGTGAAAAGTCAGCACATAGAGTGGGAGAAAATATTTGCAAGTCATATGTCTGATAAGGGATTACTATCCAGAATATATAAAGAACTCCTATAACTCAACAACAGCAAAAAACCAAACAACCTGATTAAAAATTGGGCAAGGGACTTGAATAGATATTTCTACAAAGAGGATGTACAAATGGGCAATAAGCACACGAAAAGATCCTCAACATCACTAATCATCAGGGAAATGCAAGTCAAAACCATGAGATGCTATTGCACACCCATTAGGATAGCTATTATCAAAAAAATTTTCAGAAAATAACACGTTGGCAAGAATGTAAAGAAACTAGAACCCTTGTACAGTGCTGCTGGGAATTTAAAATGGTGCAGTCTCAATGGAAAACAGTGTGAGAGTTTCTCTAAAAAGTTAAATATATAGAGTAACCACATGATCCAGCAATTCTACTTCTGGGTATATACCCCAAAGAATTGAAAACGGGGACTCAAGCAGATATTTTTACACTCATATTCATAGCATCATTATTCACAATAGCCAAATCATGGAAGCAGCACTAAGAGTACATTGATGGATGAATGGAAAAACAAAATATGGTACATACATTCAGAAGAATATTATTCAGTTTTAGAAAGGAAGGACATCCTGACACATACTATATGTCACCTTGAAGACATTATGCTAAGTGAATAAGTCAGTCTCAAAATGACAAATATTATATGATTCCACTTACATGAGATACCTAAGTAGTCAAATCACAGAGGCAAAAGGTAGAATATTGGTTCCAGGAGATGGAGAGAGAGGAATATGTGGTGTTAGTATTTAGGAGTACAGAGTTTCAATTGGGGAAAATGAAAAAGTTCTATAGACTATAGAACTATAGGTGGTGATGGTTGCACAATAATGTGAATGTACTCAAGCAAAGAACTTGTACACTGAAAAATGGTTAAGATGGTAAATTTTGTGTTATGTGTATTTAACCAAAATTTTAAAAGTTGGGAAAAAAGAGCCAATTTATAAATAATTTGCATTCAATTTGGAAACTCAGTGATACACTCTTCCAGGTTTATTTCCATATGAAGAATGACTGACAGATTGTTCTTTTACTTAAGCAGTAATTTCTTGATTCATTAAATACACAAAAAAATTAAATGTTTTTTTTTCTTTTGTTTTAGTGAGACTGAAGATTGTATGGAAGATAAAAGTACAAAAATTACGGAAGGTTGGAGTTTTGTATTTCTTGATTTAAAGTAGAAAGTATTCAAAAGGACACTCTACTGCTTTGATCAGTGTTTTTATTTATCAAACCTGAAATTCATACTATTTTTTTTTCCTATGAGCTTATCTACTTTTAGAAATGATCCAGTACTACATCACACGTGTGTTAAAATAAGTCAGCTAGTTTGTCTTATTAATGATTTTGATCAAGAATATGGTATAATATGAATTTATATTTACCATGCTCCTGTGAGAAATATTCCCAAAATCAGGGTATATCATGATAGTTTCTAGCTGAACCAGAATCCATGATACTAGGATTTAACAATTTCTTTGAGAAGTTATCCTTCACTTGTGCTTAACCCTATCAAAATGTACCCCAAAAAAGACTTTTAAAGCTAAATTTATTTGCTTACATTTAAATATGGCTAGTATGGACCTCACTTTGTTGTTGTTTTTTAAATCTATAATTGTACTGACTGCTTAGAACATTTGTGTGACGACTGTTTGGCACTCTGTTGAAACCTCAGATGATTAATGTGGTTCTAACAATGGTAGCATGTCCAAGAGGTTGAGTGTCATGTTTACTATAAAGTGGCCTTGAAATTTGAACCACAGGTTTACCCTGGCTATTTCAAACATACAACTCACTTAGGTTGTTACTTAAGAAACATATTCTCTCAACTTGGAAGTGGAAGTCATTTTTATTAAGATGGGATTCATAGAGTAACAGTAAGCATGCCAAAATTCTATAAATGTACCATAACCAGGGGTCAAAATAATCACTGTATGATTCCTGTATTATGGAATCCTAGGCTGCTAGAGTTAGACAGAAATCACTTACTATAACGCCCCTCATTGTTTACATGAGGAAACTCAAGCTCAAGGTGAGAAAATGTCCAAGATTACTTTGAGTCAGAGGCAGAACACAGTCTAGATCCCAAGGCTCCTGACCCTAAATTCAGTGTTTTGTTTTTTCCAACTTTGTTGCAATGATCCAGCTTAATTCTTATATCCTTCAGTAATATTGCAGCTGTCCAATTCAATCGTTTATTCATTCATTCATTCAAAGATTTTACTGAGCACCTCCTTTGTGTTCTAAAATCCCATGTGTGAACAAAACTGACAAAGTCCTTGATCTCAAAGAATTTACATTGTAACTTGAGGCAGGGCATCAAAGATAATTCCAAGTATAAGTATTTCCCATCTCATCTGGGACAAAGGCCAAAGAACTTACAGTGGCTTGCAAAACCAGACATCATCTGGATATCACTCCAAACCCCTATTACCTCTCTAACCTCCTCCTCTGTTTCTTTCTGGCTCACCCTGCTCAGGCCTCACTGACCTTCTTGCTGTTCCTCAAATATTCCAGGAATTCAGGGTCTTTGCACTTGCTGATCCTCATGTAGTGCTCTTTCCTCTGTATCTACATTGCTCATTCCTCACCTTCAGAACTTTGCTCCAATGTCACCTTCTCAGTGACATCTTCTTTGACCACTTTTTGAAATTGTAACCTCATTCTCAAGATGGCACTGCATATTCCACTTATTTGCTATTTTTCTCCCTAGCATTTATTACTATATGCCAGACTGTATGTTTTAATTGTTTTTTCACTACCTCCCTCTAGAATGTAAGCTCCATGAAGATCACAGCTATATTCCCAAGAGCCTAAAACAGGCATATAGTAGGAGGAGTTAGTAAAATAGGAGAGACTATGGGAATCTAAGGAGGTTACACAAGAATTCTGTTTTGGTTATGTTAAGGTATTAGATATTAGATATTTAAGTTGAGGTGTCACATAGCAATAGGATATTTCAGTCTGGAGTTCAGTGACAAGCTTAGGGTTGAACACATACATTCCTAATTTTAATTTATAGTTTTATATAGAATATGGGAGAAAATCTCAAATCTGAGTATGTTAGATCCTGAATTAGCAGGAATTTTTCTGTGACTCTTCATCAAAACAAATTCCTAGTATATCCTGGAAAGTTGATAGCCATCTAACCTGGAAACATAAAAACTGGTGTTTGGAATAATAGTCCTGGTAGTAAACCCAAATGTCCTCAGTCGTTTAAAAGCAAAAGTCAGTTCAGCTATATGTGATATAGAGTCAGACACTCCAGAAATATTATCAACCAACAATGAAATTTTACCAATTTTCTCAGATAAGTCAGATTATCAGCTCTTATCATATTTGAGTTAATTGAGGTTTTACTATTTTTTCCAGAACCTACATTGACACAAAGGGTAATTCAGAGAGTAATCACATGTGTGGACTCTTGATGATCACATGTCTATAAAATGCATACTTTTTACGTATGAGATATCTCATTGAGTCCTCTTGAGAGACAGGCAGGAAGATAGTCTTATTCACATTCTACATAGGAGGAAACTGGGAGAGAAGTTAGATTAAATTTGCCAATATTCACACAGCTCTAAGTAGTGAAGCCAAGACTCAAACTCAGGTTTTCTGACTCCCTAACACGTTAGCTGGGGTCTTTATGAAACTTATCTCATACCTCCTTGGGTTGAATTCTTCTACTGGTGTCTTGACCTCCCCTGAAATTTAGGTAACTTTTAGTTCTGTGCAACTCCACAAGGTTTCTTCTTGGTATTGCCTCAAAATTCTCCTGATTTTCACTCAGAGTATTTCATAAGACCAGCACCTTCCTCTTTGTTCCAATTATCTGCTTTTAATTAGCTATGTAGAATCAAAGAGTGTTAAAGCTAGAAAGACCCTTAGGAATCACCTACAGGGTAACTTCTCATTTTACATGTACAATAAATAGGCCCATATGGATTGAGTGGCCATGCATAGATGTATGCCTACTAAGTTACAGAATCTGCCTTACCTACTACATCACACTTCATCTTTCATAATTTCTAAAAGAAGGGCTAAGATATGCCACAGAATTCTAGCAATCTCACCTATTTCAGTTTTGTTCACATTGTACACTAAAAATAATAATAATTTCCTCTATCAGCCTAAATTATATGACTTTTTGGTGAAAAACAATAAGATCAGATTTGTGTCAACACTATTTATGCCTCAGAAAAAATACTATTTTTCCCCCCTCTACAGCAAGTTCTCGGGAACGAAGGCCAGAAAATTCAAACAGTGTTAAGGTAAATATTTTTCAATATCCTCTAATTAGAATACATGGAGTCCAGATGAACATAGCCCAATTTTCAAGGTCAAACCAGGGACTACGTGGTGCTATTTGAGAGGCATCAGGAAGCATTCCCCTATTTGCAATTTCTTCATGCTCAGATCTCTCCTCCTGGCTGAGACTTGTTGGTGGTACCCAAGAAATCCATTAGTTCTCACCTTAGGGTTAAGTTATCATTCCTTGCTTAAGTGCACTGGATAAGCCACTGTTCCTCCCTAGCACCTAATTGCAATTCCATCCCTTAACCCTGTTACTGCAGTCTCTGGAGGAAATCCTAGAGGGAGTGAGTCACTTGGCCCTGCCTAGGGCAGGTAGACCCAAGTGAGGGACTTGGTGGAGGCAGGGAGGAAATACAAGCAAAAATGGAAGAGAGCAGTTTATAAGAAATAATTGCTGATTCCATCTATTTCTCTGTATTCCTAAGGACTGTCTAAAGGCAGTTTTCCAAAAGGCCCAGCTGTTCTCCAGTGTAAACTCAGAAAGTGTCCTCTTTGCTAATCCTTTTCAGAAACCTTCCAATGAGTGCTCAAGCTACAAATCCTCTTCTGTGTTGTTTGTTTCTTCGCTCAATTTAATCCCATTTTTAAGCAAATCTCTCCAACCCCATGACATTACAGTCCATCGATTATCCAGCCACTTCTCATTATCAGAGTAATTTTCAGAACTACAACTCATACTTAAGATAACTTTTGCCACATATCTAAAGATGCTGGGTTAGTTCCTCACTCAACCTAATCTTCATTTTTGAACATAAACATCTATTTGACAACCTCAGGCTGCACTTAGGTCATATTTTCCAAGTAAAATCATATGGCACTAAAGGGGAGACAATGATTCTCTAGTCTGATGACAGGCCATTCCTTGTACCAAATGCTCTTTTCCTTGCTTACTGCTTTTTCCATGGTAAAACTATAACTAAAGTTGTTATTCAGTCCAGTTCTGAGTAAGGTGGAGTAAGCACATTCCACCTGTATCTCTCACTGATTAAAACTAAAAACTTTGGACAACTACTGAGGGTTCTGAAAAGTAAATAATAGAAGGAGTTTGAGGAGGGAAATCAAAACTCAGAAAATAATACCATTATGAGTTTCCTGGGTTTTTTCCTCTCACATCTAATAAGAAAGCTCCAAGAGAATCCACTGCTCTCTTACCAGAATTAGGAAGAAGTTCCTATGAAATGGAAAATAGGGAAGCCCACTTTTTCCCCCTCTTCTGCCCCTGCCACAAGGTAAGTTTCAGCCATGAAGCTATACAACAATGGCAACGAAGGCTGTGAGGCACTTAGGACTGAAAGAAAATCCTTCTGACCAGAGGAATTAGGAAAAAGGCTCCAGTAACCTGAAGAACATTAGGGGGGAACGTGCTACTTTTTTTCTCTGCTTTCTCTTGTTAATTTACCCCAGACGTGGATACAGTCATGGGATGTGAGAGACAGCACACAGGAAGGCTAGAAGCACACAGCATTCTAGGCATAGAACCAGAAAAGGGGACTGCTGAGAGTCAGAGACACTAAAATCAAAGAGAGGAGGGATATCAAAAAAGGAATCCCTCCAAATCTGTTTATAAATTGTCTCCTGAGATGTGCATGCCAGGAACTGACCTGAAGTTCTATAGACAAAAGACTATGAGAACTTGAGGAAACTGAACTTACATTGGAACCACAGCCATAGAAGGCAGAGTAGGATGTGTGGTCTAAAACTTAATGGGTTAATTACGTACTTTAAAAAAAATCAACCTTCTACAAAGAATTTTAACAGTTCTTAGAATCACATACATTGTTTAAAATGCTCAGGATACAATCCAATATTACTTAACATACAAAGAACTAAGACAATGTCTACCCCTTTCAAGGGAAAGGATAAGAGATGCCAACTCCAACATAGCCAAGATTTTGAAATTTTCAGACAAAAACCTTAAGTGATTTTAACAATGTTCCATGAAGTAATAGCAAATACTCCTGAATCTAATGCAACGCTAGAAGTTCTTAGCAGAACTTAAGTATATTACTCATCTCATAAGTAAGGAGCATCTGCTCCCTACTTATAGATTAGGGCTTATCAACTCTAATTCTCACAAATTAGAGCCATGATTTTTTAAAATATCAATATCTGCCCCACCCTCAAGGATTTCAATTCCAGTGGTGGTATGGGACCCAGGCATTCATATTTTTAAAAAATTTTCCACAGATAACTCTGTGAAGCCAATGCCGAGAATAAATTCTTTAGGTAGTCTCTGCTCCATTTTATTCTTCAGGCATCCTGTTCAAAATATTTCAATATATAAACTACCTCAAGTCCTTTTGGAGGAATTGTGGTAAAACTCATTAATATCTGGTAGTCTTTACATAATCTATATACAATACATTTTATGTTACATGTATTTAGCCTCACTTCATTGACTTTTTTACTTTTTAAATTTCTAGCATTATAGAATAGTTACAGTGAAGCCCAGGTACCTGTCCCAGGCTATTCTATGCCTTTCTGGGAAAATTGCTCCCTTTGCATTCAAAGATATGATAAAGACCTACAGAGTAAAACCAGTACCTGAGCCATGTTCCCTGCCCTAGCTCCACACACCTACTTTACTTCCCTAGATTCCAAAATTGCTAAACTTTCCATAAAAGGAAATTGGGCTTATATAGTAAACATCCATTTTCCTTCTCTTATCTCTATTATCAGAAAAGAATTTATAACTTACTTCTCACTCCAATTCATCCAAAAGGGGAGGGGGGAGAGACAGAGCTGACATTTTTTTGTCACTTTTAACATGCCTGAACCTTTAATCATCATTTGGTAGCCAAGGCCCATATCTATGAAAAGGGTCAATCCTAGCCATCATAATTGGCAAAACGTATGAGTCTCTCAGAGAATAATTATTTGTGACTGCAGAACACAGAAATTATATAAAATGCTGTAATGATTGTGCTACATCTCTTGAGGATTTCTAGGTATCTCTAGTGTGTAGTATCCAACAAAAGATCGAGTCAATTTTTTGTTTTGTCTTGGCAGTTTATCACCATGTTTAAAGGAAACAAGAATATTCTTGGTAGTGTGAATTCCTCAAAAGAAGTCATTTCAGGTACAAAATATACTATCCTTTTAACATTACTCCTAGAATGGGTAGTTTCTCCCTTGCAGTATTGACATGTATTATCAATATGAGATTGCTATATATAAAAATATAAATAGTAAGATATTATTTCCATTTGCAGTTTTCTATGCAATTCTTAAACCAAAGGAGTAATAGATAACAGAACTAACGTTGAACAGGTATCAGCTATCTTCATTTTACTAAAGAGAAAGTGAGAGTAGGTTACTCAAGGTCACCCCAAGCTAGTAAGCTGCAGAGCTGGGATTCAAATAACAGATCTGCCCGACTTCAAAGCCTAAGCTCATTCAACATGACCACAGTTCACATAATCAAAAGTTCACAGGAGCTAGGTAGGTAAAAAACAAGAGCAGTATTTTGAGAAGGGGTCTGTGGTCCACTGGAGATGGCATGCCCCGTTTAAAGAAGGGAGCTGTTACTCAGGTCCAGTCATTGGCATGCTGGATTGTTGCCAGGACTTCTAGTTCAGTTTCTAGCATTTTTCAAAAGAAACTGGAAATGGAAGTTCTATGTGAAAATTCCTGACTTTCAGGTTTTATCAAGTAATGCAAAACACTTTATGGACCAAACCAAACTTGTTCATATCTCCTACACCATATTATATTCCCCCTGCAAGTCTTAGAGCCCTAATTTACAAATGAGAAAATGTAGGTAAATAACTGGCTGAGTTTATACAGCCAACAAATGGAGAGCTTTTAGGGCTCAAAAACATATCTTCTGACTCTGACCCAACATTCTTTCTTCCCTCTACATTGTGGTTCCATAGAGTTGCCATTGCATGCCAGAATTATGTCCTCAATGACAAAGATAGCTTAAAGTTTTACTGTGAAAAGAGCTATTAACTGATAAACACAAGCATTCACTATTCTCTCTGGGGATGATGCTATTAATCTAGGACACCAGCAACCTACCAGTCTTCTAATAGTGAATATGGATTTGGGCAGGGTCTTCATTGTGTTTCTAGGAACTGCTTTATACTGGAACCACCCAGAATACTTTTTAACAATGGACCCTCTCTAGCTGGCTAAGTTAGCATCTTAGAGTAATGATGCCCAGGAATCTGCATTTTTAACAAGGCCACCAAGTTTTCAGAACATTAACTCTTACCTCTCCAACGAGAATTTCAGAAGGCTTGTATCAGTGCCTCGGTCGTGTTAGTAAAATTTTTATCTTGCCTTTTCAGAATATACATCTTTCTCTTTCATTCATGCTTTTGTCTTATCTGCTGCAGATTTTGGCTTTTTCCTTTTTATAGCACAGTAAAAACCTAAACATACATTTTTATTCTTTATTCTGTTGGCTTTCTTAGTTTTAAATCTGCTGTTGGCTATCTTAGCTTTAACAATAGAAGATTACCTTGCTAGAAAAGACAAATCTAGGTAACTGCAAGAGGTATAGTCATGAACTTTGGCATGTAGTGGAATTAAGAAAAGATGGGCTTTTACTATCATGTGTGTTTTCATGTCCTATCACATCCTATCATAAAGTTTCAGAAAAGTACATATTTACTTGTCTTTACATGTAAAATATTCATTTTGTTAAATTATAATATATTCTGAGAGTCCATGCCCTGAAGAGTGGTATAGAAAAATGAATCCAAATGGAAATTTTTATTATCTATACAGTTTTCTGTTACATGACAAAAAATAAAAAATACTTGAAGTTATCAACTAAAAATTTACCCAAAGTGGTGAGAAATTATAGCAGTTTTAATGCACTTCTGTTTTCAAGTGAGCACTCTGAAATAGACACCCTCACTGTATAGCGTTGAAAGTTACTTTCCCATGTGAGTTTAGCTCATCAGACTTTTTCAGAGGTTTTTCTGCTAGAAAAAGAAAGGTATTCTTTGTACACCTGATTAACGAAGTATCAGAGTGCAGCATATAATAATGCCATGAGAGAAAGCTGTTCCCCGTCCAAGCTTGGCCACTCCTCATGTGACCTTAGGCAAGGTTTCTGACCTCGCCAAGATTCATATACAAAAATGGAGATATTTTTCCTGTTTCCTTCACAGGAGTGTTGGAAGAATCCAATCAAAAGAATCCTTCTTTTTTAATCCCATAAATTATTCTATAAATGTCAGTTTTTGAATTCTAAATCATTAATTGTATAGTATGGCTGCCTCAACTAGAATGTCTAATAATTATCTATACTACTTTTGTTGCTTTGTCCACAGAAACTCCGAAGGCTAGTATTCCTAAACAAGGATCTAAAATGCTGGCAAAGGTATCTTCAGCTCTGTCAAAGGTGTTTTCTCGAACTAACACCAGTATTTCCAAATCTTCCTCACCACCTCACCAGGACAAGCACTGAAGTTTCTATACCTGATATAACTATGCTTACTTCCCTTAGAAAATAAAATGTTTTTTAAAACATAACATAGTGTCCTGTAAGATGATTCCTGTAATGCTGAGCAAAATATTAAAAGCAAGAGAAGCATATTAGAGACCTGGGTGAGAGAAAGTTTTGATAATGCTTTTGATAAGCATTTTGGTATAAGAAGATGCTGAGTGCTAGTATTATTCAATACAGACATGCCATGAAGATAAAGAGACAAAAAGTGTACCTAGTAAACCAGTTAGTCCTCATTACCCATCAGAAAATGAACTTGAATTTTTCCTGTTAAATTTTTAGAGGGTATGTTCACCAAAATAGTTAGCAAACTGAGATGAAACTCAAGCTTAATTCTATGACATAGCTATGAAACTGATTGGTTCACTATAAAAGATGTATTTGGATGTTCAAATAAAAGTATCTATACCACCTGCAGATAAAATTTCATCAGTTTATAAAACACCTCCCAGAAAGATCCAACTATGTATAAAGCACCATCAAGAAGTAAAGAATTATTGTGCATAAAATATTATATATACATAAAATGACCCCGTGACTAAAAAACACTTTTCTGACAAGGTACATTTTGTGGATAAAATACCATCAATACATAAATTGTTGGTCAATAAAGTTATTAAATCCTTTATATAGATACCTTATATGAATATAGATATAAAGATTCTATTTGTGAGAACATAAAAATCACTGAGGAAAACAAAAAGATGGACAGCTAGTGCTATTTTTTCAAAATCAGTTAACTTGCTACTTTGTGACATGGATCCAACTTCGTTCAGCATGTTTGCCTCTGGATTCTAAAAGTCTTGTTTAAAAGATAAAAAAGGTGGACCAAACAGTAAAGAATTTCAGTCATCATCACTATCTACCCTAATGCTGACTCACACATTTTTAGAGAATGTGGTACCTTTTATCTATAATCTTCTTGACAGTAGCCAGCGCTAAAGCAGAAACATCTGAGAAAATTTTGTTTTACAAAATTGGATTTCCTTTAATAAAGTTAGTCAGTGACGTTATGACAGATAGTTCCAGAGGGAAAAAATGTAATTATAAAGAATTTTTACATTCCAGTGATGATGAAGCTACTCAATTAGTAGTTTATTTATAATAATCTCTTATAAATTATTTGATCTCAAAGATCATACGAAATGATGTACCTTATAGGTGTAGACCTTTTCAAAAATGACAGTTGATGAGAAATGACTGGCAGTCCAGATCAAAACAATTTTCAGGAGAACTAATTCTTCCAGTGTGCATAAATTGACAGTGGTATTGAAAGTATCCTTACAGATGTCGTCCAAACAAACCACTGATGCTCCCCAGCTTCAGAAATCACATACTTTTAGGTTGCCTTTTAACATAACAGAAGATTTTAGTGTAAAATTTTTTTATCAAAGTTATCGTCCATGTTTTCAAAAGTTGATAAGGAAATAATCAAATCTTTAGCGCTGAAATGCACTGATTTTAAGGCATTCTGGTTCACATATGTCTCTAATTAAAGATTTAACATATAAGAGTAATGTACTCTCTAATAGAAGGTTTTTAATGATAAAGGAGATTTCCAATTTTCTCCAACTCGAGAAAGAAGCATAAAGTTCAGAATTCTTGAAGCTGTCAAAATTATGGAAAAAGTGGTTTAAATTATTGATAAATTTAAGTTCTAGGAAAAACCTTAATCCCAAAGAGCTTCTGTTATATGTCATGTGTTAAATGAAACTTTGTGGGGCTTCCCTGGTGGCGCAGTGGTTGAGAGTCTGCCTGCTGATGCAGGGGACACGGGTTCATGCCCCAGTCCGGGAAGATCCCACATGCCGCGAAGCAGCTAGGCCCGTGAGCCATGGCCGCTGAGCCTGCGCGTCCGGAGCTTGTGCTCCGCAACGGGAGAGACCACAACAGTGAGAGGCCCGCATACCGCCAAAAAAAAAAAAAAAAAAACCAACTTTGTGACTGTTTAGATAACTTAGTGGGAAAAAATGCATATTACCTGATAAAGTCTGTAGTAGCTTAAATTTCTATAAGTAACAAGCTTTTGATTCTGAAGAATACCTCTTAATCCATAAGGCATGGGAATGAGTTCTCAGGTTGTTGACTCTGTTTCTGTTGTACAGAGGCTGGCAAACCTTTTATGTGAAGGGATAGATAGTAAACATCATACTTTTGCAGGGCATAATGGTCTCTGTCAAAACTATTTCATTATGCCTTGCTAGCACAAAAGCAACCATAGACAATATATGAACAAGTGAATGTGGCGGGAATTCAATGAATATTTATGAAAAGTAAAATTTGAGGGTTTTTTTACATTTTTACACCCCAAAACATCATTTTTTTCCAGTGATTAAAAACTTATAAAACCATTCTTACTTTGCAGGCTTGTCAAAAATAGATGGCAGGCCAGGTTTACCCCATGGGTGGTAGTTTCCTGACTCATGTACTATGAAAATTTGGGACCCATAAACTGAGTTTGATATTAAAGGCACATATATTTCTAAAAACAATGAACTTTGGGAGTTCCCTGGCAGTCCAGTGGTTAGGACTTGGAGCTTTCATTGCTGAGGGCCTGGGTTCAGTCCCTGGTCATGGAACTAAAATCCCACAATCCGTGCAGTGAGGCCAAACAAACAAAAGCAATGAATTTTACTAGGGAAGGTTCAAATTTTATTACAAAAAATTAATACATAAGGTTTAAATATTTATTTTTAGTAATTTGGATATTGAATACATTGCTGAGAAGGCACATGAGCATTCTGCTAAAATATACCTTGAGTTAGAAAAAGAAAGTTGGAAAAAGAAAGTTAGATCAAGACTTAATGTGAGGTTGAATTTCCAGTAAAAATTGTTTATTACCTTAGAAATAGCCAATCAAAATGGATCCAGACATATTTTCAGAACACGTGGTAATCACATTTGTGAAAACCTCACCATTAGTCTAGATTGCAGCAAAATGGAGTATACACCTTGAAGTTCCCATACCCCCACAGAAACACTGACAAGCAAAAACTGTCAAACCCAACTTTTCAGAACTCTGGAAAACAGTTAAAAGTTTACAGTAACTAATCAAACATTGAATCAAGAAAAAGGTAACTTTCAAATGGTAGCAAAGATTTATGATGTTTTTACTTGTCCTTGCCCCACCCCCTCCCCAGCACAGTAGCAGTCTTAAAGAAAGAAACTTGCATTCCTTGTGTAAGTCCTTGGTCCCTGTTTTTGAAGGAAGCAGAACAGACTTCATTGGAAAATTGTTGTGTTTGTCTGTTACAAACTGGGAGCTGCCTGAAATGTAGAAAAGCACTTGTCCCTGTTCAGCTTAACCGGGAACTCAGACCAGAAAAGCAGTAGGCATAGCTCAAAAAAGCTGCAAGCCAAATTAACAACTCACAGATGCTTAGGGGAAAAAAATGTGATGGAAACGTAAAACAGATGCCAAAAGCCCTGGAACAAAAGTTAGGGAGTTTCATTAAGAAATTAAGCATTCAAAAGCATCCGTGAGAGGAATTTAGAAAGCCATGGACAAGCCCAGAACAAAACTCATGCTCAGAAAAGATATGAAACACCCTAAATTTTCACCTCAAACCAATCCTTAGGCTCAGTGTAAGCCTACCTAAGTATTTGACGTAGTTCCCTTCATAGATCCAATTTGCACAGACTAGGGTGTGTATGTTTTTTAGCTCCTGGTCTTCAAGGGAATCTCTATGAAAACTCTAGCTTAACACAAGGAACGGAGACTTCAGTAACCACAGAAGATAAGGAACACATCCTCTGAAAATATAGTTTGGGGAAGTCACTAAACAAATGGGCTACTATAGCCTTCAAAAATCAAAAACATAAAAACACCAAAAAACACGGAAAAGAGGCAGATCTGATTTCCAAGTTACCACATTATAATATGCAAATGTCCAGTTTTCAACAACAAAAACAACCCAAAAAACCCCACAAGGAATACAAAGAAACAGGAAACATATAGCCCCTTTAGAGGAACAAAATAAACATTAAGAAACCCTCCCTGAGGGAGTCCAGACTTTGGAGTAGTTATACAAAGACCATGAAACAATTATATTAAATATCCTCAAAAAGCCAAAGGAAAACATAGACATAGACTGAAGGAAATCAGGAAAATAATATGTGAACTAAATGAGAATATCAATACAGAAGTAGAAATTATAAAAGGGAACCAAACAGCCACCATGGAAAATTTTGGCAGTCCCTCAAGAAGTTAAGTATAGAATTGCTACGTATTTCATTAATTCCACTTCTAGGTATATACCCAAAAGAACTGAAAGCAGGGATTCAGATACTTGTACACCAATGTTCATAGCAGCACTATTCACAATAGCCAAAGGTAGAAACAACCCAAATGTTCATCAATAGGTGAATGGATAAACAAGATACAGTATAAATGTACAAAATATTATTCAGCCTTAAAAAGGAATAAAATTCTGATATACACTATAACATGGATGAACCTTGAAAACATTACGCTAAGTGAAATAAACCAGAAACAAAAAATGGTTAATGTATGATTTCACTTATCTGAGCTACACAGAACCAAAAAATTCACAGAGAAAAGTCAAATAGATGTTAACAGGAACTGGAGAGAGTGTGGATTGGGAAGTTATTGATTAACGGGTACAGAGTTTCTTTGGGGGATGATGAAAAAGTTCTGGAAATGGATAGAGGTAATGTTTGTAGATCATTGTAAATGTACTTAATGGTACTGAATTACACACTTAAATATGGTTAAAAGGGTAAATTTTGTTATGTATTTTTATCATCATCATAATAATAACTTGTAAAAAATGGAACCATACAGATTCTGGAGATGAAAGTACAATAACTGAAATAGAAAATTCACTAGAGGGGTTCAACAGAAGATTTAAACACACAGAAGAAATAATTAGTGGACTTGAAGATAGAAAAATTGAAATTATTTAGTCTGAGAAGCAGAAAAAAAAATGAAGAAAAATAAACAGAGCCTAAAAAATATATATAGACCTATGATAAGAGATAAGGACCTATGTGATACTGTCCAGCAGACCAAAATATGCATTATGTGAATCCCAGAAGGAAAAGAGAAAAAGGACAGAAAGAATATGTGAAGAAATAATGGCCAAAACATCCCAAATTTATCGAAATTCATGAATCTAAAAACTTTAGTTTCAAAATTGGATAGACTCACACCAAGAAACATAATCAACCTGTCAAAAGACAAGCTATCATGAAAACAGTGAGAGAAGTGACACCTCACATTCATTTACAAGGAACCTCAATAAGATTAACAGGTAATTTCTCATCAAACTATGTGTGGCAGAAGACAGTAGGATGACCCGTTTAAAGTGCTGAAAGAAAAAAACTATCAACTAAGAATTCTGTGTCAAACAAAACTGTCCTTAAAATAGGGAGAAATTAAGACATTCCCAGGTAAAAGCTGAGGGAGTGTGTTATCACTAGACGTGCCCTACAAGGATTTATAAAAAGAATTCTTCAGATTGAAATGAAAAGATGCTAGATAGTAACTCAAAGCTTTGTGAAAAAGTAAAGTTCTCTGGTAAAGGTAAATACATAGGCAAATATAAAAGACAATGTTATTAAATTTTGGTTTGTAACTCCATATTTTCCTATAGGATTTAGAAGACAAATACATTAAAATTATAATTCAGTGGTATTGGCCATATCATGTATATATTTTTTACAATACTTATTGTATTCTACATACAATAAGTACAGGGGAGAAGAGGAGATAAAGCTGTATAAGAAAAATGATTTTCCATGCCATTAAAGTTATGTTGACATCAATTCAAATTATGTTATAAATTTGTAAATGTATTCTCTCCATGGTATGGTAATAAAATAATGTTATTTTATTAACATTTTAGATATTAATAAAACATCTAAAAATATACAGAAAATAAAAAGATAGTCAAATGGTTCATCACAAAAAAAGCAACAACACACAAAAGAAGGCAGTGATGAAGAAAGCGAAGGATAAAAATAGCTGTAAGCACACAGAAAATAGTTAAATGGAAAAATCCTTCCCTATCTGTAATTATTTTACATGTAAATGGAATAAATTCTCTAATCAAAAGGCAGAGGCATATAGAAAAATAATAATAATACAACTATATACTGCCTACAGGAGACGCATTTTAGATCCAAAGAAACAAATAGATTTAAAGGATGGAAAAAGATACTCCATGCCAATAGTAACCAAAAGAGGCCTAGGTTGCGATATTAATATCAGACAAAATAGACTAGGTCAATGTTATGAGACAAAAAATGGCATTATATGTTGATGAAAGGGTTTATTCATTAATAAAACAATTATAAACATATCTGCACCAAACAACAGAGCCCCCAAAATAAATAAAGCAAATAATGACAGAATTCAAAGGAGAAACAGTTTTTCAATATACCACTTCCAATAATGAATAGAACTTCTATATAGAATATCAATAAGTATTATAGAAGACTAAGGTAAAACTATGAATTGATTAGACCTAACAGACATATCGAGCACTCCACCCAGGAAGAGAATCCACAAGGGCACACAGAATATTCTTCAGAATAGACCATGTTAGGCGACAAAACAAATCACAATAAATTCTAAAAGACTGAGTCAAACAAAGTATCTTTTCTGACCACAATGGAGTAATGCTAGATATCAATAAGGAACATTGGAAAGTTCACAAATATGTGGAAATTAAACAACATACTCTTAACCAATGGGTCAAAGAAGAAATCTCAAGAGTTTAGAAAATACTTTTAAGTAAATTAAAATAATGATACAACATAACAAAACTTATGGGATGCAGCAAAGGCAGTGCTCATAGGGAAATTTATGGCTGTAAACATCTACATTAAAAAAAGAAGAAAGATCTCAAGTCAATAACCTTAACTTCACACCTTGAGGAACTAGAAAGAGGAGCAAAATAAACCCAAAGCTAGCAGAGAAAATGAAATAATAAAGATTAGAATGAAGAAAAATAAAATATGATCTAGAAAAACAATAGAATCTATGAAGCCATATGTTTGTGTTTTTGAAAAAATGAAAATTTACAAACTTTTAGCTAGATTGACCAAAAAATAGGAAACTTTCCACTTTTCACCATTGAGTATGATGTTATTAGCTGTGGATTTTTAATAAATCCCCTTTATCATGTTGGGGAAGTTCCCTTCCATTCCTAGTTTTCTGAATGTTTTTATCATGAAGGAATGGTGGATCTTGTCAAATGCCTTTTCTCTGTTCATTGAGATGATCACTTTTCTTCTTCAATCTATTAACGTAGTCCCAATTAGTTACTTAGGGCTACTGTTACAAAGCACCACAAACTGAATGGCTTAAACAACAGAAATGTCTCACAGTTCTAGAAGCTAGAATTCTGAGATCAGAGTTTGCAGGGCCATCCTTCCTCTGAAAGCACTAGAACAGGATCTGTTCTAAGCCTGTCTTCTAGCATTTGGTAGTTCCTTGGCTTTGGGCAGTATAACTCCAGTCTTCACATTGTATTTTCCCTGTGTATGTCTGGGTTGTTACATGATGTTCCTTCTACAATAACATTAGTCATATTGAATTAGGGGCCCATCATACTCCACTATAACTTCATCTCAACAAATAATTACATCCTCAAAGACCCTATTTCCAAATAAAGTGACTTTATTTGGTAGAGAGGTTAGAAAATCAATATATGAATTTGGGGGGGGCACAATTCAAACCATAACAGAGTGTATCATATTGGTTAGTTTTCTCATGTTGAACCTTCCTTGCATTCTGGGATAAATCCCATTGAGTCATGATGTCTAATCCTTTTAATATGCTATTAAATTCAGTGTGCTAGTTTTCTGTTGAGAATTTTTGCATTTATATTCATAAAAAATACTGGTATTTAATTTTCTTTTCTTGTGATGTCCTTACATGGCTTTGGTGTCAGGGTAATGCTGGCCTCATAGTACAGGTTAGGAAATGTTCCTTCCTCTTCCATTTTTGGAAAAGTTTGAGAAATACTCGTGTTACGTCTCATTTAAGTGTTCAGTATAATTCACTACTGAAGCCACCTGGTCCTGGATTTTTCTCTGTTGGGAGATTTTTAGTGCCCTGTTTCATCACTGCTATTCAACATCATAATAGAACTTTTTTTTACCACAGCAATTAGACAATAAAAAGACATAAAAGGCATCCAAGTGGGATAGAAAAAAGGAAAACTATCTCTATTTGCAGATGTGAAAAGACATCCCCAAATATGCAAATCCACAAGAAGGCTACTAGAATAAGTGAACTCAGCAAGGTTACAGAACAGAATATAAACACAAAAAGTCAATTGTATTTCTATACACCTAAAATAAATAATCCCCCCCAAAATTAAGAGCAATTCCCACTACAACAGCATACCTAAATAAAATAATAATCAATCAATCAAGGAGGTGAAAGACTTATACAGTAAAAAGTTCATAACATTTCTGAAAGAAATTTTAAAAGGACTAAATAAATGGAAAAGACCTTCATTTCTTATATTTTTGGCAATGCATTATTAGATATGACACCAAAAGTGTGAGCAACATATCTGGACTCCATCAAAATTAAAAACTTTTGTGCATCAAAGTATATTATCATGAAAGTGAAGAGACAACTTGTAGAATGGATGAAAATATTTAAATATTTTCAAATCATATATCTGATAAAGGTGTAACATCCAGAATATATAAAGAACTCATGCAACTCAAAATAAAAAACAATTAAAATATGGACAAAGACTTGAATAGACATTTCTCCAAACAAGATATAAAAATGGTCAATAAGCTTTTGTAAACATGCAGTATCATTGACCATTAGGAAATTGAAATCAAAACCAGAATGAGTTACTGTTTCATACATACTAGGATGACTTTTTTTTTTTTTTTTAAGGAAAATGACAGGGTTGGCCAGGACATAGAGAAATTAGAATTCTCTTAAATTGCTGTTGGGAATTGCAGCTGCTGTGGAAAAGTTTGGTGGTTCCTCAAAAAGCTAAACATAGAATTACCATATGACTTAGCAATTCCACTCTGAAAACAGGAATTCAAATACTTATACAGTAACATTCATTGCAGTATAATTTGTCAAAAGGTGGAAACAACTATTGTCAACAGATGAATGGACAAAAACAATGTGATATACACATATAGTGGAATATTATTCAGCCATCAAAGAATGAAGCTCTTACACATGCTATAACAGAAATGAACCTCTAAAACATTATACTAAATAAGTGAAATAATCCAGACACAGGACAAATATTTATTCTACTTAAATTATATATTGTATACAATAGGCAAATGCATAGACCTAAAAAGTAGATAAAAGGTTACCAGGAACAGGGGTTGAAGGTAGGAATGGAGATTACTGCTTACAATTACTACTTAATTGTTGCAGTTTCTACTTGGAGTACTGAGAAATTTTTGGAAATAGTGGTGATGACTCCTCACCACTATACATCAAATAGTGGTGATGTAATCCTCACAGTGGTTACACTGTGAATGTAATGCCACTGAATTTTACACTTAAAAATGTTTAAAATGAAAAATATTGTATGCTCTATCACAATAAAAGAAATTTAAAACTCTCACCCTTCTAGAGAAACTGAAGATGTTATATCTAACTAGAACTGGACATAGAATAACTGAACAGAGAAAGGCATCAATAAATGAAAAAGAGTTACTTACTAGGCACATCTAATGCAGAAAACAGGAAGACCTATTTTAATAGATAAACCTAGACAACTGGATGCAACATTTTTAAAGGTAAGTGAAAAAGGCAATGATGAGAAGAAATGAGTGGGCAGTGAGACACAGTTCTTCTGTTACCCTCTTAAACTGGACTCTGGGAATGGAAATGCAGTAAAACTGACTGGCTGAAATTGTAATCCTCATTGACCATTCAGAAGAAATGCAATCTTTTACAGTTTCTGTAATTCTTTATTATGGATATTCTTTATCATACATTGTAGTGATGCAAAAGGGCTAATAAATAGAATAATGGAAAACTAACCTCTACTATAGTTTTAAATCCTCAAACTAGTGTTCCACAGTAGCACTGTTCTTATTTTAACAATATTAATTAGACGTTAAATACTAGGTTTCCCTCACTTTTGCTTATTATATTTGCATTATATAAACCTTTCTCATATATTTTCACATCCTCATAATAAAACTAACTTCTTCCCTCTTTCACCTTGTCCTAAAGCTAGCTGTCCCAATGTTGCTAATCTTAGGCATCAGTTTCAATAAGGAGCTTATCAGGTCAATAGTTTTATCTCATACTCTATTTTTTTGGAAAACATAGATATCATGACCAAATGCAATGTGCAGTTTCCCACTGCAGCATGGTCAGAAATGCTGGCCTATAGCATTTCTAAGGAAATTTTGTGGTTTTTTTCCTTAATTTATACCAAACTCTAATACCGGACTTGCATTTTTTCCTAAAGAAGAAAGGAGACCAATTACTGAACTAACACATTACTTCATACATAGAATTATGAGTTCACCCTCATATATACAAGAGGATCTAATTTCATTTGCTGCTTACATTCAATTAAAGGCAATTAAAAACTACAAATCTGAGATGTAAATTAAGCATATGGCAAGATGGAGCCCTTGATAAAACTTTGAGGAAAACAGTGATTAGCCCTCAATCTTTGTTGACTTCTTGACCATTCCTCCATCAGGTCAGTTCTTAGACCTCCCTTTTCCATCTGCTTCCCTACTCCTGTTTCCCTGATTTCTATTTCTTTTTCTTGAGACCATCTTGGTTGTAGAGTGATGCAAGGGATCAAATTTTTGGAATGTGTTAGATTATTTAATTGGGACACAGGCACTGAGTTAACAATAATACAGTGCCTGTACTATAGGCCCCAAAATTCACTGATTCAAAGCTTGCATTTTTGTTTTTAGTATTCAGTTATTCAATTTGTAAATCTAAGTCTCCTTAAACTTGTAACACAACCTGTCAATTATAATAGTCACTTGTAAATATAGTAAATTTGTGTTAAAATTAAAGGCACTCACTTTTACTTGTGTCCTTTGTTCAAATAATACTTGGTTTATCATTTTGACAGTGGAGAATTACCTTAAATATTTACCAGTTTACAAATTTCATTAGGTAAATTCCTTAAGATGGTTCAAGCTATACGAAAAAATTAGTTTATTTTTCTCAAGCATTCAAAATATCTACATCTCAATCTAGACAACAAAGGATTCCTACCACTTATAAAACTCTTTTAAATTTAATAAGTCAGACTTTTAAATTTAAAAAATCAAACACTCAAGTATTTCAAAGCATGAAGAAAAGCATAGCGATTATAAAATTTGTCACTACGATTCTTAAATATATCAAATAAATTACCAATCCTATGGATTTTTTATAAACATGCACCCATTCAAGTACACCCACACACATATATGAATATTTAAACATTATTATAATTGCAAGGCAGCTTTAAGCTTTGTGACCAAAAATAAAGTTTGGGGTGATGAATTTCATTGGTGGGTGTCATTAGAGGGCCTGAAACGACTGAAGATTAGCAGGATCACCTCAACAGGCTAAGAGCAATGATCAGAGAGGAAACCCAACTGTCAATACTTGCTCAATTGAAGCAGTCATCCCCAAAAGACTATTTGTCCTCTGATACTGCTTAAATTAACTGAACATGTAACCAAAAGAGATTTAAAAAAGAGTAACAGGATGTTGTCAAATAAGTTTATTTTTCCATTAGCAGAGTGAGATCCCATGGAAGGCGAAGGGAAGGAATATTAGAACACTTACAGAAAGATGAAGAAACTGTTTTCTCTGAATACCAAAGTATTGTCTGGGTTAATGTGTAGAACTTGTGGCTGGGACTTTTGGCTATGGCTTTGAGGAGTTTAATGAATCCTCCTCCTCAAAAATACGTATAAAATTAGATAGAATTATCAAAACAAACCATATTAGGAATCTGGAAATAGACCAATGGCAAAAAAATTTGGGAAGGTATTATTCATAATTTCAGGTAAGAACAGAGTCTGTTTTTTGCATGGGCAGTGCAGGGAGCAGTGTGGGGCTGCTCCCTTCCTTCTCTCTTCCCATCTTGATCAGCTAGGACAGTTTTCACAGAGCATGGCTGACCACCATAACCAGAAAGGGACACTTGATTTGGGGTGAAAGCTAAAAACTTGTGGTGATTTTTTTTTCATTAATAGTAGGGAACTGAGTGGGAAATAAAGGGCAAAACCTGTAACTCTGCTAGGAATAGTTTGTAGTCCTAGTTGGTACACAGTGCCCTAGCCAGAGAGGCTGGATACTGGAGAACTATGTAAGGGTGAGATAAGCTGTCCTGGCTGACACATTCCTGGCTGACAAAGAAACTATGTACATGCATAAGGGATACTTGAGAGATCCTGAGATCTCTCATCCATGAGATATTTCAGATATCTGAGAAGTGGAAGCCTAGAAAGACTGGAAGACTGGCTGTATTCTGAATGCATTTCAATGTACATGCAGGTAATTAGGCTAAGGTTTAAATTCTTAAGGACTTGAGTTATAGGAGCACATGCTTTTCCCCTATCACTGGCTGACAGCTTTGCAGTCTTAGCCTCTTAGACACCAGGCTAAAAAATAATTAGAATAAAAAATATGAGAAGAGATATAACCAGATATATTCTTTGAGATGCAGGAAAGTCACAAAAAGTAAAGCAGGATTCAGACTTGCTATAACATATTACCTAAAATGCACAATTTTGTCAATAAAATTAGGAAATATGAAAGAATAAGAAAACCATGATCCATACTCTGGAAGAAAAGCAGGCACTATAAATAGACTTTCAGAGGGCCTAGATGTTGGATTTAGTAGATAAATGCTTCAACTATATATATGTTTAAAGAATTAAAATAGGATAAAAACGACTCAATAGAGGGAATTTTCTAGTTATTTTTCTGTTATTTCTAGTTTAATTCCATTGTGTTCTAAGAGCAGTCACTATATGATTTCCATTCTTTTAAATTCATTAAGGTGTGTTTTATGGCTCAGAATGTAGTCAGCCTTGATGAATATATTATGTGTGCTTGAAAAGAATGTATATGCTGCTGTTGTTGGAGAAAGTGGTTATAGATGTCAGTTATATCCAGTTGATTGTCCTTATTGATTTTCTGCCTACTGAATCTGCCCATTTATAATATGGGGATGTTGAAGTTTCCAGTGATGATAATTGGTTTATCTATTTCTCTTTGCAACTTTATTAGTTTTTGCCTCATGTAGTTTGTCATTCTCTTATTAGGTGTATACATGTTAAGGATTGTTATACTTCTTGGATAATTTATCCTATTATTATGTAATGCCCTTATTTATCTCTGATATCTTTCCTTGAAGTCCTTGCTGTCCAAAATTAATATAACTACTCCTGTCTTCTTTTGATTAGTATTAGCATATTATATTTTTCTCCATCCACTTACTTTTAACCTATATATGTCTTCATATTAATGCAATTTCTTGTAGACAACATACACTTAGTCTATTTTTTTACCCATCTGACAACTTGTCTTTTAATTGGTAAATTTAGACAATTGATGTTCAAAGTAATTACTAACTTAAAAGGATATTAGAGAACAAAACTACTAATCTTCCCAAATTTCATAGATCATTTGTTATCACTTTAATGTCAGTGCTTTTACTGGCAAAAAAAAAAAAACTGGAATATAGCTATATTACAAATTAATCATGTTATTACAAATTGATCATGTTTTCAAAAGTAACACTAAATTATAAAATTTCCAGTATCATGAAGAAAAAATGTGCTCTCAAACGTTTCTATGCTATAGCACTTATAAGAATGCCGTTTAATTTAATAATGCTATTTAAAGCATTTCAAAAGTTGAAAAGCATAGTGAAATATACTTTTGTGAAGGAGAATATTTTTGATAGTACATATAACGTAAGTCTTTATTTTGATGGAATAAAATCACCTTTGGAATTTCTAAGAAAAATCTTATTTCAAAAATTCTTACTGACTGAAATTCCAAGAAAGTTGTACTAGAGAGGTGATATGATGAAAATTGAAGAGTTATGAGAATTAAATGATTTGCAATGTGTAAAGCACTTAGAACAGCCTGACACAAGTAAATTCAAGAGTGCTCAAATGAAATAATTAACATATATTCCCAACTAAGCTCTCATTCCTAATTTCTTCCCTGGAGAATTAAAACAATCCAGGAAATCATATTGAAAGGCACCTAGTTTACTTTAGACCAAAAGCAGAGTTAACAGTTATACAATTTTTTCAAAGGCAGTTGGTGATGGCCGAGGGACCTATGGCAAGGAAGTCTTGTGGTACTTTCACGTGAGGTAAAATCATAGATTTGGAAATGTGCTAAGAGTTCTAGGGATAAAAAAGAATAATAAATATACTTAGGAAGTGCTCGTATCAGTTAAATTTGGTTCCTGTAAGAGTTAACTAGCTCTTTTTACCCCAATAAACATGTAAAGATGTTATGTTGGTCAGATAAATTGCTCCCAGTGGGCACAGTGGCTTCCTTAGAGAATACTGCCACTTGCATCCAGAAAGATCTGAGTTAAGACAGACAAGAGGTAGTTATGACTTTTCACCTCAATATATGCAAACTACAAATGCTATGTTGATGATCTCAAAAACTAAACTAAATTGCACACAGGATTTTAGATATATATCCTGATGCTCTTGAATGCCACAAAAAGGGATGGCTTCAAGTATTTACTGAGCTTCTACTACATCTCAGGCACTGCTCACATTGGGTAATACAGAAATAAGTAAAACAGTTTGCAGCCTCTAGCTCAGTATAGTATACAAGGAATATATATTAACTGATAATCACAATAATGTAAAATAGGTAGTATGGCTAATATAAACAAAACATGAAAGATAAATGAAAAACATATCTAAATGTACCAAATAGCATAATTTTTAAATCACTGAACTTTCAGTTCCATAGTAATTATATAAATAAATTTGTAGAAAATGAAAATACAAATATGTCTTCTGTAACAAAAAAAATAACTGTACAACTGATGGAAATATAAGCAATATAAAGAACTGTATTATATCACCATCATAGAAAAGAATCTGGAAGTCAGATATAAAAACATTTATAAATATGCATGTATATAAGTAGAAGTCTGGAAAGTGATATGGGAAATTGAAACAGTTGTTCTAGCTCTGAGGAGCATTTACTTTTTTCTTTTATAAAATATTCTTGGGGTTAAAATTAATAAGTGAATAGCTATATTGATCTTCCTTTCTGCTATTATGTTAATTATCTACTACTTCTGTTATTACATTATCTATTATGGAGTACATGTCAAAACACGTGGGTTTTGGTTAATCCATATTTAAATATTATAATGTGGTGAATAATGACAGAGAGTTGAGAAACAAACACACCTGGGTGCATATTTTCTCTCTGTCACCCACTACCTGGGACAGGTTACTTATTCTTGCTGTACAATGGGATACTAAGAATTCCCGTTTCACAGAGATGTAGTGAAGAATTATTGAGGCATGTAGATGATGCTCAATAACTGTTATTACTCTCAATTATTATCAACTACTGACTTTGTTAACCAATTTCACTTTACAGATGAGAAAAGTGAGATCGAAAAAAGTTAACAGACTTACCCAAGGTCATAGATCATAAAATTTAAGGCCAGATTTACAAGTATTTATTCTAAGTAACAGCTACTTTGCTGTATGTTGATGAATTTTAGTTAAATTTACCATTACTTCAATTTTTTCTAAAATTAATGAATTGTATAATTCACAGATAATTTTCATTCAGATCAAATATCCTCAATGCCCTAATATTCCTTCACAGGCCAGAAATATTCACTCCACTATTGAGTCTTGTGCAGATGTTCCATACTCTATAAAAACATGAGGAAAAGGTAAAAATCTCACCTAGCCCCACTCCACACCTAGAAGCCCTTTTTGCCTTGCAGTGAGAAAACTATTTCCAGCTAATAATTTGGAAAAAATCACAGGATCATGTTGTTCGCTTTTCTCTTCTCAAAGGATCACAGACTTAGTACAATTATTTCATATTTTTTGTCTGCCTTCAGATTTTGTTTTTGCTGAAGGAGAAAGGGTAAATCCAATTCATTACTCTGTCATAGATGGAAAGGGAAGTTATTATTTTATTTTTACTCTTATTTTAAAATTTTATTAGAAAACTATTAGGTAGTTTTAGTTGAAAACTTCCTACCAGATCAACTAAAAGATTTTATACACTAGAGTTTAATCAGTTCAGTTCATGATCAAGACAGTTTTATATACATTCCTTGTGGAGCACATGAATTTCCTCTGAGCTTAGAACACCAAGTCTAAATATCCCTGACCTTAGAGAACTCTTAGTTAGAGTGTATGAGTTTAGTTTTTTATTGACTTGAGAAGTGTGGTTTAGATAAATCACTTTTTGATGTTCTAAACAGTTTCATCTCATCATTCAGAACAATTATATTTTGTGTTTAAGACTCCTGTTGCTAATATGTGCCAGGCTCTGATATTATATATTTATAAAAATTTTACATCTGATCATCATTTATCAATGATTACACAAAAGATTCCAAAATTCACAAGCTTCAATTTTTTTAAAAGTTTGAAATAGGGTATTGTCTTAACTAAGAAATAAGAGTTTCAAAATAATACTATAACACAATCAGATAATTGATCATTATCAATATGTTTTGCTATAAATTATATACTCATTTTCTGAAAATTATATATTTCTAACTTGCTGACAGCCTATTTTAAACACTGAATAAACTATTTTACTCTCTAATGTATTTCACTTATGATTTATTTTTTATTGCAGTATAAGGAAAAAGAAAGCAGCTGCATTCTCCAGCTGTGACAAAGTGTTTCAATATATGAGGCAAGCAACAACAGTAATAAATAAAGCAATTTACTTCTTTACAAAAATGACTATCTCTATTTAATATCAAAGCTGTTGCTAGTGGTAGAGACTAGCAGCTGGTATGGCTAAAGTGAATACTCACAGGGAAATTAGGTTGCCACTATATCAGCTATATTATGCTCACAAAGGCATACTAAGATTCCTGTGGAAAACATTTAAGTGCTTTCCTTTTGAAGTCACTACCAAGAAACTATCTTATTTCACTTAGGTCACTGATAACAATTGAGTGACAGAATGCAGTCCATTGCTGGTACCACAAAGCAGTTAACTTCCACTTCCCATTGTAGGCAAAGAGTCCAGAGTGTCCTTTAATGTAAATAAGTAATATACTAAATTCATAAAATTGATGCAAAAAAATAAAATTATATTGAATCTCCAGAGGTTGCCATGTTTCTAGAACAGCTTGGGGCTGTGGAAATAGAATATGTTCCAATATGAAGCTTTCAGGTAATTCATCATTTTACACACACACACACATACACACTTCCCCAGTTATCAACTATCACAAGTTAGACTACTATGATAAAATTAAAACTTCCCAAAGGGGCTTCAGAACTAGTTGCATTTTCGAGCAACCACTAATCTATAAGGATCTATGGTTAGACTGAATTTTCTAATGTCATTTTCACTAGAGAAACCAGGCAACTACCCAACAATTATTTTTCAACCATCGACCTGGAATCATATTTTCACACTAATATTTGGATATTAGAGATCAAGGCATCATCTATTCATGGATCCAGGTATGTGTCTTGAATTTACATATGTCAATGACTAAGATGCACTGTGTTCATATTTCATTGAAATAACTATAGCTTATATTTGGATATCACCTTATAGTTTACATTATTTTTTTGTATATTAATATATTTAATAACTATGTAAGATGGATATGAGAGTGTAACAGAGAAAAACAAACCTGACTCCATATTGGATCTATTCCTTTAGCTCTAACCCTTGTGCTCTGTTGCCTGTGCTTAGTCATGCTGGCTGTGCGCCTTTGTAAAAGAATGTTACCTATAGCCTGAGATATACATGATAGGCTCTGACCTTTAAAGGTATAACACTTTTCCAGTTATATAGAGATAAAAAGTTGCAGAACAGAGAATAACATTTGCCTTCTTGGAGGCTTACAAGAACATTGTGAAGGGCAGCTGCAAGAACAAAGGATTTCTTCACCAAGAAGTCTGCAACCTTTTAGTATAAAAGAAGCCTGAATTCTAACTCGGGTAAGGGCTCTTTGGACACTAGTCCACCATCTTTTTGGTTCAGTCTGCTGGATTTCCAAATAAAGACACTAGTCCTTGCCCCAACAACTTGTCTCTCATTTATTGGCCTGTCATGAAGCGAGCAGTATGATCTTGGACTCAGTAAAAAAGGAATTATTGCCCCACTTGATATGAGACCATGAATTTCATAAGGGTAAATAATAGCCTAATGCTACATAGCAGTCATTTGCAATCTGTTTGCTAGACTGTGAAAAGGGAAAATTCCACAGAATAACTGTCAAAGTCATTATCATTACACCAAGTTTTGGAAATAAGTTAATGATAGGGAAAAAAAGCTTATAATAGATAATGGAGAAAGGAAATGATTACAAAGGAATTTCTGTTAACTTGCATGTTTTCATCAGTATTTTATCCTATATCTTTTTACTGTATCAACTGAAATAGGTTTTTGCATATAAAACCACATTATATATTATTTGTGGAGAAATTCTGTATTCTGAGAGTGCTGACAATCTTGTCAACTTGCTTGAGCTACTAAATGCCCAGCAGGTACATACTGATAAGAATTTTTATACCCCAAAGGTCTGACACTGAGGACAAATCGGAGAATTTTTCCATAGCTGTCGAATAGTACATGATTATAGAAAACTAATAGGTAACTTAAAAGGCCACTTCTTGGTTTTCTATATTTCATAAAATGGTCAGTGAAGTAAAAATTATTTTCTCAATAATAACAGTAATATGAAGCAGCAGAAGAGAAAGAAGAGGAGGAAGAATAAGAAGAGGAAGAAGAGAAGGGGGAGGGGGAGGGGGAGAAGAACAAGTTTGCCTTTTTCATGCTACTTTCTTAAGTATTCCAGACCACATGATGTATATTACAACTGAATGAATAAGCTCTGTTCTATTGAACCAAACATGAGATTTCTAAAATGACAAGATGCCACTCTTCTTGCTATTTTTGTGTTTTAAAGTTATTTTTATAGTTATATAAATATATAGAATATTTTATAAATATTTCATAATATATTTGTTTTAATTATATTGTTTTATATTATATACAATACCTATTTTAAATGAATTCTAAAAGTTCTCCATTTAAATTTCTAATATGAAAAATATAGATAGAATTTACCCACTTTAAGGGTCTCCACAATTTTTAAGAATTTTATAAGTTTCTGAGAGAAAATTTTGAGAGCCACTGCCTTAAATTATGTTTTAGAGTATGTTACACCATGTACATAACTAATATATTCATCTTTTCAAATGGGCAAAGAGTTCTGCTTGTGCTACATATAATATAATGAGTTCTTTTTGTCTGGTCTACTAATTTAAATTTTTAGAATAAATATTTTCTATGGCATATTTAAAAAATACTCAAATTATCATTAAGCATAGGTAAATGAAATAAAAATTCATATTAAGGATGTGGGTCAAAATTTGTTATTTAATTTGATAGTTTATCATTATAGGTAAAGAATTTTCCTTTTCATAGTCATGACAATTTATTATTATATTGGTGAGTGACTATAAAACTTATCTGTATAAGGAGTAGTATATTTTGAAGTAGAGAGAAAACATGTAAACAGTATTCTGGCAATGGTCAAAGTGGATTATATTAAATGACTTCAGTAATAGCACTCTCTTCTTTGGTGTTCAAAACAATAGATCTAAAAGGTTCCTGACTGCAAATTTTAAGAATCACTCAAAATCACATGCGTATTAGAAAATTTTTTTTCAATGAATGTAATTGTCCTCCCTTATAACACAAAATATTTAAAATAATCAGAAGTTAGAAACAACCTATAAAATAAGAATGCTAAAGTTAAAACTAAAGTAATTTGAAAGTATAATATGGGATGTAGATTGGCATATTTTAGATTACCTGAATCATCCCATAATTCTGTCTTTTACAATTTCTAGAGTATGGATATATGACGTTACATTTTCACTTAGAAAACTGATTTAACACATATTATGTGTCACAAATTGTAAGTAAAACTGGAACACGAAGTTAAGATTGATGTCTCAGGCCTAGATATTACAAAATTTCCAGTCTCTTGGTATGAAAAGTATATATGTATATTATTTGTTAAGTTTTGATATATATATATATATACACACACATACACATAAATATAGATATAAATATAGGTATAAAAGGGTGTGAAGACCAAATCTTAATCTATGTAGAAGCTGGGAAGACCTGAAATAGACTAAGGGGTTCTATCAGTCTACTGTGGGTCCTGAAGTTCTGATACAATACTATGATGGTTGGTCATTTTGCATGAACTTTGGGAGGTTCATTTCATTATTAAATTTAACTGAATATTTAGTTTGTTTTGTTATTCTTCCACGGGAATCTAAAAAATCTAGCTTGATCTGAGTTATGCTAGTTCTGCCTGTCTTAATATAAAAGTTAACCTTTATTCTATCTTGGTTTACTTTGTTTCAGCACCAACTTTTGGTCCATATTCAACTGTTTTATTCTTATTGGAAGAAAATTATATATTATATAATATTTTATCATGGATCATAAGAGTAAAACTAAATTTATCACCACTGCCTAAATTAAAGATTTTTGGTTACACTACTTTATTAACCTAACCACCTGCTTATGCTTCAATAGTTAAATAAACATCCTAATTTATGAAACTAATTGTATATACAACTGCAATTGTACTAGTTAGGAATTACTAGAGCTCATACATTGAAAATCTAGCAATCTAGTTAAACTAGCTAATCCCAGTTGTCTTGCATTGGGAAAGAGTTTAAGCAAACCATGCTAATAATAAAGGATACTTATCTAACAATAACCAGTGCTCTTCTACTCATTTAGCTGTAAGGATAGATAGGGTTCCATAGCAAAGAAAATAAAATCATGCATTGAAACATTTTCTTCACTATGTAAAGCAATCTATTAAAATATCAACACTGTGATTCCCTTGCAGGTATGGAGAAGCAACTGCCTCAAATCAATCATCTGAGCTCCTGATGTGGTTAGTTTTAATGTCAACTTGACTGGTGCCCACGGGGTGGCCAGATATTTGGTCAAACATATTTATGGGTCTGTGAGGGTGTTTCTAGATGAGATTAATATTTGAATTGATAAAAGCAAGTAAAGCAGACTGTCCTCCCCAATGTGAATGGGCCTCAACCAACCCATTGAAGGAATGAATAGACTAAAAGACTCAATAAGAAAACTTATTTCTAACTGCTTGACTGTCTTCAAACTGGGACATCAGTATTCTCCTGCATTCAAGCTCAGTCTGGAACTTACACCACTAGCTGGCTCTCCTGCATCTCCAGTTTGCTAACTACAGATCTCAGATCTTATGTCAAAAAACCTCGCCTCACATCACTTCACTTCACCTCACCTCGCCTCGCGTCTTCGCCTTGCTGTGCCTCAGCCAACGAGTCATGCCGCGCCTGCCGGTTCTCTGCCTACTTCCCAGCTGCCATGTGACCCTGCTGGTCCTGCAGCCTGGTCAGCGCCTGGCCCACTTGGTGCCTCCCCGCCAGTGCCCCGCGTCGACCGTAGAGGTGGCTATTGCCCTCATGGTGTTTTTTACCACCTTCTTAACCCCCAGTGGTTATGTGCTAAGCAATATGAACCAGTTCTGAAGACGGTAGTGGGAGAAGATGTAGAACAGCTGTTAACGTCCAACAAACTTTCAGAAAACGCTGTGGCTTCTTTAAATGAGTAAAAGTACTTAGTTCGGTTGATGATGCAACCGCTGTGGGTATTCACTTTCATAACCACATGCTTATGGTAAATATTTTGCACTTTTTTTATATTGTGTATTATAGAAAGTTGTATAGTCATTTAAAAATGTTAAATAAAATTGAGACAGTTGTTCATGCTTGGTAAAAAAAAAAAGAGAGAGAGAGAGTTGTCTTATATTGATACCACACACACACACACACACACACACACACAGTCAAATTCTTAAAAGCAAAGAATACAACAGTGTTTGCCAGGTGCTGGGCGGGATGGAGAAAATGGGGAATTGTTATTTAATGGGCATAAAATTTCAGTTACACTGGATGAATAAATTCTAGAATATATGCTGTGCAACATAGTACATATAGTTTACAATACAGTATTGTGCTCTTAAAAATTTAAGAGGGTAGATCTCATGTTGAGATCTCATCACAATAAATAAATAAACAAGAAAACTCTGGAAGGTATTGCTATGTATATTACCTTGATTGTGGTGATGGTATCAAAGGTGTATAAAGGTGTGTGCATATGTCCCAATTCATCAAACTGTACACATTGAATCTAAAAAAAAATCTACAGCCTAGATCTTCAATAATGAAGGAAACCTGAATATTTACCCTGTGTAATCAGGAAAAGGGTAATGATTCCCACTTTCAACATTCCTGTTCAACATTGTTCTGAAGGCCCTAGCCATTGCAATAAGGCAAAAAAAATCAATAAAAGATAAAGCCAGGAAAGTAAGAAGTAAACCTTTTGCAGATAGTATGATTGTTTAAATAGAAAATTCCATGGAATCCACAAAAAAACTACTAATATTTATGAATACGGCAAAATTTAAGGATAAAAGATTAAAATACCAAAATCAGTTGTACTTTTGTTAACTAGTGGCAACAATTAAAAAAATAAAATATTTAAATTTCCATTCACTATACACAAAATAAAATATTCATGAAAAGTCTAACAAAAGATGCACTATTTCTCAACAATGTAAATTATATATCGTTAATGATAGAAAATAAAAGACTACTAGGTGGAGAAATATTCAATACTCATGGACTGAAACACTTAGTATTTTTAAGATAGTAACGCCTCCCATTTCAACTATGCATTAAATACAATTCCAATTATACAAGTCAACAAGCTGATTCAAAAATGATTTTGAATAAAAAGAAAAATCTGGAAGACTTATTCCACCTAATTTTGAGAATAAAGCTACAAAATCAAAACTGTTTGGTATTAGTGAAAAGATAATATACATCAGTGTAACAAAATGGAACATCCAGAAATAGGCCACATATATAGGGTCAATTTGTTTCTGACAAAGATGCCAAAGCAATTTAATCTGTATGCATAAAGACTGAGCATTCTCCCTTTTCTCACGCCATGAAGAAAAAATGAACTCAAAATGAAAAGCCTACCTAAATATTCAACTAAAAATGATAAAATTTCTTAAAGAAAACAGTTTATTTGTAATCTAACAAAGATTTTTTAGATAAATTAACAAAACATGGAACATAAAAGAAAAAATTGTAAACTGCGACTTCATTAAGAAAAGCGTTCTTGGGCTTCCCTGGTGGTGCAGTGGTTGAGAGTCCGCCTGCTGATGCAGGGGACATGGGTTCGTGCCCCAGTCTGGGAAAATCCCACATGCCGCGGAGCGGCTGGGCCCGTGAGCCATGGCCGCTGAGCCTGCACGTCCAGAGCCTGTGCTCCACAACTGGAGAGGCCACAACAGTGAGAGGCCCGCATACCACAAAAAAAAAAAAAAGCGTTCTTGGGCTTCCCCAGTGGCGCAGTGGTTGAGAGTCCGCCTGCTGATGAAGGGGACACGGGTTTGTGCCCCGGTCCGGGAAGATCCCACATGCCGCGGAGCGGCTGGGCCCGTGAGCCATGGCTGCTGAGCCTGCGCGTCCGGAGCCTGTGCTCCACAAGGGGAGAGGCCACAACAGTGAGAGGCCCGCGTACCGAAAAAAAAAAAAAAAAGGTGTTCTTCAAGGACTTCCCCGGTTGTCCAGTAGTTAAGACTCCACACTCCCAATGCAGGGGACCCAGTTTCATCCCTGGTCAGGGAAGTGGATCCCACATGCCTCAATTAAAAGATCCCACACGCCTCAACTAAGACCCGGCGCAGCCAAATAAATTTTTTTTTTTTAAAGTACTCTGCAAAAACCATTATACAATGAAGAGAAAAACTGTTGAGCTGCCAGGTGTCAAGGTGGTAGATTACCGAAAATGAGCCAAACCAAAAGTAACAATCAAGGCTTTGTTCACTTACTGTGTGTGTTTGTTAGGACTGCCATAACTGCCTAAACCATACCACAGACTGGGTGGTTTAAACTTACAGATCAAGATGTCAGCAGGGTTGTTTCTTCTGAGGCCTCTCTCCTGGGCTTGTAGATAACCATCTTCTCCCTATGTCTTCACGTGATCTTCCCTCTGTGTGTCTTTGTCCTAAAATTCTCTTCTTATAAGGACACCAATCATACTGCATTAGAGTCCATGCCAATGACCTCATTTAAACTTCTTACCTATTTAAGTCCATATTTCCAAATACAGTCACATTCTGAGGTACTGGAGGTTACCTCAATATGAATTGTTCAGGGACACAATTTCCCCCATGATACTGCGATAGTGCAGGCAAGAAGCAAAGAAAAAGAAAAGTACAGGCTAGCCAATGTTCCATTTTTCCCCGTGGAAGGGTACCGGCAGAGGGTCAGTCAGATGATATGCAGCACAGTGGGGGAAATCATCTCAAGGCTGAGGATCCTGAAAAAGAAAGAAAGAAAAAAAAAAAAAACCCTCCTGCCTTTTATAGACCCAGGTGGCCAGGAGCAGGGGGAGGGAGATGTGGTAGGAGTGAAAAAGTGCTGAGTCAGAGTGGAGCAAATATTTTAGCAAGAAGGTTTCAGCTGAGGTGCCTAAAATGTGCCTCAGCTGTGGGCTCTGAATGGCGGCACCTACTTTAGGAATGCTGATATGCATATGAACATGGCTCGCCCAGAAGTGGGGGGCTTTGTCCTTGACTGCCACTCTCTCCATAGTTACAGTCTCAAGAATGGTTGTTCATGAATACAGTGTATAAATACGTGAAAGTCTACATTTTAAATATAAGATTAGGAACACATACTCTAGAAGCAATTAAAATAAATTTGTCAGGGTACTGATAAAGGAACTGTGGAAATAAACTAAGACAACCCAAATGAGAATGAGTAAATGAGATTTATTCAGAGCTTGCTATAGCAAGGGAGTCAGCCATCAACCCTTTTGTTGGCAGAGACTCAAAGGCAGACAGATGAATGGGAAAGCTTTATATGGAAAGAAAAAAAAAGGAAGGCTTCAGTATCCTCTGATTAGAGGCTGTTGCCCTGGAGAAGCTGTAAGCAGACTAACTAGAAGTGGAGCAACCTATACAATTGGTTAGGGGAGCACACTTGGCTTTCTCTGGTTGATCCTAAGTTGGAAGCAGGGGCAAAAATTAGAGAAGCCTGCGTTACTGATCAAGTCCTGGCTGTTTTGGGTCAATGGCTACTGAGGCTGTTGTTTAGCTTCCTGGACTGGTTGCTGCAGGTTGAGGGTCAGAATTCTACTTTTATATATGGTTTTGAGATAGGCTGGGACTGGGACCCTTTACTGGAGTGCTTGCACCTGGACAGACGTCTCCTTCTTGAGCAACAGAATACAAAGAAACTATAAAGGATTAAAAATAACTGCATGCATGCACAGTTGGGGCAAATTATGAACAGTAAGATAGAAAAAGGCCGAAAACCAACTGACACGTCTGAGGTTCCGGGAGCAAAAGCAGGGTACTGCACATGATCCCTGCACACAGCACCACCAAGCGGGTACGCAGACCACCTAAGCCACCCTTCCGGCTCACCCACCCATCTGCCCCTACTCTCACCACATTTAAGGAACCAGCTTGCCCCACCCTGGGGGAGCAAGCAAGGGCACCTGTTACTTGTTTTCACTCCCTCTTGCTGAAGCAGGAGTCCCAGTAAAGCCTTGCTTAAGTTTCTCGTCTGACCTCTATCAATTTCTATTTGATTAAGGAGTCCAAGGACCTAGGTTGGTAACACTTCGGCTATTGTCCATTTATATATTCAATCTCTCAGTGAGAAAGCAGTAGAAAATTAGTGCAGAATTTTATGACCAACTTATACTGTCAACTCCTGAATAAAGCCCAAGTAACATATATTCTTTTGCATTTTTTTCTGGAGTTTATACGTGGAATTGAAAGTAACATTAAATATGTAATTAGAATTAAAATTACATTGTAAAGTAGGAAAAGTGTTCACAAAGCACAAAATTAAGTGAAATAGCCATAAATGTGCTATAAGATACTGAGGAGGAAAAATCAAAGCCTGGAGTTTCCCAGAAGACAGTGAATGCAATGCAAGTCACAAATAAGGCATAACATAAGATCAGCAAATTAGAGATCCTAAAGGCAAATTATAATTTTTTAATTTACCACATTTTTTTCCAGAAAAAAAACAACAACTTGGAGTAGTATTTAGAACAGGCATATATTCCAAGGCATTGATAGGGGGAATTAATGACTGGAGAACAAACCAAATTTTAAACTGTCTCTCAGCCAGGGTAAAAATAAATGTTAATTGCATTTGCTCTCTTTAATTGAAAGAATGAACAATACCGAAACCTCAAAGAAGGGAATAATGTTTTAAACACGAAAAGAAATTTCTCATAGTCTGGTAGTTTGACATGATGATAAATAGTGTAGTCTCTAAAACCAGACTGCCTCAGATCAAGTCCTATCTCTGCCACTTATAAGCTGGTTGTTTCTCTCTATAACATGAAATTCTTGTCATGGTTATGTAGCATATATTTAAACCACTTAAACATAACACCTAGCACCTTATTTAATATCTCTTCAAAGTTAGCTATAAATATATTATTCACATAAGAAATAAGTATTGAGTGCTGAAAACTGTCTAGTCACTAGTTTAAACACTGGGGATACAACAGAAAGCCAATAGACACGGTCCCTGGTTTTATAGTTGCATTATGGAGCCATACAAATGCTATAAAGAAGATTAGGGCAAAGTAAGAGTTAGCGATACTGCAGAGAGAAGTGTTCTATATATAGAATAGTTCAAGAAGAACTTCTACACAGTAACTTTTGAACATAGACCTGAAAATAGATAGGGGAGAAGTCACAGGGAAGAGTAGAAGAGTGTGTTTGATAAAAGGAACTTTCTGAAGTGTTACATACATGTCAATGCATTCTTAGCATGTTCCAAAAACAACAAGGCCATATTGGTGAAATGGAAACCATGACATGCTTTGAGCAGAGCAATGATTTGATTTTATTTTGAAAGTATCATACTGGCTACTCTTAGCAGCATGAACTATAGGGAGGCAAGACAGAAGAAAGATCATTATCTTTGTCAATGTCTCCCCCACCTTTCCCCCATACATATCATCCATCCATTCATTTATTTATCTATCTAGAGTATATTATATAATACACATATGTTGTATGTATAAAAGAATAACAGCTATTATATTTGCCTTGTTCATCTAAGGTGATATAACGAGAACTCTTTTGGAGAGAATTTTTAAAACAGAAGTAAATAGAGGGTATTGTTTTGCTTTGGTTTTTGTTTTGTTTGTCTTGCTATAATTTTAATAAAAGATGAGGGCCTGGGAAAGTGAAATTCAATGAAAGCAAGGTTGTAAGGATCTAAGATAAGTACGCCTCAGTTTGAATCTTGGTTCTGTGACCTTGGACAAATTACTTAACCTCCCTGTGATTCAGTTTCTTCATCTTTAAATTGGAATAATGCTAGGACCTACAGCAAAGTTGATGTTTTTGTTGTTGAGAATTAAGTCAATATATATAAAATACTTAGGAAAATGCCTGCAATTTAACAAGCATTTAATAAATATGAGTTCTTATTATTGAAGAAAGAGAAAAATGATTTGATTGACCAAACATCATGTGGCTCTAAAAGAATATTTTAAATTGTAACTTAACTAGTAGAATTGTGTCAGTGTAGGTGATTTGGTGAGCCTCTGGGTCAGACACTCCGAAGGACAGCAGCAATCTGAGGTCTTTTATAGACTGAGGTTTATCATGCAGATGGCTAGCAGGTGTTGAGTGCAGTTTTGCAGGGTATGCAAAGCAAACAGTCTTTAAATGGCCTAATCTAAAAAATCTGAGTTTGGTGCCTGTGGGCTTTGGAGCTAATGGGCCCCAGTCTGCTATGAAGAAATAATCACCATAGGGTCAATAGACAGAGGCCATCTTTGCCTTGTTTATATAACAGAGCCTCCCATGAGTCCCATGTGATGTGGACATGACTGGTTCAGAGTCAAGTCTGTAGTCAGGGACCCTGAAATAGCAGGGTTCCAAAAAGCAGGTGCCCAAAGAAAAATCTGACAGAGAAGTAGAGAGGGCTCCTCTTCCACTCAGGATGAAAGGAAGCCTGAGAGGGACAAGCGCTGTCAGTGGGCACTTTTTAAGACACGGAGATCAGGTTCTTTGTTACTCTGGCATGGACTTTTGTTGCAAAGGCTATCTGGGCAGTGACCAGAGGATACGAATGACAGAAGTGTTCTGTGCCTCACCTTAATAAGAGATCCCATAAACCATATTTCCACACACCTCTCGTCATTTGTAGACAAAGTCTGAGAAGCCTGAGAGACCAAGCATTTTACCTAGAGAGGCTTTCCTTAAAAGATTCTTGAATCACTTATCTATACTAAGTCTAGCTCTTTTGTTGATTTTCCTTTGCCTGCTATCCAAGATAGGGGTTGGGGAGGGCCTGCGAGGAAAAAGAAACCATTTATAGACAAAGAAATCACCTTTCATCTGATCACAGCTGTGGTTGCTTGAGGATTTTTTCCCAGGCTTTCTACCTACTCATTATTTGAGATTATGGTATTGTGGGGGGGGGCGGGGGGGGAGGTGTGGTATCTGTGTTTGGTAAAAAACTTTTATGGTTGCTTGTATTTTCTTTAGTTCTCAATTTATTCAGTTTACAAATTTAAAAATCTATTTTCCTTTTAAACTCCTAAACACGGTTTATAATCTGGTGTATTTAATTATAAATATAGTTATGTGGGTTATCATTAAATACCTTTATTTGGAAAATTTGTTTTTTTAACAACTTTACTGAGGTATACAAAAAACTACACATATTTAAATATGCCATTTGATGGGTTTAGACACAAGCAAACATCTGTGATGCCATCAGTATAATCAAGGTAGTAGACATATCCAACACCTCCCAAAGTTTTCTTGTGTCCCTTTATTGTTGTTTAATTTTTCAGTAAGAACACTTAACATGAGGTATACCTTCCTAACAAATTTTGGAGTGCACCATGCCTTATTGTTAGCCATAGGCACTATTATACAGCAGATTTCTAGAATTTACTCACCTAGCATAACAGAAACTTTGCATCCATTGAACAACAGCTCTCCATTTCCCTCAACCCCCCAGCCCCTGGCAACCACTATTCTACTCTCTGTTTCTATGAGTTTGACTATTTTAGAAACCTTAGATAAGTGGAATCAAATTTAATGCCCAATTAATTTTCATTTTCATTTCCATGAGTAAATTTCCCTAAATATCTAGTAATGTTTACAAACTTAATTTTATCAATTCTGTAAGACATTTCAAACTACATCTGAAAATTTAATCTATTTCTCTCAACCATTTGCAATACCTACTTCCAAATGTTTGAAAAACTCTTTTACATCTAATAAATCAGACTTTTTTTCAATCTCCTTCAATGTTTCAAATAAACATACAGACAAGCACAATGATTTTAAAACTTGTCACTATACCTGTTAAATACAATTTAAACCAATAAATGTTATATTTAAATCTACTATAATTCTATAAATACGAACATTAATTTAAATCTATGAATGTTATAGAATTTGATTTAAAAATCACACAAACACTCCCATGCAGACATGCATAAATATGGATAATTATAGGCATAGGGGACAGTTTTAAAAATAACTATATCAACTACGTAAACACTGATCCACTTACAGACACCTCCCATCTTCTCTCATTCCCACATACATCATATTCAAACCATCCATACATGTCCATATCCAAAAGCATAAGACCCATTGTTCCAAAAGCATACATAAACTCATATTTACATATACATATTTAAATATAACTGGAATGGACTTATAAATATTGTTGGAAAAATATCAATCCTAAAATAATCTTGCCATATTAATATAGTCTAATGATTTAAATACACATGTGGTATAATAAATAATACCAAAATTCTTATAAAAATTGAATTGCTTCATTTGGTATTGCAATACAAAATATTCACATAAAGAAATCTTGTAGAATTGGCAACAATATAGCATATCTGTTCCTTTGTGTTTAAAGCACATCATTTCTTAGGTGAAGATTAGCTCCAGATCTCTAAGGAGTCACTTTTAGTCCTCAAAGTGAACATTGTGAAGAATGGGACATTCTTATATAATAGGTTTCCTTAGATTTGTTACCTATTTCAGCCAGGTTTAACATTATTTTAGACTTTGCATCTTTTAATTTGAACATCAGAGTTTTCGCAGCAACTTTTGAATAAGCTTATTACTAAGTCATGGAGTTGGAGATGACTAGTTGAGAATGGCCCTTGCAAAATAGCACATGAGCTGTATACCCAGCAGTGATAGGATTTGCAAAGTGAAGCAAACAAAAAGTCTAATTCATTCTCTTTAGATTTTAAAATAAAAAGGATCATTTTACATAGTAAATAATTAATTCATTTCTCAAAATGATAACCCCCTGCTAGTTACCTTCTGAATAAAAAACTATTTTTATGGTTTTGGATATAGGTAAACAGAAAGTTTTAATGCTTAAAAATATATGTAGATTCCAAAATGAATCTGAGGATACAGTATATTTAAATATACTTCAATATTAATGTTGAAATATGTTATAATTCATCAATGAGTTTATTTTTGGTTTCAGTATGAATTCATAATTAGACCAAACATGGTTTGAACAGTATATATTTGCAATGAAGAAACTGAATATTTGGGGTAATTGAATCATAAATTTTACCCATTATACCTGGACTTTATGTCTATATACTTCAAAAGAGCTCTAACATCCTTAATTGCATCCTGTATTATTTTTGTAAAATAGCTTTGCACAATTTATTGCACAATTATTTCAGAACAAAATGAGGACACAGAGATATCACATTCATTTTATTTTCTTTCCATTGTGTTTTATGGTTGTGTGAGGAACTGTGGTTCTATAATTTGTATTTTGTTTGAATATTGGACACTACATTAATTTAATTGAAATTTCTAAAAACTTAACAATCGTCCACAGTGAAGAAATACTATTTCAACATTTTTGGTAAATATAGAGATGTGCCACCAGATCTCCCACCAGGAAGGCTGACTGCATAACAGTGGAGAGGAAAGTTGGCAGACAGCTTCCAGCTTGTAAGTTATTCAGAGCCTGCCGCAGCTGCAAACACCTAACCTCACCCAACTTCATGCCCTTCCCAGGAAACCTGTATCCAGACTGAAAGAGATAAGGAGACAAGGGCCTTGCCCTTTTGACCCAACTGGGTATCATCTGATGGGCAACACTCCTGAGAGCCCCTTGCCAGGTTGACCAAGGCTTTTCTTTTATTATTTTTTTCTTTTTTCCTTTAACATCTTTATTGGAGTATAATTGCTTTACAACGTTGTGTTAGTTTCTGCTGTATAACAGAGTGAATCAGCTATATGTATACATATATCTACATAATGCCTCCTTCTTGCATCTCCCTCCCACCCTCATTATCCCACCCCTCTGGGTGGTCACAAAGCACCGAGCTGATCTTCCTGTGCTATACAGCTGCTTCCCACTAGCTATCTGTTTTACATTTCGTAGTGTATATATGTCAATGTTACTCTCTCACTTCGTCCAAGCTTACCCTTCTCCCTCCCCGTGTCCTCAAGTCCATTTTCTATGTCTGTGTCTTTATTCCTGTCCTGCCCCTAGGTTCTTCAGAACTTTTTCTTTTTAGATTTCATATATATGTGTTAGCATATGTGTTAGCATACGGTATTTGTCTTTCTCTTTCTGACTTACTTCACTCTGTATGACAGACTCAAGGTCCATCCAACTCACTACAAATAACTCAATTTTGTTTCTTTTTATGGCTGAGTAATATTCCATTGTATATATGTGCCACATCTTCTTTATCCATTCATCTCTGAACTTAGGTGGCTTCCATGTCCTGGCTATTGTAAACACAGCTGCAATGAACATTGTGGTACATGACTCTTTTTGAATTATGGTTTTCTCAGGGTATATGCCCAGTAGTGGGATTGCTGGGTCATATGGTAGTTCTATTTTCAGTTTTTTAAGGAACCTCCATACTGTTCTCCATAGTGGCTGTATCAATTTACATTCCCACCAACAGTGCAAGAGGTTTCCCTTTTCACCACACCCCCTCTAGTATTTATAGTTTGTAGATTTTTTGATGATTGCCATTCTGACAGGTGTGAGGTGATACTTAATTGTAGTTTTGATTTGCATTTCTCTAATAATAGTGATGTTGAGCATCCTTTCATGTGTTTGTTGGCAATCTGTGTATCTTCTTTGGAGAATGTCTATTTAGGTTTTCTGCCCATTTTTGGATTGAGTTGTTTGTTCTTTTGATATTGAGCTGCATGAGCTGCTTGTATATTTTGGAGATTAATCCTTTGTCAGTGGCTGCCTTTGCAAATATTTTCTCCCATTCTGGGGGTTGTCTTTTCATCTTGTTTATGGATTCCTTTGCTGTGCAAAAGCTTTTAAGTTTCATTCAGTCCCATTTGTTTACTTTTGTTTTTATTTCCATTTCTCTAGGAGGTGGGTCAAAAAGGATCTTGCTGTGATTTATGTTATAGAGTGTTTGCCTATGTTTTCTTCTAAGAGTTTGATAGTTTCTGGCCTTACATTTAGGTCTTTAATCCATTTTTAGTTTATTTTTGTGTATCGTGTTCGGAAGTGTTCTAATTTCATTCTTTTACATGTAGCTGTCCAGTTTTCCCAGCACCACTTATTGAAGAGGGAGTTTTTCCTCCGCTGTATACTCTTGCCTCCTTTATCAAACATAAGGTGACCATAGGTGTATGGGTTTATCTCTGGGCTTTCTATCCTGTTCCATTGATCTATATTTCTGTTTTTGTGCCAGTACCATACTGTCTTGATTACTGTAGCTTTGTAGTATAGTCTGAAGTCCAGGAGCCTGATTCCTCCAGCTCCGTTTTTCTTTCTCAAGATTACATTGGCTATTCGAGGTCTTTTTTATTTCCATACAAATTGTGAAATTTTTTGTTCTAGTTCTGTGAAAAATGTCATTGGTAGTTTGATAGGGATTGCACTGAATCTGTAGATTGCTTTGGGTAGTATAGTCATTTTCACAATGTTGATTCTTCCAATCCAAGAACATGATATATCCATCCATTTATATCACCTTTAATTTCTTTCATCAGTGTCTTATAGTTTTCTGCATACAGGTCTTTTGTCTCCTTAGGTAGGGTTATTCCTAGATATTTTATTCTTTTGTTGCAGTGGTAAATGGGAGTGTTTCCTTAATTTCTCTTTCAGATTTTTCATCATTAGTGTATAGTAATGCAAGAGACTTTTGTGCATTAACTTTGTATCCTGCTACTTTACCAAATTCATTGATTAGCTCTAGTAATTTTCTAATAGCATCTTTAGGATTCTCTACATTGACAGTTTTACTTCTTCTTTTCCAATTTGGATTCCTTTTATTTCTTTTTCTTCTCTGATTGCTGTGGCTAAAACTTCCAAAACTATGTGAATAATACTGGTGAGCGTGGGCAACCTTGTCTTGGTCGTGATCTGAGAGGAAATGGTTTCAGTTTTTCACCATTGAGAACAATCTTGGCTGTGGGTTTGTCATATATGGTTTTTATTATGTTGAGGTAGGTTCCCTCTGTGCCTGTTTTCTGGAGAGTTTTTATCATAAATGGGTGTTGAATTTTATAAAAAGCTTTTTCTGCATCTACTGAGATTATCATATGGTTTTTATCCTTCATTTTTTTGATACTGTGTATCACATTGATTGATTTGCATTTATTGAAGATTCCTTGCTTTCCTGGGATAAACCCCACTTGATCATCGTGTATGATCCTTTTAATGTGCTGTTGGATTCTGTTTGCTAGTATTTTGTTGAGGATTTTTGCATCTATGTTCATCAGTGATATTGGCCTGTAGTTTACTTTCTTTGTGACATCTTTGTCTGGTTTTGGTATCAGGGTGATGGTGGCCGTGTAGAATGAGTTTGGGAGTGTTCCTCCCTCTGCAATTTTTGGGAAGAGTTTGAGAAGGATAGGTGTTAGCTCTTCTCTAAATGTTTGATGGAATTTGCCATCTGTGAAGCCATCTGTTCCTGGGCTTTTGTTTGTTGTAAGATTTTTAGTCACAGTTTCAATTTCAGTGCTTGTGATTGGTCTGTGTATATTTTTTATTTCTTCCTGGTTCAGTCTCAGAAGGTTGTGCTTTTCTAAGAATTTGTCCATTTCTTCCAGGTTGTCCATTTTATTGACATATAGTTGCTTGTAATAACCATTTTATCTCCCAGCTCACTTATCTGTTCTTCTGCCTCAGTTATTCTGCTATTGATTCCTTCTAGAGTATTTTAATTTCAGTAATTGTGCTGTTCATCACTGCTGTTTGCTCTTTAGTTCTTCTAGATCCTCGTTAAATATTTCTTGTATTTTCTCCATTCTGTTTCTGAGATTTTGGATCAATTGCAGACAATTTTGTTATACCACTACTTAAATGAACCACGGCTCTTAATATCAACCTGAAAATAAACATTATGACATTTTAAGAGCTCACAGAACTTTATCTGTGGTCAGGTCATTATTAACCTCAAAGCACTACGCTTTCTGTTAGGGAGCACTTACTGTCCTTTAGTTTCCTGGTGTCAAGACTACCCTTCTATTCTCTGCTCAGTGATGCTGGGGTAGGAAATCTGCAAACTATATTTAGCCAATTCCTTTACCAGCTGAGAGTTACTCTCTCCTAGTAGTAATCACTGGTGGAAGATTAGAAAGCTGGAATGAGGAGAAGAGCTTCTAGCTCATTGGTCTGGTTGACCTCTCTCTGGTTAGGAAAGTTAAGTTCAGATTCCAGCATCTTTTGACACACCCAGCAGTCATGTGTCACTCCCTCTGGAGTATGCATAACAGCCCAGAAACATGAACTGAGGCGTTAGAGCTTCAGAAGCACCAATTTGTACCCACCCCTCCTCTGCTCTCTATACTCCATCAATCACAGCCCTTCATCACAGGTGTGAGCATCAGAGTCAGGATTCCTAGACTCAGGTGATATAACTTCTTCCCTTTGGTTTCCCTGCTCAAATAACAGTGGGGCCTTTATGCAATTTTGATTCTCTGGGTTCCCTTAGGATCCTTTTATCCTCTGTTGGGCTCCACCTATGAAAACAGATGCCTGTATTAAATCTCTGGGTTCTGTTTTTTTTTACTGGACCCTGACTGATACAGGATGTTTTCTCAGAACTGGGGTGGAGTGGAATATAAATTCTTATATATCAAGAAAATTTAGTTTATAAACATGAACACAACATGAAAAGATGTGACAGCATGAGAGCACGAGCCAAGTATTATTGAAATTCTTACATTGGAAAATCAATACAAAATACATGTTTAATAAAATCATAATGCTTTAAGTAGTGATCTTTTTTCACAGTGCATACATATACAAAACAAGACCTAAAATGAAGTTACCTAGAAAAGATAACTTCACCAACATCTAATTAGAGTCTGCTAAATTATAACTTACAAGATACATTGAGAAAATCGTCCATTCATTCAAGATTTGTAATTTCTTCTTTAAGACATAAAGTATATAACATCTTTGGTAAAAACCTTGCAATTGGGGGTAATATTTAACTCAATATTACCGACAAAACTATTGCAGTATGCAGCCTTGAAGATGTTCCCTACCTCATCCCTCCATTTCCCCTGCCTACGGGTATTCAAGCACTTGTGTAATACCCTACCCTTGAATATGGCCTGGACTTACTGGCTCATTTCTAGTGAATATGATATAGCGGACATGAAGAGCTGCAGTCTTTCTTGCTCTGTCTTAGACTGCCCACCCAGCTGGCAGCCCTGTGGAGAGGCCACATCACTATGCCTACAAACAGACCTTCTGAGGCCTGTCAATAATCGTGAAAGTAAGCTTGGAAGTGAATCCTACCCTAGTTGAAATATGAGACAACTGCAGTCCTAGCTGACACTTTGATTGCAGTCTCTTGAGAGGCCATTGAGCAGAAATACGCAGCAAATCTGTGCCTGACTTCCTGACTGACAGAAACCGTGAAATAATAAAAGTTTGCTGTTTTCAACCACTAAGTTTTGGAGTAATTTATTAGGCAGAAATAGATTACTAACACAGATTTTGGTGCCTGAATGTGAGGACTGCCATTACAAAAACCTAAAACGTGGGAACAACTTTGAAACCGAGCAGTGGACTTTAAGGAGAGTGTTAGTGAAAACTTAAAATGCCTTCAACATTCTGTCTGTGGAATTTAGGACTTTATGCTGCGGGTGAGGGCTTACAAGAAAGAGAGGGAAATCTTTCTGAAAAATGGAATAAGGAGAATCCTTGTTACTTAGTGGCAGAAAGATTAACAACACCAAACTGGATTGTGTAGAAAGTAGAACATATGCCTAATGAGCTGGGTGATCTCCCTAAAGAGATGTATAAGAAAAGAGATACATAAGAAAAAATATGTATAAGAAAAGTTTTGAAGGTGCAGCCTAGCTTCTTCATGTTGCTAATAGTGAACTGAAAGAAAAAAGAGATAAATTGAAAGACAGACTTAAAAAAGAGCCAAAACTTGACGGTTTAAAAAATCTTCAGCCTCTCCAGACAGCACATGATGCTAAAATTAAGAATGTACCAAAAGAGAAGGGGCCTTTGGACCTCCAGATTCTACTTGCAGGAAGCAGGCTACTACATCTGTTTAGCTACAAAAAAAAGTGCTACCTTTCATGCAATAGGTAAAATGACTCAGAGGGTGAAAACATGAGCCCAGAGATCAGACGTGAGTGCCAAGGAAAATTATTTCCAGGCCTTAAGGCATAATCGAGGAGCTCCTAACATTTCCATATATTTTAGAATTCTTATAAACAAGTGACTACTTGTCTCACTTCCCCCCTTTCTAAACTGAATGTCTATAGCAGTTATCCTATACCTGTCTCACCATTAATGTTAGGTATTTTGAGGGCAGACAACATGTCTTTTTGGTTTCCAGGGTCTACAGATTCAGAACTATAATTGAGGAGCTGTACTTAGAAAACAAACTTAAAGGGCTTTATCCATGTATGGACCTGAATTAGATGATGAGATTCTGGACTTTGAGCTGATTAAGTAATGGTATAAAGAGCTCTCTAAGGAGAAATACAGGATATATGTCAGAAAATAAAACTTTTGAAATGGAAAAGAGTTTTCAAAAACTATCCAAACTTTACTAATTTCTTAAAAGCATAAGAAGGAAAAAATAATCAAGAACATAATCTTTTCCTCATTTTTATTAGATTATGTTATTATTGAGTTCTAAGAGTTCATTTTATATGTGTGTGTGTGTGTACAAGTCCTTTATCAGATATGTGTTTTGAAAATATTTCCTTCCATTCTATGGCTTGCCTTTTTATTTTCTTACAATGACTATTGAAGAGCATCATAATTTTAACTTTGATGAAGTCCCATTTATCATTTTTTTGGATTTTATAATACATGATTTTTTTGTCCAGTCTAAGAAGTATTTGCCTAACCTATGGTCACAAAATTTTTTTCTTTGTACTCTACTAGAAGCTTTACAGTTTTACTTTTTACATTTAGGTCAATGATCAGCTCTGAATTAGGTATTGTAAATGTATAAATTAAGTTTTTAGGTTAAATTTTTTTCCCATGTGGATATTTAACTTTCCCATCATCACTATTTTTGAGTATTTCTCCCACTGTATATCTTTTATAAAAACTGAATTGACCATATCTGTGCAGGTGTATTTCTGAACTCTCTATTTTATGCCACCAATATATACGTCTAATACTTAAGTAATAGTACACTATCTTAATTACTGTAGCTTTATGGTAAATCTTGAAATCAGGCAGCTTAAATCCTTTAACTTTCCTCTCCTTTTTCTAAAATGTTTTGGATTTTCTAGGTCCTTCATATTTTCTTATGAATTTGAGAATCAGCCTGTCAATTTCTGAGAACTCCCAGTGAGGTTTTGATGGAATTAATGTTTGCCATGTTTTACATATGGTTGCTTGTTAAAAATTAGTAGTATACAGAAGAAAATAGCTTAGCTTTCAAAAGTGCTTACTCAAGGAAAATGCAAATGATTAGTTAGAGAGTAATATGGAAAACATTTGGCCAACAGGTTTTTTATCAATTAATAATTTTCTTCAGTAAAATACATAAATCCAGCAATAACTCTTAAATAAAAGAAATACAATATTGTCTAACTCCCTTTTTGTATCTAGCTTTACATCATTAAGATGTCTTTCTCACTAGATTACAGGTGAAAATCAAAATGGTAGTGCAAATTAACAATGCTTGCTATAATAAGCATAGCGTAAACAATTCTTTTATTTTTTTAACATCTTTATTGGAGTATAATTGCTTTACAATGGTGTGTTAGCTTCTGCTGTATCACAAAGCAAATCAGCTATACATATACATATATCCTTCCTCTTGCATCTCCCTCCCACCCTCCCTATCCCACCCCTCTAGATGGTCACAAAGCACTGAGCTGATCTCCCTGTGCTATGCAGCTGCTTCCCACTATCTATTTTACATTTGGTAGTGTATATATGTCCATGCCACTCTCTCACTTCATCCCAGCTTGCCGTTCCCCCTCCCCGTGTCCTCAAGTCCATTCTCTACGTCTGCATCTTTATTCCTGTCCTGCCCCTAGGTTCTTCAGAGCCTTTTTTTTTTTTTTAGATTCCATATATATGTGTTAGCATATGGTATTTGTTTTTCTCCTTCTGACTTACTTGACTCTGTATGACAGACTCTAGGTCCATCCACCTCACTACAAATAACTCAATTTCGTTTCTTTTTATGGCTGAGTAATATTCCATTGTATATATGTACCACCATATGACCCAGCAATCCCACTACTGGGCACATACCCTGAGAAAACCATAATTCAAAAAGAGTCATGTACCACAATGTTCACTGCAACTCTATTTACAATAGCCAGGACATGGAAGCAACCTAAGTGTCCATCGACAGATGAATGGATAAAGATGTGGTATAAACCCTTCTTAATTTTCTTATTGTTCATTAATGAGACAGCAACACATTTTATTTATATATTATTATATTCATTATAAACATATAGCACTCTTATTCTTCTCAGATGCCCCACTGAATGAGTTTGATGATACAATTCTCAAGAGAGAGAAATATATAGTGCTTTGTGGCTAAAAGCAAATTTTCTTTAAATAGATTATCTCTTTCATAGACTGAAAAGTACATGCAGTTCTTATAAACATTTAAATTCTGTTTAAGTAGTAGAATAACAATTTGACAATATACTTCAAACATTTTTTAGGTTTAAGTAGATACATTTATAAACAGTCAAAAAATATCTGTCAGCTCTTTTGGTCTACGATTATAATATATAGACTTAATAGAACAGCATCTCTGAACACTTGTACCTTTACTGGCTGGAATGACAACAGGAAATCATGTTGAGTGGAACCTAGAGAAATATGCTTAAGTATTCTGCTGTCTAGGGAGCAAAGGCTCTGAAATATCTCAGTCTGGCACTGTTCCCACTGAGTGAGCTGAAAAGGTCAGGCAAGGGTCTTTAGGGAGCTGGAAGGGGTCAGTGTTTATAGGTATGTTGGGTTATCTGTCACGCAGTTTCTCTGGATGATCAGTTTGAGATTTCCCACTGGCTAATCATCTTTCATAGTTATCATATCTAGACTGACACATATTATCTGAAACTCTGACCATTTCTTACTACATCCACTGTGAGTAACCACCACCATTTCTCAGCTGGGTCATTATTATAGATTCTTAACTGGTCTTTCCTCACATTTCTATATCTATTCTCTACTCAGAAGCCAGAGTGAGGCTTAGAATCATTATCCAGATCATCTCATTCTATTTTTCAAAACCATTCAGTGCCTCTCCATCTCACTCAAAGCAAAAGCCAAAGTTCTCACATGGTCTGAATGACCCTCCAAGGTCTGTGCTTCTCAGTAAAGTTTTGTCCCTGCTTCTCTCAAGACAGTATTAAAGGCCACAAGAATGAGTCAACATAATTCTACAGTCTGACATTTTTCTACTTAGCTCTCTAAACATCCAAACTCTGTAGGCATATGATATACGTCTTTCCACAACACACACACACACACACACACACACACACACACACACAAAGAGATAATTTAACCAGGTGCTTAATTACCAAATAAGGATTGCCAAATGCCCACTTGTTAGTGAATGTATTGGGTTGGTCAAAAAGTTTGTTCATTATGTTATGTAAACGTAACATCTTATGGAAAAACCTGAACGAACTTTTTGACTAACCCAATATATTCCCATCCTTCTGACAACTCCAAAAATTTCATACTTTAGAGCTTGTCAGAGGTAACAGCCTACTTGCAAGTATCAGATTAATTATTAGGAAACTTTTGACTGCAAATGATGCCAGTACATCTCAGACTAGCTCTAAGAAAAGAAAATATAGTGCCTAAATTGAGACTTTGAAAGGGGAAAATGAATTCAGGTCTCTCTTCTCCTATTGACTTGGCTTTGCTTCCTACTGTGCAGGGCTCCTTTTGTGAGCTCTACAGATGGGCTTCCATCATTCAAATAGGTGAGATGACCATCAGAGTCCTCAACATCACATCTCATAGTTTAGCAGGTTTAGAGGGGGTTTTCTTCCCTCTTTCCTGGTTTCTTAAAATTAATATTTGAGAGTATATCTCACTGGCACTGTTTAGATTACCTGCATAATTCTTTGACAAACACTGTTAAGAAAATCATAATTGGCCTGATCTTGATCACTGTTCCCGTAAAACCTGGAAGTGCCTTACCAGGATGACATACACAGGTAAGATAGTAATTCCCCAAAGGGAAGGATGCTACACAATGGGAAGAGGAAAATTCTCTGATATCTTGCTATGATATCATATATTTGCACTTTCGATGATAAGATATGGAAGCTAGTAGCATTTGCCAAATTCTGCATCTTTCACTATGATAAGAATTTCTACTCTGAACAAAAATGCAATGTCTTCCATCCCAAACCTGAAGAAGGAAACAGATATCCAGGTATGGGAAGCATAAAGAATCCATCAACAGAAGAATGGATAAAGAAGGTGTGGTATATATATGCAATGGAATATTACTCTGCCATAAAAATGAATGAAATATTGCCCTTTGCAGCAATGAGGATGGACCTAGAGAATCTTATGCTTAGTGAAATAAGGCAGACAGAAACAAAAACTGTATGTTATCACTTATATGTGAAATGTTGAAAATAAACTAATGAATATAACAAAACAGAAGAAAAGTGCAATATTTTTATAGAAAAAAATAGCAACAGGCTAAGTACTGAAGTTTTGCTCTTAAGAAACTTTATGGGTGACCCATACCAACGAGAAGTTGGGGACTACTGTGCTATTTATGAACATATTATATGGCTTAAAGCTATACATGGATAAGGTCTCAAAATGTTTAAATTCTATGATACAAATGGAAACAAACTGCTATAACTATTAATAGAAAGAAGAAAGGTTGTTGGATCCAAGAAGAGTTTATAAATTTTTCAATATAAAAATCAATTATAACACAGTGGCATAAATAAATTAATTAATCAATTCATCTAACAAAAAATACATAACACCTTTATACATATTTTTAAAATTCAATTAAAGAACAGAAAAAAATACTTATATAAATGCAGACATATACCATTTTCATAGTGATGAAAAATATCAATACTGTAAAGATGCCATTCTCTCCAAAATAATTTAAGTATATATTTAAATAAGTAAATTTAATTTATAAATGTAAAGAAATATGAACAAAATATGCAATTTCATAAAGGGGTCCTAAAATTTACATGAGAAAATAAATGCCCACAGTGAGCAAAAGCAATTGAAAAGAACACACATAAGAGAAGTCAAGGAAAATGCACCCTAACAGCTATTAAGCTAGCTGAAGCCATTGCAATTAAGACAATAAGGAACTGATATAGACAAACAGACCAAATAGAATCCAGAAATAAGTATGATTTATGTAGAGGTATCATCACAAATAAATGTGAAAATAATAGAATGTTCAATAAATTATTTGGGGAAATTTAACTCACTTTAAGAAAAAAAATATGATGCTATTATCATTAACTCACATCATAAATGAAAATAAGCCCCAGGTAGATTAAATGCCAGATATGACAAGCAAAATTATAAAGCCTGGAAGATAAAGCTAAGATGATTTATGGAGTGGGAAGGATTTCTTATACAGGGCCTAAAACGCAAGATCTAAGATAATTTTTAATGAATTTTACTACAAAATATAAATACATTTTATTTAGTTACTATAGCTTTGATCAAAACAATCTCCATACCCCATATAAATTTATCAATAATAATTAAGTAATTAATAAGTTAAAATATAGAAAATACTATTGGGAATATAAAAAGTAAATAAGACAAAAATCTCTATTTTCAAGTAGTTGACATGTGCATGGATAATAACTAAAATTCCAAGTAGAATCTGATAGATTTTTTTTAAGATAACTCAAATTACTGATCATTTTTCCCACCTTGTATGTTTTAAAGCATAATTTGTATGTGTTATCTTCTCCCTATTTCAGAGAATTCATTATAAATGATACATTCAATAATTTTTACGTTTTCATTTATGATAGTACCAGTCAAACTTACTAATATATTTGTAAAACTGCTTCAAAGAATCTATTTCCACTTAACTTTAACCTAACCTAAATAGGTTAGGTTACAATAGCTTTTTGGCTAACAAATCTGTGTGTTTTAATTACTGTTGTTAAAAGTGTAAAGGCTTTTCTCCCTCATGATTTTATTATGAAAATATCTACCTAAGCCATATACCATATGGACCACACTAGAGAAAATTTAATATGTTATAAAAGGCTGTACTCCTCTCTTTAATTAGGACTTTAATGCCAACAACAACCACTGCATCTTAAGTTAGCCACAAAATTATCAAATGCAATGCTTAGATTTAATTAAACATTTTATAATCTCTTTTAACCTGGCAAAGATGTTCACCCTTTTCCCAAGTCCAGTTATAAGAATAGAATGGTAAATAACTAATAAATTAGAATTAGGTTTATAATTTTATTTCCAGAAAAATTACATGTTTTTAATATGCATTTCAGCTTATCTGTAAATAACCTAAAAGTGATGTCAAAATCTTACCAGGTAATATCCCTTCTGTCATATTCAAGTATAAGCTGGTGGGTGCTGTGTGTCAAATGACCACAATTTTCCGAAAATATACAACATAATGAATCACATATTTTAAATGTTCATTAAATACCCATTTATTGTCATTTCTCTTAAGACAAAGATAACATGTACTCATTTGTGGAATATTGTAATAACCTTCTGTTATTTTTAAGGCAAAATGAAGCAAGCTCAAAATTATCAAAAAAGATGAGTTTATTTGGGAATAACAGAGGAATTACAATTCCAGACACACAAACAGGTATATCTGCTGAGGGTTTAGGGTAGGCTCTATATATGGTTAGGGAACATAACGAAGGGAGAGTGCAGTTGGAATCTGTTAAAATCAAAAACAAATGGAGACCAGATGTGAAAATTCCCTGAGCAGACAAAACCAGTCCAGACATATAAACAAAGCTCAATTCAGCTTATTTTTCAAGACCAACGAGACCTGGCTCATTTCTTGTTCATGCCTCTGGAAATCATAAGCAAACTTTCCCAAGGTTGATATGAGGCAACCCCTAACCAACTCCCTATCATTTAAGAAAATTCCAATATTATCAGTCATCTGTAAATCAGGCATTTATAGGAAATCAGTCTCTCAGTCCTTAAGTTTTGTTTTCTTAGGGCACATGCATGACATTTTCCATTTTATACTCTCTGGTTCCATTTCAGATTGATATTCTTTCTAACTATACTCTCCACCACCAGCTTCTCTCCTTTGAATTGTCCCAGCATAGCGCTGCTTGCTTATTCTTTCAAAAGCACCCTCAAATGATTTCTCTGTTCAAGAGTCATCAGTTCTCCACTGCCTATAGAAAAATGTCTACACTCATTATCTTACTTAATGTCTTTTATAACCTTGCCCAAATAGTTTTTCAATCGAATTTCCCAATACTATCGTACAGGAAATTTGCATTTAAAGACCAAGAGTCTACTTACCATCACATAACTCACTTGTAATTTAACTCAAATCATTGAGTACCTACTATGTGCCAGGTACCACCTTAGCACCCTTGTTCATCTCTTGTAAAATATGACATCGTTTGGTGATTTTAATTATTAAAAGTCTATGGGTCTTTCATGTCCCAGAACAGACACCATCTGTACCATAATACCTGTCCTAATTGCTTAAACTCAGTCATCTCTACTTGAGCCAAGAACCCATATTCTGTACAGTCGGAAATACTGACAAAGCGTACTTCCTTGTGTAGTGTTGTATATTTTCTTATAGTGTTATTTTATGTTTTGATATTTATTGGTTTATTTTACTATAATTCACATGTATATGTTTTGCAGAAAAAAATAATTGGTCCCTACAGTGCAGAGACAAAATACGGAATGTGAATAAAATACTGTTCCTGCTTTCAAGTGCTTATCAACCCCAAATAGATATCAGATGATCTCACAAATACTTTCCTCTGCTATAAACATCAATAGGCATCCAGCATATCAATACACACACACACACACACACACACACACACACACACACGGAACAGTCACATTAACTTCAAGAAAATACTTCTCTATAATTTATTTTCATTTCCCTCTTTCACTTTTAAGATGTATGAGAATTGAAACCATTTACCAGTACATGCACAGAGCTTACCATCTATACTAAAATTATTTCTAGTTTTTCACCGTCTTCATCAGCACAACCAAGTGGTCATAAAGCAGTTACGGCTTTTGAGCTTTTTTTGGTTGTGTTTTCCAGGAAACGCTTGCCCAGGAAGAAAAAAGTTACAAATAATTTTATTATTCATTTCAGGAACAGTTCCTGAGAGACCTATTTCATTGAACATCAGGTTACTGAGCATTTTAATCAATAATCTCAAATGACTGTTTTCTTTCCCAGACTCTTATTTTTTTTATTGAAGTATAATTGACATACAATATTATATTAGTTTCAGGTGTACAACATAGTGATTTGACATTTATATATATTACAAATTAATCACCACAATAAGTCTAGTTACCATCTGTCACCATACAAAAGTAATAGAGTATTACTGACTGTATCTCATATGTTGTACATTACTTCCCCATGACTTATTTATTTTATAACTGGAACTTTGTACCTCTTGATTCCCTTCACCCATTTTGCCCACCACCCAACTGACCTCTTCTCTGGCAACCACCAATTTGTTTTCTGTATCTATGAGTCTGATTTTCGTTTTTTTTGTTGTTGTTCAGTTGTTTTGATTTTTAGATTCCACATATGAGTGAAATCATATGGTATTTGTCTTTCTCTATCTGACTTATTTCACTTAGCATAATACCACATTTTCTTTATCCATTCACCTATCAATGGACACTTAGGTTGCCTCCACATCTTGGCTATTATAAATAATAGTGCAATGAAATAGGGGTGCATATGTCTTTTCAAATTAGTTTGTTTGTTTTCTTTGGATAAATACCCAGAAGTGGAATAATTAGAACTACCATATGATCTTCTAAACTCTTTCAATCCCTTTCCTCAAAACCCTCACTTTGTTGTATCCATGAGGCCTAAACTATCATACCATAATCTTTACCCAATCCTAATCAGACTATACTATCAAAAAGTTCATAAATTTCACAACTCTGTGTCTCCCCTTGGATATGCTAAGACTCTATCTAGGTAGTGCTCACTCTTATCACAGAAAGTAATGGACTCACCTTTGTCTTATTAACAAATTATTTCAGTGGTATTTTGGGGAGGCTAGTATTTAACATTTGTCATCATTATATATTATGTATTCATTTACAGTCTGTGTTCTTAGCTAGAAATTAGAAATTAAAACTAAAATCCCTAAGAGTAATTTGAGAGACTAAAGATTCTTGGTGCATAAGGTATGATGCAGAAAGGAATAGACCATACGCTTAGGAAAAAATTATATTTGATGTTTGAAACTTATTTTCTTTTAACACCTGAAGAGAAATTTTATATCTTGGGATTTACTCTCTCTGCATTCTGACATATCTTGATTATAAATGTTATTTAAAAACAAAGTGAAAGGGCTCCCCTGGTGGCGCAGTGGTTGAGAGTCCGCCTGCCGATGCAGGGGACACAGGTTCGTGTCCCAGTCCGGGAAGATCCCACATGCCGCGGAGCGGCTAGGACCGTGAGCCGTGACCGCTGAGCCTGCGCGTCCGGAGCCTCTGCTCTGCAACGGGAGAGGCCACAACAGTGAGAGGCCCGCATACCGCAAAAAAAAAAACAAAGTGAAACAAAAACTCAAAAGGCATAAGCACTTTGTGTCCACTTAAAAGTAAATAAGGATAGTTACGAACCAAAATTCTATCTCAATCTCTAATTGAGCCACATGGAGAAAGAAAGCTAACAGGAAATAAATTATTTGGGGGAATCATCATAACTAATCTTGGGAAAAAATGTGAGGATTATTCAAGTGAAAGACCAGGCTCAGAAACTGCCTTTTTGTTCACACACTGTCTATAGCACTGTGTCTCAAATATGCCACATGGACTGTATGTATTCTTTCGCCTGGTAACAGTTGGGGTTAATGTGAGATGACCACATGCCAACTCTTTACTTTCCATAATTAAGGGTTCAGAAACATTGAAGAAGAGTTAGAGAAACAGGATAGGATTGATGGGACTTCTCCTGGCCTTAGTTCCCTAACAGATGTAAAGTTGCTGGTAATCCTGCCCAAGCATGATAGAATCCAACCAGATTTGAGGAAAGTCAGTAATTACTGGCATTAGGTCTTTAGTAATTCAAGTGTCCAGCCCAGCAGAGGGTGGAGGTTGGGGAGAATATACAAGCTTATTTCGTTCACTTAAGGGAATATGAAACTCTATTATTAGGGAGGCCATACCTTCACCAATGGGCAATATATAGAGTTCACAGGTATCCTGAGAGCCATGACTGCTTCTTCCCATCCAATGTCTCAAAAAGCACAACCCTCATGAACATATACTGGCACATATCATCTCTAAAATAAAATGGACTTAGGTTAAACTGCATTGCAGTTAATGACTTAGGTTATCATGCAATGAGGACAGGAGAGAAAGCTGTATGGGAGTGAGAGCTTGAAGTGAGGAAAACTGCAGTTTTAGACAAATAACAGATGAAAACTCAGTACTCTAGGGAAACAATGTTGGGCTTCTGGAAAGCTACTAAAGAAGCCTTAAAAATTGTTAGTTTTTACCAAAAAAAGAGAAGAATTATACCTATGGGAGCCTGGGAGTAAAGAAGAAAATTTTAAAGGCATTTGTCTGAATCATTTACTGTCATTTCTAAAGGATGTAAACATTTCTAAAAAAAGTACATATTCACAATTTTAGAATTTGTGGATTAACCCCTTTGTATTACAGATGAGGAGCAGACAGCCAGAGTTCAAGTAACATATCCAAGGTTATATACATAGAAACAAAGCTGTTCAGGAATAGAACCTCAATTCTCTTACCCTTGAGAAAGGTTTTTTCCCCCTCTACAATATCACACTCTCTATTTCAATCAATTAAATTGTGTTCTGAATATTCATTATATAATCAAAAAACATTTTAAAGAATCTACCAGCCACTGGGCTAAGTACGAACAATGGTGATCAAAATGGGTATGCCTCCTCCCCTCGTGACCCTTACAGTTTGATATTATGAGAAGGAAATAATGGTAGAGTACACGTATCAGGTCCCATAGTGCTTCAAATAAAGTTGGGGAAGTGGGACTTCATGACTAAATGCAGACTAAAGGAATACACAGGGGGAGACATAGTTCTTTAAGTCAGAAACACAGATAGTGTTTACATTTTACACTTAAAGAGAATGGAGAAGGCATTGCTAGCTAGAATGGTAACATGAGCAAAGAAAAGGACAACTGGGTGAAAGAAAGCAATCTTGCATTGCTTTATACTTAAAATTCTTTTTACATATCTACATAATTTAATTTTTAGAAATATCTATAATTTAGTTTTAATTTTTTTGTATTTTGTATTTAAAATAGCTTAGATTTAGAAAGGCAATTAATGTGTTCAAGTCAGCTAAGCTAAAAAATGCCTAAACTTGGACTAGACCATAGGTTTTCTGATTTCAAGTCCAGTGCTTTTCTACTATAGTGTTGCATAAATCACAGCTCAGATACAATTTCCTGAAGCAAACAATCACAGTTGATGTTGTGCCTGATTTGTGTAACAAAAATTGGATCCGGTAATAGAAACGCCAACTTACAATCTTAATAACCTAATCATTCAGATCTGAAATTTGTTTTTCAAAATGTGTGACAAATTAGTTTGAAGTAATAATTTACTTGCTTTTTCCCCAAATTTTCCAATATGTGTTGTAATTCTATCACTGTTAATTGGACATTTGATGTTAATAACCATTTTGAAAACTTCAGTGCATTTGAATTATATAGCTAAAAGATAAGTCAATTTTTCGCTACATTTCCCTATTAAATAAATACTTATTACTAGGATAATCAAAGAAGAAATATATTTGAAGACCAGAAATTAGTTATAGAATAGAGAAAAAATTATCTAATCTTTATTGCATACATTATCCTACACTATTAATTTTAATCCCTGTATTTACATTATAGACAAAGAAATGTATAGAATTAATAAAAAATAAATTTATAAATAGTCAATAATGACTCACAAAGGCTGCTGCTATGAGACAAATGATAGAATTGACCTATTTTCCCTTTTTCATATTTTTAAGTATTTTATACTTTAGTCATATTCCTATATACAGAACTATCAATATATACCAGTTCTTAAAAGTAAAATAAGGTTTGCAATAGGGGAGAATGACTCTGACTCTATATGGGTCTGTTTCTTTAACTTTCTATTGTTTTTGCTATAAGTTAATTACTAAAGAGATGTTGCCTATAGTTTAAAGTATACATAATGGCCTATCCCTGGGAACCCTGCCTCCCATACAATGAGCTTAAACTAAAATACCTTTGTTTAGATCACAGGAAACATCTTGACCAGGCTTACCTGTGAATAGCTGCAGGAAAGAAGAAATTAACACATCCCCTCTGGAGTCTGGTGGGAACCAGGACATATCTGCAACAACTTATCACCTTTTTTTTACTCACCTCCCTGCCTTTGTTCTATAAAAGAAACTAGCATCCAAACTCAGGCAAGATGGTTCTTTGGGACACTTGTCCACTATCGTCTTCATCAGCCAGCTTTCAGAATAAAGTCATTTCTTGCCCCAACAACCCATCCCTCCACTTATTGGCCGGCCGTGTGGCAAGCAGTATGAGCTTGGACTTGGTAACAAGTTCACTCCCTTCCTCTACTGAAAAATGTGTAATATTTCATACCAATGACCATTGAACAGAGTATAGAAAGTAAGACAGAAAGAGTAAGAAAGGAAGAAAGCAAGCAAGCAAGAAAGAAACAAGAAAAAGAAAAAAAGGGAAAGAGAGAAAGAAAGTTAGACATCACAAACTCTTGGATTATGAATTTGGTTTTATGACCTTTATGTTTTTAATAATTTGATACCAGGTTATAAATGCTCAGAATGTGAAATGATGAAAGCAGAAAAAATATTAGAGGGATGTTTATTACATACTTAACATCTGAGAAGCCTATATTTTTAAAAATCCTTACATAAAGAGTATATATATATATATATAGATATATATATATATATACATACATATATAACTAGTTAATGTAGAAAGAAAGAGTTGCTAATTTGTGGCCATATCTATTATTAAGCTAATGGAGTACTTAACTCAAGCATAAACTAACTTTTTTACTGCTTTATGTTTCTAATATAACTTTAGAGCTTGTAGTTTACAATGTTTATAGTCTACTTTTTATCATATGAATGGCCCTGTTAGTACATAAGCATTTACAGTCTTAGTTATAGATGATGAACTGCAGGCTTCAGTGGTTAAGTGATTTTCTTAAGGCTACTTAACTAGTAAATAGTAAAGTCTAGATCCAACCATATCTTCTGAATTTAAAGGCAAGGCACGTTCTATTATAAATAATTCCTCTGAAAATGAGTTTTCATTACTTAGTAGTCATAATCAAGGCACATATGCTCACTAATTATTAATTCTAAGGATAGAATTCAAAACAGTCTAATGATTACTGAATTAGTTGCTATGGAAAGCAACTTGAGCATGCTTGAAAATTTTCAAATGCCTGGTTCTGCTCCAGATATCAAGCATGTTACCTACCAGAGAAATAGCTCTCTCTTAGCTATAAAATTTTGCTTCTCATCTCTTAGAATTCACCTAAGACTGGTGAGGAACAGAAGAACTCATCATTTCTTTTTCTCATTTCCAAAGCTCTATTTTCTGCAAAGAGGAAAAATCCAAAGTGGAATATCCCCCTGAGGTGAACCCCATGTTACAATATTGCCATGAAATGATGGTGTAAAAAAAGATGAGCACATAAAACAGGAGAACCTCTAGGAGATGTTTCCTTAAGGATGTGATATTGAGTTGAGGTTTGAAGGATAAGATCAACAGAATAGTGAAAATGTTTTAGGCAGAGAAAACAATGTGGACAAAGACCCTCTGACAAGAACATATGACACATTCAAAGAAATATTAAAAAGTCTACATGACTGGCTCAGACAGGAAAAACATGATGGATGTTGTGATAAACTTTTGACATAATTTCTCACTGCAGTTTCTCTATTGTCTATTGCATCTGCCTTTTGTGGCTTTTCTTTCTTTCTTTTTCTGTTTGTCCTGTTATCCTAGTCCTTTTAGTCTTTTATTTTCAAAAAATGGAAAATGAAACCCATTATCAGATAGTAAGTAAATTTATTAAGCTTCCAAGAACTGTACTAATAAGTAAAATATATATAGAATAAAGCACTCTTTCACATATTTTCTTTTGTTTTGTATTAAGTAGTTCAACATTTTAACTGTCATGCTTATTTAAGTTAACACAATCATTCAAAAATCATGATGATTCTGAAAATATAACAAGACTCTTTTTGTAATAATTTTATAGTCCATAAATAATGTATATTCATTTAGTAAAGATTAAATGAATTCAAAGTGAAAAATATCTAGATAATCATGTTACTCACTGAAGTCCATTAGAGAGAAAGTGAGAAACAGAGAGTTAATAAATGAATAACTGCCAAATAGAGAATATTTTGAAACCAGCTAGTAGAAAATATCAGAACTGGATATATAAATATATTTACAATTCCCATGGAGTGTATAGAATTTTCTAAGAGAATTTGGCACATCTCTTAGGTATCCAAATAACAAAATCTTGAAGTAAATGTAAGTTTCAGAACAGGCCTGTTGCAGGTGAGATGTGAATCATCCCTAGGTTTCTCATTATAGACTGTATAGTAGTCAGGAAGGAAGAAATAAAGTAGGATATCTGCTTCTTAATCTTCTGAGACCTAGTTGTATAAACCAGAACTCTGGACTGAAGATGTTGCAGAATGGAGAAAAAAGGTTGAGAAAGAAGCACCTTTGTAACTACTGACCCAAGTCACTTGAAACCAGATAAATAAATTTCTACTTGGGAGAACTATGAAAGCAATAAAAACTCCTGCAGATAAAAAAAAGGGGACACCAAACATGAGGGCAGACATGTTACCCCAGGGAGAGGACCCAGTAGATGTGGTGAAAAAGTATCCTTATAGAGTACAACCTAACTAAAACTTTCAGATGATTCTTATCATTCTCCCCAAATTTCCCCCACAAATTCTTGACGTAAATATAGGCAAAGTTTAAAAAATTGTCACTGATATGAACAAAGTAGCAGTTTTGTTTTGAAATCTCCCATTCAAAATATTGATGTTCTTTCTTAGTATATAGGACAACACACTTAACAACAAACACACAAGCACACACAAACAAAAAACACTTTCTCAGGGGAGAAAAAACAAAGAAAGAATGAAAACACACACACTTGAAACTAGAACACGCTAAGAGGAAATTCTCAAATTCTAAATGCTAACAGAAACAACAGAGAACTTTGGAGACATCAGGAAGCAGCAATGGGAGTGACAGTAGAATGGGGAAAGAGAGAAAGGCATTGAATGGCAGATACCCAAAATCAGAAGCAAAAGTGAGCTTTCACCTCATGTTGCATTTGCACAGGATGTGAGCATATGTGAAGGGATAGAGAGAAAGTGTAGAAATAACCCAGTGACACAAAGTTGGCAGACCTCATAAGGTATGAGGAATAAACATCTTCTAAAACAGAGGAACAGGGATTCCCTGGTGGCGCAGTGGTTGATAGTCCACCTGCCGATGCAGGGGACACAGGTTCATGCCCTGGTCCAGGAAAATCCCACACGCGGAGCAGCTAGGCCCGTGAGCCATGACTGCTGAGCCTGCGCGTCTGGAGCCTGTGCTCCGCAATGGGAGAGGTCACAACAGTGAGAGGCCCGCGTACCGCAAAAAAAAAAAAAAAAAAAAAATTAAAACAGAGGACCATAGCTTATAAGGAGGGGTAGGAATTTTGGAGATAACATCCAGGGAAGGAACTAGAGAACACAGGAAGCTCCCCAGAACATGACTGAGTTCATAAAAGTCAGAAGCAGGTTAGCTACCAATTGGCACAGCACTTAAAGAGAATAACTGCCCCCACAAAGTTCCCTGGGGGTAACTTCCTTGCCTTCTCCCCTTATGCAAAAAGCTGGTATAGAAAAATTAAACTTGGAAGCAGATTCTAGGACTAAGTTAACTGTTAAGAAACAGGCAAAACTCAGTTTCTTAGAAAAATAAAACATTTATAGAAACAAGGTCAAAATTTTAAGTCACACGGGAGATGACAGACCTGGTTAATAGTTAAGTAGAGAACATAAAGGACAGAAATAAAATAGTGAGCAAACTGAAACAAAAATAAACATTAAAAATTACTAGTAAGAAATTGATCACTGAATAGGGAAAGGATAGCCACTGTATGTATACTTGGAGTTTCCAAAGAAAAATATTAAAACAACTGGAGAGAACAAATGTTTAGTAATACAATTCAATAAATTCCTATAATAATAGACTAGAATCTGATGTTGAAAGGGCACTTTTTGTGACGGAGAAAGTTAACCAAGAGTGTTGAGCACCAAGTCAAATGTTAGAGAAATATTTAGATTTTTTAAATAAAATAATAAATTTTGGTTATTAGGCCAAAAGATCAACTCATACATTTTAGAGAAAAGGACTATGACTAGTATAAAATTTCTCTGCATTAACATTCAACATACACTAAGACAGGAGTGTGCATACTTTGGGATGAATATGACCATGTTTGCATTTGGGAGGGTAGCCATAGGACTGACTACATAGAAAAACTCTAGAATTAAGAAAATATTAAAATTAAGAAAACAGTTTATAGTTTAACAGTAAAAGAGACGTAGCTAAAGAGAGAATTAGTGAACAAGCAGAGAGTTCACAAACAAATATACCAACTAAAACATAGAGCAGGAAAAGAGAATTACAGAAAAAAAAGTTAAGAAATACACAGGCTATGGTGGAAAAGTACAACATAAAGTATAAATAAAACACTAAAAGGAGAGAAGATAGATAATGGGGCAGAAGAAATATTTGAAGGTTTTTGGGTAAGAATTTGTAATACCAATAAAAGACATTAACCTATATATTCTATAAGAACTAGGAACACCAAAGAGGAAAAACATGATAAAAACCATACTTAGGACATCATAATAAAATTTCTGGAAAAAAAAAAGAAAAATATTTTAAATGCAGCAAGGAAAAAAAAGATAGTTCTGCTATAATGAGACATATGTGTTCCTATAAATCATTGTATTATGCAAAATGACATAATAAAGTCCACAGGAATTATGGGTCAACAGGGCTGCAGGCACAATATTCAAAAACTGTCAGTGACACATTAAAAAAACAACAACAACAACATGGGACTCTAATAAAACAGTAGTACAATTTTATACACATTAAATGATTAAGAAACACATAAATACTATAATAAATATGGCACTTTGCCTTGAAAAATGCCCAAAGTTTGTGAAAGAAACTGTGGGAAGAGTTGCAGCTAATACACAATCTTATGAAAATTAAAAAAAACAAAGCAGCTCTCTCTGATTATCAGTCCTTTCAATACCTACTTTCTAGAATTATTTTGAGTATAAAATATAAGCAAATTGCTTAGAAGAATGCCTGGCACTTTATGTGTTCACTAATTGTCATTAGTCCTCAAGGAAATACAAATAAAAACCACAGTATGATAGCACTTCATACCCAATAAAATGGCTGAAATAAAAAGGATTGACTATGCCTAGTGGTGACAAGGATGTGGAGCAACTATAATTCTTATATATTTTAGATGAGAGTGTAAAATGTTACAACTACTTTGGAAAACCTTATACAATTAAACATATATTCATTCTATGTACCAGAGATAGCAATTCATGGATATATACCCAAGAGTATATAATGTATATACTAATAAAAGATTTGTAAACTAATATTCATAACATTTTTATTCATAATAGCTAAAAACTGGAAACAACACAAAAGTCCATTGACAAGAGAATAAATATGAAAGTTCTGGCATATTCTTACATTGTGATAGTACTCAGTAATAAATGATATAAATTACTGCTTTGTGAAACACCACAGAAAATTCAAAAAAATATATCATGGATGAATTTTTTTAAAAAAACAAAACATTGCTGAGTGAAAGAAGCCAGATGAAAAAATTTTACAACACAATTTATATGTAGTTCCAGAACTGAAAAATCAAAGCTGTAGTGATAAAAATCAGATCAACGGTTACTCAGAGGCCAGGGCATTGAAAGCAAAAGTTCAGGAGGACCTTTCAATGATTATAGAAGTAATTTTTATCTTGAGATTGTGGTTCCACAAGTATATAAATTTGCCAAAACTCATCAAATTGTAGTCTTAAAATCTGCTCATTTTAATTTATGTAAACTTTACCTTGGTAAAATTGATTTAAAAGATCTGAAAACAACCCAAATATCCATCAACAAAAGAATGGATAAAACATTTGGAGTATACTCATATAATGGAATACTCCTAGGATATTAAAATGAATGAAGTACTGATTCATGCAACAATTGGATAAATCTGAAAAACACTGTGTTAAGTATAAGAATCCAGAAACAGAGCACCTGATGTATAATTGCATTAACATGAATTTCTAAAACCAGCAAACGAAGCTAAGGTGCTAAAAGTCTGAATGGTGATTGCTTTGGGGTGGTTTTGGGAGATTAGATAGAAAAGGGAAAAGCATAAATTTCTGAGATGATGGGAATGTCCTATATCTTGATTTGACAAAGCTTGTTAAACATACAATCAAAATTTTAAAATTTTCTTGCATGCTAATTATACTTCAATGATAAACAAGAACATACATATCTATGGACGTATGTCTTTGAAAAGAAATACAATAAATATTAAAGTTCAAACTATGTTTTTAGTAGTGTTAAACTAGTATGTAAACTAACTGATGTTTCTAGTAAACATAGAAACTGATGTTTACATAGAAACTGATGTTTCTATGTAAACTAACTGATGCATAAAATTCAAGTTCTCTGACAATAAATTCAAAACTGAAGAGAATAGGGAGAAAAAATTCCGTTAGTCAAAGAAAACATGAATGATTTGAATTTGGGGATGGAAATATGTAAGTAATACAAAGACAGAAAACATCTTATAACTGAACATATTGGTTTACTGTCTCTCGTAGAAATTAAAAGAAAACAAAATATCAATGTACAATATTTGCTTGACGTTTTCAGAGTCAGCTTCAAAAGGCAACCTATTGTCTTATATATCAAGATCTAATCATGCAGCTCAGTGGCCTGAATCTATGCCTTTGCTGCTTGAGAGTGAATTTTGCCCATAACTATAGCTAAAGGCTAAATTGGAGCTCCAATCTATCATCTGTTTAAATTTCTTTTACTCATGATGACATAAAAATTACTAGGTAGAGGGGCTTCCCTGGTGGCGCAGTGGTTGACGGTCCGCCTGCCGATGCAGGGGAAACGGGTTTGTGCCCCGGTCCGGGAAGATCCCACATGCAGCGGAGCGGCTGGGCCCGTGGGCCATGGCCGCTGAGCCTGCGCGTCCAGAGCCCGTGCTCCGCAACGGGAGAGGCCACAACAGTGAGAGGCCCGCGTACCGCAAAAAAAAAAAAAAAAAATTACTAGGCAGATAATGTCTATCTCTTCTGTAAGACTCCTGTGCTGTGCTTTTCCATTTTATTTAGTAGTTTTGAAAACATGTTTACAAACCAATAATTCCCCTCCAACCTAATGCAACATTTTTTTTCTCTAAATTTAAGATTATATTTGTATTTTAAGGTGAAAGACAGAAATCAGTTCAAATATAAGTTGGAAGACCCTAGCTTGACCCCAGAGGATTGTGCATCAGACCAAATGTTTGTGGGTCTTGTCTCTCCTTCACGCTATTTATCGCCTGTGTTCTACAATTTCAAACTCCCTGTAATATTCTAATTTGCAATATTCTAATTTGTTGCCACCACTCATTTATAATTCAGTCTTCATGTCATCTAATTAGTATCCAGAAATTTACACTGCCTATTTGTAACATAAGCTCAACCCAGACAGAATTCTCTAAATCAGTGGTTTTTAATAATTTTTGGGCTCATGGATGCTTTTGAGAGTGTGATAAAAGTATGAACTGACTCTCCCAAGGAAATATATGTGTGCACAGAGACACATACATGTGCACATTTACACGTATATGTCCACATATTTATTACATATATATATATATGTGGATTATCAAATTATATATTCTATTGTCAAAAAAATTTTTTTTAAGTGAAGGACCCTCCATGGATCTTGTAGGTTTTTCTGGACACCTGATTGAAGTAGGTCTCCATATTTGGTTTTACTTATTCTGGGCTCTAGCGTTTGGGCAGATACAGATTTCTCTGTATACCATTATCTGATGTAGACTTTTACTCAAAGTTTTATGAAATTGGCAGAATTTATTAATAATAACTAAACTGAAGAATAAATATCCAGAATAATAAGTGATATAGATTGTGATTCTAAAACCTGTTTCTAGAACACTAACAACAACAAAAAAAGCTATCATATAAATACTGACTAGGGGAAGTTTTGATAATATTAAGACCATGGAAGGACGAATGTTTTCCTCTCTTCCTGCTGCATTAAATGTAATGAAGTCCATTGTTCAGTTTGGTAAAGGCTCCAGCCACTTCTCTACATAAGCAGAAAAAGATGATCATATTGGAACAGATCTTTAATCTTTAGAGACCTTTGAGAAGCTCTTAGTTTACACAAATTTAAATAAAATAAACACTTTGTGCAAAAAAGAAAAATTCTCAATACAGCATGACTGCACTATGCCTTGTTATTAATATTCAGGAATCTGAAGAGGATGGACCTATGTATACAGGGTATAAGAAAACTAGAAATCTTGGTAGCAAGATTAAGCAAGGAAGGAAATCACTCAGTCTCCTTCTCCCTAGGCTTCAGAGTTCTGCAAATCTGTCAGATGGATCTCAGTATCTTTGATCAAGGGATCATTTACTGCTATTTACCATCATAAATGACATTCATTGACTGACCATGAGAGAAGAGAGAGTCAGAATTTTGTGACCTTAACAAAAGGACACAGAGGTCCTCTTACAGATGATTTGATTTGGAAAAGATGATGTATAGACTTTGAAGCTTGTGGTTGGGGAATGTTAGTGGTCCAAGGAGGCTCCTCTGTTACCTACTGCTGGTTCCACTGTTCTGACTGAACCTTGACAGACACATACATTGAGAGTGGTTCCAGAGGATCAGACTCTTAAGGATAAGTTCTATGAATTTGTTCTAAGATTTATGAAATGAGATCTCTGATCTGATTAGATATAAAAGCATTAATGACTCTGCTTCCAATGGTAAAGGAGGCATGATATTCTATGACATGCATAGGAAAACAGTTACTCAAATTATCATGCTAAGATGCTTGTAATCAAGTGTCGAAAGGCAAGGCTGTGTGTGATTATGTATTCACTCCCATAGAATATTTTAGTGAACATAAACAGAATAGGGCAGATGGTTAGTTGCTTGCTTCTCTGTGGTTGCTTGCTCCAGCTGTGCTGGAGGGTTTGAGAAAAGAAAATTATGCACTCGGGCCTTTAAATTCCTAGTTCAAGGCCTTAAGTGAAAGCCTCTATGACTTTGCTGAAGAAAGTCTTATTTCTGTAGCTACAGGGCCAAGACTTCTGAAAACCAAAACAAGCAAATTGAACTCCTAAACTTGTGGGGTCTCTTTTATTAAAGTTAGGTCATTCATTGGGAAGGAATGAGATTCTGACAATTGTAATGGGGTTAGAGGACAGATTCCAATATGGGAAACTTGGAATTAGGCTGAGAGAACCGCTCGGTCGTGAACCTGTGCTACATTTTCTGAGAAAGAAACTTCACTCAAAAGAGCCCAAAAGGTGGAGCTCAAAGCCATGGAGAATTATTCCAAAGCCTTAAGACAATTCAAACTTCCAGCATTATTCAGTATGGACTTTAGAAATTCTATGGACCAGTGATCAAATTTAGCCTCCCATTTCCCACATTTTGAACAGGAATGTCTATAGTGGCTATCCTATATCTGCTCCACCATTGTATGTTAGGTGTATGGGGAGCAGATAACTCATCTGTTTAGTTTCACAGATCAAAAGGAAGTGTGTTCAAGAAGCTGTAAAGAAATTACACTTGAGGAGCCTCATCCATGCCTGGACCTGATTTAAAGGACAAGGCTATGGATTTTGAACTGATGCTATGAGATGAGACTTCGGGCACTCTTGGGAGGAAGAGAGTGTATTTCATATGTGGGAGGGCTGTGAACTATTGGGGCCCAAAGGGCAGATTATGGAAGCCAGCATCCAAGATAGCACAAATCATCTTACCTCCTGGAATTCAGTCTTTGCATGATCCCTTCCCCTTGTGTGTGGACTAGATTTAGACTTACATCTAATACATAAGGTTAAGTGATAATTTACTTCTGAGATTAGGTTATAAATACCTGAGGTGCATTCTTACTTCCTCCAAGATCATTTATTCTGGGTGAAGCCAGTAGCCATGTGAGATTCCTATAAAAGGTCCACATACAGAGGCCAACATCCAGGGATGAATTGATGCCCTCAATCCAAAAGCCCACAAGGAACTGAGATCTGCCAAAAATCTCTGAGTGACTTTGGAAACAAATTCTACTCTAGTCAAGCCTTCAGATGAGAATGCAGGCCCAGCTCAGAGTGTGACTGAAATAATGAGAAATCTTGAGCCAGAGTTACCCACTTAGGCTTCTCCTGAACTCATGATCCACAAGAATTATAATATTTGCAGTTTTAAACTGCTAAATTTTGGAGTAATTTGTGGTACAATATATAACTAATATAGTACTGCTAAAATGAATAAACAGAATTGTAAGAGATATAGACTGTGGTTCTGATAGCAGTATCTTAGGTTTTCTACAAAGCAAGTGAAAAGTAAACCTACCAGCCTTTTCAAGGGAAGGATAACTTTTCTGGTCTGGTTTGCATTATATATGTTGTTCACTTTTGATGATTCTCTTTAGTGGATCTAATATTCTTTTATTTCTTCATATCATCACTATTAGAATTCCACTTATTTGTTACAGTGCCCTTACTATTAAGTTCTTAGCCTTTGTATGCTCAATGCTGCAAGTACCACTTAAGAACTGAAACTTTATCAGTTGATATTCAATGCAGTCTATTTCTAATGTGTTTTACAAAATGCCAGCTTTCTGCTTTACTTGTTAACCTTGGGAATGACTATTATCTGTTTGGCCCTGCAGTTCCTAGTTCCTTCTGTAACTAATCAGTCTGTCTTTTTTTTTTTTTTTTTTTTTTTTTATCTTGAACTCATACTAAAAGTCAGCCATGTCATCTCTGCATGCTGGGGCAAATGTGAGTTTTTATTCTTGATTTTAACCAGTAGTAGGAAAAGGGAGGGAAAATATGCCTGCAATCTTATATAGTTACACAGTAGCACTTTTACTGAAAATTTATTTGAGGGGAATAGTCTTAATTTATGCCTGTTGTCCTAGCATAATTTTTAGCATATCCTTTTACTCTAGAGTGTGTCTAGATATAAATGATAATTCTTGACAACTGCATTTTTAATCCAAAGTGTTCAATCTAAAGAGGCAGTGTTAAATTGTGGTAAGGAGTGCCATTTTTGTCACCAGAAAACTGTAATGAAATTCTAATGCTATCTTTTTTCAGCTTTTTTGCTCTGAGGCAAATTATTTACCTGCTCCTCGTTTCCAAAATAGAAAAAAAAAAAGTAATATGAACTCATAGATTTGTTATGAGTATTTAATAAATTAATACAAGTAAAATCCTAAGAAAAGTAACTGTCATACAGTAATCAGTAAATATGAATATTGCTATGGTTAATTTTCTGTGTTAACTTGACTGGGTCATGAAGTACTCAGATATTTGGCCAAACATTATTCTGGATGTTTCTAAAAGGGGGTATCTGAATTAGATTAACATTGAAATTCGTAGACTGAGTAAGGCAGATTGCCCTACCTAATGTGGGTGGGCTTCATCCAATAAGTTGAAGGCCTGAATAGGATAAAAAGGCTGACCCTCCCCTGAGTAACAGAGAATTCTTTCTGAATGACTACCTTCAAACTGGAACATTGGCTTTTTCCTGCCTTTGGACTTGAACTGAAAGATCAGTGCTTCCTGAGCCTTGAGGCTGCGGTCTTCAGACAGGAACTACACAATTGGCTCTCCTAGGACTCCAGCGTGCTGACTCACCCTGTACATCTTGGGAGTTGCTGGCCTCTATAACTGCATGAGCAATTCCTTTAAATAAATAACCAATCAAACTAACAAACATCTTATTGATTACGTTTCTCTGGAAAATCCTGACTACTACACGTATTACATAGTCTATGAGAAAATTGCTTAATAACCAGTTGTGTATGCTAGAGAAGGAAAAGGATATATTCTTCAACTTTTCCACCTGTAGCTTTTTAAAAGGGGAGAATTTAACACTGATCCTGAGCAAATCCATTTACAAAATGGTCTGTAGGGAATCTGATTAAATTAGCTTACAATTTAAAAATATGTAGTATACTATAATTCAGGAATTGGGTTCTCAGAATTTTGATATCGTGGTGAACATGATGACAATGATGACCACGGTTATGGAAATCAAAACAACTATTACAGTCATCATTTACCTTAATACAAAGTGACTAAGACTTGAACCCAGTAGCGAGGCAGACAATATTTTAAAATGTCAAAAAAAAAAGGTGTTTCTTATCATTAAAATAAAAATCATTCAAATTAAAATAATAATGAAGCACAATTAACCTATTAGAATAGCAAAATATTTTCTTTACTTTTCAAGTAACAATAATTGATTTTGAACAGTATCCTGTGAAATGGGTAGTTTCTTAAGAAAATAATCAGACAGTCACACTCAAAAAACCAAATAAATAAAAATGCTATTTCATTGAACTTTAATATTCTTTGTTGTTTTCCTTGAATATAAATTAATAGAACAAATTCCAACCATTCCAACCAAGAAAAAGAGACTTTTTCTTCCCTCTTTGTTTCCTGGTGCGCGAGGAGAGGAGATTAAGAGCGCTGCTTAAAGGAGGTCCAGAGACAGGTGCGAGCCGCGGCTAACTGCGCAGACCCCAGAGAAAGGCATGAGACACTAAGGCTGCTGCCGCCGCCACCAAGAAGCCTGTGTGCGAGCACAGGGCACTCTCCACACCTCCCTTCCGGGGGGGCCTATGCAGCCCGCCACTGCCAGGGTCCCGGGATCCAGGGACAACTTCCCCGGGAGAACGCATGGCGTGCCTGTTCAACGTCACGCTGACCTCTGCCACCGTAGGTTCGCCCCGCACTCCGTACCCTCCCTCCTCCCGGCCTGAGTGAGCCAGAGCCCCCAAGTCAGCTGCTCCTTTAACCCCCTCCTGTCTGAGCGAAGAACAGACGCCCTCCAGCGACCTACATGCAGAGGCAGGGCCAAATCCAAAGCTGAACCCCGGGAGCTGTGCGAACAAAGAAGAGAAAGGGAAATCTCTCCCAGCAGCCTCAGGAGAAGCGGATTAAAGCTCCACAATCAACTTGATGTACCCTGCATCTGTGGAATACCTGAATAGACAACGAATCTTCCCAAATTGAGGAGGTGGACTTTGAGACCAAGATTTATTATTGTTTCCCCTTTTCCTCTTTTTGTGAGTGTGTATGCTTCTGTTTGAGATTTTGTCTGCATAGTTTTGCTTTCACCATTTGTCCTAGGGTTTTATCCGTCCGTTTTTTTGTTGTTGTTTTGTTTTTACTTTTTAAAAAACCTTTTTTCGTAATAATTATTTTTATTTTAATAACTTTATTTTATTTTACTTTATTTTATTTCATCCTCTTTCTTTCCATTATACCTTCCTTTCCCTCTCTCTCTCTCTCTCTCTCTCTCTCTCTCTCTCTTTCTTTCTTTCTTTCTTTCTACTTTTTCTCCCTGTTATTCTGACCCGTGTGGATGAAAGGCTCTTGGTGCTGCAGCCAGGAGTCAGTGCTGTGCCTCTGAGGTGGGAGAGCCAACTTCAGTACAATGGTCCACAAGAGACCTCCCAGCTCCACATAATATCAAACGGCAAAAATCTCCCAAAGATCTCCATCTCAACACCAACACCCAGCTTCACTCAACGACCAGCAAGCTACAGTGCTGGACATCCTATGCCAAACAATTAGCAAGACAGGAACACAACCCCACCCATTAGCAGAGAGGCTGCCTAAAATCATAATAAGTCCACAGACACCCCAAAACACACCACCAGACGTGGACCTGCCCACCAGAAAGACAAGATCCAGCCTCATCCACCAGAACACAGGCACTAGTCCCCTCCAAAAGGAAGCCTACACAACCCACGGAACCAACTTTAGCCACTGGGGACAGACACCAAAAACAACGGGAACTACAAACCTGCAGCCTGCAGAAAGGAGACCCCAAACACAGTAAGATAAGCAAAATGAGAAGACAGAAAAACACACAGCAGATGAAGGAGCAAGATAAAAACCCACCAGACCTAACAAATGAAGAGTAAATAGGCAGTCTACCTGAAAACGAATTCAGAATAATGATAGTAAAGATGATCCAAAATCTTGGAAATAGAATGGACAAAATGCAAGAAACATTTAACAAGGACCTAGAAAAACTAAAGATGAAACAAGCAACGATGAACAACACAATAAATGAAATTAAAAATACTCCAGAAGGGATCACTAGCAGAATAACTGAGGCAGAAGAACGGATAAGTGACCTGGAAGATAAAGTAGTGGAAATAACTACTGAAGAGCAGAATAAAGAAAAAAGAATGAAAAGAACTGAGGACAGTCTCAGAGACCTCTGGGAAAATATTAAATGCACCAATATTCGATTTATAGGGGTTCCAGAAGAAGAAGAGAAAAAGAAAGGGATTGAGAAAATATTTGAAGAGATTATAGTTGAAAACTTCCCTAATATGGGAAAGAAGATAGTTAATCAAGTCCAGGAAGCAAAGAGAGTCCCATACAGGATAAATCCAAGGAGAAACATGCTAAGACACATATTAATCAAACCAACAAAAATAAAATTCAAAGAAAATATATTAAAAGCAGCAATAAAAAACAACAAATAATGCACAAGGGAATCCCCATAAGGTTAACAGCTGATCTTTCAGCAGAAACTCTGCAACCCATAAGGGACTGGCAGGACATATTTAAAGTGATGAAGGAGGAAAACCTACAACCAAGATTACTATACCCAGCATGGATCTCATTCAGATTTGATGGAGAAATTAAAACCTTTACAGACAAGCAAAAGCTGAGAGAGATCAGCACCACCAAACCAGCTTTACAACAAATGCTAAAGGATCTTCTCTAGGCAAGAAACACAAGAGAAGGAAAAGAAAGACCTACAATAACAAACACAAAACAATTAAGAAAATGGGAATAGGAACATATATATCGATAATTACCTTAAATGTAAATGGATTAAATGCACCCACCAAAAGACACAGACTGGCTGAATGGATACAAAAACAAGACCCACATATATGCTGTCTACAAGAGACCCACTTCAGACATAGAGACACATACAGACTGAAAGTGAGGGGATGGAAAAAGATATTCCATGCAAATGAAAACCAAAAGAAAGCTGGAGTAGCAATTCTCATATCAGACAAAATAGACTTTAAAATAAAGACTATTACAAGAGACATAGAAGGACACTACATAATGATCAAGGGATCGATCCAAGAAGAAGATATAACAATTGTAAATATTTATACACCCAACATAGGAGCACATCAATACATAAGGCAAATACTAACAGACATAAAGGGGGAAATCAACAGTAACACATTCATAGTAGGGGACTTTAACACCCCACTTTCACCCATGGACAGATCATCCAAAATGAAAATAAATAAGGAAACACAAGCTTTAAATGATACATTAAACAAGATGGACTTAACTGATATTTATAGGACATTCCATCCAAAAACAACAGATTACACATTTTTCTCAAGTGCTCATGGTACATTCTCCAGGATAGATCATATCTTGGGTCACAAATCAAGCCTTGGTAAATTTAAGAAAATTGAAATTATATCAAGTATCTTTCCCGACCACAACGCTATGAGACTAGATATGAATTACAGGAAAAGATCTGTAAAAAATACAAACACATGGAGGCTAAACAATACACTACTTAATAACGAAGTGATCACTGAAGAAATCAAAGAGGAAATAAAAAATACCTACAAACAAATGACAATGGAGCCACGACAACCTAAAACCTATGGGATGCCGCAAAAGCAGTTCAAAGAGGGAAGTTTATAGCAATACAATCCTACCTTAAGAAACAGGAAACATCTCGAATAAACAACCTAACCTTGCACCTAAAGCAATTAGAGGAAAGAAGAACAAAAAAACCCCAAAGTTAGCAGAAGGAAAGAAATCATAAAAATCAGATCAGAAATAAATGTAAAAGAAATGAAGGAAACAATAGCAAAGATAAATAAAAATAAAAGCTGGTTCTTTGAGAAGATAAACAAAATTGATAAACCATTAGCCAGACTCACCAAGAAAAAAAGGGAGAAGACTCAAATCAATAGAATTACAAATGAAAAAGGAGAAGTAACAACTGACACTGCAGAAATACAAAAGATCATGAGATATTACAACAAGCAACTCTATGCCAATAAAATGGACAACCTGGAAGAAATGGAAAAATTCTTAAAAATGCACAACCTGCCAAGACTGAATCAGAAAGAAATAGAAAATATGAACAGACCAATCACAAGCACTGAAATTGAGACTCTGATTTAAAATCTTCCAACAAACAAAAGCCCAGGACCAGATGGCTTCACAGGCGCGCATTCTTTCAAACATTTAGAGAAGAGCTAACACCTATCCTTCTCAAACTCTTCCAAAATATAGCAGAGGGAGGAACACTCCCAAACTCGTTCTATGAGGCCACCATCACCCTGATACCAAAACTAGACAAGGATGTCACTAAGAAAGAAAACTACAGGCCAATATCACTGATGAACATAGATGCAAAAATCCTCAACAAAATACTAGCAAACTGAATCCAACAGCACGTTAAAAGGATCATACAACATGATCAAGTGGGGTTTATTCCAGGAATGCAAGGATTCTTCAATATACGCAAATCAATCAATGTGATACACCATATTAAGAAATTGAAGGAGAAAAACCATATGGTCATCTCAATAGATGCAGAGGAAGCTTTCGACAAAATTCAACACCCATTTATGATAAAAACCCTGCAGAAAGTAGGCATAGAGGGAACATTCTTCAACATAATAAAGGCCATATATGACAAACTCACAGCCAACATCGTCCTCAATGGTGAAAATCTGAAACCATTTCCACTAAGATCAGGAACAAGACAAGGCTGCCCACTCTCACCACTCTTATTCAACATAACTTTGGAAGTTTTAGCCACAGCAATCAGAGAAGAAAACAAAATAAAAGGAATCCAAGTCAGAAAAGAAGAACTAAAGCAGTCACTTTGCAGATGACATGATACTATACATAGAGAATCCTAAAGATGCTACCAGAAAACTACTAGAGCTAATCAATGAATTTGGTAAAGTAGCAGGATACAAAATTAATGCACATAAATCTCTGGCATTCCTATACGCTAATGATGAAAAATCTGAAAGTGAAATCAAGAAAACACTCCAATTTACCATTGCAACAAAAAGAATAAAATATCTAGGAATAACCTACCTAAGGAGACAAAGTATCTGTATGCAGAAAATTATAAGACACTGATGAAAGAAATTAAAGATGATACAAATAGATGGAGAGATATACCATGTTCTTGGATTGGAAGAATCAACATTGTGAAAATGACTCTACTTCCCAAAGTAATCTACAGATTCAGTGCAATCCCTATCAAACTACCACTGGCATTTTCCACAGAACCAGAACAAAAAATTTCACAATTTGTATGGAAACACAAAAGACCCCGAATATGGGCTTCCCTGGTGGCGCAGTGGTTCAGAGTCTGCCTGCCGATGCAGGGGACACGGGTTTGTGTCCCGGTCCGGGAAGATCCCACATGCCGTGGAGCGGCTGGGCCCATGAGCCATGGCCGCTGAGCCTGTGCGTCCAGAGCCTGTGTTCCGCAATGGGAGAGGCCACAACAGTGAGAGGCCCACGTACCACAAAAAAAAAAAAAAGACCCCAAATAGCCAAAGCAACCTTGAGAATGAAAAACGGAGCTGGAGGAATCAGGCTCCCTGACGTCAGATTATACTACAAAGGTACAGTAATCAAGACAGTATGGTACTGGCACAAAAACAGAAATATAGATCAGTGGAACAGGATAGAAAGCCCAGAGATAAACCCACACACGTATGGTCACATAAATCACAGCAAGATCCTTTTTGACCCACCTCCTAGAGAAATGGAAAAACAAAAATAAACAAATGGGACCTAATGAAACTTCAAAGCTTTTGCACAGCAAATGAAACCATAAGCAAGACCAAAAGACAATCCTCAGAGTGGGAGAAAATATATGCAAATGAAGCAACTGACAAGGATTAATCTCCAAAATTTATAAGCAGCTCATGCAGCTCAATAACAAAAAAACAAACAACCCAATCCAAAAATGGGCAGAAGACCTAAATAGACATTTCTCCAAAGAAGATATAGAGAATGCCAACAAACACATGAAAGAATGTTCAACATCATTAATCATTAGAGAAATGCAAATCAAGACTACAATGAGATATCATCTCACACCAGTCAGAATGGCCATCATCAAAAGATCTAGAAACAATAAATGCTGGAGAGCATGTGGAAAAAAAGGAACACTCTTGCACTGCTGGTGGGAATGTGAATTGGTACAGCCAATGGAGAACAGTATGGAGGTTCCTTAAAAAACTACAAATAGAATTACCATATGACCCAGCAATCCCACTACTGGGCATATACCCTGAGAGAACCATAATTCAAAAAAAGTCATGTACCACAATGTTCATTGCAGCTCTGTTTACAATAGCCAGGACATGGAAGCAACCTAAGTTGAGAGATGAATGGATAAAGAAGATGTGACACATATATACAATGGAATATTACTCAGCCATAAAAAGAAACGAAATTGAGTTATTTGTAGTGAGGTGGATAGACCTTGAGTGTGTCATACAGAGTGAAGTAAGTCAGAAAGAGAAAGACAAATACCGTATGCTAACACATATGCTAACACATATATATGGAATCTAAAAAGAAAAAGTTCTGAAGAACCTAGGGGCAGGACAGGAATAAAGACACAGACGTAGAAAATGGACTTGAGGACACGGGGAGGGAGAAAGGTAAGCTTGGACGAAGTGAGAGAGTAACATTGACATATATACACTACGAAATGTAAAACAGATAGCTAGTGGGAAGCTGCTGTATAGCACAGGGAGATCAGCTTGGTGCTTTGTGACCACCCAGAGGGGTGGGATAAGGAGGGTGGGAGGGAGATGCAAGAGGGAGGCTTTATGGGGATATATGGATACATATAGCTGATTCACTCTGTTATACAGCAGAAACTAACACAACATTGTTAAGCAATTATACTCCAATAAAGATGTAAAAAGAAGAGAGAAAATGGGTAGGTGCACATTCAATGATCTGTGATTCCATTTCTGGATATAAAGCTGAGAAAAATCCCACTGGGGGTCACCACAATATTGCTTGTGATAGCAACACAGTGGGGGGCTAGAATGGGGTTTGGTTACAAGTGACAGAAATCCTCCAATAGCAGTGATTTTTTTTTTTTTTTTTTTTTTTTGGCCACACGTCTTGCAGGATTTTAGTTCCCTGGCTAGGTTTTGAACCTGCGTCCCAGCAGTGAAAGTGACAAGTCCTAACCACTGGACCACCAGGGAATTACCACCCAATAGAAGTGATTTAAACAAGACAGGAAGTTCCCACCCCGAAAAAAAAAAATAATAATAACACCTATATATCTAAATCTATCTAAAAATTTATTATCATAGCCAATAGCATGGATTTTGTAATTATAAACACTGCATTCAAATTCTACCACATACTGGCTGTGTCACCTAGAAAAATTATGTAAATCTCTCAAAAGCCCCATTTCCTAGTATATAAAATGCTGATAATATTTTCTGACTCATAGGATTCTAATAAAAATTCAATGAGCCAATACATGTAAAGCTCTTAGCACAATGTTAAGTATGTTCAGCTGTTTTTTAGTTGTTGGTATTGTTTATTATTATTATTTTATATTTTACAACAAAATAGTATTTTTACATGCATGAAACATTTTCTTCCATCCATTTCTATTGCAAATTTTTTGTTCTTACAAAATTTATTGTTACAAATATATATTGGATAAAACATACCCATGCAAATATTGCTTGAGGATCAATTTTTATAAGTGAAATTATGGATCTAAATCTTTTCATCTTAAAAAGTTTTAGCCAATTTAAACTCCTTATAAAAACATATGAGAGGGCTTCCCTGGTGGCGCAGTGGTTGAGAGTCCGCCTGCCGATGCAGGGGACACGGGTTCGTGCCCCAGTCCAGGAAGATCCCACATGCCATGGAGCGGCTGGGCCCGTGAGCCATGGCCGCTGAGCCTTCGCATCCGGAGCCTGTGCTCTGCAACGGGAGAAGGCCACAACAGTGAGAGGCCTGTGTACCCCCCCCACACACAAAATATATATATATATATATATCAATGGTCTAAATACACCAATTAGAAGACAGTTTGGCCAACTGGACAAAACAAATTGACCAATCATATGCTAGCTAAAATAAACTTACTTCAAATATAATGATTTCAAACAAAATGATTTCAAACAAAATGATTTCAACAAAAATACTTAGGTTGAAAATAAAAGGATGGAAAAAGTTACAGCATGCACCACATCAAGTGAAAGAAATCAGGAATGGCTATATTAGTTAAGTAGGCTTCAGAGCAAAGAGAATTATTAATGACAGAGGGTGACATATTGAAATGCTAAAAGGGCCAATCTACTAAGAAGATATGGAAATCCTAAATGTGTATGTACCAAACAACAGAGCTGCAAAATATGTAAAGCAAAACTGATAGATCTGAAAGGAGAAATAGGCAAATGCACAATTATAAATGGAGACTTCACTTCAATATCCTTTTTTCAACAATTGATAGAGCATATTTGTCTATTGACAGAACATTGACAAAGATTTAGAAAAACTCAACAACACTGTCAACCAACAGGATCTAATCAACCTTTATAGAACAGTCCACTTCAAAACAATAGAATAGACATTTTTTTCCCCAGCATGGAATATATACCAAGATAGACTATATTCTGTGCTATGAAACAAAACAAACAAATTTAAAATGATATGCTCTCTGACCACAGTGGAATCAAACAAGAAATGAATAACAGAAAGAAAACAGAAAAATCTCCAAATACATGAAAACTAAACAGTGAATTTCTTAATAATCCATAGGTTAAAGAATAACTCTCAAGGGAAATAAAACAATGCCTTGAATTAAATGAAAAAGAAAATAAAATATATCAAAATTTATGAGAAGAAGCTAAAGCAGTGTTGGAGGGAAATTTGTATCACTAAATGCTTGCCTTAGAAAAAGGGAAAGTCTTGAGTCAGTTAATATAAACTCTCACCTTGAGAAACTAAAAAAAAGAACAGGAAGATTAACCCAAAGCAAGTAAAATAAAGGAAATAATAAAAGCAGATATCAACAAAGTATGAAACAGAGAAACAATACAGGAAATCAATAAAAAATAGACCTGGGTCTTTGAAAAGATCAATGAAATTGATAAACCTTTATAAAAACTGACAAAATAGAAATAAGACACACATTACTAAAATAAGGAATAAAACAAGGGATATCACCTCAGACTTTGCAGACAACAAAAGGACAATAAGGGAATACTATCAATAATAATACATGTACAAACTTGACAAATTAGATGAATTAGGCCAATTCTTCAAAAAATATAAATGACCACAACACAATCAATATGAAACAGAAAATTTTAATAGCCCTACAACTATTATGTATATTTAAATTATTCTTTTAAATCTCTCAATAAAGAAATCCCTAACCCAGATGGTTTAACTGAAGAATTCTACCAAATATTTAAAGAAGAATTAATATTAATTTTACACAATTTCATCCAGAAAACAGAAAAGGAGGAAACACTTCCCAATTCAACCTATGTAGCCAGTATTACACAGATACTAAAACCAGACAAAGACAGTACAAAAAAGAAAACTAGACTAATATTCCTCATGAATATAGACGCAAAAATTCTTCATTTTTACCAAGTAGAATTCAGCAATATATAGAAAGAGAATTATATACTATGAACAGAATATTCCTGGAATTCAAGGCTGGTTTAATAATCAAAAATCAATCAGGGCTTCCCTGGTGGCACAGTGGTTGAGAGTCCACCTGCCGATGCAGGGGACACGGATTCGTGTCCCGGTCTGGGAGGATCCCGCATGCCATGGGGCGGCTGGGCCCGTGGGCCGTTGCCGCTGGGCCTGCACGTCGGGAGCCTGTGCTCCGCGAAGGGAGAGGCAGCAGCGGTGAGAGGCCCGTGTACCGCAAAAAAAAAAAAAAAAAAAAAAAATCAATCAATGTAACTATCATACTAACAAGCTAAAATAGAAAAATCACATGATCATATCAATTGATGAGGAAAAACCTTATTACATGATTCAAAACCCATTCATAATAAAAACTTTCAGAAATTAAAAATACAAGAAAATTTCTTCAACTTAATAGTATCTACAAAAAACCATATATCTGACAAATGACTCATATGAGAATATATAAATAATTATTAAAATCAACTGTAAAAAAATCTAATTCCAAAAGGGGCAAAAGATATGGAGCGACATTTCACAGAGGATATGTGGATGGCAAACAAGCACATGAAAAGATGTGCAATATCACTACTCATTAAGATCAAAATGATATCACTACACGCTTAGTAGAATAGCTAAAATAAAAAGTGATAATTTTTACATTTTAAGAATAGCAACCTATATAAAAATATTTAAATGATTTAGTTAAATAATATTAAATATAAAAATAATATAACCAAATGATGACAAGGATGCAGAGAATCTGATCTCTCATACATTGGTGGAGAAAATGTAAAATGGTACAACCATCCTGGAAAACTAGTTCAGCAGTTTCTAAAACAAAACAAAACAAAACAAAGAGCCTAAACATCTATTTATCATACAACCCAGCAACTGTTATTTGGAGCATTTATGCCAAAGAAATGAAAATTTATGCCCTCACAAAAACCTGCCCATGATTGTTCATAGTGGCTTTTTTTAAAAATTGTGGCCAAAAATTGGAAACAACCAAAACACCTCTTGATTAGTGAATGGTTAAACACACTGCAGTACCCCCATACCATATACTCAGCAATATTAAGGGATAAACTACTGATACACACAACATCTTAGATGGATCTCAAAGATATTATGCTGAGTGAAAAAAATCCAATTTCAAAAGTCACATACATTATGATTTCATTTATATAACAGTCTTGAAATGCCAATATTAAAGAGTTGGAAAACAGGAATGTTTCCCAGGGGTTAGCAGGGAATACAGATTAGTGGTTTCCAGGTTTGGAGGGTGGAGGGTGGAAATGACTAAAAATGTATAGCATGAGGGAGAACTTTGGAGTGATGGAACAGTCTGTATCTCTACTGCAGTGGTTGTTATATAAATCTACCCATGTAATAAAAGGACAAGAACTACACACACCAACGTCATTGTACCAATGCTAAATTCCTGGTTTTGAAATTATTGTACTCTAATTATGTGAGATATAACCATTGGGGGAACTGGGTAAAGGATACAAGGGGTCTTTCTGTCCTATCTTTACAACTTCCTTTGAATCTACAATTATGTCAAAATAAAAGGACTTTAAAAAAAACTAGCAGCATAATGTACATATTTCTTTGAGTCTGGAGAAAAAACTTGTCTTAGAGATTATACCATGCTACCTATTTCTTTATCATGGCTGTTTACTATATCAATTTTAAAAATTCTGGTATTGTTTGATATTTTGTTTTTTTCTGACTTTTTGGTATGATAAACATTGTTGAAATAAATATAAATAGTATGTGATATCAGCAAGTGCATATCACAGCACATTCATAATAGTTGGTTACAGTAGTAATCTATTCTAAAAGACTGGGCATATAATTTGATGAATCAGTTCCATTAAAATACTGGCTCTAAAAGTTTTATATGTTGTATTAATCTATATGACAAATTTCCAAGAATGAAATTACTGGATAAATCTATTTTTATTAAGCAAAGTTTAAATTAGTTTTAATACTTAGTAGAGATAGTATCTCCTCACTACTTTTTATTTTTACACAATTTCCTGGGAATCTTTGTCTATTTATTTTAATGTGAATTTAGAATAAGTTTTGCTAACTAAAAATTCACACTGATATATTATTGGAAATATGTTAAAATTATAGATTAAAATAGGGAGAGATAGTGCCTTTCTGATAGTGAGTCATCTCAAGATCACACTGTGACTGTAATTAATCAGTTCTTCCTAACTATCCCTTAATTTTTCATATAGATCTAAAACATTTCTTATTAAATTATTTCCATTTTGAGGCTTTTGTACACTGTATGTTTTTTCTACTACATTTTCTAGCTCTACTGAAATTTTTTAATGAGAAAATCATTGATTTGTGTTTTAATTTTTAAAGCTCCCTCTACAGAATATAGTTCACTGTATTTAACACTTGTTTTGCTTTCCTCCTGAACACACAGTTAACACCTCCCAGCCACAGTACACCTACACACACACACACACACACACACACACACACACACACACACACACGAGCTGACTAAGGATAAGGGATTTCAGAACATTTTGGCCTGTTCCCCTATCAAGTATGGGCTACAGCAAGGCATGAGTGCAAAGAGCTTCTTACTTGCCTCAGCAGAGTGTGAACCTAAAAGAAATACTCCATGTGTTGCATAAGAAATGTTTTCAGGTCAAAACTGAGATAAATATTCAAAAAATACGTTGCCAATCATGTGACCTCACAGATTCAAGAAATGGAACCAAAATAGAAGCCAAATCAGATAATGTAAAACCTAGAAGAATACTATATGGAAACCTAGGTATTCCTATTAACTTTTATATGGTCAAGATGCTATCTATGTGTGCCTGACTCTTCAATAAACTGCAACTAAAGCAGTGGTTTCTAATCTTGACTGCTTGTCGGACTAGTACTGGCCACCAAATCACCACCCAGCTTTCTGATTTAACTCATTTTAGTGTGGTGTGTGCATCAGATTTTTTAAAAGTTTCTCAGAGATTTCTAACATGCAGCAAATGCTGAAATAGGATATGCTTAGTGAGACAGGCACCCTTAGAATAAAGGCACCTATCCCATCCCCCAAGGTATGTAGCTTCTCAAGTGTCACTACACCTAACCAAGCAACAGGGTAATAAAAATGGGATTCTCTTTTTGGTTTAACTTAGGCTCTAGGAAAGAGAATGGCAAATTGTGTACCTTTGCCTATTTTTGTAAATAAAAAGTTTACTGGAACACAGCCATGCTTTTATGTACTCATTGCCTGTGATTGTTTTTATACTACTTTGGCAGAGTTGAGTGGCTGTGCTAGAGACCATATGTCTAGCAAAGCTGAACAGAAGAGAGTTTACTGACCCTTGACTGAGGGACTGGCTGGACCACTCCTGCCCCTTGCTTCTCCTCCCTCTATGCTCCCCTCACTCTAGCCAGTGAGCTAGAAGAAAGAAAAAGAGAGCAATGCAGCCAGAGAGAAGCTGCCACAACTTTAAAAGAAGTTCATAATTTTTAAATTTTATACTGGAATAGACATAAAACTTACTGAACTGATATTGTTTGAGACTAAAGAGAAAACAAAACTTTTGGTTTACTAGCTGTTATGAACTGAATGTCTCCCCAAAGTTCATGGTTGATGACCTAACCCCCAGTGTGACTCTGGGGTGATGGAGCCTCTAAGGAAGTAATTAAGATTAAGTTAAGTAATAAGAGTTGGGACCCTGATAGAATTAGTGTCTGTATGAGGGAAGACAGCAGAGAGCTTTCTCACCCTCTCTGTGTACATGCAAGGAGGAAAGGCCATGGTAGGACATTGCGAGAAGACGGCCATCTGTAATGCAGGAAGAACCAAATCAACTGGAACCTTGATCTTGGACTTCTGGGCTCCAGAACTGTGAGAAAATTAATTTCTGTTTGTAAGCCTCCTATTCTATGGTATTTTGTTATGGTAGCCCAAGGAGACTAAGACACCATCAAAAAGTTAAGAGATAAGCTACATATTTGCTCAAGTTTCAACACAGAGAGAAAGGAAAAATTAGCCTCAACACACAGTTTTGAGAGGTCAATTTGGGGAGAATAAGGTAGTTTTCAATTGAATCCTACCTCTGATTTTCTTTGGACATTTGCACAAAGCATTTATTATCAAATTGACAATTTTTGAAAGTAATTTTTAATACAAGATAGATGTTTCCTTTGATAATGAAAGGTTTTGCTTCTTCTCATGTCTTCTATTTTAGTTTTTGTTATTATAGTTTGTTTCCATACATTGGGGAAAATGCCTTAATTTACTTCTTTACATAAATTTGTAATGTGTGTACAAAATGTGTTGTAAAAATGACTCTTTGTTTAACAATGTAATAAAACCTGATTCCTGTTACGAGGGACCTACCCTTTTCTTCAATCCACCCCCATCCACACTCCATGAGTGGGATCTTATGGAATCTAATATCCTTCATCTATGACACTGAAGTGTGTGTCCATGAAACTGTGGCAAGTACACTTGGTAGCTTACAAGTAGGGTAAAATCTCAGACCATTCACAATTTTTGATAACTTTCGTCCTCCAGTAAAGTAGCCTGGTTGTGATGGACAGAGTCTAGAAGCAGCCTCATGATTGCCACTTCCTGCTGTTCACATCCTTATGGGATTCCCTCCACTTGGGTATGGGCTGGAACTGTGATTTGCTTCAAAATCCATAGAACATGGCAAAGGGGATGGTATGTACGTGATTATGCATATGAGATTACATGACATAAGAATGCAGTACTTATCTTTTCAGTTTCTTTCTCTCTGGTTGGCTTTACGGTAGCAAGCAAGCAGCCTTACGGAGAAGCCCCATATGACAAGGAATGACAGTATGCCTCTAGGAGCAAAGAACTGAATTCTTCCAACAACCTGTGTCAGCATAGGAGTGGATCTTTTCTCTGTCAGACCTCAGATGAGACTGCAGTCCCAGCCAATACTTTTATTTCAGCTGTGTGACACCCTAATCAAGGACTGAGCATAGCTGTGCCTGGACTCCTAAACCACAGAAACTGTAATAAACATGTGTGGTTTTAAGCCACCAAGTTTACAGTAATATTGTTACGCAACAATAGGTAACAGACACACTGTCTTTCTCACAGAGTAGCCTGGAGGAAGCATTCCAAGGGAATAAAATTGGAAGCTGCAAGATCTCTTAAGGTCTAGCCTCCAAAATCAAGTAACATCACTCTAATCACATTCTGTTGGTCAAAGAAAGTCAGAAGTCAGCTTAATATTCCAAGGAATAGAGAAATAAACTCCAAGTCTTGATGGGAGGAGCAGAAAATTACATTGCAGAGGACATGGGAGGAATTGTTTTAAACACCTTTCAAAGCAATCCAACACAGTCTGCTCTTTGGTCTCAATAACTAATATCCATACCACATGCAAAATAAACTAATTCCCCTCTCTCAAGACCCTCAAAGTCTCATCGATCATGGCTTCAGGCTCAAAGTTTATGAGATGCAGATCAGGCTCCTTGAGCATTATCCTTTTAAAGGTTTTACAAACTGGATTTCTTTTCTTTTTTTTCTTTTTTGTGGCTGAAAGAAGTCTAGAGGGAAATGTTCCCTGTCAGTGTAAAACTAGTCATATACAATGAAAAAAACAAATAATGAAATAAGAGCCCATCCCTAAAAATAAAGACATTGCTATTTTCCACATCATCTTACTCTTTCCTCTTTTTCTCAAAATGCTCAGCTCAGTTTTACTTTCTGTCTTAAACTTCTCCTCCCCATGTAACAACTACAACCACCAATGAGATCACCAGCTCACGCATTTTCTTGCCCTTTAGCCAGTAAGAGCTGATGAACCACGTTTCTTAAAAGGGTCAGCAATGAAGTTTGGCAGCAAGAAGATGTAACAGGAGTTGTTAGAGCAGGAAGGGAGCATAAATATATTCATCTCAGCCTAGAAACAGAAATTAATGAAGTATAGATTATTGAAGTTTTCTGGTTGATATTATTATCATTGCTTTCTTTTCTTTAAATGAAATAGCTATAATTTCAGGCCCTGAAATGTGTACATTTTTTAAATGATGGGCAATTTCCCTTACTAAAATAGGATACCTTTCCATTTGCTAGCTTCTCTTCTCACCTACAGAGTCTTCTTGTGCAGATGAGAAAAAAGCTAAAGATTAACATTAAATAAATCTGCCCGATTATTCCTTTTACTCTAGAACAGTGGTTGGCAAACTTTTTCTTAAAGATCCAGGTAGTAAATATTGTAGGTTTTGAAGATCACATGCTCTCTGTTGCAACTACTAAACTCTGCCATTGTAGCCTAAAAGCAGCTATAGCTAATGTGGAAACATATGGGTGTATTGTTGTACAAAAGGGGTCATTGGTTGGATCTGGCCAAAGGCAGTAGTTTGCTGACTGCTGCCTTAGAGCATCACTGTCACCTAGAAAAGCATGAGTTACACATCTAATACTACATTTTCTAGTGACCTCATTTAAAAAAATAAAAAGAAACAGGTAAAATTAAGTTTAATACTATATTTCATTTAACCCATATATCCAACATTTATCATTTCAAATGTAATCAACACATAAAGTTGTTTTAAGTAATTTTCTTATAAAATTACTATATTCTGCATGCTTTTGTGTACCTAAATAATATCTTTTTAAAAAAATACCTCTAGATATTTCACATTCTTTTCCTTTTCTGTACTAACTTCGGAATTTAGCGTGATCTAATACTTACAGGACATCTCAGTTTGGACTAGCCATATTTCACGTGCTTAATGGCCACATGTGTCTAGTGGATACCTTACTGGACAGCACAGTCTGAGAGTACGCAGAAAATGAAAACAACTTGAAATACTACCCAAAACCTATTTCAAGTGACTTTTATCCAGTTCAATTTCTCTTATATTAGGTCTGCATTTAAAGTTTTGGGAGATATTTTAGAGGAGCAAAATTTGCCACCCCAGAATGTATCTCTCTGGCAGGAGGATTAATTTAGGCTGATTATTATTAAGAAAAAGAAGACTCGGGAAGTCTTTCTTTTTACCTCCCCCTAAGCTGCCTGAAGAATTTAGATAAAGGGACTGTTCCCAGAATACAGTTATTACCACAAAGATCTGCAAAGAATGTGGGCTTGTTGTGGTGGGGGAAACTCCAGGCCTGGCCTAAAGATGAGAGTCCATCCTGTGTCCCAGTGTCTCTACCTGGCCCAGCAAACATTTGTTTACCAAACCTTTGTTTTTCCATCTCCATGTGAATTGCCTTTCTCCCCTCTGAACTCCCAAACCCCTACCCGCAATATCCTCTTTTAAATTTAGCTGAAGATGATATTTAAGGTGAGGTCTTTGAAAACTGAGTTACTCAGTTTTCCCAAGTCCCTCCCACCTACACAAGTTAATAAATTTTGTTCGATATTCTCCTGTTAATCTATCTCACATAAATTTAATTCTTAGACTAGCCAGAAGAACCTAGAAAAGTAGAGAAAAATTTCTTCCTCCACAACAATATTTAACAAGAAAAATTTTATAGTGTTTTTCCATAGACATCATAAACTTAGAAGGGGCATACATAGAGAAAAATGTTGCAGTAGTCAAATGATTGTTCTAATTTAGTGGTTGAGTAGTTTTATAATAAGTTTTTAAAGTTTTGTGATCACACAAAATAGTCTGGCCTCTTGTTAATCATATAGAATTCTCCTAGAGATTCTATTTCAATGGAACTGGACTTGGGCCTCAAGATTTATATATAGTAAATTTCCCATATGGTTTTTAGAACCCTGACATGTTTATACAAAGTTATGTAGTAAAGCAAAAAAAATCATGTCCATATTGATTTATACAATAACCTGGAAACTAACGTTAAGTTTATTCTTTAAACACTTACACAAACAAAAACAAACAAGACAAAACAGTCCCTTGGTACAGAAGTGGATTTGGAAATTTCTGTCATTCTTTCACTCAACAAACAATCCTTATCCATTCTCTATTTTATCTGCTTTATCTTCTCATTTCTCCTGTCTCAGTTTTATTTTCCTTTTATTTTCCCCTTATCCCTTACAAGTAGATCCTCCCCCTTCCTGTGACCATTCTCCTACCATCCTCAGGATTTTACTATCAACTTCTCACTAATAGATTTACTCTTTCCTTTATCCTTACTTTTACTTCCACACCTGGTTCTCTTAGTGTTGCTATATTCCTTAAAACATTCCTGCATTTATCTCCAACTACGTCCAAAACTTAAATCATCACTTCAGTAACCAGCTTTCACTTTATCCAGTTCAAAATTCTTCTTCAATAAAACTGACTGAAATACAGCATGAGATTTCATCAATTTACCATAGACTGTTAAAAATGAAACAGACCTTTAAAATAGTTCCTTCCCTTAGAGGTCCCTGCTCCAGTGATAGAATTTTTCATTTATGTGATACGTTCCAGAATGTTTCCAGAGGATAGGTGACTTGCTATTTTCCACATCAGTCTTTAACAGTTATAGTAATAAGGTAAAAATAAACTAAAAGTGACAAATATGAAATACTGTGGACATTTTAATTAAAGAACAGAAAGGGACCAGCAGAGAAAATAACATAAAAAAATAAAAAGACAGAGATAGGAATCAGAGAAAGGAATGAGGGACAAACATAAACAAAGACAGAGAAAAACAGAGACAAGGAAAGAATAAAGACAAAGAAAGAAACAGGATGGAAGGCACCCAGCAAGAGACAAGAGCAAAAAGCCTACCAGGAAATACATTAAAAAAATGATTAAGTATCTTTGGGTGACATCACTATAAGATATTTTCATTTTTTGTCCTTGTTTATTTTTCATGTTTTCTACCCATAAGCATCAATTACTTTTATAATTAAAGATACATTTTATGTCTCAATCAGAAAAATAATATATATTTTTAGTATAACTTAATATAAAGACCAAATAATTTTACCCATCCTCATGTAAAAGTATGGCATATATTCACATTCTTGGTCTGAAAAAAAAAACAGTTTTTAAATCATAGGTGAACCTAATGAGTTTTAGTATAAATCTGAGTTTTAATCTCAGAGCAGCTTTAACAAAATAGTAATTAAGTTTTTGCAATTGATCTGAGCTCTCAAAATTCTAAATGCTCTTGTTCTCTAAAAGTGTTAGTTTTTTCATCATTTTTCTAATAAGTAAAGTTATAAGGGCATCTAAAATCTTGACAGTAAAGATCAAAATAAAACTTCAAATTTATTCCACTGGAAAACTCTCAAATATTATTGAAAGAAAAATATATTAGAAATTCTTTTAAAAACGAATTAACAGTAGTTTAATATTGAATTGTGTGAGACATACGCAAACTCCCAATATTATATTTAACTCACATATTGTATATAATATGTTCCCACTGTACTTCCTGAATTCTGAGGCATTCTTCTTTCAGGGCTTATTTGTCCTCTTCTAAAAAGCTGAATTACCTAAGTCAACTGTTTAGTCATTTGATAAGTATATGTTAGCTTCTGCTTTATGCCCAGATTTGTTCCAAACCCTTAGTATAAAAAGATAATTTAATAGGGCCCTGCCTCTAGGATCTTGTAAAATAATATTTACAATTTAGTTATAAAGCCTCTAGCAAATATAGGAATGATTCTTCAACATCCCTATGCATTCAGATGAAATTTCATAAATAGTAGGTGTCCAAAAATATATAATAATACATTTTAGATTAATAGATTGGTAGTATATAGTCAATACATCTGGAATTTATGTAGAATTGATTTACCCTGTTTCTCACAAACTGAAAAGCAAACTGGCATGGCCCAATTCCTTTACATATAACTTAGTAATGCATCTTGGGCAGATCACTGCTTTCTAAAAAGGGGTAAATAATATTATTGGAAAAATAATTTACCAACAAGCACTATGTAGAACCAATACAGGATTAGTATACCCTTTGAGGATTCTGTTTGGATTTGTTTTTTTAGAGTTTTATTTATTCTGTATCTGGCCTTATTTTATAAATCCTTTCTACTTAAATCTTCAAATCATATTATTTTCTGTCTTTGCTTTTAACTTAACAGTATTTGAAAACACTGCAACTTAAAATAAAAGATTTAAAACGTAAAAAAAAGAATAAATGAAAAGTGATTTTTGAGGTATATTAACCTAAAGCTCTGAAACAAAAATAAACTCAGTCTTCAAGTGACAGTAACTTTAGCAAACAGTAATTTGTATAGAAGTACTTCACCTCTTTTTAAAAGCCCCTTAGTATCAAAAGAAGACATGCAAAAAGTAAGAGGGCTTCAGACAGCAGTTTTCCGAATGAGAAAATTAACAGGAGGAAGCAGTTCCTTTTATCTTTCAATTCTTTTTATGTCAAATACTATAATCTAACCTAACTATATGTTAACCTAACTATAATCTAGATTCTGAGCAATCAAGACACAAAGATGTTGGTTTTTACATTTTATTTATATAATCTGGTGTTGAGCAGATGCAGCTATTAAATGATGAGAAGAATCATCTATGAAAATGAACACCATATAATAAAAATAAGTAATGAAATAAATGCACAAAAGAAGTCATACTGATTAACAGCATTCTACTATAATCCTCTAAATATGTAGTATTGGTTTATTACAAGTTGCCTTGGAAACTATTTTAGGAGATTTTGTTTTCAGAGCTAAAATGATTTTCCTAATGAGAACAAAGATCTAGTAAAAATATGCAGTCAATTTCTCTGCCACCTCCCTGCAAAAAGAAATAAAAAATGAAAATCCCTTGTGTTTGATGTTAGCTGCTTAATGCAACCACAATTTTCATATTTTAAGCAAAATGCTCAGTTTGCAACAGCAGAGGAGGGTAATCCAGTGTGGCTATTATCAAGAGTTGTGTTTCCATGTTTTGTGGTGAGGGATAAGGCTTTGGAGCCACACGGCTTGGGTTTGAATCCCAGCTCTGCCATTTATAGCTGGCTGTTCATGGATACGTTTTTAAAGCTCTCTCTGTTTTAATTTCTTCATCAGCAAAACTCAAAAAATGACTTGCACCTGCATCGTAGAACACATAGTATAACCTTATTAAATGTTAATCATCACTGACAAAGAATACTGATAAAAGGCTAACCAACAATACTGTGGAAACACAATCCTGTATGGTACCTATTGTTATTTCCCAGTTTTCAGATAAGGAATATTTCATCTGAACTTAGCCAATTTTCACATAAGAAAATGAGACAGTTAAGAAACACACCAGCTACATGGTTAGAATCTGGAAGACTAGGATTCCAACTTCATCTTCTGACTGTAAGTGTACCACCCTAAATGTGCACCTTGGTTCATATCCTCATCAGCGACTTCCTCTATCTCAACCTCCTCTGCTACCCTATCCAACCCCAGCCATCTTCGTCATCATCATCATCACACTACCAGCACAGTCAGGGCTTACTGATTATTGATTTCTAACTATGTGCCAGTCACAGTGGGTTTTGGGGGGGGTCTTTTTGTTCTCTTCGGTTTTTTTTTTGTTTTTTACAATCATTACCTTATTATTTCTCATAATAACTCTGGAAATTTGGTGCAATTTATCCCCATTATACAGAGAAAGACACTGAAGCTTTAGAGTGGTTAGGTAAATTTTCCAAAGTCTTTGAGTTAAGTGATGAAATGGAGTTGAATCATTTGTTTTTTATGCCGAAGTCCAGACTTTTTTTTAACAGCTTCATTTAGATATAATTCACATACTACATAATTCACACATTAAATTGTACAATTCCATGGCTTAGGTATATTACATTATTCTTTTTAATTGTGGAATATATATAATAAAATTTACCATTTTATCCATTTTTAAGTATATAATTCAATGACATTAATTACATTCACCATGTTATACAACTATTACCAGTCTCTATTTCTAAAATTTATCATCCCAAATAGAAATTCTGTAACTATTAAACAAAAACTCTACACCTGACCTCCCCAAGCCACTAGTAACCTCTAATGTACTTTCTGTCTCTGAATTTGCCTATTTCAGATATTTCATATAAATAAAATCATGCAATATTTGTTCTTGTGTGTCTGGCTTGTTTCATTTAGTATAATGTTTTCAAGTCTCAACCATGTTATAGCATGTATAGGAACTTCATTCCTTTTCATGGATGAAAATTATAAAACGTATACTACGTTTTATCCATTCATATGTTGATGAACACTTGGGTTGTTTCCACCTTTTGGCAACTGTGAATAATGCTGCAATGAACACAATTTATATTTTAAAAATTTTGTTGTTTGTGATTGGTGTCATATCTAAGAATCCATTGCCAAATCCATGGTCATGAAGATTTACTTCTATGTTTTCTTCTAACAATTTTGTGGTTTTTAACTCTATATTTAGGTTGTGGATCATTTTGAGTTAATTTTTTCATATGGTATGATTTAGGGACCCAACATCATTCTTTTGCATGTGGAAATCTACTTGTCCCACCACCATCTTTTGAAGAGAATATCCTTTCTCCATTGAATGAACTTGGCACCCTTGTCAAAAATTAATTGGCTATGGAGGTATAGATTTACTTCTGAACTCTCAATCCTATTCCATTGATTTATATGTCTTATCTTCATGCCAGTATTACAGTATTTTAATCGCCATAGCTTTGTAGTAAGTTTTAAAATCAGGAAGTATGTGTCCTCCAAATTTGGTCAACTTTTTCAAGATTATTTTAGCTATTTGAAGCCTCATGCAGTTTTATTTGAATTTGAGGATCAATTTTTTTCATTTCTGCAAAAAAGGCCATTGAAATTAAAAGGATTTTGTTGAATCTGTAGATCATTTTGAGTAGAATTGACATCTTGATAATATTAAGTCTTTCTATCCTTGAACATAAGAAGTCTTTTCATTATTCCAGTCTTCTTTAATTTCTTTCAGCAACGTTTTGGAATTTTTAGCATACATTCTTTTACCTCCACAATTAAATTTATCCTCAGTATGTTATTCTTTAAAATGCTATTGTAAATGGAATTTTTTTCTTGATTTCTTTTTCTGATTGTTCATTACTGGTGTATAGAGACACAACTGATTGTTGTGCATTGATCTCCTACCCTACAACTTTGCTTAATCCATGCATTAGCTCTAATGGCTTTCTTGTGAATTCTTCAGGATATTCAATTTTGGGGTCATGTTATCTGTGAAATGAGTTTACTTCTTCCTCTCTAATTTGAATGCCTTTTATTTCTTTTTCCCTGTCTAAATTTCTTTGTCTAGAATTCCAGTACAATGTCAAATAGTAGGGTGAAAGCAGGCCTCCTTCTCTTGTTCCTGATCTTGAGGGGAAAGCATCTGTCTTTCACCACTGAGTATGATGTTAGCTATGGGTTTTTCACAAATGCCTTTTATCTTGTTGAGGAATTTTCCCTTTATTCCTAGTTCTCTGAGAGCTGTTGTTGTTGTTGTTTTTAATCAAAGTGTATTGGATTTGTCAAATGCCAGTTCTGAATCAATTTGAGATCATTCAAGTAATGTGATTATTAGATTAATTTATTTATTTGCTTATGTTGAACTATCCTTGCGTTCCTGGCATAAATCCACTAGAGTTATGGTGTAATCCTTTTAATGTGCTATTGGGACTTCCCTGGCAGTCCAGTGGTTAAGACTTCACCTTCCAATGCAGGAGGTGCGGGTTTGATCCCTGGTCAGGGAGCTAAGATCCCAAATGCCTTGTGGCCAAAAAACCAAAAACAAAACAGAAGCAATATTGTAACAAATTCAATAAAGACTTAAAACATGGTCCACATCAAAAAAAATCTTTAAAAAAATGTTCTATTAAATTTGATTTGCTAATATTTGATTGAAGATTTTTTTCATCTACACTATAAGAGATATTCGTTTCTAATTTTATTTTCTTGTGATGTCTTATTTTATTGTGATTAAGAACACTCAACATGAAATCTATCCACTTAAAAAAATTTATTGTTGATTATAGGTACAATGTTATACAACACATCTCTAGAACTTTTATCTTACTTAATTGAAACTATATGCCCGTGGATTAGTAACTCATCATTTCCTCCCCCCACAGCCCCTGGTAATCACCATTCCAGTCTTTGATTTTATAAATTTGACTATTTAAGGTACCTCATATAAGTGGAATCATACAGTACTTATCTATGTCTGGCTTATTTCACTTAGCATAGTATCCTCAAGATCCATCCATGTTCCTGCATATTGCAGAATTTCCTCCTCTCTTAAGTCTGGATAGTATCCCACTGTATGTACATACCACTCTTTATTTATCCATTTATCAGTAAATGGAAATTTAAGTTGTTTCCACACCTTGGCTATTGTGTGAATAGTGCTGCAATGAACATTGAGAGTACTAATATCTCTTTAAGATCCTGATTTTGATTCTCATGGATATATATATATATATACAGAGTTGGGATCACTATATCACATGGTAGTTCTATTTTCAATTTTCAATTTTGGAACTATTAAAAAACTATCTATTTTTAGAATGTGTTCCAGAATCCAGGATCTCTGGATCTGGACCTAGACTACATCTCTTGTTTTTTACAAAGGCAGCTAATTGGAGGAAATAATAAATGTACCATAGTTTGGCCATATTTGGTGCCATGAGTACAGATGAAGAAGTACAAGTGTTCTTAATCCACATTCTGTCACTGGCCTTACTTACACTTGAATATTTCCAACCTATGAAAAGTATGCAGCTTGTAGCTCTGAGGTAAATAATTTTTATAAAGAAAAAACGTTTTAATTTCCTAAATTGATGGCACTTTATTTTGCTCTAATGTTGTTTGAGTCTTTCCCATTCAAAGCTTCATGAATCAGAAATGCATGTTACAAACACTAAATCAATTTCATTTCTAAGTATCTTCTCTTATATGAAAGGGAGGCATTATTATAGAAATAATATAAAACTTTTTTTAAAAAGCATCTATATGAAAGCCAAATGAATATGAAAAATTAGTTTAAGCCTTGGTTTCTGGAGCATTTAAAGAAGAATGCTTTACAGCACACACACAGAGTCATGCACACACACATACACACACACAATAAAATTAATGTATATAAAATCATACTCCTTGTTAAAAATTATCAGACCTAAAGAATAGTAATCATAAAGATCAGTTTGCAATGAAATATAAATTATTTATATCACATATTCATAGATTTACTTTAAATTTTTAATTTTTTATTATTGATGGCACAAAACTAGAAAATTGGACAATTTTTTAAAAGTTGATCATCTTTGATAATATTTGAAGAAAGCAATGGTTATTTAGATATTGCTCATTTTGAGAAATGAACATTTAATTACTGAGATATACATTAATTCTCCAAGGAAAAAATTTTAAGTTACAAATTATTAATACATAAAAGTCCATTCATGAAAGACTAACAACTTGGGAGAGTTACTGGGATGATTTATTATCAATCTACTGATTCAACTAAATTTAATTTGAGTTAAAGTCCATTTCAAAATTTAGGTAAGAGTTTGTGTTACAACTTCTAACTATTTACTTTTGATTTTTAATCTATTACTTTTTCCAGTTCTGTGTAAATAAAAATTGGTCCTTGAATATTGCCTCTAATATATTGAACTCAGTAAATATTCGCTGGAGAAAATTATTATCTTTGAGAGTCAATCATTTTTAGAATAATACATGAGATATATTTTTACTAATATTAATAATGGATAAACACGAATCTTGGATAGCTTTCCTTTGTATCTCAATACTTGCAACACCGCTATTTAATTCCTGCTGTTCAACTTTCAATTTCACTTCCCTTACCATGATGATTGTGGAAGCACAATCTCACTTAATTACTTCCATCTGTAAGTGGAACAGATCATTCATGTTCACGTTTTATTGGTCAAAGCAAGTGATATGATCATGTCTAATCTGAAGGAAACAGAGTGATGTAATTCTCCCAAGTAGCCAGAAGTCTGTCCTTCTGGTGACCAAACATTAGGTCACTCTTTTACCTACACTCATTATGCATTCTACTCCTGCTCAAAAGAAATACTCCCAATGGTTATTCCAATACTGCAATCATGTTCAGGGTCCAGAATCCTTTGGTGAAAGTTGACGATCTCTATCTCAGATGAATGTTGCAACTTTTGATTCATTATCTTATGAACTAAAAGACAAGTTATCTGACCCATGGGACCTCAATAATCAATGGGAAAGAATGAGTGACACATATCAGGCAATAGCTGTGATGGATAATTTTATGTGGCAAGTTGACTAGACTAAATATTGAATAATATTGAATAATATTTAGTCAAACATTATTCTGATTGTGTCTGTAGGAGTGTTTCTGGATGAGATTAACATATGAAGCAGCAGACTGGGTAAAGCAGGCTGCCCTCCATAATGTGGGTGGACCCCTTTTAATCAGCTAAAGGTCTGGATAGAGAAAAAGGCCAATTCTCCCACAAGTAAGGGGGAATTCCCTCCTGCCTGACAGCCATGAGCTGGAACATAGGTTTTAATTTCTGCCTTTGTGAAGCATTAGCTTTTCTTGGGTCTTAAGCTTCCTGTCCTTCAGACTGGGACTACACCATCTACTTTCTTGAGTATACAGCTTGTCAACAGCAAATCATGGGATTGTTAGCCTCCATAATCATGTGAGCCAATTCCCATTTCTATTTAAGAAGGACTTTTTAGAGAAGTCCAAAGACAACAGGAGAGACAAAAATAAAAGCACTAGAAGAATTCAAATCCTCTGGCAACTGCAGGTACAGCAACCACTAAACATAGTACAACTCCTAGCAAGAATAACATACAATTTCACGATAAAGGCCTTTACCTCTGCTCTAATTATTTAATACATCATATCTGCTTTCAACCAAAAATTACAAGGCATGAATAAGACAAGAGAAAACACTATCTGAAGACATAAAGTAAGCATTAAAATAACTATGATTAATATGTTAAGGACTCTAATAGAAAAACTGGAAAACACAAAAGATCAGGTACATTACCCAATGTAGGCAGAGATATAAATTTTTTTAATGAATCCAAAAATGGTAAAAATGTAGGGCTTCCCTAGTGGTGCAGTGGTTAAGAATCCGCCTGACAATGCAAGGGACACAGGTTCGAGCCCTGGTTCAGGAAGATCCCACATACCACAGAGCAACTAAGCCTGTGAACCACAACTACTGAGCCTGCGCTCTAGAGCCCGTGAGCCACAACTACTGAGCCCACGCGCCTAGAGCCCATGCTCCGCAACAAGAGAAGGCACTGCAATGAGAAGCCCATGCACTGCAACGAAGAGTAGCCCTGCTCGCCGCAACTAGAGAAAGCCTGTGCACAGCAACAAAGACCCAATGCAGCCAAAAGTAAATAAGTAAAATAAATAAATGAAAAATTTTTTAAATGGTAAAAATTTTAAATATTGTAACAGAAATAAAGAATTCTTTTGATGAGTTCATCAGTAGACTGGATATGGCTAAGGAAAGAATCAATAGACTTGAAGATATGCCAATATAAACTTCCCAAATCAAAATGCAGTGAGAAAAAGAGTAAAGAAAAAACAGTTACAAAAGGTGTAACATAATGGAAATGCCAGAAGGAGAAGAAAGAGAAAAAAGAACAGAAGAAATATTTAAGTAATAATGACTAAGAATTTTCCAAAATTAATGACAGACACCAAACCCAAGGTCCTAGAAACTCAGAGAATACTGAGATAAAAAGTTTTAAAAATTTAAAAATACAGGTAAGCATATCACATTCAAACTGCAGAAAATCAAAACAGTGAATCCTTGGAAGAAGCCAGAGGAAAATAATACCTTACTTATAGAAGAACAAGAATAAGAAATAGTTCAGACCTCCCTTCAGAAACCATGCAAGCAAGAAGAAAGAGGAGTAAAATACTTAAAGCACTGAAATAAAAAAAAATCAAACTAGAATTCTGACCAAATTAAATTCTCTTCGAAAGTGAAGGAGAAATGCTTTTTGAAGAAAGCAAAAGTAGAGAGAATTTGTCACTAGTAGACCTGAATTGTAAGATATATTAAAACAAGTTTTCAGAGAGAAATTATTGTTACAATATCAAATCTTCCAACTTCTCTTCATATTGGATGCATTCCCAATCAAAATTCTAGCAAGTTACTTTGTGGACATCAACGGACTGATTTTAAAGTTTATATGGAAAGGCAAAAGATCCAGAATGGCCAATACAATATTTAAGAAAAAGAACAAAGTCAGAGGACAGATGCTACGTGACTTCATGACTTATTATACAGCTACAACAATCAAGGCAGTGCAGTACTGGTGAAAGAAGAGATAGATCAATGTGACAGAACAGATATCCCAGAAAGCAACCTACACAAATATAGTCAACTAATCTTTGAAAAAGGGGCAGAGGCTATGGCAATAGAAAAAGAATAGTTCTTTTCAACAAATAGTGCTGGAACAACTGGATATTTATGTGCAAGATGACCTTACAACTCTCACAAAAATTTACTCAAAGTGGGGCATATACCTCAAGGTAAAACACAGAACTATAAAGCTTATAGAAGATAACAGAGGAGAATATCTAGGTGACTATCTCTTTGGCAAAATGTTTTTAGGTAAAACAGCAAAAGCATGATCCTTAAAAAAAAAGTATATATTGGATCTCATTAAAATTAAAACTACTCTCTGCAAAAGACTATTAAGAGGATGAAAAGACAAGCCACAGACTGAGAGGAAATATTAGCAAAATAAATATCTGATAAAGGACATGTATCCAAAATATACAAAGAACACTCAAAAATCAACAATAAAAAAATGCAACCCAATCAAAAAAGTGAGGAAAAGGTTAGAACAGATACTTCACTGAAGATACAAGGATGAAAAAAAAAAAAAGCATACAAAAAGATGCTCCACATCATATGTCATTAAGGAATTGTTAACTAAAACAAAAATTAGATATAACTATACACTTACTAGAATGGCTAAAATCCAAAACACTGACAATACCAAATGTTATCAAGGCTACAGAGAACCAAGAACTCTCATGCATTGCTGGTAGAAATGCAAAAAGGTACAGCCACTTAGGAAGACAGTTCTGCAGTTTCTTAAAAATAATAAATATAATCTTACCATATGATCCAATAATCATGCTCCTTGGTTGTTACACAAATGAGCTGAAAACTTATCTCCACACAAAAACTTACACATGGATATTTACAGCAGATTTATTCATAATTGCCAATACTTGGAAGTAACCAAGATCTTCAATAGATGAATGATAAACAAACTGTGACAATCCATTCAATGGAATAAAGAGAAAGTATCAAGCTATGAAGAGACATGAGAGAACCTAAAATGCATATTACTAAGTGATAGAAGCCACTCTGTAAAGGTTACAAACTGTATGACTCCAACTATAGGACATTCTGGAAAAGGCAAAATTACGAACAGTAAACTGATTAGCAATTTCCAGACATTAGGGAAGATGGGAGAGAGAAAAATGGAATTATATAAAATGTTGAATGAAAACTAGAAAAGGCAGAAAAAGAGGGAAAGGAAAAAGAAACAAATGCAGTGATTAGAAAACAGTTACAAATATGGTAGATATTAATGTAACTCTATCAATAATGCAAATAGTCTAAATATGCCAATGAAAAGACAGATTGTCAGAGTAGACTAGAAAAAAAAGACCCAATTGTAAGTTTTCTACAGAAACCTACTTTAAATATAAGGACTCTGATAGATTAAAAGTAAAGAGATGGGGGAAAATATATAATGCTAATAATAATCAAAAGAAAGCTGAAGTAAGCAAAATAGATTTCAGAACAAGGAATATTATCAGGAATAAAGAGGCATTTCAGAATGACAAAGAACTCAATTTTTCATAAAGACATAACAGCCCTTAATGTGTGTATTTAAAAAGTGTCAAAACACTTGAAACAAAAACTGATAGAACTGCAAGGAGAAATAGACAATTCACCATTATAGTTGGAGACCCACTGTAGTCAGCAATCCTCTCTCAGTAATTGATAAATCAAGAAGGCAGAAAATCAGTAGGGATATAGATGACCTGAACAGAATTATCAATCAACTTGATCTCATTGACATTTACAGAATATTCCATTAAACAACAGAAGAGTACACATCTTTCTCAAACTCACATGGAACAGTCACTAAAACAGACCAAACTATAGGCAATAAAATACCCCTTTACCAGTTTAAAAGGACAGAAATCATGCAAAATATATTCTCAGACCACAATGAAAATGAATTATAAATCAATAACAATCAATAAAAGGTGGAAAATTCTCCAAATATTTGGACATTAAATGACACACTTCTAAGCAAAACATGGGTCAATGAAGAAGTCTCAGGAGAAAATTTTTTTTAATCAATTTATTTTATTTTCAGCTGTGTTGGGCTTTCATTGCTGTGCGCAGGCTTTCTCTAGTTGTGGCGAGTGGGTGCTACTCTTCATTGCAGTGCGCAGGCTTCTCATTGTGGTGGCTTCTCTTGTGGAGCACGGGCTCTAAGCATGCGGGCTTCAGTAGTTGTGGCACGTGGGCTCAGTAGTTGTGGCTCGTGGGCTCTAGAGTGCAGGCTCTGTAGTTGTGGTGCACAGGCTTTGTTGCTCCGCAGCATGTGGGATCTTCCCAGACCAGGGCTCGAACCCATGTCCCCTGAATTGGCAGGAGGATTCTTAACCACTGTGCCACCAGGGAAGCTCTCTCATGAAAAATTTTTAAAATTTTTTAAACTACATTTAAATCAAAATTTTAAACTAAATATTTATAGTTTAAAAATTAAAACTAAAAAAAACTAATTTGTTTAATTTCAGTTAAATTGATAAACCTCTAGCCAAGCTAACAAAGAAAAAATGAAAGATGGCAAGATTATCAATATTAAAATGAAAGAGGTGCCATCACTGATGATCCCATGTACTTTAAAAGGATAATATAGGAATATTATTGCTGATCCTAGAACTGGGGAAAAAATAAACAAGATGAGCATGCAACATCTTGTAGTGTCAGAAAGTAAAGAAGTGTTAAAAACAACAACAGGGCTTCCCTGGTGGCGCAGTGGTTGAGAGCCCACCTGCCGATGCAGGGGACACGGGTTCGTGCCCTGGTCCGGGAAGATCCCTCATGCCGCGGAGCGGCTGGGCCCGTGAGCCATGGCCGCTGAGCCTGCGTGTCCGGAGCATGTGCTCCGCAACAGGAGAGGCCACAACAGTGAGAGGCCCGCGTAGCGCAAAAACAACAACAACAACAACAACAACAGCAACACAGTGGTGGGGGATTTGTCAAAGGGACATAAAAGCTAATTTAAAGTGCTTCCAATGGCCAAAGCTAAAACTATTTGAGCAAGAAAGTAATGAATTATTGGTTACAACTCAAAGTATAAACTAAATACCCATGATTCCATAATGACATGCATAAGTGACTGAATTAATAAATAAATGGGGGATAAGACCCCATGTAAGAGAACTCCAAATAACTTATGTAGATACTCCCCCTTCCAGGAGGTTGACTGAACTCACTCAGGCGTGAGCTATGCAGAGTGACTTCCTTCCCATTACTACAATATGGAAAGTGAGTGGAAAAAAGAGTAACTCTACAGTGAAGAAAGCTGAAAAACTACTAGCTCAGCCAGGTGATCAAGGTCAAGATCAACAGTAATAAATCTTGTTGATAACATGTACTCTTGACATGATGTGATAAAAATAGTGCTTTACTTCTGTGGATTCCTCCTCAAAACCTATACCCCCAGTCTAACCATCAGAAAAATATTAGACAAATCCCAATAGAGGGGCATTCTACAAAATATCTGATCAGTGTGGGTGGGAGAGGGAGACTACAAAGGTGTGAATTCTGGAAGGTTAAAATCACGATGCCATCTTGGAGGCTGTCTTCTATAATCTAGCCTCTGACTTTCAGTGATTCATATCCGCTCCACACACAAAATACATGAACACCTTCTCAAGACCCCTAAATATCTCAACCCATGACGCATGACAGTCAGCTCATGGTCTGGAATCTCATCATCTAAATCAAATCTGAGTGTGAATGAGATCCCGTAGGTGTTGTTCCTTACATACAGCTACTTGCGAATGGTTCCTCTTTATCTGAAGTCTTGAAAACTAAAGAGAAAGTTATATGTCTCATACACTCAACATGTTGAGACAGGAATAGGATAAATGTTATGGACATTCTTCCTCAAAGATAGAAAATAATTGGAATACAATGAATACTGGTAAATTTGATTTTTGCTTAGAAACCATTTATTAATTTTAGCTTTCTTTGCCACCTGAAAAGGTTGGTAACCTTCAAAATCAGCAAGTCCCAGCTTCATTATTTAATGATCCTTCTATTAGCTTAACTTTCTCTTCTTTCATTTTGCTACAATCTGCCAGAAGAAACAAGATGACATTTTCAACCCTAGAGTTACAAATTTCTTTAGCTATATCACACAGTTCACTGGGCACATAGTCTAATTTGCACATTACTACAGGAAACAGGGTTGATAAACTTTATGCCATAACATAACGAGGATCCGCTTTCTTCCAATATTCAGTAGTATTTTTCTCACTTTAAGACCTCACCAGCAGCCTCCTCAGAGTTCAAAATTCTATAAACAGTGTTCAAGACATTTAATGATTTAACTAAGTCTTCTCAAAATCCTTACAGCTTTCTCCAATTCCATTCCCCACCTGATTCCAAATCATTCCTATATTTTAGGTTTTTGTTATGATAGTACCCAACTTCTGGTACCAAATCTACCTTGTAATTGTTGTGCAAAAATCACTCCCAAACTTAGTAGATTAAAACAACAAATACTTATTACTTTAAATAGTGTTTGAGGTACAGGAATTGAGGAGCATGCTGTTCTAGGATTCTCTGGCTCAGTGTCTCTTATGAGGTCGCAGTCAAGCTGTCAGCCAGGGATACAGTCTCTAAAGAAGAATTTATTGTGAACATACTTACATGTTTGTAGGAGAAGTTGAAGTTCCTCACAGTGCAGGTCATTTCATAAGGCTGTTCGTGAGCTGGCTTTCTCTAGAACAAGTGCAGAGAGAAAGAAGAAAGTAATCTTTTATAACTCAATCTTGAAAGTGTATTCTATTGGTCACATAGAACAATCCTGGTACAATTTGGGCAGGGACTATACAAAAAGGTGTAATGCCAGAAGTTAGAATCATTGGGGACCATTTTTGGAGGCTACCAACCTCAGCAAGATATGTGAGTTTCCATGCAGGTAGAACAGTAGAGTTTGTTATAAAGGGTAGTTCACTTTTTTCCTCAATATAAAACAGAGTCATCAGCTGAGATTGAGTAAGGCAAGTAAGTTATTAGATTTCTGTGGGAAGGAGTGAATATATGTGATATTCTTGGAGAATGGGAAGAAAACAGAGTAAGGATATATGGTAGGATTGCCATGCTATATTAAGCAACCACTTATTCTTAGTTATAAATTTAAAGTGCAACCAGTCAGCATAATATGTTTTCTCATAATGTTCTATTGCTTGTTAGGTAGGCTCAGTGTAGATGAACTGTTTAGTTTTAATAAGGTGGGAGTTTTGCAACAAAAGTGCAATGGAGTTTTTAAAAAGTTTCAGGAAACAAAAGCGTTTGACAAGAAATTATTAAATGCAATTAATGAACCTCTGTAATGGGTAAATATTGATACTAGGGAGCAGAGCTCAGACCAGAGTAATGGTTAGAGAGTAAACTACCTGAAAGAAAACACTTGTAAGTCTTCAGGAATGTATTAATGCTTTTCTGAAGAAAGAATTGCTGATATGTGAGTCATTAGATGGCATTTGCTATTATGCTTTGAGGAACTATCTAGAGGAATTGTTTTCTTAAGGAAAAAGAAATAAATTTAAATAAAAATTATTACAAGAAAAGGATTACATCACAAAATAATTTTAACACAAAATTAGTAAATGTATACTTTATGTTATATATACATACTGACCACAATTGTCTTTATACTCTACCTGTCATACAACAGACAGATCAGAAACAATAAAGACCTCCTTATTTCAATTTAATCTATTGTTTATAAATATATAACAAATTCAAATGACTTACCTTACTTAATTTCCTTTAAGCCTATCTTTGACATTGAGAAATGCATGTCTATTTGGAATGAAAAATTATTCCTTACTAAGGTTATAAATTTGGTATAATAAATTATATTCTTATCACTTAGTAAATTTAGTCTAACCAAGATTGAGAAGATCTCAGAGAAAAAATAAATTTTCATATTATCATATTTTATTTGTGAATGAGGAAGAGGCTATTACTTGTCTTCATATTGATGGAAATTATTTTCTCTTGATTGATTTCAACACAGGACAAATATTTTTAACAAATACGTTAAATTTTAAAAATGATTCAGTAGAAAACAAATCATGTTTAGCCATGCTTTTTTAAAGACAACAATTTCTTATAAGTAGCTCAGGTGAGAATAGCAGATTTTAGTCTCCTATTTGTTAAATAGCTCATCTTCAAAAAGAAAGGTATTACTTTAGCTACTTAGAGGAAAAGCTGAGTGCTGAATTCTATGTCATCCTCTTTCCCTCTGAAAAGAATAACATTTTTAAAATATAAAAACCATTCAGTAAATGAAGAAAGTAGTTATATCAGTAGAATATCTATTTTAATGTTCTATTTTTTATTTTATAGATTTTTTCTATTTAAAATAATAAGACAGAGAAAAAGAATGATTCCTTTAAATTCTTGTATTTATCATAAATTGCATAGAGTTTTAATACATAATTGTCATAACTGGAGGAAGGGTTCTGGTTAGACCCGCTTTTTATTCAGATTTGTTTTTGTGCAGATATGTTTAACTGGTCCATTTCCTACTTTTCTTCTTTTGTGATGTCAGCATTTAATATTATAAATTTCTCCTCAAATATCCCTTTTTATATATACCACAAATGTGGCAAAAGTATTTTCATTAGCACTCAGTATTAAATATTTCTAATTTTCATTTCATTCATAATATTTTATTTTCATTTTTATTTGGCACATGTGCTATAAAAAAGTGAGGATTTACATTTCCAACTTTAAGGGGATTTTCAGTTATCTTTTTATTATTTAATTGTAACTTAATTTCATTGTGCCCAGCAAATTGGTCTCAAGTTTTTTGAGAAATTTTTAGGGCCCAATAGATAGTCAATTTTTAAATGTTACATGTTTGTTTGGAAAGAATATGTGTTCTCCAGTTCTAGGGGAGAGAGAGAGAGAGAGAGAGAGATACATACACAGATGGTAGATCAATGTAAGTATAGATACATACAGATACAGAGATACAGAGAGAGATATATATATAATATGCATATACTGGACTAGTTATATTTGAAGTTTTCTTAAAATTTTCTATATTCATATTGATTTTGAGTCTGAATAATCCATAAACTAGTGAGAAAAGTGTGTGAAAATCTCTTCTAAGAAGTTGTTGATTTCTTCTGCATTTAATTTGTCAGGTTTTGCTTTACATATTTTCAGTCTATATAATTAAGTGCATACAACTTTATGGTTGTTACATATTCCTGGAAATTTGTATCTTTCAAAAGCATAAACTGGATTTTTAAAAAATTTCTAGCAATATATATATATATTTTTTTGTCAAAAAGTCTATAGGTGTACAAACTTCTTTTTGGTTAGTCTTTTCCTTGTATATATATATATATATATATATATATATATTTTTTTTTTTTTTTGCCATGTCTTCACTTTCAAGTTTTCTCTGTCTACATTCCAGGTATGATTTTAGTAAACTGTGCAAAAATCACATTGTTTTCTAATCCAATTTGGCAATTTTTATCTTCATTGGAGGGTTAGTCCATTTGGATTAACCATTGATGGATGTATTTGAATTAATTTCTAATATCTTGTGTTTTTTATTTAATCTCCTTTGTACACTGGGGTTTTTTTTTCTGTTCAGTATACTTTATACATCTTTTTTCTTTTCTCCTGACTTCTTTTGTATTACTGAATTTATATTTCTTTTCTCTGAATCCAGGTTTTCCCTCCTTGCTTTATGTGAGATTTTCTTATATAACCTCCCAACTTCATCCTGACCCTTAGAGAATAGTTCATTAAAATCAAGACTTTGTTTCCTGGTCCCCAAGGAAGTGGCTCATTAAAACTAAGGGGCTAGGCCATCAAAAATAAACATTAAGAGGAAAGATGCCAGATCTAAAGATTTCTTTCTTTAGGATCATCAGATTATCTTGTGTGGTTAATACCATTGAAGTACCTGACTAGCGTAGCAAGAGGAAATCCAACGCAGGCTCCATGCAACAAACATTTCCCTGGAGAAAAGGGTAACTCTTATAATTCTACCCAAAGACCATGTTTGTTTTTGGCAACTCCTTCACCTAGATTTGTTGCCTTTTCGCAATATCTACACAGTCCCCACATGTGCTAGCATGTATCCATGCTTCTTACTCGGGATTAATGCTTCCTTGTTGAATTGTTTAGTACCCTATAAGAAAAGAGAAACTTCTCTAGATATTTCAAGCATGAGAGACTTAATGCAGGGAATTGGATAAAGAACTGGAGGAGCAAAAGGAAAAGGAGAAAATGCACAAGGGACAGGAGGAACAAAAGGAAAAGAGATATCTAGAAGCTGCTTCCTCTTTCAGGTAGGAAGCTATGAGCCTGCACGTGTCACTGAAATAACAGAAGTGATGCTTTTGTTTTTTCTGCATTTAAAACTGGACTGCTGATGATTCAGAAGCCCGCAATCTTGTTGATGTTGTTGGAATTGCCCCTGATCCTAAGGCAACATGGGTCTATTTTCAGTCAACTGCTGCTCTCATTGCCAGCAATCACTGATAGAAGCAGAATATAAATAGCTCCAGCTTTCTTTCTGCCTTTCAATCTTTCACCTATACTTTCCCACTGGCAAAAGCTAACATGAAGTCAAGTATTAAGCAACTCTGGAAAGTGCAATTTGAGGCTTCCAGCCCCAATGAAGAAGAAAGTACAGGTTTCCCCCACTATCGGAAAGTAGAGCATTCCCATGAAAACTTTCATAATTGCCTAAAGTGAAGAAGCAATTAACTTGGGACACATCTTACTAACAGATGCACAAAATAAAATGAGATAAAGCATAGACACAGTTCAAAGTTACAGCGGCTTGATGCTGAGATGCTGAGTGAATTTCCAGGGGAAGGAGCTTGCTGGTGCCACTCCTGCTGCTTAGGGTACAGGGTGCCTTTATAACAGCTGGCTGCAAAACAAACACTGAATGCTATTTTCACTTTTTACCTTTTTTGTAAAAGTGAAAATCCTCTTTGTATTTCTTTCAGTTAGTGAAAACTAATGTAGGTACTACATGTAGGTACCATTGTAGGTCTTTTGTAAAAACAAAGCATAAGGCAAACTTTCAAAAAGTGGGGGACACCTGTATAGGTGTACCAACGTGGGAGGGAGACTTGATGTTACAGTCTACCCCTTCCACAACTCAGCATCCATATACATTTCTCGACTTGCTAAAGACTGAATGTTTGTGTCCCCCCTCAAAATTCACACATTGACGCCTAATCTCCAATGTGTTGGTATTTGAAGGTGGGGCCTTTTGGATGTGACTAGGTCATGACAGCAGAGCCCACATGAATGTGCCCTAATAAGAGACCCCAGAGAGTTCCTTTAGCTCTTCCACTATGTGAGGAAACAGCAAAAAGACCACCATCTATGAACCAGGAAGAAGGCTCCCACCAGACACTGAAATTTCCTGTGCCTTGATTTTGGCCTTTTCAGCCTCCAGAACTGTGGGACATAAATTTCTGCTGCTTACAGTCTACCCACTTATGGTATTCTGTTACAGCAGCCCAACTGGACTAAGACACTGCTCATATTTAAATTTCTATTCAACAACAATAAAAACAGTATAAATAATACTTTAACTAGCAAAATGCAATAATAGCTCATACAAATGAAAATAAGTTCATCCTCTCCCCAAAATGGGGAAACAAAATTTCATCAGTCATTGTACTCAACTATGAAAGATGTTAGTTCTTTCGGTCCATTTGGATATTCTAGATTTAAAGATTACATTTTAAATTTATCTATCAACAATGTACTTTATACAAAATGTTAGTAAAACAGGAAAATAATTATGATATTCAAATATGGAAATAATAAGTGCATATAATTCTAGTTGTATAATTTGTTGATCATACATGATAGTTATAATTTCCATGAGATATTACAGGTTTGTTTTTTTTAACCTGAGCAAGAACCTCATATGGCCAAGGATCTTTACTAATGGACTGTCCTAATCCTCACTGAATCATTAATTGTCCTGTCTTATTGTGTTGCCTTAATCCTCCATGACCTTGTAATAGATTATTCTAACTGTTCGTTGAAGCAAAATATGTATACACAAAGGTACTCATATAATAAATGTGCAGATCAAATTATTTTTCAAAATTGAACACAACTATATAATCAGCACAGATAAAAATCAACATTACCAGCAGTCTGGAAGCTTCTCACATGCTCCCTTCCATTCACTATCTTCCTCTCTGAGAGTACTCATTATCTTGAATTCAATTTTTACTTGCTTTTACACTTCAAACTTTTTTACTTTTACCTACTTTAAACCGTTACGTGAATAGAATCAATTTAATATAAATCTGTCTTAGTCAGAGTTCTCCAGAGAAACCAGTAAGATGATAGATAGATAATGATGAATTGGCTCATGTAATTATGGAGACTGAGAAGTCTCACAGTCTTTCATCTTCAAGCTGGAGACTCAGGAAAGCCAACAGTGTGATTCAGTCTGAGAAGCAAGGAAGCCTATGATGTAGATTCCAGTTTGAGTCTGAAGGACTGAGAACCAGGTACATCAAGAGCAGAAGATAGAATGCCCCAGCTGAAGCAATCAGGCAGGAAGGGGATAATTCCTCCTCCCTACACCTTTTGTTCTTTTTTTTTTTTCTTCCACCTTCTGTTTTATTCAAGCCTTCAACGATTTAGATGACGTCCACCCACATTGGGGAGGACAACCTACTTTATTGAATCCACCAATTCAAATGCTAATCTTATCAAAAACACCCTCTTTAATCTGGGTGCCCAGCAGCCAGTCAAGTTGACAGGTAAAATTAACCATCACAGTATTATTTTGTGCCTGGCATCTTTTCCTCAACATTGTGTTTGTGAGATTCATCAATATTATTCATGTAGTTTTAGATTGTTCACTTTTCTATTCTATCTTGATAGAAATTTGGGTAATTTCTACCTATGAAAATAGTACTTATATATACATTCTAGTATATTGCTTTTGATAAACATATGTATTCATTTCAGTTGAATATGTATAAGAAGTAGAATTGCTGGATCTTGGAAAACACATTTAGTTATAGTAGATACTGCCAAACCATTTAATCTTCTACTAACTTTTACAGACGGACATGGAATCACTGACGTGACACACCAGAGAATGCCTTGCATTCCATTCATAGCCTTCCCTACTTGTATTATGTAGCAGGAACCTCACTGAGTACAGGCGTACCTCAGAAATATTGCAGTTTGGTTCCAGACCATCACAACAAAGTGAATATGGCAATAAAGTGAGTCAAACAAATTTTTTGGTTTCCCAGTGCATATAAAAGTTATGTTTACACTATACTACAGTGTATTAACTGTGCAAATGATAGTATTATTTCTTAAAAAATGTATATATCTTAACTTTAAAATTCTCTATTGCTAAAAAATGCTAACCTTCTTCTGAGCCTTCAGCGAGTTGTAATCTGATGGCTGGTGGAGGGTCTTGCCTTGATGAAGAGGAATGCTGGCTGCTCAGGGGGTGATTGCTGAAGTGTTGGTGTGGCTGTGGCAATTTCTTTTTTTTTTTTTAATAAATTTATTTATTTATTTTTATTTTTGGCTGTGTTGGGTCTTTGTTTCTACACATGGGCTTTGCCCAGATCCATCAAAGAATTCACTACCTATGGCAGCTATAACCTTATGAAATCTTTCCTAAATAATAAGGCTTGAAAGTTGAAATTAATTCTTGACCCATGGGCTACAAAATAGATGCTGTGTTATGCAACACCAGCTGCTTTTTTTTTAATATTTTATTTTTATCTTTATTTTTATTTATTTATTTGGCTGTGCCGCACAGCTTGTGGGACCTTAGTTCCCTGCTCAGGCATTGAACCCACACCTTCAGCAGTGAAAGTGCGGGGTCCTAAACACTGGACGGCCCAGGAATTCCCCCAGCTGCTTTTCCATAATAAAGTATGTGGCAAGACAAGCGAACTCAATCAACATATGCTTATTGTAAAATATATTTTGCTGATGTGTTAACCATTATCAGAAGCAAGGCTGTGTGAAGCAACATGGTAGTAAATAAGTACTTTATAAGTTATTGATTGAATGATGCTGCTAGCTGAACCACTGTAGCCAAAAAAGGCAATACTCTCTCTAGGATAAATTTCTTTATCAGTGAAACAAATGACTGCTTCTTTTTAATTAAGGTGAATTCAACTGGCATTTAAATTCTACAAGTAGCAATCGAGTTTCGAATTTGATATTTCAACTGTTACAGCCCTTTAGCTTTTGTTATCTTCCTATGTCTTAGCTGTATGAGGGACTGGCTAGAAATTTAAATACTTGAACTAGCCATTTTCTTCCTGCAAGTTATCTAATGTAGTCAGAAGATGGTGGCTGCTGAGTGTTATGGAGGCTCTGAAGGAAGTCCCAGGATGGTGGAGGGTAATTCATCACAAATACAGGGCAAAGTGTGAGAGCTAGAGGGCCTCTTTAGCAGCATTGAAAAATATCTCATCTTCAATTCTGTACCTTCTCAGGAATCTCCTCCAACCATCCTCTTCTGGTTACCACAGAAATAAGAGGGTAAAGTCAAAAATTAACCAAACCAAGGAAGTGTTAGACCTCCTAAGGGAGGAAAGGGGTTATACTTTGAAATATCTGCAGAATCTAGACAGCATGAACCCAAGGAATCCAGTAGTATGTGTACAATTGGACCCTGGTAGACCTAAAGCTCTATAAGGCCAGAAAAAATAGAGTCTATGGATATGGCAGCATTCTTCCATAAAACAAGATTAAACACCCTGAAAAGGAGCCTGGTGAATGGTGCTGGCTAGAAAGGATCCTGGAAACTTGAAGAAAGTGATATTCCACAACAAGTAAAGTAGAAATGCCAGTGTACTCTTGAGAGATGGAGGAAGAAGGGGTGAAAAGATGCAGAGAAGGGAATAAAGTACACAAGACTGGAAAACCCACCAGATGGTCATGTTCTTCAGGAAAGACTAGAGAAAGTCATGATAACTCCAATTATCAAGCAATAAGAATGTGCTGCTGAGAGGGGCATCAGTAACTCCAACAAGGTCAATGCTGGCTACACTCTTTGGACAAGGAATGACTATGAAAGATGCTCTTACCTACCAAATTGCCTTACTTGAATGCAACGTGGAGGATAGAATCCTGAAATAATAGAGATCAGGTGGCAGCACCGAACAGTCAGAAACAAAGTGGGTGTAATTACAATAATAGCAGCAAGATTTGAATGGCAACAAAGTGGACCTGGATGGTCAAGAGCTACAGAGATGGTTAACAGAACATGACATCTGTAGTGTCAATATAGATGGCAGCCAACAGTATATTTCTCACTCTTTACTACAAAAGAAATGAAGGATCAATGATCAGAAGCCTTGCAAAAACCACCAAAATAAAAAGTCATGATTTCTTGCCTAATTTCTGGATCCAAGCTTACTTTTAAGCCCCAGTAAAAGGAACCCTATAAAATCATAAAAAACATATTTAGTAAGTATTCCCCCTGTCTTCTCCAAAGGGTAAGTGTACTAGGAGAAAAGAAAATACCTGGAGATGTTGAGAACTGTTGGACAATGGGTCCAAGTTGACATCAATACCCAGAGACCCAAAATTTCAGTTATCATGGGGAGTTATTGGGAGCATGTCTTAAATGTAATCTTGACTCAGGCTCAGTACAGTACACACCCACCCAGCGGCCATATAATCGATTCACAAATGTGTGATTGGAATAGATATACTTGGTGTTTGCCAGAATATCCACATGGACACCTGGCCTGTGGGGGAAGTTCTATTATAGTGCACAAGGCCAGTATGCACCTTTGAAACTGACCTCCTGTCAAGTTATTAAACCAAAAATATCACCACCTGCTGACAACAGCAGAAATTAATGCAACTCTTAAAGATCTAAAATAATGCAGTGGTGGCGGCCCACACCCCCATATTGTCCCCCATTAAATTCATATACCTCTCTCCAGTAAAAGTCAGAAAGATCCTGGAGGATAACAATGTGTTACCCCAAACTCAACTAAGAAGTATTCTCAATGGCAGATGCTTTCCAGATGTAAAATGTTTGCTAGAGCATATTAACACAAGTACATGGTGATTCAGAACTTTCAAAGATGAGGGTATGTATTACCCCACCAAGTGAGACATATAGTCCGGCAGAGGTATTAGCTTATGGAAGGCAGTAGAGGGAGTGTCTTCATAGCCCAGAAACCACATAGTGGTGACAAGGGCTGTAGTTACTCCCACTAATGTTTCTACATTTTCCTAAGAAAAGAAACCAACTAGAATAATGGAAGAGCTGTTCCCAGATGTATTGAAGTTAATTTATGGATCTGAAAGGCACAAGTGTGGTCAGGAGCAGATGCTGCCATGTGCTAACCAGGTTTTGCTCAGGACAAAGGCACTAATTCCCCCAGCTGCTGGGAGGGACGCCTACTGTTGGCTGACACCTGAGTGCCTCCCCAGGAACTGTCCTTGGCCAGAGAGAGTAACCTTACCCAAGGTTATGCCTTTTCTCCAGAGGCATCTGACATCCAATCACTTGCTTATGAGTGAGTACAAACTCTGGCTCTAGCTTCACAGCTCATGATACAATTTGGCCGAGGCCCGGCAGTAACTACATAGCTGCACTTCAGCTTCTCCCTCTTCCCAGTCTTGCCTTCCTCACACCCTGACAGCCATCGTGCTCTAGAGAACTATCCCAGTAAGGTCATGCACACAAATTTCCACTTCAGAGTCTATTTCCCATGAATCTCCCCTAAAATAAAGACTGAGAAAACACCACTGGATTTGGCAGTTCTGAGTATATAGTGACACTGTAAAGAGGAAATCATTTTGTTCTGCTGCTGACATTAAAAACTGAAGAGCCTGGTTATTAATTTTCTAGTTTATCCATTAATATATGCATTAAATATATGCATAAAATAAGAAAATGAGTACAAGGCTAGGTGGTTTTTCTTTCCATATTAGAAAACATTTATAAATTTAAAATATTTTTCACATCTGCTGAGTGAGAAAAAAATTTTTATTATCTCCATTTAGAAACCTGCAATTATTTTAAAATCAACTGATAAATGATGGGATTTATGATTAAGCAGTAATCCCAAAGAGAATATTTTTTTAAATATGTATAGTTAATTCAAAACCTTTATAGCTGATTGTTTTTCAAAGCAATTACAATACAAAGTTCTGAATTCCATTTGTTGTATCAATATTCAATTATCTTTCCTTTATAAATATGACTTGTTCTGAATTTGTCACTATCAAAAAAAATCCTATCAACATACATTATATAAAACTGCCACTATATTACAAAGGCAAAATAATACGCTAAAGACAAAAGTAGTTCTTTTCCAATATCATATGAATCACTGATTTCAGTTTTATTGATATTATATTCAGGATAAGTAAATGCTCATAATCAAAAGACTAGATAAAGTATAGGATTTCTTTTAAATTTTTAATGCACTTTATTATAGGACTGAAAAATTAAAATTGAATTAAACCCATAAGGGTTCATCCACTGAAGTGATTTTTCTGACAGAAAAAAGTACATAACTACGGAGTATATTCTACTGATGGTAAAATATTCTTAAAAACCTTATCAATTTTGATAACATACCAGCTCACTATCATTCCAGGATTTCTAGCTAGAAATATTTTTGTTACATGAAAGGAAAACACATTTAAGGGAGCTCAGAAAAAGGAAAGTTTATTTGAAAGAACACAAGAATCTGCCAAAAAATAAAAAAACAACCCTAGGAAAATTCAACACCCAGGTCCCAGGAGGATCAAAGACTGTTGAAGATTCAGGTAGCTACACTATTTTGTCTTCACCCTTTCTCAGAAGCTCTCTTCCTAAGTATTGTTCCCAGCATTTTTTTTTTTCTTTTGTGATAGGTCTGCTCTCTCTGCTTTTTAATCATCCATGAAACTCATAATACTTGCCCAAGATGCCACTACAACTGAAACTTCCCTTTTTGCCTCTTAGAATTCCAAATAAATCCAATTTTCCCAACTCATCTCTGTGAGACTGACACAAATCATGAGTGCCTAGACAGACTAAAATTGGTCAAAACGTACAAAACAAGGTTTGGGGTCACATGGTACTAAAGTCTCAGCAAAACCTGTAAATTGGAGCATTTTCCTCTAAAAAGGGTGATAGCTTATAAACAAAACTAAACATCTTCAAGTAGAATAGACTCTGAGATATATAGTAGTCAATTTTTAACGCCTCCTTTTTTATAATGATTTGTTTTCTCCTTGCCATTTTATATTTTTTTGGAAATATTTCATTGTCTCTATTTTTTTTAAGATCTTTATTGGAGTACAATTGCTTTACATTGGTGTGTTAGCTTCTGCTGTATAACAAAGTGAATCAGCTCTACGTATACATATATCCCCATATCCTCTCCTTCTTGCATCTCCCTCCCACCTCCTTATCCCACCCCTCTAGGTGGTCACAAAGCACCAATCTGGTCTCCTTGTGCTATGTGGCTGATTCCCACTAGCTATCTCTATTTTACATTTGGTAGTGTACATATGTCCATGCCACTATCTCACTTTGTCCCAGCTTACCCTTCCCCCTCCCGGTGTCCTCAAGTCCATTCTCTATGTCTGTGTCTTTATTCCTGTCCTGCCCCTAGGTTCTTCAGAACTTTTTTTTTAGATTCCATACATATGTGTTAGCATATGGTATTTGTTTTTCTCTTTCTGACTTGCTTCACTCTGTATGACAAACTCTAGGTCCATCCACCTCACTACAAATAAAAGGAGACAAAAGACCTGTATGCAGAAAACTATAAGACACTGATGAAAGAAATTAAAGATGATACAAACAGATGGAGAGATATATCATGTTCTTGGATTGGAAGAATCAATATTGTGAAAATGACTATAGTACCCAAAGCAATCTACAGATCCAATGCAATCCCTATCAAACTACCAATGGCATTTTTCACAGAACTAGAACAAAAAATTTCACAATTTCTATGGCAACACAGAAGACCCCGAATAGCCAAAGCAAACTTGAGAAAGAAAAATGGATTCTTGAGAATCAGGCTCCCGGACTTTAGACTATATTTGTTTTTAAATATCACATACCTGTTAATTCCAGGCATTGGCAAGAACTAAGAGTATTAATAGAGAAAAGAGCTGAGTAGCAAAAAAAAAAAAAAAAAGCTGTTGCAAAGCCCTGGCCATCTGATTCCTGAGAGAAAGAATCTCCCTAAGACCCTATGGAAACAACTATGTAAAAAAATTAAGGGAAACTCTACTTCTGAAATGGCAATGGAAGGACCTCCAAAGACATATTTCCTAGCAAAACAAGTATAACTGGTAGGAAAAATAATTTTTAATGAAGTTTTTGGAAACTGTTCCAAGGGCAAAAAGTAAATACCAAACATTTAAGAAAATCTATAAGAACAGGGAAAGTCTGTGGTATTTGAACATGATCCACTTCCTCCTTCCCCTCCTAGCTCAGCTTAATGGAAACTCCACTGAAGGTGGCTACAGCCAAGAATACAGGGTTCCTTCTCCCAATCAAGGGCTATGGTATTGTTGCGGAGGAAGAAATTTTCCTCTGCCCTTCTAGGTTCTTCTGGCTAGTCTAAGAATTAAATCGACAGGAGGCAAACTAACAAGAGAAAAACCAAACCAAAATTTTAATAACATGTTCGCATGGGGGAAGCCCAGGAAAACTCAGTAACTCACTTAAAAAGGCCAAAACCCTCACTTTGAACACTATCTTCAGTTAAAGACAAAGAGGATGTTGGGGCTAGTAGTTTGGGATTTCAAAGGGGAAGAAGGCAATGCACATGGAGATGGGAAAGCACATGTTTAGTAAACAAATGTTTGCTGGGCCAGGCAGAGACACTGGGACACAGAGTGGACTCCAATCTCTAGGCCCTGCTGAGCTTCCCCCACCCCAACTAGCCCATATTCTTTGCAGGTATATCTGGTGATAGCTCTACTCAGGGATTAAGCCCTCTAGCTAAATTATTTTAGGCAGCTAAGGGGGAGGTCAAAGCTTTTTTCTGAGTCTTTTGGGTCTTGATTGTTTTCAGCTCAAAATAATCCACATGCCAGAGACATTTCAGGGTGGCCAATTTTGCTCCCCCACAGTATCCTCCCGGGAGGAACAGGCTGCCGGGATTTCTCATTTCTGCCAGCTATTAGTTGCAGAAAATAAATCTCAGGTGAGTGTGGCCAAGATAACACAGGCTCTCTTTGTCCACCAGTCTCCACTCATAGGGTAGAGAATCAACCTCAGGCATGAAAGGCTAGGAAAACTGGGCTCCAGTCTATCCTTACCGAGGCCCATACACAGTGTGGAGGTCCCACACCACGAGACACAAGCTGAGCAGACCAGAGGCTACCACCCTACCCAGCACCTTTCTGTTAAAGCAGAGTCATCACTAAGAGAAAAGTGGGCTACTGTCCCACCCCCAGACCCAGAGCCAGGGCAAAGAGATTTGGCCAGAAGAGAGGCAGGCCTTAAGAACAGGGAAATGTGAAGTTCTCCCCAGTGTAACAGGGTGGCAAAGGTCAAAGATCCTCTCAAAAACAGTGAAGGTTTTGGTGGTAAGCAATTAAGGTAGCTTCACAAGAGTAACAAGTTAAGCCATAGAAAACCAAGTTAATCAGATAAAACCAAGTATCGAGACAACTAACTTTCATGCGATAAGCTGGAACCTCAAACATTGGCCTCCAAAACTACCCCTGTAAAGGGGCCGAATTTAATTATATCAGACAATGGAGCAATTTACACTCCAGGGCATTGTCAAAACAATAGCGCAATTAGTGGAGTCTAACAGCTAGGTTTAATCAGGAAAGGAGACAAAGAGAAACCTGCTAAAAACACTGTCACTCCAGGTTGAATATACACAAGCCCAAGACTGCACCTCTGAGCAAGAGTCACAGGCTTCACACTGCCGGGCAAGTAGATGTCACTAAAATAATCCAGCTAGTCACTAAACAAATAGACCAACAACAAACCCCAGGGAGAGGGGAGCTGCTCCAATATATAATCTTAAGGGTCCAATTCTCAACAAAACAACATTAAAACACATGCAAATAAACAGCAACGTGTGACTCAGAAAAACACCAAAACAGTCTTGAAAAAGGACAAAGTCAGCAGGCTTACACTTTCCATTTTCAAAACTTACTACAAAGTTGCAGTAATGAAGACTGCACGGTACTAGCATAAGAAAAGGCACACAGGTATATGGAATAGAATTGAGAAATCAGAAATAAAATCCCTCACATTAATGCTAAGTTGATCTCAAGAAGGGTGCCAGACCATTCCATGGGTAAATCATAGTCTTTTTTTTTTTTTTTTGCGTGTACGCGGGCCTCTCACTGCTGTGGCCTCTCCCGTTGCAGAGCACAGGCTCCGTCCGCGCAGGTTCAGCGGCCATGGCTCACGGGCCCAGCCGCTCTGCGGCATGTGGGATCTTCCCGGATCGGGGCACGAACCCGTGTCCCCTGCATCAGCAGGCAGACTCTCAACCACTGCGCCACCAGGGAAGCCCCCTAAATCATAGTCTTTTCAAATAAATGGTTCTATGACAATTGGATATCCTCATGCAAAGGAGTGAAGATGGTCCCCTACCTCACTCGATATACAAAACATAACTCAAAAGGCATCAGGAACCTAAAAGTAAGTGCTAAAATTATAAAATTAATAGAAGAAAACATAGGAGAAAACTTTCATGATTCTGAATCCAGCAATGACATGACATTCTTAGATATAACATGAAAAAGGAAAGCTACAAGAGAAAAAATTAGGTAAATAATTTAAATTTTATGAAAATTTTAAAATTTTATACTTCAAACTGTACCATCAAGAAAGTATACAGACAACCCACTAGATGGGAGAAAGTATTTGCTGTACTTGAAACTAAAAAAAAAAGGCAATTTATAAAGTAATTTTAAAAAAGGTGAAAGGACTTCCTTGGTGGCGCAGTGGTTAAGAATCCGCCTGCCAATGCAGGGGACACGGGTTTGAACCCTGGTCTGGGAAGATCCCACTTGCTGCAGAGGAACTACTGAACAACTACTGAACCTGCGCTCTAGAGCCCACAAACCACAACTACTGAGCCCATGTACCACAACTACTGAGCCCATGTGCCACAACTACAGAAGCCCACGTGCCTAGAGCCCGTGCTCCACAACAAGAGAAGCCACTGCAATGAGAAGCCTGAGCACTGCAACGAAGAGTAGCCCCCGTTTGCCTCAACTAGAGATAGCCCACGCGCAACAACAAAGACCCAACCCAGCCAAAAATAAATACAATTTTTTTGGAAAGGTGAAAAGTGTAAAAAGCCTCTGAAAGGTAATTTTTTCCATAGAAGTACAATATAGGTCAATTTGAAACCTATACATGAAGATAGCAATATTTCTAATATGTTTCAGTAGAGAGAACATAGAAAAAGTTAAAAAATAAAAAGAAATGGAAAAAGAAAAGAAAAAGATTATAGAAGGCTTTGACAAAAATAAGTTGTCTTAAAAACTTTGTCATTTTAACCACTCTTATTGTGACATTTTGATTTCAAGGAATTTTTTTTTCAACCACAGGAACCCAAGATACATACCAGAGAGATAAAAAGCTTGACTTTAGTGTTCTCAGCATGTCAAGAAAATTGGGAGCATGTCAAAGTTATGGACACTGGAGAATATCCAATGAGGAAATAAAGCAAAATTTTTTGATTGTTTTAAAAAAATAAAACACCTTACATCCTTGCAGTTTGAAATGTTCTGTTTTTGAAATGCTGATATGAGTGCATAATCTCATGAAGTAATAAAACTATAAATTATGACCTGTGAAAATACTGTTTAAAATGGTAATTTGGATATGTAATGGGGTATTAATATGTGCTATGTAGGAATACTGCTAAGCTGCAGCTATATAGTATGCTATATATATAGACACCTTTATGACTAATGCACCAAGGAGAAAATTCTGGCAAAGTAATGTGTGTTCAAATTCCCTGTATATAACTACACTGAAACCTAACATTGATTTGGTATAAATTATAAGCTATTATACCAACAGCTAACCATTTTTTATCGGCTGTCATGGTTTATAGAAAATAGCTACAGCATCAGCTCACTTTTCTACCTACAATGTATCTACTTTGTAAAATAAAAAATCATTATTTTTTTATTCTAGTCTCTTGAATCATAAGTTATAGCATAATAACTAAAGCCATTTAATACAGGAAAATCATTCCAAATCAAAAGGACAGTAGATTGACTATTGCAAAGGAAATAAAAGGGTAAGAAACTAAAATATTGTTTGAATATGCAAAACTAAGTATTTCACATCTACAAATGCAATTACACCACAATATGCCTCTCCAATACATTCTGGAAATGACATAAATACATGGAATGTCCTATGGTCCCCTATAAACTCTGGTTTCAGATGGTGGACCAGGGCGACCAACTTACACACAGTGAAATGGGAATGAGACCTACTTGGATTTTTTTTTCTCTATTAAATGATGCATTTTTACACATGATGAAGCTTCCTGTTTCATTAGTTTCATGATACTGAGAATGACAATTGTATACCAAAAATTTATCATATGTTCATGCTTTTTATGTTTTTTTTAAAGATTTTTTTGATGTGGACCATTTTTAAAGTCTTTATTTTTATTATTATTTTTAAATAAAAGTCTTTATTGAATTTATTACAATATTGCTTCTGTTTTATGTTTTGGTTTTTGGCCGCAAAGCATGTGGGATCTTAGCTCCCCGACCAGGGATGGAACCCGCACCCCCTGCATTGGAAGGCAAAGTCTTAACCGCTGGACTGCCAGGGAAGTCCCCTGTTCATGCCTTTTAAATTGTGAAAAATCATACATAGTTCTGTGGTCTGTTTCCAATGTCAACTCACCTAATAAGTTATTCTGTCATATAATTTGATAAGTAATTTCATTTTATTCAATGTTTTGGGATGCTATTTATTGACTGACCCAAATGACAATAATTTAAAATATTTCGTTGGATATATTAAGGAGAAATATGTCTATTAAAAAAGGAGGTCTTAGTTATATTCCCAATATTTTATTTTACTCTTAAATCTCAAAAACTCTATGTAATCATAAAGAATTTCAGTTTATGGAACAAAAAAAAACCTATACACCTTAACTACAGCCATCTATCCCCTATGCTTATTACTTGCTTAGGTAAGTATTTTAGACATGTAAAGTGCTACCTACTGAGTTAACTGGTAAAATAATTAGAATTACATAGCTGAGATCGCCTTTCTTTTTGTATTATTATAATCCAACTGCTACCACATTTTATCTCCATAATAAAATGTTAATATTTAGTATATATTAACTGCATTCATATTTGCTTAATTTTTCATACTTTATGTTCCCTGCACAAACTGTTTCATAAAATGGGTTGGGAAAAATTTATTCACATACCATATTTCAATGACATTAGCAAGTTAGCCATTTAGTTGATTACAAATTGTGAATAAACATTTTCTGCTCTGGTTTGAAAACCTAAATACCAAGGATGTTGCTATTTATAGTCAAGAAAGTTTTTGAGAAAATGATTCATATGGACTTATTTTTAAAATAGAATCAAATAAACAGTTAATCCCTTACTTTGTAGACTTTTACAACCAAAATATTAAAAAAATTTTTTGTGTGTGGCAAGCCAATAATAGGAAGTTTCGACTCTCCATCCTCAAAGACCATTGTATGGTGGTATTTCCCACACAGACTATGAGGGCAGGTAACCAAGGGGTGGAAGTGGCCTTGCTTACCATACCGAAATACTTGGGGAATCTGTGCTTTCCATTCTTGGTGATGTTGGTCTAGAGGTCCCAGTTCTCAGAGAGATTGTTTATAACACAGGAAACAGCAAGATTCTCATTAAATGATGGCTGCTGATAGGTTTCTTCAGGTTCCTTTTTCCAAGAGAACATCAAGCAAGGAAAGGAGTCACCACACTGGCTGGTGAACTAACCTTGATTATCAAGAGGAGATGGGTATGTTATTATACACTGAAGGCAGAAAAGAATACATTTGTCTCCCTGGGATCCACCAGGGTGTTTCTTAGTACCCCCCACTCTGCCTATTTGGGGCAGCAAATAGACAAGTGCAGGAGCCCCTGCTTGAAAAGGTCATGATAACAGGCGCTTGGACCCCTCTGGTGTGAAGGTCTGGCTCACCCCATCTTATAAGTCACCTAGACTAGAAGAGGTCCTAGCTGGGAATTAGGGAATGTAGAATGAGTTATAGATGAGGGACATAAGAAGCATCAGTTGTGTCCTCAAGACCAGCTGCAGTTGCTGGGATTTGAGTCCTTTCCACTAACCCGCTTTTTGTAAGCATCCCCCAAATCCTAGAGAAGCTATTTCTCGATGAGTTGAACTTACTACAGGAAGCAAGTGGATGTGAATGCACAGAATAGGCTGTACTGGATGCTGTAGTGCCCCAACAAAATTGCCCTCCAGGCCTGAGGCATCTTCCCTCAGTTGCCACTACCTGCTGACATCTCACTTCTGATTTGCTCTCCAGGAATTGTCCTTAACCACAGATAGCTTCCTCCCCTTTTCTCTTCCAAAAATTGGTCCCTGCTGGGTAATGAGATCTGGTTTCCTCCCACTGGTCCAAGACAACTCTGGAAATTGTCCAGCTTCAGAGTTCTCCATATAATTGGCTCCCATATAATTTTTTTTTTGCATCAGAGTTTAACATCTTTCCTGCCCATGTCTGCTTCTCTTGCGCACAGATATTGTTACCAAAAGCACCTCCTAAGAAACCTCCTGCATAGAAATTTCTGCCTCAGAGTGTTAGATTTGAATAATTCAATCTAAGGCAATAGCTAAACTGCTTGATTGGGATGAATATCTTTTAGTGTATTGTTAAAATATGTCAAGCAATAGTGGCTGGGCAGAGTATGAAAATACTAAATAACAATAGGCTTTTTAGAAAAATGAAGTTAAGTATATGTCTTTAATCACAATAAAAAATGAAAGCTACAAAAATATTAAAAATTTGTACAATAATAAAGGTATTTCTGTTATTCAGTAGAAAACATTTAGCCTGTCTAATTAGAATGAATTGATAAAATTGGAATATCCCTATTTTGTCACTCATAATGAAAAATATGGATCTAACAGTGATTATCGCTGGCTGCCAACATTACAAAAAGAGAAGCCAGACATACATGCTTCCTGATGGATGTGTACAGCACCATATTTGAGGTATTTTACTAAAATATAGATATATAAACCTGAATTGTACAGTCACTAGATCTAACCACTAATTACAAAATCTGTAAGAATACATTAAATGACACTAGAGGATATCATCCCCAAAGTTCAAACAACAGGAACTATGAGAAAAAACTGGCTAATAAATAAATTGGGAAAGGGAGGCAGGAAGAAAGAGTGATGTGTGTTCAATCATTGGGATTTGAACACTGATGATATTAAAAGAATTATTGGGTTTGCCAAAAAGTGCTTTCAGTTTTTAAGTACAAATAAAAGACACATTTTTCATTTTCACCAGGAACTTCATTGAACAACGTATTTACCCTTTGGTTCCACTACCTTCTGCCATTTTCCAGGCAACTTCATAATTCCATCTTCCCAAAACTTTTTATCCTTTTGACCAAAGAACTGTTCTAGGTGCCTTTTACAGTCTTGCAGGGAATTGAAATTTCTTCCTTTAAGAGAATTTTGTAAAGACCCAAATAAATGGAAATCCAAAGGTGCAATGTCTGCTGAATAGGTGGATGAACCAGAACTTCCCAGCCAAGCTGTAACAGTTTTTGCCTGGTCATCAAAGAAACATACAGTCTTGTGCTATCCTGATGGAAGATTATGCGTTTTCTGTTGACTAATTCTGGACGCTTTTTGTTGAGTGCTGCTTTCCGTTGGTCTAACTGGGAGCAGTATTTGTTGGAATTAGTCATTTGGTTTTCCAGAAGGAGCTCACAATAGAGGACTCACTTCCAATCGCACCATATACACATCACCTTCTTTGGATGAAGGCCGGCCTTTGGTGTGGTTGGTGGTGGTTCAATTCACTTGCCCCATGATCTCTTCTGTTCCACATTATTGTACAGTATCCACGATTCATCACCCGTCACAATTTGTTTTAAAAACGGAACGTTTTCAGTATGTTTAAGTAGAGAATCTCATGCGGAAATATGGTCAAGAAGGTGTTTTTTGCTTAATTTATATGGAACCCAAACATCAAAGTGATTAACATAACCAAGCTGGTGCAAATAATTTTCAGCGCTTGATTTTGGTATTTTGAGTATGTCGGCTATCTCCCGCGTGGTATAACGTTGATTGTTCTCACTTAATGTCTCGATTTGATCATTATTGACTTCAACTGGTCTACCCAACTATGGAGCATTGTCCAGCAAGAAATCTCCAGCACGAAATTTCACAAACCACTTTTGACACATTTAATCAGTCACAGCACCTTCTCCATACACTGCACAAATATTTTTTGTGTTTCAGTTGCATTTGTAACCTTCCTTGAAATAATAAAGCATAATCTGCTGAAAATGCTGCTTATTTCTTCCATCTGCAATATTAAAATGGCTACACAAAAATTCACCAATTTTGATACTTTTTTTAATGCATGCTGACATGACAGCTGTCACAATACAATCTAACAAAATTGTTTCAAATGAAGTTAAACACAACTAAGTGCTACTATAGCCATCTTACAGAATAAAAGAACAAACATTTTGGTGAATCCAATATTATTTTTAACTGTATTTTACATATAATTACTAGTCCAAATTGTTTGTGAAGTTTCTAGAAATACATGCTGAAATATTTACATATAAAATTAAATGATCTAACTCAAAAGAAAACCAATGAAGTGTGGAGTATTGGTTGGCATTTGGATAAAAGAAGATTGGCCATATATTATTATTAAATCTGGGTGAAAGAGGTTCATTCCACTATTCTCTCTACTTCACTATATATTTGAATTTTTCCATGTTTAAAAGTGAAAAAGAATTAACCCATAAAAAAATGAAATAACAAGCCACCCACATGGAGAAAATAGCTGCCATTCTGTAACTGACAAGGTATGCAACGATTAGATATTTCATTTAGCATATTGTAATTGTTATTGGGGTCTTTTCTTCAAGTGCAGCTTCTAACTGCGTATCATTTATATGGAATAAAATTGATTTCTGAACATTCTAACATTTTTCTAAATTCTCGTATCCTCTTAGATATTCCAAATAAACATAATTTTTACACTCCTGACATGATAGAAGAATATCTATATTTTTGTGTTAAGTGTAATTGTGATTTTTGGATTGGGCCACATGTAAATATATTTTATGATAATAAATATCTGCCTATCCCAATTTCATTAAATGTAGGCAATTATATTATTAGCAACTATGGAGATGATTTAGGATTTCCTAATGCTGGATCATCTTTTCATTATTGTATAAACTTGACTTGTTCAAAGTTTATTATTCTTTCATGTGCTATCATTTTTTTTTTCCATTTTTGTAGCAACATTCAAAAAATTGTCTTGGTTTCTGCTTTCCTTATTTGTTGCCATCTTTCACAGGCCTTCGTATTCTTCAAAAGGATTTGGAATTTGGATTTCTTTTTGATATTCTTCCTTTCATGTTGTTGTTTGCTTTTGAATAATCGTTTAAAAATGTCTTGAGCTGGTGTTATTTCAGAAATAGCTTTTCTCTTTTTCTCATTTTTTTAATACGTAAAGTGTTCCATATAGATTTTATATCTCTTTTGGCATGTATGTTTTATATTTTCCTAAAAATTCATTCATTCCAACCAGGTTTTCAAACTAATTTGCATAATTCTGATTGAAGTGAGCTTGTTATTTATTAAAATAAGCATTTAAAGCTACAAATTTTCACTCAAGCATTACTTTAGTGAATTCCCATGTATTTGAATATGGAATGCTTATGTTGTTCATTTATTCTAAGTCTTTTGCAATAACAGCTTTGATTTCTTGTGTGGCCCAAAAGTTTTTTAGAGGTATCTTCGGTCTCTTTTAATATATATTTTGTTTCAGTTTGGTATAAATTATTTTTTTCTAGGCACACCCTATAGGAACAAGAAAAAAGTGAGACTTCATAGAGGATTTGACATGTCTGCTGGGACCATAATAATATGTAGCCATTTTCTAATGAAGGTAAGGGTCTCCCAAGAAGAAAAAAATAATAAACAAAGGAATAAAACCCTGATACTTGCAGGAGTTATCTGTAAATCAATTACATTATGCTATATGTAGCATGAGAAGCACTCTATGTATTATGCGGTAGAGTAAAGCAAAAAGAGATAGATGATAGAGGGCCTTATGTGCCACACAACTTATACTTTACTCCAAAGAAAAATTGAAGTATTAGTCATGGAAGTAAAATCACCAAGTTTAAACATTATAATCAAGACAAGGCACTTATAAGAAGGATAAAATGGAGAAATAAAGATTGGAGATTAGAGACTTCTACATTATTCAAACAAGAAACAGAAAGAATCTAAAATAAGATAGTAGATATGGCAATATCATCTTTACCAATTTTCCTGGATTTGGTCCCTGTTATGAACTGAATATTTGGGTCCCCTCCCCAAATTCATATGTTGAAGCCCAAACCCCAGTGTAGATATATTTGAAGAGGGGACCTCTAAGGAAGTAATTAAGGTTAAATGAGGTCATAAGGATGGGGCCATGATCTGATGGGATTAGTGTCCTTACAAAAAGAGACACCAGAGAGCTCACTTGCTTTCAGCAAGCACACAAAGAAGAGGTCGTGTGAACACACAGTGAGATGGTAGCTGCCTACAAGCTAAGAGAGGAGGCCTCAGAATGAAACATACCTGGCTGGCACCTTAATCTTTGACTTCCCAACCTCCAGAACTGTGATGAACTAATTTCTGTTGTTTAAGCCATCCAGGATGTGGTATTTTGTTATGGAAACCTAAGCAGACTTATAGAGGCCCTTATTGGATATTGGGATGTGAGGGGAGGAGAAGAAAAAAGAGGGCTTTCTTGATAGAATGATTGAATAACAAATGCATTAAAGAAATTTTAAAAACATCCAGTTATAAGATAAATAAATACTAGGGATGTAATGTACAACATGATAAATATAATTAACACTGCTGTGTGTTATATATGAAAGTTTATTTTTGGCTGTGTTGCGTTTTCATTGCTGTGTGTAGGCTTTCTCCAGTTGCTATGAGCAGGGGCCACTCTGTTGCAGTGCACATGTTCTCATTGCAGTGGCTTTTCCCATTGCAGAGCACAGGCTGTAGGCATGCGGGCTTCAGTAGTTGTGGCTTGTGGGCTCTAGAGTGCAGGCCCAGCAGCCGCGGCAAACGGGCTTAGCTGCTCCACAGCATGTGGGATCCTCCCGGACCAGGGCTCAAACCCTTGTCCCCTGCATTGGCAGGCGGACTCTCAACCACTACACCACCAGGGAAGTCCTGTATGAAAGTTTTTAAGAGAATAAACCCTAAAAGCTTTCAGCACAAGAAAAAATTTTTTTTATTTCTTTTTTTTTTTCGAGTTTAAAAAGGTATTATTCTTTATTTTAAAAAATAGTAATAAAATATACATAACGTAAAACTTACCATCTTCACTATATTTAAGTGTACAGTTCAGTGGCATTAAGTACATTCACATTGTTTGTGCAACCATCACCACCATCCACCTCCAGAACGTTTTTCTTTTTTTTTTTCACACACACACACTGTATTTTATTTTTACAAAAGATAAACTGACACCAAGTATTGACCACAACAAAAGCAACAATGATTGCAATTACCAAACACAAAGCACACTCATACTATGTCATAATATTAATTTTGTATCTGTATGTGATGATGAATGTTCAATAAACTTGTGATAATCACTTCATGATGTATGTAAACCAAATCATTATGCTATAAACCTTAAACTTATACAGTGGTATATGCCAATTATATCCCAGTAAAACTAGAAGAAAAAGTACATATATATTTGGTCTTGAAAGTGTTCCATGTTAATACAAAATACATCTTAATGGAATACATGTGTCCATATTACTAAACTGGTTAGAATAAATACTTATATAATTGTTATATTTATATAACTTGATTAAAATAGCAACAGGATACATACCATTAATTTAGATATTAGAGCTTACCACTAGAGATTTATGTTTTAGATTGCTAAAGAGAGCCTGAGAAGATGTCACACACTGCCAGTCTAATCAGTCATTAGTTTAAAACCAATAAAAATGACACCTGAAAATTGGAATCTCAGTAATGAGAATATATTGAAAGATAATTTTGGAATACACCAAAGACAGATTTTTCTGATTTAGAAATTCTGCTTTTCACTAGTTCTTTAGGCATTACACATTTTATTTGTCAGTCTCTACACCTGGGAAAATATTTGTACCATAGGTAAAATTGTTTTAATGTCACATAAAGTAGTTACTGTGGTGTTTCTTAGATTACACAGTCTTGACAATAGAGAATCAGTGTGTATACTCAGAAAAATGAGGTACAGATGATGTCACTGTGAAATCAATAATTTCTTAAGTCTCCAGGCATTAGTGCCCACTGGTACTGACAAAGATGACTGCCTTTCAGAATCCTTAGAACTTATGGCCCTAAGCACAGCCTTGGGAAGTGAGAAAATAAAATGAAGGAAAGAGCCCTATACCGTGAGAACCATTAAGAATGTAATGAGATAATAAAAATGCTGAAGAATTTAGCAAAGCTCATAAAACACTTTCCTTCTTCCTTTTTCCCTTTCTTTTCTTAGGTCCTCCCTTTATCTCCCCCCCCCCCCCCACACACACACCACACTATCCTCATCAACTGCTCTTCACTGAGAGTAAAATAAAAGAAGATGCGATTACTGTATTCTTAAACTTACAAAGAGAACAGGCTTTCAAAACCTCAAATCCTCCCTTCTCAACATCTGGTTTCACTAGTTCTTTAGTCACTCAATCTATAATTGAACATAATTCTCCAAATGTCATCAAGAATTAAACATAATATTTTTACAAATAAAAAATTAAGAAGGCACTGGAAATAAATAGACATGGTGAATTCCAAATCATTACTGTGAATTTGATTACCAAACTGAAAGTAGAAATGTCCATCTAGTTTTGGCAGAACTTTTATAATGTAAAGGTAGTTTACTAACAGTAATATGATCTGTAGCTTCAGATTATGTTAACATCTGAAAGAGGTAAAGAGACAGGAACATATAGATCTTAAATAAATGTTTTGCCTCAGGAAGATTTAAAAGATAGAAGCTCCTGGTGAGAGCGATATTTTCTACTCCATTGCTTTCATTTATTGTCAATGGACTATTGACTCTCCAAATAAATATCTCTGCTGAAAAAATGTCTCTGGAGTTCTAGACCCAAACGCCTACAGGCCAGGTGGGTAGCTCCATTGGTATGGCACACTCGCACCTCCGCCTCAATGGGTTTAAAACTGAAGCCCTCCTCCCCACTTGAACCTGTTCTGCGACCTTTAATAAAATGTTAGCATCGTCATACAGTTTCCCAGGCCAGAAACCCGAGCCTCAACTTTAAAGTGATAATATATTCTCATTTTTCATTAGTGTCCTCTTTCATTCTCGAAAGTATATTCTTTTGGACAATAAATTATAGGATTACCTTGATCATCTTTGTCTCTTCTCTTTCACTTTCAACTTGTATCTGAACAAACACCAGGTCTTTTCATTCTTCTCCTTAAATATATCTCAATTTTGCCCACATCTCTTCTTCTTCAATGCTACTACCGTTGTTTCAGGATGCTACTATCTCTCCCTGGGGAAAAAGTTAAACAGAATATTTGAAGCATCTCGTAAAGCAGGTAGCATATCTCTCCTGTTTAATTTTGTATTCTCAGTCCAGTGGGGCACCTGTTGTGAGCTTATAAATGTCTGTTGTTTAAATGAATTATCCAGTGATCCCGAACCCTGGCCACACCTTGTAGATTTGTCCCCCCAGCTCCCTCACACCATCCTCGGTGGGAGCAGTAATGGTTGTAGAATATGGCCTGTGCTAAGATTTGGAATGACTCAACAGATGAACCCTATCCTGAGTAACTTTGGGATCTAAGATCCCACATGCCACGCAATGTGACTAAAAAATGAAAACAAACAAAAACCAAGAATCGGAACCAAGAGATTCAAGGATCAGTCTGACTGCTTTCCTCGAAAAGAGAAAGTGTAAACTCAGAATCTGGGAAACAGTGGATGCTTGCCTGTAAGGATAGAGATGAATAATGTTGACATGCAAAGAAAAAAAAGGGATTAGAAAGCAGGCTGTAGGGGAGGTCCCCTGGGGGTACCCTTCCATGCTCCCAGGCCCTGGCTCTAGTCTATTTCTGGGGCTGAACCACATCCCTACTCTGTTCTGTGAGTGATTTCTGTATCCTTAAAATAAGTCCCCCTTTTATAAGACAGCTCAAGAGGAATTTTTTAATTTATAACCTGAAAAGTCTTAATTAATTCAGTCTCACTATCATCTGTGAAGATTTTTCAAAATAAAAATGACAAGGCTCACCCCAGGAGATTCAGTCTCAGCTTAAGACTCAGTGGGAATGCATGGGGAGGCTGGCCTCTCTCAAGGTATTTTTAACAGCTTCACAGATCATTCTGATGCTTAGTCAGGGTTGAAAACCACTGAACTATACTATTTGTTGTAGGGAAATATAAAAGAAAAGGACAGTAACCCAGTACTCCAGGGATTTTAGATTTCATTAATTATATTGGATATGCATATGTAAATAAGACAAGCATGCTTTCAAAGGAATGTATCAAATGTTTGAACTACATTTAGAAGTATTGAATAACAGGATGGAATTGGAACACTGGAATTATAGCAAACTGTTTCTTTTAGAAAAATGCATTTATCTCAATCTCAAAGATATCTTTCAGCTCTATAAATTAGAAAACTAATTAACCTCTTAATAATACAAAAATGATGGTCATTTAGGTAAAGATGACATAATTTGAGTTTAAATAAACGGTCAAAATGTTCAAATCATGCAAATAAACTGTAAATTAGGATTAGCTTCTTGAAGACCATAAAACTGAAATTTTCATTTGATTTACTGCCAGATGAATCCATCCTATGTAAATTCTGTATATCTGCTCTGGGCCATTTTTCTCTGAATTATATGCCATTCATCATCCTGACATGACTAAAATAGCATAAACTTCTATTGATAAAGATAATGCATTTTATATGTCATTGCTGATATTCTGTTTATGTTTCCATTTACATTGGAAGAGGATCTTGAAAATTAGCAATATGTAAATAACATATTGACCAACAATACAATTTGACCCCAGAGAAATACATAAATGTGTAATAATTTTTCTCCATCAAAATAACTTGTTTATTCCTCATGATAATTCTCTTTATATGAGGAAAGGTACACAGAGATATTATTTACAAGGCTAGAACCATACAAATCTCTCAACTCCCAGGCCACCCCTTCCCACTTATTTAAGCATTCATCTATGTTTTGTACAGTATAAAACCTGCACATTCCTTCTGGTTAGTAAGAAAGGGAGACATTCTTGCTTTCCCTCAATTACACTGTATAACCCTGAATTTCAATAGCATTTGTTATGCTTTTGTGGTTGTAATTTTTTAAGTATTATGATCACTCAAAAAAATTTTTTTAGACAGATGTTATCACTGTTTGTAAAGTTCAGTCAATTTATAAAACCTGAATGTACAATTAATTAACTAATATTGGTTTGGGAGCTAGAAGGCAGAAGTGAATCTCCTAGATAAGGAGGAGTTACCACTTTGTAGGGTCTAGTTCTCAACCTTACAGGCACAGAAATGAGATGTTCATTTGCTGAGTATTTTTTTTCAAGTTTACCAACCATATGCATTGCTATTTTTCTGAACTGGCTATTTAATTTTTGTCCGATTTTTCTTTTGCAGTACTCAGCATTTTATTATTGACCTTTAATAATTTTGTATCATAAATCTTTACATATGCATTGCCACTATTTTCCAATTTGTTTTTCTTTGATTTGGCATTTGCTTTTTAGTTGTCAGAAGTTTTAAATATTTGTGTAATTCAAACTATCAGTTTTTTTGTCTTTATTGACTTATTTGGCCTGATCACTATTCAGAATATTTATTATAGATAACATAGAAATAAACATCCGTTCCGAAAAAAGCATGGCTAAAGTTGGCAATCTCAATAGAGATTTAGTCAGTCATTTTTCTTAGCTCTTGGCAGGTTGTACATGGTTGAGCACTCCTTCTTTCTTGACATTTTTTCTTTATTTTCCATGATATTAAAGTCTCCTGGGTTTCATCTTTCCTCTCTTGTGCCTCTTTTTCTGTCTCCTTCACAGGGCCATCCTACTTTACCCAAACAATAAATATTGCAATTCCTTAAGATTTGATGCTAGAACATATTCTGGCATCATTCTGCACTCTCACCCTTGGATGCTTCATCTAAACTAATGAGTTTAACTGCTATATATGGCCCATTGGTTACTCACATCTTTATAGCTCCCACATGAATCACTCATCTGAACTCCATATATATTCAACTATCTACTTGACATATGTTCTTATAAATTTCAAAGTACCTGAAAACTCAGATGTATGAAATGGAGATCTTCATTTCACTCCACTCCCTCGCCAACGTGATCCTCTTCCAGTATTAACTAACTCATGAATGCTATCAACATGCACATGAAATTCAGAAATTCAGGAGCCTCTCTCACATTACATTTTCCCTTATTTCTATACCCAGTGTACTGTGAAATGGAGGTATGATTATCCCTCTTGGATTCACGTATTACTGTTTATCTTTGTAAGCTCTCAGCTCTCACCTGGATCACTTCAATAGCTGAAATCAGTAGTCAGTAAGCTTTTTCTGTAAAGGCCCTAAAATAAATAATTTAGGGTGTTTGAGCATTGTGATCTCTATTCCAATTACTAATGCTGAAATTGTAATGACAATAGCAGTCACAGGCAGTAAATTAATGAAATGAATAAGAATGACTGTGTTCCAATAAAACTTTATTTATGGACACAAATTTGAATTTCACATAATTTTTATGTGACATGAAATTTTATTCTTCTATTTTTCTTTCAAACATTTAAAAATGTAAAAACAAAATTTAACTCCTGGGCTGTAAAATAAAGCACGTGGCAGGCTGGATTTAGCCCACAGATCCCTAGTTTGCTAATCCCTTGTCTTAAGTGGTCCTCCACCTTTTACTGCATATCTTTTAAATTTATTTTTAACACTGCAGGCAAAGGGATCTTGTGGAATTCAAATCTGATTATGTCAAACTCCTTCTCAATGACTTTCCTTGGCTTTTAAGGCAAATGTGAAACTTTTTGACACTGTTTCAAGGCTCTGTAGGGTCTGATTCCTACCTTTCTTTATTTTCATTTTATACTATCTTGATGGACATTTCATATCATACTCCATGAATTTCTCTCACCAATAATTTTTGACCAGAACTTCTTATCAATATAACATGGAGACTCTGATTCTTAATTTTTATGTCCTGCCTCACATATAGGACATGATCACCAAGTATATATTAAAAAAGGTTAGTTAGAAAAAGTTCTCCTACAAACTGTTTATGTAAAGTGAGTTTCACAACTTTGCCTTCTTGCATTTCAATTTACAAACAAAATATGTATTTTCTCGTTGTCAGATCCTATGTGATAACTGTGTGGTGTCATACAATTATAATCTTTAAGACGGCATTTAACTCTATTTCATGTATTTCAAAAAATCTTGCTAAACACCTAGGAATCAAAACTGAATACTTTTAATAAGACCTTGTAGTGGAATTTACATAAATTCACACATTATGTGTAACAAAACAAAAATGCTTATTACTCTGATTTAAATGTTGCTTTCTACATGAATAATCTGTACTGAATTCCATTTTTCAAATCAGTATATTTAAATGACTTTTCACAAGCTATTAAATAATGTCCATAAGCCAGTAAGTCAGAAATATGAGATTGTTATTACATCTGACACTTGACTCTGTTGGGGGCACCCTGTACAATTTAATCAAGAGAAACTCACCTGGCTTCTATACCTATGCTGACTCTCCACTGTGCCAATTAATTGGGTTACATATGCCAAATCTTATTAACATAATCAGCACATTAAATGGTAAAGGTATTAGTGGTTATATAAAAATGAATCTCTATAATCATAGTAATAGTAATAATGACATCTTGACTCTTCTTCAAGTCTGGACATTATAAATTGTGATTTCTCACAATGGCCATCCAATAGGGTAAAAAATAGATTATGAGAGCTGGAAAACTTAAGAGTGAATTAACTAACATGACTTAAATACAAAATTTAGGGCTGAAAGAACTAGTTAATTAACTTCAGGCAAATCATTTAATTTCTCTTTGTCTAAAATATGTCACATGTAAAATGGGCTAATAGTAACAACCTCATCATATACATTAGAGAATTGTGTGTATGTGTGTATAAACATTGTCATACACATTTAAGATGTTATAATGCTCACTTTTCCATGGTGCATTTGCCTGGAAGATCAATCAGTCAACCTTTTATTATTGGATTGTCCTAAAATATAATGAAATATCTGATACAAGTTGAACAATATCACTTTCAAAGTAGGTCTATTTTGATCACCCTATTTTAAACTGCAACTCAAAGAATGTACCCTGTACCTCACACTCACAATCTACCTTGATCTTTTTATTCCATAGCATTTATCACAATCTAGCATACAATTTTTCTATGTATGATATTTCCTTTCCTTCTCTACTATACTGTAAGTTCTATGAGTGAGGAGTGCAAAAATATTTTCCTATATTGGGTGGAGTTGAGAAGATAGTAAGCACTTAAAAACTATTTGTTGGATAAATGAATTAATGAACTTCACACTTAGACATTTTGATGCCTTCCTTCTTCTACTTATTCTCAAAAAGTTACTTTTAAGCCGCCAAAAATAACCTCTCATTCTAGTCTCATATGTTCCCATTGACCCAAAAGTTTAACAAATGGTCTACACTTGACCATTTATTCAATATCTAATTTTAGTAGTATTAGTGATTTGGCTATTATAAATCATTTCAATATGCTTTCAAAGAAAGTAGATAGGTGTTTCATCTAATCCTGTGGGACTGTTTTTGTGAATCACTGATAATTTTTTTTCTTGGAACTCTGTCACACCAGGGGAATAGGTTGTCATAGTGTCTGCTGAATTTAACAAGCACAGATCATCCAATAAAAATTATTTGGCATAATCTAAATTATAGGATAAAATGACATGCTAGGTTAATTATGACCACTGTTATTCTAAAGTACATAATGACTTCATCATTTATTTTTCTTCTCTTGTTCTGGGAAACAAGTATTTTGGTTACTTTGAAATGACCTTTAAGTACATAATGACTTCATCATCTATTTTTCTTCTCTTGTTCTGGGAAACAAGTATTTTGGTTACTTTGAAATGACCTTTAAGATATGGCTATTTTAGAAGATTTGAGGTAATAAAAATTGGCATAGAAGAGTCCCTAGAACAAAAATTTTAGGCCATAAATTCACTTTTGTGGGACGTACTTGATGATAATGATAACATTACAGAGAAATTCATTCAAGGAACGTCTAAGTCTCTAGGTATACAACAGACTGACCATTAGATATGATACTTTTGGACTGGTAATAAATGCAAAAGATCAGTCACAACATACACTAAACCACAAGTCAGCACCAAGGCTTCAGAATAACTCAGAAGATGGCAAAATTCTCAAACTTCCAAAGGTCTTAATTGTCCTTGAAAGTAGACCCAAAGGTTCTTTGTTCTTCCTTAACAAAAAAACTGTCAGAATCTCTCACTAGGCAGGTAAAAATATTTTTTTAAATGAAGAATAATTTTTTAACTTTAAAAGACAAGTAATAAGATAAAATACCAAATAATAACAATTCAGGCATTTAATCTATTCTTTTTTTTTTTTGTATTTAATCTATTCTTGCACTAGAAATTCATTCAGGTGATAAAACAAGAAAACTTTAAATAAATATCTCAGAATTTAACTCAGTATTATTTATTTAAAAATTATTGGATTAATATACATAGGCACAGATATTTGAAAGAAAATATATTTTAGATTATATTTGCTTATATCTTATAAACTTTTTAATGTAAATGTATGTATTGTGATGGTTTGGGCAGCAAGTAGCCAGAATTCTAGCTCAACTTGCTAACAATGAGTAAGTTGGAATACTCCACACAAAAGATACCAATATCAGCAACTCAGGTTTCATTAACTCAACATTTCAAGGACCCATATTCTTTCTATCATTTCCTCAGGCATTTTTCAAAGTGTTTCCTCTGCTAGTTTCGTTTCCTTCATGACCACGGAATGGCTTCCACAGGCCCAAATGTCCCAAGCAGATAGGACAACATGCAGGGAATATGACAGATGACAATCCTATGTTTCTTACTAAGAGTAAGAAAACAATTCTTAGAAGCCAATAACATATATGACTTCACATCTTATTGTACAGAAAGATGTCATATGCCTAAATGATTGGTTACATGAAGCACAGGACCTTGGGAAGGAGAGTGGATTATCTGAACAAAATGAGGGTATTGTATGAAAGGAATGGGGACTGAGGAAATTCCACTAAATGTTATGTGAGCATTACACAACATCTACTACATTCATCATTTAATTTATTTGTTAAGTAAATATTTATTGAATGTCTACCATGTTGCAGGCATTGAGAATTAAACATCAGAAACAAAATCAAGAATAGGAAAAGTGAGATCTCTGCCCTCATAGCATCTGCTTGTTAATGAAAAGAAAATCTCAGTATCATAATAATAATGAATATTATTAAAGAGAAATAGATGGATATAAAACATTTTAAAGAGATAACTGTATTTGCTAATGCACAGAATGTGAATAGTGAGAGCAAGATAGAAATCTTGGTGGATGAGTGTATTTACTGAGATAGTGAAACAGGTTTGAGGGCCAGTTATGCAGTAGAAATGTGGGGCTATCAAGAGGTCTGTTTTGCTCTGAAGTAGGCATGAGAAATTTAAATGAAAATATTGGATACCTTAACCTGGAGTTCCAAGGAGAATCTCTACTGAAAGATTACATATTCCATAGAATTACCTCATGTTCTCTGGATATTTATTTTTACATTATTAAAAACAGCTTATGGTAGGAATGCAAAATGGTACAGCCACCTTAAGACAGTGTGGCAGTTTCTTACAAAACTAAACGTCCTCTTACCATATGATTCAGCAGTTGCACTCTTTGGTATTTACCCAGAGGAGATGAAAACTTAGGTCTGCACAAACATTACACATGGATTTTATATTTTATAGCTTTACTCTCAATTGCCAAAACTTGGAAGCAACCAAGATGTACTTCAACAGGTAAGTGAATAAACAAACTGTGGTATATACAGGCAACAGAATATTATTCAGCACTAAAAAGAAATGAGCAATTTAGCTGTGAAAAGCCATGGAGGGAGACTAACTGCATATTACTAAGTGAAAGAAGCCAATACAAAAAGCCATATAATATATGATTCCTACTACGTGATACTAACTGCATATTACTAAGTGAAAGAAGCCAATACAAAAAGCCATATAATATATGATTCCTACTACATGATACTCCAGAAAAGTCAAAACTATGGAGATGGTGAAAAAATCAATGGTTTCCAGGGCTTTAGAGGCAGAACATAGAGGATTTGGGGGCAGTAAAACTATCCTGGTTGATACTATAATAGTATATACATGTCACTGTACATTTGCCAAAACTCATAGAATATACAACACCAAGTATAAACCCTAATGTGAACTATGGGCTTTGGGTGGTAATAGAGTGGTGATGTAGATTCATTGACTGTAACAAATGTACCACTCTGGTGTGGCATTTTGATAATGGGGGAGGCTGCACATGCGGGCAGGCAGGGGGTATATGAAAACTGTGTACTTTATGTTCAATTTTTCTGTGAACCTAAAACTGCTTTAAAGAAAAAAATATGTTTTAAGCAAGTTGCAGGAAGATATTTTTGTAAATACACTTTACAGGCAGAGATGTAATCATTTCAAATTGTAAAGAAGAAGTTCTGTCATCTAATACTTTGCTGAAATAAGCCAAAACTATCACTAAAAATTGATTATAGAAAGTGAAAATACGAAATACAGTTTAAAAAATTATTTTCCAAATTGAGTTATCAGTTGATGTGTTCTTCTTAAAAATTACAGGCACAAGTTCATCAACTTATGGAGTTCAGCAACTCCAGCAGAGTTGCTCTTCCTTTATCTCTTGTTTCTTAAGAGCCTTGAGATCTTTATATAAATTGCTTTGGCAAAATTTAGAAAGCTAATTACTTTTTTATTGACATTCAACGAACCTGTTATTGAAACCTGCACACTCCTTGCAATGATGCACAACACGCATAATTATTTTACCATCTCAGATCTCTCATATAACATAAAGAGACAATTTCATGAACAATGATATATGATTGTACCAAATAACTCAAGATTAAAAAATTAAATAAGAAAAATGACTAAGAACTTAATTCCAGGAAGCTGAATACAATGATATATTCAGTTAGTGAGGCATTTATCTGACACCTTGGTGGACAGGGCACTATACTAGATGTCTTTTGATGATATAGGATGATGGAAAGAAACAAGCAGTATGAAGATTATACATATAAGAAGAAGCAACATTTAGAAAATTTACTAACAACAGTGTGCCTGTTCTTTTGTCACTTAGAATTTTTGAAAAGGGGGAAAGGGAGGGATTTGTATTTTTCATCTCAATTTCTGACCAAATAACAAGAAAAATTTATTTTTGTCTGAAAATCTGTAATAAAAAGAACTAAAGGGGGAAAAGGAAGAATCACAAGAGAATTCTAAAGAACAGAGTGAGTACTTTTTTATACAATTTTGGTAGATACAGGTTTGTATATTTAGATTACTATTTATAATTTCATGGTTAAAACTCTTTGGATATAAATATACACATCAAAATTAGACATTAAATTCACAGCAAACCCTCCATGGTACCTGTGATTTTTTTTTGTTACCTGGAACTAGAAGAAACAGATAAAGAATATTCATAACCAACGTGTGAAGCTGATTTGCAATTTCTGTGAACATTGATACTGAATAAATTGCAGCCATGCATCAAAATCATAAGCTGATCTTTGACCAAATTTGAGACTTAAGTAAACTTACTTTTCTTTACAGTATTAAGAAACTTTCTATACCTTTGTGAGATTTCTCAGTAGAAATATTTTATTACTGTATATTTCATCACATCTCATCAAATTATTTTGCTTGTGGTGCTATTTGTTATTTTCCTTTGATATATCCTTTCTCATCATTCTTCTTAAGTGAATTTGTTTCTCCTCAAGAGTTCAACAGAAACAAGGTTTATTTCAAATTTTATTCTGATGTATCAAAATACTTCATAGATGTTTAGAGTGATAATTCTTGGTTTTGCACTTAAAAAGTGCTATTTCTGAATATTTAAGTACATATCTATACAACATTTAAAAATCTGACATTTAGTTGGAAACAACCCATGAAATATTTATATAAATGGAATGCTTCAACTAATACACAAAAACCAATATGAATTTGTAAATGTTGAATTAAATTCAGATATAGAATTATTTCTACCAAGTAACAAAAAATAAAATAAAGCAATTTTCATGAGGTTTATTATTAGAGTCTGAAGAAATAAACTTTTGCCACAATGTATAATATAGTTATAATGAAATATAAAATATATTACAAATACCAAAACATCATAAAAATGTGTAATTACTTAAAAACAAAAAAATTTTAGGTAGAAGCATTGAAGAGGAATTTAAGTATGGTGATTTACTTGTAATTATAATATTTATTAGTGTATACTCATAGTTTTATATTGATATGATCAAGATTAATTATGTTAACCACAACTGTATGACGATAGGTTTGATATTATTTATTTACATCATTTTAAATGTAAATACATACAAAGGAACAGGAAAAAAATATCCTGTAAACCTCTGAAATGAAGAATGTATATCATTATAAAGTAAATTTAATGTCTTTCTAACTTTTGTATAGCTTTTCTCATAGCTCTAGAATATGTCCCTGTATAGCTACTTACGAAGAAGAAAAACCACCTCTTCAACCAATATTGTTGTATTTTCTCGTGTGCTTTTCTACTGTCATGCACAATTTCTTTTGCCATTAAATATTTTATACACGAGAGATTCACCTCAGCTCTTCTGCATATGAATAGAAAAGGGGAGGATAATAGTATCCAAATAAGTGGAGGTGAATGAAATTAAAACAGGAATATTCTGATTTTATGGGGTAAAAACATCGTGACCATGCTGATAATAAAATGTTCTTATGGAATACTGTGATATATCAGGCCAATTATAAGTCTTAGTCAACTTAACCTTAATGACACATTCACCAATGTCAATATTCAGGCAACTGGATCAAATGACTTCTTAAAGTCCTTCCATGTCTCTGAATCTGTAATTTATTTTTTGGATTTACCATTATATCTTTTTCATTCTCATGAGATTAAAACTGGTATATTTCACATATGTGTAAACATGGTCTCCTTTTTCATTAAAAGGCCTTTGCTGAACAAACATTTCCTTTAAAAAAATCTATTAATTGCTGCTTCAAGCTAGAGAGCAGTAACAATCTAGGCAAAACCTCTTCTGTAAAAAACTGGAAAGCTAGAAAATTATTTAAAAACTGTTTTCAGAGACCAGAAAAGAGACAACTCAGAACTATGATTTCTGAGACAAGAGAAATAAATGAGATGAACTATAAAATTACCATGGCTTTCTGCTTAGAGGCAATTTCTAGACCAGGAAAACATGGAGGGGGAACCCAAACAAAACCTAGTGGCCTAGTTGAGGTAGGGAAATAGAGACTGCAGTCTGACATATTTATGGGACCCTAACAGGGTCAAGATTTAGTAGTAAGTTTTAACTATCCCTAGAGTGAGGGATATCTCTGCCCTCAAAGATCTAAAGAATTGCTTTGAAGGGATCAAAATGATCTACAATAACTAAAATGCCTGACCAAACAAGAACAAAGAAAACACTCTTTAAAGGAAGACAACAAAATCCAAACACTCAACAAGGTAACTCACATGTCTCTAACATACAATAAAAAAATTACTACTCATGTCCAAAACCAAACAATGTAACCCAGTACCTGAAGAAAAATAAGCCAATAGAAACAGACTCAGGAATGACACTAGAAGAAAAGGGCATTCAAAAGGCTATTTTAAATGTATTCTATATACGTAAGAAGATACAGAAATAGATGAATATGATAGGAAATAGAAACTATAAAAAATAATCGAATGTAAATTATAAAGATCAAAAATACAAGGTCTGAAATGAACTTGCCCTTGGATGAGATTAAAAGCAGATTAAACACTGAAAAAGAAAAGATCATTGAACTTGAAGTTTTAACAACAAAGCAGAAAAAAAACCATCAGTGCCCTGTGTCCTGGTGTTTTTCATCTTCTATATTTCTTGTGTAAGGGAAATAGTATGCAGAGAAGAATAAAGGTAAGAATTAACACAGACTTCTAATTAGAAACTATGCAAGTCAGAGATCACAAAATTATACCATTACATGCTGAAATTAAAAGAACCTGTCAACATAGAATTCTATACCCCCCATTAAAAAATGTGCTTAACAAAAAAGAGCAAAATAAAAATGGTTTCAGAAAACAAAAGTCGAGAGAATTCTTTGCTATCAGAATAACACCACAAGAAATGTTAATGAAAATTCCTTGGAAGAATAAAAAGGATTATATATGGAAACTAAGGTTTCTACAAAGAAACGAAAAGCACAAGACATAGTAAACATGGTAGTAAATATAAAATATTGCTTTTTCATTTTTAATTATTTTAAAATAAAATTATGTGTAAATCAAAAATGTTAAAAATTTATGTGGGGTTTATAATATACGTAGAAGTAGAATGTGTTACAAAATAAGCACCAATTATAATAAGGAATAAAATGGGAACATATGGTCTAAAAAATCTTACATTTCTGAAGTGGTAGAAGTTTTTGGAAGGTAAATTTAGATAGTATGCTGTAACAGATGAGTAAACAAGGAAAATGCTCCACTCCCAAATTCTGTGTGGCCTGGTCACTAAAATCACACAGCTTGTACATAAATCTCAAATTATGTTCCGGCTTCTATCCATTTTTATCCTCTCCAGTGTTAGACCAACATCCTGGAACTAGAAAGAGAAATAACATAGTCCTGTGTTTAAGGTGTACGGGATTAAAAGGTACAAACTATTATGTATAAAATAAATAAGCTACAAGAATATATTGTACAGCCCAGGGAATATAGCCAATATTTTATAATAACTTTAAATGGAGTATAATCTTTAAAATTTTGAATCACTACGCTGTACACCTGAAACTAATATAATATTGGAACTCAATTATACCTCGACTAAAAAGAAAGAAAACAACCCCATTACAACTGCATCAAAAAGAATAAAGTACCTAGGAATAAATTTAACCAATGAGGTAAAAGACCTCTACTCTGAAAACTATAAGACACTGATGAAATAAATTGACGACAACACAAATAAGTGGAAAGATATACCATGCTCATGGATTGGAAGAATTAATATTGTTAAATGTTCATACCACCCAAAGTAATCTACAGATTCATTATAATTCCTATCAAGATACCAATGACAGGGAGACCTTCAAGATGGCAGAGGAGTAAGATGTGGAGATCACCTTCCTCCCCACAAATACATCAGAAATACATCTACACGTGGAACAACTTCTACAGGACACCTACTGAATGCTGGCAGAAGACCTCAGACTTCCCAAAAGACAAGAAACTCCCCACATACCTGGGTAGGGCAAAAGAAAAAAAAAAAACAGAGACAAAAGAATAGGGATGGGACCTGCACCTCTGGGAGGGAGCTGTGAAGGAGGAAAAGTTTCCACATGCTAGGAAGCCACTTCACTGGTGGAGACAGGGAGTGGCAGGGGGGAAGCTTCAGAGCCACGGAGGAGAGTGTAGCAATAGGGGTGCAGAGGGCAAAGAGAAGAGATTCCCACACAGGATCGGTGCCGACCAGCACACACCAGCCTGAGAGGCCTGTCTGCTCACCTGCTGGGCAGGTGAGGGCTGGGAGCTGAGGCTCTGGCTTCAGAGGTCAGATCCCAGGGAAAGGACAGGGGTTGGCTGTGTAAACACAGCCTGAAGGGGGCTAGTGCTCCACAGCTAGCGGGGAGGGAGTCCAGGAAAAAGTCTGGAACTGCCTAAGAGGCAAGAAACCATTGTTCTGGGGTGCACAAGGAGAGGGGATTCAGAGCAGCGCCTAAGCAAGCTCCAGAGATGGGCGCGAGCTGCAGCTATCAGCTCAGACAAAGACGGGCGTGAAATGCTAAGGCTGCTGCTGCAACCACTAAGAAGCCTGTGTGCAAGCACAGGTCACTATCCACACCTCTCCTCCTGGGAGCCTGTGCAGTCTGCCACTGCCAGGGTCCCGTGACCCAGGGACAACTTCCCCGGGAGAACACACGGTGCGTCTCAGGCTGTTGCAACATCATGCCAACTTCTGCCGCCGCAGGCTTGCCTGGCATTCCGTATCCCTCCCTCCCCCCAGCCTGAGGGAGCTAGAGCCCCCTAATGAGCTGCTACATTAACCCTATCCTGTCTGAGTGAAGAACAGATGCCCTCAGGCGATCTACACACAGAGGCGGGGCAAATCCAAACCTGAACCCCAGGAGCTGTGCAAACAAAGAAGAGAAAGGGAAATTTCTCCCAGCAACCTCAGGAGCAGCGGATTAAATCTCCACAATCAACTTGATGTACCCTGCATCTGTGGAACACCTGAATAGACAATGAATCATCACAAAATTGAGGCAGTGGACTTTGGGAGCAACGGTAGACTTGGGGTTTGCTTTCTGCATATAATTTGTTTCTGGTTTTATATTTATCTTAGTTTAGTATTTACAGTTTATTATCATTGGCAGATTCGTTTAATTTGATTGCTCTCTTCCTTTTTATATATATATTTTTCCTTTTTCTCTTTTTTTGAATGTGTATGTGTATGCTTCTTCGTGTGATGTTGTCTGTACAGCTTTGCATTTACCATTTATACTAGGGTTCTGTCTGTCCGTATTTTTTGGCTACTTTGGTGTTTTTTTAACATAGATTTTAGCGCTTGTTTTCATTGGTGGATATGTTTTTTGGTTTGGTTGCTCTCTTCTTTCTTACTTTCTATTGTTTTCATTACTTTTTAATTTTTAATAATTTTTCTCTTTTTTATTTTAATAACTTATTTTATTTATTTATTTTTTTCTTCTTTGCTTTCTCTCTTTTTTTCTCCTTTTCCTTCTGAGCCAGGTGGATGACAGGCTCTTGGTGTTCTGGTTGCATGTCACGCCTGAGCCTCTGAGGTGGGAGAGCCAAATTCAGGACATTGGTCCACCAGAGACCTCCAGGCTCCATGTAATATCAAACGGCGAAAGCTCTCCCAGAGATCTCAATCTCAACACTAAGATGCAGCTCCACTCAATGATCAGCAAGCTACAGTGCTGGACACCCTATGCCAAACAACTAGCAAGAAAGGAACACAAACCCACCCATTAGCAGAGAGGCTGCCTAAAATCATGATAAGGTCACAGACACCCCAAAACACACCACCAGACTTGGTCGTGCCCACCAGAAAGATAAGATCCAGCCTCATCCACCAGAACACAGGCACCAGTCCCCTCCACCAGGAAGCCTACACAACACACTGAACCAACCTTACCCACTGGGGGCAGACACCAAAAACAACAGGAACTATGAACCTGCTGCCTGCAAAAAGGAGACCCCAAACACAATAAGTTAAGCAAAATGAGAAGACAGTGAAACACACAGCAGATGAAGGAGCAAGGTAAAACCCAACAGACCACACAAATGAAGAGGAAATAGGCAGTCTACCTGAAAAGGAATTCTGAGTCATGATAATAAAGATGATCCAAAATCTTGGAAATAGAATGGAGAAAATACAAGAAATGTTTAAAAAGGAAATAGAAAAACTAAGGAGCAAACAAACAATGATGAACAACACAATAAAAGAAATTTAAAATTCTCTAGAAGGGATCAATAGCAGAATAACTGAGGTAGAAGAACGGATAGGTAACATGGAAGATAAAATAGTGGAAATAACTACTGTACAGCAGAATAAAGAAAAAACAATGAAAAGAATTGAGGACAGTCTCACAGACCTATGAGACAACACTAAATGCACCAACATTCGAATTATAGGGGTACTAGAGAAGAAGAGAAAAAGAAAGGGACTGAGAAAATATTTGAATAGATTATAGTGGAAAACTTCCCTAATATGGGAAAGGAAAGAGTCAATCAAGTCCAGGAAGCACAGAGAGACTCCATACAGGATAAATACAAGGAGAAACACGCCAAGAGACATATTAATCAAACTATCAAAAATTAAGTACAAAGAAAAAATATTAAAAGCAGCAAGGGAAAAACAACAATAATATACAAGGGAATCCCCATAAGGTTAACAGCTGATCTTTCAGCAGAAACTCAGCCAGCCAGAAGGCACTGGCAGGACATATTTAAAGTGATGAAAGGGAAAAACCAAGATTACGATACCCAGCAAGGGTCTCACTAAGATTCAATGGAGAAATTAAAGCCTTTACAGACAAGCAAAAACTAAGAGAATTCAGCACCACCAAACCAGCTTTACAACAAATGCTAAAGCAACTTTTCTAAGTGGGAAACACAAGAGAAGGAAATGAGCTACAATAACAAACTCAAAACAATTAAGAAAACGGTAATAGGAAGATATACTGATAACTACCTTAAATGTAAATGGATTAAATGCTACAACCAAAAGACACAGACTGGGTGAATGAATACAAAAACAAGACCCGTATATATGCTGTCTACAAGAGACCCACTTCAGACATAGGGACACATACAGACTGAAAGTGAGGGGATGGAAAAAGATATTCCATGCAAATGAAAATCAAAAGAAAGCTGGAGTAGCAATTCTCATAACAGACAAAATAGACTTTAAAATAAAGACAATTACAAGAGAGAAAGAAGAACACTACATAATGATCAAGGGATCAAGCCAGGAAGAAGATATAACAATTGTAAATATTTATGCACCCAACATAGGAGCACCTCAATGCATAAGGCAAATGCTAACAGCCATAAAGGGGGAATCGACATTCACACAATCATAGCAGGAGACTTTAACACCACACTTTCACCAAGGGAAAGATCATCTAAAATGAAAATAAATAAGGAAACACAACCTTTAAATGATACATTAAACAGAATGGACTTAATTGATATTTATGGGACATTCCATCCAAAAACAATAGAATACACTTTCTTCTCAAGTGCTCATGAAACATTCTCTAGGAAGATCATATCTTGGGTCACAAATCAAGTCTTGGTAAATTTTAAAAAATTGAAATCGTATCAAGTATCTTTTCTGATCACAACATTATAAGACTAGATATCAATTACAGGAAAAAAGTCTGTAAAAAATACAAACACATAGAGGCTAAACAAGACACTACTAAATAACCAAGAGATCACTGAAGAAATCAAAGAGGAAAGGAAAGAACACTTAGAAACAAATGACTATGAAAACACGAGGATCCAAAACCTATGGGATGCAGAAAAAGCATTTCTAAGAGGGAAGTTTATAGCAATACAATCCTACCTCAAGAAACAAGAAACATCTCAAATAAACAACCTAACCTTACACCTAAAGCAATTAGAGAAAGAAGAACAAAAAACCCACAAAGTTAGCAGAAGGAAAGAAATCATAAAGATCAGATCAGAAATAAATGAGAAAGAAATTCCCATTTACCATCGCAACCAAAAGAATAAAATACCTAGGAATAATAAAATACCTAGGAGACAAAAGACCTGTATGCAGAAAACTATAAGATGCTGATGAAAGAAATTAAAGATGATACAAACAGATGGAGATATATACCACGTTCTTGGAATGGAAGAATCAACATTCTGAAAATGACTATACTACCCAAAGCAATCTACAGATTCAATGCAATCCCTATCAAACTACCAATGGCATTTTTCACAGGACTAGAGCAAAAATTTCACAATTTGTATGGAAACACAAAAGATCCCGAATAGCCAAAGGAATCTTGATAAAGAAATATGGAGCTGGAGGAATCAGGGTCCCTGACTTCAGACTATACTATGAAGGTACAGTAATCAAGACAGTATGGTACTGGCAAAAAAACAGAAATATAGATCAGTGGAGCAGATAGAAAGCCCAGAGGTAAACCCATGCACATATGGTCACCTTATTTTTGATAAAGGAGGCAAGAAGACACAATGGAGAAAAGACAGCCACTTCAGTAAGTCATGATGGGAAAACAGGACAGCTACATGTAAAAGAATGAAATTAGAACACTCCCTAACACCACATACAAAAATAAACGTCAGATGGATTAAAGACCTAAATGTAAGGCCAGACACTATAAAACTCTTAGAGGAAAACATAGGCAGAACACTCTATGATATAAATCACAGCAAGGTCCTTTTTGACCCACCCAGTAGAGAAATGGAAATAAATACAAAAATAAACAAATGAGACCTAATGAAACTTCAAAGCTTTTGCACAGCAAAGGAAACCATAAACAAGATGATAAGACAACCCTCAGAATGGGAGAAAATATTTGCAAATGAAGCAAGTTACAAAGGATTCATCTCCAAAATGTACAAGCAGCTCATGCAGCTCAATATCAAAAGAACAAACAACCCAATCCAAAACTGTGCAGAAGACCGAAATAGACATTCCTCCAAGAAGAAATACAGATTGTCAACAAACACATGAAAGGATGCTCAACATCACTAATCATTAGAGAAATGCAAATCAAAACTTCAATGAGGTATTACCTCACACCAGTCAGAATGGCCGTCATCAAAAAATCTACAAATAATAAATGCTGGAGAAGGTGTGGAGAAAAGGGAACCCTCTTGCATTGCTGGTGGGAATGTAAATTGTTACAGCCACTATGGAGAACAGTATGGAGGTTCCTTAAAAAACTAAAATTAGAACTATCATACAACCCAGCAATCCCACTACTGGGCATATACCCTGAGAAAACCATAATTGAGAAAGAGTCATGTACCACAATGTTCATTGCAGCTCTGTTTACAATAGCCAGGACATGGAAGCAACCTAAGTGTCCATCAACAGATGAGTGGATAAGGAAGATGTGGCACATATATACAATGGAATATTACTCAGTCATAAAAAGAAATGAAATTGAGTTATTTGTAGTGAGGTGGATGGACCTAGAGTCTGTCATACAGAGTGAAGTAAGTCAGAAAGAGAAAATCAAATATCATATGCTAACACATATATATGGAATCTAAATTTTAAAAATGGTTCTGAAGAACCTAGGGAAAGGACAGGAATAAAGATGCAGATGTAGAGAATCGACTTGAGGACATGCGGAAGGGGAAGGGTAAACTGGGATGAAGTGAGAGAGTGGCATGGACATATATACACTACCAAATGTAAAATAGATAGCTGGTGGAAAGCAGTCACATAGCACAGGGGGATCAGCTTGGTGCTTTGTGACCACCTAGAAGGGTGGGATAGGGAGTCTGGGGGGGGGAGATGCAAAAGGGAGGAGATATGGGGATATATGTGTGTGTATATATGTATATATATATATATATATATATATCGCTGATTTACTTTGTTATAAAGCAGAAACTAACACAACATTGTAAAGCAATTATACTCCAATAAATATGTAAAGAAAAAAAGATACCAATGACATTATTTTTCACAGAACTAGAACAAATAATTTTAAAATTTGTATAGAAACACAAAAGAACCTGAATAGCCAAAGGAATCTTGAGAAGGAAGAGCAAAACTGAGGGCATCACACTTCCTGATTTCAAACACTATTACAAAGCTAGAGTAATCAAAACACTACTGTATTGGCACAGAAACAGACGCATCGATCAATGGAACAGAACAGAGAGCCCAGAAATAAACCTAGCTTACACAGTCAGTTAATCTACAACAAAGGAGGCAACCACATAAAATGGGAAAAGATTGTCTCTTCAATACATGGTGTTGGGAAAACTGGACAGATACATGCAAATGAATGAAACTGGACCATTTTCATATATACAAAAATAAACTCAAAATGTATTAAAGACTTAAATGTAAGACTTGTAACCATAAAAATCCTAGAGGAAAGCATAGGTAGTAAACTCTTTAACATTGATCTTCTGGATCTGTCACCTCAGGCAAGGGCAAAAAAGTAAAAATAAATGAATGGGACTACATCAAACTGAAAAGCTTTTGCACAGTGAAGGAAACAATCAACAAACTGAAAAGGCATATCACTCTTGTGAATAGATGCCTATGGTGTCACCAGCCTCATAGTCAATTTCAGTTTGTCATGTCACTTTGCTCTGATGTGGGTTCAAATACAAGTTAAGCCACTATTTACTATGACCTTGGGCAAGTTCCTTAATTTTCCCGAGTTTCAATTTCTTATCTCAAGAAAAGAGGAAGTATCATTACAAGTCTCATACGTGAGGCTTTTTTTGTGAGACTTAATTAAGACAATGAACATAAATCAGTGAGGTTAGTACCAGGCACATGAAATATCAGTAAATAGTACTAATTATTTATTCTGCCATTGAAATCACCTGCCCACCCTCATAAAATTTCCTCCACTGACTTCTTAACTCCTCCAAAACAGTTTTACATGTGCTTAGGTACAATGCTCTGTTTTTTTTTTTTTGTTTTTTGCATTCCAGATACCATGTAACATCTAATTCTAAGCAAATTAAATTTCAGCTAGGACTGAGGAGAATGTTTAATTTCTTAAAAGCCCATCATTCGGTGGTATGTTATTTCCAGCCCCGTTTAGCAAGAAAGACCTATGCAATTGAGCATAATATTATAGATATACTTTTGTGGCTTCCAGCAAGGTCTCAAGTTGTCAATCATGGTCTAGTAGATCAGCAAGATGGTTCTCTAGAGACATTACACAAGGCAAATCTTTTAATATTTTATCAGCTGCTGTTGATAGGAGGCACTTCAGCTTAGTCTTTTTATTACTTCCTTTCATTTATTCTTGAGAAGCTTTTATCTCTGTTTATTGATTTCTACCTTTTAAATTTTTATTTAACACCAGCAAACAGAGATATGATTAATAAATTTGATTAAATTTTTCAGTAGAAAATTACTTTTAATGTGCTTTCACAAATCTAATTCAGTGATCTTCTCATAGATATTTTTGTATCTATTTACTACTTTGTTATGTTGGTTCTCTGAAGAGTGATACTCAAGTGAGGAAAAAAAGCAGAATTTTAACTAAAGAGAAGCTCCACATAACTCTTGGAAAATTCTTTTCAGGCTGTTTCAGAAGAGCAATACACAAGGGGCCACATGCCAAGGATCAGTCATAAACCTCAAAAAGAAAGAAAATAACAGCTACAAATATATATACAGAGAATATTTATTCTCTAAAATGACTGAAATATGCTTGTGCTTCTTCCTCCTCCAAGTATGAAACCCCAAATAATGTCCAATTGTCCAAGAGAAATTTGCTAAGTAGGTAGAAAAAAATTATTCCTTTTAGCTTACTCAGAAACTTGCTGATCTCAATCTTTCCCATTTTAGCAGCTGCAAAAGTGAACAAAGTGAGAAACAGCAAAGCTAACAAAAGTTCATTAGACTCAATACATACCTTCATGAAACATTATGAAGATGTCATTGCTGAGGATGTCATGGCACATTTCAAAAGACTGCTGGGTTAGCAAGCTTTACCATGGTGCTTTCCTGAGCCCCATTAATCTTAACGCTGGCCAGCTGTGTTTCTTAGACTAGGTAGGATGCAGCTGAAAGATCTGATTTTTATTGTTAGTATTATTGTTTTCTTTAATAAGAATAACCAGGCAGTTCTGCCAAATGTATAAAACTGGGAATTTTTGGATTGATCCTGACCACAAGGATGATTGCTCACAAACCCTAAGAGAAAGGAAGAGAAAATATCGCAAAGGTTGGCTCTGCTTTAAGCCTTTGGGAAGAAGACTTACTAAGTTAATTTTTCCACATCCCCTCTCAAGGTGAGGATAGGAATATGTAAAAGGTCGAAGTGATGGTATGAACCTAGGGGAAAGGTGTCCAAAGAGGCCAGTTGACATGCTCCCAGACTCCACTGAAGCCAGTTGGGGCAAAAAGAGACCTCAAGCTAATAAATTTTTTAATGGAGCTAACTCGATTAAAATAATTCATTTTCTAGAAATATTTCAGTACTTATACCCCTTGGAAACTTTTAAAATCAGAATTTGTCTAGTGAGTCAGGGATTAGGGGTCCTAGCTAAATCTCACTCATACCAGGATATATAAACATATGAAATGGTGGTATGTGACTGGAAATGTGTATAGAGATTATTTTAGTCTAAAACACTGGCTCTCAGTCTGTCAACCTTGGCTGTACATTAGAAGCACCTGGAAAATTTCAAACTATCATGATGCTCAGGCCACACCCCAGGTCAATTAAATCAAAATCTCTGGGGTGACAGACTCAGACATTAGCTTTTAAAGCTCCTCCAGGTGAATAAAATGAGCAGTACATGTGAAAATGATCATATGGACCATTTACCCTTAGTCCACTAGGAAACTTGGGTGGGCTTAGGTTTCATAAACCAAATCTCTTCCATTTATATTTTCTCAGGTTACCTCAGTCTTTTTAAATCAAGTGATAATTCTTTTAGCACTTCATTCACCCCTAACCCCTTCCCCCAAGACGATACCTAGGGATACGTTTAAGGAGATATTTATAGGTCTTCCGGGCTACTGAGGAAAGAAACCTCACATCTGGGAGATCTCTTCTGGGTATTTCAGAAGTATCTAAGGGGGGTTGCAGGATAGCTTTAGTTCCTGGCTGTCTGACCTTCCTTTGCGCTTCTTGTGCTGTAGTAGATGGTTTTACCAGATGCTACTGGGTACCTGTGACCGCTGCTGAAGTCTACAGTCTAGGCCATAAAGTCAAGACCCTACATATCTATCAGAAGTTCTCCATCTTCTGGCTCCTGACTTCCACTGTTCCATGGGTTCTCTTAACATTCTTAAACTCTCTCATGATTTATGAAACCTCAGTTGCCTCCTATGAACTGTATATGTGGGACAGACTCCAAACCCCCTTCGGAGACTTTCAGCAGCCACTTGTAAATGATCACTAAGTGCCTTGCTGAACTCAGAGCTTCACTAACAGACTTGAGAGTTTTGGTCTCAAATTGGTCAATTAATTTAACCTCTCTAAGAAGGTGATATTTCAGTGAGATCCAAATGAGAAGGGGTCAGCTAAATGAAGATTTGGAGAAAGTGTGTACTAGAGAGCAAATCCAAATGCCTGAGTTGGGGAAAACTTGACCTGTTGGAAAACAAGAAGGACAAAATAGCTCTTAGTAAGCCAGAGGGGAAAAGTGGTAAAGGATGGCATGACAGAGATAAACTGGAGCCAGACCACAGAGGGAGCACTGTAGACCAGGTCAAGAAGATTGTATTTCATTATAAGTGCAATGGAAAAGCAGCGAGGATTTCTGTTGAGAGACAATGTGGTCTGATTTAATTTTTAAAAGATAGTTCTACCTTCTTTAGAGGAATAGATTATAGATTACAGAAGAATAGATTATTGATTATAGAAGTAGGAGAAAATAGTTAGGAGGCAATTACATGAGTTATAAGTATGGCTTGGGCCATGGTGGCAGCAATGGAGATTGATGGAAATCAGCAGACAAGGAAAACATTTGAAGAAAATACCTGCTGAATTTGCTAATATATTGCATGTGTGTGGGTCAGGAAAACAAATCAAGGACTATGCCTGTATTCTGGCTTATACAACAATAGTGGTGTCATTTATTGGAGGAAGAAGAGTGGCACAAGAAGAATCAAAAGGTCTCATTTGTCCATCTTATATCTAAATGCATGAGACCCGTGCATAGACACCAAGTAGGCAGTCATGTGTATCAGCTTTAAACTCAGCAGATACTGATTTGGGAGTTACTGACATGGAGAAGAAACTTAAAACTATGAGACTGGTGGCGCAGTGGTTGAGAGTCCGCCTGGCCATGCAGGGGACACGGGTTCGTGCCCCATTCCAGGAAGATCCCACATGCTGCGGAGCGGCTGGGCCCGTGAGCCATGGCCGCTGAGCCTGCGCATACAGAGCCTGTGCTCTGCAATGGGAGAGGCCACAAGAGTGAGAGGCCCGCGTACCGCCAAAAAACAAAACAAAACAAAACAAAAAACTATGAGACTGATCGACATCATATAGGCAGCAAGGAAGAAGCTCTAGGGAACTTGAACTCTAGAGAGCAGGCAGGAAAAGAAAAAAAAAATGTAAATAAAACGAAGATAGAAGAAATCCAGGAAGGTGTGTATGTGTGTGTGATATCAGAAGAAAAGAGGAAATGGGTTATCACAAGGGAAAGGAGAAGCCACTAGGGCACATTTGCAGAATGCCAGAGACCAACTTGTATGAGAGAAAGTCCTTGTGGAGGAGAGCCAGTGGCCTCACCTGGGCTGTTGGAGCATGAACAGTTAATGGAGCATCCTTGCAGACGGGAGATAAGGTATCTGAACCTGAGCAGGATGAGGCAGGCATCTGTGCAGCAGACGGCAGTGGTGGCAACAGGAGATTATTTACATACAGAGGGATTGACAAATACAGTACATATTCTGAAGCCAGTAGGAGTTGGGTTTCTCACACTTAGAGAAGGGAAAGGGAGAAAACAAGGACAAATCCTTCAATAGAATTGAAGACACTGATGTTAACTCAGGTATTTTAATACATACAAAGAGACAAAGACAGAGAGAGACAGAGAAAGAAATATAGATACAAATGTATGTGTGGAAATATAGAATTAATATAGATGTAAATGTATGTATGTATCCATGTATGTACATACACATACACCTTAGAACTGTCTACTGAGCCTAGGAAGAGCATACCTTATTCATAAGTGCTACCAGATCTCAGTTTCTAAACATCTGGAATGGAACTTAAGATCTTTGGTGGACTAGCTGACTGAGTCAGGGAAAGTAGAAAAAGGGCCTGGAAAATCTTACTAATGCCAGCAAGAAATAAAGTGCTTAAAGGACAATTTGGACATGTCAAAAGGACACAGAAGCCATATTGAAGAGTCTCCCTTTGGCTAAATGTAGGACAATTTGGGCATCAATATAAGTAAATTTACTAATCTAAACAAATAAATGAATGTATCAAAAGTTTAGTAAAGAATGGAATGTTTACACCATTTTAAAACACTCCTCTACAAAATTCTTAATCACTGCAAAAGTAAAATGAGTAATTGTACAGTGGATAAGTCTGGCAGACATAATTTTAAACACATAATCAAAGTTAACATTATGAATAATGAGACAAATCAAAATCATGGGCCTCCTGTAAGGAACATAACCTCATTTCTGTGATATTCTTTCTAAATGTGTATAACTAGAATCTAATCAATAGGAAATATCAGAAAAACCCAAATTCATGGACAGTCTACAAAATAACAGACCTGTTATCTTCAAAAGTGTCAAAGTTGTGAAAGTCAAGGAAATTGATACTACTCAGAACTTTCCAGACTATGGATCCAGTATGAGATAATGAATTTTATACTTTCCACAAAATACTGTACATTAGAAAATTATCCCTAAAATCAAAGGATTTAAGCAAATTTCAGTTATTTTAGCATAATGCTCTTTTCATATTTGTGAATTAGAATTTTTAGTTTGCAATGAAGGATTTTTTACTAATGAATTATATAACCACAACATATAGATAATCAAAGCTAAAATGAATAGCTTGTTTTAGAAACACAGCCAGTGTTTATTTTTCTTATTATATACTGTAAAGGTAGAATATTATAACTATTTTTACTACTGATAACAATTCAGATATTATTTTCACATAGCTAAAATAATCTAAGTTAAAAAGACAGTAAAATATTTCATCCCATTAACATCTAAACCACAGTTGTATAGTTATCTTTGCAACTTTACTACAGCTAATTTTTGAAAGAATATTTCTATCAAAATTGATTTTTTGCTCAGTTATAATTAGCAACTTGAACTTTTGTCACCTGAAAGTAAGATAGTAGCTGCCTACAACAGCAGTGCTTTGATTTTGTACCTTGACAGTCATTTGAATTATTTTTGTATGGTTCGATGGCTTTTTAGCCAAAAATAGGATTTATAGCTTTTGTCAGTTCTGTTCCATTGTTCTTACATTACATGATTAAAAAGTGAGAACTGTTTTCAAAATGATAAATGATATAAGAGCATGACCAATTATTTGTCATCACACAAGATAAGTTGCTAGTACTCAATGTCTTCACTTGGGCTCTACTGGACCACATATAACCTCTTTGGGTTGTCTCATAGAGCACCTAAAAGCATTTTAGCCTACTGATTCAGGAAACCTATATGTCAAGCAGAAAAAAATAAAACCACCGTTCTCAGGTTTGTGTTTCTCTGGAGGAAGAAAACAGTTTGATGCAATTTGTCAAAAGCTGGAGTGGTACTTTAATGGACAATTTACTTTAAATAGCTGCCATTACTGCAGAACAAAGGCCCTTAGCCTGAGATAAAAAAAATTCTTTCCAATTGGTTTTACTCAGATAGATTTAGTTCCCTAATATTAACTAAGGATATCTACCCTTTCACACTCCTCATCTATCTAAAAGTAATAGTAAAAACTTCTGAGTTTCTGGGGTTTCTTCATCTTTAATATGTGAAATGCAATCAATCCCCTAAATACGGCATTCTGTTCAGACACCTGAGATAAGAGGCAAATCAAGGAAAAGGACAATGACACAACAAAAAATCCAAACTTCCTAAACTCAAAAGAGTTTTTCAGTTCTTGGGTAAAAGTCCCAAATAACCTTAAAATTTTTATTAATATATTTATATGTAAAGATATATATGTATATATGTAATGTAATTATCAAATAAATGAAAAATTGAAAGTTTTGACATTAAAAATTTAAGAATATTTCTATTTTACTTTAAATTCAAATTTATAAACTACTCTAATATATTTCATAATGGTCATATTAGGAATTTTAAGAAACACCTACTCAAATTTCAAACTTGTTCCTTTATATTCTCCTGTCATGATTAATTCCATGTTAATATTTGCAGTATTTGAGAGTTTACTGAAAACAGTACCATTATGATTCTGGCTATGTTTTCTTCCTGCTCCAGACTCCTTGGTTCAAAGATTAATCCCAAGTGGCAGAAGGCAAGAAGTGCTGAATATGGACATGTGTGTTTGCCTGAAGCTGACCAGAGTCACACACACTGTTTCTGCAGTGTGAACTGAAAAAGTGGAAAAGTGGCCAGCTGCCCCAGAAACAGTGAGAACAAGAAAAACTGAAGGGGTTCAAAACAGGAATATGATATAATAGATGAAAACAATCTGAAATTTCTGTCCATCTTTCAAGGTATGTCTCTCCATGCATAATTAACCTTTTATGAAGGATTGTACAAGAAGAAAACTCCAAGAGACACAAATCAACATTAACGTTCTCAGTCCCAGTCCCCATTAGTTCACTGTTGCCTGTAAGGATGTGCTGAGAGCATGAGTTAACTAGACTTGATAGGCTAATGTTAGCTCATATGAATACTGTATATGTTATTTTCAAGTAAAATGAATGCACACATTAATACCTACATCTAAAATGATTAAAGTTAGCTTGTGAAGTACTAGAAAGGCAAAATTTTATATTTATCACCCACTTCTATACTCTACATAACAACACAATCAGAACTGAAAGTTCATAATTTTCTCTTTCCATACACCCTGCAGAGAAATGAATGCCTGGATAGCATCTACTTCAAAATGTAAACTTTCTCTTCATTAAATGGAATTCTGCTCCATTTAGGAAGAAACAAACCATTGATACACACAACGACATAATTTTGCTGAGTAAAAGAAGTCAGACTAAAAGAGTACATATTACATGAACCCATTTATATAAAAATCTCAGAAAATGCAAACTAATCTATTATGACAAATTATTGACACATAATTGACAGGGAAAAAATGTGATGGTTTGATATAGGTATACACTGTAAAATGTTTACCACAACCAAGTTTACCCACACACCATCATATTACAGTTAACATTTGTGTGTGCGTGTGTGTGTGTGTGTGTGTGGTGAGAACACTTAAGATCTATTCTCTTAGAAAATTTCCAGTATACAATACAGTATTTTACCTTCTCAAAACTCTACTAGGTGGCAGCGTCATCTTGGCCATAAAGAAACTTAGTGACCTAGCCCTCTTGACTTTGTTTTCAGTTACTCTTTTCAATTACTCCTCCTTCTTGAATCAATGTCAAAGTAAATTTATAAAGCAGTAAATTTAGTTATGTTGTATCTAATTACCAGAATGATACAATGTCTTTCAAAGAGCAATTTTGACCATTCCCACTAGACACAGGCACATACACACATTTCTGGGGGAAGAAATTAAACTGAACCTACGGGTGTGGAGAACTAGTCCATTTTGCAAAACTATTTTGTAACCCAGCCATTATGTAGAACCTTTCAATCTGTGGCTTCTTATTATCTTTTCAGCCATGGACTTCATTTCTGACATGTAGTTTACCAACACTAAACAAATGAGTACTCATTGCCAAGCTCCAGGCACTGTGCTGTCCTGGGACAGAGCAGTGGGTAAAAGAAGACATACTTTCAGGAGCTTACAATATATGGAAGGGAGTACAAGATTTAAAAGATTTTAGGGCTTCCCTGGTGGCGCAGTGGTTGAGAGTCTGCCTGCCGATGCAGGGGACACGGGTTCGTGCCCCAGTCCGGGAAGATCCCACATGCTGCGGAGCGGCTGGGCCCGTGAGCCATGGCCGCTGAGCCTGCGCATACAGAGCCTGTGCTCCGCAACGGGAGAGGCCACAACAATGAGAGGCCCGCGTACCGCAAAAAAAAAAAAAGATTTTAACACCCAAAACAAATAATTTTGAGAGTGTACATTCAGGGTGCTATGGAAGCATATGATAGGAAAGAGCAAGAGGATATATTATGTAGCATCTCGCTACCCCAAGTACCAGCACACACACACACACCATGGTCCAATAGCTTTGGTATCACCAGTAAGCTTTTAGAAATTCAGAATCTCAGACCCTACCCCAGACCTACTGACCAAGAATCTGGATTTCTGCAACATCTCCAGGTGATTCACATGTACACTGAAATTTTGAAAAGCACTGTCCTAAAGCCAACTGAAATCTACACACACACACACACACACACACACACACACACACAATAGATAAAAGGAATCAAATTTAATTAACTTTGAAATAACGTGGTAATTCCTTGTTTATCATTTCTAAATAAGGAAATTTTAGCTATTTTCTTAGCATATCAGATTATTTTTATCTGTCAATCAGCTAATTCAGGAAGGTAGATAAATTGAGATGCTTAGACAATCAGTGTAAATCAATCTCATGAAATAATTGGCAGCTTTTTTCCTTTATTACATACTATGTACCAGGAACTTCTCATATGCAACCATAATCTCATTTAATCCTCAGTTCAGATAAGGAAAGTAATATTCCTTTTCCAATAGGTAGTAAATTCATGTAAAGCTTTGTTTCAAAATCAGGTTTGCCTGACTTCAGAGTTCAGGCTGACAAAATGCCCTTCAACAACCCTAATTTTCATAGAATGAGACACTAACATTTGTTTGTAAAGAAGTTTATTGTTCCTATTTCACTCATAAGTAGGCTAAACTATCACTTTTAATAGAAAATAATGCTTAGAAGAATTCTAACACTCAGATTCACCAATTTGTTTCAGAAAGTATTAATATTAATTATTCAGTTAACCTTTTAATGTTCTATATGTCACGATGGTTAAACTTTTTAATATTTATATATTATTGTAGACTTCTGCACTTAGAATACAGCATTTTATTTTCAACTATGTATTAGATAATTGAATAGGTATCTCAAAGCAAGTAGAAAAAATGGGAAAATAATCAGAAAATTATCTTGCAAATTCAGCTGCAGTTTGTCATTCTTTGGACAATGATTATCCCACCATATAGAGGCATATTAAAACCATATGTAACAGAATCTAGGATGGGACAAAGCATTCATTCCTTTTTTAAAAAATATATTTATTTATTTGGCTGCGCTGTATCTTAGTTGAGGCACACGGGATCTTCATTTGCCACGTGCAGGATCTTCGTTGGGGCATGCGAAATCTAGTTCCCTGACCAGGGATCGAACCCGGGCCCCCTGCATTGGAAGTGCAGTCTCTTAACCACTGGACCACCAGGGAAGTCCATATTCATTCCTTTTAACTGGTATATATTTTTTAAAGCACTTTAATTTATGATCACCTGTACAACTCATTTTCCAAATAAAACATTCCTAAATCATTTTTATGGACACTGATTAAATCAAGAACAGCTGCCACATCTCTACAAATTATCTGAAACACTGTTTTTGTCCTGCTTTACAGCCAAATAAATGAAAAAGCGGGAATCCTAGTCAAGAACACCACAATATTGCAAAAAACAAAATTGCTCTTAAAACTGAAGCTAAAAGGCCTTTAACAAAAAAATTGGGGTCAGGCCCTTTAGCATGTAAAGATATATCCAGAATCAGTTTAATATGTTCTGTGGTCTGAGAGTAAAAAACAATTGATATCTGATAAATGATGGTGTTGAGAGCACAAAGGTCTTCAGGCATTCACAGCAGTAAATCAATATATAATAAAATTTTTAACTTATCGGGCATAACAAATGGCAACAAACATAATGAAAACCATATGGTAGTGGGTAAAGAATCTGAACAGAACATAAAATTTATAATAAAGAAATCAAATAGCACATTTAATGCCAGTGCTAACTCTATTTCTCCACAGATAATGGCTATAAATTTGTGCAGCACGGTTGAGTGACTCATTTAATTCTATCAAGTGATTTTCTATGTAGTAACAAGGAATTTTTCTCTACAGCTTAATTTTTGGAATTGTCATATTATCTGTGATGCACAGGACTTAAGTCAGTACTTACAAGATTAAAAAACCATCAACAGTTACACTGCAACTATATCATAGGTGCTCAACATACTTGAGCAACTTGGCCTTGTAAAGGATATATCCAATTTTTTGCAATAACTTGCACGTCTATTTGAAATACATTGTGTTACATCAGATGTTACCACTATTTTAAACATGAAATTTATTTTATAGAATTTTAGATTATAAAAGTAATGTGCATAGAAGATTTGGGGGAAAATATAAAACCTAAAGTGGAAGGGGAGTCATTCCTAAAATGCTTACCCAGTAATATTTTGGTATTTCATCTTGTGTTTTACGCATTAAGTATCTTTTTGCTAAAGCAATATATTCACTTAGAGGAATAAAGTCAAGCCATACAGAAAAGTTTTAAGTAAAAAAATATAACCACTTTTCAGTTTCTCTTTTTTATATCCTCTACCAGACCTCTTCTTAAAAATGAATAATTTATAATTTTCCTCATAAATCTCGTTTTCCCCACCTAACTCATGATGTGTATTAGTTATAATTTGTAGTTCTAATTGTGGTTACATTTATAATATAAAATAATCGATTTAAACCTCTGTTTCTTGCTCTATCACCTTTAAGCTAATCTACTGGCTGATCTAGAAAGCTAAAGAACCTACTTTTACTTCTCCTCATCCTTTTGATTTCTGTCAGTTATGCTATTAATTTTGGTTCTCTAACTATAAGATTTCTGTGTATCGTCAATAGAAAAACTCCATAATTTTAAAGCTGATAAAATAGCCATTATATTGTGCACTATTGGTGGGACTGTAAATTGATGCAGCCACTATGGAAAACAATATGATGATTCCTCAAAAAAAATTAAAAATAAAACTAACATATGATCCAGCAATCCCATTTCTTGGTATTTATCCAAAGAAAATGAAAACACTAATTTGAAAAGCTATATGCACCTCCATGTTCACTGCATTATTTACAACAGCCAAGATATGGAAACAACTTAAGTGTCCACTGATAGATGAATGGATAAAGAAGATGTGATACAGATAGATAGATAGATAGATAGATATAGATATAGATATAGATATATATAAAAAGAAGCCATAAAAAAGAATGAGTTCTTGCAATCTGCAGCAACACGGGTGGACCTTGAGGGCATTATACTAAGTGAAATAAGTCAGACAAAGACAAATACCATATGATCTCACTCACACGTGGAATCTAAAATCAAAAACAAGCAAGCAAACAAAAAAATGAACAAAGCCCATAGATATAAAAAACAGATTGGTTGTTGCCAGAGGTGGGGATTGGGCGAAATGAGTAAAGGGAGTTAAAAGGTACTAACTTCCAGTTATAAAAGAATTTCACAGGGATGTAATGCACAGCATGGTGACTATAGTCAATAACACTGTGTTGCATATTTGAATATGGCTAAGAGAGTAGATCTTAAAAGTACTCATCACAAGAAAAAAATGTTTTTAACTATATATGGGGATGGATATTAACTAGATATTGTGGTGATCATTTTACAGTATATACAAATATTGTATCATTATGTTGTACATCTGAAATTAATATAATGTTACAAGTCATATATCAATTATGCCTCAATTATGCCTCAATTTTTAAAAAGAATGTTGTATAAATAGAATCATATATTATGTAATCTTTCAATATTGGCTCATTTTCACTCAGAATAATTCCCTTGAGAGCCATCTAAGTCATTGTGTGTGTCAACAGTGTGCTCCTTTTTACCGCTGAGTAGTATTACAGTTTGTTTAACCACTTATTTAAGGACATTTGGTTTATTTTTAGCGTTGACTATTACAAACAAATCTGTTGTGAGCACCGTTGTACAAAAAAAAAAAGCCAGTATAATACTGGGATTATTATGTATTACAGAAGTAAGTTTAGCTGTATTTCCCTTAAAAACTCTTCCTGCTCAAAGGCAAGTGCTGTAAGCATCCAAGTTCAATGGATCCACTCTGAATTATTGTTGACCCTCTCTACTCCTTATCAGATCATACTTAGCTGCCCTTCATGGTTGTATCTCATGTTCTGCTCTTTCAGGCTATGAACAGAATTAAAAATCCAAGTTCAATTTCCCTCAGAACTTTGCATTTTCCAGTCCCGTGTTGTCGATAAGTTATTTGAAGTCATTCTCAACTGCATTCATTTGGTTGTATTTTTTCCTGTATATGCTTAAATCATTTACCTTTAGACCTAGAGTTCTGAAATCTCATCAGATGTGTCTAGATACAAAGTGGTTTTATAATCATCTTTGACAGTCAATAGGTCCTTTCTACCCAAAGAATTTGAATATTTGTTCACTTCCTTTCCTGAATTATCTTGTTTTCATTTTTAAACTCCAAAGGGTTTAGAGAAAAGTCTTCATTATCTATGTCTGTCTTATTAATAATGTGACCATAGCACCCTATACACACTTGTATTACTTGAATTTATCATATCATTTCAAAACTATCCTTTAGGTCTCCGCAACTTGACTATGATCTCTGATGAAAAAAGGACTGGATGCCTTGTTCTTTTTTGTATTCTCAAATATCCTGAAATATAGTAGGTAATCAGTAATCCTTTGTTGAACTAAACTGAATTTAATAAATAGTGTGAAGGCTTAAATTAGGAAGGAAAGAAACTGAACTATCATTTAAAAATGATGCTCAATATTTATATTAAGGAACATATTTTTTCCTTTGGTAGTACAATAGGTCATCTTCTAACTGACCTCTACAAACTCTAGATTCCCAAGCAACAGCTGATAACCATGGCACCCTGCACACTTCTGGCTGGTAGGGCTGTTCTCTAGGACTCCAATGCATGTTTGCTGCCTCTAGTTGAGAACACTTTCACAAAATTGCTGATATAGGTATGAGATAGTCTGTTGATAATATCTACTCTCTTTTGGTCAGTATTTAGTTTGATTAAGGCCACTGACTGAGAAGTTTTGTGATTAATTCAGGCCTTCTCTAGAGATCTACTGTACAATATTATAGCTGTGGTCAACAATAATGTATTATGCACTTAAATATTTGCTAAGAGGGTAGATCTCACATTAAGTGTTCTTACAATAAAACAAAAATTGTAAAGATGGTGGAATGTGGGAGAAACATGTTAGAGGTTAAGGAAAGTGAAGTATCTGTGATATCTCCCAGATTTCTACCAATCTACTTTCAATCAGTTTACCGCTCAGCAAAGTATCTGGTAACAGTGTTCTTCACTGAGAGAGATAAGTAGTTTAGGGAGAAGTACAGGTTCATACAACTCTATTATGTGATGTCTTAAAATTAAGAGAGATCAGAAGTATTAAAAAATATTTCTATCTTTGGAAAATTCGTTACACAGGCATTATATTTTTAACATGCTTTCTAGGGGAAAAAATCATTGTTAAGAGGCTGAGAAAACCACAGGGAACTGTTTCTCTCCATTTAATTTTGACCCAGAGAAAGAAATGGTTAATGAAGAAGAAACGATGGGAAGCTGCATTCAGAAAATACAATCAAGTGATCTGAAAGCATTTTATAAGAACCAAAGTTAAAACCAACAACCTGATCAGAGCAAGATATGAAAATAAGCAAATAAGAACAAAGCACTTTTTAAGTGCAGAGATCCTTCTTTTACAACTTTGCCCAAGCTAATTCCTACTCATGATTTAGATCCCTAAACGCCTAGCACTGTTTTTGTGCCCCCTCTAAGTGTGTCCACAATACCTTGCACCTACCATCATTATAGTACTTATAAGCTCAATGTGTTATATGTACCTTCTCCACAGATGCTGTGAATATCTTATTCACAATTATGCAATCAGCATATATGTCAGACACCTAGTAGGCACTCAATAAATATTTGTTGATAAATATTTGTTGATTTAATCAATAAAGATATAAATGATTCCATGGTCTATGTTTCTGAAAAGGAAGAAAACTAATAATAAACTGACCATTTAACAAAAACAAAATTCCAGCATAAAAATATTAAGTGATCCTGATAAGATAGTTATCTGATTAGCAGATTAATAAAGAACTAATAAAGGATAAAGACTAATAAATAAAAAGAAAGTATTCAAAAACCAAGAATTATTACAGGAAATTGGCAAGGAACCCCTAGAAAACCTAAAATTTATAATGAATTTAATTTGCTCAGATTTCTAAGAACAATGACAAAGCCTCTTTTGTTAGATGCAGCATGAAAAAATCAGTTCAAGAAATAGTCATTGAGTGTTGCTATGTGCAAGGCATTGAGGTAGATCCTGTGGAGATATCAATATATGCACAGTGCACACTCTAATGTTCAGATTATGATCAAATTGGGAAGAGTGTTCCTTTTAGGGGAGGAATCTGTAATATAAAAATTGTATTTGTGAAATCATTCTATAGACAATATATATCATAGAAATACAAAAAAGAGAAATATTTCTTCCATTTGGAAGAACTGTGAAGACTTCTGGGAGGTGAACTAAATGATGGAAGGATGAGTGATTTAACAAATATTTCGTTAGAACAAAAGGAGATAATTCTGCCTGCCATTAAAGCATTAAAAATGAAAGAAAACACATTTCAGCGTACTTTTCTCCTGTGTATGAGTTTTTCTTAATTTGGACAAGGAGGAGAAACAAAGAGGAGATTAAACACAAATGGACTAAGGACACAACTATTTTCCCTTTCAAGCCTGAATGTTCCAACCCTGCTCAATAAAATGCTTTCCCACAGGGAACGCTTTCATATAGCAAATTTAAAAGTGACAATTTAACAGCTTAAGATTAATAAAAGCATTCACAGTCCTAAAATACTAGAAGGAGGTAGAATGAAATACATGATGAAGTAAATGATTTAACCTCAGTAGGTTCAGGAAGGCTCTCTACAGCGTTCTCTCTGCCTCTGAGATTTTAGCATTTTTTGCCCTTGATGTGTGGACACCTTTTTACTCCAAAGATGAGAACCTTTGACTCTCTGTCATGGTTGTCAGGGCTTTTATTTTCCCTCAACTTCAGGCAAGAAATTTATTCTTAGCAATGAATGTCTCTATTTTCATTCCCTTTCAAGAGCCAGTGCAAGGTCAATACACAAGAAATCACTGGTTTAATATAATTTCACCTTGCTTTGTAAAGAAAGTATAAAATATTGTCAAAATACTATTCATCTTTTTTTAGGTTATATGGTGATATCTATACACAAACTGCAAAGTTAGAGGAAAAAAAACTAAACAATTGTGCAGCTCCTGTCTTTTTAGATATTTTCATGTTGAAAATAATGCTGAAATTTTTAAAATGCACATTCTTTAGCTAAAATAAAATTTCTTGCATAAGTTAAAAAATATACCAATTAAATTACTATTTTTTACCTTTTTGCAAAATCAGTAAGTTAAAAACAGAGAAATGGAACTGAAGATATCAATTCTCAGGTACAATTTATATTAAGAAACAGAACAATGATTTTTAAATGATTTAAAAACAATTATTTTAAAAATATACTACTGATAGCATATTAATGAGGCCCTATGACCATTTCCTTAATTTTACTGTAGTTTAATCACAAAGAGCACTATGGCCAAATTACAAAGAACATGCTAATAATAAAAATGAAAGGAGGGGCTTCCCTGGTGGTGCAGTGCTTAAGAATCCGCCTGCCAATGCAGGGGACACAGGATCAAGCCCTGGTCCAGAAAGATACCACAGGCCGCAGAGCGGCTGGGCCTGTGCGTCACAGCTACTGAGCCTGCACTCTAGAGCCCGCCAGCCACAACTACTGAAGCCTGTACGCCTAGAGACCGTGCTCCGCAACAAGAGAAACCACCGCAATGAGAGGCCCATGTACTACAACGAAGAGTAGCCCTCGCTTGCCACAACTAGAGAAAGCCCTTGTGCAGCAACAAAAACCCAAAGCAGCTAAAAATAAATAAAATAAATAAATTTATTTTTTTTTAAATGAAAGGAAATATTCCTTTTCTCACCCAGGGCCCTTGCACCTGGAGTTTTCTGTCCCTGGAATGTTTTTTCTCATTTCCTCTTCCTCCTTCTGACCTCTGTACAGCAAACTTCTCATCCTTCATTTTTAATGTTAAATTCTCAGAAAATGTCTTGATTACCCTATCTTCTATCTTCCATTATTTCCTACCTCATGACTCTCTGACAAATATCACAATTGAAAAATTTTTTGTGTTGTTTATTTTTCTGTTTCCTTCATTAGGTCAGGCTTGTCACTCTTGTTTGCCATTGTATGAAATTAGAAATAGTTAACAGGAAGAAAGCTGGAAAATTCACAAATATGTAGAAATTAAACAACACACTACTGAACAACCAATGAGTCAAAGAAATCAAAAGGGAAATTAGAAAGTATCTTGAGATGAAAGTAAAGAAAAATACGATATACTAAAACAGATGGGATGCAGCAAAATCTGTTCTAAGAGGGAAGTTTATAGCAATAAATGTTACATTATATAAAAAAAGAAAAAGCTAAAATAAACAAACTAACTTTACACCTCAAAGAATTAGAAAAAGAAGAACAAACTAAGCCCAATTTAGTAGAGAGAAGGAAAAAATAAAGATTAGATCAGAAATAAATGATAGAGACTAGAAACATAATAGAAAAACAATCAATGAAACTAAGAGTTGGTTTTTAGAAAAGATAAACAAAATGGACAAATCTTTAACTAGATTAACCAAGAGAAAAGAGAGAGGACTCAAATAAAATTAAAAATGAAAGAGGAGGCATTGTAACTATTTCCAGAGAAATACAAAGGACGTAACAGGCTACTATGAACAATTACAAGCCAATAAACTGTACAACTTAGAAGAAATGGATAAATTCCTAGAAACACACAACCTACCAGGACTGAATCACGAAGAATTAGAAAATCTGAAGAGAGTAATAATGACTAACAAAATTGAAGCAATAATCAAAAACCTCCCAACAAAGAAAAGCCCAAGACAAGATGATTTTGCTGGTGAATTCCAGCAAACAAAGAATTAATGCCAATCCTTCTAAAACTCTTCCAAAAAGATAAAGAGGAGGAACCACTCCCAAGCTCATTTTAGGAGGCCAGCATTACCAGGATACCAAAGACAGATAAGAGTACTAAAAGAAAAGAAAACTATAGGTCAAATTCCCTGATGAATTTATAGACGGAAAATTTCTCAATTCTAAAAATTGACTCCACCAACTGCATGGCTCTAGATAAATTACTTAAATTCTCTGCACCTCAATTTCCTCCTCTGTAAAGTGGGGATTATCATCATGTTAACTCCATTTTTTTATGAGGAGTAATAAATTAACGTATATAAAGTACTAAAAGACAATACTCAGCATATAGTAAACCCTCCAAACCGTAGCCATTATTTTCATTAAAGACTACAAACATAGGCAGGTGTGAGGTATTGATACATGCAAAAGGGAGGTAACAACTACCTTACCATGGAAACAGAAAGGGGTACAAACACAAAGACTCAATTAAATTCACTTCTCATTGAACTGGTGGTCTGTACAGAAAACTGTGGAAGATAAAATGTAAAAAATGACACCCCTCAAGGAATACAGAAGATAAAGCATTTACACAAACATCAAGCCCACATGGGATAACTGTCAGAGGACATGTACAAATAAGTAATAATTGGTGAGGTCTTTTGGTTATATCATCAGTAAACTTTTATAAGGAAGGACAAATTTGAGGTAGAACCTGAAGAATAAATGGAATGTCATAGGTAAATGAGAGGGAGGAACATCTAGGAACTAAAATGACAGGAACACAAATTTGTAGGAAAGGTGAGTATATTGCATAAACAGTAAATAATTCAGGTTAGTGGTGACATACAAATCATGGCAATAGTAGAAGTGGCAAATAAACTCCCAAAATAATGTAAGAAGATGCCAATGAGCTTGTTCATCAGTAATTGTATAACAATATAAAGTAACCAATGGAATCCATTTTTGGTTTTTTTTTTTGTTTTTTTTTGCGGTACGCGGGCCTCTCTTGTTGTGGCCTCTCCCGTCGCGGAGCACAGGCTCTGGACGCGCAAGCTCAGCAGCCATGGCTCATGGGCCTAGCTGCTCTGCAGCATGTGGGATCTTCCCGGACCGGGGCACGAACCCGTGTCCCCTGCATCAGCAGGCGGACTCTCAACCACTGCGCCACCAGGGAAGCCCTGGAATCCATTTTTAATAGTACAATATTTTCTTATAATCAGGCAAAATATCCATTATCCTACCCACTTTGTTTTACCCACTTTGCAGCAAAATAATAATAATCATAATAAAAGTATACAATTAATAGTTTTATAGGCATTATATTTGTATGTATTTATATTCAGCAAGGCAGATAGTAAAATTAAAGGACAAAAATAAGATGTAGGATTCAAGGTATAAAATTTACACAGATAAAGTTTTCTTAGACTTGTTGAGTTCTGTCACTGACTGACAAGCAAGAGAAGAAAAACAAAAAGTAACTATAAGGTACAATGAATGAAAATAACAAAATAGGGCATTTAAAAAATTTTTTTTAACTTACACCTTTCCTCTATAAATGTGTGCTGGAGATAAAATAGAGAACTGCTATTCCTGGCAATATAGTGCAATGATTAACAAGAAAAATCTAAATATCCTTAGGTTTTCCTTATAGGACAGTTATGGTAATTATTTTTGTTATTAACTCTCTGACTTTGAAGGTTTCATCATTTAAAGTGAGAAAAAGATTTATATGACCACAGGCAAAAGGGATATGAAAAGAATGTATGAGAAGACATACAAATTTCTTTCATCCTCAGTGAAAACCCTCATCCTGTCTCTTGCTATCTACTTGAGTTTAAGAGACACCAAGAGAAGATAATTGTTGAATTTTATGAGAATTCTGTTTTCAGTGTGTTTGTTATAACATCTTTATTCTGCACAGATCTAAACTGCTACACTTTGTATTACATATTTCTACTAAAAGTGATAAAGAGAAAATGGTGTCCTTTAAGTCTACCCTCTAGATCTCCACGAGCTTTCGATAAGCCCAACCCCTCTATACTGGCACTGATAACCTTTCAGCAAAGTTTATGGCAGGCCCCCAAATCACCCAGCAGTGATACCACCTAACACTCTATAAATTAAGTCTAGGAACACCACAGAGACCTATATGTAAGAAATACCCCCTCCAGAGCTGCCTGTTCTAATGCCATCCCTCCATTGTCTGTGACTCTACTTCATGTAACACTACCCCATTCCTCCACATCAAAATACCTAGAGCCTTGCCTAAAAAATCAATTCCAAGAAAAAGATAATTAGAGTCAATTAACCAACTAATCAATGATTTTGTTTACTTCAGATACTACCAGAGGTGCAAATCTCCCCTAATTCTGTGTACACATCTTACTCTATGTCTCACCAGACTTGGACACAGCTGAACATGCCCTTTCTTGAAACATCCTTTCTTTGGTTTTGCAGACATCATCCTCTCCAGATCTTCATACCTCACTGATTACTCTTAATGTTCATAGCTGATTTCTCCTTATTTCCATATTGTTAATGTATGGATGAATATCAAACTTACACGTCCTGAATTTCACTCTTAAAGACTCATGTGTCTAACTTTCTAGACAACATCACCACGTGGATGTCTAAGAGTAAAACAAGGGCTTCCCTGGTGGTGCAGTGGTTGAGAGTCCGCCTGCCAATGCAGGGGACACCTGTTCGTGCCCTGGTCCGGGAGGATCCTACATGCCGCGGAGCGGCTGGGCCCATGAGCCATGGCCGCTGAGCCTACGTGTCCGGAGCCTGTGCTCTGCAACGGGAGAGGCCACAACAGTGAGAGACCCGCGTACCGCAATAAAAAAAAATAAAAGAGTAAAACCAGTACTAACACATTGAAAAAAAGTCCTGCATTTTCCTTAGTCTCACTCATCGCAGTAAATGGCACCCCCATTCTTTCAGTTGCTTAAGCCAATAAAACGACATCATTTTTTATTTCTCTTGTTCTCACATCTCATATCTTATTCATTATCAAATCAGATCAGCTCTATCTTCAAAATATTGACTGGATCCAACCAATATTCACCACTTCCACAACTACAAGCCTAATTCAAGTCACCTTGCAACATCCCTTTCCAGGACTACTGAAACAGTTCCCTAATTGGCCTCTCTAGTTTCACTCTCCCCTAAACCCTTTCTGTCTGTCCCTGTAGATCTTCCTAATACTCACATATCTATTCTTTGACTTACCTGTTGCTCCCTTTACTCAGCCTTAAAAATTGAAAAACCATTTTTTATATTTAAATATTTTTTACATTGTAAGTTAATGGCATGAAGTAAACAAAGTTTGCTTAATTTCATCACCTACTAGCTTCCATTCCATTTCCTTCTCTCCTTTCATTAAAAAAAATGTGTCGAATGAAAAATTAACCTTTAGAAAATGGTTTAACAAATTAATTCTTCACTGATTTCTAAAGTGTCACCAATGAACTTTTAGTTATGAAATATAATGCCCTTTTCTCAGTTCTCATTCTCCTTGTCTTCCCTATACTACTTCTCTAAATATGGTTGTGGATTTGTTTTGTTTTGTTTTTTCTCTCTCTTTTCTTGCTCTCTTCTCTAATTTTGATAATCATCATGTGGGTTCTCAATCCACTTCACTGACCACTCCTTTCCTCACTGATATTTTTCCTCTTCTCAAAAAAGTTATTAATAATCTCATCTACTTCCTTAACACACCACAATTAATTCACATCTGTGATTTCAACTGTTCCTGTTTATCTATTGAATCTATCTATTCATTTCTTTTAAAGATGTATAGTTGATTTACAATATTGTTAGTTTCATGTGTACAACAGTGATTCAATATTTTTATGGAATATATTTCATTTAAAGTTATAAAATATTTGCTATATTCCCTGTTCTGTGCATTACATCCTTGTATCTTATTTTATTCATAGTACTTTGTACTTCTGAACCCTTTACCCCTATCTTGCTCTTCCCCCCATCCCTCTTACCTTGGTAACTACTAGTTTCTTCTGTTTATCTGAGTCCGTTTCTGTTCTGTTATATTCGTTTGTTTTATTTTTCAGATTCCATATACAGGTGAAAACATACAGTATTTGCCTTTCTATTTCTGACTTACTTCACTAAGCAAAATACCCTCCAGGTCCATCCATGTTGTCACAACTGGCAAAATCTCATTCTTTTTATGACTGAGTAGAATTCCATTGTATATAAATGTACCACATCTTCTTTATTCATTCATCTGTTGATGGACACTTAGGTTGTTTCCATATTTTGGCTATTGTAAATAATGCTGCTATGAACACTGGGGTGCACATACCTTTTTGAATTAGTGGTTTTTATTTTCTTTTTCCAGGAGTAGAATTGCTAGATTATATGGTAGTTCTATTTTTGTTTTTTTGAGGAACCTCCTTATTGTTTTCCATAGTGGATGCGGTAATTTACATTCCTACCAACAGTGTACTAGGGTTCCCTTTTCTCCACAACCTGGCCAATGTTTTTATTTGTTGTCTTTCTGATGATAGCCATTGTGACAGGTGTGAGGTGATACTTCATTTGTGGTTTTGATATGCATTTTCCTGATGTCTGCTTTTCTATAATTGAGCAAGTTTGATGTGAAACGTTGTGTAAGTTTAAGGTGTACAACTTGTTACTTTGATACATATATTGTATATTGCTGATGTGGTATTTATCACATTACATAATTATAGTACAATATTACTGTCTATATTCATTATACTGTGTATTAGATCTCTGGTGCTTATTTACTACTTGTTACAAGTTTGTAGCTTAAACACCATCACTCTTGTCCCCACCCCCACTGGTAACCACCATTTTATTCTGTTTTTACAGGTTTAAGTTTTTTAGATTACACATATACGGGATCATACAGTACTTGTCTTTATCTGACTTATCTCACTTAGCATAACATGCTCAGTGTTCATCCATGTTGTTGCAAATGGGAGGATATCTCATTTCATATTCTATTGTATATGTGTACCACATCTTGTTTATCCATTCATCCATTGATGGGCATTTGTGTTGTTTCCGTACCAGCACTATTGTGAATGATGTTGCGATAAACATGGAAGTGCAGATATCTCTTTGATATCCTGTTTTCATTTCTTTTGGCTATATACCCAGAAGTGGAATTGCTGAATTGTATGGTAGATATGTTTTTAATTTTTTGAAGAATCTCCATATTGTTTTCCATAGTGGTTGGACCAATTTACATTCCCACCAACAATATATACAAGTTTCATTTTCACCACATTCTCGCCAGCACTTGTCTTCTTGAACAGTTATTCGAATAGGTGTGACATGATATCTCATTGTGGTTTTGATTTGCATTTCCCTAATGATTAGTGATGTTGAGCATATTTTCATGTGTCTCTTGGCCATTTTGATGTCCTCTTTGGAGAAATGTCTATTTAGTTCTTCTGTCCACTTTTTAACTGGATTTTGTTGTTGTTATTGAGTTAACTGATTTATTCATATATTTTGGATATTAACCCCTTATCCAAAATATGGTTTTCAAAAATTTTCTTCCATTCTGTATGCTGTCTTTTCATTTTAATTGCTTCTGTTGCTGTGCAGAAGCTTTTAAGTTTGATGTAATCCCATTTGATTTTTGTTTTGTTTCATTTTTTGTGCTTATGGCATCATGCCCAAAAAGTTATTGCCAAGACCAATATAGATGAGCTTCATTCCTAGACTTTCCTCTATGAGTTTTTATCATATCAGCTCTTATGTTTAACTCTTTGATCCATTTCAAGTAATTTTTGTGAGTTTTGTGAGATAGGGGTCCAATTTCATTTCTCTGAATGTGTTTATTCAGTTTTCCCAACACCATTTGTTGAAGAGACTATCCTTTCCCTACTGAGTATTCTTAGCTCCTATGTTAAATATTAGTTAACTGTATATGTTGGGGTTTAATTCTGGGCTTTTTTTTTTTTTTTGCGGTACGTGGGCCTCTCACAGTTGTGGCCTCTCCCTTTGCGGAGCACAGGCTCCGGACGCACAGGCTCAGTGGCCATGGCTCACAAGCCCAGCCGCTCCGCGGCATGTGGGATCCTCCCAGACCAGGGTATGAACCTGTGCCTCCTGCATTGGCAAGTGGACTCTCAACCACTGTGCCATCAGGGAAGCCCTAATTCTGGGCTTTTTATTCAGTTCTACTGGTCAATGTGTCTATTTCTGTGGCAGTACCATACTTTCTTTATTACTGTGGCTTTGTAGTATAGTTTGAAATCAGGAAGTGTGATATCTCCAGCTTTGTTATTTTTCCTCCAGACTGTTTTGCTACTTATGGTCTTTTATAGTTCCACATAAATTTTAGGAAGTTTCTTCTATTTCTGTGAAAAATGTTTTTAGTATTTTGTTGGGGATTGCACTGAATCTGTACATGGCTTTGGGTAGTATGGCCATTTTAACAATATTAATTCTTCTGATCCATGAACAAATATCTTTCCATTTGTTTGTGTCTTCTTTGATTTATTTCACTGTAGTTTTCATTGTACAAATCTTTTACTTCTTCAATCAAGTTTACTCCTAAGTATTTTTTGATGCTATTGTGAATGGGATGGTTTTATTTCCTTCTGATGTTTCATCATTAGTGTAAAGGAATGCAGTTGATTTCTGTATGTTGATTTTGTATCCTGCCACTTTATTAATTAATTCCAACGGGTTTTTTGACTGATTCTATGGGATTTATATATATATATGGGATCATATCATCAGCAAATAATGACAATTTTACTTTTCCTTTCCAATTTGGATGCACTTTATTTCTCTGTTTTGCCTAATTTCTCTAGCTAGGACTTCCACTACTATATTGTATAGGAGAGGTGAGAGTGGACGTGCTTACCTTGGTCCTAATCTTAAAGGAAACACTTTCAATTTCTCTCCATTGAGTATAATGTTAGTATATAGTGGGTTTGTCCCATATGTACTTTATTATATAAAAGTATGTTCTTTCTATACCCAGTCTGTTAAGGGTTTTTATCATGAAAGGATGTGAAATGATTTTTCTTCATTTATTGAAACCATCATGTGATTTTTATCTTTCATTTTATTGATGTGATTTATTACATTTATTGATTTGCATAGGTTGAACCATCCTTGCATCCCAGGTATAAGTCCCACTTGGTCAAGGTGTATAATCCTTTTACTGTGTCTTGAATTCTTGAATTTGCTAAGGTTTTGTTGAGAATTTTTGCATCTATATTCATCAGGGATACTGGTCTACAGTTTTCTTGTGGTATCCTTATCTCATTTTGGTATCAAAGTGATGCTGGCCTCATACAGTAATTTGGAAGTGTTCCCTCCTTTTCGATATGTTAGAAGAGTTTGAGGAGGATTGTGTTAATTCTTCTTTAAATGTTTGGTAGAATACTCTAGTGAAGTTATCTGCTACTGGAGATTTCTGTGTTGGGAGTTTTTGTTTACTGACTCAATCTCTATATTGATTATTAGTCTGTTCAGATTTCCTTTTTCTTCCTGATCTTGGTAGATCGTGTGCTTCTAGAAATATATCAATTTCTTCAGAGTTACGTAATTTGTTGGCATATAATTGTTCATAGCAGTTTCTTCTGATTTTATGTATTTCTGTAGTATCATTTGTAATGTCTCCTCTTTCATGTCTATTTTTATTTATTTGAGTCTTCTCTCTTTTTTCTTAGTTAATCTAGCTAAAGGTTTGTCAATTTTATTTGTCTTTTCAAAGAATCAGCTCTTAGTTTCCATGATCATTTCAATTGCTCTCCTGGTCTCTATTTCATTTATTTCCACACTTATTTTTATTATTTCCTTCCTTCTGGTAACTGTGAGCATAGTTTGTTCTTTTTCTAGCTCTTGAGTTGAAAATTTAGGTTGTTTATTTGAGATCTTTCTAATTTCATAATATATGCATTTATTGTTATAAAATTTTCTCTCAGAACTGCTTTTGCTGCATCCCACAGTCTTTGATATGTTGTGTTTCCATTTTCCTTTGTTTTGAGAATTTTATTTCACTTTTTATTTCTTCTTTGACCCAGTGACTGTTTAGTAGTGTGTTGTTTAGTTTCCACATTACTGTAGATTTTCTCTTTCCTCTTATTGTTGATTTCTAGTTTCATACTATTGTGGTGACAGAAGATGGTGTAATTTCAATCTTATTAAGTTTGTTAAGGTTTGTTGAGTGGCCTGTCATATGATTTATCCTGGAGAATGGTCCATGTACACTTAATAATGATGTATATTCTGTAGTTGTTGGATTGAGTATTCTGTATGTGTCTATTAAGTCCATTTGTTCTAAAGTGTGTTTCAATTCCTACGTTTCTTTGTTGACTTTCCACCTAGATGATCTCTCTATTGTTGATAGTGGGGTATTGAAGTTCCCTACAATTATTGCATTGTTGTCTATTTCTCCCTTAAGATCTGTTATTAATCACTTAATATATTTTGGTGCTTGGGTGTTGGGAGCAGATATATTTAGGATTATTATACCTTCTTGATGTATTGACCCATTTGTCATTATATAATGACCTTCTTTGTCTCTTGTTACTCTTTTTTTTTAAGTCTATTTTTTCTGATATTAGTATGGCTACCCTCACCTACTTTCCATTTCTGTTTGTTTGAAATATCATCTTCCATCCTTTTACTTTGAGCCTACATGTGTTTTTAGAGTTAAAATTAGTCTCCTTCAGGCAGCATATACCTGGGTCTTGTCTTTTTATCCATCCGGCCACTCTGTGCCTTTTGACTGGTGAGTTCAATCCATTTACATTTAGGGTGATTTTTGATATTTAAGAATTTACTACTGCCATTTTATATGTTGCCTTCTGGTTATTTTGTCTCTTCATTGTTTCTTTTTCCTTTGTTTCTGTCCACCTTTATACGTTGGTGGTATTCTATGGAGGTTTGCTCAGTCTCTCCTTTTTTTATGATTTGTGTTCTGCTCTAGATTTTTGCTTGCCAGTTACCATGAGGTTTACATAAAATATCTCATAGATAAAATAGTCTTTTTTCTGCTGATAGCAATTTATCTTCATTTGCCTATAAGGTTCCATTCTTTTACTTTTCCCTTTTTATATTTTTATGTCACAAATCATGACTTTTTGTGCTGTGATTTTATTACCAAGTTGTAGCAGCTACAGTTATTTTTAATGTTCTTTTCCTTTAACTTTTAAGCTACAGTTAAGAGTTTAATATACTATTCTAAAAAGAAGAGTTACAGTATCCTATTCTATTTACCACCTTAATCAGAGTTTTGTGTGCTTTTGTCTTTTTGTTTCAGCTTAAAGAGCTCCTTTCAACATTTCTTGTAAGGCAGGTCTAGTGGTGAACTCCTTCAGTTTTTGTTCATCTAGGAAAGCCTTAATTTCTCCTTCATATTTGAATGATAACTTTGCTGGATAGAATGTTTTTGGCTAGCAATTTTTATGGTTTAATATTTTGAATATGTCATTCTACTCTCTCCTGGCCTGTAGCGTTTCTGCTGATGAATCTGTTGATAGCCTAATGAGGGTACATTTACAGGTTATTGTCTTTTTTCCCCCAGCTGCTTTTAAAATTCTTCCTTTATTGTTGACTTTTGATAATTTTAATATAATGAGCAGAAATAGAGACACAAATGTAGAGAACAAACTTATGGATACCAAGGGGGAAAGGGGGAGTGGGATGAATTGGGAGATTGGGAGTGACATATATATATCACTATGTAGAAAATAGATAACTAATGAGAACCTACTGTACAGCACAGGGAACTGTACTCAGTGCTCTGTGGTGATATAAATGGGAAGGAAATCTAAAAAAGAGGGGATATATGTATACATATAACTGATTCACTTTGCTGTACAGCATAAACTAACACAACGTTGTAAAGCAACTATACTCCAATAAAAAATTTTTAATATATATAATGTGTCTTGGAAAAGATCTTTTTGCAGTGAGATAATAAGGTGTTCTATTAGCTTCATGGCCTTCCATATCCAGTTCCTTCCCAGGTTTGGGAAGTTCTCAGCTATTAGTTTTTAAATACACTCTCTGCTTCCTTATCCCTCTCTTTTACTTCTAAGGAGCTCTTTATTCTTGTGCTGGCTTTTCTAATGCAGTCAGTTCTCATAGAGTTTCTTCACTTTTTAAAAATCTTAGTTCTCACTCCTCTTTCATCTAAATTATTTCTATATCTTTTTCCTTGAGCTTTCTAATTCTCTCTTCCGTATGATCTGCTGTATTTCCAATGCATTCTTCACCTCATTTATTGAGTACTTCAGCTCCAGAATTTCTGTTCGTTTCTTTTTTAGAATTTCAATCTCTTTAGTAAAGTACTCCTCTGTTTGTTCGTTTTTATTTCTGAGGTCACTGTATTGCCTTTCTGAATTTTCTTTAGTTTGTTGGATTTCTTCATAATAGCTATTTGAAATTCCTTATCATATAGATTACAATATTCCGTGTCTTTGGGTTTGGTTGCTGGAAATTGTCGTTTTATTTTTGTGACACTGTATTACTGTGATTTTTCATGGTGTTTGATAAGAAGTGCCTCGCCACTGCATTTGACATAGCAAACACCTTTCTTACTTAGACAAGGCTTTGTTCACTTCGATTACAATAGTTCAACAGATTGATAGTTAGGAGACTTTCTTTTGTTTTCTAGAAAGAGGTGCTATCACACAAGTTTTTGGCTTTTCTTATTAGAGCTGATTCCTGCTAATGTTGGGAGCTCACGCACTTAAAAAAAAAAGCAAAGTGTGGTGGCAGAGCAGGGTGAAGTGTGTACTTAACACTTGGGACTTTGGGTATGCCCACAGCTTGGTAGAAGGATCCTCAAGTTGGGGGTCCCAGAAGCCAGTGGGCACTCCTCTTGCCTTCCAAGGCAGACAACAGGAGACACTTTCCTTCTGTTCTATTTCCCTTTCCTTTCTTCCCCCTTAGTCACTGCAGTCTCTCCTCAGAGACAGCACCTGGTCCCTGCAGCTGCACACACGTGGCCAAGTCGACCCCCATTCATTTCCTTCATCCTCTGCCCTCCTCCGCCAGAAAAACTGTGCTGTCTCCCTTCTGGACTGGCTACCACCTTCTCTGCCATCACTACCTCTGCCACTGCTGGCTTCGCTGCAACTTCCTTTGCTCTGCCACCTCCTCCATGATCCAATCCACCCACTTTTGGGTGCATAGATAGATGGATCTCTCAGGTGTCCTGGTGTGCTTTGCAGAGGTACTTTTTTTGGTTATGGTTGTCTGATTAGTTGTAAATCAAAGGAGAGAGAAAAAAGAAGTGAGTCACACCACCGTGATGATGATTTCACTCCAAATGTCCCTTTTATATGATTAAGAGGGACTGGAATATGGAAAAGATCTCAAGATTAGAAATATGCATATATATCCCAATTGTCCATCTTTAAATATATTAGCATCATTTCTGTGTGACCATATTTTTTTCAAATATAATATGTTTAAAAATGTATATAACTCATTTTTCATAGCCAGACACCTACTTTAATCATTCTACTTCGGCTTTCTATCTCTGGAACTATTGCTGTTAACTCAGGCTCCAGATATCTCTAAAGATTACCTTTCTCTAATGTCCCATTTCCTATCAGTGATTTTTCCATTTCAATACCTCTTACAACTTCCCATTTCTTTCCATTTCTGTTCAGGCCCTTATCACTTCTCACCTGGATTACTTCAATACAATTATAATTGGTCTCTAGGTTTCAGACACTTCACTTTCCATCTTGCTTACTACTGATAGATTAATCTTTCTAAAAGGCCTACAACACAATTTCCATCATGTCATTTCACTGTTCAAAAATCTTCAGGGAGAGAGAACACAGAAAAATGAAAATAGATCATTTGCTTGGGAAGGGATGCAGGGCCAAGTTACTTTTTAATTTTGCTTTTCTTTTTAAATCCTACATTCTTTTTTACAGTGTTGCTTTGTGTGATTTGTATAATAAAATTAATTACCTAGAAGTTAAAATTCTAGTGACCTCTACCATATGCTTCCAACATTTTCTGCACTTCTTATTCCACTGCTCCAGTAAATAAAACTTCTGTTCTCTATACTCCCTCCACTTTCAAACCATGAAAATTACATCCTTGAATTTTTTTTAACTTAAATCCCAATCATATATAAATTTCTTTTTTTTTTTTTTTTTGCGGTATGCGGGCTTCTCACTGTTGTGGCCTCTCCCGTTGCGGAGCACAGGCTCCGGACACACAGGCTCAGTGGCCAGGGCTCATGGGCCCAGCCGCTCCGTGGCATGTGGGATCTTCCCGGACCGGGGCACGAACCCGTGTCCCCTGCACCGGCAGGTGGACTCTCAACCACTGCGCCACCAGGGAAGCCCTATAAATTTCTTAATATATTCGCTGGAAATAATTCCTTTCTGTATACACAAACCTAATTATTTATGAGAACAAATCATTTGACCCTCATCATTTAAAGTTTTTTGTTCATATTTATGCTTGCATTTTATTTTTTCCTTTCTCCTCTAAGTGAAAAAAAAAAGCATATCCTTAAGAACAAGAACTCTTCCTCTTCTCTAAAGTAGAGGCCATAGTAACTTGAAAACACACAGGCATTTAATAAATGTGTTGTTTCATTAAATAAATGATCAAATACTTCAAAGGCAACAGGGTATTTTCTCATGGAGTAACATTTGATTTTTATTTTAAAATTAAAACCAGAAGCCAAGAAGCAGAAGCCTTTGAAAACTCTTCCAAAAGAGTCAGCATTTCAGTAATTACAATTACAGGTCAGACTCAGGTCTCCAACTTGACCTCAAGATGCAAGGAAAATGAGCAGCACTCTAACTGTCCCTTTTTTGGGCTTTGTTTTCATGAGCATCACTCAGAGATCAATACTAACTTGAATTGCTATCATTGTGGAGCCTGGATAGGAGAAATTTACTGGATCTATCATTAATGCTTTTTTAATGAAATATTAAATTGCTGTAGCACAGAGTGTATGGAGTGAGACAACTTAGCAGTAGCCTAAGGGGAGGGGGAGGCTTGTAAACATATAAATAATTAGAACATCTTTTCTCTTCTCCCTTCTCTTCCAATGAAACAACTAAGCTGGATCAAAGAAAGCAAATGAATATATCTAGCTCCTTGGACAGATTAACTGATATTTTTACTACACATTTAATCCATGTTTCACTGCAGTAAGCAATACAGGCGAAGATCTGATTACTCTATTTATCATTTGATACTCTTTACAAAAGCTGAAAGTTACACTCATTCTAAATCTTATGTTAGCTGGCAGTAAACATAGCTCAGAGCTGGCCAAGCGGCTGCTTATAAGATGCTGATAAATTGCCAAAGGATGCAGAATAGCCCTTTCCACCCCAGTTGTCAGCAAAAGAGAGAGGTGTCAATACACCCACCACCTCAGCCACTGGTTTCTGCTTCTGTCAGTTTCTACCCTAGAAGAATCTTAACTGAACAATCATTTATTGAACAGATTTCCACATACTAAACCTGGAGAAGCAGTTTCAGCCCACTGGTGGTATAGCCAGTGATAACCACAGTGACCACTGAATTCTCCTTAAAAATTATTATTTTTTAAAAAGTTGGATCAAATCATGTAGGAAAATATTTTCTTTTTTTTTAACTCAAACGCAATGAATAACAAATACATAAAATACAGAAATTCCTATTTAATTCTCTCTATTCATGCTGACTTTGGAGTAGATTACAAAATCCTAAGAGATTTTTTTAACTCTATTTCTTACCATTGCAACTTATAAGTATGTAAAATAAACTCAGTACATTTTTTAATTCCACCATTATCTTTTGGTTCCAAATAAAATGCTGCTGCCAGTCATAGCTATTTGATGCTCTTTTTTGGATGAACAGATGACATCTGTATCTCAGAGCAATCATATTATCTCTTTATATTGTCAATCTCTATTTATTACCCTTCATCCAAATATATCTATAACCAGGATTATTGATTTACACACTGCATAAAAGAATTGTCTTGGTTTGTGACACCAGTTGATATCTGCAGAGTTTGGGGATCTTTGGGATGATAACTGGCTGATTTTCTGCTTCTGTTTCCCCGAGCTTCCATTTGCTTCAATTCAAACTCTCCCTCAAGATGTTCTGCAATAGTATCATAATCCACCCCTCTAATAGCTTTTGCAATTGTCATCTGTCTACATTGACAGACTGTGCTTTAAACTGATTTTATTCAATGATAGGAACAATATTCTTCTGGGACCTGGAGGCTGATCTTAATAAAGTAGGGTTTTTTTAAACACTGAGGAAACTGTTCTACAGTAGTAGGCTCAGGTCCTATTATCTATTGAAAAGACTAATATGTTGCCAGTGCTTCAGAAAGCTTCAGCTGCATTTACAAATGGAACCATGATTGTGACTGTCATTGTTTTTATGTTTGTTTAATGTCCTGTGTCTTTCTAAAAATAGATTCTACAAACAAAGGAAGATAATAACAAAAACACACATTCATTTCCTATTGGATTGCTAGATGTTATCCTCAAATTTATTACTGATATTCTCAGCATCCAATGCAGAAAGGGAAATGAAATTTATAGTGTTTATAAGCTATATATATATATCTTTTCTTAAGGGAAACAAGATATTCCTGTCAGTATACTAAGCATATTTCTCCCATGGATCCTTTTAAATGGATTCTTCAACAAACACTTGTTGAACCCTGCAAATGTAAATTATGTACTCATATGCTTCTCAAAGTTCATGAAGTCTCAAAGTAAATTTCAATTCCATTATTTGTATTGGTATTTTAGGTTTTGCATTCTCTCCTGCATTAATTATGACACTATTTGGCAAGGTGTGCCTATTCTCAGTTTCAGTCCAAACAATGGAACAGACTTTTTCTGTTATTTCACTGCCACATCCCAGGCACCAAATCAGTACCTGGGACATGGCTCATTACCATTTGTTGAATGAATAAATGAAATTTGTGACTTGGAGCAATCATGTAACTTCTTTATATAGTTTATCTCCAGTTGTTATCTTGATCCAAATACTTGATCCAAATAATCCCAGGATTATTTCTTCCCAGAAGTCTTTCAATCTTTCTAATTGTCACATAACCAGAAATAGTGGTATATTCCAGATTTCTGTTACTCACAACAAGGAAATAATTTACAGTGCTTTCTTTTGTTTTATATTTCCTTATCCTTCAACGTTCTGCAAAATAGTAGGTCCTTGGGTTCCAAGTTCAAAAGAATGTATGGGTAAATAAGTCAAACAAATTCAAATCTATGTCATCTGAAAAAATATGTAACATCTATGCTATGTTTATAACAATTTGTTACAAAACACATTTAAACAATTTTAAACCAATAACTATAATGCAGATTCTAGACAAGTGATGGAATTTCTTAACAACTTCAATCTTGCTGAGTATATCAGTAAGAATTCAGCAATCCTCAAGTCGCTCTACATTTATAGCTTCTGAAATGTAGAGATTACAAATTTCCAGATGCTAGAATTACCTTGAGATTTAACCCTGTGTCCAGTCAATGAAATATTGCAATACCTAATTTGTCTTCTCTTCCATCAGAAAAGCTGTAAGATTCTACTCTGCTTAAGCAGGGCTTTCCTACTCAAACTCTAGAGGAAAAAGAAAATCTTTAAATCTCAAGTGCAAATACAGAAATGGGGCTGCAATGTAGTTTATACTATTCATCCATAATGTTTCTTAACCCATTCAACAAACCCATTTCAAACCCTAATCAATTTTAGATCTGTACTGCAGCAAAAATTTTCTATCTAAATCTAACCCTTATCCTTCTTTCTCTCCTACTCCAATTGATTAAGCTCAGCTCAATCCAGTTGAGGAATATCAATTATTAAGATCTGATGGGTTGGGGATTTACCAGAGTGGATCTTGCTGGACACAGTATTGCTTCCACAGTGACTCTGACTTAACATTCCTTAGTGTTCCTGTCTCAAAAAACTCATTACTGGTGAAGGCTAAAAAATAATTCTCATACTCCAGCTCCAGATTTCCTATCTGGATAGCTTTATTGAACTTATTTATCAAAAACAAAAAACAAACAAACAAAAGAAAAAAAACGTCTGGTTGCCAGTTGGCAGCCATACATTTCAAATAGCAGCTCAAATGACTACAATTTAATCTATTTTATGACTCATCATTCAACTGTCCTTACTCATCATATTTCATTTTGTAAAATGCTATGCATGCTTCCTAGACATGTATTAGAGTAATTATAAATGAATTAAACATTATCAATCCAAGACTGTAACTGGCTACTATCTGCTGCTGCTTAGTGACTTAATTATGTTAGACAGACTAAATTGTTTTAAATGAACCTTCACAAAGGTCCTTAATAAAATAAAACAGTGATTTTATTTTGTGCTATCTACTTTCTGCCAGAAGGTTCTCTAGGGGCTTCTGCAGTTTTCTTTTCTTTCCTATTAGCTAGAAAGCACAATCTAGTAAGCCTGTGAACCTTGCAGAAGCTTACACAGAAAATATTTCTCACTCTGAAAAGCACTATGGTAAGATTTGGGGCTGCAGCGTAAGCAGCAAGATTTAGTGGTTTTCTCTTAAGGGAACTGGTTCCTGAAGTGACTTAGAATGCCTTAGGAAAGAAAGAAAGGAAGAAGTTTCATATTGATAGTATATGGAGGGGATAACTTTATATAAAATTTTGAGTAGAGTGGATATTTGAAACAGTGAGGAAATTTCCAAAGTAGAATTTAAAATGTCAGCAGATTCATAGAGGAACTGCCTCTGACAGCAGGCTGTAAAAGATTAAATTTTAAAATGAGGGGTTACATTGTTTCTTCATTTTGCTTTGTGCAATACCAGAAGTTCACGAATGAGGGTAGGCAATTCGTCTATTATTTCTAAAACAGAGTGTATCTGCTGTGACTTCACTCAGAAGGAGGCCCCTCACACGTGAGAGGTGCGATGAGAGGTTGAATGTGCACAAAATATTTCTCATTCCCACAGCAGTTTTGACAGGCAGGTCAAATACGTGAAAAAGGATAATGGGATAATAAAGTTACTACACTTCTGAGCAAGACGTGCAGTGTAGCAGTCAAAGTGGGGGTCTTTGTGGGAAAGTTGCAGATGAAAGTGGTTCTCTGTGGGAAAGAACTGCTTGGGACAGTGGAAGCTTTCTAGACTAGTTGTTGCTATTCTTAGTCTTCCCTCAGTATGAAACCTAGGCTCAGCAGAGGCAGGCTGTTGTATAGAATTATTTATTTTCCTTCCCCTGCACATTCCCAACAAGAAAACACCACATGCACGCCAACAACATAGAACTCTCATATTTAAGAACTCTTCTATTTTTGACATTCCTTACTTATCAAATACCAAATCACATTGGGATTTTCCAGATGTTTTAGTCCTTTTGTTTCTGAGTACCATCCCCTTTGTATAGAGCACAATGAGGCTGACTGCAAAAACTGGAAATAACAGTATGAATTCCATTTATTGTCATTGAAATTTTCTGTCATTGTGATGCATACCTTCGCTTCTAGCAGGTAGATCTCTATCAAAAATATATCTCTAGTTCTATTTTGAGCTTTAAAAATTTTAATTAGTCAATATTGATGAATACAAAGAGTATGTTAAATCTTAAAAAGCATTTAAATATTAGCCAAATAAGCAGCTTCAGTGAAAGCGCAAAATTTCATATGTTTTACTAGAGAAAGAAAAAAACAAACAAACATGGTTTATTCCACGCAGGTGAAGTAGAAACACACAGATCAGGAAGTAAACAGCTTCTTTCCAGCCAATTGGGAAAAGCATTAACAAAGAGCTCACCAAACTTTAAACACTATTAGCACTCAGAAGCCTAGTAGGGATTCATAATTAGGCCCTTGGGGGAAACATAAGAAAGAAATATAAAGTTGAGACAGTATAAAGGAAAGTCAGTTTTCAGAAACTGTATTGTCAGAAAGAAACAAGAACTAGTTTGGTTTTAAAATATGAACTCTCCAGGAGTCAACCCTGATGCAGTATCTTTGAACACCCCAATATAAAATACAGTGGATCTTGAAAAAAACAAAAAACTCTTACCACTTCAAAAACTAGGACCGACAATCAATTTACAGCAGTAATCTGAAAAAAAATTTATACCAAGACATGATAAACTGGACCAGGAAGCAATCATTATATTTGCCAGAAACTGGGCAAAGTTGCTAGCCAGAATCAATGTTAGAAGTATGTTTTCTTGACTACTCCAATTTTTCCTGGGCAGATAAATGCAAAATCTGAAAACAATAAAACTGGTCACCTCTTTCATTTCTTCTAAGCAACTGGAAAACTGGTCACCCACCTCCTCTATAATTACTTTTGTCTTATATTTCTACATCCATTCTGAGATGGATTCTCTTAGAAAAGAGTGGTAAGAAGTATGAGGAGGGAGATGGAGGTCGCATAGGCCATTCTCTTAAAGAATAGATCCTGGGCTTCCCTGGTGGCGCAGTGGTTGAGAGTCCACCTGCTGATGCAGGAGACACGGGTTCGTGCCCCGGTCCGGGAAGATCCCACATGCCGAGGAGCGGCTAGGCCCGTGAGCCATAGCCATGGCCGCTGAGCCTGCGCATCCGGAGCCTCTGCTCTGCAACGGGAGAGGCCACAACAGTGAGAGGCCCGCATACCGCAAAAAAAAAAAAGAATAGATCCCAAACAGAAAACTTTTAAATAGAATGACAAAGGAGTGGAAGCTAGAAAGCTCAGTGCCATCAGTACATTTTACAGATTATAGTTTTTCATGCACTGTTCCTCATGTAAGTGTCATAAAGCCAGTCAAAAGAGAGATATGATAGTACATGAGTCTAATATAACTATACTAGATGAATGCGTTCTTAGGTTGGACTAAGAGCGGTGAACATTAATGTGTGTTCCTGATATTTTTCTGCCAAAGGAGTGGATTCAATTCTGCCCCAGGTGAACTGAAAACCGGCATTCTGACTTTCGGCAAATATTTGGTCTGAGAGCCCTTTCTTTCTTTGACAATGAAAGATAAAAAAAAGATAAAAATAATAATAATTCCACTCTCCTGAATAAACACTGAAAGATAAGGTGAATTTTAGTGCTTTCAAAGTTCTGTTTGTGATTATCAAAATGTGTAGACCTGAGATGCAAAAATAAAGCGTCAGGTATGGGAAATTCCTCACATTGAATATTCCTGACCTGTCTTCCATTGGAAAAGAGAAGCAAAAGCAATACAAACACATAGGTGTCAAAAACTCTGTTTAGACCTAAAATATCTCGTGAAGCTAAGATATCGCTGTACATGTCAATATCAACCAGCCAGAAGATTCTGGTTTATTAAATATCTATACCTAAAAATTTTTTTAAAGTTGAGCCACTTGTAAGTACAACTCCACTAACTTAATAGGTTTTTAAGAAAAAAAATAAAAACCAATGAAAATTAGGGCCTCTTACCCTACTACCTGCACCCCTGCATCCCCTGATACACACATGCAGACCTTCCCCACATACTCCCCACAAACATACACATACATACTTCCCAAACATCTACAGTAAAGAAAGAACCAGGAATGGCCTAATCATGTTTTAGGGTAAAAGTGCTAGGGAGGTGGGGTGGGAGGGTGAGGATCATATTATAAAGTATCATAAGCCTAATTACAGCCTCTTTCTTCCGGGATTGCTTTATACCCATTGTATTTAGATGATTCTCTGAGAAAATCACATTCTACTGGTTATATAAAAATTAGGAAGATGAGAAACTAAGACACAGTACAGGATAACTGATTAACAATATATATCTCAAGAAAAAGAATGGTTGAACAATAAAAATATTTCACTCTGATGTTAAGAGGAAGAAAATAAAGATTGAGTGATGTTTGACACTTCTATTTTTTTACGTTTACTAAATAACTGTGCTTCCACAGACATTTCTTTTTCTTTTTAAAGTTTTCAAATATTTAAACTGATGGATTTATAAAGATAAAAATGCAGAGAACAAAAAGAGGCCAACTGAAAAAAGGCCAGGAGCCATTTGCCCATTGTTTGCCATGTCGTTTGACAATAAATTCCTTAGTCTATTCTTCACATTTTTTATTTGTTAAAATATTTAACAACATAAATATTTTTATATATTCAAATCTGGTGATCATTCCTTCAAAGATTTCACCTTTATTGTCAAGCTTCCATTATGCTATCACAGTCAATGATCTTATATTAATTCATCCAGTTATTAAACAATGTGGATGAATTAAAAAATAAGTAGCAACCCTTGGAAAATGCTATGGAACCAACACATGCTACTGAAAATTGCTAAATAAGGGGAAAATCAAGCATTTATCTGCCTTTTCTTTTTTTAATTGAGTTTTTATTTTATATTGGGTTATAGTTGATTTGCAATGTTGTGCTAGTTTCAGGTGTACAGCAAAGTGGTTCAGTTATACATATACATATATCCATTCTTTTTCAGATTCTTTTCCCACATAGGTTATTACAGAATGCTGAGTTGAGTTCCCTGTGCTATACAGTAGGTCCTTGTTGATTGCCTATTTTTGAACTTAGAGACTATCATACTAAGTAAAGTAAGTCAGACAGAGAAAGACAAATATCATATGATATCACTTATATGTGGACTCTAAAAAGATGATACAAATGAAATTATTTACAAAACAGAAACAGACTCACAGTCTTCAAAAACAAATTTATCATTACAAAAGGGGAAAGGCAGAGAGGGAGGGATAAATTGGCAGTTTGGGATTAACATATCTGCCTTTTCTATAAAACTCTACCTCAAAGTAACCAAATTGCTGCTAAGGAAAAATTTCTTTCACGAAAGGTTTATGGAATTAGAATATTACCATTTTGCAAGTCTTAACGAAATAATGGATGTAAGCAATGGTGATCAATGGGTGGTGACAACAACAAAAAAATATATTTTGTACTTCCACTAGAATCACACCATGCTATCTATGAAGTAGTCCTGACAAAAAAATAGAACCTGAATCCGATCCAGCCTCTATCTTTAACTAAGAATTTACAAGAAATACACAGTTAAGAGGAATGTGTTAAATGGAAACTATACAGCAAAAAAAATGACCTAAGTTGTTCAACAATTCAGGTGCAAGGAAATATGAGAGAGAGAAATTAAAGCAGATCAATGAGATAAATTCATCAAGTACAAATATATGGACCTTATTTATCCCTGATTTTTAAAAATGCAGTATTAAAAATAGTAGCAGCTGAGGAAATGTGATTGGATATTTAATAACATTTACAGTTATAGTCGGTTCATTACACTAAATTTTTTCTACATTTATATATACTTAGAATTTTCTACAATAAAATAATTAAGAAAACAAGCTGTTCCTATGCCATTGAAACTGTTAGATAGATGGATGCACTTTTGAGTGAAAAGCATTCGAATTTGTTTTGTAAAGCTAGCAAAATTTGAACCAAAATCAGAAAACAGTCTGACCATCAAATTACTAATGTGCTTTTCCCAACCTCTCACTCTTCACCAATAGTCTAACTGTTTCCAAGACCATTCTAGGCAGGGAGAACAGACAGTTCAAAGATTCTGAGGCAGGAATAAGTCTGCCTGATTAGGGAACAGCAAGAAGACCAGTGTGTCCAAAGCAGATTGTCCAAAAGGGAAAGTGATCAGAGATGAGGTCTGAGAGCGGACACAGGCCAGAACTTGAAGGATGCCTTGGACAGGGGCAGAGTTTTCACCCTGAAGTATAATGGAAAGCCACTGGAGAGCTTGAGCATGGGAGTGACACGATTTTTATTTTAAGAGTGCTTAGGCTGTTAGGTGAAAAACTGATCAGAAGGGAACAAAAGGGGTAGAAGAAGGGACAAAAGTTTCAAGGGTTCTTTATTAATCCAGATTAGAGCTGATGATGACTTGGCGTAGCATGGTAGCCGGGGGTGGGGGGCGGGTGCAGAAAATTTTGGATTCAGGATACGTTTCGAAGAAACTGCCTTGACCAAGATGATGAGCTGATCTAGAACGTGAGAGTAAGAAAAGAGTCAAGAATGATTTTAAGATTTTTATCCTGAACAACCGAGTGGATGAAGATGCCATTTCATGAGCATTCAGAGTCAGTGAGATCATGTGTATAAGGAGACTACGAGTTCAGTTTCCAATGTATCTTACATAGCCAATGCAAATGAAAAGCAGGCCATTTCTGGACCGTTAGTGAAGAAGCCTGGACCAGAGATATAAATCTGGGAAACATGGAATGTATTGTATCACATTAAAGAGTTTGAAAATTTGATGAGCTGTGGGAGACTATGGAAGAATTTTAAGCAGAGAGGAGATATGCCAACCATTCTAATTCTGACAACTCTGCCTCCTAGCCTGTTGGTTTCTGGAGTGTGGGGAATGAGCAGCCTACACTAGGATTCGAAGATTCCATTTCCTCCTGGTATAATTAGTTAATACAAGTAGGTTTTGAAATAATAAATAAAAGAAGACCTAAATCAATGGAGTATTGTTTATTCATAAGAATTAATATCATAAAGATGATAGTTTTACACGAAATATTTGTAAACTCAATGCAACTCTCATAAAAATCCCAACAGTAATTTTCATAGAATCAACGATTTTGACATAAAATTCATCAAGAGTAAAAAAAAAAAAAACAGAACATTTTGAAAAATATTTAGGGAGTACTCCACCGATATCAAAAATTGCTATAAAATTATGACAATCAAAAGTTCAAAGAGGGATAAATATATCAAGAAACATAATACAGAGCTTAGAAATGAACCCACATATATCTATGAGGCTTGTCAAATCACTAGGTAAAGTAGAGACTATTCAATAAATTTTGCTAAACAAGTCGGGAGGTCTATTAGCTAATAATTGCAGGATGGCCATTATGTAACAAGTATTGTTGTAGATATTTTACACCTATTATTTAATCTCTTCAGTAATTTATGAGGTAAAGACTATTATTAACCCCATTTCATTGAAGAGGAAACTACAGCACAGAGATATCAGGTAACTTGGACAAGGACACACTGCTAATAAGTGGCAGAGTTACCATATCTATACAGTAAAGGATAAAATTAAATCCCTACCTCACAGGAAAGAAAAATAAAATTTACACGGATTAAAGATCTAAAAATGAAGAGCACTTCCATATATTTTAGAAGGAAATATTTTGTTTAACAAAGGATTTTTGAACAAAGATAAAAAAGGCACTGATTATAAAGGAAAAAGACAGATACATTTGATGTCATTAAATATAAAAGCTTCTATTCACCAAAATCAAATAAATGCACCAAACACACCGTTAAAAAGTAAAAAGGCAACCAGATTGGGAGAGGATATTTATAATCAAGGCTGATCTTCAGTTAGTACGTACTGGGAAAGTCATAGCTATATTTAAAATAATTCAGCACCAGTTATGATTATTAGCATCTGCTCTGAGCTCCCCTAAGACCCCTTCCCAGCCCTTCCAGGAGCTCCCAGACACTTGCATGATCCAGCAGAGAGCCTCAAGTCACTCTTAGCAAACTGCTGCTAATTATTTCGATTATCACCCTTGCTTGTAACTCATGTGACCAATAAAGGGAATGGAAAGATATAGAGGGTAACCATATCAATGATATTATTTCAAAAAACAAAAAATATTGGTATGAAGCCAAAGCCAAAACATTAACATGGGGTACACAGATGTTTACTATGTTAGTTTTTGTATGTTTGAAGTATGTATAATTAAAAAGAAAGATTTAACAATGAATGAGAATGATGTATTATATATCAAAAATAATGAATATTTCTAGTTTTTGACCCTATGATCTCATTACCAAGGGTCAACCCCCAAAAAGTAACAAGTCAAAGTCAATTATTAACCTGAATTTTCCTACAAGCTAAAGCCCTGCTGTTCCAGAAAAAGACTCCTATCTTACTTCATCCATTACCTTAAGGGGTATCACCAACTTTTCCCTGCACAAACCCTTTCACTCCTTGATCCATAAGTGCATTTATATACCCTTGGTTTTGTGCCTGGCACACGTTCTCTGCCAACTCCTATAGACTTGATATTTGGGACTGTGCCTTGCTTCCGGAGACTACCTCATCAATTTCTTGTATATGCTGCTATCAGCCAGCACCGTGCCACCTCCTCTGTGCAGTGTAGACATTAATCCTGAGGTCCTGCCTTTCACTAACTTTGGCCTAAAGGGTGAAGTCAGGCAATTGTTTTTGTAGTTTTCTACTGCCACTTCCAAACTGTAGTGGCATAAAAAACAACCACTTCATTTATCTATAACTATAGGTTATCAATTTGCTTTGTGCTTAACTAAGTGGTTTCTCTGCTGTCTGCAGCAGGGTCACTCATGCAGCTGCACCAATCTGTTGGATCTACTGTACCTGGATGATCTAAAAGGCCCTCACCCACATGTCTTTAGTCTGTTGTTGGCTGTTGGCTAGGCCACATGTCTCCAGCAGACTAGCCTGGACGTCTGCACATAGTGGTAGCTTGTAAAGAGAACAAGCCCCAATGTGCAAGCATTTTTCAAGCCCCTGCTTGCATCACATTTACTGATATTCCATTTGCCAAGTAAGTCACATGGCCAAACTCAGAGTCCCTCATGAAGGGGAAATTAAGCAAGGGCATAAACACAGGAAGGTATGTGTCACTAAAGGTGATTACTTTAATATCTGCTGCAATTATATTACCTATACCAATCAGAGAATTCAGACTAAATACAATCATATGACAATTGTTAAGTAAATTATTAAATATTCACTTTATAAAATATTATACAGCCTTTAATAATAAAGTTATAAATCTATGGAGCAACAGAAAAAATTACTGAGTTTAAGCATCTAAATAATATTTCAAATCTATGAGCATAATTATGAAAATCCATATGAAAATAAGAATGGAAGAGAAAAATGATAATTGTTGCATTAGTATAATTTATTTTTAAATTCCAAATATTCTGAGACACTGTTATATAGATTTTGTTATGAAAGTAAATTTTAAAAATGTGATAGTAGACCTTGGCATAGTATCCTATCAAATTCCAGATTACAGAATTTATTCTTATTTGTAGGTTTGGTCAAGTCAGGGATGTTTTAAATTTGCACGTGTGAATCAGATATATTAATCTTTTAAAAGACAGTTGAGCATGGTTTTGTATAATTTCTCTCCTTTTTCTGCTTTACTGTGCTAGTTAACAACACGAAGGTAACATGATGGATAAAGACAAAAGTGGGTAAGTGGGTAAATATAAATAAGTCTTTGATTTTCGCATGTATCACCTTTCATTTTATGGGAAGTTTCCAGTTAAGATCACCACAAATTTGAGTAGATCACCAAAATTATCAAACAGAACCTTCGGCTCTTTCAAAACTCTCACTCATTTGCAGAAATATCTGAAGTAAGTTAAATGTCAGCATATCTAAATACTTGAAATATAGTCATGATTTTACCTGCAATTTAGATTGATATTCTATTTTAATTTAATTCTTATGTAATGAATAAGATGGTGGAGTTAAGTATTAAAAACCTTAAGCTACAAAAAATAGTTTCCATTTGGCCCTGCTTTTGTGTTTTTAACTAAGCGTGTCACAGATATTTTTTGTTCCAAATTATCTTGGTACCTTTAACTGTTTGATTTAATGTTAGAAAACTAACAACTGGCTTTTTGGCATCATGTGTTAAATCCTAGAGATGTGACAGTTATATATAAACTTTAAAGAATTATGCCATTCTTCATTATGAATAATTCTTTTTATGGAATCTCACTTTTGAGGTCTAAACTGGTTTCTAAAATTTAAATTTGAATTACTCCAGTGAGGTTTTATCCCTAACTTTAGCAAATGCTATTTTGGTAACAGACCATAAAACATAGCTTTCAACTTCTCTGAAATCAGTATTCACATTCAACTGGAGCAGAAACAGTTTTTTTGGTTTTGGGGTCCTTTAAATTTTTTTTAAACAACAGTGCCCTTAACTATTCAGTACTCAATTTTGTGACATATGCACAGCTTCCTAATTCACCTAACACAAAAAGAAAGCCAACATGTTAAAATCACACTGCTCAGGACTTTGAAGGGACACAAGCAGGTTACTTCTTTCTAGACAAAAAGGAATCTTAGCACAATAGCCTGACATTGCTCACTGCCTGCTGACCCACAAGTTATTCGCATGTGAGGAACCAATTGGCCATGAGAAACTAACGACACATACTGACTGATGTGTTAAATATCACGTGTTCTGAGAGATTTGTTGCCAGCTATAGCACTTCTTTTGAAACTTGTGATGCCAGGGGATGTTAAAATTTCTTATACAAATAGGACGTTTACAAATGACAAGTTAAGCACTGAAAAAAAGAGTTGCATTATAAATGTAATAGCCAACGTTCATTTACATGTTCCAATGGAAAAATTAAGGAATGCATGCACAGATGTTTTAAATTAGCAGAACATTTAAATATCAATCATATTTAACTTTGAAGTTCATGAATTAATATATTTGTATGAAATATCTATATGGATCAAATGGACATCTATATCCACTGAGAAGGCTAATGAAAGCATGATTTTATATTCTGAAAACACATATCCAATGACAGAGGGGAAGGTGGTCCAGACACCATCTGTTCCTTGGCAGGAGGCTGGCAACTTGCATCTAGAGTTTGCTGCAGAGATAATTTAAAGTTAACCCTGCATACGGGATTTATTACCCCAAACTTAGGTATGTGGAAATAAAAATGCAACCTATTTTAAATGGCATTTTTATATAGATATAGATAGATAGATATATAGATACATATATATTTATATTTATATCCTTATTTGTTTTGTTGGCCCATAGTAAATTAGGTAGAGATGCCAGAACTCCCTTATAGAGTATTGGTGACAGGAGCAAAGAGGTGGGCATGCTAGAATAAATTCATACATACCACCAGAGAGCCCACCAGCTGACTATATTTCCTTTGAAATCCCAAAGGATGCTTTAATAAAACAATAAGAAATGAGTTAGTAAGGGGCATGGGCACGGGTAAGAAGCTCAATTGTGACTGTCCTTTGCAGACAGTGGTGGACAGTAGGTGGACAGTAGGGAACTACTATGATGCAACTGAACTAATTACTATGATTGGTAATGACAGGATTCTGGAATAGAAAGGGTCTTTAGGAGACAGGTAACCATCAGAGGCAAATGGCCATAATTACCACGGCTGCTCTGCCCGTTTGCAAAGGCTGGATGTGCCAGGAAATTTACCACCAGAAGCACCCTCAACAATGACTGTTGGGAATTGGTTATAAATGTCTAATCATCCCCACCACTCAGGTGAGATATTCTTCTTTTAAAAAAAAAAAACAAAAAGGTTTTATTGAAATGTAATTCATGTACTCATTTAATATAGAGATATAATTTACTGTTTAAAGTGTACAATTTAAAATGTACAATTCAGTGATTTTCTTGTAAGATGTGTCTATTGGCAACAATTCCTCTCAGTTTTTGTTCATCTCCAAATGCCTTTATTTTGTCTTCATTTTTGCAAGATAGCTTTGCTGAATATAGGATTCTTGGTAGACAGGGTTTTTTTCCCCTCTGAGCGCTTTGAATACATTATGCCACTGCCTGCTGGCCTCTACTGATTCTGAGGGGCGAAACCTGTTAATCTAATCTAAAGGGCTATTCTTGTAAGTGACAACTTGGGTTTTTTTCTTGCTGCTTTCAAGATTTTTTGCCTTTGGCTTTCAGCATTTTTACTATGATGTACCTGTTATGGATGTTTTGTGGCTTGTCTTATTTGGAATTCATTGAGATTCCTGGATGTGTAGACTATTGTTTTTAAATAAATTTGGGAAGTTTTAAGTCATTATTTCTTTGAAAATTTTCTGCTCCTTTCTCTCTCCTTTCTTTCTTGTACTCCAATTACCTGTGCATTTAATACTATCCCACATTTCTCTGAGGCTCTGTTCATTTTTCTTCATTCTTTTTAATCTCTGTCCTTTGGACTTGCATAATCTCTATCAATCTGTCTTCAAGTTCAATAATCTTTCTTCTGCCAGTTAAAATCTCCTTTGAGCCCCTCTAGTAAATTTTTCATTTCAGTGATTGTACTTTTCAACTCTAGAATTCCCATTTGGTTCTTTTTTTAGAATTTCAATGAATTGCTATTCCCTATTTAACAAAACATTGTCAACACATTTTCTTTTATTTTCTTTAATCATGGTCTCCTTTATTTTTCTGATCATATTCATAATGACGACTTTGAAGGCTTTGAGTTAAATATGACATCTGGTCACAGGCAGTTTTAGTTGCCTGCTGTTTTCTGGAATATGGTCATTACTTTCCTGTTTCATTGCATGTCTCAGAAATTTTGCTGCAAACTGGACATTATAGATATTATATTATAGCAAGAGTGGAAGATGGTCACCCCTCTTTGGGGCTTGTTATTTGCTTGTTAATTTGCTTAAAGATTGGATTACTTTAGTTAAGTGCATATTACCCCTAGAGTGTTAAGCCTCTGATGTTGCTACTCAGAAGGTACAGCTTTGGATATGTCCACAGTTATACTGAGATGATGGTGGTTTTTGCAGGGCTCTCTCTGATTGTCCCTTTCCCTGAGAACATAAAGCTGCTAAATTCCACTAATTTCTAGCTGAGTGCTCTCTTGTTTTCAACAATGCAGTGTGGCATAAATTGCCCCACAAATTAAAATAAACAATTTTGGGCTCCTTTGAAAGGATTAATTCCTGAGGTCAGTGTTTGAGATTTGTTTTGATCCCAAGTGGGCTCCAGCCAGCTGTCTCTTTCTTACGTGTTCTTGGGCAAACTAACTGGCCCAAAGTTTAGCCTGTATTTCCAATGAATCTACCAATCTCCTCCAAATTGTCTTTCACAACTACTTCTACTATTTTTGAGAGCACGCCAAGCGTTGAACTTTTCCATCAAGGGTCACAAATTAAGTCAGTTCCTTTGGGAAGAGATTAGGAGCTACCAGTTTTATAGCCTGCTTCTCTCCCCAGGAAGATTCTCTGAACCATGACCCTGGAGCTGGCCACAGGGACATTCACACATATCTCTGTGAGTGACACCCTCCATGTTAGGAGCTGACTCCCTAGTTGGTGTGAACCAGGGTGGGGTGGGAGGGTGCGGGAAGTAGCCTCGCATCTTCTCAGATTGCCTCTCCCAACATGGAAATTTATGAGCAAGGGCAATTGAGGCCCCAGTATTCTCAGTCACTCCACACGCAAGGTACAGTCTCTGTCCTATGAGTGGGGGTGGACCGAAAAAGGGAGCGCCCCCTGCCCCAGCTCTACTAATCCAGAACTTAGATACAACAGATAACTGAGGCAGGATAAGACATCCTTCCTCTCTTGGGAGGCGGGGGGAGAGAGAGCACTGCATTCTTGACTGCAACAGTCAAGTTTCCACCTCACTGAGTAGGGTAGGGAGAGGGAGAATGTAGGTCTCAGTTCAAATACCACTTACTCTCCCTGTTCCTTCCAAACTTCAGTAGATTTTCTCGAATAAATGTTTCTTCATTTTCTGCATGCCCTTGGGACCATGTCCAGAGACTTAAAATGGTTGGAATTTTTTATCATTTTCACCAGTTTCACTGGAAAGTGAGACCACAAAATTGCTCACATTATCACACTGACGTACCTCCTTTAGGTAGGATAATCCTGAGGCATGTGTTTTCCACCATTTCCTGATCAAGGTCTGGCTGCATACAGGGGTAGCAGACTTAAATGCTACCCTTTCTTGGCTGCTTTCCCTATGCTGTATCACTTCTCATTCTTCTACTGGTGTTCCTTGAAAGTCTTAAATAAACTTCTCGCTACTGAATCTTTATCTTATGTTTGGATAACGCTAAACTGAAATCTCAAGGATGATGCTTACTTTTCTGGCTTCTGCAATTGAACATTTAAATATACAGGGATTGGGGAGGGGGAAGAGTGAGCTGTGACAAAGCAAGAGAGGCATGGACATATATACACTACCAAACATAAGGTAGATAGCTAGTGGGAAGCAGCCGCATAGCACAGGGAGATCAGCTCGGTGCTTTGTGACTGCCTGGAGGGGTGGGATAGGGAGGGTGGGAGGGAGGGAGACGCAAGAGATATGGGAACATATGTATATGTATAACTGATTCACTTTGTTATAAAGCAGAAACTAACACACCATTGTAAAGCAATTATACCCCAATAAAGATGTTTAAAAAATAAATAAATAAATAAATATACAGGGATTGTGGAATAATGGATAAGATACAATGTATGAGAATACAGAAAGGGGATGGGATCCAGGGTATATGTGCAAAGACTTGATTTAGCTAAGAGAAGAGACACTTCCTCTATTAAAGCAGGATAGCAAGAGAAAAAAGGGAAGAATGAATGCAAATGTATGCACATGTTTGTGTTTGGTAGTAAGAATCGCACTACTGAGATGATTTTCCAAAAGAGTGTTTATACTACTCAAAGTCCTTTACTTCACAGAATGCTTAAACACCTTAGAGATATGCCTGCTTGCTAAAATATACAAACACTGATCCTAAGGCTTCTTCTTCAAACTTCCTTTGGATGTCACTGCCAAAGTTTGCCAGGCACTTCTCTGAATTATTGCATCCAAGTCTGATGTAATACGGTTGTCTAATTCATTCTTTCAATATCTTAACAGGCTCAATCAGATTATGATCAAGTCTTTTAGAACCGGGAACTACTTCTCCTTTGGGAGCCCTTCTAGCTCTGTACTGAATCTTTAGCATTGATTTTAAAGTTTAACTCTAAGGGCTAATTTACTTATAATTCTCGTGTGCAGTTTCTCCCTGTAGATGATAAGTACTCACTAAAGACATGATGAAAAATGACACAAAGTCCTGGAGAGGTTTAGAAAAGGGAGAGCGCATTCAGTTAAAGATGGATCAAAAAAAGACGATATACAGAAGATAGATTTGTATTTTGAAATGGACCTTCAATAATGGGCAAAGAAAAAAAAGTTAAAGGAGTGTTTTATGTAAAAAGAATGAAGAAAGCATGAAGAACAAAATATGATTGAAGAATTACAAAAAGTTTAGGAAGATAGATGTCATAAAGTTTAAAGAGAGAAGTCAGAGTTAGTTTGGAACATATTATAGAAGGCCTTGGAAGAGGATGTACTTAATTTGGTAGACAATGAAGGATTACAGAAAAAAATAACTTAGTAATTTGTCTGATTTGAGCTACGCTTTAACAAATGCTGTCCAAAATCATGTAGTTCTGTCTCCATTCTTAGTAATATCATTGTGGCTACGAGCTGCCAAGTCTTTCATTACAATCATCTTGGAATCCATGTATCCTTTTTACTTCATAATACCTAAAAACTAATTATGATACTGGACAGCACGTTTCCAGATACTATCATCTTTCCTGTATTGTTCCAACACAATGCTTATTCAGTCTGAAAGCACACCTGCCTACCTTATGTGAAGAGCTTTTCCTCCTCTTGCTATTCACTTGCCCGTTTGGAACTCTGGTATTATTTTTAAGCTTGTATGAGAATCCTTGTACAGCTGCTTTAAAAAAATACCTATACCTAATGGAGAGACCATATTCTCAAACTTCATTATCAGAGATATTACCACCAAATTTGACTTGAAATATAGGATGCAGGTGTCCACAAAGGTAACTTTCCAAGTTATAATAAAAGTTTTGCTTTTATCTTACTGCTGCCTCTCTATGAGAAATTCATTTATGCAATTTTTATACAGTTGATCCTCACAATAATTTGGTGAAACAGGCAGGCCAATATATGTATTAGGGATAAGGTACAGCCCTTCTCAAGTACTATAATTTTGGATGTAAAGTCTGGGATACATAGCCATGTGAAACTGTACAAAGCACTCTGTACTTAAGTCTTCTTAGCATCTATCATAGTTTGTAATTCAATACTTATTTTGTTGTTGCTCCCAGACACATCTCCACATGACGATACAACTACATGAAAATCTTCACCCAGAAGCATTACTGAGTATTGAGAGTAATACTACTGATACACAGCAAAATTTGTAAAAAGAAATCTGTGTGTTGCGACTACCCCCCTAAAAATTCGCTCAACAATGCAACTTCTCTAATGGCTTTTCTCATTCTTCCCTGCCTAGAACAGTCTGAATTCTACCTCCAACTAATCAGCTATCCTTCTCCTATCTTACCTTGATTATCCTGCAACCTCTTTATTACATATAGAAATCTAGTCTTCTGACAGCACAAATAAAACATCTTCTAAGAAGGATAGGCCCTAGGAAAGGGAAAACTTATAAACTCTGCGGTAATTTTTAGCTTATAACCTTTCCTACTTACTCAGCCCCCATCTTTCTTAGATCTTCTTTACATAAGTGAAGGAATGAATGACTGTTTGACAAAGGGAACTGGCAATGACTTTTTGGTTCAGTGAGAATATGCCAAGAAAGAAGAATGAGAATAATTAGAATGAAATATTTGTGCTACTTCATCATTTTCAAATTCTGTCCTTTCTTTTAGAGGTCTAAGGAATTATAAGTCCAGCATCTTCATTTAATTTTTCTTTAGTAGAGAGCTAACAAGAGCATAACTGTGACATGTTATTTAATTACTTTCTGATTTGATGTGTCATTTTAATTAATTTGGGGTTAAGTTCTTTTACTGTAAGATAAAATGGTAAGGGTTCATGCTACCCCTTTAGTTTTCCCATTACTCTGGGGAGGAGACGGGAGAGTACTAAAGCTTTTAATATCAAATTTACAAGCTGATGAAAATTTAAGTTTAGCACAGACTTTGTGCTATTCATGTAAGACACACTAGCTGAAGAATATTTAGGCATCAAATATATTCATAGACTTTCTCAGAGATTTTTTATCTTGACAAAATAATACTGTTTCTTGGGAAGCCACTGCAAGACTACCTTTGAGTCAGTTTCATGGTTATTTTTAAAAAGCCATCAGTACTTATCCTTTACTGAAATACTCTCTATTTAAATGAGCAGATGCTCTCTGACTCAATATCAAAATGAGTACTGCTTATGCCAAGATTATCAGGTGGCTAAACTTTTCTATTTACCCACTACCATTTGTTAACACTTTCTTCTCCCCCAGCCAGGTGTCCAGTCACTGTTTCAGATTACTTCATACACCAAGCCTCAGAATTTAGCCCTGCAAACCGTCACCAACTGGGTTTCCTTAGCCCTTTCTCCTCTCTGGATCACTTGAGAACACTTCCCCATTTATAAAAAGAACTGCTGCCCAATTGTTTAGGGTTTCAGCTCTTTATGCATAAATCCCCAGTAAGATACTCATAGATTTTTCTCTCCAAAATAATTTCTTATGAATTCCAAGCTCCAGGAGATAATGAAGAATTCTGGCTCATATTCATCCTCATTTTATAAGATACATTTATTTTTGCCATGAATCCACAAACTTAGGTCACTAATTATTCTAAACTAGAGGTTAGCAATTTTTTTCTAAAAGAGCCAGCTAATAAATATTTTTGGCATTATAAGCCATATGGTCTCTGTCATAATTACTCAACTCTACCACTACTTAACTCTGCCGCTGTAGTAAAATCAGCCATAGAGAATCCATAAGTGAATGCGTGTGGCTGTATAACAATAACTATTTTTAAAAACTGGTGGTGTACAAGCTTTGACCCATGGAAAATAGTTTGCTAACCCCTGTTCTAAACTAACTATTAACACACAAGAATGTAGACTGGCATAGGGGAAAGAGTGTGGTTACGGAAATCAAACCAACATGTGTTCAAATCCTGGCTCTGGCAATATATACAATTTGGGGTCAGTCATAATACTCCTTTGAGTCTGTTTTATCATATATTAAAAGGAGATAATGCCTCCCACCTTGTGATGTTCTGTGAATATTAAATGAGATAAAGAATGTATGTAAAAAAAGTCTAAAGAGAAAATTTTATAATAATAAAGATTATAAAAAATGACATTTCTAATTTTGTGGATTATAACCATTATTATTTCCACTTCTATTAAACTTGCCTCAGACTCAGTTCCATGCCTGACCTAGGATGGTTAGCACTTATATAAACCAGATACTTTTAAGCTATGCTACTGGGCAAAACACAATAAAAAGGAGATTTAACTGTCTGAGCAAGGATCATCAATCAGTAATTTGACCATTACAAAAAAGTTTCATTGAGTAACCTATCAAAGCCTTTATTCAGCAGACTTGTGGGTTATTACAGTTTTCATCTTGAAAACCCATCTTAATTAGTAAGATAGATGATATCTAATATAATTTTGCTACATTTCTGTGATATAATTATTCATTGAGATGATCTCCACAGTGAAAATATTTAAATTATTTGTAAGTTATGTTTGATTTACATATACTTATAATAATTTTTAAGTCTGTATTTGGTCATTCTGACTAAATATGAATATCATAGTCTTATCATATTGTCATTTCCAAATTTCCACTAGAAAGTAATAGAAGCTACTGTTAATGAAATCTATCCTGTATATTAGCACCTAAGCCAAATAGGATGATTTTAAAAAGTTGCTTACATAAAGTTTTATGCAAACATATAATTTACATCGCTTTCAAGGAATGCTTTTTTTCAGATAAAGTATAACAATTCCATATTAAAGAAACTGTATATGTGTAGAAGATAAGACATAAGAATACGGGGAAATATTTATAAGGGTTATGTAAGCCAAAACTTTTACTATTATGTTCAGGATGTTGAGAGATAATTCATGGCATTTCTACATTTCTAGTATCAGCTTTTGCTCCAGACTATGTTTTCAAGGAGTTTGTATAGCAAACAGCCTTGGATGATAGAGATAGTGTCTCCCTCCAGGGAAGAGGGGAGATTTATTTCCTGACCATTATAATAAAGACAATGTCTCCCTCTGGGATAGAGATTGAGCAGGTTTGCTAACAGTGCCTTATAAAATTGGGAGTTTCCTAAGCCCTGGGCATTCCTCACCTCTGACACAAACCCACTGTGTATACAGCATCTACTTGGATCCACTTCTGCAATTCCTACTGCAATTCCCAATTCCTGTGGGACTTGGCAGGGTCAAGGGAAATAATGTGAACTTAAAGCTCATTGCAGGCTGCTGTGGCATGAACGATAAAGTTCGTTGTCTCTGATCCAGGAGTATTGTGTCTTCTACTAACATCTATGAAACTGCAGCAAGCTAACTTGTTAGTTTGAAATCAGGGCAAAATCCGAGATCCTTTAATGTTTTTCATATTGGGCACATCACAATCTTTCCTTTTTGCATTGTCATTTTTTATCAAATCCTCTATATTGTGAGTATTATATTGTTCGGCGCTATGTTTTGATATTCCTGTAAAAGCTTTGTATTTGTTAGTTATCCAGTTAAGTCACTTGAAATCTGTTGTATCTGGCTATCTTTTAAGTATTTTTAGATTGGTTCTAGAGCAGCTTTTAGCCTAATACTAATTTATACCCCCCCCAACCCCACCCTGACCACCACTACAAAGGTAATACCCTTCAGGAGACTCCACCCAATACACATTACAAGATCTTCTTTTCTGGCTGGTAGCAACTTTACTTCCAGTCCTGTGTGAACTCTGGCAATTGTTCAAACTACTGCTTACCACTGGTTTTTTAGCTGGCCTCTGTGGTTTCCTCTAAAGCATGTGCAGATTATACTAATAGTATACAGAAAAAGACTAAGGAGGATCCCTCCACATATCTCCAGAACCTCTCTGTTCAGATACCATATTTCCTGTCCTCTGCCCATAAAGTCTAACCACTTTCACATCCCCAAATTCCATTCTGTCTCTTCAATTCAAGGAGACCACCAGGCTGTTTTTGTTTCCTGCTCTGTGACCTGGAAACTGTTTGCAGGTAATATGAAATTGGGACAGTTGTAAGGCTCATTTCAACAAGAAAACTTCTTATTTTCTTTCTGTCAGGGACCATGGTCCTGTGCTGTTTGTTGTCCAATTTTTAAAAATCATTTTTTTGTAAAGTTTGTTCAGTTTTCTAGTTGCTTATTTGCAGTGGGAGACTATATTGAGTCCCTGTTACACTACTATTGCTTACAGTGGAAGTACATTTGCATTTCTACTGTTTGCAAAATGGAAATAGCTTTAGAGATTAAAAAATTGAATTATATGTAAAAATCATAAATACCTGAATCCATTCTGAGGAAAAAGAGACCAATCTATGATTTTTTCCTACATATTGTGTCATTAAAATGGTACACGCTTTGTGGATGAATAGAGTTAATTATAGTATCAATAATATAAATAATAGTAACAAAGCCACATTATTTTATTACTAATTTTCTTATCATTATCATTATCTCCTAATAATTTCTGAGTAACTATTATGAGCGATACTTTTATTATGCATAGTGTCACATTCAAAGACGTGTCTCAGTTCATTACATTCAAAGTTCTACAAACTAGAACTTCAAATCTAGTCATGGAAACAAGAAAACTAAGACAACTTCTATCTGCTATTCATTATCTGTGTGTGTTTATGAAAATCATGTAACTTATCCAAGGTCAAATTTCTTCATCTATAAATGAAAAGTTTAACTAGATCATATTTAAAGTCATTCTTATCTCAGAAGAGTTATGGTTCACTTAGAAACTATTTAAAAAGCTTTATCTGTGTGCTCACTTCTATGTCAGGGAGAATTAGAAAAAAATGTCTCAAATACATACCCTAAAAAGGTCCCCAAAATAACTGCATTTTTATGTAAACGACAGTGTCAACCACAAAACTGTGAAGTACTAAAATATGCACTACTAATAATCAGTGTAACAATATTAATTGGTATGAGTTGGGATTCTTATTATTATGGCTTCCCAGATAACCAGAAGATAGAGCTAAGAGAATATAACTTTCTTATTATACTCTAGGCATAATTTGGGCGTGACAAAAGAGAGAAATTCCTCTCTCTGAGCATAGTCTCAATAAGTAACACACTTTGTAACATTTTTAAGTGCAATAGTTTGAGACTAGTATTCTAAATACAATACTTTGAGATTAAAAAACTGTTAGAAGGGTGAATTCCACTCAAGATGGCAGGGATTTCATGCTTTAAAGCATTTACTTCTCTACTATAAAAACAAAACAATGATAGGCAAAATATAAAAAGAGAAAAACTGTCCTGCTGGGCTCAAATACAAGACATATGTTTTTGAGAGCCAGAAACAAAACAATGCTTAACTGGCTAATGGGACCAAAGCAGCAGGTGTGCTACACTGTGGATCCAGAGATAGGAAATGTCTCAAGTTTGGCTCTGGTGTGCTAATGAACATCAATATTTACTCCAAGAGGGACAAGGATTGGAGCCAGGCTCATGATCTGATGCCAGGAGGTGGGTAGGTTTAGAATTGGGCCAGCATACTCTATAAAGAAGGCTAATCCAAACTGCTTCCAATCTGCTGAATGTAACTATGACAGACAGGAAACTATAGGCAAAAAAGACAAAACTAAACCACATGACTAGGAACAGACCTAAAAACACTCCCTGACCCAGATGATAAGATCAGGCTCTGAACCAGTTGCCAGAGTGCTGGATTAAGGCAACCACAAAACTAATTCCAGAAAAAAAAAAAGGAAAAACTCAATGCTAAGGAAGGCAGCAAACATCAATATCAAAATAGTGTGCACTCCAGGAGAAATTTAACTTCATAGAACAATTTGGCAAACTTTAACATAAAGATTTTAAATACTCAGAGATAAATAGAAGCTTATAAACTATGAAAGGAAACAAGAAATTCTGAAATAAAACAGGAAGAAATGAAACAAGAACTATGGAAAAAGAGAAGTGTTATAGTTGAAAAGTATAATCACTGAAATGAAAAGCCCAATTTAAAAATAAAAAGAGACAGGACAAACAAAGAAACAAACTTTGAAGTGAAAACAGAATTGAAGAAATCACTCAAAATACACCATAGAGAGACAAAGAAATAAATGTCATAAAAGTAATTAAGAAATAAATGGATATCTAATAGGTGTTACAGAGAAAAGTGTTACAAAAGGAGTGATGGGTAATAGTTGAGAATTTTTCACAAAGGTGAATGTGATTAACAGATAAAAAATATATTCTCAGTATTAAGCAGAATAAATAAATAAATACAAATCCATAGCTGGTCACATTATAGTGAAACTGCAGGTCATTAAGAATATAGAACAAATCGTATAAAATGCCAGAGGGAAAAGATAGATTATTTTTTAAAAACTTAGGAATCAGTAAAACAGATGCTAAGTTTTAAAAACTTAGCATCTGTTATGGGGATGTCACTATTCAAAACAAACAAACAAACTTAGCATCTGTTATACTAGCAAGCAATATAAACAGATGGCTTCATCTGTTATAAGAAGCCATAAATCTGTAAAATAATATCTTCAAATTGCCAAGAGAAAAACCTGTTAGTGTGAAATTTTATACCCAGATAATATATCATTTAAAAGCAGGAACAAAATAATGACAGCAATAGACTTTCAGGAAAAGAATGATTAAACATTAGATTCTGCTGTTCAGACAAGGGACCTCAGAAAATGTACTGGAATAAAGTTTTTATATCAATAGCAACAAAACCTTCTTAAAGTCTTCGCTTAGTGTCACCTACTCAAAGTGGCCTAACTTGATAAATACCAAATTGAAACTAGGGGAGATGATGGGAAAAGGTATTGGAAAATGTTTATTGGGGGTTTTAACCATGTTTGTAATGTTCTATTTCTTTTTAAAAAGTTTAAAAGAACCAAAACCAAAAAAAAAAAAAAAATGTTTTAACCAAACAAGAAGTCAGTGAAATGAAAACATTAGTAGGTTCTGATAGAGATGGGTGTAAATACGTGATGGTTTATTATTCTCTTTTCTTTCTTGTACGCTTTTCAAAATATCTTACTCTGCAAAAAAATGACAGTAGGAAAAGTATAAAATCAAGAGTTGGTATTTTCCAACACATTATTGAAATATTAGTGGTCAGTATTTGTACAGTGATCTGTAAAGAAGGTTTTCAGGGTGGTAAATGTTTTATGTTCTAATTTCTGCATCAAACAATAGCACACACCAAACCGAACCCTCCACCAAGGCCAATCCTTATTTCACTCTGTGTAATATTAGTCTCTGTCTGTCTGTCTAGGAAACAGATATGGCTTCTCAAACCTTGAGTTTTTGTAGTGATTTCCAAAGAGTGTTGACAAATTAAGGCTGCCATCCACCAGCCATCAGAGAATTAAGAATGATGCAGTGAGCAAGTAACGAGTGTGAGCACCTCTATGCCTTTACATGGCTCCAGGTAACAATCCTTTAGTCTTTGGCACAGGTGAGAGACTTGAGTATAGTCACAGAAAAATGATAAGCTAAACAGTGACATTAGGATGGAGGATTCTTTGGGAGCAGTGTGAAGAAGATAGCTAAGCAGTAAGGCAGGTTCATTTGATGGAAAGCCTTGAATTTCATCTTGAGGATTTTAGACTTGTAAATTTATTTGGGTAAATTAAGCTTACTATATGCATGCATAATATTGTTAAACAGCAAAGCTGAGGTAAATACAGCCATGATAGGATATTTAACGGCAACTCTAGAAGTATACTCTAGGGCTGTGAAAATAATGAGAAAAATAAAATAGTAGTTAACTGGTGAAATGAGTAAATGTTTTACATTAAGTGAGTTTTCTAATTAAAAATCTTATTTCTTGATTGAAGATAGATGGGGAGAAATAAAAGGATACAAATAATTTCATTTTTAAATCCATCCCCAGTACAATGAGATCCCTGTGTGTTTCCTAGCTATGCAGGGAATTTATTGGATAAGGGAGGAATGAGAGGGGAGAGATGACTAGCTTAAAAACTTCCTAGTTACTCAGCCTCTAAGTCATCCTTCTTGTGAATTTCTTTAGAGGACAGATCATTTTGCCATCCCACAAGGACTAGTTTTATTCCAAATAAGGAAAATGTTCTATTTCAAAATAAATGATGATATTGTAACAAAGTTTAAAAATTGCATATTAGGCAAAAATATGCAAAAATTGCATATTTAAACCAATGGTGCACTCTTAGAATATTTTTAAAAATGCTAAAAACTAATGCCATCTAATAAGAATTTTATAATAATGTATCTCCCAAGAATATGCCCAGCTAGTTCCATAGTAAATATAACTAGGAAATAGGTACTTACTCAGGTGTTTCTCTGTGAAGCAAGATAACTAATCTTCAGTATTTAGCATTTAGATTAGCGATGCCCAATAGAACTTTCTGTGATGATGGAGATGTTCATTCTGAACTGTCCAATATTGTATCCACTAGCCACTAGTGACTAATGTGCATGTAAAATATGGCTAGCGTGACCGAGGAACTGAATGTTTCATTTTATTTCATTTAAATAATTAAAATGTGAATAGTTACATGTTGCTAGAGGCTAGTGTATTGGACAGCATAGACCTAGACAATTAGTATCCAATTCAACTTTGATTACAGTCAAAGATGAACGAAGACAAATGAAAAACATAAAAAGTAGTTGGTAGAAGTTAATTCCTATTCTAAAGACATGGAGAACTACACTGTCCATACCTTTTCAGGTCTTCTCATATGCTGACCTAATGACCATTCACCAAATTTATATGGACTACCCCATTAGTAGTCAAAACTGTACCTGTGAAACCTATACAATCAATGAACTGAAAATCTTTTCTTCCATCACACCCCTTGCAAAAGTTAAAAAGTGAATCTAGTCCCAGTAATGTGAAGAACCCAATGAAGACTCATAAAGCCATGTGTTTTACTGTGGTAATTCCCACATGTTACCATGAAAGGGCAATGACTCAGAAAACCAAGTCCTCTGGTGGAGTGTGGCCTTGCACTTAGAGGAGGGCTATTCGGGCCAGAATTAAAATTCATATGGTAATGAGAGCTCAAACGCTCACTTCTCCCATTCCCATTACATGCTGTTCTCATTTCTAAAACATTTTCTTCACAACTTTCTTTTCCCCTGGAAATAATTTCTTTGCTAGAGCCAAATTTCTAATTTCTCTGCGTGTTTAACACATTACTCCATTTCAAAGTACTTTGAGAGAGTGAGAAGTTAAAGGCTAGAAATCAAGAGCAAAGTAGAAAATCCAAATTAAACAATCTGTTTAAGCCCAGTAGGTTTATATATCTTTCTTTCAAAGCTTTGTGGACTGTTTCCTTTGAATAAAAAAGCTCTTCAAATACCCACAAACCTTGCCCAGACACTATTGCAATATCTGGATAGAAATAACTCTCATAACAAATCTGTGGACAAATTACTGCAATAAGTAGATTAAATATCAAATTAAATATTATGGTTTTATATCAGTTTTAATTGCTTATTGTTATCTCCATGAATCACATGAATTTTAAATTAGAAGGTAAATATTTGCTCTTTGGTATATTATTCTAACTGGAAAAAGAAAAAGCCCTCATATTTATTTTTTTAGTTTTATAAACAGGCACACCTCAAGCATTGCCTCATATTATTAGAGGTCATGGGAAAATAATATCAATGACAAACAAAAAAACCCAGTGTAAGTGACTTTTACATAAGATTTAGTTTCAACCCAAATATTTGCCCCTTTAATTCAACCTGTGCTCTCAATTCTTTTATGCAAATAGCTTTCATTTGACTCCCTATAGCAAATCCAGAATTTGAAAGTAATCAGATAGAATACTGTGCAACTTAAGGTCCTGACAACAAGTACAGAAATGTTGTCTTGTGCTTGAGGAAGCTGCGCACAGACCATCTGCGTGTTGGTGAATCCCATGAAGCCTGTCAAAGCAGGCATGCATGAAGAAAGAGACAGTGAAGGGGAAGACGTTCTCCCAGCCACTGGAACAGGGATCTAGGAAACCACAACATCCATGCTGGCCATTATTCAGATTAATAATTAGGCCCATGTGTTATATTTTAGGTCCACCTATTAAACCCAAACCCCAGAGAAGAATGCCATTGGGAGTTTTTATTATGAAGTCACTGTGTACTTCATGCAGCTTGAATTAAGAGGATAATTGAACAGAATCTCAGGTTGCATTTGCATTGCATTGTGTGACACAGTGGATATAACATGGAAAAGGCAACTTATGCTCTTTTACCAAAGAGTCTGCAATGTGATGGGTCCATGCTACTTAGGAACTTATTCCCAAAGCAGCACAGGATTTCTCCTTGCCTGCTTACTCATAGAATAAAACTACTTATGCTTTGTAATGCCCCAAACACCCAGATTTTGACATTTAAGTAAAAAGCAAAACAGTGAGTAAGACAGATTCACATAGCGTATACATATAAAATTGGAGAAGCCCTAACTCGCCCCTCCCCCCCAAAAAATAGTAAAAATTCTGAATTTCCAATCACATCTGTCCCCAAGGGTATCAAATAAGAGACTCTGGACTTGTACTAACTATGCAGCCCTTATAGTGAATTATTCCTGGAACTGGATATGAATAAAGGGAATAAATTATGCACAAGTTACCTAAGTGAGGAATCTGCTGCTAAAGAATGGCTTTTAAATGTGAGAGTCACACTTTCATTCCAGAGGGCAATCAATATATTTTTGAGAGAATTATATTTCACATGTCCTGAAATTATGTATTTGAAAGTTATTCACCAGAGCCTATAACTAGAAATAATTCTTCTAAGGAAAATGGACCCCTACGCGTAACATGCTGGGATAGACCTGTTAGAGTTAGCGCACCATCATAAGAGCACGTCATCCTTACAAGATGCATATTTGGTTTGTACACATTAACTTATCTTTAAATAATAACCCAGGATATTGGGCTTCCCTGGTGGCGCAGTGGTTGGGCGTCCGCCTGCCGGTGCAGGGGACGCGGGTTCGTGCCCCGGTCCGGGAGGATCCCGCATGCCGCGGAGCGGCTGGGCCCGTGAGCCATGGCCGCTGGGCCTGCGCGTCCGGGGCCTGTGCTCCGCAACGGGAGAGGCCACAGCAGTGAGAGGCCCGTGTACCGCAAAAAAAAAAAAAAAAAAAAAATAATAATAACCCAGGATATTGATTCTTATAGTATTCATCCTTGAATTCAACCATGAATTGAACACAACTGAGTGTTTGCAACAGACTATTGGAGAACCTGATATTTAAGAGGAAGAGCCCGATTTAATAAATAGTTTGGCAGTAGGGCTGGAAAAACTCAATAAATTATGTTTTACAAGTAGACAGAATACACACAAATATTGTAACTACTGTAAATCACTGTACTTCAGGTCAAGGTACTGGACATATTTATACAAATGTACTGAATGTTTAATGAATACTGATTTGTGACAATTTGGGAGGTGAAGTTAGGAAAGAATATTATTGTGGGGAGATTACAGCAGATTCAATGATAGGAATTTATCACATTGTAATCTCTTCCTAGGCACATAGAAAAACCATATTTCCCCACTTCTCACCCCTGGAAGGTTGAGCCAGAGACAATTCTGGCCAATGGGATGTGATGGTGGATGTAAAGTAAGCCACTTCAAGACCTGGTGATTAAAAACCTCCTGAACAATCTTACAACTCCTCTTATCCTGCTATGTTGACTTTGGAGGTCATGTGTTCCAGATGGCCTGGCTGCAAGATAGAGAAGGGCCAACCAAACTTTATCAGACTTCACGGGAGTGAGATACAAATCTCTGTTTTACAAAGGCATCAGGGTTTGATCTTTTTTTTTTCCTGCAGCATAAGCAAGCCTATTCTACATAATTCAGAGAATTTCTCAAAATGCCTTAGAATGTTTTTAACACCCTCGCAAGCCTCTACTGTAACAGTGATATTTTGGCTTCACTTACGAGCAACTTACGAATTTCCAGGCTTTCTCATGTATATGTTAATGGCTCCCCATTTAATTTCTTGGGTACACGGTAGTTATGTAAAGAATCTTATCATGGACTTTGAGAGTTTACCTAATACTGTTTAAACAAATGACCAGGTTGAAATAATAATTCCTACTGGTTGACCAAAAGTGCTTTAAGAAGGAATTTTGGAGAACTAGCCAAGGAATTTTCCAGTTGCTCAAATTGCCCCTCCAGAGAAAAACAACAGAAGTAATAGCTGCTAAGTGGATTTGCATGCCAATGCCCACCTAAACCACTTTATTTATACTTTACTGAGGACATAAAAGTCACAGATATAACTAGACTTATCACGATGATCATTCTGTAGTGTATAGAAATACTGAATCACTACTTGTGATTCAGGAACAAAAATAGGGTTGTAGGTCAATTAGACTTCAAACACAAACAGATAAACTCATAGAAAAAAAGATCAGGTTTGTGGTTACCAGAACTGGGGTTAGGAGAGTGGGGAATTGGATGAAGGTAGTAAAAGGTACAAACTTCCAGTTACAAGTAAATAAGTACTAGGGATGTAGTATGCAACATGACAAATACAATGAACACTGCTGGATGTTACATATGAAAGTTGTTAAGAGAGAAAATCCTAAGAGTTCTCATCACAAGAAAAATTTTTTTTCTTTTACTTTGTATCTTTATGAGATGATGAATGTTCACTAAACTTATTGTGTTCTTATTTCATGATGCATATAAGTCAAATCATTATGCTATGCACCTTAAACTTATAACAGTGCTGTATGTCAATTATATCTCAATAAAACTGGAAGGAAAAAACTCTTATCAAAAAAGTCATACAGTTTTATTCATAACAAAAAAGTTAAATATGAACATTTTTACACTGTTTGTAAATATCGTTTGCTCATTTTTATCACAAAGCTGATATGTTCAAGAATCACGAGATAATCTCAAATTAGCTGTTTTTTACTTCTACCATAATTATGTCATAGGACCTTCACCATATAGAATCCATAGTGCATATGTACCAGTGCCATTGCCATGTAAATCATTTTCAAAGGCATTAAGTATGATTTAAAACTATGAAATTATTGGAAGCAAGTTCTCAAGAAATATCTAACATATATACATAGTTCTTTTCAGCTACAACCGAAAGATGAAAAGGGGTCACGCGCTATTTAAATAACTACTATAGTAACTCCGCGGCAGCCTCAGATAAGCTTCTCTGCTCATTAAAGGGTTACATTAGCTAAGGGAGGTGATATGTTATATATGCTAGATGGTTTTGTTGTATATAATAATGGGTTTTGTTTCTTTTAGTTCCTGTAGTTGACCATCAGAAGTACCTAGGATAGGATAAGCTCAGAGTTGTTCACTTTTTAACTTGCTTCTCATCTGCTTAATATTACCTGACTCAATTCATTCATGAGAAAGGCTCTGAGAGAGCATTTTAAAATTATGTTAATAGAGTAGTGTACTTGCATGCAACAATCTCTGTCCATAATTCACTGTGCAAATTTAGAAAAGTCACCTATTCTACCTATTCAGTTACCTTGGGGATAAAATGGTTTATTTCAAACCTAAAATTTCTAACTATAGATTTTTGAGTAACTATTTTCTATTTTGTTAGGAGTAAAAAGGAAAGGGTTTCATCTCCAGCATGAAACAATTAAGATAAAATTTACTGGAAAATAGTGATTGGAATTGAGAAGCAGATTGTAAATGAAACTGAAATCTCATTTCTTGGATGATTTTTAAAGAAGCAGGAAACTCCTGTCTCTAGAATTGTTTAGGTGTGACCTTGCTAAAGTGAGAAGAATATTCAAGGTATGTTTCCATTCTGATTTCATAATTCCAACAAGCAACTTGATCGTTTTTCCTTTGCATGAACTGAATTTTAAAATCAACTGAGCCCCATTAGTACTAAACTGGAAGCTTTTGGTTTTTTATACCAATTGCCCTGTAACATGACCAAGACATTCCCCAAAGCCATTCCCCTCTCCCTTTGGTTCTCATTATCTTTACCTTATCTTTACCTTTAAAGTTAAGGAGGTTGACCAAGATGGCCTCAAATTTTCCCTCAGCTTGACTAAACTTTAGACAGCCTTCCTCCTGACTCTAAACTCCTTGACCTGCCTCCAACCTCTGCCCTTATGTGCCCAGATGACCTAACCACAGGAGTCCCCTCTTCCCTCTTCTTAGAGCACTTATTATAGGAAACATGCAATTGTAAATTATTTCTCAGTCCTTTGAGAAGTAAATCTTTAAAAACCCTCTTGCCAGTTTACAACCCAGAAGTGTCTTTCTCAAGGACCTGGAAGACATCTCTTTGAAAAGGAATCATCAAGGAAGACAGTGTCTCTATCTCCCAGTCTCTGTGGAAGGGGAGGATCCTAATTCCAGGGGTGACTTATTCAAGATGTGAAACTACCTCTTATCATGAAGATATGAAAGTTTACTTTTCCTTTGGGTAAAGTCAATTAGCAAACATTAAAATTCTCCCACCTTTTGTTTCAGTGTATTTGAATTTAGACTACATGCTGGTCCCTCTCTCCTCTACTAAAACAGCCTTGAATAAACACATCCTTGCCTGTTTAACAACATCCAATGCAGTTTTTGCTTTAACAGCTTTACTAGACAGTTTCCAGGGCCCTTTTGCCAATTTTGAAATTTTATATTTCTATGTAAAAGACCTTTTTGTTTGAGTTGAAATCAAAGCAAGTAGTACCTATTTTACAGAATATAAAAAAGATGTGACAGGGCTTCAAATTTAGCAAAATTATAGGTTATCTGCCTACCTATATTCACAAGCACTCACCAGCAGACTAGACAATCTCCCCCACTGATCTAATATTCTTCTAAATCCACTCCCAACATTTTGTAACACTACTACATCCCTTTGAGATGAAAGCCAAAGTTTTGCTATCATCACTGGAACTATTTTTTTCTTCTATTATACTGTCTAATTTCAGAATCATTAATAGAGTTTGAATTCACAAATGTGAGTAATTTAAATCTATATAAAAATATAGCTCACAACCTAAGAATATAGTGAGGTAAGTAAATCAGCTGCTTTCCTATACTCATGGAAGAACAATTTTTCTTTAGTTAAGAAGAATTACAGTTGACTGCCATATAATTCATTGTATTTCCCTCCTTCAAAGTTCACTGCTATGAGCCTGGCAGACAGTAGTATTGGTTAACACTGAACTCTCATTGTATTACTCACAAAGTATTCATTAAATATTAGAGACCTCTCCTTCCCTTTATACACAAATAGTGTACACAGTAGCCGGATCAAAAGGTATGTTTGTCAATCTTCCAAACATAATTTAAATAGATATATTTTTGCCCTCTTGTTAAATAAACCTGTCAATTTTACCTAGAAGGATTATAAACAATGAAAGATGATTTTAATAAAAATTAAAATCTAGGGCTTCCCTGGTGGCGCAGTGGTTGAGAGTCCGCCTGCCGATGCAGGGGACACGGGTTCGTGCCCCAGTCTGGGAAGACCTCACATGCCGCGGAGCGCCTGGGCCCGTGAGCCACGGCCGCTGAGCCTGCGCGTCCGGTGCCTGTGCTCCACAACGGGAGAGGCCGCAACAGTGAGAGGCCCACGTACCAAAAAAAAAAAAAATTAAAATCTTTCTGTCCCCATAAGTCCCTAATTTTTTCTCCACAATTATGTAATACAAAATAAATACATGGTGTTATGGGCTGAATTACACACCCCCATCCCCACCACATTTATTTGTTGAAGTCCCAACCCCTAGTATGTAAGAATGTAACCATATTTAGAAATAGGTCTTTAAATAGATGATTAAGCTAAAATGAGGCCATTAGGGTGAGGCCCTAATCCATATGACTGATGTCCTTATAAGAAGAGATACACCGGGAATGTATAAACAGAGAAAGAGTCTTATGAGGACACAGTAAGAAGGCAATCATCTGCGAGCCAAAGAGAGAGGTTTACAGAGAAACCAAACCTGCCAACACCTTCGTTTTGGACTTCCAGCTTCCAGAAATGTGAGAAAATAAATTTCTGTTGTTTAAGCAAAAAAAAAAAAAAAAAAAATTCACTGCTATGACCCTATCAAGACTGTCTCAATTTTTAATATTACCACCATCATATATTGTAAATATTTACTGAACTAATATATGAGTGAATAGATGAATAAGTGGGAAATTTTGTGGTCATTTTCTATTATGATATATCTTTCTGTGGTAATATATGCCAATATATTCTTAGTAAGTACACATTTTGCATTTTGTTTAGATTGTTATAGAGATGGTAGTTCATTATTTTTCATACTGCTGTGATCTAACGTTTTGATGATATACCTTTCTTAAGTTTCATAGTCATCATATAATCTTCAAATCTAGAATATTAAACCTATAATCCTTAAAAGTAAACAAACAAAAAGAAATCCTGCATGAAAACATCAAATAGCAAATCTTCCCCATCATTAATCACTTCATACTTTTAATATTATTTAACAACAAGTTTTACCTCACAAGGAGTGATATCCCTGAACAAGAAATCATTTTGGTGATTCCTAACAAGGAATCCTGCAGTTTTGTTCAGTGGTTATTCAGAGATTCGAAACTGCACTACATAACTTTGTGACAGTGTAATATATGATTCACGACAGAAAACACAATACAGAGAGATTTCAGGAAACTTAATTGACTAGAACTGCAGGTGATTTACTCCAGTGTTTATCACAGTCCCCCCAAAGGCAGAGTCTTCTGCTGCCTGAATACTCACAATGCAGTAATGTAACTGTTGTAAGGTGTGTGCTGGGCGCCAAATAATCGGAAGCTCTGCTTGAAGAGTACCTAGGCAAACATCAAGATCCTCCTAAGCCTGCCTTGGCTCCCTCATCTGTCTGGAACAGTTAGCATAGCAACCAAGGCAGGAATGATACGAGGGAGTGTGTCACGGGGAATAGAAGGCACTCTTGGTGCTCTCAGAGTTTACTCCTTCCAGCAAGCAGAAAAAGAAAGGAGCAGGCATTCTGTTGATTAGGAGGAAAGGAATCCTCATGTACTTAAAAGAGCTCCAAAGCAACTTACCAAGAAATTTTAAATATTCAAATTACATCAAAATGGCAACTGCTTTTTTCCCCCTAAACTTTGTTTGTTCACCTAAATCACAATCTGAAAGCAAAACGTGGAATAAAGATCTGATCCTGGCAACAAACAGAAATGGGAATTCAAGAAAATGAATACATGAGATGAACAGTGGAAAAGTCATACTAAGTTGTTTACATCCTCATCTACAGGCTTTTGTTACTGGATTATTTCATTACTTTAATGGAAAATGATTTAATGAATGTGCAAAGACTCTGAATCTGTGGCCTTACAAACTGAAGTACTTTTCTACTACTATGAATTAACAGAAAGAAAAACTTTTCCTCAACCATTTGGAATCCTAAAACAAGCCTCAGTTTATTTGCTGCTACAAGTCACTTAGAAAGTTTGCTGGCACAACTGATCATGAACTGCTTCATAAAGTTTACTGCATGTGTGAGCATATCTTTTTTACCTCACCAGATTAAGGTGAAAGCAGTTTGATTCCTCATATGCCAGATGAGCAAAAATTTGAGTAGCCTCTGTTTAAATGTTTTAACTCGCCATAAATTACCTTAGATTGAGTGGCTTGAGGAAGGGGTTTCCTATGACTTCAACCTTGCTGTCTGCTTTCCCAACAAATGCTGCTGTTTCTTATTGCCAGAGGGGCTGTGATGTCTCTCCCACCATCCTAGGCTCCTGTATTAGGGATATAACCTAATCCCTAAGGCATTTTGCCAGGGCTCTATATTTCTCAAAACATCCTTGATACTCAAGGAAAATACTGAAAAGGCAACTTGAGGATATCAAACTCTAAAATACTACACTTAATTGCCACTACACAACATGGTGGACTAATCTCCATTTCTCACCCTGATCTTGTGCCGTAACTTGAAAGTAAGATTCCACTGAACTAAGATTCCACTGAACATTAGAAATATCATGGGGCTAACTCCAGGTGGCCATGGAGGTAAGACATGGAATGGGTAGTGTGAGTGGGGAAGACCCTGGGCAAAAAAGCTATTTCATTCATTTATTTTATGCACTGAACTTTTGAATACTAATTTTAAATATGGTGTTCTACATTTTAAAAAATAGTTTGAAACATGTTCTGGGGTACATAGGAAAAAACATTAAATGAATTATTGACACCAGCCTTATTGACAATTTTGCTATAAACTGTACTTTCACTATCCAAATGTCATCACAATATCCACTTAATTGCAACCCTGAATAACTTATCAGGAGCTCTAGCAAATCTTAAAAAATGGAGTTCATATTAACAAAGAGAATTCCATCATTACATGAGATTGTTTCTCATGTTAAGTTTTAAATAAGCTAAGGACATGCTGCTGCAATTATTTTTGTACATAAATGAAAGAACACTTATTGATATGTTATTAATGAAATATTTCTCTTGGAATAAAAACAATGGTACAGTAAAGCAAACAACCATTAAATAAAAGCAAAAAAAAGAAAGTCTCAAGTATTCAGAGAAATATTTCATTAAGAAATACGCTATGCTCTAGATAAGAACAGGTGGCAATAATTGGATTTCCCATCTGCAGATTGTAAAATCATCTACAGGTTGGTTTCAAGAGTATTGTAGCCAATATGTGGAAACCTGTCCATTTGCAAATTATGCCAGATGGACCCTGACCAAATTCAGAGAGCCATGTAGGACCAATATTCTTTCCGATGTTTTTTAAAGTTTAAAGCAGATGACCATTCCATTTGCACAGCAAAATAGGAACTGTGAACAGTATGTGAGCAGAATTTATTTATTTAGTGAGTTGAGAAAAGTCAGTTAATGACATCAGACCTCCTTTAAAGTCCAGATCCTAACAATCAAAATCCTCTGCAGATGTGGCCCATTCATTCAGAGGTGATGATAAGATTGGCAATTATCTAGTTTTTAACTGAGGAGTCCAGTATTTCAACTTCTTCCCAGGAAATGGATTAAGAAATTTCCAGAGATGTATAATGAAGCATTATTACTATCACACTGTGACTTGGGTTTTCAGTATTATCACTCTCTATGTAGAACTGTGCCCTGTGCTAGTCTAGTAATTTTTATTTTGTTTCTGAGTTTTTATGCCTTAAAGTTGCTTCAAAGCAAAAGGAGCTTTCTGCTCATCAGGAAAAGCATATCAACACTGTGTAGCTGCAGCATTTGTAATAGTGTGGTATACTGGCATCATTGTAGTGCAGCTGAGTATTTTCTTTTTATAATAACAAAACATGCAACATTGCAGTCTTTGTCTAGCTTCCTCTTTCTCATACACTGAAGACAAGAAATAAATTAAGGAAAAGAAAGCAAAGAAATAGAAGGGAAGGGAAGAGAAGGGAAGGGAGGGATTGGGAAGGAAGAGGAGGGAGGGAGAAAGACAGGAAGGAAGGAAGGAAGGAAGAAAGGAAGGGGGGAGAGGAAATAGGCAGCTCATAAAAGAGATATAAATGTAATTTGCTCTAAAATCCCTTAAAAGAGGGGCAAACAGTTTTCATGAGGAAAGATACAGTAACACTGAAGAAGATGCAGGTTATGTACAAAATAAATGTATCTATAAGAAAATAAAACTGAATTAAAATGCCTTCAAATATCAGAATTAGTTTCCTTTAGAAAATTCTTCTTTCTGTCCCCAGAGCTTTGAGATTCCCTAATTGTGAGGAACCTCCTTCTGATGAATTAAAACTAGATGCTATCTCTTGGGAGAAAATAAATACAGAAGGTGGCAGAGCTCCTTCCAAATTCCTCTTTAGGAAAAAGCAATAATCTAGTTGCTCATTTATTTTAAGAGAATATTTTTTGATAAACTAGAAGCTTTATTCATCAAATAATCTAAATTTATTGAAAATATTCTAATTCCTATGTCATATGACAGTATGGAAATAATCATTAAATTACACAGTTTACACATAGTTTATGGATGAATGAAACAAATTAAATATTACACATAGCTTATGGATGAATGAAACAACAAATTAAATATTGAATAAATATAATGTGAATTTTGTGGAATTCTTTATACATTTTACTTGATTAGAATCAAAGTTAAGCTTAAATTTTTATAAGTTCAATATAAAAAAAATGAAGAAATCTTATAATAATAAATTCCTCATGGGGAATCATTCATATTTTACAGCTGTATTAAGGTATAGTGGAAGTATAATATAAACTAGATAGATATTCAATTTGAAAAATTTTGATTTATCATTATACCTATGAAACCATCACTGCAAATCAAGGTAATGAACATATCAATTGTCCCAAAAGTTTAAACCATCTCCACTCCCTTCCCCAGGCAACCACTCATCTGCTTTCTGTCACTATAGATTAATTTGTATATCCCAGAATTTTAAATAAATGTACATATATTTATGTTCCCTTTTTTCCTCTGGCTTGTTGTAAACAGCATAATTATTTTGAGATTCATCCTTGTTGCCTGAATCAATATTTTTTAAATTATTGAGTAGTATTTCATTATATGGATATACTACAATTTGCTTATCCATTCATCTGTTAATAGATGTTTGGGTTGCTTACAGTTTGGGGTTACTAAAAAATAAAGCATCACGAAAAACTGTGCACCAGTCTTTGTGTGGACATACATTTTATATCTCTTCGATATACAACGGGCAGGGGATGATTAGGTTATACAAAAATCATATGTTTAAATGTTCAAGAAACTGTAAAGCATTTTTCCAAAGTCATTATAATAGTTTACATTCCTTTCGGCCAGTGTATGAGAGTTCAAGTTGCTCTGCATGCTTACCAACACTTGGTATGGTCCAAACTTGATTTTTGGCAATTCTCCTAGGGATACAGTGGTGTCTCGCTGTGGTTTAATATGCATTTCTCTAATGACTAATGATCTTAAGCATCTTTTTATGTGCTTATTTACATCCATACATATTCTTTGTTGAAGTGTTTGTTCAAAACTTTTTTCCATTATTAATTGGGTTGTATGTATTATTTTTATTGAGTTGTAAGTTTGCTGTACAATAATATTGTACATTTTAGAAAGAAGTCCTTTGTCAGATAAATGTTTGCAAATATCTTCTTCCAGTCAGTAACTTGTCTTTTCTTTTTTGTAACAGTGGTTATTGAAGAGCATTTTTGATGAAATCCAATTTGACAATTTTTCTTTTTGTACTTTGTGTGTCTTTTTGTACAGATATTTGTCAAATCCAGGCTCACTAAAATTTTCTCCTCTTTCTTCTGAAGGGTTTATCTATCACAATTAGATCTATTATTCATTCTGAGTTAATTTTTGATACAGTGTGAAGTAAGGGTTGGGCTTTTATCTGTTTTTCTATGGCTATCTAACATCATTTGTTGTAAGTTTATCTTTTTTTTTTCCACTCAGTTGCCTTGATACCTTTGTCAAAAAACAATTGATCATATATGTGTGGTCTATATGTCCATTTTTATATCCATACAAAGCTGTCATGACTAATGCAGATTTTTCATAAGTGTTGAAATCAGATAGTGTGACGAGTAACTTTGGTATTCTTTTTCAAAATCATTTTAGCTACTGTATTATATTTGCATTTCTATGTAAGTTTTAGAATCTGCTTGTCAATTTCTGTAGTGAAGACTGCTGGAATCTTAAATAGGATTGCTGAAAACTTTAGAAATATTCAGGAAGAATTGGTATCTTATAAGATTGAATTTTCCAATACATTAATATGATATATTCCTCTACTTAGGTCTTCTCTGTAATACCTCTCAGCAATGTTTTGTAGTTCTCGGTGTTTCATATGTTTTTCATATTTATCTCTATTTGATGCTTTTGCAAATAGTATTTATTTTAATTTCAGTTTCCAATTTTTCAATGCTAGTATATAGAAACACAGATGTTTTAGGTTTTTTTTTACAGGTTTATTGAAGTATAATTGATATTTTTAAAACTGCACATATTTGATGTATATAATTTGATGATTTTAGAAATATGCATGCATACAACTGTGATATCACCACAATCAAGGTAATAAACATCCATCACTTCCAAAAGTTTCCTTGTGTCCCTTTGGTGCAGGGGGTGCTTTTTGGTTTTTTGTGGTAAGAGCACTTAACATTAGATCTACTCTCTTAAATTTTTAAGTGCACCATATCGATTGTTAACTACAAGTACTATGTTGCACAGCAGATTTCTAGAGCTTATTCATCTTGTATAACTATAAATTAACATCTATTGAACAACAACTCCCCATTTCCCCCTCTCCTCCCATCCCGTGGCAACCACCATTCTATTTTCTGCTTCTATAATTTGACTATTTTAGATATCTCACATAAATGGTACCATGCAATATTTGTTCATCTTTGACTGACTTATTCAACGTAGCATAATGTCTTTCACATTCATCTATACTGTTTCAAGGGATAGGATCTCCTTTTTTTCTGACTGAATAATATTCCATTGTATGTGTATACCACATTTTTTTGTCCCATCATGGACACTGGGTTGTTGCCACATCTTGGTTATTGTGAATAATTCTGCAATGAACATTCTCATTCCTTTTCATAAATTTACATATCTTGGAGAGATTTTCATACATTTACATATCTTGGAACCTCACTACACTCATAAATTAGTTCTAGTAGGTTTTTCATAGCTTTCTTTGCATTTTCTACATAATTAGATATTCCACAAATAAAAAAGTTTTACCTCTTTCTTTCCAATCTGTATGTCTTATATTTCTTTTCCTTACTTTACTACAATAGTTAGGAATTCCAGCAAAAGAGTAAAAAGAAGTGAGGAGAAAGGATATCTTTGCCATTGTCTCCATGTTAGAGGTAAACAACCAGTTTTTACCCATTAAATATGGTGTTAGCTATTGCTTTTCTTAAAGCTCTTCATTATATTGGGGAAGTTATATTCTACTCCTAATGACTTAGACTTTTATTCACAAATATAGGTTGGTTTATCTAACCTATATTTTTTTCTAACCTGTTAATACGATTATACTGATTGATTTTTTAGTATCAAACCAACATTGCATTCTTTGCATAAAATCCACTTGATCATGATGTTTTATCTTTTATATACATCATTGGATTCAATTGGATAAAATTTTATTAAGAATTTTTGTGTATATGTTGATAACAGCTAATGATCTATATTTTTGTGTCTTGTAGAATTTATGCTGGCCTCAAAAAATGAGCTGGGACATGTCCCCTCCACTTCTATTGTCTGTATGTATAGTACTGGAGTTATTACTTCCTTAAATCTTTAGTAGAACTTACCATTTAAGGCACCTAGACCTAGAGTTTCTTTTGCATAAAGCTTTTTAACTACTTATTCATTTTCTCTCATTTATTTGGGGTTTTCAGGCTGTTTCTTCCTGAGTGAGATTTGATAGTTTCTATCCCTCAAAACCTTTGTTCATTTCATACAAATTTTCAAATTTGTTTATATAAAATAGTTCATAATTTCCCCCTTATTTTCCTTTTAAAAATTGCAGAATCCATAGTGATGCCCTCTCTCTTATGGTATGGGTAATTCTGTCTTATTTAGCTTTTCTTTTCATCAGTTGTAGCAAATGTTTATACATTCAATGATCTTTCCAAAGAAATGGATTTTTGTTTCTTCAGTTTTTTCTGTTGTTTTTGTTTTCTGTTTCATTGATATCCACTCTGATCTTTATTGTTTCCTGTCTTATGATTACTTTCCGGCCTAATGCATTTTTCTTTCTCTAATTTCTTAAGATCAAGTTTATATTATTGTCTTGAGATTTATATTTTAATCTAAATATTTAGTGGTATAAATTCCTATATAAGCAGTCTTTAGCTGCGTTGCACAAATTTTTTTTGTTTCATTCAGCTTAAAATACTTTAAAATTTCTGTTGTTTCTTTCTTTGCTGGTGGGTTTTTCAGAATTACGTACTTAAATTTCCAAATATGGGCAGACTGGAAGCCCAGCAAGCAATGAAGATGGCAGAGAGCAGTGGTCGCCCTGGCAAGAGCAGCCGGAGCAACTCCGGGAAGGGGGTTCATGTCAGCAGAGCAAGTAATTGCTGGCTTCCATCACCTTCGGCAGGAACAGCGGGGGCCTGGCCTCCAAAGCAGCTGAGTTGGAGACGGAGTTGAATGAGCACTGTCTAGTGATTGATACTCTGAAGGAGGTAGATGAAACCTGCAAGTGCTACCGCATGGTTGGAGGGTGCTGATAGAGCAAACTGTCAAAGAGGTGCTGCCTGCCCTGGAGAACAACCAGGAGCAGATACAGAAGATTATTGAGACACTGACACAGCGGTTTCTGGCAAAGGGGAAAGAAATAAATGAATTCCGGGAAAAGCACAACATTCATCTCATGGGGGAAGACAAGACGCCAGCAGCCAAAGAAAACTCAGAAGGGGCTGGGGCTGAGGCCAGCCCAGCTGCAGTACTGGTCTCCTAGAGAGCAAGGCCTTTGCATTTTTTCTACCCTGACTCCCACTTCTTATAATTTCTCTTTATTGTTATTATTTTCTCTGCCATTGTAATTTTTTGGTTAATTAAATTTTTTGGTCAGAAAAAAAAATTTCCAAATATGTTGACAGTTTCTAGATTTTCTTTAAATTTACTTCTAATTTAATTCCACTAGGCTCACACAACATACTTTTTATGATGTGAATATTTTAACAATTATTGAGACATGGATTATGGCCCAGAATATTGTGTCTGTCTTAGTATTTGTTCCTTACATATTTATTCTACTGTCTGGGGACAGAGTGTTTGTGAATGTTAGTTAATTAGTTGGCATCTCACTTAAATTTAGTCATATCTCCAGGAAAAACTGTAATTTGAGGCCCATAATTAAGACATAAACTTTTGTCAATTGGTGCATTTCGGCATATGTTAAAGTTAATTCAAAACCTATTTTGTAGGGCTTCCCTGGTGGTGCAGTGGTCAAGAATCTGCCTGCCAAAGCAGGGGACACGGGTTCGAGCCCTGATCCAGGAAGATCCCACATGCCGCAGAACAACTAAGCTCACGAGCCACAACTACTGAAGCCCGTGCACCTAGAGCCCGTGCTCCACAACGAGAAGCCACAGCAATGAGAAACCTGTGCAGCTCAACAAAGAGTAGCCCCGCTCGCCACAACTAGAGAAAGCCCGTGCACAGCAACAAAGACCCAACGCAGCCAAAAAAACAAAAACAAAAACAACAAAAAAAAACCATGTTGTAGAGGCACAAATGCCAACCAGTGCCCTTTTATCTTTTTGTTGTAGGCATTATTTTAGGAAATTTTGGTTTCCAATTGGGTCAAACTGTGGGCTTCTGTTTGAGTGTTGAGTTTCCTCCTCCTGTACCCAGGGTTTTGGGGGATTTTGTTGTTGTTATTGTGTTTTGAATTTTTTGCGGTAGTTAATGGATATACTTAAGGGAGAGAGTGTCCTCTCTATACTGCTAATATTTACAAGTTTCTTACTCCAGAGAGTCTCAAATAATTATTGTCCGGGTTAAAGGTGTTCCCATGGCTTTACTGGGCTTAGAATCACAGGCTTATGCTGGGTTTATCCTTGACTACACCACAGTAATGTCTTGGGTGTGTTTTACCTATAACCCTGAGAATGAGGACCATTTTTGGAAACAGAGGCAAAGGCAGCAGCAGCAAAGGCATTTTAGAGGATTCTAGTTAGCCATCATCTTTTAAGAGTGTGGAAATCAGCATGTCACATGGTGAGTGCTCTGTCCTCCACATGAGCAAAGAACCAGTGGGCCTATATATGGCAGGGTATTGGTCTTTCCATTCATAAGGGTGTACCAACATGATCACAGTACAGTTTTTTTCCTTTAAAGTCATTCTTAAAATTTCACTGGCGTATATTTTTACTTGAGCATCTGTAATTTAGTCTTCAAATCTGTTATGATTTTTCTCCTGTTATGACTTTTCTATTTTCTTAGAATACAGAACTCTCATTTAATTTTTTCCTCTTTTTGTCCATTTTTCTTCTTAGTAAAAACTAAGGTTAAATCCTGCTTGTTTTTATATCCTCAAATTTTTGTTTGAACATATTTAATTCAGCTTGGTATTTTGTGTTAAAACAGCCTTTTGCTTCATAATTGTTTTTTGTGCAGGGAAGGGAAATTTTATTAGGTAAAATATTTTTATTCTCTTCAGTTTTATTCTTTAGTAGTAGTTTGTGTAGAGTTGTGTGAAGACTGCCCTGTTGCCACATTTGATAAACAAAGTTGATGGCTTGGAGTAGCTCACAAGACTCTTATTTCAAGAGAAATCTCTTCTGTTAGTGTATAAAACTGCACTTTCTTTATTAGATGGCCTTTTGAGGAGTGTATGTGTCTGTCTTTCCAATTTCTGTTGTTTTCTTTTGCTTTCTACAAACTTTAAAATTTCCCCCAGATTTATTTTTCCTTGAAATACAGTATCCATTTCACTTTTTTTTAACCTTCCTCTCCTCAAAAACCATTATCTTTCCAAAACTGCCTCCTCAACACCCATATGTACTTTTTACCTCCAGCTTTATTGATATATAATTGACATACAACATTGTGTAAGCTTAAGAGGTACAACACGTTGATCTGATATACTTTTACTGCAAAATGATGACCACAGTCATGTTACCTAACACCTCCATCACCTCACATAATTACTAGTTCTTTAGTGGTGAGAACATTAAAGATTTATACTCTCAGCAACTTTCAGGTATATAATACAGTATTGTTAAATATAATTATCATGCTGTTACATTAGATACTCAGAACTTACTCATCTTATAGCTGGAAATTTGTACCCTTTGACCAATATCTCCCCACTTCCCCCAATTCCCAGCCCCAGGCAACCACCATTCTTCTCTTGGTTTCTATGAGTTTGGCTTTTTAGATTTCATATATAAGTGATATGATACAGTATTTGTCTTTCTCTCTCTGACTTACTTCATTTTTCATAACGTCCTCAAGGTTCACCCATGTTGTCACAAACGGCAGGATTTCCTCGGCAGGATCTTTTTATCCATTCATCTATAGACAAACACTTAGGTGGTTTCCATATCTTGACTATTGTGAACAATGCTGCCATAAACATGGGAGTGTAGATATCTCTTCAAAATCCTGATTTCAATTCCTTTGGACATATTACCAGAAGTGGGATTGCTGGATCATTTCCTTCAATTCTGAAGGATAACTTTTCTGTATAGAATATTCTTGTTGGCAGTGTTTTGTTTGTTTTTCTTTTAGCACTTTGCATATATCATCCCACTCTCTAGTGGCCTGTAAAGTTTCTTATGAGAAATCCACTATTAGCCTAGTGGGGGTCCCTTTTATGTTATAAGCTCCTATTCTCTTGTTGCTTTTTTAGATTCTCTCTTTGCCTTTGATGTTTGACTGTTTTAGTGTAACGTGTCTTGGAAAGGATCTCTTTAAGTTGAGTTTGTTTGGTGACCTATGAGTTTCTTGAACTTGGATATCTAAATCTCTCCCTAGCTTTGGAAAGCTCTCAGCCATTATTTCTTTTTTTTTTAAATTTATTTGGCTGCGTCAGGTCTTCGTCACAGCATGTGGGATCTTTGTTGTGGCATGCAGGATCTTTTGTTGCGGCATGCAGGCTTCTCTCCAGTTGTGGTGCACGAGCTCAGTAGTTGCAGCACGTGGGCTCTCTCTGTGTGGCACGCGGGCTCTAGAGCACGCAGGTGTAGCTGCCCCACAGCATGTGGAATCTTAGTTCCCCAACCAGGGATTGAACCCACGTCCCCTGCATTTGAAGGCAGATTCTTAACCACTCGACCACCAGGGAAGTCCTGCCATTATTTCTTTACATAAGCTTTCTGCCCCCTGCTCCCTCTCTTCTCCTTCTGGAACCCCATCAATTTGCAATTTTTTTTTTTTTGATGGTATTCCATAGATTACATAGCCTTTCTTCACTCTTTCATTCTTTTATCTTTGTTCTCCTTGATAATTTCAAAGTTCCTTTCATCTAACTCACAGATTCTTTCTACTATTGAAAACATTCTGGTGATGTTTTCATTTGCATTTTTCATTTCATTCGTCTTATTCTTCAACTCCAGAATTTCTATTTGGTTCTTTTTTATGATTTCTATCTTTTTGTTAAACATCTCATTTTGTTGTGTATTGTTTTCCTGATTTTGTTGGATTACCCTTCTGTGTTTTCTTGGAGCTCATTGAGTTTCACTAAAACAGTTACTTTTAATTCTTTACTGGGTAAATCACAGATCTCCATAGCTTTAGGATTGACTACTGAAAGATTACTGTGATCCTTTGATGGTGTCATGTTTCCTTGATTTTTCATGTTCCTTTAAGTTTTGCACTGCTCTCTTCACTTTTAAGTAGCAGTCACCTTCTCCAGTCTTTACTAACTGCCTCAGGAGAGAAATATCTTCCCTCATCCCTGTTAAGTATTCTGATGCTTTCTCAGACCTTCTGTGAACTCACCTGCTCCGCAATTTTTCTCCCTCTTGTGGCAAAATTTTTAAGCAAGTATGCCTCCTCTCAATCCAGCGACACACCTTTTTGTTTTCCCAAAGGTGGTGCTAAAGCTCATGTTTGTGGTCTCCCCTGGCCTGCAGATTTGAGCCAGCATTCTCTGTTTCCTCATTAGCTGTCTCCCAAAGCTTGCTCTCAACACCACCATTGGGAGTGCACACAGCAAGTCAGCTAGAGGATGGGAATGCATGTATGTGAGGCACACAGAGTGCTTGGGATGCTTGTGGGCCAGTTACTGGAAAATGCAGGTGAGGCATCCCTAAAGGCTCATTGGCTTCTTGATGGAGTTGTTGATGTCATTACTTAATAGGATCTGTGCTTCTTTAATGCCCTTTGAGAGCCCTAGCTGCCACTCTCTCAGACTCGTCCCACTCCCTAGTAATACAGCTCATGAATCAGTACCCTGGATGGGATGAAAGAGAAGTGAGTCTCTCTGTCAGTGTTCCACATAGTTTGGGAAGCTGGGAGCTCACTCACACACTCTCACTTTCCCCCATGGGAGAAATCAAGGTCCAAGACCTTAGGGGAGGAATGATGCCAGTAAAATCAAACTGTTCCTCTTACCCTCTCCAATGAGTCCGAACTTGTATCTTTTTTGCTCCAACAGTGTACTGGAACTTCTCCACGAAGACACCTGCTGACCCAGAATCAATTTCAGACCATTTTACATCAGTCCCCAAACCTATAAAAGCAAGCCACCAGTAATCATGTAATCAATCATTTAATCAAACCCTCCTACTTTTTGATGTTTGCTAATCTCTTAAAGCCACACCCCCAAAATCCCCTATGAGGTTAGTTGTTGCTTTCTGGGGGGAAACTGAACCTTCCAAGTATAGCTTTCCATTGCTTATCAAGCAATGAATTCAGTACTTTTGTTTGAGGTATTAAGAGATGGTCTTTTCCATCTTCCCATTGTATTTGGTAAATCATAAAGTTTGAGTAACATTTAGAAGTTTCTTAACATAAACACCAACCTCAAATTTCATTAATTATATAGACAAACGTGTATGCAAAGTTCATTTCTATAGTCCATAATTGTTTATCTCTCCCTAGTCCAATTACTCAAATATATTCCCTAAGCTTGTTTCCACAGCCATTCTTCCTAACATTTTGTTAATATACTTTTTGTTTTGTTTTGTTTTTGCGGTACGCGGGCCTCTCACTGTTGTGGCCTCTCCCGTTGCGGAGCACAGGTTCCGGACGCGCAGGCACAGCGGCCATGGCTCACGGGCCCAGCCGCTCCACGGCATGTGGGATCCTCCCAGACCGGGGCACAAACCCGTGTCCCCTGCATCGGCAGGCGGGCTCTCAACCACTGAGCCACCAGGGAAGCCCCTATACTCTCTATTTTTAAGTCATTACCTCCACAGCTTCACCCTTCACTACCAGTAATTCTCAAAATCCAAAGGTCTGAAGTGTCAATTGACTACAACCTCAAATTCAGTTTTTATTCTGTAGATGCCTTAGATGTCTCAAGAGCACTAAAAACCCATCACATCTAAAACTACACTTAACTTTTCCATTAAACTTGCCATTAAACATTTAAGTTTCCATTAAACATTAGTCTTTCTGAAATCATATTTCTATCTAATTTCATTACAGTCCCACTCATAACTAGGCATAAAATTTTATTTATGGTTATCATTTTCCCCCATTTCTCCCACATTTATTCAGTTGCTAAGCAATAAAGATTGTACTTCTTCGAAGTCTCTCAAAAACATTCCTTCCTTTATATTCCCACTTTCAAGGCCCTGGGTCAAATTCCAATTACTCTTAACCTGTTCTAATTTTTATTTCTAATTGATCATTTATCTCCTCCACTCTATTTCTGCCTTCGTAAAGTTTCTAGAGTTATTTCCTTTAAATACAGATCAGATCAAGTCACTTTCTTACTGAAATCTTCAATTGTTCTTCAAAATAAAATTTTCAGTGGACTTTCAAGACACCTAAAAATATAAGTACAATTACTCTTTTTCTGGAATTTGCCCTTCACACACACACACACACACACACACACACACACACACACACACACACAAACTCTGCATATAACTCATCTTTTAGCTAAAGAAGGTTATCATTCTCTAAATTAGAACTTTAATTTTATATTTCTGTGATTGCTCATGTAATTATCTCCTTTGAAATATTATGACTTTTTATTACCACCTTTTAACACTATTAAAAACTATTTTTAAGGCCCAATTCAATTTTCCATTAATTCTTCCCCTATACAGAAGTTGTCTCTTGTTTTTCTTACTGTCTTATAGCAATTTTTTTTCTTGAGGTACATTTGACATACAATATTATATTAGTTTCAGGTGTATAAAATAATAATTCCATATTTGTTTTTATTGCAAAATGATCACAATAATTCTAGTTAACATCTGTCACCATAGTTGCAGAATTTTTTTGCTTGTAATGAAAACTTTTAAGATGTACTCTCTTAGCAACTTTCAAATATGCAATACAGCATTATTAACTGTAATCACCACACTGTACATTACATCCCGACGACTTATTTATTTTATAACTGGAAGTTTGTACCTTTTGACTCCCTTTACCCATTTCGCCCATATCTGAATCTCCACCTCTGGCAACCACTGATCTGTTCTCTGTATCTATGAGCTTGGGTTTTGTTTTTGGCTTTGGTTTTAGATTCCACATGTGATATCATACAGTATTTGTAATTCTCTGTTTGACTTATCTCACTAAGCATAATGCACTCAGGGTCCATCCGTATTATCACAAATGGGAAGATTTCATTCTTTTATATGGCTGAATAATATTCCATTGCATATATATACCATATCTACCTTATCCATTTATCCATCAGTGGGCACTTAGGTTGTTTCCATATCTTGGCTATTGTAAATAATGCTGCAATGAACATGGAGGTACATATATCTTTTCAAGCTAGTGTTTTCATTTTCTATAGCAATTATTTTTGTCTCATATTCAGTTTTTATTTAGGTATGACTTACATAAATGAAAGGCACATAGTAATATTACAGTATGACAATATATTTTTTTAAATGTACCTCTCTTTCCACCCAAATCTGAGCCAATCCAGACAAAGTAATCAGCTTATGGAAATTAAAATATCAACTGTATTACCAATCAGCCCATATTGCAAGACATAATTCATACCTGTGGCTAAGTGAGCTCTCTGATATTGACCTCTACAATTACACAGATATCCATCTGGTCACATCTCTATGGTAGGAAGTGGGGCGTGGCCTTATAAATCCCATGGCATAAAGGGACAAAGCAGATAATATGCTCTCTGCTGAAAGCCAGCTAACAAAGAGGAAGAAAAGAAAAAGGGCTTGGCTTACAGTTAATTATTTACCCTAAATCATCAATAAAGTAAGGTGTTCTTCCTCCTTCCAGAGGAATGAGTGATGGTGTGGAGAGAAAACAGAAGGTTTATCTAAGAGGAGCTCCCTTCACTTGGAAGGAAGCAGCAGTGCTGGAGGAATTTATTCTCTACATAACAAGCAGGTGCTCTTTCTTATATATGTAAAAATTCAAAAGCATAAATAAATATAAAAATTATTAATACCATGTTAAAGGCCAGTTAGACACCAATGAAACAGTGCAAGGCAGAAAAAAGAATTTATTTTAATTCATAATATTTATCATATTGAAAATCATTTTCCTCAATAGATAACCATGTATTAAAGACCTCCTTGTTAAAAGTGCCTAAGAATTAAAATTCCACAATTTATTCGTTTAAAAAGGAAAAGGAAAACTATTTGCCTTTCACAGAAAACTAAATTGGAAACTATCAGTGCTTGAGACGTTAAAAGACCAGAACATTTGAAAGTAAATTTAAGATGCTCCCACAAGTTACAAATCAATTATAGAACTTTATAAGCAATAATAAAACTGACTAGAATACTAGAATCAGGTCTGATTTGCCATGATTACAGAAATCATTGATGGGATTGGAATTTTATCACTACCATTGTCTTTCTTCGGAAAATAGTAATATAACTGGGTAAAGAGAAAAGCTCAAGAGCAGTAGGCTGTCCAAAATGGCCCTCTGAAGAGCAGCATGGCATCTAAGGGGCTCATTAGAAATGCAGAGTTTCAGGTCCCACTCCAACTAAATAAATTAGAATCTTCATTTTACTAAAATCCTAGGTGATGTGCTTGTACATTAACGTTTGAAAAGCACAAAAAGTCCTACTTAGCAGAGGTGATGTCCTGTGAATGGCTTTTTCTGAAAGCCAAAAGCTAGAGTAGCCTGATATATTTTCACATGAAGTGCTATCAGTTCTCTAAGAGAACCAAATCTGTAATTCAGGGTGAATAGAGTTAAACGTCAATATCTAAGAGCATAATTTATAAGGGAAAAACCCATAATTTTGGAGGTCCAAATTGTTGCTATCTTCGGTATCTTTTCAAGCTCAACTAGGCTTTGTGTTCTAAAAGGGAGGAGAATGTGCCTTATTTATATTTTGTTCTTTCACTAAGTTGGTGCTCAGTAAATATCTATTGAACATCTGTCATAAAGAAAGAAGAATTCGGGCTTCCCTGGTGGTGCAGTGGTTGAGAGTCCGCCTGCCAATGCAGGGGACACGGGTTCATGCCCCGGTCCGGGAAGATCCCACATGCCGCAGAGCGGCTACGCCCGTGAGCCCTGGCCACTGAGCCTGCGTGTCCGGAACCTGTGCTCCGCAACGGGAGAGGCCACAACAGTGAGAGGCCCACGTACCGCAAAAAAAAGAAGAAAAAAAAAAGAAAGAATTTTCCATAGTGAATAGGAAGTTGCACTAGAAGACCTCTGTCTTTCTAAATCTAAGACTTTATGACTCATTGAGTAATATTTATAACTTTATGTATGTGTAAACAGTATTACATTCATATTTATATGATGGAAATAAGTGAGGAAAATTTAAACATCTTTTCTCTTGTCTATAGCTTGACATCAGTATTTTCATTGGTAGAAATTACCTGAATTTTGGGGAATGTAATCAAATATAAATGAATCAGTCTCCCCAAGTGCATGTCTAACCAGTTAAACTCCCTCTCCCTGATTATAGCCCTGAGAAGCCCCTAGTCCACCTTTCCTCCCAGTGGTCAGGTTTCACAGGTTGGAGGAGGTGTTAAAATTCTCCCTCACAGGCCTCCCTGCCATTGTCTTCTCCAGGCAGAGGAAAACTGTCTTCACTGCTTGCCAGTGAAGACAAGCAACTGTTTTACTAATATTTAGCCTTTATCATAACCATTTGCTATATTATGGAAGTCTTAAATTTTGTTCATTGAGATATACACCAACCTACAGTATCCCAGGACTCCAACTTTCTCACACTGAAAGTTCAATAGCCAATATCTACAGGAAGTTACCTAGTTCTGTAATCAAGGTCCATTCAGGTTTCTATCTTTGCTGTGATTTTAGATGGACTATTATATATATATATTTTTTTTTTTAAATTTATTTATATTTTTGGCTGTGTTGGGTCTTCGTTGCTGCATGCAGGCTTTCTCTAGTTGTGTGGAGCAGGGTCTGCTCTTCATTGTGGTGTGCAGGCTTCTCATTGCTGTGGCTTCTCTTGTTGCGGAGCATGGGCTCTAGGCCCACAGGCTTCAGTAGTTGTGGCTCGTGGGCTCTAGAGCGCAGGCTCAGTAGCTGTAGCACACGGGCTTACTTGCTCCCCAGCTCCCCAGGGCTTGAAGCTGAGTCCCCTGCATTGGCAGGCGGATTCTTAACCACCGCGCCACCAGGGAAGCCTCTATTTTTTTTATCGGTATCTCAAATTCCCTATGATGACTTCCCTGTGGGATGACATAAGAAAAGTAGATATGCTATTATGAAGAAAAAACTGGTGCTGTTGAATACACTTGTACTGGAACTAACAAGTTAGCATTTTCCCTGCCACTGGGGAGTAATAGCTTTCATGGTTAGGAAGAAAAGGTAACCTTTAACATTAGTAGAGCAGAAAGAAACTTGAAAGTGAAGTGGTTGGGCTTTAAAATATTCTGGTTCAGCAGGTAGAACACTCATTTTATACAAGGATCACATCTGATGATCCATAAGGATGTTTAGATCTAAATTTCATTTAGTATTTTGAGGATCTCCCTTAAAATGCTTCTGTATTACAATGAAGAGATATTTAATACTCCCATTTATCTTTTTATTAGAGCTGTCTAGACATTAGCTGGTAAATTAAGAAAGACTGTCATTGTTGTTATATCAATAAAAAGCAGAAAAATGATTTTACCTATTTATAACCACACTGTAATACTTAATTTCTCAGTTATATAAACTGCTTTTCATAAAACAAAATGTTGAACTCAACAATAAATTACCACTCATGAGATTTGGTTTTCGTTAAAAAAAAAAAAAAAAAAAAAGGTGGTATTTTGCTCCAATTTTGTTTAAAAACACTCACACATACCACAAAATAAATAGAGATAGAAACAAAAGTACAAAAGAGTAAAAAAATGCAAGGAAGATTTTACTCTATCTCTTGAATTCTAGATACCTCTAAGGCATTCAAGCATAAGGACATAGATGGATTACAGAGAAACAGAATCCCCATCACAGTAGCACTCGGGGAATTGAGGGTGGAGAGGAAGTTGCTTTTGCAGGCACTTTGCAATTTGTTAGTTCTTTTGAGATATATAGGCTTTCTGTCAGACTTTTATAAGCTTTTCCTTATGCATAAAAATTTGGCAACAAGTTTCTGTGTGTGTGCGCACGTGTGTGCATGCACATGTGTGTAAGTTTCAAGAAGTGTTAGAAGCCAAAAAGCCCAGCAATAAGAAAAAGACAAATTTCAGTATGAGTCAACATCATGAAAAAGAATCAACCGATTTAGTCAGTCCATTAGCTTCAATTATTTGTATCTGAGGTCAGAGGTAAGGCCAACTAACAGCTGGTATTCTTGCAAGATCCCAATAACAGCTAGGGAAGGGGAGGCTGACAGGCCCATGGAAAGCACTCTCTACTTGTTATGAAAACAACAAAGAAGGCAATTTCTTAAGCTGTTCAATGACTAAGACCATGTTGCTTATAGTCCCCTTGAACAGAATTGGGCTGCTAGACCTAAACAAAGGTAGAGTTCACATATGGGGATTAGAATGTTGAGGGGGCTAGAAGCCAAGTGGTTTATCATATTTACAAACACAAAACTATGTCTTGATTTCTTTACCTAAAATATATGAAAATTTGATAATGATTACCACAATAATATGTTTACATAATAAAGAGTAAAGTGTAACCCCATCATTTTACAATAGGAAGGAACTATAGTCTATAGAGTACAGGTGTCACAGGTTGGATTCTCCCAAAACAGGTGCTAAAATGGAGTTTGGAGTGAAATATAGTTTATTGGGGATTAATATCTACAAAAGGAAGGGAGAAAAAGAAGCACTGGGCAGAAGAAGAAGCTGAACTACAATGTAGATGTCACAAAGCCTCAGCCAACCCAGCTCCAGTCTGGAGAAAGTACTGGCATCTAAGATCCCCGTGATAGGCTGAAATGGCTGGGTGTTTTCTCCCTCTGTCTTCCTCGATCAAGGGATGTGGGCTGCCCAGGAAGTGCAGGACCTCAGGTAGAATAAGGTAGCACTTGGCAGCACAGGCTGATCCTGAAAAAGTGACAGCCAGAAGCTGCTTCCTCACCCACATCTGAGCAGGAAGTCTTATTTTGAAGGGGATCTGGGCAGTGCACCCCCGTGTCTACCACAACAAGACCAGAAATCAGTTCCCCAAAAGAATCCTTGTACTCTAATGTCTAGGTCTTTGTATTATGAAGCTAATTTATACTTATTTGCATCCTTTGTAAAAAAAAGAAAAAGTGGAGAAAAATTCATTTTACATAATTCTCCCCCCAAAGGTGATCACAAGTAAAATGCACTAAATGAGCCATATAAAATTGACTCACTTGACAAAGACAAATCACATGGAGGAAAGTCAGTATCTACAAAATCAAGGAATACTTGTTTTATTGAAGATACCGAATTCTGAAAACATAGTGCAAGGAAAACTATTAAAGGAACAGAACATAAATGCTTTGGCTATTCAGGGTCTTTTATGTTTCCATACAAATTGTGAAATTTTTTGTTCTAGTTTTGTGAAAAATGCCATTGGTAGTTTGATAGGGATTGTACTGAATCTGTAGATTGCTTTGGGTAGTATACTCATTTTCACAATGTTGATTCTTCCAATCCTAGAACATGGTATATCTCTCCATCTGTTTGTATCATTTTTAATTTCTTTCATCAGTGTCTTATAGTTTTCGGCATACAGGTCTTTTGTCTCCTTAGGTTTATTCCTAGGTATTTTATTCTTTTTTTTTTTTTTCCAGTACGCTGGCCTCTCACTGTTGTGGCCTCTCCCGTTGCGGAGCACAGGCTCCGGATGCACAGGCCCAGCTACCATGGCTCATGGGCCCAGCCACTCCACGGCACGTGGGATCCTTCCAGGCCGGGGCACGAACCTGCGTCCCCTGCATCGGCAGGCAGACCCTCAACCACTGCACCACCAGGGAAGCCCGGTATCTTATTCTTTGCATTGCAATGGTAACTGGGAATGTTTCCTTAATTCCTATTTCAGATTTTTCATCATTAGTGTATAGGAATGCAAGAGATTTCTGTGCATTAATTTTGTATCTTGCTACTCTATCAAATTCATTGATTAGCTCTAGTAGTCTTCTGGTAGCATCTTTAGGATTCGGTATGTATATTATCATATCATCTGCAAACAGTGACACTTTTACTTCTTCTTTTCCAATTTCGATTCCTTTTATTTCTTTTTCTTCTCTGATTGCTGTGGCTAAAACTTCCAAAACTATGTTGAGTAATAGTGGTGAGAGTGGACAACCTTGTCTTGCTCCTGAGCTGAGAGGAAATGGTTTCAGTTTTTCACCATTGAGAATGATGTTGGCTGTCGGTTTGTCATATATGGCCTTTATTATGTTGAGGTAGGTTCCCTCTATGCCTACTTTCTGGAGAGTTTTTATCATAACTGGGTGTTGAATTTTGTCAAAAGGCTTTTCTGCATCGATTGAGATTACCATATGGTATTTATCCTTCATTTTGTTAATATGGTGTATCACATTGATTGATTTGCATATATTGAAGAATCCTTATATTCCTGGGATAAACCCCACTTGTTCATGCTGTATGATCCTTTTAATGTACTGTTGGATTCTGTTTGCTAGTATTTTGTTGAGGATTTTTGCACCTATGTTCATCAGTGCTATTGGCCTGTAACTTTCTTTTTTTCTGACATCTTTGCCTGGTTTTAGGGTGATGGTGGCCTCACAGAATGAGTTTGGGAGTGTTCCTCCCTCTGTGATATTTTGGAAGAGTTTGAGAAGGATAGGTGTTAGCTCTTCCCTAAATGTTTGATAGAATTCACCTGTGAAGTCATCTGGTTCTCGGTGGTAGTTTGTTGGAAGATTTTTAATCACAGTTTTAATTTCAGTGCTTGTGATTGGTCTGTTTATACTTTCTATTTCTTCCTGGTTCAGTCCTCGAGGGTTGTGCTTTTCTAAGAATTTGTCCATTTCTTCCAGGTCGTCCATTTTATTGGAATATAGCTGCTTGTAATAGTCTCTCATGATTCTTTCTACTTCTGCAGTGTCAGTTGTGACTTCTCCTTTTTCATTTCTAATTCTGTTGGTTTGAGTCTTCTCCCTTTTTTTTTTGATGAGTGTGGTTAATGGTTTATCAATTTTGTTTATCTTCTCAAAGAACCAGTTTTTAGTTTTACTGATCTTTGCTATCGTTTCCTTCATTTCTTTTTCATTTATTTCTGATCTGATCTTTATGATTTCTTTCCTTCTGTTAACTTTGGGGGCTTTTTGTTCTTTCCCTAATTGCTTTAGGTGTAAGGTTAGGTTTTTATTTGAGATGTTTCTTATTTCTTGCAGTAGGATTGTATTGCTATAAACTTCCCTCTTAGAACTGCTTTTGCTGCATTCCATAGGTTTTGCATCATCATGTTTTCATTGTCATTTGTTTCTAGATATTTTTTGATTTCCTCTTTGATTTCTTCAGTGATCTCTCAGTTATTTAGTAGTATATAGTTTAGCTTCTGTGTGTTTGTATTTTTTACAGATTTTTTCCTGTAATTGATATCTAGTCTCGTAGCATTATGGTCAGAAAATATACTTGATAAAACTACAATTTTCTTAAATTTACCAAGGCTTGATTTGTGACCCAAGATATGATCTATCCTGGAGAATGTCCCATGAGCACTTGAGAAGAAAGTGTATTCTGTTGTTTTTGGATGGAATGTCCTATAAATATCAACTAAGTCCATCATGTTTAATGTATCATTTAAAGATTATGTTTCCTTATTTATTTTCATTTTGGATGATCTGTCCATTGGTGAAAGAGGGGTGTTAATATCTCCTACTATGATTGGGTTACTGTCAATTTCCACTTCTATGGTGTTAGTATTTGCCTTATGTATCGAGGTTCTCCTATGCTGTGTACATAGATATTTACAATTGTTATATCTTCTTCTTGGATTGATCCCTTGATCATTATGTAGTGTCCTTCTTTGTCTCTGGTAATAGCCTTTATTTTAAAGTCTATTTTGTCTGATATGAGAATTGCTACTCCAGCTTTCTTTTGATTTCCATTTGCATGGAATATCTTTTTCCATCCCCTCACTTTCAGTCTGTATGTGTCCCTCGGTCTAAAGTGGGTCTCATGTAGAAAGCATATGTACGGGTCTTGTTTTTCTATCCATTCAGCCAGTCTATGTCTTTTGGCTGGAGCATTTAATCCACTTACATTTAAGGTAGTTATCGATATGCACATTCCTATTACCATTTTATTAATTGTTTTGGGTTTGTTATTGTAGGTCTTTTTCTTCTCTCGTGTTTCCCACTTAGAGAAGTTCCTTCAGCATTTGTTGTAAAGCTGGTTTGGTGGTGCTGAATTCTCTTAGCTGTTGCTTGTCTATAAAGGTTTTAATTTCTCCATCGAATCTGAATGAGATCCTTGCTGGGTAGAGTAATCTCGGTTGTAGGTTTTTCCCTTTCATCACTTTAAATATGTCCTGCCACTGCCTTCCGGCTTGCAGAGTTTCTACTAAAAGATCTGCTGTTAACCTTATGGGGATTCCCTTGTATGTTATTTGTTTCTCTTCCCTTGCTGCTTTTAATATTTTTTCTTTGTATTTAATTTTTGATAGTTTGATTAATATGTGTCTTGGCATGTTTCTCCTTGGATTTATCCTGTACGGGACTGTCTGTGCTTCCTGGACTTGATTGACTATTTTCTTTCCCATGTTAGGGAAGTTTTCAACTATCATCTCTCTTCAAATGTTTTCTCAGTCCTTTTCTTTTTCTCTTCTTCTTCTGGGACCCCTATAATTCGAATGTTGGTGTGTTTAATGTTGTCCCAGAGGTATCTGAAACTGCCCTCAATTCTTTTCATTCTTTTTTCTTTATTCTGCTCTGCAGTAGTTATTTTCACTATTTTATCTTCCAGGTTACTTATCTGTTCTTCTGCCTCAGTTATTCTGCTACTGATGCCTTCTAGATAATTCTTAATTTCATTTATTGTGTTGTTCATCATTGTTTGTTTGCTCTTTAGTTTTTCTAGTTCCTTGTTAAACCTTTCTTGTATTTTCTCCATTCTACTTCTAAGACTTTGGATCATCTTTACTACCATTATTCTGAGTGCTTTTTCAGGTAGACTGCCTATTTCCTCTTCATTTGTTAGGTCTGGTGGGTTTTTACCTTGCTCCTTTATCTGCTGTGTATTCCTCTGTCTTCTCATTTTGCTTAACTTACTGTGTTTGGGGTCTCCTTTTCACAGGCTGCAGGTTCGTAGTTCCCATTGTTTTTGGTGTCTGCCCCCAGTGGTAAGGTTGGTTCAGTGGGTTAGGCTGGTTCAGTGGGTTGTGTAGGCTTCCTTGTGGAGGGGACTGGTGTCTGTGTTCTGGTGGATGAGGCTGTATATTGTTTTTCTGGTGGACAGGACTGCATCCGGTGGTGTTTTGGGGTGTCTGTGACCTTATTATGATATTAGGCAGCCTCTCTGCAAATGGGTGGGGTTATGTTTCTTTCTTGCTAGTTGTTTGGCATAGGGTGTCCAGCACTGTAGCTTGCTGGTCATTGAGTGGAGCTTCGTCTTAGCGTTGAGATGGAATGCTCTGGGAGAGCTTTTGCTGTTTGATATTACATGGGGCCGGGAGGTCTCTGGTGGACCAATGTTCTGAACTCAGCTCTCCCACCTCAAAGGCTCAGGCCTGACACCCGGCCAGAGCACCAAGACCCTGTTAACGACATGGTTTATAGCACAGGGAACTCCTCTCGGGACTCCATGGTGCCCTGCTTGTGTTGCTGGGTCTCCTGCAGAGGCATGGGGTGGCTGTGGCTCACCGTGGGGACAAGGACACTGAAAGCAGAAGTTCTGGGAAGTACACCTTGGCATAAGCCAAGTCCGCCATTAGCCCCACCAAAGACCTTCTTTCTTTCTAACAATACAAGAATAGAACAGTAAGTGATATCAATAGAATAATAATGCATGGCCCTTGCCCTTCGGAGGTCATAAGCTAATACAGGAGAAAGACACATAAATAAGTGACAGTAGAATGCAATAACTGCATCTGGAAATATGAGTGCCAAGGAATCATCTAGCCCATACTGGGGCTGGAAGCAGTCTGGGGACATCAGGAAAAATGTTGAAGAAAAAAATCTCTCCCAGCTCTCAGCATTCCCACCATCAGTCATCTATCATCAGGCAAAGAACAGAGGGCTCATCTCTCAAGGAATACAGAAAATCATCTGAGGAACTCTAATGCTTCTAAGGAAAATATTGGCACCTCAAAGTAGAGCTCTTCTCATTCTAGCATTTGGTGACCTACATCTGAAGGCAAAACCTGATGGTCCTCATGCCCCACTCAACTCACATACATAGAGTTCATGGTCAAAATGCCAATTCAGGGAATAAAACTAATGTGATGCCTATATGCAGAGTGCATATATGTGTACACACACACACGCACATGCATGCACACACACACAGTAAAAACCTACCCTCTTTCTTTTTAAAGTATGAATGGGCAAGAAGTCACTAGTATATGAGGAGAATCAAGAGCATGCAAGACAAAGATGATGCAAAATGAAAACCTAATTCCAAGGGAAGGAGGGAGGGAGGAATAAAGAGAGAGGAGAAAGAGAAAGAGAGAGAATACAGTATAATAATTTTCTCAGAGAAGAGTAAGGAAACATTAATTCTGTAAATGAAGAATGGGATACTAAAAAGAGGAAGCAGTCATAACAAGAAAAAGTCTAAAGAAAGTAAGAGGATAGTACCTAAAATTTTAAATGATAGAAAGGGGCTAGAAGAAAAGCCAAGGAAATCTCTCAGAACATGAATCAAAAAGACAAAGAGACAGAAAATATGAGGGTAATTACATAGAGAATTAATCCAGGGAGTTCAACATTCATCTTACAGGAATTCCAAAACTAGAGAGAATGGATGGAATAAAGAAATAATAGAAGATTATTTCCAAACGCTAAAGAAAAACAAGCCTTTAGACTAAAATGGGCTATACAAAAGGAACAAATCTTGATACTAGCCCATACAATTTGAGATCATACTAAAAATAAAAAAATATTTTTATAATTTCTACAAAAGAGTCAGAATGAGAATCAAATGGAAACCAGTATCTCACCAAAAATACTGTGTTAAGAAAATAATGGAGACAAAAGCTTCAAAATACAGAGGAAACTTAAAATGCAATGTTAGTCAATACATCCATCAAGAGTGAAAGCATTCTCAGATATACAAAGGCTCAGTAAGTTAATTTTCCATGCATCTTTTCTTAAAAGTTCCTTAGGAAGCATGGATATTATAGCAGCATTGAAGGTTGGGTCAGGGATCAACAGAAATAAAACTACAGACTCAGACCACCTGTAAGTTTTTCATTTCTGTGGAAAAGGAAACAGAATTCAACAGAAATATCCACACAAAGAAGATGCAGCATATCTCTGTGTGACTTTTTCCTGGACCCTGTATCCCTACAGGGCACACAGCTGCTGGTAAAACTCAAAATTCCTGCTAAGCCACTATTCTTTTTATACCATGATTTCAGTTCCATTTCAGATCTTAACCTCACCACCCATGTACATCTGTTCAAGGAAATCTTTAGAAAAACTAAGTTTTCCTAAATTTTAAACCAAACTTAATACTAGAAAGGTATTTTTTTCTCAGAGGCAAGCAGAGTCAGTGCCCAGGTGTTCCTGAAAAATATCGCTGCCTACTACTTTCCAGAGTCTCAGAAAACCAGTCATCTCACCATGTCACAACCAAACCAAACTAAACAAAACCAGTGAAAGACCAAAGACATAAAATACAGGAAGCAGTGGGTCCACTGAAGGAAAGCAGTAAAGGGAAAGTCCTGGGGTAGCACATGTGTGGGGGGCTGGGAGGCAATGGGTCCAGTTTTGAACAGGAGAATACACTGCTGTGGGAGGGAAAGTTCTAGGGAAAGAGCAACTCCATGCACATTTACATATTTTCTTTTAGCCTTCACTTTTTTAGATTTCATTTTTTTTACTTGTCTAGTTGAGGGTAGGTCTACTTAAAATTGGAGGAAATGTTTTAGATTAAGAAAACAAGAGTTTGGACTGGTCTTCTTATTAATTCTTTTACTTTGTGCTTCAGATTTAGGCATTATTACCATTTGGGGTGTTTCAATCAGGTTCTCAATGGTGAAAAGATTTCATACTAAAAATGAGTTAACTCAAGAAGAGTTTACTGAAAAGACGCTAAATCATCATAGTGTGGTGGGATGCAGGGAAGGGCAGGGGACAGCAGGGACCCGGGGCTAGCAGCAGCAGAGCTCAGCCTCAGGAGATGGGGGAGAAGTTACCGGAACCTGAAAGAAGAGAAATTCATGCAGGTGACCTGGAAAGGATCAGGAATCTTTGTTTAAGGGATTTGACAAACCCCAGGGAGAATGAATGCCTGAACCTCACTCTTCATCCTTCCCTATTTCCTGCGGGAACTCACCAGGAACGAACCCAGCTAGAAGCCAGAAGGCAGGGAAATCTGAGTGACAGTCATTCTCCGCAGGAAACAGCAAGGTGGGGGAGGGGGGGACGATCTGGAAAGGAAATGAAGATATCTGGCCCATATACCATCCTGAATTTCCTTTTTTTTTTTTTTTTTTTTTTTTTTGCGGTACACGGGCCTCTCACTGTTGTGGCCTCTCCCGTTGCGGAGCACAGGCTCCGGATGTGCAGGCTCAGCAGCCATGGCTCATGGGCCCAGCCGCTCCGTGGCATGTGGGATCTTCCCAGACAGGGGCACGAACCCGTGTCCCCTGCATCGGCAGGCAGACTCTCAACCACTGCGCCACCAGGGAAGCCCCTTATCTTTTGAACAGATACAACATCCTGTGCTCCTCTTGTCTTAAGACGTTTCATCCTTTCATAATCATGTAGAATTTTAGTAATTGGGTTTTGAAGTAATCCATTGATTATGGAAACGAAGAAAGGCTCAGGAGACATCTTTGGTACCAAGGTAAACACCTGTAGATTCAAGTCACAAGAAACCAAAAAGCTCTGAAGAGTATAGGAAGAGACTGTTGAGTGCAAACCCTTCTGAACTTGAAGTAGAGAACTCAGAAGTAAGCTGACTTTATCTTGGAAAAAAACCATAGTTGTCTTCGTAATGGAAGGGTGATGTAACTGGGAGAGAATTATAAAATGTTGCAGTTAGTGAAGAAGCAGGAGTTTGGAGTTCAAGGGTCTCTGGTTATTATTTCTCTCCTTTTGCTTGTATGTTTTGGTCAAAATGAGCTAGGTAAGAGACATCCATAACTCACTTTTTGCAAACATAATCATAACATCACTGGCTCATAAGTGTAAGAGAACAAACCTGATGCCACATTTTATACATTGCCACAGTAACACAGGACTCATTAGAAATGAATCTGGGGCCTTCCCTGGTGGTCCAGTGGTTAAAACTCTGCACTCCCAATGCAGGGGGCCTGGGTTCAATCTCTGGTCAGGGAAATAAATCCCACATGTCGCAACTACAAAAAAAGATCCCACATGCTGCAACTAAAGATCCCGCATGCTGAAACTAGAAAAAGATCCCATATGCCACAATTAAGACCCGGCGCAGCCAAATAAAATAAATAAATAAATATTTTTTTTAAAAAAAAAGAAATGGGGGCTTCCCTGGTGGTGCAGTGGTTGAGAGTCTGCCTGCCGATGCAGGGGACACGGGTTCATGCCCCGGTCCGGGAGGATCCCATATGCCGCGGAGCGGCTAGGCCCATGAGCCATGGCCGCTGAGCCTGTGTGTCCGGAGCCTGTGCTCTGCAACGGGAGAGGCCACAACAGTGAGAGGCCCGCGTACCGCAAAAAAATAAATAGATAAAAAAGAAATGAATCTGGGTGCTAGTAACAAGTTCATTCTAAAATTGCTCTGAAAATACTAATAGCTGTGTATGCAACTGTTTTTCTTAGTTGCTTTAAACGTGTGATTAGACTTAATTGGTAAGTCATGTAAAGTGAATGCAAGAATAATCATTTATGATTTTCAGAGATTTAAAAATTAAGCAAGATGGCTATCAGTGCCCTGACAACTTCATATCACACACAGAAACATGAACTTCATTAGGTGAAACAGCTTTATGCCCCAGGATTCTTGTTGCTTTTGCTCTGCCTGACTGTTCACTACCTGCCCCTTGCAATGGAGTAAACTACTCATTAATTTTGTATATTTGGTTTGTGACATTTTCCATTCTCAAAATCCTTGGGCTGAATTACACAACACAATGGAAACAACTATAGAACAAAACAAAAATACACCACATGTGGTTTGCTAACCAGAATCCTGTCAAACAAAATTGGATACTGCATTCCCATGGTTTCCTTTCAATAGTAAAAAGAAAATGTATGCTCAGAAGCACCATTTCTGTAAATTGCTGAAAAATCTTCATATTAGTGTAGCCTAGAAAATATTTTGGTAGCAAAAAAAAGCTTCAAGGAAACCAAGTAATACATTCCTTTCTTCTAACACAAAAGAAGAATGTACTTTATAAGCACATGGGGCAGAAATGATAACAACAGGTCCATTTATCTCACTCAGTAATAAATCCCACTTAGGGAGAAGGTATTTTAACAAGTAAGTGTTTTATCCTACCTTGCTAAATAAAAATTTTAAAATATCACACATCACACATAGTGAGTAAGGAAAGAGATAGAGTGCATAGCAAAGAGAAAAGAACAGGACCTGGCCCTTTGAGAATTAACCTCCTAAAATCAATACATAATGGATGAGATTAACCGTCTCTAGGAGCCTCCTAACAAGAAAGGATGTCACCTAGGACAAAATTCGAAGACCAAAGCCTACAAATCTAATTACGCCTAATAGGACTTGAAAGATGGTGTTAATTTAATTCGTGGAAGGAAAACTACATAGAAAGAAAAAGAAAACAAAGTCATTTGTGACTAAGAGGATCCCACATAAAGTCTTAGAAAATGGATCCAGGAAGTATTTTGCCAGGGCTTATCCAGGATTCTCCAAAGCAGTGACAACCTGTATCTGGAGGTCTCTATTTAGAGAGAATCTTGATCATCAGGCATTGCCACAGCCTGCAGAATGTATACCAAAGCTACTTTCTGATGACCTCTTCAGTTGTCCACATTCCCATACTCAGGGAAGGAAGCATTCTGATAGGCTACAAAGGAAGAAAATATCTCCAATTATGAATTTAAAAACTGGAATTTAGAGATCCGTGCCAGTTACTCACCTGTCCCCAACTAGCAGATCAACTTTGAGAGCGCTCACAAAACTATTTCTGGGTCCCAACACTGGAGACCTGACCTCGTTTTGTTTAATTATTTTATTGAAGTATAGCTGATTTACAATGTTGTGTTAATTTCTGCTGTATAGCAAAGTGATTCAGTTATACATATATATACATTCTTTTTCATATTCTTTTCCATTATGGTTTATTATAGGCTATTGAATATAGTTCCCTATGCTATATAGTAGGACCTTGTTTATCCGTGTTAAAAAGTTTTTCTTTAACCCTTGCACCACATTTACCTCACAAAAACCTTACTTCTTTTTCCTTAAAACACACTTCAATTATTCTTTTTATGATAAAAATAATACAATTCAGTGGCAAAAACCTGAAAAGAACAAAGGAAGATTTTTAAATAATCCAACAGATCACTATTGATATTACAGTGTTATTATCTATCCAGTATTTTAAAATTTTACTTAAATTCTTGCCTTTACATTAAAATACAAAATAAACTGAAAGAAAAAAGGTACATAAAACCTATTCCTAGTGTACCACTCCCAGATGTTGTGCATCCACCTTCCTCTACCATAGCTGTAATTACAATCCCAACTTTACTTTCATTCTTACTGTTTTCCAAATTAATACCAATTTTCAACAAAAGTCAGTATTGCAAATTTTTGCCCATCAATGGGTTTGCAATAAATATTCACGTGGTTTTTAAATAATGTTGACTTTAGACAACTGTGAAATGAGTCCACACAAGAAGGCCCTCACTTCTGACACCAGTGGCAAGTCTGAGGGTTCTGGAAACCACCTCAAGTTTGATAAATCTCTAGAAAGACTCAGAACTAACTGAAAGCTGTTATACTCATGATCATGGTTTATTTCAGGGAAATGATACAGATTAAAATCAGCCAAGGGAAGAAGCACACAGGACAGAATCCAGGGAAAAACACTCTCTCCACGGAGTCAGGGCAGTGTTACTTGCCCAGTACTAACTGATGTGTGGCAATAGGCGTGGAATATTATATTGCCATCCAAAGAAGCTCACCCAAGCCTTGGTGTCTAGAGGCTTTACTGGAGTTCCATCACATAGGAATGGTAGACTTCCCACAAGATGATCTCAAGCTCTACCGCTTCAGAGGTCAGGCTTCATGAACCAAAGCCCCACCCTAATCATACTGTGATCACCTGGCTTAGTCTGTGGTCTTTACTCTAAATCACACTGGTTTAGCCAGCTCCCACCCCAAATGACAATGTTAGACTATCAGACACAAGGCTCCTAGGCAAACAAAGACACTTTAATCAGGAATGACATTCCTAGAGCTTAAAGATTAACTCCCAGAAGCAGAGGGCAAAAGTCAGGCCTCCTTGAGGGAAAGGTTAACTCTTTACTACACACCTGATTCTGATTAAAGTTGAGTGTCTTTCACAAATTTATTGACCATTTGATTTTCCATCTCTTTGTAGTATCTCTTTTACATATTTTTAAATTTAGATAAACTGTCTTTTTTCTTATTGAATTTTAGAAGTCTTTATACATAGTGGATATGACTTCTTAGTTAAATATGTATGGCAAACGTCTCTGGCTTGCCATGCCTTTTTCTTTGTCTTTATGACATATTTTTTAAAACAGAAATTCTGAATATTAATGCAGTTGGAATTATCACGTTTTCATTTAAGTTTTCATTCTGTGTCTGAATTAAATCTTTCCCTGTCCCTAAGGTCATGAGAATATTCCCTCTGTTATCTTCTAAAATGTTTATAGTTTTGTTTTTCATATTTAGATTAATAATACACCTGCAACTGGTTTGTTTCTATACAATGTGCACTACGGATCCAATTTTTGCTCATATAGATAACCAATTTTGCCAGAACCATATATTGTAAAAATCTACCTGCCCTCATTTGTTACAGATATAACCAAGTAAGTCTCTATTTATGTCTGTTTTCAAGCTTTCCATTCTGTCCTATGGGTGTATTTGTCTATTCTTGTGCCAATATCATACCATTTTAATTACAACTGTAGCTTTATAATGAATCTGGATATCTGCTGCAGCAAATCCTACCACATTGTTCTTCCAATTCAAGAGAGTTCCTCTGCACTTTTATTTAAACCTTACAATCAGCTTACCAAATACTATCACCCCCCCCAAAAAAAAATCAATATCTTGAGTGGATTTTAATGATTCTCTGGCTCAGGGGGAGTGAAATGGATATCAATACAATATTATGTCTCCCTATCCATGGATAATATTTTTACAATCCATTTATTAATATTTTCACTTTTTGTAGATAATTTGTATTAGGTTTTTAAATTTTTCTCTTAAAAAGAAAAAGCATTAACGCTTTCTCCTTTTAACCTCACAGATATTGTTATATTGCTTTTTGGAGTTAATGTTTCTTCAGATTTATCCACAGATTTACCATTTTACTTGCTGTTCATATATGTTTGGAAACTCATAATTTCTATCAAGTATCACTAACTTCTGTATATATATAAGCTTCAGAATTTTTATTTTTGAAGGTCTATTGGTAACAAACTCTGTTTTTATATTTCTGTCTTTATTTTGCTCACATTCTTGAAGGATATTTTTTCTTGGTACATAATTGTAGGTTGGCACGTATTTTCATTCAGCACATAAAAGATATAAAGAAAATACTTGTTTCTTGTGAAAATTTAAAAGCATAGAGATGAAAGTTTTTAAAAGGCCCCAAATCAAACTGCCCAGCCATCATTACTATTAACATTTTAGGGTTTACCTACCCAAACTTTTCAGGCATAGACAGGTAATTCATTTACAGAAGTTAGATCTTAGTTTCTGAAAACTGAATTTTTTTACTTGACAGTATATTGTTACTTTTCTTTGCATAGTGTAATTTTTAAGAGTCTAGGTTTTGGAGTCAGCCACCTAGGTTCAAACCTGACTCAACTACATACTAATTGTTTAACCTTGGCACTTACTTAGCCTCAGTACCTGAGTTTCTTCATAGGTAATCCAGCTGAGACTTCTGTTGTCTACTTGCACAACTCAAAGTGTATCATCCTAGCCAAGCTAAAATCACTTTCACACCTTATATGACTTCTCCTTTACCTCAAATACAACTCAGACACAAATACTAAATAAATATTAAAAGTTGACTACATTATTTCCCTAATCTCTTTGATTTGCCCTATCCTTTGGATCAATGCTAAATTCCTATTCACATGCCTGAGCATCTTTATAAACTTTACAAATGCTCATCAGTATTTTCAGTTCTCCTCTCCCTTCCTGACACACAGATTGATAGAGGTGCTGGGAGGGTCTTGAACACATCTAATCAGTTTTTTTCTAGTAACAGTGGTCCCAATATTTAAAGAGGCCTCTTAGATTCTGCCTTTGTCTTTGCTACTCCTGGCTAAATATCTCTAGTTTCTTCACTTATTTCACAAGAGAAGTAATTCCCCATTACTTTGCACATTGGTTGTTACCTTATGACCATTTAATTTTGTTTACAACCCTTTTAAAGTATAGCACTAAGCGCTGACTACAGTACTCTAAGTATTTATAAACTGTGGGTCTGAGGGAGAAACATAAGCATTTATTAGAAGGATGGTCCAAAATATATAAAAGTAAAACAAACTACAGCAATAAATTTTTATTGTGAGCAAAGATTCTAGTGCTGTGGGAAAAAGGAAGAAAGCAAAGTTTAACAAAACTCTGTATAGCTTTATAAATAAGGAACAAAAAAAATCAAATATAAAGGGAGTGATCAGATATTAATTAGAAGGTCTGCCATGGGGACGGGCATTTTTGGGATGGAGGGGAGTAATAGTCCAGAGAGCTAAACTCCACCCAAAGGAGTTTAGATGATGCTCCAGAGAGCTAAACTCTGCCCAAAGGGTGAAATTTAAAAGGAAATCTATAATAGCTTAATATTTAGACCAAACTTAATTTTAACTGATGCTTTTCATCAGTGTAAATAGCTGCCTCTGAGGAGATAAAGTAACTGTTAGCTTTATTTTGAAGTCTTTCATAAACCTTTCAATAAAAATAAGGCACTCACCTTCTCTGGCTTCCCCTGGGTCTTCATTCACACCTTGATTATTCTATTGTCTCTCTGTGATGGATTGCATAAAATCTGCTCATCTAAGGATAGAAACCTGTGGTTTTTTAAATCTTGGTACCATCCCTGGTGTCTGACACACTGCTTGACACAAGACAGGCCCTCTGTGACTCTTTGTTGAATGAATGAGTGAATGAATGCTTTAGAAAATATTCATTTATTTGAAAGAAGGCATAAAGCAAATCATCTCCCAGTTTCTTTACAACTCCAAAAAGCCAGGCATCCATAAAGTTATGTTCAGTTTTCAAAGGTACAAAGAGTTTGGAAAGGACTGATGGCAGATGGTCTTTTCAAGAATGTGGAAGTATCAGTAAGTCAACTTTATCTGAAAAATAATTTAGGCGTATAAAAAAAAATAGAGCCACGGCCAGTGTCTTTGATATATCAGGATTTATCAGGATTATACATTTGAATGTAAAAAAAACAATCTTTGGGGTACAAAATCATGGGCTTCAAAATCATGAAATATTCCTTTCTCTCATGGGTAAGATAATTATGTAAGAGAACATCGTGATTTGAACATATTTAAATGTAGCCAATATCTTCGATTTTCTCATTTATAAAATATATATATACATATACGCATAGAGAGTTCTATATACACATAAATTAAATTCATATAGAAATAGATTTGCCTGAGAAAAATTTAATCACACAATATGAATACATAATAAAATCTGAAGAAGTATAAATAATTTCAAACCCACCACATACATATGTGTGCATTTATTTTTTGGAAACAACTCTTCTTACAGATAATTAGCTAAACTTTTCTAACCAGAGATTCACAGATTGGTTTTTAAATACAAAGCCATGGCTAGAGAGCCCTTCAAGTCCTGGTCCCTGTGTACCCTTCAGATCTCCTCTTCTACACATTGTTCCCATCTCACTACACTCTACCCACACTGACCTTCTTTTCCTCCCTCAAACATGCCAGGCTTGTGTGTCTCTCTGTACCTCTTGTCTGGAAAGCTTTCAACCCACATCTTTGCTTGGCTGTGCTGTTGACAGACAATTCTCCATGGGTTTCTCACAGTTATGTACATTCATGACTATTTTTTCAAGGATATTTATAAACTGTCTCCCTCCAGGGCAAAGAACAGGTTTATTTACTGTCCAGTATACTGAAGATAATGTCTCCCCCTGGGGAGTTTGGGCAGGCTGGGTTGCAGTCCATTGTAAAAGACTGAAGTGGTCTAAGCTGTGGTTCCTCAGCTGAAATGTAAGCTCACAGCCTGTGTAGCACCCACTGGAGCCCCTCTGCTTCCCCAGCAGGACTCAGGAGTCAAAGAGGACAGACACAAACATGCAATTTATGCTGCTTGTTCTGGTATGAGTAATAAAGTCCTTGTCTCTGACCCATGAGAGTTCCCTTCCTGCACCACGTACTATAAAATTGTGACTTCCCTGAAAAAAACAAGCTACTTGGTGTTCCAGAAAGCTACTTCCAACTCATAACAGGTAATCCATTTATTTGACAACATTCATTGAACATCTTCATGAATGAGGTATACTATACCAGACTGGTAGAAAACAGTAAATTGGAACACAATCCTAGCCTCAAGGTGAAGAGACAGACAAGCAAAAAAATTACTAAACAGTGTGATGCACACATTTATAGAGTTATGAACAAGATAGTGAGGACCACAGAGAAGCAGATTAGGTTAAATGTAAGCAAATCAAAGTGGAGCTGGCTACCCAGGAACGGAAAGATAAGCATTCCAGCAGAGACAGACAGTAGCAAAGAATTTTGAGAGGGCATGGAGAGTTTGGCAAATGGTGTGACTGAATTAGAGGGTGCTTTAGGTATGGAATTAGAGCTTGATCAGGACTGCACTTTTCTCATGTTGAAGATGATGAATTATGCCATGTCTCTCCCTCAGAAATCTATTATTTGGGAGGGAAAATTTGATTTAGTTTCATAACACTGCTAGAAAATCCTGGAGAAAAAAAATAGTGGCATATTTGGATGTTTACACATTAAACTCTCTCAACTCATGAATTTGGCAGAGTTCACATTTTCTTTTGACTATTTATTTATTTTAATTTTTGAATTTTATTTATTTTTTTATACAGCAGGTTCTCATTAGTCATCAATTTTATACACATCAGTGTATACATGTCAATCCCAATCGCCCAATTCATCACACCACCACCACCACCCCCCTGCCACTTTCCCCACTTGGTGTCCATACGTTTGTTCTCTACATCTGTGTCTCATTTTCTGCCCTGCAAACCGGTTCATCTGTACCATTTTTCTAGGTTCCACATATATGCATTAATATATGATATTTGTTTTTCTTCTTCTGACTTACTTCACTCTGTATGACAGTCTCCAGATCCATCCACGTCTCTACAAATGACCCAATTCCGTTCCTTTTTATGGCTGAGTAATATTCCATTGTATATATGTACCACATTTTCTTTATCCATTTGTCTGTCAATGGACATTTAGGTTGCTTCCATGACCTGGCTATTGTAAATAGTGCTGCAATGAACATTGGGGTGCATGTTTGACTCTTTATTACCTCTTAGGCATTTGTTAAACTATAGTAACTACTGTGGATTGAATCATGTCTCCCCAGAATTCATATGTTGAAAACCTAAACCCCAATGTGATTTTAGAGATAGGTCTTTTAAAGAGGTTATTAAAAGATTGAGTGAGGTCATAAGGGTGTGGCACTAATCCAATAGGACTGGTGTCCTTATAAGAAGAGGAAGTGTACATAGAGAAAAGGCAATGTGAGGACACAGCAAGAAGGCAGCCGTATGTAAGCCAAGGAGAGAGGAAGACTTCAGGAGAAACTAAACCTACCAACAACTTGATCTTGGATTTCCAATATCAGAACTGTGAGAAATTCACTTCTTAAGACATCCAATCTGTAGTATTTTGTTATGACAGCTCTAGCAAACTAACACAGTAACCCATATAATGAAGACTAAGTTGCTTTTTAAATGTAATTCAGTTTTGGTCAGAGAATGTATACCAGGAAGTGAAAATGGATTTTCATTTATATGAAATTTAATTCAACAGTTATTAAGCACCTGGTTCTAGGAATTATGTTAGAACTTGAAACAACTGCCAATTTAAAAATAATTTATAGTTTACAATATAGTATTTCTGTAACTATCTTCTCACAATTATCTGTAAAGAATTATAGCGTCACATTAAAGATTTTTTAAAATTAAGTCTTAGAGAAGTCAAAGAATGTAGCAAGATCATTAATTTTGGTATGGAAAAGCCAGACCCAAATTCTGGCCCTCTTTAAAAAAACAACCAATCAAACACAAACTCTTACCACCATTCTCGAGTTCAGTATACCTCACACCAATTAAGGATTTTGTTTTCAAAGGAAAGAGCTAGATTTTAGTCAAGTTTCAGGCTCTAGTCCAAATGTTTACAAGACCAAGCATGTAATATAAATAAGTGGAATACTCAATGGTGAAAAGCTGAAAGCTTGTCCTCTAAAATCAGAAACAAGAGAAGGATGCCCATTCCTGTCACTTTTATTCAACATAGTACTGGAAGTCCTAGCCACAGCAATCAGACAAGAAAAAGAAATAAAAGGCATCCAAAAAGATGTAAAACAATCACTATTTGCAGATGACATGATACTATATATAGAAAAATCCTAAAGTCTCCACCAAAAAAACTATTAGAATAAATGAATTCAGTAAAGTTGTAGGATACAAGCTTAATATACAGAAATATCTTGCTTTTCTACACACTAATAATGAACTATCAGAAAGACAATTCAAGAATACAAGCCTATTTACAACTGCATCAAAAAGAATAAAACATCTAGGAATAAATTTAATTAAGAAAGTGAAAGACCTATACTCTGAAAACTATAAGACATTGATAAAGAAAACTAAAGACAATACAAATAAAGATATCCCATGTTCATGGACTGAAAAAATTAATATTTTTAAATATCCATATTACCCAAAGCAATCTACAGACTCAATGCAAGCCTAATCAAAATACTCATGACATTTTCCACAAAACTACAGCAAATAATTCTCAAATTTATATGGAACCACAAAAGACCCCAAATAGCCAGAGCAATCTTGAGAAAAAAGAACAAAGCTGGAGGTATAACCCTTCCAGACTTCAAACTATACTATAAAGTTATAGTAATCAAAACAGTATGAGACCGGCACAAAAACAAAGATCAATGGAACAAATAGAGAGCTCAGAAATAAACCCACACACCTATGGCCAATTAATCTATGACAAAAGAGGCAAGAATTTACAATGGAGAAAAGACCGTCTCTTCTATAAGTGCTGCTGGGAAAACTGGGCAGCTACATGTAAAAGAATGAAATTAAGAACATTTTCTCTCACCATATACAAAAATAAGCCCCAAATGGATTAAAGACCTAAATGTAAGACCAGAAAGCATAAAACCCACAGAAGAAAACACAGGCAGAACACTCTTTTACATAAAGCAATATTTTGGTGGGTCTGTCTCCTAAGGCAAAGGAAACAAAAGCATAATTAAATGAAGGAGACCTAATTAAACTTAAAATCTTTTGCACAGCAAAGGAAACCATTGACAAAACCAAAAAAAATCCTAGTGAATGGGAGAAGATATTTACAAATAATATGATCACTAAGGGGTTAATATCCAATATATATAAACAGCCCACACAACTTAATATCAAAAAACAAACAATCCAATTTAAAAGTGGGCAGAAGACCTGAATAGACATTTTTCCAAAGAAGATATACAGATGACCAAAAGGTACATGAAAATATGTTCAACATCACTAATCATCAGAGAAATACAAATCAAAACCCCAATGAGATATCATTTCACACCTGTCAGAATGGCTATCATCAAAAAGTCTACAAATAACAAATATTGGTGAGCATGTAGAGAAAAGGTTGATGGGATTGTAAATTTGTGCAACCACTATGGAAAACAGTATGGAGGTTCCTCAAAAAACTAAAACAGAACTACCATATGATCCAGCAATTCCACTCCTGGGTATATACCCAAAAAAACCAAAAACACTAATTTGAAAAGATATATGCACCTCAATGCTCACAGCAGCATTATTTACAATAGCCAGGAAATAGAAGCAACCTAAATGTCATCCATCAACAGACGAATGGAAAAAGAAGATGTGGTATATATATATATAATGAAATTACTCAGCCACAAAAAAGAATGAAATTTGCAACAACATGGATGGACCTATAGGGTATTATGCTTAGTGAAATGTCAGGACATTTCAAGGACAAATACTGTACATTATCACTTATATGTGGAATTTAAAAAATAAAACAAACGAATATAACAAAACAGAAACCGACTCAGATGTAGAGAACAAACTAGTGGTTACAAGTGAGGAGAGGGAAGCGGAGAGGAGCAAGATAGGGGCAGGGGAGTAAGAGGCACAAACTACAATGTACAAAATGAATAAGCTGAAAGGATATGTTATACAGCACAGGGAATGTGGCCAATATCTTATAGTAACTTTAAATGAAGTATAATCTATAAAAATTTTGAATCACTATGCTGTACACTGGACACAAATATAATATTGTAAATCAACTATACTTCAACTTTTAAAAATGAGTGGAAAAGTCTAGATGTAACATAACAGGAGGTGATGTAATCTGTGGTTGAATTGGAGGCTACATGCATAGTCAGAATGCTTTCTTTACAAACTGGGTTTTAAACATTGTGCCAGCAAACAAATCATAACCCGAATGTAAATTCAGGCCTCAAGATGACAATTTGTGCATCTTTCAATAGGGTTAAACTCAAAGATCATTTTCTTGCTATTCTGTTCTATAATGACAAAGCTAAACTTTTTTTTTTTTTTTTTTTTTTTGCGGTACGCGGGCCTCTCCCTGCTGTGGCCTCTCTCGTTGCGAAGCACAGGCTCTGGACGCGCAGGCTCAGCGGCCATGGCTCACGGGCCTAGCCACTCCGTGGCATGTGGGATCTTCCCAGACCGGGGCACGAACCCGTGTCCCTTGCATCGGCAGGCGGACTCTCAACCACTACGCCACCAGAGAAGCCTGACAAAGCTAAACTTTTATAAATTTATTCTATTTTGTGAAATAGGCAAACAGAACATATGTTTTATTTGTTTCCGTGATTTTATTTATTGTTTGCTTAATACACTCCTGCACTTCTCTGCATGTGAGAAATCACAAGGTTTTCAGATAACTAACCTAAAATCTGTAAAGAAATCTAGATTTATTGCCATGCACTCTAGTCTTCTCCTGTAATAAAATATTATTTCCTCCTAAAAACACCATGACAGATATTTTTGAGGAAAAGTTCAACTATATCCCAATTTCAAAAAATTTCTTGTGTGATATTTATTTGCTGTCCACTGGCCTTGACCCATCTCTATTCCCACCCAACTTATTAGAGTTCATCAGTGTTTTAGCACTGTTTTTACATTTGCACTTATATTTACATTTTCTTTATGAAACAGACTGTTAAAAATGAAATGAAGAGCAAAGCAGAAGAATAAGTTTACTAACAAAATTTTAGAGGATTTTTAACCTTACACCTAATTTAATTCTTTAAAACATGTTACAAAATTTGATCAAAATATGTGGAGGTAACTTAAACTAGGCGAGTTCTGAAATAACCGTAATCACTCATTCATTCAAAAAATATTTTAGTGCCTTGTGGAAGCACACTAGCCCTGGAGGTAAATTTCTTACCCTTAAATATCTGGTCTATCAATTATTACGTATCGGTTGGTAAATGCTAGGAATGTACTGGAAACAGACAGGAGGGGTGTGTAAATTATAATGGGAGGTCAAGCCTACCAGAAGCGATATATGAACTGAGCTTCGAAGAATGAACAGACATTAGCTAGTTAACAAGGAAAAGACATTCCAGGTAGAGAAAATAGCATATTAGAATGAGGGAAGGAAATGTGAAGTGGCATTATACATTCAGGGATTCCTTAGGACTCAGTATGTCTGGGGGAGAATGTATGCGACAATAAAAAACTGAAGGTAACGTTACAGACATGCACAGGAATCACATCATCAGAGACTATGTTTGAACTTTATCTTGGAAGGTTCTAATCATGCTGTAATTTCTTTTCATCAAATTTCATCAGATTTTAGAAGCTTCTCTGTGAAGTAGGGTAGAGGCTAGGTTAGACTCAGTTCTGACAGTGCAGAGAGATGCCAACTACCAAGCTGGTTAAGAGCCTGGACACTAATGCATTTACTGATCCAACATGAAATCCTGGGTTTGCCATTTACTTGACAAACTTACTTGTGTGATCTTGGACCAAGTACATAACTTCTTTGAGGCTCAGCTTTTTTATTTTGGACAACAGAAATAGTAATAGTACCTACACCATAAGGTTATCATGAAACTTAAAGGAAATAATACATGTTTTCCAAATACAGTTCTTGTTCACTAAATATCATTGTTATTATGAGAGTATTATTAATAATGTGAGCAGCAGGAAGGCAATGGCAGTGGGGATGGAACGAGATTAAGAACGTAGAATCAAAATGGCTTGGTGACCCTCTGGATTTGGTTGAATGGGGTTCAGGATTACCATCAGTGTTCTCTCTTGGGTAGTTGGTACATCTCCACGTCATTCACCAAGACAGGGAATACAAAGAAATGAGCAAGTTTAGAAGAAGATAATAAATTCAGTTTGGGATATGAGAAATTTGAGACACCAGAGGGATGATCATATGTAGATATTCAGAAAGCAGCTGGATGGAGGTCTGCTGTTCTAGATTGCAGACATAAATATAGGCTCAGCATCAAGTAGCAAGTCATTAGGAGCATGAGTATTCCAAATGAGGCCACACAGGAAGAGTACATGTATTCAAAGGAGCATAATGCCAGGGACAGAGGCCACAAGAATACAGACACTTAAAAGGATGATTTTTGTAAAAGATACAAAGAATACTAAAAAGGAATTATGAAACAAGTACTATTTTAAAAAACAGTTACACAGAGAGTTTCAATGAATTAGTAGTAAAATTTGCCAGCTGTCACAGAATGATCTGGTAAGAAAAGGATGAACACAAATGAACTGCCTTTGGCAGTGTGGAGGTGACTGATGATCTCCTTAGTGGGAAATAAATTGGTTTACAATATCCATTCTCACATTTGCTCCTCTATAAATTGAAAATTAAAAGTCCTATCTTACAAGTATTTCCCAAGGATTAGAATTTAACAATATATAAATCCGAACTCCTGAGAGACAGTTATTATACAAACAAAATAAACAAATGTATATTTACATCATTTAACAGCATTATTTATTTACTTCTAATTCACAGCCACCTTCCCAAAAGCATTATAAAAATGCCCCCATATTTTTCAAGGTGCAATTAAGCTTTAGCTTCGAGGTAGTTCTTTTAAAATTAGGAATGAGAGAAGCTTATATTTAGCCCATAAACCACGATCACTGGTAAGGAAAATCATTTAAAAGCACTAATTTGACTCAACACAAAAAAGGCACCTTAACACAATACCATATTTTAAGCACAGTCTGTGAAGAATTGTGAGAAATTGACTATTGATGACTTCACGTGTGGAACTGGAAAATCTCCCACTGTGTCATCAGGAAACACATGCAGATTGATTTCCATTATCCCACTATTCAGCATGTACAAAAAGGATACACAGAAAATAACAAGAGTAAGACTCCAATTACAAGTAAGATTTTTAAGCTTTTCTCTGTATCCTACCCACATATGTATACCTCTTTTAAATATTCCTCATGACTAAGTAGGAAGTATGTATAAGGCACTTCTACTACACACCAAAGTATAATGTTGGCCTTAAGAAAAAGTACTTGTGTGACTGTTTGAGTTGTGAACTGAATTACTGTTCTTTTCATGGAACAAATAGTAACAAGAGTTATTCTGACTTCAGTATCTGGCAGACATCTTCTCAAAAGTGAACCAAGTAAACCTTCACTTCAAGAAAAACAGGAGCCCCGCCCCCACGGGCCCACCCGGAGGCTTAAACTGCAACCCCGCGGCTCGAGAGGGCGTTGATGCCCGCGCCAACACCAGGCCGCGCGTGGGCTCCAGAGCGCGGCATGGAGGGCCCGGCCTAGCTGGGGCCCATGGCCCTATGTCTTCTGGCTGTGACGCCGGTCCTGCGCACGATGCGGGGCTGCAGCCGCCGGGCCGCAGCCGCCGGGCCGTGGGTGCCCGAGGGGCCGGGAGGCGAGCCAGGACCCACAGGCGGGTGTGGGCATCCTGTCTGCAGCCAGCGTCCCCGAGGCCACGCTCAGGCCATGAACACTCGGTGAAGCTGCGCCCGGACAGCACGGCCGACTCCTTCTCATGCTCTGAGGACCTGTGCGCGCTGCAGGACTCGGTGCCTCTGCCCTCCTTGCGGGCTTCCCTGAGGGAGGGCCTGCTGGACTGAACGCCAACCGCCTCCGCGGGGTAGACTGGGCGCCGCTCCTGAGCACCCTCTGCCCCTGATCTGTATCCAGAGCTTCTTCCAGCCATGGCTTGTCGAGACAGTGTTTGGAATGAACAGACCCAGGGACGCTCCTTGCTCCAGCCCCCAACCACCCTCCAACCTTTCTTCCTGTCGCAACCTTTGGAATCAGCCACTCAGCTATCCTCAGCCTCCAGGACAGAACAACACCGTTTTTTGAGCTTAGCTCCTTATCACTGATCAACCACGAGTTGCCAGGTTCGTCAGAATTATTCCATTGAAGTGGAGGCCGCCATCCACCGCCTGTTCAACATGCATCTGGGGACACTTACCTCTCTCTGAGCTTCTATTTTGACAGCAACAATGGGACTCTGGACAGTGTGGGCCACATTTTTCGCCAACTGTCTGAGGAGAAGTGTGAGGGCGCCCAGCGTCTCTTGAAAATGCAAAACCAGTGCTGTGGCCGCACCCTCTTCCAGGATGCGCGGAAGCCTTCTCAAGATAAGTGGGGTAAAACCCAGGATGCTGTGGAAGCCGCCATTCTTAAGGAGAAGAGCCTGCACCAGGCACTATCAGATCTGTGCGCCCTGGGTTCCGCCCGCGCGGACTCCCACCTCTGTGACTTCCTGGAGGAGCAGGTGAAACTCATCAAGAAGATGGGCGACCACCTGACCAACCTCTGCAGGCTGGCTGGTCCGCAGGCTGTGCTGGGCAAGTCTCTCTTTGAAAGGCTCACCCTCGAGCACAAACAGGAGTCTCTGAAGTCCAGCGGCCTCTGAGGAGCCCCTTTGGCATCAGAACTTCTGCCTGAAGCCCTGCTCTGCAGCTACTAGGCAGCTTTGTAACCGCCCTGGAGCCCTCTCCCAAGCCTTGGACCAAATGGAAACAATAACGCTTTTTGCAGAAGGAAAAGAAAAAGCCTATTTGAAACACAAACAGAATAAAGAGGAAAAAAAAGAAATATATATATATATGTGTGTATATATATATTCATGTCTTTTTTTTCCTTTTTTTAAAAATTTATTTTACTGAAGTATAGTTGATATACAATGTTGTGTTAGTTTATGCTGTACAACAAAGTGATTCACTTATACATATATATAATTTTTCATATTCTTTTCCGTTATGGTTAATTACCAGACATTGAATATAGTTCCCTGTACTATACAGTAGGTCCTTGTTGTTTATCCATCATATATATAATAGGTTACCTCTGCTAATCCCAAACTCCTAATCCATCACTCCCCCACCTCCCCCTTCCCCTCGGGAAGCACAAGTTTGTGTGCTATGTCTGTGAGTCTGTTTCTGTTTCATGGATAAGTTCATTTGTATCATATTTTAGATTCCACATATAAGTGATATCATATGGTATTTCTCCTTCTCACTTACTTCATTTAGTATAATAGTCTCTAGGTCCAGCCATGTTGCTGCAAATGGCATTATTTCATTCTTTTTTATAGCTGAGTAGTATTCCATTATATATATATCACATCTTCTTTATCCATTCATCTGTCAGTGGACATTTAGGTTGTTTTCATGTCTTGGCTATTATAAATAGAGCTGCTGTGAACATAGGGGTGCATGTATGTTTTCGAATTATAGTTTTGTCCAGATATATGCCCAGGAGTAAGATTGCTGGATCATATGGTAGCTCTATTTTTAGTTTTTTGAGGAACTGCCATAGTGTTTTCCATAGTGGTTGCACCAATTTACATCCCTACCAACAGTGTAGAAGTAAGTCAGAAAGAGAGAGACAAATACCGTATGTTAACACATATATATGGAATTTAAGAAAAAAAATGTCATGAAGAACCTAGGGGTAAAACAGGAATAAAGACACAGACTTACTAGAGAACAGACTTGAGGATATGGGGAGGGGGAAGGGTAAACTGTGACAAAGCGTGAGAGAGGCATGGACATATATTCATGTTCTTTTAACATATGAATTGCCCCACTTTATCTGTGTGAAATAAGTTTGTTCCCGTTATTGGGCTGCTTCTCAAGCTTTGCTGCTCATTTGAATTACCTGAAGAGCTTTTAAGAAAAACATTGGTGTCTGGGTCCCAGCCCCAGAGATTTTGATTCAGTAGGTCTAGGGAGGAGCCTGGGCACAGGGAGGTCTCAGAGTTCCCCAGGTGATTCTAATGTGCAGCAACTTTGGGAACCACCTCTTGGCTTCAATCCAGCTAGTAATCAGATATTAAATCTAAGACACATGGGCTAGTGCGTGAGCTCTAGGAAGATTCGTGACAGGGAAAATGATCCATAGTTGTGTTACTTCTCTGAAATGTATTGAAATTTCCAATTAGCATGAACAGGGGAGGGTGAATGGGTGAATGCAATAAGGTGTATCATTTACGTATTGCCCTATGTGTATGGCTAGAAGCTTTTGCAACTGAGGTCTGCCCTACTTTTCATGTTAATGGTAATGCTTGTCCTCCTAATGCAGCTGTAAACTTTATAAGCCCATAGGTAGACAGCATCACAAAATATTTACCCCTCCCCACTGGCCCACTCTCAAGCTTCTCTCCCCTTCCCCAATACACAAATGTACATCAATGCTCTTGAGACCAATATCAACATATTGACCTTCAATTCTTCTACTTTGCAGCTTCCCTCTTATCATGAGATGTCAGCATTTGGTGCAAGGACAAATGCTTGCCTCTTGGTGAGTAATGTAGGCAATGCCTCCAAGAGACAAATAGCCCTTAGGGAGGGGGAAAAAGTCTTTCAAAAAGGTTGATGCCCATAGGAGGCATTTTCAGTCATCTCAGCTTAGAGGTCAAATATCCAAAATTAAAAAGGTTAAAAAAAAGAAAAAGAAGAAAGCAAGGAAGAAAAGAAGGAAACAATTTTCTTATCTCATAGTAATAAGTCCGTTTTCCTTAAAAAAAAAAGACTTAAGCCTTAAATTCTCTTTCCTAATCAAAATGTGCTTTTCCGTCTTTAGACTATTCCTCTTATATCCTGTATTATTCATGACGTTTAATTCTTGAAATAGCACATGGCTGAAAACAGAAGCTAACCTCTTGTCCACTATGAATTAAATCTTCTTTTCCTAGGACCTGTCTACAATGTACAATTTGGGGTTTGCCAACATAATTATTTTCTCTGAAATAAGTTACAGCATTTTGCCTTTTCAATATATAGTTATACAATATATTGTTAACACAACATAGTTAATATAGTCAATATAGTAAATACAACTATAACACACGTGGTATGATGCCACTTTGGTGATTTTCTTCATCCATGTAATTCTGAAATTTGACAGTATAGTTTTCATATTCTAATGAGCTGAGTATTACCTTTGCAAGGATAGAAAAATAAAATAAATTCATAATATTCTTGTGTGGTTTGCCTCTGGGGTGGATTACCATAATGGGGGGATATTTGAGCCTTTCCTCAAGTCATTAAAAAGCCTCCAGCGAGCAACCCCTTGTCCTCTCCAGGGAGTGGGGGGAAAGGATCTTTAATCATAATAATCCTGGGGGGAGAAATCTCAGAAATGAGACATCTGCTTCTGTGCCTTGTTGTTTTGCAGAATAGCAATGATTGCTTTAGCAGCTTCTGTTGCCATGTGTGTACAATAAGTAAATGAACATAAAATTGAATGAATGCATAAAAGAAGGATAAACCCACCCAGCTTAACAAATCCACTCTCTCACCTGCTGTGCCCTGAAACATGAAAGAAAGAATCACGGGATCATAAGGATTAATAAAATAACAGTCTCTGTTAACAATAAAAAAAAAAAAAAGAAAAGAAAAAGAAAAACAACAGTATCAGGACCTCCCTGGTGGTTCAGGGGTTAACACTCCACGCTCCCAATGCAAGGGGACTGGGTTCAATCTCTGGTCAGGGACCTAGATCCCACATGCCGCAACTAAGAGTCCGCACGCAGCAACGAAGATACCGCGTGCTGCAACTAAGACCAGGCACAGCCAAGAAAAACAACAGTATTTGTTACCAATAATAAAATACAGGATTTCAAGAGAAAGTTAGATTCCTAATAATCTGACAAGATTAGTAGTGATAGTAATAAATCAATTTGGGGCATCTTATAATTAATAGATGAACATTTGGGAGACCCACATTTTTCGGGTCTCCGTGTACCAATATTTTGCAAGTGATCAATAAATTATGTCACAAAATCATGCACTGGGTAAAAGACCAATTCTAAGTACAAGATAAATCAATGAATTTTAATAAAATAGAGTACAAAATGTTCTTTAGTATGGTTTCATATTTCACAAAACAACTGATCCTATCTATGAAACAGAAAGAGAATCATGGACATAGAGAACAGACTGATAGTTGCCAAGGGGGAGGGGGTTGGGGGAGGGATGGAGTGGGAGGTTGGGGTTAGCAGATGTAAGTGTTTATATATAAAATGGATGAACAACCAGGTCCTACTATATAGCACAGGGAACTATATTCAATATCCTATAATAAACCATAATGGAAAAGAATAGAAAAAAAGAATGTGTATATATATATATATATATACACATACACAAAATATATATGTATAACTGAATCGCTTTGCTGTATAGCAGTAATTAACACAACATTGTAAATCAACTATACCTCAATAAACAATAATATAATGTTGGCCTCAAGAAAAAGTACTTGTGTGACTGTTTGAGCTGTGAGCTGAATTATTGTTCTTTTCATGGAATAAATAGTAACTATAGTTATTCTGACTTCAGAGAACAAGAATGCTCATCTTTTCATTTGAAAATGCTGCTTTTAACAATTATTCATAAGAACACACCTTCAAGCCAAGGTGGGTGGGGTGGGGATTGTGACAATATTTCATTTCATATAGTCAAATTTTAGGAAGATTTTCAAGTGCATCCCCCCAAAAATAACTACCTAAGGTCAATCACAATTACTAAAAAAGATTGAAATTTGTGCCAAATATCTGTGATGTAACAAAAGACAGAGGAAGATGGTCCAAAATTACTTCAAAACGCCAGATACTTTGAGGTATGAACTATCGGTGATATATGACTTAGGTTAACTAAGGATTTTACTAAAATTTTAACAGCTATGAGCTATATATGTTTCAAGGGACTGGAACAGGTGATGTATACCTCTTCTTTTCTAAGGGACTGAGAAAGTTAAAAGGTGAGAAGTTGATGAGAGGTTGGCTATGACAACACTTTTGAAATTAGAGATCAGTTTGTTTTAACTTCAATATCTTTCCTGATATTGGAACAAATCCCCCAGCAAGCAATTTGCAAAGCTCTAGAAAGTACAGGAGGCAGGGTAATAACCAACATGACTTGGTGGACAACAAATCATGTCAGTCCAATTGAATTCCCTTTTACCCAGTGACAGCCTTATAAATGTGGGGGAACAAATGAAGTCATATATCTTGGCTTCACAAGGCTTTGGACTGTAACGCTCAGAAGATACACAGGGTAGTAAACTATGGTTTGGAGCATAATCTTGGAGGAGTAATTAGTTATTGCTCATTTTTCAGAGATTACTCTTTGCAGTGATGTATATCAAGGAAATTACCCAGGTATATCCCTAGGAAATATTTTTATTAGTGACTTAAATATTAAAATACATGGCATTTTCATAAAATTCACATTAAAAAGCAGCATGTATAAAGAAAAATTCAAGTTATTACATTTAGAATACTTGTAAGAAGTCATTTCCATTTGGTGCCCCTTAGAGCCTATTTCTGAATCATTCGCATGGGATATAATATTCATAGAATGTGCAGGTTTTCCCATTTTCCATTCTATCTATCTCCATTGCAGTTATACTACCTAGTGAAATTCAAGATAAAGCACTGTTCTTGGATCAGTGTGAAGCTGTGGAATTGCCTTCCAGGAAAGATCATTTTCCTTTTGTTTTTACATTTCCCTTTTGTGTTATGTCTTCAAGTGCCATGCTTTTATTATGAATCGACCGTAGCTACTGTTAAGAAGGGCACCGCTCAAAATCAAGGTGGATTACATTTCAGAAATGTAAGCAGATGATCTTAAAACTGGAAACCTATTTAATACAGAATAATAAGAAAATAAAATAACAACTGACATAACCTAGATAGAGGAGAGAAAGTGTAACATTTGGTACTGGCAATTAATTTAAATGTCAAGTTGAACATAATTTGAAAATATTTCATTTAGGACACTTGTGGCTACATTCATAAAACAGTCTACCATTGTTATATGATATCAGCTTTGGACAGCAGGATTATGGTAACATAACATAAATTAAGTGGCTTTGTGAATAGATTATCTGTTTCTATAATAACTCACTAATAAAATCATCTGATTCCAGTCTTTTTGGAAGTAATATTTTAGTAACTTCAAATTTCACAATTATTAGTCTAAGTTTTCCTTTCCTCTTTTTTTTTTTTTTTTTTGTGGTACGCAGGCCTCTCACTGTTGTGGCCTCTCCCGTTGCGGAGCACAGGCTCCGGATACGCAGGCTCAGTGGCCATGGCTCACAGGTCCAGCCGCTCTGCTGCATGTGGGATCTTCCCAGACCGGGGCACGAACCCGTGTCCCCTGCATCGGCAGGCGGACTCTGAACCACTGCGCCACCAGGGAAGCCCTCCTTTCCTCTTGAATTGATTTTGGCAATATAAATAATCCAAGAACATTTCTCAATTCACCAAGAATTTCACAGTATTTTTGTTAAATTACACATAATAAAATATGGGTTCTGTTGCCATGACTTATGTAAGTAACTACACTTCTTTTTGCCTCATAATCTTCATTATTCAAATAAGCATTAAAATGGTGCTTACTTTATAGTGTTTTTTTAAAAGGCTAAAAGAGTTAAAACACACAAAACTCTTAGAACAGCAAACACAGTATGCACTTAAACTTTGTTATTATTCTTATTATTGCTATTATTATCCTTTCCTAAGATACAAATGCCTCTGCATTTATCATATCACCTTTCCTATTATTTTTCTCATTTTTTGTTGATCCATTGATTTACATTATGGTTGGTTGATTGACTGATTGATCGATTGATTTTCCCTTGAGTAGCCACAACTATGCCCAACCTTTTATTTCATCCTTTTTGGGTCATTTTTTAAAGCTGTGTCTATCTATTAGAATGCTTTCTTGGGGCTTCCCTGGTGGCGCAGTGGTTGAGAATCTGCCTGCCAATGCAGGGGACACCGGTTTGAGCCCTGGTCTGGGAAGATCCCACATGCCGTGGAGCAACTAGGCCCGTGAGCCACAACTACTGAGCCTGCACATCTGGAGCTTGTGCTCCGCAACAAGAGAGGCCATGACAGTGAGAGGCCCGCGCACCATGATGAAGAGTGGCCCCCGCTCGCCGCAACTAGAGAAAGCCCTCGCACAGAAACAAAGACCCAACACAGCCAAAACTAAATAAATAATTTTTTTTTAAAAAGTGCTTTCTCTTGCAAGTGTCAGAAAATCTAACCCACACTAGTTTAAACAAATGAGTGGGTTTAGTGGCTCATTTTTGTTCCTGAAATGTTTAGAGATAGGGGAGATTCAGGCAATGTTTGATAAGGGCTCCAGCTCCATTTCTCTGTAATTCCTTCAGCTCTACACTTGTCTCTTGGTTGGCTCCCTACTTAGACTGGCTTCCCTAGTGACTGTGAGATGTTTAGGATCACCAAACAAAGGCTCCAAAGAAAAGTATAGCAGATTGTTTCCTACAACAATCAAATAAAAGTACTCAAAGTCACTTTTATTAAACCATCCCTCAACTAGTCACCATGATCAATGGGGAAGCCATGAACTAACTGGCTCAGGCTTAAACCAATCACTGGCAAGGGAGAAAGGCCCTCCTATGAAGCCAGGAGTGGGATCAAGCCACCAAATTCGTAGAATTACTATACAGGCAGGGAGAAAGTAGTTAGCATCGATTGCCAAGCATGTGAGTGAACCATCTTCAATGTTCAAGCCCAGTCAAGCCCCTAGATGGAGTCAGCCCCAGACAACACACAGGGTGCAGAGTCTAGTCAACAATAGATCACAAGAAATAATAAAATTGTGGGTTTTTTTTTAGTTACTAAGATTTGGGAGTGGTTTGTTATACAGCAACACATAACCAAACCAGTTGTCAGTACATTTTCATGTGCACTTGAATGAGGAGACTTCTATTTGTATTCAGGGTTTGCTAATGAAGAGTGTGTACATTGTCTCTGGCCCTAATCATTGATAATTTGAGGTATGGTTGAATCATACTTCACAAATCTACAGCAGGATGACAGATTGATATGCTCAGCTTTCAACCTAAGTCCCACTATCTCTTGGAGCATTCACCGAGAGTGGTGATGTAGCTCTAAACTGGGATCATTTCCTATACCCACCTACTGGTTATCCAGTACTTAGAATAAACATGGCATATACAAAGACACAATTCTAAACCTCAGCTCCCACCTACACCACATTACTTGAAGAGACTTCATCTCCAGTAAGTCTACAAATCACTGCTGCTCTCACACATCCCAATTTCCTGTAGTCTTTTTTGAAACTTCGGTGTCTCTGACAAGATGTAGATTTTTTTTAAAGCATCAAATGGGGCATCACAGTTTTTAGTTCTGTATCTCAGAAAAATAACATTCATGCAGGAGAAAGAAGTTTTCATTTAATATAAACTTTGGGTTTTTCTACCAGTATCAGAAAAAGCATAGTGCCACTTTCCTTTGAAATGGCAGATTTGCTCTGTCCTGGCAGTAAAGTACAGATAACATGGATAAATTCCACTAGTCATGCCATTAATGACAAGTGTTCCCAAAATCTTGTCATAGGTTTACTGTAAATTTTGGTTTTCCTTTGTATAATGTTTAGTATTATCTGTGACTTCTTAAGTTATTTCATTGAAGTTGTGAATAACTATTACACAATTAATCAGATAAAATTTCATCACAGCCTTTACAGATCCATGGCATTTTTAAATTTCCAATTGTCTCTATTCCCTTTTTGTATTTGGCAAAATTAAAAGATAATACATTAATAGAAAAAAAAGTATATGGAAGGAAGGAAGGAAGGAAGGGCAGACAAGAGGAGGAAGAGGGAAGAGAAGGGAAGGAGGAAGAAAAGATAACAGGTAAAAAGGAAGAGAGTTTTGAAAAAAACAAAAGATTCCTATTATCATGAGTACCAAAATTTCATATTTCCTTGTCTTCACTATAGTCACCCCTATATAAGTTACTACTTTACTCTTTCATCAGGCTTGGTTCTGTAAACAAATCTGTAATAGATCTGTTTTCAATAATTTATGGTATTTTTATCTTCCACTCTTCTTTTCAGTTTTCCTGAATCTCTGGAATTATCCTCCTCACTCAACCATATTCAACTCCACAATATATTGTACTGGCCCCATCTTAAGTTTCTGACATTCACTCCACCTCCCTTGACTGCCTCCTAGGAAAACCTTGACCTCTCAGAAGTGGGAACTAGTGAGCCTGTCGTTCTGTTTTGTTCATGCTAGCACGTTAACTAGCTAATCCTGAACATGCAGATAATGAAATTACATTTATAAGAATGTACTTTAAAATGATAAGCATATGTACTTTAACATAAACCAATTAATGGTTTAATACAAACCATCTCCTTTTGATGAAATGTAAGGAAAAGTTATCTTCTTTGAATTTTATCACATACTTTTTATTAATAATTTCTAAATTATAAGATACTTATAAGACATTTAAGACATTTTTAATAAGTTCTAAATTATAAGATACTCATGAGAGTTTTAAGCAACTTGGAGGGACTGAGGAAGAAGATATTTGAGATTAAAATAGGCGTTTCAATATTCTTCCTATAATTGGATACTCCATTATACTTGAGGCCAGTTCTAACTGCAGGTGTCAATGACAGAAAAATGAAACAAACTGTGATAGTCTTCATATTTCTTTACTCTTCTTCTTATTTTTACTCTTTTCTATTTCACATGTGTGGATACATATATATATATGTATATCAGTACTGAATACATGTGTATATATTTATGAGTATATGGACACATATATAAAATTTTGAAAAGGTTTAAAGAAAATATATTTTGCCAGTAATACACATCACACTTTCTTTCTCATTGAGAAGAAATAAAAATATCTACGGTCCCATCTAATGAGTCAAATACTCCAAAAACAGAACAAATAAGGATAAAATAGTCGGTATCAAAAGAAGTCTACTATTAGAACAAAATCTGAAAGGGGAATAATAAGCAGGGTCTAGAGAAACGAATCCATATATATATATACATACATATATACATAATCTTGAAAAGTAATAAAGTCAGCTTTATTATTTCAGAAATCAAGATAGTTGTCCCCTCCATTCTGGCACTTGCCTGAGACAGAAATACGGCGAGGGCAACAGAATGTTAAGTGATACTTTATCTTTGGTGACTGTTGGCCCTTCAGAGACAGTCATTTTTCAATTTGCCAAAGGCAGGAAGAAGCCTTGAGTCAGATAATGAAAAAATTTTTTTTGCAAAGAAAGCCAACAGAACGTCTCATTTCTAAATTGTTCTACTAAATAATAGTCAAAATAAAAAACACCTGGGAAGAGAAATACCAAAACTTTATAGCTTAAATATCTTAGTGTGGGTTTCCAAAAGCAGATCCTTAGATAGGATTTAAGTTGCAAATGGTTTCCTTGGGAAATGATCCCAATGAACAAGGTATAGGAACGGGCAAGTGAGAAAAGACAAAGGAGAAAGTTAATAAAGAATGTTAGTTGCTAATGTGACAACTGGGGCTCAGTTCCTGTGGGGACCTCTCTGAGGGCTATGTAGAATGCACCTCAGAATTTGCCTACTGAGATGCTGAGGCTTTTATTCACCAATTCCCATTCCTCTTTGACTACAGTAACTCCTTATCATGACAACTCCCACCTCCTGGGGAGAAGAATGCAGGAAGCAGCAGTATTTAGCATGTTTGTTTCCCTGTGAACTCTCAGGTGGGCTGAAGGGCTTTGAGCAGGGCACTGACAATTTCTGCTACAAATAGGTTTAATTCATTATGGCTTAAAATAGACCTGTTCTAGAAGATATGCATTCTCTATAATATAACAGAGTTTTTCCATTTTGACAATGACTATTTGAATACTTGTGTATTACCAGTGTTTCACACAGGTCTCAGCACATACTAAACATTTTTAGATAGTTGCTGGATGAATAATGCATCTTTTGATGGAGAGCACAACTTGAATGAAGAATGCCACAATAAATAGGAAAAAAATGGATTTATATTTTTTAAATAGAAGCCAAAGAAACATATCCAGAATGTTGGCTGAAGAGGGGCCTTTGCAGCAATCCTCTCAAGAGTTCAAAAAAAAGGTGCCATGCACTAAATAGCTCAAAGGAAGCACACAAAATGTTCAATTCCATAAGAACCAACACACAAACAAACATGGTGCAATTAGATAATCCAGCAGAAATAAATATTGCAAAATACTAAAAGAGGAAAAAAAGAGTATAGAGTTAGAATTTGTTTTTATACTTCAACTTTGGGTGAGCCGAGTAGGACTAAGCTCAAATATAACATAAAACATGCTGTCCTACAAACAAATAACATCCTCTTCAGAGTCATACATTTTAAAATAATATATGCCCATGATGCCAAGGCACTTTAAGCTGTATGAATCAAAGGAATCTCTCCCTCCCTTCCTCCCTACCCTCCCTCTCTCTGTCTCCCTCTCTCTCTCCCTCTTTATCTCCCTCTCTCTCTCCCTCTCCTCTCTCAATCTCTCTCATCAATTAAAGAAATCTGGTTTCATAATCAAAAAGCACTTATTTCTCTTGGTTTTGAAAGAGGTTTCATTATATTCCCTTCAAATGACTAAGACTCCCAGTTTTAAAATATCGTACCTGTTAAATGTACACATTAAATGTAAGGTCTAAAACAGCCCTAATAGACTTCATTATTATTTTGGGAATGTTGTATACAACATATGGAAATATAAATTCTAATCTAAACCATTAAAAACCTGAACAGTACAAGAAATGAATGGAGCTCTGTTTTTCTAACCTCATGTGCATTACGGTGCCAACAAACTGGGACCAGTTCCTCCCCTCCAAATAAGAAAATGGCCCAGAAATCTCTTGTTCCCATGAAAATTTATGAAAGAGCAGAATACAACTGCATTCTTATTTTGTATCAGTATCTATAACAATTGTGAGGAGAAAAAATTCTTTTAAAGAATTCCAGGACTTCCTTGGTGGTCCAGTGGCTGAGATTCTGTGCTCCCATTGCAGGAGGCCCAGGTTCGATCCCTGGTCAGGGAATTAGATCCCACATGCCGTAACTAAAGATCCCGCATGCCGCAACTAAGACCTGGCACAGCCAAATAAATAAATGCGTGTATTAAAAAAAAAAAAAAAAAAAAAAGAGGGGGGAATGTTTTGTCTAGCAACATTGAAGGGACTTCCCTGGTGGCACAGTGGTTAAGAATCCGCCTGTCAATGCAGGGGGCATGGGTTTGATCCCTGGTCTGGGAAGGTCCCACATGCCGCAGAACAACCAAGCTCGTGTGCCACAACTACTGCACCTGCGTGCCACAGTTACTGAAGCCCACATGCCTAGAGCCCATGCTCCACAACAAAGAGAAGCCACCGCAATGAGAAGCCCACACACTGCAACGAAGAGTAGCCCCCACTCGCCACAACTAGAGAAAGCCTGTGTGCAGCAACGAAGACCCAACACAGCCAAATATAAATAAATAAATTTAATAAATTAGGAGGAAGTCATTTGATGCCTAAAAAACAAGGTAAATTAAAAAAAAACCAAAAAAAAGAATTCCAATTTCTGTCTGTGGCGTGTGGTCTGCCATCAAAACTTGATCTAAGATAGGACTAACTGCAAGTGGTTTATTTAGGAAGAGATCTCAGTTAGCAAAGAATAGGAATGGGGAAGTGAGAAAGAGAAAGGAGAAAAGTTAACAAAGCATCAGCTAAACAAAAGAAATATTTTAGAAGTGACAATCCTAGTTTCCCTTTCCATGTTTCTTACTTCTCATGATTCATTATCCTCACTTCTTTGCATAATCCATGTCTGTTTCTTTCCTTTTTTGCTGTTTTTTTTTTTAAACTAAGCTGAAATGTTGCTTTGTTCTGCTGAGAACAAAGCAGAAAGCATTCTTTTTTTCTTCAATTTTGAAACATTTTCTTTAAGCTAACTGGAGTTTATTCATTTTGCTGATTATAGATGATAGATGATAGATAATCTTACTCAGCATAAAAAAAATTGGCCATATTTGAAAATGCAAACTGACACAGCACAAAAACACATGCACAAGGTTACTCTACTGCAACACGGTTTGACAGTGTGAAATACTGGAAACATACATAGGAGAGTGAATAAGTGGGATGCTATTGTTTGAATCCTAAACACTCCCTTGACTTGACTTTGCTTTTTGCCCCACCTACCACCATTTTTCTGCTCCCTTAAAAGCAAAATTCTTGGAAATATTTGTCTATATTTGCCATCTCAAATTCTTATTTTTCCATCTTCTTTTAAAACAACTCCAATAACTTTCTACCCAACCGGCCACTGAAATTCAATTCAAAGATGCTGGTGATTCCCCATATGGCTAATTCAATTATCTGTTCCCAGTTCCCTTGTTACTTGACCTGTGAGCATCATTTGACAGTTAATCACACCCTCCTCCTGCAAATACTTTATTCATTTGGATTCCGGGTCTTTACACTCCCCGTGTTCCTCTACATCTCTAGATGCTCTTCTCCATATCTACTGTGCCTTCATTCTCTTCTCTCTCTTCTTTACATTACAGTCTCCGGGCTCAGTTCTTGGAGCTCTTCCCTATTTCCTTTCATTGCCTTATGATTTCATTTAGCTTCGTAGCTTCAAATCCTGCCTAAACCCCAAGAACTTTTAAGCTAGATATCTTCTGTTTACCCTTCCAGATTCACTCTATACTTTTCTTGCTTTTTCTGTGCCCTAGAAAGCTGATATTTCCTTTTAACCCCCATCAGGGAATCCTCCTCATAAAACCCTTTCTCCGGGTTCTAGTAACCACTACCCCCTGGTACCTTTAAAGGCTCACTGCTGCTACTAGCTTCAGGATACTGCACCATACATTGTTGCTTTCTCTAAAAGGTAAATATTTTCTTTATTACATGTTCCTTAATTATCCAGCCTGAGTGTGGCATCTGTCTAAAGCATAATAATAAACCCCATATTACCTTGAAATGCAAGAGGTAAAGAATAGGAAATAAATCTAGCATCCTCATTACTACTGGCCACATGTGTACCAAACACAGTGGTTAGAGGCATATGATACAAGGTAAATAGATTCCCGAAATAGAAATCCCAGAATCAAACCTTCAAAATCGCCCCTATTTACGGAAATGTAACATAAACATGAATAGATGCTCTGGTAGGACCTAGAGAATATATTTAAATTTCCAAATATATCAGACTGGTTAAATACTAGAAGAAAAGACACTGATATACTAGAGATGCAGTCCATATTTGTAGAAGTGAATAAACAGTAAGACAAAATAATGATCCAAAAATGAGCCAAATACCCATGATGCCAAAGGATAAGCACCCTAAAGACGCTACTTGAGTAACTTTGTACATCTTACTTGCTATATCTCTGCATGCATTGCTCTGCATGGTTGCCAGAGAATTGCATCTTTATTCCTTTCAAATACAGTTAATTTGAAGATTCCTTAAGTCACAGGGTTCCCTCCTCAATCTGCAACTAGAGGGGAAAAATGCAGAAGGCATAATATTTGATCTCTTGCCTTCATTCAACCAACAACAAACTCTACTTAACATCCATCCACCTACCCCGCTACCCAAGAAGACACACATTCAATAGTACAACATAAAATCAATTATGGAAGAATAGCCTACCACTTAGGACTGATAAGTGACAAAACTCAAATCAAGCTGGCTTAAGCAATAAGGGACACATTTTAATTCACATGAATAAAGCTCCAGTAGCAGGTCTGGTTTCAGGCTAGTCATGATCCAGTGGCTCAAACAATATTACCATAAAACCAGTTTCTCTTTCACTCTCTACTCAGCCCTCACTGGTGTCCTTAATCCTTAAGCCACACACTGCCTCTTACCACCCACCAACATAAGCTTCAAATTATTCACTTATGATTGATAACGGCTGCCACTGGTCCAGCCCTCACATACTAACAATTCATCATCCAGGGAAATGGAGTCTCTTTTCCTCCCATACAAGGTCCTGGAATTCACTGCCCCTTAATATCCCTAAATATGTCCAATCCAACCACTGTGCCTAATGGAATAGGATTTAACAATAGGGTAAAGCCAACAGAGACCCACCCTTGAATCAACCCACATAAATGAAAACGAAGGTAGTATGAACTCTTCAAAGGGAAACTGGGGCACTACTGGTGAGAAAGAAGGGAATGAGTCCTGGGAAACAACAAATACATTGCTCCTACAAAGCATAAAATATGAGAACATGGAAAGAGGTATATGGGAGGATAAAGTCCTTTTCCATCTACACTTCTAAGTTCTCAGCTGGAGCCCCCATGATGAAAGACTGATTAAAGAGAAAAACAAATGTTTATTAACATGTGCATCTTACATATTCCTAGGAGAAACCAGTGAATGAGCAACTCAAAGAGGTGGTTTAGTACTCCAGAGATAATAGTATCTTCAACAAAGAAGAATACATTTGTACAGAAATGACAGAACAAAGGAAAGTGGTTTTAGGCTTCCGAGGGTGGCAAACTGTGAGAAGGTAAATTTAAGAGAGGAAACAAATGGAGTAAGATTTGTTTGCAAGCTCCTCTGGTGTCTATCTGGGCTGATAAGAGTCTAGAGTCATTCTGCCTTTAGGTAAAAAAGAGGAAGGTAGAGAGAGCTTTTCCTGCATTTGCTACTTCTTAACTACTTGCAGCTCAAAATAATTTTTAGGTCAAAGAGGTATACTTTAGGGTGACATATTCTGGTTTCCTTCAAGTTCTAAGTAACTAGCCAGTTATAACCAGAGTAATCAATTAGCTTATCACCCAGACGAGAGTGAAAGTAGATGCTATTAATAATTAGGCTAGCTGAACAGCTGTAAATCAGGACAGTCTCTTTCTGGCCTCTTCCTGGAGCCTGGTGGTTACCAGGAGCCTTGGTGAGTCTTGGTTTGCAACTTCAGCACTTCAGGCTCTGCCTCCATTGTCACATAACATTCTCCCTCAGGTGACTCTTCTCCTCTTCTTATTATGGCACGAGTAACACTGGATTAAGGGCTCATACTATTCCAGAGTGACCTCCTCTTAACAATGAATTATGCCTGCAATGACCCTATTCCCAGAAAGGTCCTTTTATGAGATACTGGAATCAGGACTTCGTATATCTTTTGGGGGAACAAAACTTAACCCAGAACACATGCTGTATGTCCTTCAGCCAAGACTTTGTACAAGCTGTTCCCTCCACAGGAAACATTCTTGCCTCCCGTTTGCTTAGTTGATTCTTATTCATCATTCAGCGTCAACTCAAATGTCACATCCTTGGGGAAGATTTTCTTGGCACAGACTATCAGTCAGTCAATTTTCCCTATGACGCACTCTCTCTATACCACCAATCTTTTCTTCATAAGAATTATCACATTTATACTTCTACTAATTACTTACCATTTAAAAAAAATTTTTATTGGAGTATAGTTGATTTACAATGTTGTGTTAGTTTCAGGTGTATAGTAAAGTGAATCAGTTATACATAGACATATATCCACTCTGTTTTAGGTTCTATTCCCATATAGGTCATTACAGAGTACTGAGTAGAGTTCCCTGTGCTATATAGCAGGTTCTTGTTAGTTATCTATTTTATATATAGTAGTGTGTATATGTCAGTCCCAATCTCCCAATGTATCCCTTCCCCCACCCCCGACCTTATCCCCTGGTAACCATAAGTTTATTTTCTACATCCATGACTCTACTTCTGTTTTGGAACTTATTTACTTAGTATTCATTATTTATTACGTACCCCATGGCCTAGCAGAGTGCCTGGCACAAAGTAGGAACTCAGTATATTTATCTATCAATTTAATTAATGAAGGAATGAACAAAAATGAGGACTTGCAATTTCTCTGACAATATAAATTAGCCTAGAAAAATTTACATTTTGACACCTTGTAACTTATTAGTCCTGAACACAGGAATTAGTAAACTCTGGAGTTATTTTAAGTTCCAAATTTCAATCATATTTTTGGAGCTTTTATTTTTACTCTGTTCCTCTTAACTAATTTCTTAGTACCAGTTGCATGATTAACACCCAGAGTCTAGATCCTGTGCTCTCTTTTATAACATGATTTTATTTTAGTTTTACATATTTCGGACAGGAGATTAAAAAAAAGATAATGGATATTTGTAACACTTTTGTAAAATGTATACCCATTAAGTGTCAAAATCAACTAAAAATCTGAGATTATACGAAGAAAGAACTACCAAAACAATTTGATTTCAATCTATGATTTGCATTTGGTATATTATCACCTTCCTCCCTTGTGCTTAGACTTTATTTTGCCAAGATTCTATTGTCAACACAATTGAGTAATGCAGAGCACATCAGATTGTCTACTGAAAGTACCCAGTAAACATTCATCTTCATAGTCTTGCATTACCTCAGCATGTAACAGGACAATTCTACTTATACTAGAATATACCAGCTTTCAGCTTTAGGTTGTCCTATGTATCATTCAAATATTTTACTAGGGATCTTAAGTTGTAGCTCCAAAAATTATCAGCTGAAATTCTTGCCAAATTCTTTTTGTTTTTGTATTAGTGATAACTGACATGAACAATTACTGTAGCAAGATACTTAATATAGGAGAGGAGGCTCAGAAAACCAGGTGGAAGATAGGTAATATATTCTGAAAACCTAAGCCATAATGAAGTTTTTGGACTTAGCTGACACTAAATACTTCTTCCTAATTTTTTTTCTATATATTCTTTTATTCCTTTCAATTATTTTCTAACAAAACATTCTGCTCTCATTCCTTAACTTTCCTACAATGAGACTAACTATAAATTCATAAATATTACTTGATGATAAAGGACAAGTATATATGTATTCATATGTATAATATATATAATGTACTTTATATAATAAGGGAAAAACTAATTCTTATATTTATACATTTTCATGGGAATCAACCTGAGATATCAAAGAAAATGTGCCATTTCTTTCAAAGCTCTATTTCAGCTCCATATTATTCTTTTTTTAAATAAATTTATTTATTTATTTTTATATTTGGCTGCTTCGGGTCTTCGTTGCTGTGCACAGGCTTTCTCTAGTTGCGTTGAGAGGGGGCTACTCTAAGATGCAGTGCATGGGCTTCTCGTTGCGGTGGCTTCTCTTGTTGAAGAGCATGGGCTCTAGGTGCGCAGCCTTCCGTAGTTGTGGCATGCAGCCTCAGTAGTTGTGGTGCGGGCTTAGTTGCTCCAGGGCATGTGGGATCTTCCCAGACCAGGGATCGAACCCGTGTCCCCTGCATTGGCAGGTGGATTCTTAACCACTATGCCACCAGAGAAGTCCCTCAGCTCCATATTAAATGATAACGGGTACTTCTGTCATGTCAAGGTAACATAGGCTTAAAAATTGCAAGAGGGAGAAGATATGGGGATATATGTATATGTATAGCTGATTCACTTTGTTATAAAGCAGAAACTAACACACCACTGTAAAGCAATTATACTCCAATAAAGATGTTAAAATAAAATAAAAATTTAAAAATCTGCTGATCTTGTCCCCAGATCTTGATGTGTCTGAAGTTTCTTTACAGTGTCAGTTTCAGCATGCTGAAGAGATACCATATCTACCATCATCATGTCTATAACATACTTCAATATTTTATTCTGAAAACTGAACACATCAATACACGTCTATCTTGTTCATTTCTTTCTACCATATTCTGAAAGTTAAACTTTCACCAATCTCTGGACATTTTTCTTTTTCTTCTTATTTTAGAATTATTTTATCTTAACTTGGTAACATATATTATTTTAGAAATTCTAATGCTCAACCATACGTTTTTCATTTTTAATGAATAACTCATCTAGAAGCATTACCCTTAAGTTTAGGCATACAGAATGTGCCAGAAAAAATGATTCAACATTAAACATCTCCAGGCATATTTTAAATTTAGGTTTATATAATATCACATATAACTACAAAAGTAGTTAATTTCCAAATTTTTCCTTTTATACCAATGGTTTTATTTTCTTAGGGAAATAAGCTTCAGTAATTTCTGATAGCCGACCAAGTTAAAGACAAACACCTCTGGCTGTTTCAGAGCTCTATGTACACCCAGCCTACTCCAAGCAGATACGGAAGACTAGCAAAGAAGAAACTAAAAGGTACTGAGACCTGTGATCAGGTCTTGAGTACCTGATGTACATGTGCCTTGGCTATGTCACTAAATACTGCTTTGTATCACTATGACTTTATTTGATCTTTATCTCTTTTACTGTTCCCCACCCCCAAATGCCTGAAGGGTCAAAGTCAGGTATATTCCTTAAAGAGACTACAGAGCACTTGGCAATTAAAAAGAATTTGTTGTATTAAATAAATACCATTTGTGGCTTTAAGCTGGAGAGTTATCAGAAAACAACAGTAGGGAAATGACAAGAAGAACAATAAAACTGCAGTGGTGGTTGGCAACTGTAATGCTTCTTCCCTCTAGCAATCACTTCTCAGTGCCCCGTTCTCAGTAGGGATGGCAAAGCCCTACTTCCAAACCAGGGGAGTGCTATGCCAGGGGTGGAGAGAAGTGGCAACATGTGGTGCACCAGTTGTGCTAGGCAAGTCTGCGTTTACACTCCTGGAGCCTTGCCACGAGCTCTTTATTCAGAGTGTGTGCGTGTGTGTGTTTTTATCTGCAGATGCACTCTGGATTATTTTTTCCAATGTCATTATGCTTGGCCTGAAAGTAAAATGGACATTTCAAGTGTTAGCTCAGCCAATAGGAAGTAGAATAGGTCATGAGATTCTATACATTGTGAGAGCTCTATAGTACTTGCACAAAGGGTCAGTAAAGCATCTATTTGCAGTCCTTTGGTAGAGGAGGGTGTTGTCATTTATGATGTTCTAAGTCTACCTTTGTTGTCTAGAGTAAAAATGGAGCAATTTATGTGAATATCAGATTCCATCACCTAGGGGGCTTATTTACTTTATGAGCATCTAGAAATTATTTTTTGAAAGCCAATAGTATACCTGTAGATGTTCCACAGGAAGTCATAAAGCCCTTGATAACTTAAGACATGCATACCTAAATGCAGAAGCTAATACACACATTAAATATAAGGAAGCTAGAACTATTTATCCCCAGCACTAGCATAAGAGGTAGTACATATTAGGTGCTCAAAAAACAATAAGTGAATGAATTAGTGAATGAATGGATGCTTGGGTTTTGCATTATGTGTCTGACTCATATCTTCTCAACATGGAAGCTTTTCAGGACATTGTTTTTATGATACTATAGGGTTTGAGAAAACAGCTATCCCAACATGTTCCTCTTATGCAGACTCATGGAGGAAGGAAATTTTGTTCATTTCACTTATATTCCCCAAGTCAACATTTTGCTCTCTAAAATCAGGACAAAAATATTCAAAGCTAAAATCATAATCTTGCCCTAGGTGACAATCAAACCCCTAAATGAATGACATTTAGTAGAAAATATACATATATCATATATATAAATACATATATTTCACATATATATCATATAGGCGGTCTCATGTTTTAAAGATAGTTATAGATACATTGTACATAACATATTTTTAAAATATGTATATATATATATATCTTTAGAAACATGAGAATGCCTTTATGATAAATGTTATGACCAAATAAAACTGCTTTCTTCCTGTCAGTAATGATCCTGGCATCCCTAATGTGTGACTTACATTTAACTGGCAACATTCTGGGTTACTCATATTAACTGCAACAGTCTGAACAGCTTGAACTTCAATAAAATGTGCATTAAGTGACTGAGTTAATCTAACCTCATTAATCCTCAACCCAATAGAACCATCTGAAGCCTTCCAAGCAGCCTGTGCTTCATTTACAACATAAACATGCCCCTGTAGGAAATCAACACCCAGAAGGTGCTGAAGCTCTAGCTCCCAAGTTGTCACTGAGGGGTAAATGGCTGCATAATTGCCAGGACCAGGCTCCAATTGCATTCTATGATTCACTCTTTCATTATTCTTGTTAACAGTGAGATGAGTTCTCTAAAAATAAATTTCTCTCTGAACTTTTTCTTGGAACTGCCTCTGGACTAAATGCGCTAATTCATCAAAGAGGAGGATTCTCGTTCAAGATAGTTTTTAGCCTTGTAACTTAAGAAACATATTTATGGCAAATAAAGGACGGTGTTCAATTAAAAGGAAACTTTGACCCATCTGCCTCCATCTTCCCCATTTAGGATTAATTACAGAACCAGTAATAGCAGTTAATCCTCAAATTTTACTCATAAAGGGCTGAAACTTAAAACTAGGAAAGGTTATCAACACAATTTCAATATTAAGTCAAATGTTTGCAGCTATACCCAAGACATTTTAATTTTATGTAATAGGGTGGGACATTTATGTAACTTGATCAACTTAAAAATGAGTCTTAAATTAATATATGATTTGTACTGCATTGCTCTTTCCACTATTTAATGACATTAAAAACATCTTTTACTTTGGGGAGTTTTTAGTTCATTTTTTATTTACATTATTCTCAAGCCAAGAAAATAAGAAGTACTTTACCTGAATGTGCCTTCATTCCTTGTTAAGAGACAGTGACCTCTAGGAAAAGAGTACTACATCTGAACCCAAGACACTGGATTTGTTCCAGTTTTATGAACCCAAATTTGTAGATAGACTAGTTAATTGTTCCTTTTTCAGCTTGTGGGAACATAGTGCCCACCACCTCAATAAGTTTTTGTAATGATCAAATCACATAATTTATTCAGACAACTTTACTTACTATAATGTCTACAAATACAGCTATTTTTATTTCTTCATAAGCACAAGTTGGTAGTAATAATATATACATCAAAAGGTGGGTGAAACAGAACTCAAAATAGACTATATTCATAGATTATAGGTTATATTCCTCACCAGCTCTCCACAGTATTTCTAAAAAGCTCCTGAGTTTTGAAAATAATTTCATAACTTCATTACCAAAAAATATACTAAAATATAGCAGAGATAATATATGAAAAAAATATTATCTAAATTTTTAAACACCTGTATGGTCCAATACTTCTCAAAGTTGAATCATAAATGTTTCCACTTGGTAAAAACATGTTTTCTTTAGTCAAATAATTTCATTAAATGTCCTCAATACATTAGTTATAGAAATGGATACTTTATTTTATGACTTTGCTACATACAGGTAACAATAAAAGCAAAAACACTATATCATTATTTTACCACCTTTGTTAAGATGGCAGTCTCCAGAATATTATATTTGGGGTTTTCCTGACTTAAAAAAAAATCAATTAATGTATAATTTCAACAAGTTGGTACATTTGTCCTTCCCAATTTTCATCAGTTATAGGGAATTAAATGGACCCAAACTCCACAGGGTTATAAAGCAAGCAAGTGACTCAAACTTTGGAGAAGGGAGCATAGAAAAGAAATATTCCTAAAAGAGAAAAACACATTTTTGTAGCTGTAATGAAATATAAATTAAAACACCTTCCTGCTTGGCTAGTTCCAATATTTTTCTTACCAGGTAAGTTCTCTACTGGCAAGCAGTTTAAACAGTTATTTCATTTAGAACTGCCAGTTTCAGAAATATGATAGTCCTCAAGTAAAACACACTTTAAAAAATATGTCATGCCAGCACAGTTCTGTTATAGTCTTGGAAGACAGATTTTAAATTACTATTTAACCAAGTACAATTTTACCCCAAGAAACAATTTATGAAAATAACATAAATCAGATGTGATAAAATCAGTAATAAATATGTGAATGAAAGATTTTTGAAAAGATAAGCTCTCTTTAGAGAAGACAGAACAATTTACAATTCCAAACCACAGTGCATAACATCCTTTAAATCACATCCAAGATGTTGAAAAATATAAATATATGACATCCCTGGTATTAGAGCCAGAATATATCTCTTGATAGCTGCCTACCCTTATACACATGTGCATGCTTTTACAGAAGTCTGTCTCCCTTTTTTAAATATATTTTTGCAATATATTTATAAAGTAAAACAAAATTGCAACATATTCTTAGAACTATGTTAAATGTAACATACTTGCTATTTTCAAATTGTGACTTTTGCTATTTATAGAAAATAAATTACTTTTTCTGGATAACAATTTTAAAAATATATTTGTAAGCCATGATAATTTCCTGATGAAATAGAATAGTGAAAATGACCATCCAGGACATTTCAAGTTACCCCATCAGCACCTGTAATATGTTCCCCACACCTGTTTTATTGCTCTAATGATCTTCCCTCCAGACTCAGTGCCATTCTTAAATGAACACATATTCCTCATCATGTTGTGGCATTCCTAACATCTGCCCAAGGCTCACTTCAAAAATTGGTGCCCTGTACTTTCAAAATTTGTTACAGAAAACAAGCTACTTTTCTGTAGCTTATTTATAATGAAACAAAAACAATCTTTTTAATCTCTCAGGCATGATTGCCACCATAAATTTACCAAACACTAATGTAACAGTAAAGTATTAAAAGTCATAGATCCTAGTAAAACTTTACTTCATGTCCATATTATCGCATATTTCTTACCAAGGAAGTATTCAAAATATGCATCAGAACAAAGTGTGATTGCAAGACAAAACTGAATTATGTATGTTTTTTAGCACATGGATTGGTTAGGCAAGGAAAAGAGATCCACTTTATTTCAACTAAAGGGAATTTGTTGTAATGATACAGGAACTGGCCCAGAATCAGCTTTAAGGGCTGGCTAACCTCTCTCTCCATCAATAGCTAAATTAGCTTTCTTAGTGTCACTGTTCTCTCTCCTTACCTACATCATTCATCTTTGCTATGTGGTTTCCTCTGTTTATCCAGTTTTTGCTCTCTCATAACTTCAGTTTGTACATGACTTCGATGCGGCAACTACCTAAAAGCATCCTTTCAGCTGCTATGCCTATTGCTAACAGACTTTGTGCTTTCCAGTTCAAATTCCCAAGGGTGAGAATCTGATTGACCTAATGCACCTGTTTACAGCAGAACAAGTCACAGGCTTCTATTAAGCCAATCTATTGGCTGTAACTTTTCTTACCATCAATTCTCATTCCTAGTCCACTTAACTGTAGCCAAGAGATAGGATCTTGAGGTATAAAAATGGCCACCAAGGAAGAAGGGACTGTATGAAATATGTTTTAGGTAGAAATATGTGAGCAAATATTAACTGACATCCTTACTGTGCCATATATAAATACATTTATTTTGAATGACTATTTTAATAAGGCATTCCATAACAAAACTTGTCTAGGAATGAATTCAAGCGAGTTTTTGCAATAACAATTCAAATCTTACAAATCTGACTGAGCAATCAACTTTGAATTTGGATATGTGAGTATCAGGAAAATGTACTGTAACTTTCCCAAACTTATCATTTAAGAAAAGAGAGAGACTATGTCTCCAATGACACTGGCATAGTATTTCCACCTGGAATTAAATTTGTACTGCTGTCTAAATAGTGGTAGAGCAATTAGAGCTAAGAACTCAGAAGATAGTCTCTTTAAATACTTGCAGCTATTTTAGCAGAAGTCCAGGATCGACTGAGTTTAGTGAGCAATTTTAGTATGTCTTCATATAGTTTTATGCCACTTAAGATGATCAGACTATCATATTTTGGTAAAGTATTTCAAACTTAATCTATCTGACCAACAACAGGTGCACGCAGCATTCTAATGAATATAATTTCACTATTTTCAACATAATGTACAAGGTTTCCACTTTTTAGTTGAATATTGAAATTGAATCCTCATCAATAATAAACATACCCAACATTTATGTAATGCTAAGTTGGAACATGTTTTCACACAGAGTACCTTATGTATCATGTATCACAGCACTTATTTTGTAAAGAAGGAAACCCGGACTTAAGAGGTTTAAATAACACAGCTTGTAAAGGGCAGAGCCAGGACTCAAACCAATGACCATTTGTGAACGATTACCACAGTACTCCTCCACTAGAGAGGCATGCTTGGATCAGTGGAGTAAGCAAAAAGAAGAGAGTAAAGTACATAAAGTCTAAAATCCAAAGTATCTGAGGCTGAAATCATGAGGATAAACCAGACCCAGGAAAGAGAAGGCATACTAAAGTGACCTCAAAGGAGGTGATCTTAATTTCTTTTGAATTTTGTCTCTTTAGCTTGGACTAAGACCAAATTCATTTTCATTTTATACACAAACTTCAAAAAATTGGGACTAGATTCTTGAACACTTGGTGGAAAAAAGTTCTGAGGTCACATTTAAGCCCGGTGAGAAAGAGTGCCAAGGTGGATTAGCAATGTCTGCCATGGGTGCGGGAGTTGAGAATGGAAGCATGGCTGCTGCATAACTGCCAACCCTGACTTGGACCACTGTTTGGTTGATATATATACATAGCTCTCCCGGCATGAAGTACTGCCTGGTGTATAGGACTAGAAGCCGTAAGGATCCAAAAGACCAATTGACAAATCATCAGCAAATGTTTGGAGATGTCTGCAAGTGGTAAGGTAGCCCCTCCATTCTATAACTTGGTCAGAGGATCATCATGAAAAGTTATTGAGAGTAACATAAAGTCAAATATTACAATCAACTCTGTAGCCACTGTTTCTAGCATGGAAAACTGCCATGAAGACATGTCATCAATTCTTTGCAAAATCTGTTCCCAGTAAATACTACCGTTTATCTTTGCTGAGGTTGGAGTCTGGTGGAGGAAGATATGGATGGGAAGGTAAGAGAAAACAGCAACTCAGAAATACTTTCCAGATGTTTCCAAGTGGTATAATTTTAACATACACTTTTGCTTCTTCTCAAACACACTCTACTAACTCTTCAAAAGGAACGTCCCTAGAAAAGGCTGAAGTGATTGGACCTTGGTCACCAGTCCATTGCCCACACATGGGCCCCCAAACAGGAAACCAGAATATCCTGGATAACTTCACAGTTTTCTCTGTGGATTCCTGGAATTCCCAATCAATGGGGGGATGCACAGGTAGCATAACTACCTCCTTTGCTGTTCACTCTCAGCTCTGAATTTTTCATCCCCCTCAAGAGCTCAAGTCTTCAGTAAAATGAAAGGTAGTTCCTCTGCACAAAAATATAGAGACATCCTTGTTCAAATTGTAGAATTCTGTCATTGCTCACATATCTAATGATTTTTTACTAATCCATAGTATCATAATTTCACCAAATTGTAATTCATACGTTTCACCAAAAACAGCACAGTTTTAGTAAGATCTCATAATGTTAAGACAATAAGTTTTAAATATTCACATTCAGTAGTTTGTTATTAAACAAATTCATAAATGATTAAAATTAAAATATGCTTGTCAAAATAAGAGATAAATTAGAGGATCAGAGACAAAATTTATTAGCATTCCTTTTACTCATTAGGGTGTAACATTTCGATAACTAACAAGAGTTTTATGGATATGGCTATGAAATCAGATTCTATAATGTGCTATTTTATTGCCCTCTATAGAATTCATTACTACCTATAATTCAAAAAACTATGAAATCAAATCACAGAATATTATATATGGTATTATCCTTTAATATTAAACAAATTTATACATAGATCTTTTATATGGATAAAACTTCTGGAAGGAAAGGTTCCACACTGCAAATAATCATCCATATTGTTGGAATTTTTATAAGAAAGCATTAATTTTATTATTGGCAGAAATAATAAAGATAATCTGAGGAAATAAAAAGGAATTTTGGTCACCTGTATATTTTGAAATATATTGCAACTAGTCTCACTTCTCTATAGCTTTAGTCCATGAAAATAAAATATTTTAAACTAGTAATACTTTCTTATAAAATTTCTCATAAAGAATGTAATTTTTAAGATATTTTCCTACCTAGTATACACAATAGTCACATAATCCTCAGAAAGAGTTTACATATGAATGCAGTTTGGCTTTTGTTTTACCAAGTACAAAAGCCATATTTATTTATTTATTTAATTAATTTATTTATATCTCCTTAATATGACTAATATAATATGATGTTTAGAAGGACATAAAGTTAGAATAGCATGTATTTTCAAAATGAATCTAACCTAATGCCCTACTTTAGAGACATTTAGTAACTTTATCCAATGTCTTATTGTTTATGGCAATCTTTATGACTTTCAATCTAATACTCCTTTAGAGCAGATTAAGTGTTATGATTTGAAGCATTCAGATAATAATTCTGGACCAGCAGAACAATAATATGCCTATTTTGAGAATAACTCCTCAAATACTATTTAATGATCCATTATTTTACATTTACAATGTGTTATCCATAATCTATTAAACGGGTAAATTATATTATGATTCAGAATCCATAATTTATGAGGAAGGACACCAAAGAACGACAGAGAGAAAATATCCAGAACATGAAACTCTGAGTCATAAAGTAGAGGAAAAGCTTTTTAGGCAAAGGTGGAACTTCAGGGATGAGTCAAGGCATGCTATCTTTGTTTGGAATTAGGATAATGAAAACAAATTTCATCTATTTCCCAAGTTTGCTGGCCATACGTAATTCCATGACAGAAAGCTGTTTATTTCTCTAGTTCATTTTATTATGAATATAAATATTTCAAGGGATAAATTCAGACAACAGAAATGGGAGGAAAGAAGCTTTTCTCAAGGATCTTTTTAATAACAAATTAGCAACTGGCAAAATCCAAAGTCAAATAATAAATAATCATGATTGTCCCTCAGCAAATATTTTGAAGTATTATTCCAGAAATTACTTATATGAATACATTTAAATTCCTTTACCATTTCAGGTTGGATATAATAAAAATTTGATTTGTTATGTCTGATGGCCACAACATAATTCAAGAAAATACTTTATGATGGTCTACTTTCTAATTAAATTTCAATTTCAAACATGTTCTCCTTTTTATCCTCACAAATATTATTCCAAATGCTTTTTTAAAAGCCCAAACTACAAACTCCATCTTCACTAAAACCAAGAGAGGAACCCCAAATACATACATAAAATTGGAGAATAAATGAAAAAAGTTGAACATGACTTAGAACAGGAATTGAAAATCTAGCTTCCTACAGAGAAGGACACTGACAAAAAGCTAGTCAATTTACCCACAGAAGACTGGAAAGACTCAGGGATCTGAGCCACGGAAGGCAGAAGTGAGAAATGGGGCAGGAAACATAAGGATTATTTGAAAGTCTCTAGAGAGAAAACTAGATTATCTTCTCTGTCCTATCCATAGGAAATGTGGTATTTATTCCCTTGCTATTTATTCAAAATGTTCTATGAGGACCAGCAGCATCAACATCACTCAGAAGCTTAACAGAAATATAGACTCTCCAGTCCAACTTTAAACCTAATAAATCTGAACTTGCATTTTCATAATATCCCCAGGTATTTCACATGCACATTACTTTGAGAAACACTGTTATCAAGAAATTTACCTACAGGAGCATAGGATTTTGGAATATCAAGCAGGAGAGGGTAAAGGTGAGACACTAAGTGAGGATCTCTGTCTTAAATGGTACAACCCTCAGCTACCTTCCCCTACCCAGCTCTAGAACACCAGCAGACTGATTTCCTGCCTTATCCTCAACTCCTGCTAAAAATTTGGAGGAACCATCTCTAAAGAAAATGAACCCCTAAAAGTAATATTCTCAGACAAGGATCAGCAAACTACAGCCTTCAGGCCAAATTTAGCTCACTACTTTTTTTATAAATAAAGTTTTATTGGAACACAACCACACCCATTCATTTACATATTGCCTGTGGCTCTTTTCACTCACTATAAGGGCAGAGTTGAGTACAGATCTTCCTCAACTTACAACCGGTCACTTCCCAATAACACCATCATAAGCTGAAAATACTGAAAGTCAAAAATGCATTTAATACACCTAACCTACCAAACATCATAGCTTAGCCTAGCCTACATTAAATGTGCTCAGAATAACTTACATTAGCCTACAGTTGGGAAAAATCATCTAACACAAAGTCTATGTTATAATTAAGTGCTGAATACCTCATGTAATTTATTGAATACTGCACTGAAAGTGAAAAACAATGGTTGTATGGGTACAGAATGGTTGTCAGTGTATGGATTGCTTACCCTCATGATCGTGTGAATGACTGGTAGCTGTGGCTGTCTGCTGCTGCCCAGGATCAGAGGAGATTATTGTACTGCATATCATAGCTCCAGAAAAGATCAAAATTCAAAATTTGAAGTACAGGTTCTACTAAATGCATATCACTTTCACACTGTCATAAAGTCAAAAAATTTTAAGTTAAACCATCATAAGTTGGGGACCATCTGCAGTTGTGATGATGACTGTACATAAAGTCTAAAATATGTACTGGTCCTTTATAGAAAAAACTAGTCAATTCCTGGTTTTATATACTGACATTTGAAGGTCAAGAGTTTTTTTAAAAAAAACACTATTGATTGGTTACCTGATGATCCTCAAGAAAAACCCATGATTTAAACATGCCCACCAATGTATTGGGTTAGCCAAAAAAGTTCGTTCCGGTTTTTCCATAAGATCTTAAGGAAAAACTCGAACGAACTTTTTGGCCAACCCGATATATAACTTCCACTAGTGTTTTAGGGACTCGTTCTAAAATGAATGGAAAGACAAGAAACACCAAACATACAAGCAAAATCTCCATAAGGAAATACATACCAAATCAACAGGAAGACAACAAAGAAATTCAGATGACACAGACAATGGCAGGTACAGAAGAAACTTTAAACTATGAATAATATTCTCAGTGACATAAAAAATGATAATGCATCTATTGAAGACAAAATACTACAAGGATGAAAATGAATATTTACAGAGCAAGATAAAGTTCTCAGGTTTTAAAAATATGGCAGAGGGGCTTCCCTGGTGGCGCAGTGGTTGAGGGTACGCCTGCCGATGCAGGGGACACGGGTTTGTGCCCCGTCCGGGAGGATGCCACGTGCCCCGGAGCTGCTGGGCCCGTGAGCCATGGCCGCTGAGCCTGCGCGTCCGGAGCCTGTGCTCCGCAACGGGAGAGACCACGGCAGTGAGAGGCCAGCGTACCACCAAAAAAAAAAAAAAATGGCAGATGAAGTTTTTTTTTTTTCATGAGTAAAGAAAGGTTAGATGATAAAGTCAAATATATCTCCCCAAATGTATTGAGAGAGAAAATGATGGCCAGAAAGAGAAGAAAGGCAGGAAGACAAGAAGGGATGGAGGCAAGAGAGAGAAAGAGAGAGAACAAGCGGAAAAGAGGGAAGGGGAGGAGCAGGAAGGGAAGAGGATGGGAGAGAAAATAAAGAAAAGAATGAAGGAATTATGGGATGGCACAAGGAATCCCAAAGGTGAATTTAAAAATTTCCAGAAATTCTATTGTGGTAATATTTCACAATATATAGATATGTCAAATTTATCATGTTGTACACCTTAAACTTACACAAAGACATATGTCAATTATATCTCAATTAAGCTGGGAGGAAGAAGCACTCCTGGAAAAAAAGAACAGAAAAAGTGGAAGAAAGGAAATAATTTTAAACTAAAACTACAAGAAGATTTTCTAGAACAGAAGGAAATGAGTCTCCTTTGAAGAGTGCCCAGCAAAAGGGATGTAAAAAGATCTACACCAAGGCACATCCTTATACAATTTGAGAACAACAGGATAAAAGAGATGATCCTAGAAGGATTAGGTCACACAAAAAGAATGAGCAATAACATTATCAATCTGTCTAAAAGCCACACCAACATGAAGGTTAGAAGGCAGTGGAACATGACTTTCTTATTTCTAGGGCCAAATTATTTCTGGCCTAATGTGTATATCAATCCAAATTATTAGTCAAAAAATAGGGTAGAGAAAAAAACATTTTCTAACATTAAGCATATCAAAATTTTACCTCTCATGAATTCAGTAGCATGAAGCTACCAGAGGAAATACAGCAAGGAAGAGGAAGACATGGAATTTGGAAAACTAGAGATCCAAGGGGAGAGGAAAAAGGAATTCCCAAAATAGCATTTCTGCAGATCTTAGCAAGCAACTATAGCTGAGGAGACCGGAATTGTGTCAGATTTATGAGCAATTTACCAAAGACAAACAAAACTGGAGCAGATAATAGTAACTGATAAGACTTGACTCCATGGAAAACTGTAATGAAAGGCATTTTATCGAGCTCCTGGAGAGGATAAAAGAACCAAGATGTCATAGATTAAAGAAAATTAAGCAGATGAAAGAAAAAAAATAAACAAAAGGAAAAGAAAATTAGGTAATTCTCAAAGCAGAAAAAATATGATTCTTAGCTGAAAAAATGTTGTACAAGAACAGAAATGTAAACAAGGCACACTACTCGGCTTGGCAGTTAACCTTTCTTACGTAATCATACTATGGAAAGAATGACCATGGATTTAACTGAAACGTTTAATATTATCATACACAGTTAAAGAAGCAGAAAAGGGGGACATAAAAGAGGTAAAATCGGGGCCTCCCTGGTGGCGCAGTGGTTGAGAGTCCTCCTGCCGATGCAGGGGACACGGGTTCGTGCCCCGGTCCAGGAAGATCCCACATGCCGCGGAGCGGCTGGGCCCGTGAGCCATGGCCGCTGGGCCTGTGCGTCCGGAGCCTGTGCTCCTCAGGGGAGAGGCCACAACGGTGAGAGACCCGCTTACTGCAAAAATAATAATAATAATCATGCAGTATTTAATTGGTTAGATACATGGAAGTAAATGCCAGAAGTAATAAACAAAACACTGTAAGATAGTGTTGGGGAGGTGGCAGGCACGACCATTTTTAATAATGTTTAGCATTATTGGACATTTTAAACCATGATTATGTATTTAATTTAAAATATTTTTAAATTATAAAGGTAAATGTAACACCCCTACAGGAAACTCACCACTGTTATATGAACAACTCTCCACAACTTTTTTTTTTTTTTTTTTTGCGGTACGTGGGCCTCTCACTGTTGCGGCCTCTCCCGTTGCGGAGCACAGGCTCTGGACGCGCAGGCTCAGCGGCCATGGCTCACAGGCCCAGCCGCTCCGCGGCATGTGGGATCTTCCCGGACCGGGGCACGAACCCGTGTCCCCTGCATCGGCAGGCGGACTCTCAACCACTGCGCCACCAGGGAAACCCCACAACTTGTATTTTTTAAAAAGACTACTCATCTCTTGAGAACTGTGATGACAGATATAGCCCTGGAGGCCTTTGAGAATTTGTGAAAATACAGACTAAAATAAAATTCAGAAAACTCTTTCATATATTCCCTCTAATGAGCTCCTGTGCTATATAACTAATTCTATCATTTGAGACTCCCAGATTATCTTCATGGCAACATTTAGAATTTTTTGTATCGCAAAAAAAGTGGAGACTGCTATGTTACACAATTTTTTGTATTGCAAAAAAAGTGGAGACTGCTATGTTACTATGTTAAAGTCCCACGTCTGTTGAAACCCAGAGTTTCATTTTACATTGCTTCTTGGCCCTTTTAATTCAATTCTGTGACTCAAAATGCCTCAAGATTTGATCTGTGTGTGGTCCAAATGCTGTCAGTAGCCTAGTGAAAGATTTGATATTTTTATTGTCAAATATGTCTCCAAAAGTTTTAATCTCCTTAATCTCTCCATTACTCCTTTGTAAAGCAGACTAACGCAATATTGGCATCACAGTGAGTCAATGAAGAAGCAACTCAAAATACAAGGAAGGAAACTTGTCAGTTGTTGGAGGCTTAGCGGGATATCTTAACTACTTTTCCAAACTCTTAAGGATAGTAAGTTTGTTGGCTGTAGGACTGTTACTTGGGTTTTTTAAAAAAACACTTGTAAACCAGATTCTTGTATGGGAATTTATTTACTGTGTCTAATTTGTTGGAGCTTAAATTTTACTTTTAAAGTAATTAGAAAAAAGAACTAGTAATTAAGGGAACTGAGATCCTAGTCCCAGTTCTATCAATCATTCAATATTTTCAACAAACACTTAATGAACACCTCAAAGCCCTGTCCTAAGATATTACAGATGTGTTAAGTGGATGGCGAACAAGATCACTCCCTAGGAAGAAAGATCAAATTATCTACACTACAAGCTTACAGGTTTTCCAGATATTTTAAACCCTTGATGATAAGGTGATGTCAGACCTTTAGAAACTCCCTTTCAGGAAAATGACTCACATTTAGAGGATGATTATTGCAAAGTATAGACTCTACTTCATCTCAAGCCTTGATTTTAATTATTACACGTAACCACAGTGTCCCTGAGAAATGCAGGGAAACAAAGCAATTAGTGTTCCACAGGGTTAGAGCTGACCTTAGCTACCTGACTTTTATAAAGTAAACATTTGGAATGTTAACTCCTATTTTGCTATTGCAGGAGGGAGAGGTGTTGATAAGCCAACAGAGCCTGCTTTGAAACACTCATATTAAAAGGAAAGGATTTTGTTTGTATATCCAACCCTCATGGGCATCTTCCTATACTAATTCCTTGACTAGTCCCTTACTCCTTGGTCTCTGCATCATTACATACCTCTTAAGGCATTTCTCTAAGTATTTCAAATGGTATTGAGTATGAAAATAGTAAAAGAAATAAATATGCTAAGAAAGCAGGAACTTTAAGGTCTATAAGGAAAATCACCTAATATAGCTCTCTTTGTATCTATTAATAAAGACATAGAGAACAAGGAAACAAGTCATCTATTCATTAGCTCCTGGATATCCCTGAGACATTTTTATTCTAGTCTGAAATTTTGCTCAGTTGAGGAGCATTGTGAAAGCTATTAAGGTTTAAAAACTCTGACATTCATAGTAAGTAAGGATGGGTGAATTCAGTTGCTTAATTATAGACATTTGAGTTAGGGAAATGGATAGCATCACAGTGCTTACTGTTATTTAAGACAGAAATTACAGTGTACAAAAATTCAGTTCAACTCTTCTGGTATAATCTCTCCCCAACCCAGCTAAAATAATTACTCTGCTTTGCATCCATTACAGTAGCCATTAAGTCTTGAATGTTCCTTCTATGTGAAAAGAGTGTGCTTTTCTCTCAAATTTAAATCGCTCAATATCTTTCTAATGTCTTTTGTATGTGTATTGAATCCACAGTAATCAATAATCACTCATTCAATTCTACCAAGATTTTCATTCCTAATAGTCAAATATTCTTTTCCTATATTTTACCCCTTTTCACAATGTTTTCTCAAAGCCCACTTCACATTTTCTTCTGCCCACCAGTCCAAACACCAGCACTCAATGGCATAACCACTGCAGGCAAAATGTGAATTTTATTTCTTCCCTCACTGAAGCTTATCTAGTCCCATTTCTCCCCAAGTTGTTCTACAGATTCAACCCAATTCCAAATAAAACCCCAGCAGGCTTTTATATAAAAATTGTCAAGCTGATTCTAAAATTCATATGGAAATGGAAAAGACCTACAATAGGCAAAACAATCTTGATAAAGAACAAAATTGAAAGACTAACACCCCCTGATTTCAATATCTAACGTTACAGTGTGGTATCAAGATCAACAAATAGATCAATGGAACAGAATAGAGAATCCAGAAATGAACCCATACATATATGGATAATTACTTTTTACAAAGGTAAAGAAATTTCAGTGTAGAAATGATGGTCTTTTCAAAGAGTTCTCAGATAAAACAGCAAAGGCATGATTCTATAAAAAGCAAAACGATAAACTGGACATCATCAAGATCAAAAAACTTTTCTTCTGCAAAAGATATTGACAAGAAAAGGAAAAGGTATATAGGGTGGGGAAAAATACTTTGCATATCCAACAAAGGACTTAGATCCAAAATATACAAAGAACTCTCAAAACTCAGCAGTAAAAAATAAACAACCCCATTTTTTAAGCGGGCAAAATATTTGAACAAATACTTCACCAAAGACGACATGCAGAAGATGTACAACTAATAAGCATATGAAAAAAGTCCCAAACTTATTAGCCATTAGGGAAATGCAAATTAAAACACTGAAATAGTACTAGACACAACTAATAATATGGGGAAAAAATTTAAGGCTACGAACTGAAACCACCCAGTGCTTGTCAAGATCGTGGATAAACTGGAACTCACATATTTTGCTGGAGGAAACGCGAAATGGTACAGCTATTCTCAAAAACAGTTTAGCAGTTTTTTTACTGAGTGAAATATATACTCACCAACAATGCCACATTCCTCCTAAATTTTCAATCACTCCTTCTCAGTTACCCTCACCTGCATCTGGTGTTTTACCTAAACTATACTGATATCTCTAAAGGCTCAGTTATTGTCCCTCTTCTATTCTTATACTCTACTTTCCTATACTGTGTTTTCTACCCAGGCAATCTAATCTACATCTATGACTTCTATAAACATCCAATCACTCATAAGTCCCAATTTTATATCATTATTTTTGACCTGTTCTACAGCTTCAGATCTACATATCTGCAAGATCTCCTGGATGTATCAAATGGATCAAAGTTGCCTCAAACTCAACATGTCCAGAAGTTCTTTCCTCCTAAGCTAGTTTACTTTGATGTTTCCTTGTTCACTGAATGGTACAACCATATATTCAGTTCCTCAAGACTGAACAAGAATCAACACTGACAAGTCTCTCTTCTTTACCACCCCTTCCTCTATGTGCTATTAATCATCAGTCTAATGATGTTTTCTTTAACTGTCTGTGAATTCCATCCTTTCTTTTCATCTCAACCTCATTAGAAGCTACCATCATATTTCCCCAGGACCACACCTAGACCCACCCAGCTTATGCCATTCTCCTTTCATCTACACTGTCTCCCTTCCCTAGTCCATCCTCAAAACAGTACATGAGCTGACCTTTTAAAAATACAAATCTGATTTTATCATTTTTCTGCTTTAACCTTTTTTCATATTGCTTTTAAGATGAAATTTCAAATTCTTATATGGCCAAGTCCCTCTATAATCTCCATCTCTAGCCTCTAGTCACACCATTATCACTCTTTTATCTAAAGTCAGGTCCTTGAAAGTGCTGGCCTTTTGCACATGCTGTTTCCTGTTCGTAAAATGAATTTTTTTTTCCTTCCTTGCTCTTACCATTTTACAAAGTATCTATATTCATTACTCCAATCTCAAATCAAACATAACTTCTTCGGAGAAAACTTCACTATTCAATCTAAATTAGGCTCTCATATTATGATCTTTCATAGTTCACAATACTGTCCTTCACAACAGTTTGCCAATTTGAAATAATATATTTATTCGTGGATATTCTTAATGCATCTCCCTCTCTATGCTCTAAGCTCCGTTAAATCAATAACCATAGCTGTTTTGCTGGGTGCTGTAACCCTAGCACTTATTCCGCATCTGGTACATAATAAAGACTTAATAAATATTTAAGGTAGAAATACATCTGTATATTATAGATACAGAAACTGTAACTTAAAAAGATAATAAAACTTGCTTCTAAGTCACACTGCAATAAGGAGGAAGCAGAATTCAAATCCAAGTATGTAGAATTCTAATGTCAATTCACTTATTCAGCTGAACCCCTCCCTTTAACTGTCTCAGCTAATCAGATACACAGAGAAACTTATGACAGGTTTGCCCATCCTTTCCCTTTAGTTTAAATAGCTTTGATGAACAGTTTCAAACTGCAATTATTATCTCAGCACAGTGCCAACTGCCTGAGCCTACAGTACCCACTCCACTTATGCAGTAGCAAATTCTAGATGACCAATGAGAATGACAGCCAGTCTATACGACTGACATGTAAGCATAACTAGTGAATCAAAATGTTTTTTACGAGTTAAATTTATCCTCCATTTTGTCCAGCAGCTGGCAAAGCTATAATTGGCAACTGTGAGGAAACTGTTTGCCACGTGCAGGTGGTAGAAGAGAATTAAATTACAAACACATGAAAATGTGGTTTTCAGCTGTTCCACAGTGCCACTTTGTTGGCCAAGAAATCAGTGGAATTTCTACTGGCTTGTATTTCCTGAGATTTTATATTTGAGTCAAATGAGTTCAAATTAAGGGCAAGACTTCGCAAACAACAACAACAAAAACACGTGGCTTTTCCTTCTGTGTCTCTACTATTTCATATCAAGCCTAAGTTGGAATTATTGAGTTATAATGCTGGCTGACTTAGCTAACGTTAACTGCTGACATTGACATTTTTCTCTATTATTAAATGATTGTCTAACATAGTTTAATAACTTTCTTTTGAAATTCCCCTCATAAATTGACAAAAGTTTTGTCAGAATTTTGAAAATAAAAAAAAAAGCTGAAGTGGTATCTTCTATCACCCAATTGGCAGGAATATCTGTTTCTTATAAATATAGAAAATTATTATGTCTGTAAATAAGGGAAAGTTGATGTTTAATATGATAGGTTCCTCTGATAAAAATGTGGGGGGTTTTTTGTCTTCCTTTTCTGTTACTTTCCATTTCCTATATATATATTCTCAGATTTTGGATAGTGTTTGCTCAGTAACTTTCGTTAAAAGTCTATCATTGTTCTTCCTGTTCGCTCTCACCCTGTGTTGCTGAAAAGAGAAAAATCCATTTTAAAAAAACAGAATTGAACAAGAAGAGGTAATATATATCAAACTGCAAGGTAATATATATGATATAATACAATTAATATAACAGTGTAACATAATACAAATGAAATGTATGAAAGATGTGAAGGTACAATTTCGCTAGGTGGTGTGTGGTTACAGGAATTCCTTAACTGTAAGAATTCAGAGAAAACAGAAGAAGCTTATCCAAATCTATCCCAACCAAGTCACAAAGATTTAATGAAATCATCCGTCTTAAAACAATGCTTTAAAGAGCAACTCCAACTTCCCCTTGCCCCCAAGTCTCTCACTCTTCATTATGGTCAGAGCATTCTCTTGTGGTATTTCCTACCCTAAAATGAATACTACATTAAAATAGTGATTCCTCTGAGATCGTGACTGCCTGTTCCTGGGGCCTAGCTTCTCTTGCTTCTGCAGGAGGTGGAACCCAAAGAGTTGGATCAGGCATCAGCCTGATAATCCAAACAATATATACACCCCTTCACCAAGACTCATCCAACCCTAGTGATGCCCCTCTCCTGCCACCAAAATCTGGGGTCTAATTCTATGAGACACCCAAGATTGTTACGTCAAGTAAGGTTTTCCCCTCTCCGCTAGCCATGGACACATTCGGCACTTGATGTTTTCTCTAACAGGTTTCCTACCATCAGCTTCTTCCTTCCCTTCTAGTAAATTCTATTCATTCAATAAACATTTACAGAACACCTACTCTTTTCCAGGCTCAGTGCCAGGCATGTCTCTGACAATGAACAAGACAGAGACCGTCCCTCTTCTGGCAGAGATTAGACAACTAATATGAACAGCGACATGAGTAACAAATTTGATGTTATGGTCTCTCCCTTATCGTTCACAACTCACATGCATGATTCCCCCACATGGACTTCCTCAAAACAATATTTCAATAACTAGATTTTTTAAGTTTCTTTAAAGGAACAATACTTTTAGAGGTACATATAGCTGATATTTTTACAACACCTCCTGGAATGCCACAAAATGAAGAAAAACAATAATTCTCTATTAGTATTAGTATGATTCAGAGAAAAGAGTCCCCAGTTTCCTCCCGTTCTGGTTTTAAAATAATGAAGCTTAGACGGGGCGAGGTGCATCGTAGTTAAATTTCAGTATTTTTGGTTTGGTTCCCCATTAATGCCTGTAGTTTTATAACAGATGATATAAAGCAGTTAATCTAGTAGTTTTTGCTCCTCACTAAAATATGACAGGAAAGAGTTTTGTGGACAAGTCGTGTAATATTGTGGTTCTCAGCCTTCATGAGATCACCAGAATAACTTGGAGAGCAAAATAAACCAAGGCAAAACAAACCTTGTTCAGGCACCTCATTGGCGCTGGTATTTTTTTTTAAAGTACTCCAAGTAATTCTCATGTGCAGCCAGAATTAAGTTGTAACCTGCAAATCCAACATAACCATTTGCTTATGGATTTCTGCACTCTCTGCCAGAGTCTCCTTCCCAACTTTTTATTCACTGCCCCATGTCCAGAGTTTCATGTAGATCTTTTTATTGATAGAGTATACATTATTTGATCATTTCAATTTGCCCTCTGCAGCATGCTTACAGAGATACTTTTCATTTTTGCTGACTGTCAGGTAACTGATTTCTCAGTTTTTCCCATTCTAGTATCCAAACTGCCTAGAAAGTCCTACCTAGATCATTCCGACTTTTGCAACAAAGCATATCATGCTGCCTTTACTTACAAAATGTTATGCCAGAGCCTACTGAAAAGCATTACAGGTTTCATTTCGATGACTTCTAGCAATCTGAAGGAAAGTGTTTCTACTGATGCAACACTATTGCTAACAGATTTTTCCATAGCTCACGACAAATGGCAGCACATTTTCTGTCAGGAAGAAAATAACTAGCCATTTTTAGTAGTATCAAACATACAGATAGGGAAAGTATTTTTCTACAGAAAATCATCGTAAGGATTTTTTTTTCAGGGACACATATAAAAGCACATTTACTTATGTGTTTTTCGTGTACATAATGAAAGCATGAAACTCTCATTTATTTTTAGTTAAGTAAATAAAAATCTCTAAATGTCTACTTAAGTTTCATATTATGATCAGTAGAGCAGAGGTAATGGTAAAAAGAAAAAGACAGTAGAACAGAAAAAGAATGAGAAAGGGAAGAAAAAAGAATAAGAGGAGAAAAGAAAGATATCTCAAGAGATTAAAGGAAGGGAAGACACGTGCATCAAGAGGAGTTTAGAACCACCTCATCTCATCAGGTGGTGCAGGATGTGCCCTACTCAGGGCCTCTAGAGAGTGGGGACTGGAGATGAACCTCAGATTTACTCACTTGTCTCCTGCATCTTGGTATAGGGTTGCATACTTCAAGGAAAGGACATCTTTTTTAAAAATTTGTACAAAGTTACCTATGGGTTTGCAGAAGTCTAGAGGAAGGCATTAGAAAGAAAAGAAATTGAAGAGCAAAGCATATGCCAGAGAGAAAGGGGGAGAGGAAAGAAGAGCATGAATGAGAAGGAAAAGGAGAAAAAAAATGAGAAGAGAGATGGGCAAAATAATACCAGTGTGTCTTTGCAATGCCTTTCCTCTTAGCTGGAATGACCTTAAAAAAGGTCTCTCCGGGCTTCCCTGGTGGTCTAGTGGTTGAGAGTCCGCCTGCCGATGCAGGGGACACGGGTTCGAGCCCTGGTCTGGGAAGATCCCACATGCCGCGGAGCAACTAGGCCCGTGAGCCACAACTACTGAGCCTGTGCGTCTGGAGCCTGTGCTCCGCAACGAGAAAGGCCACGATAGTGAGAGGCCCGCGCACCGCGATGAAGAGTGGCCCCCGCTCGCCGCAACTAGAGAAAGCCCTCGCATAGAAACGAAGACCCAATACAGCCAAAAATAAATAAATAAAAAAAAAAAAAAAAAAAAAGTCTCTCCATCCTGAATTCCCCTCAGGGCACACTGTTGGGGGGGGGGTTGTAACATAACCTTTTGTACTAGGGGATGATGAGCAACACTCTTTGTTCTTTTTGTTTACATTTTAATAACTAATAATAGCTCTGCTTTGTGTATAAATAATCTCATTTATTTAAAAATAAAAGAGAAAATTCAACACACACTTTATATTAGCATTATCATTTATCGTACTCATTCCATATCATTTGGGTTAAAATGGAAAATCATTTTTATCAAGAAACTTTTATATTATGAATAAACTGTATTTCATTTACTTTTTGTCATTTTATGAATATCCTTTCTTTAAAAACTAATTGAAAAAAACTATATCTCATCATATTTTTGATGAGAAAACATAGACATGACACATTCTTAAGTTTTCCTTCTTCACTATCAAACATTTTACCTGAGATTTCCATTTGATATAAGAAAGTTCTTTTCTGAACTAGAAAAATTTAGGTTCCTAATAAATTCCTCCAAGAGGTGATTAAAGTCACTGTCACAGATGACTGGATTTATAGGTCTTTAATTTGACTTTTAAGTTACCAGTGGATCATTAGAGGCTACACATGCCATTCTTTTAAGTGTAGTCAATCTAGCTGAAATCCAAGTCATTAAATAGTAGCCCAACTGGGATGAATTTAGGCTGTGTTTACATCAAGAAAATTGTTTCCAAACATTTTGATACAATTATTTCTTAAAGCTACAAAATAAAAGTGCTAAAGTAATACAGATAATTTATGACCTTAAAATGTATGTGATGCATGTAGGAAATTTGGAAGTAGATCAAAGAAGTAGTAATCATTAAAAGATTGAAAAATAAATCCTTTGAGAACAGCACTTATATACCTTCTAAATCCTGTAGATGCTATTCCCCTGACCAAAATTCAATTTAGTGGTTTTAAGAAGATACTTGAGTGAATTAAGCCACTTAGGACTATTTCCTCCACCTCTAAACTATCATTAAATTAAGGAAAGAAAAGTAAAGAAGATTTTTATCTGTTATCTACTATCTGTAAAACACACACATGCATGTGCACACGTGCACCCACATACACATATATACACAGCAAGGATTCACCTCAATCAACCACAGGGTTTCAGGAATTTCAGGAATATGAGAGATGTAAGGGATTGATAGTTGGATGAATCAGCCTAAGATTCAACACAGGCAAAAGAGAAGAGTGCCTAGAAAACAATGGGTAGATTTCCCCCATTGAGCACCTCAGAAGTCCCAGAATCGGAGAAACAGAAACTGGGAACAATAGAGAGCAATTTGGATGCAAACAAAAACAAATTACTTAAGAGTGAGGTCACCAAGAGGGCAAAGTAGGAAACCCTCACCCCTGTGCCTCCGCAAGGATCAACAATTATACAGCTATCCATGGACAAAACAGCTCTGGGAGAGTTCTGAAGTCCACTTAAGAAACTTCAACAGAGAAGGAACTTGACAATAACCACACAAAAAGGGAAGAAAGAACAGCTTCATTTTGGCTGCATCAACCCATTCCCCAAGCCGGCATTCCTCACAGCCAAGAGGAAACTCCCCAACTAGAAAGAATTTCCCTTCCTGGGAAAGGAAAAGCAAGACAAGTGACCAGCTTCCCCAGCCTTTCAGGGCACTATATGAAGGAACAGCTTTGGCTTCACCCCACCCAGAGACAAAGCTGAGATGTATAGAGAAGGTTAAGAACAAGGAAGAAGAGCCAGGACTACCAGTACCAGCCATGTAGTAGAAGCAACCATGGTTTCCAGCGGCCAGTTCTGAAGAGGGCCCCAACAGTTATACCACTGAAGAAATCAATGGCCAGTACAGACCCTGTGGACCTCATGCAGAGTTTACCAGTTTTCACCCTACAAGTCTTCATGTTTGCCAGCTGCCTGACTCCTCAACAATCCCTCCCCTACCTTACCCCTGCCAGAGCCCAGGACCCACACCAGCAGCCAAACAAGGCCTCTACAGCTTCATGAGTACTAGACACCAGCCTCAACCTCCACTCTGACCCCCACCACTGTATGCACACTTGGAGCTAGGCTCTCAAGCTGTGTACTTGCACGGTGCTGACCTGATGCCTGTCAACAGCCTTCAAGATCCTGCAGCCACAGATGTGTTCACCAAGAACCAAAGTCCTCAAAGCTCCTTGTGAGCCCCAATTCGACCCATTCTCTTACCACTGGGCTCACTTGCAGCTAGCTCCCCGAGCTGTGCAACTGAATACCCCCAGCCTGACTCCCATGAACAGTATTCACTGCCATGCACCCATAGCAAGACTCAGCACCCACAGTAGTATACAGCCAGGGCCACTGCAACTGCTAGTGTTCCTGCATTTGACCTTTGCTGTTTGCACTAGATCCCACCATTATTTGTGTGTTTGCAACCAGCACTACCCCTACTGAGGCACTTGCAGCTGGCCCTCTCAGCTAAGTGTGTGTATACCACTGGCTCTGGCCACCACTGCTGTCTGCCCTGATCCCTAACCACTGAACCTGGGACTTACAAGACCCCATTAAGAAAAACAATCTATGTATCACTGGAGTCCGAAAAGATGAGAGGGAGAAAGGGGCAGAAAGTTTATTTTAAAACATGATGGCGGACTCTCACCCTTAATTCAACATAGTACTGGAAGTCATAGCCAGAGAAATTAGGCAAGAAAAAATAAAAGACATCCAAATTGGAAAGTAAAACTGTCACTACTTGCAGATGATGGATATTATACAGAGAAAACACTAAAAACTCCACCAAAAAAAAACCTGTTAGAATTAATAAACATATTCAGTAAAGTTGCAGAATACAAAATCAATATACAAAAATCTTTTGCTTTTCTATACACTTATAACAAACTATAAGAAAGAGAAATTAAGAAAACAATTCCATTTACAACTACATCAAAAAGAATAAAACACCTAAGCAAGGAGGTAAGGTATTTGCCCAAATGAATTGAATTGAATTGAACTGAAAATGAATTTCTGTCCACACAAAACCTGCACAGAGATGTTTATAGCAGCTTTATTCATAATTGCCAAAGCTTGGAAGCAATCAAGGTGTCCTTCAGTAGGTGAATGGATAAATAAGCTGTGGTATACCCAGACAATGGAATATTATTCAGTGCAAAAAAGAAACGAGCTAATAAGCCATGAAAAAAACATGGAAGAAACTTAAATGCATATAACTAAGTGAAAGAGGCCAATCTGAAAATTCTACATATGATTCCAACTATATGACATTCTGGAAAAGGCAAAGCTATGGAGACAGTAAAAAGATCGGGGCTTAAGGGGTGAAGCAGAGACGATGTTTAGGGCAGTGAAAATATTCTGTGTGATACCATAATGATGGATGCATGTAATTATACATTTGTCCAAACCCACAGAAAGTACATCACCAAGCGTGAATCATAATGTAAACTTTGGGTGATTATGATGTGTCAATGTAGGATCATGAGTTGTAAGAAATGTAACACTATGGAGGGAGGGGGTGTTGATAATGGGGAAGGCTGTGTGTGTTTAGTGGCAGGAAGTATATGAGAAATCTCTGTAGTTTCTTTTCAAATTTTGCTGTCAACCTAAAACTTCTCTAAAAAGAACTGCCTTTTGAAAAAGACAGAGGTATTTAAATTTGTTAGAAATCTAGAAATGTATGTTCCTAAGAGATGCATCTAAATTTTCACCAAAAATTGAAATAAACAAATGGTCTGAGATATACTAAATAAAGCCTTATTAGAAACAGAAGGAAAGGAATGATGAGCATATATGAATTGAGTTCACAACATTAGGTGTATAAGAAATTTTTAAACGATTCCTTACTTTTTTTGTATAAATTTATTTATTTTTAACCCCAAGCCTATATTCTGCCAAGCTGGAATGAAATTCAGACATCAGCCATTCTTGGGATTCCTCTTTATGGTTGAATTAAGGTCTTGGGTTCCTAGTCAATACTAGGATATTGGGGGGTGGACTACTTCAGTCATCATTTGTTTATATTGAATATCACTTAGTCTTCCATTAGTCCAACCCACATGGACCTTTCAGATCTATTGTTCACTCTCTCACTTCTGTGGTTCACACTGGGTACCAAGTCTTTAATGAAGTTAGGATTTCCTGGACTAAAATCAGTTTCCCTGATGTACCTAGTGACCATTCCCTCTGAGGACTTCCACATCTGAGGTTCATTACCAGGGAACAGGGAGTAGATTTCTGTGGTACATGAAACCCACAGATCTTTCCCTCCTATCCCCAGCAGAAAAAGAAATTCTTTGCAATCTGTGGGAAATCCCTCTCTGTAGGCTTTCTTTCACTGTTCTCTTCAGTGGGCTGAAGCTTTTGGAAACAAAATCCAGGAAATAAGTCTGGTGTACAACTTATACTCCTACATGGCCAGAAAATGTCCAGTAGAAAAATTACAAAATTGATTGCCTGCTTGAGTAGGATGAAGAAAATGGGAAATTAGCAAAAGAAAACACATATGAATGTGTCAAACATTTTTGTGCCACAATGGTATACTGCTGAGGTTGCTGAGCAATGTGTATCAGAGAATCTTATTTCACAAAAGTATATGTGCACCTGCAGTTTCTATGGGGGTAACTTGGATAAGACATGACACATTTAAAAGAAACCACCCTGAATTTTTAATGAGAAAACCTAGATGTAAAGGTTTTATTATTTTCATGGGTTTAAGAAAAGTACTTCATTTCTCTGAGCCCACAATTTCCTCATTAGTAAAATAAAGATTCCTTATAGAAATATTGGGGAATCAGAAACATGTAGAGTAATAATATTATTATGAGTTCCTCTACACTCTCCAGCCTATAAATAGAATGTATTCATTTATATCCTAAGAGAGTAAAGCTATAACTAGATGACCTTGCTCTTCAACATATCTCCACTCTTTTCTCTTATCATAGAAAAGAAGGAAATTTGGTAAGTGTTAGAATTATTCCTGAGGGTCTTTTTAAAACTGGAGTGTGCTATACTCCTACTGAGTCACCTGCTTACAAAGTTCAGGAGTCCCCAAAACTAGTATCATCTTGACACCAACACAAAATTCAGCAGTCCCCAAAACAACACTTACTTTTGACACCAATTGCAAGTTCCCAAGACCATCTTCAAGTTCCATAATCTACTAGAAAGATTCAGAGAATTCACCAAAAGCTGTTACATTTATGGTTATGGTTTCTTACAGTAGAAAGATACAAATTAAAATCAGCAAGGGAAGAAGCACAAGGGACAGAGTCCAAGATAGTTCCACATCTGAAACTTCCAGCTGTCCTCTCCCAGTGGAGTTGTAGACAGTGCTAACGTCTCCAGGCAATGATGTGTGACAGTATTCATGGAATACTGCCAACCAGGGAAGTTCACCCAAGCCTTGGTATTCAGAGTCCTCATTGGGGCTTAGGCACATAGACATGGTTGACCACCCACATGACTGACCCTAAGTTTGCAGCCCCTCTGGAAGCTGAGCTGACACTGTTGGCCAAAAGCCCATACCATAAATCATAGTGTTAGATTACACAGTGTGGCCCAAGATCCCAGGTAAACAAAGACACTCTTATTAGGCAGATCAATCCAAGGGCTTAGAGGTATCTCCCAAGAACAAAGGTCAGATCTCCCTGTGAGTAACGTTAATCTATACTACACAGCACTTTTCAAATGATAGAGTATAAAACACAGAGTTGTCAATGGTGTTGTTGTTCACTGACAACTCCTCGAAAGACCATCAGAAAACAAACAAAGCTAAGTTGTCTAGAACTACTGTCATAAGGGAGAACATCACCATCAACAAAGTCATAATAGTGTCTCAAAAAGAAGAGGACAGGGCTTCCCTGGTGGCGCAGTGGTTGAGAGTCTGCCTGCCGATGCAGGGGACACGGGTTTGTGCCCCGGTCCGGGAAGATCCCACGTGCCGCGGAGAAGCTAGGCCTGTGAGCCATGGCCGCTGAGCCTGCGCTCCGCAACGGGAGAGGCCACAACAGTGAGAGGACCACGTACTGCAAAAAAAAAAAAAAAAAAAAAAAAGGGAGACAAGAGAGAATACTATTTATAGAGTTTGGGGTCTAGGCTAAAGTGGTTTACGGCTGGTCTTTCAAGGCAGGAAACTAATTTGGATTGGGCAAAGTTCATGATACAGTAGTTTAGGATTGGTAGGCACATGAGGAGCACATTGTGTTCTTTCTTCACCAGAAGATGAAACACATCTTCATAAGTGAACTGCTATTGATACGTTTGCTATTTGCCCAGGTGAGCAATCTCTTCCTGGGTAAGAATTTCCTGAAACAAATATTTAGGCATGTTGACACAGGCAATCTCAGTTCTCACCCCTAATTGTTTAGTAATGTGGATGTAAGTGGTCTCAACTCTCAATGGTAAGAATAGAGTTCTAAAGCTCATTTGGAAGTCTTACAAAAACAGAAAACTAGTACTACAAAAGATGGCGTTAGGCTGCAGGTTTCTATGAAGTATTTGAGTCCTTTCAGACAGTTGAGGGATTTTCCTAAAAATTTTGGCTCATCTATTAAAGAATAAACAATTAAAACCTTAAATCCTCCTGAGACTCGATCTATCTTTAATATGGAAAGACTCCATTGAGGTATTGAGCAAGATCAAATAGCTACTAAATGAAAAAGGTGGGATACAAACCCAGTCTGATGGACTTCCAAGCCTTCCACCATACCACCTTGCCTATTCTCATTCTTATGCCGCAGTAACTGAAAACTACGTAAAATAATATATGTGAAAGCACTTTCTAGAACTTGGTGCATGGTGGGTATCAGTAAATATTAATTTCCTTCCTTAATTTTTGAAGATTATTGCTCTCCATTTAAGTTCAATGACAAAGAGAAAATGGTCTAAATAAAGGAAAGTAGTTAAGACATAACACACACCAAAACTTTCTGAACATGTACAATAAAGTTCCTTCCCTGTTCCTTGTAAATGAAATAATATGCATCTATTTCTCTGGACTGCAGGTAGAGGGAGTAGAGAGGTGACAGTGGCAGGTAAGGGGTAATGATATAAAATGGTTTTGGGGATTGAGGGTCATAAAAGGAAGAATTTAAGAACTTCTGCACACATCTTTAATGTTTAAATGTTTGATAACCTGTGAACAGAGTTTTTGTGTTTGAAATAGTTGATTCTATTTCCTTTATCACCCACAGTCCCAAAAAGATTCTCCGTCGCCTGTAAAGGAATTGTATTCTTTTTCAATCAATATGCAAGTCAAACTCAAAGTTCCATTTTAAAATATCAGTAAGAGCATTTGTCCTTGGACCTTTCATATTGGGTGACAGCAAGAGAGCATGGAAGGAGGACATGAAGTGAAACTGAAGACAAGCAGGGTTGCTAATATCAAATGGATGGATACTGGCATTTTTATGTATTTCAGTGGCAACAGCCCAATGTGTTTGCAATGCCATGCCTTCCATAGAAAAAGTTTGGAAAGGTTGCTGTTAATAGGGTTAGTCAGATTGTCTTTTAAACATGCATGTTTCTAAACAAACATTCCTAAACTCAACTACTAAACTCAGATCTTCTTGCAGCAATACCTCACAGTTTTGCCAACTCACTGTCAAGACTGGGAAAGTTGGAGCATTTTCTTTCCTGGAGAATATTAAAAGCATCATCCTCAATAAATTTGCTTAGCCTTCAGATAAATTCTATTCTTTCAAATATTGATTGTTATTTTGAAATGGCAATCATATATATGGAAACCTCAAGTTCAGTCTGGTACCTGATGCTTCGCTAAAAATTTAGATAAAATCAGTTAAGAGTGCAGTCAGCTGCATTCAGTAGAAACCGTACCACAATGTGGTTCATATGTAACAAAAGGTCCACTGGTGAGCAATCCAGAACCCATAGGGCTGACGGAACAATTATCTAGGACTCACTTTCCTTCTAACTTACTGTTGTGTCATCTTCAGGGTCTCATTCTCATGATTATATGATGGCTACTCCATCTTGAGACACTGTATCTGCATTGTAAGCAGGAAGAAGCAGGAGGATGGAGAGCAGAAGGTACCTGCCAGCTGAGTTTGGCCTATTTCCAAATGTTCCCTGAAGTTCCTTTCAACAATTTTTCCTTGCACTCATAGTTCCCAAACCATGTGCCAAACTACTTCATGGTATCATAACAAATTCACTGGGGCATAACAGGATATTTTAAATTTTTGAGGAAAGCATAGTAATATTCAACACCTATCAGACACTGACTGAACTACTAACTTGAGCAAATTCAGTTTCAACATTTATCATGCTATACTGAAATGACATATCTTTGAAAAGCTGGGAGTTTGACAATACTATTGTTTACAGAAATATAAGTACCATACGAAAATCAATGTGGAACAGGAAATGAAGACAACTGGGTCCAATCTGATTTCAAAATTTGAAAAGTTGTGTAGCATTCAAGGCACAAGCCCCCCATTAATATGTAATCTTGGTTGGTCAAGAATGGAATAAAAATAGTTTTTCTTTTAATTTATATGTATTATTTTTTCAAATAGGTATTACCTTGTTAGAACATAGATATTTACTAAGTTGTTTAAATGGAACCACTTAACAAAACTGTTAGGTGTTTCTTTTGGCTTCAGGGCAGTGTGGAAAAATTACTGAGGCCCAAGAGCTCAGTGACTAAGAAAGTTTGCTAATCTCTGCCTTAGGCCTTTATCCATCTCTAGCTGCAGAGGAATACGGGAAGATTTGAACTTTTGTTAGACACGCAACCAGAGTTCTACTAGTAAAGAAAAAGGAGAGAGTAAACACTGAGCAGACAGCAAGAAGTTTCTGCCCCACAGACAGATCAAGAATTTTAGTCCCACCCCTATTTCTTTTGCTTTTTAAATTTTATTTTCAAGTCCAAGCAAAGGACAATGTAATAATTGGAAAAATTATGATAAATTACCAGTCAATACTCAGGCTTACTAATTACATTCTTAGATATCATCTTTGTGGATTTTGTAAAACTCACATCACTTTATTAGTTCAAATCATTATATATTCATTCATATATCATAAATTTAAAGTTATGTTAAGTGTCATTGTCGGTTATAAAGAATCTAATAACCACCAGGTATCTTATGAAGTTTCACTAACATTTACCAAAATGGTATTCCAACAGTTAAGAGAATTAGTTCAGCCTTCTAAACCCAACAGAGGAAGTAATTTAGAAATTTTAGATTCAATATCTAGTAATGAAAAAACTTTTAAGCATTTACTAAAAGAGCTTCAAACTGGCATTCTATACATTAAACCCATTCCAAGTCAGTAACCTAGGGCTGTATTGAATTAAAAGAAGCAACAATTATCAGAGAACAGTGTTCTTTAAGTCTCTGTTTTACCACATCATATATATTGTATGACGACAATTGTAATGCAAGTACATAAAAGAGATGACCAAACAGTACTTAAGGAACTAAAATACCCGTCTTAAACTTTACTTCAGCAAGTTGATATTCATTTAGATTACAGACCATTGGTATAATGTCTTTCCTAGTAATCACTCCCAGAATCATTTAACCTTTAAAATACACAGTGCCTCCATCAGCCTGAAGATTAGAAGCACAAAATATAAGGAGAAACTGACATCTTTTTTTAAAAAAAACACAATATCCTTGGTAAATTTGACAGACATTTTAATTCAAGCCAAAAATTGCCACCTGAGTCTACAGAAACTGGTATAAGTATAGTACATCTTATGAATTGAGCCCACCCCTCTAAAAATAACAATAAAAGAAGCCAAAAAACATAAACTCAAATTGAAAGGCCTACATCTGGAAGTCTCTACTGTCTACTGTATTGTCCCTACTGTAATCCATATATTTCAGTTCTATTAAGAGGCCATCTCATGTCTTCCAGGGAAGTTTATCAAACAACCATAATATAATAAAATTTTTTCGAAGAAAATAATATTTAGTAAATCCTTTTGTTGACAAATAATTTCATCAACATGAGACTTAAAATACATCCATGTAAGTTATACATGGCTAATCAAAAACAAATTTTAAAATTAGTATTTAAAGTGAAAAACAATAGATTGGGGACTTCCCTAGTGGCACAGTGGATAAGAATCCACCTGTCAGTGCAGGGGACACAGGTTCAACCCATGGTCCATGAAGATCCCACATGCCGCAGAGCAACTAAGCCCGTGCACCACAACCACTGAGCCTTCACTCTAGAGCCCACGTGCCACAACTACTGAACCCGCACGCCTAGAGCCCGTGCTCCACAACAAGAGAAGCTCCCGTTCAGCTAGAGAAAGCCCGTGCGCAGCAAGGAAGATCCAATGCAGCCAAAAATAAAAATTAAATTAAACCTTAAAAAAAAAATAGATTGATATATTAAACATTTTCTGAAGCTAAATTGTCATTAATGGGTTTAGTTGTAAATAGATAGTATTAAACTGACTTTGATTTTGAGCATAATGGGATTTCATTCAACATTAGTGTTATCATAGCTTTTTTTTTGAACTTAAACCACTAAAGCCTTATTTTGATAGGCTACTCTACTTAACAGTGGATACCAAAAAACATTAACATTAAAACAATCATTTAAAAATAATTTCTTATTATGTATTTTTTTAAACATTTACTACTAATGAATTGATTCAAGTCATTAAATATAAAGACAGAAACTTTGAGCAACATCTATCCACAATAAAATATGGTAAACACATGCACATGGCACATGCATACTATATAGTTGATTCTTTTGAATCTGGAAAGCCATGATAAATTTATTCTCCCGAAACTTTTCTTTATTTGAACTATTGTGAGATGTTTAAATGAGATTGAGATGAAAATTGACCGTCTCTTAAGAAACATCATTTATACATTAACTTCTGCCAGTATTCTTTTCTCAGTACTGTAAAATAACTAAAGTAGCATATTTCTCCAATATTCCATGTTTCTTTCTTGTCAGTTTAAAGCCACAGTTTATTAAACAACTTAAAGAATTCTTGTATTAAAATGCCATGTGACTTGATTGCTTACTGCAAAACATAATTTTTTTCTTAATAATGGCTAAAAATTCAACATGAGTACAAGAGCAGAAATGGGATAACTTGTGTTATTTTGACACTAGAAAATGTCATCTTAAGGGTCAGACATTTTTACCAACACTCTGAAAGTCAAATAACATTAGATGTCATTTGATACAATGCAATTTTGGACACAAAAATCAGGCACAGAAACAGCATGACTTACAGGTGAGGTTCAGCTAATGCAGAATCTGCACTGATTAAAAAATTTCGCCATCATAGACAATTTACAAACTGTCCTAGAGGATGCAAAAACACTTGTGCTAATTTCTCCTAGTAATCTTAGGCAGCAAGTACTATTATTATTTCCTCTTAAATATATACTAACAAAATTAAGTATAAACTCCTAATCAAAACAAAGTTAAAAATTAATATTAAAACTAAACTAAAAACATTAAATTTCAGTTCAAGTTAACATATAGAAATTTTTAAGATAAATTCTGAATGTAAATTGATGAAGCAAATAACATTAAAACACCTAAAATAATGATTCCATGCACAAATACCAGTAACTATGTACTTTGTTCTTGGGGTGATCATATAATTTATCATCCTGATGAGACATTTTCAGAGTGAAGAGAATTGTTATTAATAATTATACTGAGGAGGGCGGAGTCAAGATGGCAGTGTGGGAAGACCCTGAGTTAGCATCTCCCCACAACTAGGGTGCCTGCCGGCCACTGGTGAAGAACACTGACACACCCAAGGAGATGGGAGGGACATGATGGGGGACAGAGGGGAGGAGGAGAAGTGGAGGCCAGACAGGATCTGAGTCTCTGAGGCTGGGGATCAGGAGAGGTAGGTGGGAGGGGCAGGAGAGGAGGGCGTTTGCCCCACCCACTTGAGCCCAGGAAGGCTGCTGGGCTCCCAGGTGAGGACCCCTGCCTTCTGAGACCAGGTATGGGGGGCACATCTGGGCCCCTTCTGTTCCTTGAGCCTAAGCCCCTACCCCCACAGCCCCAAGGAGCTTTTCCAGCCCTGTGGATCCTTAGCATAGGCACCGCCCACCACCCAAACCTCTCCCTTGCTTAGGCCCCACCCTCCACAGTGAAGGCCATACCCCCCCCCCCCTTATTTTTTCCCTTTTCCCTCCTCCTCTTTTTTACTATTATGGTACTGTTATAAATTCCAGTTGTTGAATCATCTAGATTTTTATATTCTTTCTAACATATCTGTTAGTTTTCTAGTCTAATTTTACTTTTTACTTTGTCATTTTTCTTTAATTTATTTATTTTACCTATTTATTTCTAGTGGCATTGGGTCTTCGTTGCTGTGTGTGGGCTTTTCTCTAGTTGCAGAGAGCGGCGGCTACTCTTCGCTGCGGTGCATAGGCTTCCCATTGCAGTGGCTTCTCTTGATGCAGAGCATGGGTTCTAGGTACTCAGGCTTCAGTAGTTGTGGCTCTAGAGCGCAGACTCAGTAGTTGTGGTGCACGGGCTTAGGTGCTCCGCGGCATGTGGGATCTTCCCAGACCAGGGCTCGAACCCATGTCCCCTGCATTGGCAGGTGGATTCTTAAACACTGCACCACTAGGGAAGCACTTTACTTTGTTATTGTTCTCTCTTTTTTTTTTTTTTGCCACCCCACCTGGCTTGCAGTATCTTGATTCACGAGCTGGCTTAAGTTCCTACGATGGCAGCTCCATGTCAGAACCACTGGACTACAGAGAACCTCAGACCACAGGGAATATTCATTAGAGTGAGGTCTCACAGAGGTCTTCATCTCAGCACCAAGACCCAGCTCTACCCAACAGCCTACAGACTTCAGTGTTGGAAGCCTCAGGCCAAACAACCAGTAAGAAAGGAACATAATCCCACTCATTAAAAAAAAGAAAAAGAATGAGAGGGCAAAAAAATATGTCACATATGAAGGAGCAAGGTAAAAACCTACAAGACCAAATAAATGAAGAGGAAATAGGCAATCTACCTGGAAAAGAATTCAGATTAATGATAGTAAAGATGATCCAGAATCTCAGAAATAGAAAGCAGGCAAAGACTGAGAAAATACAAGAAATGTTTAAGAAAGATCTAGAAGAACTAAAGGACAAACAAACAGAGATGAACAACACAATAACTGAAATGAAAAATACACAAGAAGGAATCAATAACAGAATAACTGAGGCAGAAGAACGAATAAGTGAACTGGAAGACAAAATGGTGGAAATAACTGCTGAGGAGCAGAATAAAGAAAAAAGAATGAAGAGAATTGAAGACAATCTCAGAGACCTCTGGGAAAACACGAAATGCACCAATATTCGAATTATAGGGGTCCCAGAAGAAGAGAAAAAGAAAGGGACTGAGAAAATATTTTAAGAGATTATACTCAAAAACTATCCTAACATGGGAAAGGAAATAATCACCGAAGTCCAGAAAGCACATAGAGTCCCATACAGGACGAACCCTAGGAAAAACACACCAAGACATATATTAATCCAACTAAAAAAAGATTAAATTCAAAGAAAATATTAAAAGCATCAAGGGAAAAACAAAAATTAATGTACAAAGGAACCCACATAAGGTTATCAGCTGATTTTTCAGCAGAAACTCTGCAGGCCAGAACAGAGTGGCAGGATGTACTTAAAGTGATGAAAGAGATAAACCTAAAATCAAGATTACTCTACCCAGCAAGGATCTCATTCAGATTCGATGGAGATATCAAAAATTTTTCAGACAAGCAAAAGCTAAAAGAATTCAGCACCACCAAACCAGATTTAAAACAAATGATAAAGAAACTTCTCTAGGTGGGAAACACAAAAGAAAAAGACCAACAAAAACAAACCCAAAATAACTAAGAAAATGGTAATAGGAACATACAAATTGATAATAACCTTGAATGTAAATGGATTAAATGCCCCCCAAAAAAGACACAGACTGGCTGAATGGATACAAAACAAGACCCATATATATGCTGTCTATAAGAGACCCACTTCAGACCTAGGAACATATATAGACTGAAGTTGAAGGGATGGCAAAAGATATTCCAAGCAAATGTAAATCAAAAGAAAGCTGGAGTAACAATACTCGTATCAATAAAATAGACTTTAAAATAAAGACTCTTACATGAGATAAGGACGCACACTGCATAATGATCAAACTATCAATCCAAGAAGATATAACAATTATAAATGTTTATGCACCCCACATAAAAGCACCTCAATACATAAGGCAAATGTTAACAACCATGAAAGGAGGAATCAACAGTAACACAATAAGAGTAGGGGACTTTAACAAGCCACTTACACAAATGGACAGATCATCCAAACAGAAAATAGAAAATAAATAAGGAAACACAAGCCTTAAATGACACAATATATCAGATAGATTTAATTGATATTTATAGAATGTTCCACCCAAAAGCAGCAGAATACACTTTCTTCTCAAGTGCACAGAGAAAATTCTCCAGGATAAATCACATTTTGGGTCACAAAATCAAGCCTCAGAAAATTTAAGAAAATTGAAATCATATAAAGCATCTTTTCTAACCACAACAATATGAGATGGGAAATCAACTACAGGAAAAAAACTGTAATAAACACAAATACATGAAGGCTAAACAGTGAACTACTAAATAACCAAGAGACCACTGAAGAAATCAAAGAAGAAATAAAGAAATACACAGAAACAAAAGACAATGAAAACACGACAACCCAAAACCTATGAGATGCAGCAAAAGCAGTTCTAAGAAAGAAAGTTTATAGCAATTTAATCTCACCTCAAGAAACAAGAAAAATCTCAAATAAACAATCTAACCCTATATTTAAAATTACTAGAGAAAGAAGAACAAAGAAAACCCAAAGTCAGTAGAAGGAAACACATCATAAAAATCAGAGCAGAAATATATGAAATAGAAGTGAAGAAAACAATAGCAAAGATCAATAAAACTAAAAGCTGGTTCTTAGAGAAGATAAACAAAATTGATAAACCATTAGCCAGACTCATCAGGAAGAAAAGGGAGAAGATGCAAATCAATTAACTCAGAATTGAAAAAAGAGAAATCACAACTGACACCACAGAAATACTAAGGATTATAAGATACTACTACCAACAACTATATGCCAATAAAATGGACAACCACAAAGAAATGGAAAATTTTTGGAAAGGTACAATTTTCCAAGACTGAACCAGGAAGAATTAGAAAATATAAACAGACCTATCATAAGTTATGAAACTGAAACCATAATTAAAAATCTTCCAAAAAACAAAAGTCCAGGACTGGATGGCTTCACAGGTGAATTCTATGAAACACTTAAAGAAGAGGTAACACCAATCCTTCTCAAACTCTTCTAAAAAATTGCAGAGAGAAAAACACTCCCAAATTCATTCTATGAAGTCACCATCACCCTGACACCAAATCCAGAAAAAGATATCACAAAAAAAGAAAATTATAGACCAGCATCACTGATCAAGATAGATGCAAAAATCCTGAACACAATACGAGCAAACAGAATCCAACAGCACATTAAAAGGATCATACACCATGATCAAGTGGGATTTATCCCAGGGATGCAAGGATTCTTCGATATACACAAATCAATCAATGTGATACACCACATTAACAAATTAAGGAATAAATACCGTATGATCACCTCAATAGATGCAGAAAAAGCTTATGAAAAAATTCAACACCCACTTATGATAAAAACTCTCCAGAAAATGGGCATAGAGGGAACATACCTCAACATAATAAAGGCCATATATGACAAACTCACAGCAAGCATCATACTCAATGGTGAAAAACTGAAAGCATTTCCACTAAGTTCAGGAACAAGACAAAGATGTCCACTCTTGCCACTCTCACTCAACATAGTTTTGGAAGTCCTAGCCACGGCAATCAGAGAATAAAACAAAAGGAATACAAATTGGAAAAGAAGAAATAAAACTGTCACTGTTTGCCAATGACATGATACTATACATAGAAAATCCTAAATAAGCCACCAGAAAACTACTAGAACTAATCAACGAATTTGGTAAGGTTGCAGGATACAAAATTAATGCACAGAAATCTCTGGCATTCCCATACACCAACAATGAAAAATCAGAAAGAGAAATTAAGGAAACAATCCCATTTACCACTGCAACAAAAAGAATGAAATACCTAGGAAAAAACCTGCCTAGGGAGGTGAAAGACTTGTACTCAGAAAATTATAAAACACTGATGAAAGAAATCAAAGATGACATAAACAGATGGAGAAATACACCATGTTCTTGGATTGGAAGAATCAACATTGTGAAAATGACTTTACTACCCAAAGCAACCTACAGATTCAATGCAATCCCTATCAAACTACCAGTGATATTCTTCACAGAATTAGAACAAAAAATTTTACAACTCGTATGGAAACACAAAAGACCCCGAATAGCCATAGCAATCTTGAGAAAGAAAAACGGAGTTGGAGGAATCAGGCTCCCTGACTTCAAACAATACTACAAAGCTACAGTAACCAAGACAGTGTGGTACTGGCACAAAAACAGACATATAGATCAATGGTACAGGATAGAATGCCAAGAGGTAAACCCATACACATATGGCCACCTAATTTATGACAAAGTAGGTAAGAACATACAATGGAGAAAAGACAGCCTCTTCAATAAGTGGTGCTGGGAAAACTGGACAGCTACATGTAAAAGAATGAAATTAGAACACTACCTAACACCATACACAAAAATAAACTCCAAATGGATTAAAGACCTAAATGTAAGTTCACACACTATAAAACTCTTAGAGAAAAACATAGGAAAACCACTCTTTGACATAAACCACAGCAAGGTCTTTTTTGACCCACCTCCTAGAGCAACGGAAATAAAAACAAAAATAAACAAATGGGACTTATTTAAACTTAAAAGCTTTTGCACAGCAAAGGAAACCATAAACAAGACAAAAAGACAACCCTCAGAATGGGAGAAAATATTTGCAAATGAAACAACAGACAAAGGATTAATCCCCAAAATATGCAAACAGCTCATTGAGCTCAATATCAAAAAAACAAACAATCCAATTAAAAAATGGGCAGAAGACCTAAATAGACATTTCACCAAGGAAGACATACAGATGGCCAAGAGGCACATGAAAAGATGCTCAACATCACTAATTATTAGAGAAATGCAAATCAAAACTACATTAAGGTATCACCTCATGCCAGTCAGAATGGCTATTATCAAAAAATCTAGAAAGAATAAATGCTGGAAAGGGTGTGGTGAAAAGGGAACCCTCCTGCACTGTTGGTGGGAATGTAAATTGATACAACCACTATTGAAAACAGTATGGAGGTTCCTTAAAAAACTAAAAACAGAACTACCATATGACCCAGCAATCCCACTACTGGGCATATACCCTGAGAAAACCATAATTCAAAGAGAGACATGTACCACAATGTTCACTGCAGCACTGTTTACAATAGCCAGGACATGGAACCAACCTAAATGTCCATCAACAGATGAATGGATAAAGAAGATGCAGCACATATATACAATGGAATATTACTCAGCCATAAAAAAACAAAATTGAGTTATTTGTAGTGAGGTGGATGGACCTAGAGTCTGTCATATGGAGTGAAGTAAGTCAAAAAGAAAAAAGCAAATAGCTTATTCTAACACATATATGTGGAATCTAAAAAAAAAATGATACTGTTTAACCTAGTTGCAGGGCAGGAATAAAGATGCAGACATATACAGAATGGACTTGGGGATGCGGGGTGCGAGGGGGAAGCTGGGGTGGAGTGACAGTAGCATCAACATATATACACTACCGAATGTAAAAGAGTTATCTAGTGGGAAGCAGCACCACAGCACAGGGAGATGTGCTCAGTGCTTTGTGATGACCTAGAGGGGTGGGCTAGGGAGGATGGGAGGGAGTCTCAAAAGGGAGGGGATATGGGGATATATATATGCATATGGCTGATTCACTTTGGTGTACAACAGGAACTAAAACAGTATTCTGAAAAACAAAAAATAGTGACAACCAGTGTAAATTAAAAAAAAAAAAATTCATGGAATAGTATAGGAATGGGCAAAGTATGAAACCTGGCCCACTTGCCTGTTTTTGTAGAGCCTGTGAGCTGAGAATGATTTTTACATTTTTAAGTGGTTGAAAAAATCAAAAGAAGAATAATATTTTGTGACATGTGAAAATTATATGAATTTCAATGTCCATAAATAAAGTTTTATTGGAACACACACACAAAAAAAAAGATGTTGGGGGGGGAAGACTTCCTGAATATGGAAGAAGCCAGTCTCAAGGCTCTGAATTTGAATCCTAGATACAGTATTGCTTTAAGATTCATCCCAGGGGTGTGATGAGACAAGGAGCAGGCCAGTTGGATTCTGCCCCAGATATATATATATATATATATATATATATATATATATATATCTGAAGCACTTTGCTGTACACCTGATACTAATACAACATTGTAAATCAACTATATTTCAGTAAAAATTTTTTTAAATAATGAAAAAAATAATAATTATACTGAGACAACAAGCATATACCAGGACTACATCTGGAAAACTGAAATATGTGGTCATTGTACCTCTCTCACACATTTTTTTTCAGCACAAGGAGATGCCTCAAATCTCCAGCTATAAGATAAATATCAGCAGAAATGCAGAAAGAAAAACTAAAAGTAGTTATAAAAGCATAGAAAAATATTCTAAATTATCACAGTCACTTTTCATTTTCTCCAAGGGCCAAAATCTTTTTGTAAAGGTACATGTACAATCTTTGCTACAATTTGTGAGTTGAACTAATAAAATATTAATAACATCCCAAAAGATTTAAATCACTTTTAAGGAGTCATTCTTTGTTCACTTGGTGATAAACCTAAAATGTGATTCTTTTGGAATTGCTTCATTTTCCAAGGCAAAAGATTCGAGATTTTTAGTAGTATTTCATTTCTACTAAGCTAAATTTATCATTTGGAATCAGGGGAAAAGTGCTGAATGAACAAGACATTCCCCCCAGTAAGTTGAAAACAAGAGCTTAAGTGGTTATTGTGTTAAATAAAACAAAAAAGGGTATGTTATGATTGTTGGGGACTTAAGAAGTCAAACCAATAATATTTGCTTGTTCCCTTCCTAGCTTTGAAAATAATTGATAGATTCAAATTTCACACAAAATGTCACTCATTTCTAATGAAATGGGTTGGAGTATATGGTTTGATCTGCAACTTTGTCAGGAATCTTAATACTTTCCCTGAGTAAGACAGACATATCTTCAGGCAAAAGCAGTACTGTCCAGGATTCCCCCAAAGGCAGGCAGAAATAGACCCAAATTCAAGTACTCTGCAGCAGTCAGGCTGAATAACACAAGACGAAGGGAAAGAAGGAGGATAAAGTGACTCAGTTCCTCTTCCCAAACTCACCAGGTGAGTCATTCTCTCTCAGAGAAATAAATGGAAGATAGAGATAGAAACTGGAACATTATACTCCATGAAGTCCCTCCACATGGAAACAAAAGGCCAAGGATACAGAGATTTCCTTCAGGGATGTATGCTTCATAATTCCTATTTGAATACTGGGGAAATTCCTAGGAAATGCCAACTTATACTAAAATTAAAATGGTTTTATTTTTAGTCAAATTTCAGTAAACCATTTCATAAAGAAAGGAAATGTTTGTATGCTTGTGCATATGCTTTTGTTTTCCCAGGGACCTATGGACAGAAAGTAAATTCAATAACTTTTATTGAAATTCCTATATACTACAGACATAAGAAAATAAATAGCCATGTAATTAAGGAAAATAATTAAATATGAGAACAGATAGAAACCATAGGCCATAAAGCGAAAACCATCAGAATGCTGTGGACAAGAGATTCAGTAGGGTCAAATAAAAATTTCAAACGATGAAGACTATTTGGTCAGGCCTAAAAATTACAGAGATGTCAAATTAAGTAAATTACAGAGATTTCAGTAAAGGGTTGAATAAGCTACATTTGAGAGAAATGGCTGCTGTATTTAAAATGAGGGTGTGTGTAAACCTGTAATACTATCACAATGCCAAGATTCCTGATAACCTTTTTTATATATTGCCAACACAGCAAGAAAAAATGGTGATCTGATTTCCATTTCTGGTCAAACTCTCTGTTCATGTGATTTTTGAACACCAAGGACTGTAACAGTCCCTGAAACACAGAAGGATACTTCCTGGAAGTGCCAGAGCTGCTAATGTTTAATGGCCATCATAATGTCCTAAGTAGAGCATAACTTGACAGAATTGGTTCTGTGACTTATCACAGCAACTACCTTAAAGTTACATATGATTTTAAGAATAACTCCCTGACTCAATATTGATAAAAGTCTTCAAATATTTAAATTTTTACCAATGTTTAGCTAAGAAAAATATACTTAAAATCATGCTTGCTTGTAATCATACCTAAATTGCAATGTCACCCAATTTCTCAAAATATGTTTTTGTAACCTTCATCCCAGCTCTCATCTAAGCATCTAAATAATTAAATTTTATTGAATTCTATCAGAGAGTAATAGTTTGTTGAAGTCTGCTTTTGAGATACAGATGAAATCTTTTTACTCCATCACAAAAGATCCGTTCTCTATTCTTGCAATTATTTTGACAAAAATGTTTATTGAAATATATTCACCTATTTTAAAATCATTTCAATCTATCAGCTGCTCTCAAATTTTAGTTGTTACTTATTATTAGTATGTGCACTGAATGTAACAAGCACAATGTTGTTATTTATCAAAATTATTTCTACCATATATGTTCTAATTATGTAATTATGAAATAAACTTGTAACTGTTCCCTATGACAGAAAGATAAATATCAAATTTCAAGTTAGAGTTGAAAACTTTTTTTCTACTTCTTAGATTAACTCTATTTTTCTATCGAGTACTCCCTCATTCAGAGGATGATGTTATTTTGTCATTATAGTACTTAAGAAAGAGCAATAGAGGGCTTCCCTGGTGGCGCAGTGGTTAAGAATCCACCTGTCAATGCAGGGGACACGGGTTTGATCCCTGTTCCAGGAAGATCCCACATGCCGCGGAGCTACTGAGCCCGCGCACCACAACTACTGACGCTTGCGTGCCTAGAGCCCGTGCTCTGCAATAAGAGAATGAGAAGCCCACACTCTGCAATGAAGAGTAGCCCCCGCTAGTCGCAACTAGAGAAAAGCCCGCATGCAGCAACGAAGACCCAGTGCAGCCAAAAATAAATAAATAAAATAAATTTATAAGTAAAAAAGAAAGAGCATTAGATTAATAAATCCCATTTTTCACTAAAACCCCATAAATATCTTCACACTTTGTACTTTAATATTTCTTCCAGTTCCAGTAAGACACTGTTCAAACAATATCCTCAATACAGAGGAAAGAGCATTAGCCTTATCAATTCCTAAGCCATGATCGTTCCAGTGGATTCTATTTCAGAGCAAATTTTATCACAAATTTAATCCCAGAATACTGGAGCTATATACTATTGAGCACACACATAAAATTAAATACCAACATAATTTAATTGATAGGAAATATATATTATTCACCTGTAGGAGAATGAAATAAGAGAATTTTTTCCCTTCAGTCATATTGAATTGGAATTAATACGAAATTCTTCAACCCAAGGCAATCCTGGACCTTGATTACCAGCATTATGTGTATTCTAAGGAATTTCTACCAATAGAAATTGGTTTGTGTTAAGTCAACCAAAAGTCATCTTCCAGGAACTTCTGACTTAAGCATACTCATGTAACACTATTCCCTACTCAGCCCTGCCTTTCTACATTTGCTTCTGTCTGGAAGGCACCTTTGGGCATTTCTTCTTTCTAAACCTTATCAATTTTGCAAGGCCCAGCTAAGGCTCCACATCACCCATGAAGTCTTCTCTGGTCTCCGTAGTCTACAGCCATCTCTCCCTCATCCCTGAATGCATATGGATCTGATTGTCTATATAACTCACAGATATACAAATATAGAGCTTATGACTTGTTTCCCTAACTAGACCAAAAGTTCAATAAGAAACCAGACTCTATAGCCAGGATTATCTACTAAAGACAGTAGGGAATAATAAGAGGAATTATATACTCAGTAAATTTACAAGAGAGAAATAAGCACAATCCCTGCTCCCTTATTTCAGTTTATAAGAGCACATATAACCCTCATTAAGTTATTTGACTTGATAGTAAAATGACTAATAAATATTTGTTACACTGATCTATTTATTCAAAATGGCATCACTCCCTCATTGTATAAATTTCATAAGAACTAAGGCATTCTGATGGGATTTTCCTGCCCTACTCCCTGGCGTTATACATGACTAAAACAAATGGCTCAAACATGTCCAGTCTACAGTCCTTTACTCTGCCTACTGAGCTACTGATCAGTGCACACAACATCACTAATCATCAAGGAACTGCAAATCAAAGCCACAATGTGATATCGCCTCACACTTGTTAGAATGGCTATCATCAGGAAGACAAGAGATAACAAGTGTTGGCAAGGATGTGGAGAAAAAGAAACCCTTGTGCACTGTTGATGGGAAAATAAATTTGTTCAGTCACTATGGAAAATAGTATGAAAGTTGCTCAAAAACTTAAAAATAGAACTACCATATGATCTGGCAATCCCACTCTGGGTATATATCCAAAGGAAATAAAAACAAGGTATGGAAAAGATATCTGCACTCCCATGCTTACTGCAGCATTATTCACAATAGCCAAGATGTGGAAACAACCTAAGTGTTCATCCACAAATGAATGGATAAAGTAGATGTGAGATAACACAAACACACACACACACGTGTGTAATATTATTCAGCCATAAGAAAGAAAGAAACACTGCAACAAGATGAATGAACCTTAGGGGCTTTATGCTAAGTGAGGTATGAGACAGAGAAAGACAATTACTATATGATATCACCTACAGTTGGCCCTTGAACAACACGGGTTTGAACTGTGCAGGTCCACTTACATAAAGATTTTTTTCAATAGAAAATGCTAGAGTATTTCACCACCCAGGTTGCTTGAATCCACAGATGTGGAGCTACGGATAATGAGGAACCTCTTATACAAAGGGTAGAGTAAGTTATACACAAAAATCTCACTGAGCAGAGGGTCATCGTCCTTAACCCCTGTGTTGCTCAAGGGTCAGCTGTATCTGTGGAATCTAAAGAAAACCAAACTCATAGAAACCAAGAGAGAATGGTGGCTACCAGGGGTAGGGGGCCTGGGGAACTGGGGACATGTTAGAGAAACAGACTTGCAACTAGAAGATAAACAAGTTCTGGATATCTAATGTACAGCCTAGTGATTTTACTCAATACTGCATTATATACTTCAAAGATGCATTATATACTTCTTAAATGTTTTCATCACAAAAATGAAATGATAATTATAACATGATAGAGATGTTGGCTAACACTCTCCTGGTAATATACTGCAATTTATAAATGTATCACATCAACACGTTGTAGGCTTAAACTTCCACAATGTTACATGTCAATAATATCTCAATAAAAGTAAAAATAAATGGCTCAAGTGAACTGCCTAGTGAGCTTATAATCTGGAAATCTCTATTTGTCAGTACAAACTATTGCATCCCTTTGGCCTTGAGGCAATAAATAATTCAACTCTAATCTCAATTAAGAAATCTCAAAAGATTCTCAAATTCTTGTTAGAGTCAACAAACCATATAAAAATTAGCACAGATATTTATCTTAAAGTGTTTCTCTTCTTCTCTTCTCTTTTACAATAAAAATTCTTTGCAGAGGGACTTCCCTGGAAGTCCAGTGGTTAAGACTTCACCTTCCAATGCAGGGGGTGTGGGTTCGATCCCTGGTCAGGGAGCTAAGATCCCACATGCCTCTGGGCCAAAAAAAACCAAAAACAAAAACATAAAACAGAAGCTATATTGTAACAAATTCAATAAAGACTTTAAAAATGGTCCACATCAAATAAAAAAAAAAGTTCTTTGTAGAAATACATGTTAGAATGCACACTGTTTTAAGTTCAGCCTTAAACTGATAAAGTGTCTATTTGTTATGTTAGGTTCCAGGTCATACACTGTAGTAGTACATGGGTCAATAAGTTTTGCAATTCTTTAGGGCTAAAATATTCACCCGAATCGCAGACTTTCAAATGGGCACTGTTGTTCACAAAGCTAGAAAATAGCTCCAATTCTTTCCCTTCTTAAATGAGATCACAGTTCAGAGACCATTCTGAACTGGGTTCTAATGATCCTTCACTAAAAATGACCATCTGTTTTATGAATAAAAAACTATTCACTGAAGTAAGATTAAATGTTCTCTGGCTCTTCTAAATATTAAGATAGGTTAAGATGAATTAAAAAATGACATCAGTGCCTAGGTTTTAATAGGATCAATTATTTTCATCTATGTTGGTAGGTTAGGGTGGATCATGAAATCCTTTACCCACTTGCTCTCAGCAAAAAATTGCAACAACAGATTTTACAAAAGAGATAACCTCAGCTAAATGGTGTATTACATATATTTCAGAGAAGCAATATAGAATAGTGGGGTTAAAACTGGTCTCTAATGCTACACTGTCAGGGTTTGAATGCCAGCGCTACCTCTCTTTAGCCTATAGCAACGTTGGATAATTTGCTGACCCTCTCTGGGTTTCAATAATAGTAGAACCTATCTCACAGAGTTATTGAGGAGGTACTGCATGCAAAGGACTTGTAATAATGCCTGATATATAGTAAGCACTGGCTAAATACAAATTAGAGTTTGCTATCATTTTTTTTTAAGATTTTTTTTTTTAGCGAGTAGCTTTCACTACCTAAACCAGAAAAAGGAATACTTCCTAATTTCAGAAACATTAGTCACTATGTCTCAACGCATAAGTCACTACCTCTCAATGTGTAAATATATGGTAGACTTCAATTGGGTGCTAAATGAAGAGAAGGGTAAGATAACAAAACATTTCATGAAAATAAATAAATAAATAACTCAGTGGGAAACATTCCTGATGTTGCCTAGCTGCCTTCCTTTTGATATCCTGCCTGTCAAACCCACCAGCGACCCGAAATAAGTCCAGCTGTTCAGACCACATCACCCTGCTAAGCCTTTCAGGCTACTGGGATCCAGTTCATGTCTTCCTGCCTTCCCTCACTGTTTTCTCCTGGAGTAAATATGTCCAGGAAAGTTCTTCACCCACAGAGAAGCTACCCCACCAATCTTGGTTCCTTGCCTAAACCGGAAAATAACTGTGAAAGAACTGAAGTAAAATTCTTTTGTAATGTCTCTCATAACACCATGTACAGGAATGTCAACATCATTTCTTTAAAAAAAAAAAAACCTCTAATTTAACAGACTAATGTATTGTTTAAAAATGTATTCTCTTAGTGACATCCATTAATCCAAAGTTGAAATGTATATTTGGCAGCTTATTTTCTCTGTTTTAAATGAACTATTATTTTAATCACAGGCATCTGCAAAACAGTTTCATTTTTATTAATTAATGTGTGCTAAATTACTTATGATGGACACACTCTTTTACTAGAGGTAAAACAGATCTGGCATGTGGTTATTAATCCCCAGTTTGCCCCATACAAAATTATTAATTGAGGTGGAATTTTTCTGCCAATGTACTTTAATTTCTCTTATCCAGATGAAAAGATGTAGGAGTGTGACTGACTGGCCTGCCTGTCCAATGAAGATAGTAATTTTTCGGTGCCTGTCAGCTTGAAGACAGTGTTTCACCCCAATGTTTTCTTTCAAAGCGCTCCAGAGGAAATTTACCAAGATTAGGAGAGGCACAATGGGACTATAGAAAAGTTATTGGCTTTTTTTTCTTCTTCTTTTACACATTGTATACACAATAGTGACATCTTCTGGTTGGCTGGAATACTGACATTTGGACCAAAGCTTTGAAGCCATGTCCCACTTCTTTTCTGATCACTCATCAAAACACACCTGTTTTTGCATTAAAATACTATATTAAATATTCCTGAATTAGAAGCAAGTCATCTTTAAATATGTCATCAAAATTCCAATTTAAGTTTTTTAAGATAAAACATAATAGAAAAGCAGATACTTCTTTCCTCAAAACAAATTTAAAAGAGGTTAAGGGGCTTCCCTGGTGGCGTAGTGGTTTGAGAGTCCGCCTGCCGATGGATGCAGGGGACACGGGTTCGTGCCCCGGTCCGGGAAGATCTCACATGCCGCGGAGCGGCTGGGCCCGTGAGCCATGGCCGCTGAGCCTGCGCGTCCGGAGCCTGTGCTCCGCAACGGGAGAGGCCACGACAGTGAGAGGCCCGCGTACCGCAAAAAAAAAAAAAAAAAAAAACAGGTTAAGTGCAAAATTAACCGACATTAAAAATTCATTTGACATAATTAACAAGCCTGAGTTTAAGCATCTGCTTTGCAAATTTCACTTTTTAGGAAGTTCAGTAACAACTGAAGAAAATAATAAAAAAGAGAAAAGTTCAAGAAGATGGTATTTTCAGGTTATTTTTAGTAAGACATGAGAGATTTAGGGAATTTGAGAGAAGGAAGGTCCTAATGATGACATTCCTTTCCTCTGACTTTTTTCAGAAGACTCTATCCCTGTGCAGAGCACCATGGTCCCCTGAGCATGTGCTAAGGGAATTATCTTTAACGCTGAACTCTCATTTCACTGACGCAGCTCTGTCCTAGTGCAGGCAGCCACCCCAGAGCAGCGTTGGGTCTAGACTGATTCTGGTGATAGCAGCCTCAAGGGTCCAGAATTCCAACCCCTTCCATGAGGATTGAGCCTGGCATAAGGCTGATATACATGACATGTTTATATTATGACCCCTTTCTTCAGACAACAGAGGAAGAGTGACTTCAGTAATTTCAAGGTGATTTTCTTGTACCTCTCTCACTAGAAAAGATGAAAAGCACCATGTATACTTACCATAAATCAATTAAATAATCAACATCAGAAAACTCTAAGCAAAGACTAAAGCAAACAATTTCATATCAGCATCTATTTTTAAGAGATGTAAAAAATTAAGAGAAATTGAATTAATATTATTCCTTCAGTTCATGAATGCAATGCACTATACAAATTCTAGTCACATATTTTGAAAATAATTTAATCTTAAGAAGAAAAAAATGTGCAGATCAGGGTGATTTAAAGTTGTTTAAATAATAAACCAGATAAGCTTATTATTAAAATTATATTACTTATATTTATCCTATCATCTGGATCAACTAGTATCTCTCTTGGTAATAACAGCTCTTCACAATCTTGTTACTATAAGTGTAAACAGATATTTGTAAGGAACAGACCATGAGATTTTTATTGGGATAACATTGATTCTATAGATAATTTGGAGAAAATAGACATCTTTACAATATGGACTCTTTCCATCATGAACATGATCTATTCCTTCATTTATTAATAATGACTGACTAGTAATATATCAACAGTAATGTTTTGTAGCTTCTGTATAGAAAATTTTCTGTATCTATATTTTGTTTTATAATAAAAGGTTTAAAAAAAAAGACCATGAACATTTTCAATATCAGGAAATATATTAAAGGATATAGGTCACATTCTTTGCATTTAAAAATTAAGACATTTACGTTATCTGAAATTGCAAATCAAATTTGACCCAAAAAAAGCTATAAATAATGTGTAATTATCCCCTAAATGATGCATAAACTATTATGATTAATAGGAATTTACTATTATCAGGATTGTATGAATATATTTCTGAATTCATAAAAAATTATACTCTCAAAAGTGACATAGATAAGTAATTGATTCATTTCCTTACCTAATCTATAAAAGCTATGCTGTTGTTTCTGGTATTGTTACTACAACAAGCATAGTTGAGTTCTAAGCTCATTTTCAAAAATATTCTCTCTGTAGGTGGATGGACCTAGAGTCTGTCATACAGAGTGAAGTCAGAAAGACAAAAACAAATACCGTATGCTAACACATATATATGGAATTTTTAAAAAAATGGTTCTGATGAACCTAGGGGCAGGACAGGAATAAAGATGCAGATGTACAGAATGCATTTGAGGACACACACGGTAGGGGTAGAGGGAAGGGGAAGCTGGGACGAAGTGAGAGAGTACCACTGACACATATACACTACCAAATGTAAAATAGATAGCTATTGGGAAGCAGCTGCATAGCACAGGGAGATCAGCTTGGTGCTTTGTGACCACCTAGAGGGGTGGGATAGGGAGGGTGGGAGGGAAGCGCAAGAGGGAGGGTATATGGGGTATATGTACATATAGCTGATTCACTTTGTTATACAGCAGAAACTAACACTACATTGTAAAGCAATTATACTCCAATAAAGATGTAAAAAAAAGAAATGTTTTCTCTGTAGAGAAATAAACAAGCCTCATGGAACAAATATGCCTACTACAACATTTTTCAAATAGAATTTTCAATGTCCTTCAAGTATACAGTAGTAAAATATGCAAAATAAAGGTATGGGCTGTTATCTGCTTGACAATAAAATTGACATTATTCCATGTAAGATATGCAGAAAATATAAAAATAAGTATTGTCTTTAGACACAAAGTGTAGAGTCTCCTAGCAATTTTACTCAAATTTATTAGGTAAATAAAATGCTAATATTGACTTGCCATTTATATAATTTATAAGAGTTCGGATGGATCAATGCAAGCTACATTGAACTCATCTGTACCACGATCTATCTAAACAACTGCATTAACCAAAACAACTTTTAAATGATCCAATATCAAGAAAACTCAAAATAAAGTTATATGATTACCAAGAATGCCATTCTAGATCGCTTCTATACACTACGTTTTATAATAGCTATTTTTAGTCAAAATATTGACTTTTTCAAAATAAAATTAAATGCTAATCTGTTAAAGATGTTTATCTTTTCCAAATTATTTGCAAGGTTTAATGTAATTCCAACCAAAACTCCAATGGGATTTAATTTTACTCTTTTTAAATTTGGGTGACCTCTATTTCTTTAAATAAATGCTACTGACTTATAACACATATAACAGAAAGTACACAGATCCTAAGTATATCTGACTGAGCTATGCCTCACTCTTCTAAGAATTTCATAACTCTTCTTCTCAGCTCCTTTTTCAAGCCAGGGCAGTTCAGCAGCAGTGGGCTTGGTAAAACAGTACACTCTCCATGAAACTGATTTGGGGAATTTATTGAACCTTTCTTTGCGAACTAGGTTACTGTCAATTTTTATAAATATCTCATGTGTGTGCCTGGAAAGAATTTCTTCTTCTTGCTGGACATAAATTTATGTAAAAGCAAAAGTATCCTACCTGTATTATTCAAACAGTTTTACTTATTTCTTCCTTACTATCTAATTTTCAAAGGAATATGTTAAAATCTCCACCTATATTTGTTGTTGGTTTATTTACTTATTTCTGTAGTTCTGTCAGTTCCTGCTTTATTTATATTAAGAATATATTGTTGGCTGCAAATATGTTCACAACTATATTAAATATCTTTGGATATCCTGTATGACATTTTGGCCATGAATTGTATTTTGCCTGAAATTAAATTTACCACTCCTGTTTTCTTGATTTATATTTGCCTGGTTATTTTATTTCCAAATTTCTAGTAATTTTGTAGTTACTGTATTTGAAAACATTTGAAAAATCAATATGAGATTCTCTTCTTCTTGTCAGGGAGGCCCAGATCTGAGCAAGGAAGACTGAGGTAAGGAAGTAGCCTAGACCAATGGAAAGCCACTATAAAGAGTAGAACAGTCATATTTAGCATACAGGTTTAGTTTTCCCCTCCCACACTGTAATATTCTTTAATTACCCAAACTCTTCTGGACTATTGTTGAGAATAAATATGTAACACAGTAAAGGAATATACAGTAGCATACTTCTGGAATATCTGTGTTCATGAATTTTCAGTAACCAGCACCAAGTAAAACGGGGTTCCAAAGAAGACAGTAGGTATAGGAAAGAGTGTGTTACCATAAGGAAAACTAAAATGTGGACAACTCAAGTAGGACAAAATAGAAAACTCAACGGTCTAACTCGCCAAATAGGGAAAGACTAGCCCTGGGTGTACATTTAGAAACATGCCAGTCTATGTTCTTTAAGTATAAAGTAAAAAATGAAACAGTTACTCCTGTCTACATAGTATATAAGAGGAAGTTTTACAGTACTTTTTTCACCTCACCCCATTCTTTTTTTCTATTGGCTGATTTGGGGAATATAGACCCAGATTATGCTTTTTTATTATTTTCACCTTTTAAAATATAATCATCCTTTTTTATAATAATTTCTAAAATGTGCCTTTAATTCTGTGGTAATATTTTCACTTTATGATTTCACTCACCACAAGTCCTTTCATATGATAACTTACAATTCTTGAGTTTTCAAGAATTTCAAGAATTTTGATCCTCTACCTGATCTAAGATTCTCTCTTAGCTAAAGCCTTGGAGATGATCACAGAAATCTCTCAACTACTCTACAGAAAAACTTCGTTTTGGCTCAGAGGATGAAGTTGTTAAATCATGTTTCTGAAGCCATCTTCATCAGTTTTAAAGAACATGGAATTATCACTTCCTATCCTTCTTGTAGTAAACTCTTGCCTCCATTTTTCCAATGCCCATGTAGGTTTTACTTTTCTACGTCTTTTTTAGAATTCTAATCAGAGGCTGAGAAGAGCAAATCAGCTCTTTATTATGCCACCATTCTAACCTGGAAGTTTAATATTTCCAATCATTGATTTCACAGAATGCAATTTCCAATCTTAGTTTATAGGCTTTTATTGGACTGGCCAGCTGTGACTCCTAAATAATAAAGAAATACTCCATTTTTTAACTGATATAATTAAGTTATCACCTCCCAGGTCTGCTCTTTCAGTTAACTTTTTTTTAAATTATTAAACCTGAAAGAAAGACTAAGTCTCATAAATATTATATGTCTGGAAAAGAAAACATATGAATCTTCTTAGATACACCAGAAGTATGCCTAGGGCTTCCCTGGTGGCGCAGTGGTTAAGAATCCGCCTGCCAGTGCAGGGGACACGGGTTCAAGCCTTGGTCCGGGAAGATCCCACATGCCACAGAGCAACTAAGCCCGTGCGTCACAACTACTGAGCCTGTGCTCTGGAGCCCACAAGCCACAACTACTGAGACCATGTGCCACAACTACTGAAGCTCACGTACCTAAAGCCCATGCTCCACAACAAGAGAAACAACTGCAAATGAGACACCTGCACACCACAACGAAGAGTAGCTCTCGCTCACCGCAACTAGAGAAAGCCTGCACAGCAACGAAGACCCAACACAGCCAAAATAAACAAATAAAATAAATAAAATAAATAAATAAAATTTAAAAAAAACTATGCCTAAATGATGAATTAGGTATTTTTATAAGTGCAACACACTTCTGTCATCATTCATAAGTGTTTTCATAACTAGTGTTTTGTTACAAAAGTAAATATTTCTTAAAGTGTCAACTTACAGAAATTAAGAAATGAGCCAAGGGAATTAAAAAGAACAAATTTACTTGCATTCCAATATCATTTTTAAGAACCAGAGTCCCTTAGAATTTGAAAGAATCTTAGAGATCACCTAGTTCATCCTCTAAGGAAGTGCTCTTATTACTTACACCCCTGTTCTTGACTTCAAATTACTTATCATATTATCATTTTTACATGATCCTCTAGGCTATAATCCTCAAACCTATGAAAAGCAATAATGAAGCAAAGCACATTGTTTTCATTATAATGTATGTCTTGCACATACTACTGGAAAAATGTTTGTTAGAGGAAACAATGACTAGTTGAACACAGGCATCCATCCTAAAAATCCCAGGCATACGTCTTCATCTTCTGAATACTTTCTATAAAAGTGAATTTACTAATTTAGTCTTAAGAAATAAACTTTGTGTTTTTACAACTATAACTCTGCAGAAGTTTTTCCAAATGTTAGACTGAAACTTGCCTCTCTTCAGATTCCACCCTTCATTTCTTTCCAGCACTGATTCAGTCTGTTTTTTCCTGCCTTCAGCTTTGAGCTGAAACATTGACTCTCCTGGGTCTTGAGCTTGCTGGCATTCAGACTGGAACTATGCTATTGGCTCTTGTGAAATACAAAGTGTGATCAGTGAAAAGGTGTACTACACTCCCAAACAACTACTTGAATTTTCTAATATACAGATAGAAATCTGGGAACATGTGTAGAAATGAATATTAGGGTGTGGGATAATGGTAAAAAGAACATAAAGTTGGATCAGGCTACATTTGCTGACATGGACTCACTAAGCAGAGATTCTGCATTTAATGCAGCTTGGAGAGTCAAAAAGGTCTCTAACAATTTGATTGGTTGATTGGCTGAAACATGGGCCAAAAAATTGCCCATGATAAGCAAGTTAGAAATGCCAGACTTTCTTTGGTTTAATGTAGAGGAAGAGATTCAGAGGCTTAGGGAGATTGGATTGTGAGAGTGGACTTACAATTTTAGATCTATTCAACCATACTGGGAGGGTCAAGAAGACATACCTTTCACCACAGCTATAAGGAATAAATTTGTGAGGGGAGCCCTGGAATCCTTGAAGAGCTCTGTGATCACTCTCTCCTCTGTAAGCCAGATTTTACAGTGGGAACTATAGTCACTGTAACAAGAAACCTAAATGCAATGGGAGTAACTGGATCCCAGGGTAGCATGGCCAATGGCAGCACTCAACTGTCAAGGGTAAGGTGGGCATGGTTACCATTATGGACAGCAGAGTCAAAGCCACAATCAGAATAATCTGATTTGCACAAACCGGTGGCGGTGGCTAATTGATCATTGTGGTGCTAGATTTGAAATAGATAGAAAGCCCACTAAATTCTTACTTGTTCTGTATAAGTAGAAAAGTTCTTAGGTCAAGTGAAGAAATGGCTAACTAGAGTCATAAAAACAGAGTCATGGTGCCTTAGTTAATTCCCAGATTAGCCAGGTTACAGACTCAGAATCTCTTATATGAAGTGGATGCCAAAAATGTATACTGTTAATCTTTCTCCAAGCCTTCCCCAAAGGGGACTTACAGCCTTTTACCAAAGTAACTGTACTTTGGCAAAAAGAACATAATCAGACCTTTCAAGGACTACTGGACAAAGTGGCTCTGACCTGACACAAACTCCAGGGGATCCAAAACATCACTGTGGTCCACCAGCCAGAGTAGGGGCTTATGGAGATCAGGAGATCAATGGCATTTCAGATAAGGTCTCACAGTGGACTCAGTGGGTTCCTGAACCTATTCTGTAATTATTCCCCCAAGTTCCAAAAAGCATAATTAGAATAGACATACTCAGCAGCTAGCAGAATCTCCACATGCTTTCTTATCAATTGCTTGAAAAACTTATCATATTTTCTCAAGTCTTCTCCAAGACACCTGTTTTCACTCCTTTTTATATTTCCTTAAATGAAGTTATTTCTAGGGTCTTCATCATGCCTAACATTGTATTATAATTTTTAATGCATGACTAATATTGAAACTGTATTTGCCAAAATCCCATGAGAATTTTTTTCACATGAATTGCCAACAAGCAGAGTCATTCTCAAACGCACTAAAGCAAACCATTTGAGCCTAAATAATGAAACTTATATTTACTGCTGTTAAGTTTCACCTTTTTGTAACTAGACCTGCACTAAAAGCTATCAAGATGTTTTGAATCATAAGTAATTCAATAGGCAAACATTTATTGATGGCCTACTCGGAGTCAAGCCTGGTAATGGAGCTATAAAGATGAACAAGACACTGTCTTTGACCTCTAGTTGCTCAGCCTAGGAAGGGACATTAAAAGGTAAATAATATAAATAAGCAATGTGATAAGTATTGTAGGAGTGCCATGTTGAATAAAGAATGAGTAGTTGTTGAGAGAAAGTGGAAAATACAATCAACACTGAACACAAGCTTGAGCTGCAGCTGCAGAGAAGGACAAACTGCAGGCTGAGAAACAAAAGAAATGAGCAGAAAAGGTGGGAGATGAAGAAAAAGTAGAGAGGGAGGCCAGTGAAGAGAGGAGAGGAGGGCATAAAAAGGTAAGATTGAGGGTCACTGGAAGAGACTGAAGGCTCCTGAACGCTGGATTTCCAAAGCCTGCCAAGGGCCCCTTAAATATTACTATAAACTTTGAAGATAATTTAAATAAATAGGTCTTAGGTAAATTGGTGAATGTGTTAAAATAAAATACATATCATTTGGTGAACTGATCTTTCAACACCTAAGCTTTTGGTAAACTGATCTGGAGCCTAAGATTTGTAAGTCTGGACGATTGTATTTTCCGAAGATGGCTGCAGAACTATCTCCCATGGCCTGTGTTCTTCTACAAAGTGATCTTGTCCCCATTGAGGAGCAGAGTTTATTTTTCCACCATTTTATGACTGCTTTGATCAATATAATACAGCAACTACCATACTGTGAGAAGTCCAAGTTACTCAGAGAGGTAACAGGTAGGTGCTCTGCTTAACCACTCCAGCTGACCATCCACTGCCAACCACGTGACTGAGGCATTTTGGATGTCCAGCCAAGTCAATCTTTCAGGTGACTCCAATTCAAAATCTGACTGGAACTGCATGAGAGTGTCCAAGGACAAGCTGCCCAGCTAAGTCCATCAACCTATAGGAACTTAAGCAATAGTAATACATTACAGTTTTGAGCCATTAAGCTGTGAGTTAGTTTGTAACCATCGATAGCTACCTAGAACAAAAAGATTAAGAAAGACAGAGGAGGGGCTTCCTAGCTGATAAATAAGGATATCTGAAGTATGATGAAATTAACTGAACCACAGAGTGGTTAAGTTAATAAATCCTGATAAAAGGAAAAGGAGATACTCTGTTCTCAAAGTTCAGGTATGACCTGGCTATTCATTTCTGGGCCAGTGAAATTTCCTGGTTAAGAGACAATGTGAGCAGCAATGCCATTAACCAAATAGAATTAAACGAGGAAGAGTATGGTTGACCAAGAAATAAAATAAACTGTTTTTAATATGTTGAGTTTGAGTTATTTATAATATATTCATATGTGATGATTAATATGGATTTTGTAAATACAGAGTTTTGAACTTATGAAGGAGATATTAGCTATATATAATAGAGTCATCAGGATATGGAAAGATATTTATTGAAGCCATGGAAGGTAGTTATATTACTCAGAGAATTTATAAAGAAGAGAAGTTCCAAAAGAAAGCCATGAGAAATAACAACAGCTAAAAGATGAACAGAGAAGAAAGGTCTTTTTGACACAATCCTATTAAACACTATCATTTTCCACTTTCAAATAGTAATGTATCCTATCATTGAGAATGGAGAAAAGAAAGAAACACTGTTCTTTTTTACACAGCAATACTACTGTATAAATTTTAGGATTTGGACAGGGGGAGAACTGGTGATACTGTCACATATGACTGAATTCACACTAAAATTACAAGATGATGAAATACCTTATCAATACAAAACTGTTTAGGACTTGCACTGAATAAGTAATGTATATATAATGTATATGTGATTGAGTCTATAATTTCTGCAGCAAATAATATATCACAGACCAAAACTGAAGTTATATGATCTATAAAACTAATTCTTTTCACACAATGTTTACAAAGCACTGACAGTTTTATCTTATTTTCATGACAACTTTAATCTCTGCACAAAGCTCACAGATCAGGTTGTAAATTCAGGCTGTTTGAGGTTAAAAATACATAGCATACATTTTAGTGAGAAAATCCTGGTGAACATGATTTCAGGAAAAACAAAATATTTGTTCCAAGTATCAACACAAAGAAATGAAAATAAAAGTATTCTTTGTGAATATATAATTGGATATTTTTTCTAAATGTAAACTTTTATTTGGTCACAAAAGCATACCATTACATCTGTTGTAAATAATGTAGCTATTAATTAACAGTAGAAAGGCAGTGTGGTAAATTCCATGATGTTCAGCAAATGCTACTCCTCATCCTAAACTTCCACGGAAAGAGTACATTTTCCCATTTCATTGATATTGGACTAAATCACATGACTTGGTTTGGCCATTGGAATGTAGGCAGAAGTGACAGAGTACCAGTTTCAAGCCCAGGGCTTAAGATATTTCCACTCACCCGTTCCACCACCACCGTTAACAAAAAACAAAACAAAACAAAAAAGATGGCCCCAGGTAGCCACTTCCCTGCATTTTGGGAACCAAAAGGCATTTGGACCACAGCTTCCCTGACTGATTCACACACTTGCAGCCAGAAGCAGAGTCAGAAGCACAGCAATTGCACATAGCTCTAATTGTAAGAGGCAGCATCATTTTAAGCCACGAAGTTAGGACAATATGATTGAAGTAATACCTGACTGAAACCTCTCGCTCAGAAAAAGCCAATATATTAATTCATATGAAAAAATTTTCTGGCATTAAAGTCTTTCAAAACCTCATACTTAATTTGTAAGAAGTAGGAAAAAATAAAGGCATATTATATTTTTAATATGGTTAGACCTTGACTATGATAAAAATAAAGGAACATTATCTGTCAAACATGCTATATAATTAATGTTTAAAAGAATGAATTGCGGTCGGAGGAGCTTCAAGATGGCAGAAGAGTAAAATGCAGAGATCACCTTCCTCTCCACAAATACCTCAGAAATACATCTACATGTGGAACAGCTCGTACAGAACACCTACTGAACGCTGGCAGAAGACCTCAGACCTCCCAAAAGGCAAGAAACTCCCCCACGTACCTGGGTAGGACAAAAGAAAAAACAGACACAAAAGAATAGGGACGGGACCTGCACCACTGGGAGGGAGCTGTGAAGGAGGAAGGTTTCCACACACTAGGAAGCCCTTTCATGGGCGGAGACTGCAGGTGGCGGAGCGGGGAAGCTTCAGAGCCACGGAGGAGAGCACAGCAACAGGGGTGCGGAGAGCAAAGCGGAGAGATTCCCGCACAGAGGACCGGTGCCGATCGACACTCACCAGCCCGAGAGGCTTGTCCGCTCACCCGCCAGGGCGGGCGGGGGCTGGGAGCTGAGGCTCGGGCTTCGGAGGTCGGATCCCAGGGAGAGGACTGGGGGTGGCTGCGTGAACACAGCCTGAAGGGGGCTAGTGCGCCACGGCTAGGCAGGAGGGAGTCCAGGAAAAAGTCTGGAGCTGGCAAAGAGGCAAGAGACATTTTCTTGCCTCTTTGTTTCCTGGTGCATGAGGAGAGGGGATTAAGAGCACCGCTTAAAGGAGCTTCAGAGACGGGCGCGAGCTGCAGCTATCAGCGCGGACCCCAGAGACAGGCATGAGACTCTAAGGATGCTGCTGCAGCCACCAAGAATCCTGTGTGCAAGCACAGGTCACTATCCACACCTCCCCTCCCGGGAGCCTGTGCAGCCCGCCACTGCCAGGGTCCCGTGATCCAGGGACAACGTCCCCAGGAGAACCCACGGCGACCTCAGGCTGGTGCAACGTCACGGAGGGCACTGCTGCTGCAGGCTCGCCCCGCATCCGTACTCCTCCCTCTCCCCGGACTGAGTGAGCCAGAGCCCCCAAAGCAGCTGCTCCTTCAACCCCGGGCTGTCTGAGTGAAGAACAGATGCCCTCAGGCGACCTACATGCAGAGGCAGGGCCAAATCCAAAGCTGAACCCTGGGAGCTGTGCAAACAAAGAAGAGAAAGGGAAATTTCTCCCAGCAGCCTCAGGAGCAGGGGACTAAATCTCCACAATCAACTTGATATACCCTGCATCTGTGGAATACCTGAATAGACAATGAATCATCCCAAATTGAGGAGGTGGACTTTGGGAACAAAAGATATATTTTTCCCCCCTTTTTTCTCTTTTTGTGACGGTGTATGTGTATGCTTCTGTATGCGATTTTGTCTATATAGCTTTGCTTTTACCATTTGTCCTAGGGTTCTGTCTGTACATGTTTTTGTTGTTTTTTTTTGTTTTGTTTACTTTTGAAATTTTTTCCTTAATAATTATTACTTTTTATTTTAATTATTTTATTTTATTTTACTTTATTTTATTTTACCTTCTTTCTATTTTTTCTCCCTTTTATTCTGAGCCATGTGGTTGAAAGGCTCTTGGTGCTCCAGCCAGGCATCAGGGCTGTACCTCTGAGGTAGGAGAGCTGAGTTCAGGACACTGGTCCACAAGAGACCTCCCAGCTCCACGAAAAATCAAACAGCGAAAATCTCCCACAGATCTCCATCTCAACGCCAGGGCCCAGCGTCACTCAGCGACCAGTAAGCTAGTGCTGGACACCCTATAGCAAACAACTAGCAAGACAGGAACACAACCCCACCAATTAGAAAAGAGGCTACCTAAAATCATAATAAGACCACAGACACCCCAAAACACGCCACCACACGTGGACCTGCCCACCAGAATGACAAGATCCAGCCTCATCCACGAAAACACAGGCACTAGTCCCCTCCACCAGGAAGCCTACACAACCCACTGAACCAAGCATAGCCACTGGGGACAGACACCAAAAACAACGGGAATTATGAACCTGCAGCCTAAAAAAGGAGACCCCAAACACAGTAAGTTAAGCAAAATCAGAAGAAAGAAAAGCACAATGCACTTGAAGGAGCAAGGCAAAAACCCACCAGACCAAACAAATGAAAAGGAAATATGCAGTCTACCTGAAAAAGAATTTAGAATGATAGTAAAGATGATCCAAAATCTTGGAAATACAATAGAGAAAATAAAAGAAACATTTGACAAGGACCTAGAAGAATGAAAGAGCAGACAAACAGTGAAGCACAACACAATAAATGAATTAAAAATTCTCTAGAAGGAAGAAATAGCAGAATAACTGAGGAAGAAGACGGATAAGTGACCTGGAAGATAAAATAGTGAAAATAACTACTGCAGAGCAGAATGAAGAAAAAAGAATGAAAAGAACTGAGGACAGTCTCAGAGACCTCTGGGACAACATTAAATGCACCAACATTCAAATTACACAGGTCCCAGAAGAAGAAGAGAAAAAGAAAGGGGCTGAGAAAATATTTGAAGAGATTAGAGTTGAAAACTACCCTAATATGGGAAAGGAAATAGTTAATCAAGTCCAGGAAGCACAGAGAGTCCCATACAGGATAAATCCAAGGAGAAAAATGCCAAGACACATATTAATCAAACTATCAAAAATTAAATACGAAGAAAAAATATTAAAAGCAGCAATGGAAAAACAACAAATAACACACAAGGGAATCCCCATAAGGTTAACAGCTCATCTTTCAGCAGAAACTCTGCAAGCCAGAAGGGAGTGGCAGGACATATTTAAAGTGACGAAGGAGAAAAACCTACAACCAAGATTACTCTACCCAGCAAGGATCTCATTCAGATTTGATGGAGAAATTAAAACCTTTACAGACGAGCAAAAGCTAAGAGAATTCAGCACCACAAAACCAGCTTTACAACAAATGCTGAAGGAACTTCTCTAGACAAAAGACACTAGAGAAGGAAAAGACCTACAATAATAAACACAAAACAATTAAGAAAATAGTAATAGGAACATACATATCGATATTTACCTTGAATGTAAATGGATTAAATGCTCCAACCAAAAGACACAGACTGGCTGAATGGATACAAAAACAAGACCTGTATACATGCTGGCTACAAGAGACCTAGGGACACATACAGACTGAAAGTGAGGCGACGGAAAAAGATACTCCATGCAAATGGAAATCGAAAGAAAGCTGGAGTAGCAATTCTCATATCAGACAAAATAGACTTTAAAACAACACTATTACAAGAGACAAAGAAGGACAAAACATAATGATCAAGGGATCAATCCAAGAAGAAGAAATAACAACTGTAAATATTTATGCACCCAACATAGGAGCACATCAATACATAAGGCGAATACTAACAGGCATAAAAGGGGAAATCAACAGTAACACAATCAAATTAGGGGACTTTTACACACCACTTTCACCAGTGGACAGATCATCCAAAATGAAAATAAATAAGGAAACACAAGCTTTAAATGATACATTAAACAAGATGTACTTAATTGATATTTATAGGACATTCCATCCAAAAAGAACAGAATAAACTTTCTCCTCAAGTGCTCATGGAACATTCTCCAGGATATATCATATCTTCGGTCACAAATCAAGCCTTGGTAAATTCAAGGAAATTGAAATCGTATCAAGTATCTTTTCCGACCACAACACTATGAGACTAGATAACAATTACAGGAAAAAATCTGGAAAAAATACTAACACATGGATGCTAAAAAATACACTACTTAATAACCAAAAGATCACTGAAGAAATCAAAAAGGAAATCAAAAAATATCTAGAAACAAATGACAATGAAAACAGGACGACCCAAAACCTATGGGATGCAGCAAAAGCAGTTCTAAGACGGAAGTTTACAGCAATACAATCCTACCTTAGGAAACAAGAAACATCTCAAATAAACAACCTAACCTTACACCTAAAGCAATTAGAGAAAGAAGAACAAGAAAACCCCAAAGTTAGCAGAAGGAAAGAAATCATAAAGATCAGATCAGAAATAAATGAAAAAGAAATGAAGGAAATGATACCAAAGATCAGTAAAACTAAAAGCTGGTTCTTTGAAAAAATAAACAAAATTGATAAACCATTAGCCAGACTCATCAAGAAAAAAAGGGAGAAGACTCAGATCAATAGAATTAACAATGAAAAAGGAGAAGTAACAATTGACACTGCAGAACTACAAAGGATCATGAGAGATTACTACCAGCAACTCTATGCCAATAAAATGATAACCTGGAAGAAATGGACAAATCCTTAGCAATGCACAACCGGCCAAGACTGAACCAGGAAGAAATAGAAAATATGAACAGACCAATCACAAGCACTGAAATTGAGACTCTGATTAAAAATCTTCCAACAAACAAAAGCCCAGGACCAGACGCCTTCACAGGCAAGTTCTATCAAATATTTAGAGAAGAGCTAACGCCTATCCTTCTCAAACTCTTCCAAAATATAGCAGAGGGAGGAACACTCCCAAACCCATTCTACAAGGCCACCATCACCGTGATACCAAAACCAGACAAAGATGTTACAAAGAAAGAAAAGTACAGGCCAATATCACTGATGAACATAGATGCAAAAATCCTCAACAAAATACTAGCAAACAGAAACCAACAGCACATTAAAAGGATCATACACCATGATCAAGTGGAGTTTATCCCAAGAATGCAAGGATTCTTCAATATATGCAAACCAATCAATGTGATACTCCATATTAACAAACTGAAGGAGAAAAACCATATGATCATCTCAATAGATACAGAGAAAGCTTTTGACAAAATTTAACACCCATTTATGAAAACCCTGCAAAAGGCAGGCATAGAGGGAACTTTCCTCAACATAATAAAGGCCATATATAACAAACCCACAACCAACATCGTCCTCAATGGTGAAAAAGTGAAACCATTTCCTCTAAGATCAGGAACAAGACAAGGTTGCTCACTCTCACCACTATTATTCAACATAGTTTTGGGAGTTTTAGCCACAGCAATCAGAGAAGAAAAAGAAATAAAACGAATCCAAATTGGAGAAAAAGAAGTAAAGCTGTCACTGTTTACAGATGACATGATACTATACATAGAGAATCCTAAAGATGCTACCAGAAAACTACTAGAGCTAATCAATGAATTTGGTAAAGTAGCAGGATACAAAATTAATGCACAGAAATTTCTAGCATTCCTATACACTAATGATGAAAAATATGAAAGTGAAATTAAGAAAACACTCCCATTTACCATGCAAGAAAGAGAATAAAATATCTGGGAATAAACCTACCTAAGAAGACAAAAGACCTCTATGTAGAAAAATAACAGACACTGATAAAAAAAATTAAAGATGATACAATTAGATGGAGAGAGATACCATGTTCTTGGATCGGAAGACTCAACATTGTGAAAATGACTATACTACCCAAAGCAATCTACAGATTCAGTGCAATCCCTATCAAACTACCACTGGCATTTTTCACAGAACTAGAACAAAAAATTTCACAATTTGTATGGAAACACAAAAGACCCCCAATAGCCAAAGCAATCTTGAGAAAGAAAAACAGAGCTGGAGGAATCAGGCTCCCAGACTTCAGACTATATTACAAAGCTACAATAATCAAGACACTATGGTACTGGCACAAAAACAGAAAGATAGATCAATAAACAAGAGAGAAAGCCCAGAGATAAACCCACGCACATATGGTCACCTTATCTTTGATAAAGGAGGCAAGAATATACAGTGGAGAGAAGACAGCCTCTTCAATAAGTGGTGCTGGGAAAACTGGACAGGTACATATAAAAGTATGAAATTAGAATACTCCCTAACACCATACACAAAAATAAACTCAAAATGGATTAAACACCTAAATGTAAGGTCAAAGCCTATCAAACTCTAAGAGGAAAATATAGGCAGGACACTCTATGACATAAATCACAGCAAGATCCTTTTTGACCCACCTCCTAGAGAAATGGAAATAAAAACTAAAATAAACAAATGCGACCTAATGAAACTTAAAAGCTTTTGCACAGCAACAGAAACCATAAACAAGACGAAAAGACAACACTCAGAATGGGAGAAAGTATTTGCAAATGAAGCAACTGACAAAGGATTAATCTCCAAAATATGCAAGCAGCTGATGCAGCTCAATATAAAAAAATCAAACAACCCAATCCAAAAATGGGCAGAAGACCTAAATAGACATTTCTCCAAGGAAGATATACAGATTGCCAACAAACACATGAAAGAATGCTCAACATCATTAATCATTAGAGAAATGCAAATCAAAAGTACAATGAGATATCTATCATCTCACACCAGTCAGAATGGCCATCATCAAAAAATCTACAAACAATAAATGCTGGAGAGGATGTGGAGAAAAGGGAACCCTCTTGCACTATTGGTGGGAATGTAAATTGATACAGCCACTATGGAGAACAGTATGGTGCTTCCTTAAAAAGCTAAAACTAGAACTACCATAGGACCCAGCAATCCCACTACTGGGCATATACCCTGAGAAAACCATAATTCAAACAGAGTCATGTACCAAAATGTTCATTGCAGCTCTAGTTACAATAACCAGGACATGGAAGCAACCTAAGTGTCCATCGACAAATGAATGGATAAAGAAGATGTGGCACCTATGTACAATGGAATATTACTCAGCCATAAAAAGAAACGAAATTGAGTTATTTGTAGTGAGGTGGATGGACCTAGAGTCTGTCATACAGAATGAAGTAAGTCAGAAAGAAAAACAAATACCATATGCTACCATATTTATATGGAATCTAAGAAAGAAAAAAAAGGGTCATGAGGAACCTAGGGGCAGGACGGGAATAAAGACACAGACTTACTAGAGAATGGACTTGAGGATATGGGGAGGGGGAAGGGTAAGCTGGGACAAAGTGAGAGAGTGGCATGGACATATATACACTACCAAATGTAAAACAGATAGCTAGTGGGAGGCAGCCACAGAGCACAGGGAGATCAGCTCAGTGCTTTGTGACCACCTAGAGGGGTGGGATAGGGAGGGTGGGAGGGAGGGAGATGCAAGAGGGAAGAGATATGGGAACATATGTACATGTATAACTGATTCACTTTGTTATAAAGCAGAAACTAACACACCATTGTAAAGCAATTATACTCCAATATAGATGTTTAAAAAAATAAAAATTAAAAATAAAGAGAATCAGTCCCCCCCCAAAAAGAAAAAGAAAAAAGAAAACACAGCATCGTAAAAATGTGGACAGTTTGATTTTTACTAAACGATAAAATTGAGGTTCAGCTTCTCACACTTGTAAAATAACACAATTAGTTTTAAGGTTCTGAAATAGCACTTATTATGATGATTATGTTTTATAATTATAATAAAAGAACAGAAGGAAAAACACCCCTAGTTGAACTTGAAATAATTATTTTCATATTCTAGTCTTTGTCTCTATGAATACAAATTTTTACAAGATTAAAATTATAGGTAGGCATATGATTTTGCTCTTTTTGTATTTTCCTGCTGGCACAGTTATTTTAATAAATGCATACTGCTCAATCAAAAAAAAAAGAATGAATTGCTAAATGATTTATGCCTATATTCATAAGCAAAGTCATGAAAATTTAGTAACTGGTAATGAATAATAAACATTCAAAAATTTAAAAATTACGTATTAATCGAAGAGTAAATTAATATCTATTTCTGAAAAGGAAGAGGAAAATACAGTGGTAAATATATATCAAATTAGTACTCATAAAAGAAATAATGTATTGATTTGAGCTCACTAAAATTAGAGGAAGTGCTATTATGACCATTGAAAGCATCTAACGTGAGCTGAACTTTTGACTTCTGTATTTAATTGGTTACTATCTGATCAGAAAAGTCATAAAAAATCATTCAAGCCTCTCATACATCAGGAATTGAAAAATATCACCAAAACAAACTAAAACGTCTCACATGAATAAATAACTCGGGGCTTCCCTGGTGGCGCAGTGGTTGAGAGTCCGCCTGCCGATGCAGGGGAGACGGGTTCGTGCCCCGATCCGCGAAGATCCCACGTGCCGCGGAGTGGCTGGGCCCGTGAGCCACGGCCGCTGAGGCTGCGCGTCCGGAGCCTGCGCTCCGCAGTGGGAAAGGCCACAGAAGTCAGAGGCCCGCCAACCACAAAAAAATACATTAATTAAATAAATAAATAGCTCGTCTTTCTCTAAATTTCTCTATGCACTTCTTGACATTTGCCAGGAAAAAGGAAACAGTGTCATTTGCAATAAAAGTCTACATATATTTTTAAATAAAAACTTAGGTAATATTTTTAAAAACCTCTTATGAAAAAGAAGAATTACAATCTTCCTATCTCAGTGCCTCAATCCAGAAAAAAATTTGAATATCATTCCACAATTAATGTTTTTAATGTTTTATATTTGAAAACGAATTTGAGAGAATTCATTATCATGGTAATTTGGAGCAATTAAAATAATACAATTTGGTGCTTTTCATTTTTAAAGATCTTTAAAAATTACATCCAGCTTGAACAAAAACAAACTCAAACTAGATTATATCAGATGATCATAAGCAAAGCAGTATCAAGAAAATCAAACCAGATTAAAAGAAGACTGAAGCAAGAAAAGTACAGATATGAAATACAAGATAGTAGAAAACAGAAATGATATAGTGAGATAAATCTAGTTTTGAAAAGAGGGAATATTAATGAAAAGGAAAAAACTAATAGGCAACCATGAAGCAGTTTAGTTATGGTAGATGCAAATAGGATGAGAAGTAAATGCATGGCCACTATTAGCACCAGAAGGCATGTTCAGTAAAGGCTGAGGCTGGAGTTAAGATAACTCCCTTTATGTTATTTTTGGCAAGGTGACTCTCTGAACATAGCATCAAAAAAACGTCTTGCCTTGGAATAAAATGATTCATAATATTGTGGTGAGCTGTGTCTAATATATCAGCTCAGACAAGGAGATTGATGCAGTTGTCCAAAGCATTTTCCCTTTTTATAGGATAAGTAGAAACTAGTGTAGATGATTTAAGACTTATGATGAATCATATTATAGATCATAGTGAAACTTATGATCCTTAAACTAGAATGCTTTTGAATGAGGCAGTGGATTACAGTTTTGAATCACAATAAAAATGCACATCAGTTTGACATTTTAACAGTCCAAATAGCTATTTGAAATAAAATAATCTGTAAATTGTTATCCCAGTTTACTAACAACCTATATATACACAAAAGATGTAGTAAGGGAGAGAAAAAGAATAAGCGTTAGAAGGATACACTGTAAATAATCATTATTTCCATAGAGTGAATTATATATACAGAGTCCCTTTCCTTTACATGCTTGTCCATAATTTGAATTTTTGTTAGCTTGTCTTCTTTTTAGAATTTAAAAATGTTTTTAAAAGTCTTACCTCAGAAGGATTTTTTTCAAGAAAATGGATTGAGTTAACTCTACTGCGCTTCCCATTCTGTGCACACTCCTTCCTTCATACTTACACACAAAACAGTGCATACAGAATTTAGCACAGTGGCTAGACATATGATCAAAATACAAAAATCAATTGCATCTCTAAATACAAGAATCATCTAGAAGGGAAAAATAAGACATCATTTACAATAAGATCAAATACTGATGAATAACTCTAACAAAAGATGTTTATAAACTGTGGGAAAAATCTAAAACTGAAAAAAATTAAAGAAAGATATACAGTCTTCATGGATGGCAATACTTAATATTACAAAGCTGTCAATTCTCCCCAGACTCATCAATGCAATTCCAGTCTGAATCCTAACAGGGTATTTTCTAACTGGAACTGGGAAACTAATTTTTAACTTATACGGACATGCAAAGACCAAGGATAGATAAACATTTTTGAAGAAGAGCATGGAGGGGGAATTACCCTGATAAGATTTGGGTCTTCTTCTAAAGCTATAGTAATCGAGACACTGTAGTACTACTTTAGACATAGACAAATTGAACAATGCAACAAAGCAGACATAAGGGAATCTGATATGTAACTGAGATGGTCTACTACATCAGTGAAGAAGGATCTATTATAAGTGAGGCTGAAAATAAATAAGGGAAAAAATGAAATTGTATTCCCTACCTTATACACACACAAAAAAAATTCCAGATGAATCAATTACTTATACAGTTGGCCCTCTGTATCCACCGATGCAGAACCCACAAATAAAGAGGACCAAGTGTACTACTTCATTTTATATAAATGTCTTGAGCATCCTTGGATTTTGGTATCCAAGGGGGTCATGGAACCAATTCCCTGCAAATACTGAGGGATGACCATGTCAAAAACAAAAGTTTAAAACTATTAGTGAAAACTCTCTCTCTGGCTTTGTAGTAAGGAGGTATTTCTTAAACATGACAAAAAGGAGTGCTAACTCTGAAAGAAATAATATGTAAATTTATTTTAAATTAAGAACTATTAAAGACCTAAAAACTAAGAAAAGTGAGATATTTACAACGAATGCAAAAAAATAGAATTAAGAACATATAATACAATATTTGTTAAAAAGGCAACCTAATTAAAGACATGAACAGTCATTCTAAAGAAGAGGAAAACAACCACATATTGATAAATGTATGTATAGATTGTCATCTTCATTAGTGAACAGGGAAATGGAACAAAATAAAACATTTTCATCATTTGATTGTCAAAAACGAAGATGTCTAACATTACAGTAACTGAAGATAGTATTTCTTATGCTTTGCTGGCTGAAGTACTATATTGAAGTACTATATTATATATAATTGGATATTTTTTCTAAATGTAAACTTTTATTTGGTCACAAAAGCATACCATTATATCTATTGTAAATAATGTAGCTATTAATTAACAGTAGAAAGGCAGTGTGGTAAATTCCATGATGTTCAGCAAATGCTACTCCTCATCCTAAACTTCCATGGAAAGAGTACATTTTCCCATTTCATTGATATTGGACTAAATCACATGACTTGGTTTGGCCATTGGAATGTAGGCAGAAGTGACAGAGTACCAGTTTCAAGCCAGGGCTTAAGATAGTACTCCAGCAAGTCAACTCTTAGATATGACAGTGAGAAACTCTTCACAAAACAGACCAGGAGATATACATAAGAATGTTCATAGCAGCACTATTTAAAATCCTAGAAACATTTCCAAAAGAACACAGAAGAATGAGTAAACTGTGGTTCAGTCACCAGTGGAATAGTATCTAACAGTCAAATATGAATTGCTTTCATATGCAAAACAACTCTAGAAGATGTAGTCTGGCAACTCTTTTTTGCCTTCTTTTCTTAATAGACTTTGTTTGTAGAGCAATTTTAAATTTAGGGGAAAACTGAGCAGACAGTGCAGAGAGTTCCTACATACCCCCTCACTCCCACAAAGTTTCCCCTATTATTAACGTTATGCATAGTGTGATACCTTTGTTACAACTAATGAATCAATATTGGTGCACTGTTATTAACTAAAGTCCAAGACTACATTAACGTTTATTCTTTGTGTTGCATAGTTGTGTGCATTTTGAAAAATGCATAATGTCATGTATCTACCATTATAGTATCATACAGAATAGTTTCTCCACCCTAATTATGCATCCTTACCTCTCTTCATCCTTTGGAACCCCTAGCAACTACCAATCTTTTTACTGTCTCTATAGTTCTGCCTTTTCCAGAATGTTATATGGTTGGAATCATACACATCTGACATCATTGTCAGGTAGAAAATCACAAGGTGATTTTCTACCAGCTATGAACATTTCAAGTTTGGAATTAAAAACACAATACCATTTACAGTAGCACCAAAAATTGAAATACTTAGGTATAAATCTAATAAAATATGTACAAAGTCTATACAAGGAAAACTTCAAACTCTAATGAAAGAAATCAAAGAAGATATAAATAAATGCAGAGATATACCATGTTCATGGATAGGAAGATTCAATATTGTTAAGATGTCAGTTATTCCCAACTTGACCAAGAGATTCAATGAAATCCCAACCAGAGTCTCAGCAAGTTATCTTGTGGATATTATAAAACTGATACTCAAGTTTGTAAGGAGAGGCAAAAGACCCAGAGTGGCCAACACAATATTAAAGGAGAACAGAGTTGAAGGATTGACAAGGCCCAACTTCAAATTCCTTATCAAGCCACAGTAATCAAGACAGTGTACCATTAAAGAAAAGTATAGACAAACAAATCAATGGAACAGAGAGCCCAGAACCAGAACCACACAAATATAATTAACCAATCTTTGACAAAAGGGCAAAGGCAATTCAATGGAGAAAGGATAATCTTTTCAACGTAAGGTGCTGGAACAGCTGATCTACATGCAAAAAAAAAAAAACAAAAAAAAAACCTAAACACATTCCTTGCACCTAACACAAAAATTAACTCAAAGGGGGTCATAGGATTCAATGTAAAACACAAAACCATAAAACGTCTAGAAGATAACATAGGAGGAAATCTAGGTGACCTTGCATTTAGGGTTGAATTTTTAGGTACAACACCAAAAGCAAGATCTATGAAAGAAAAACATCTTCTTTGAATGTTTTGCATAATTTGCCAGTGAAGCCATCTGATCATGGGCTTTCATTTCTGATGTACAATTCTTTTTATACATTGTTAGAATTGATTCACTAATATTTTGTTGAAGATTTTTACATTTATTTTCATGAGAGATACCTTTCTGTAGCTTTTCTATCTCACAATATATTTATATTCTATTGGTATTAGGATAATGCTGTCCTCAGAGAATTAGTTAGGAAGTTTTCCCTCTGCTTCTATTTTCCATTAGAAATTATAGAGAATTGGTATCAATTCCTACTTAAATGTTTGGTAGAATTCACCAGTGAAACCATCTAGACCTGGTGTTCTGTTTATTTAAATGTTATTAATTGTTGATTCAATTCATTTAACAGATATAGCTAGATATAGCCTATTCAGATTATCTAATTCTCCTTGAGTGAGTTTTGGTAAATTGTGTCTTTCAAGGAGTTAATCCATTTCATCTAGGTTATCAAATAGAGTTGTTCATAATATTCCTTTATTATCCATTTAGTATCCATGGGATTATTAGAGATGCCTCCTTTTTCATTTTTGATATTAGTGATTAGTATTTCCTTCTTTTCTTGATTAACTGGGCTAGAGATTTATCAATTCCATTGATCTTTTCATAAATATGATTTTCTCTACTGATTTCTTGTTTTCTATTTCATTGATTTCTGCTCTTTTATTATTTCTCTTCTGCTTACTTTGGATTTAGTTGTTCTTTCTCTACTTTTCTAAGGTGGAAGCTTAAATTATTGATTTTTAGATCTTTCTTTTTTGTAATATATGCATTTATAACTATAAATTTTCCTCTAATTACTGTTCTCACTGCATCTGAAAATTTTGGTAAGTTGTATTTTTATTTTCATCTGGTTCAAAATATTTTTAAATTTGTTTTGATATTTCTCCCTTGACCCATGTGTTATTTAGAAGTATGTTGTTAAATATCTTTGGAGTTTCCAGATATCGTTTTGTTATTGGTTTCTATTTTAATTCCATTGTGGTCTGAAAACATACATTACATAGCTTCTATTCTTTTATGTTTGTTAGGTGTGTTTTATGGCAGCAGTCCCCAACTTTTTTGGCACCAGGGACCGGTTTGTGGAAGACAATTTTTCCACGCACCGGAAGGAGGGGAGGGTTCAGGCAGTAATGCAAGCAATGGAGAGCAATGGGGAGCGGCAGATGAAGCTTCGCTTGCTCACCCGCCACTGCTCACCTCCTGCTGTGCAGCTGGTTCCTAAAAGGCCGTGGATATTGGTGCATGGCCTGGAGGTTGGGGACCCCTGTTTTATGGTACAGAATGTGGCCTATCTTGATGAATGTTCCATGTGAGCTTGAGAAGAATGCATATTCTAGTCTTAAACAGGCTGAGCCTTGCAGTTTCAGCTATAATCCCATTATACTGAAGCCTTGTTGATGTGGTGGTAAAGTTTGGGGGAAGAGAAATGTTCTCTAGTCATATGATTAGATGACATCCTTTTACTAGGCCCATGAGTTATGACCTTCACAAGTGCTTCTCAGTTATTTGTCCCCCCTAGTTGAGTCAGAAAGGCTAGATGGGGATAAAGTTGGGTTTTCCTCTTTCTCTATGTTAATTAGATTCTGGTAGATTATTTCCATTGAGGACAGGCCTTTGTTACAGAGAACAGAACTTTCTGGGCATATTTTTAAATGGTTACTTTTCACCTCCATCTGTCAGAAGCAGGAAGCATTTTTCTTAAATCTTCATTATGAGCACTTGATGGGGTTCCTGGATGTAAAACTCACAAAAGTGTGGAAGTACCCCTAAGGCTGGGCCCCAGGAGTTTTTTATTAAGCTAGTCCATGTTTAGTCTCTAGCAATTTGTTAATTACTATATATATGTTCCTACCAGTAACTGGTTCTTGTGGTATTTACTCCACATAAGCTATGATTCTCTGTATTCACCTGTCTCTCCAGTTTACAGAGCAGAAATTTGCCAATAATGGATCTAAGAATAGTTGTTGATATTCAGTTTGTTCAGTGTTTTTCTTGTTATGAGAGTAGAAGTGATGTCTTTCAAGTTTTTTACATGTTTTTTACAAGCAGAAACTGAACGTCTGATATCCTTTTCTTAAAAGTTAAAAACAAAACAGAACTAAAACCAAGCAATTTACCTTTAATAAAATAAATGATAAATATATCTTTTAAAAACCAAAGTAAATATAAACACAAGATCAGGATAGTGTTATTCTTTTAAGACCAAAGACACAATTCCTTGCTGTTGTCAGCTTATGTCCATTCTCAGCCTCTAGAGACTACTGGCATTCTTTTGTTTACGATTCCCTTCATCTTAAAAGTCAGTAATTGTGCTTCTATTCCTTATCTTTCATCTCTCCTTCCTTCTCTTCTGCCTTTCTCTTTGGCTTATTAATTTCCTGTGATTAGCCTTGGCCTACCCAAATAATCCAGGAATACCTCTCCATTTCAAGGTCCATAATGTCAATAATATCTGCAAAGTCCCTCTGCCATGTCAAGTAATATATCCACAGGTTCCGGGAACTAGGACATGCACATGTTTGGAGGACATTATTCTACCTACCATATAAACTCACAGTATATAAAATCATTAAACTCACAAAAAAATAAACTCACAAAGAAATAAAAATAATAAGATTTAGCAAAGGCCATGCAGTATAGAATGACTCACAATTACTGCAAATATTAGAATTATGAGGAAAATAATATGAAATATGCTTAAAGAAATAAAAAGAAGAGGTTGAAAAGAAGACCAAAGAATAAAAGAATATCAGTATACACCAGGCATATTAGAAAAATAACCAGATACATACGTATCTAGAAATAAACCATATAATAGATAATAGAAACTCAATGCTTGTATTAACAAGACTAGTCATATGTGGAGAGAAACTAGTAAACTGGAATCCAAATTGGAATAAATTCACCAAGAGACAAAGATGAAAAATTTGAACATAGGTTAGAAGACATAGAAGATCAAGTGAGATTGGTCAACATACATCTCAATGGAGGACAGAAGGAGATGAGAGAAAGTACTATGTAAAGAGGTAATGGATAGGGTGGGAGGGAGGGAGACGCAGGAGGGAAGAGATATGGGAACATGTGTATATGTATAACTGATTCACTTTGTTATAAAGCAGAAACTAACACACTATTGTAAAGCAATTATACTCCAATAAAGATGTTAAAAAAAAAAAAAGAGGTAATGACCAAGAGTTGTCCAGAACTGATATAATAAATCCTTTCTGAGTTTTAGGGAACCCATCCCAAGCCTCCCTCCAAAAGAAAAAAGGAAACATACACCTAATATTTTAAAATAAAAATTCAAAAAGACTTAAAAAAATGAGAAATAAGAGAGATTATCTACAAAGGAGGGACAATTATTGAGCATGTGGCCCACTGAATTACAACCAATATGGGAAAACAGAGCAGTGATTTTTGAATTAAACATATCCCTAAACACACAAGGAAATAATCAATTATGAGTAAGAGTCAAAGCCACATAACTGCAGATCCACATGAAAAAAAGAAAAGTTACTCTCATGCCAAACACTAAAATTGATTCATAGTAAATATGTGTAAAAGGCAAAATAATAAAGTTTTTAGAAGGTAATATACCAGAATAAATTTCATGACTTGGGGTATTAAAAGTATTTTAAACAAGATTATGAAAGCTTTAATCATAAAATAAATCATTCATAATTAGGCTTAATTAAAATAAAAATTTATATTTGCCAAAAGACATCATTTACAGAATTAAAAGAAAAGACAGAGTGAAAGATATCTGCAGCAAATAAAACTAAAAAGGCTCATATTTATGTCTTAAAACCACATGCATCTACAAATTAAGAAAAGATGATGAATCCCCCCAAAAAAAGCATAAAAAATGTGCTTGACCTCATTGACATTCAGAGAAATACAATGTAAAACCATAAACAGTTAATATTTTACTTCATTGAATTCATTTTAAAAAATTAAAATTTGATAAATGGGACTCCCATCCCCTGCTGATGCATATATAAATTGATACATTCACTTGGAAAACCAATTTGGTATTTCCTCATAAAACTGGAGATGCACATAGGCTATATCCAACAATTCTCTAGGAACACTCTTACGTATGTGCATCAGTATACAAGTTTACTCATAGCACAGTACATAGTTTATTCATTTTTTTTAGAGCAAAAAAAGGAAGGGGATAGGTCAAATATCAATCAATAATATAATGGATAAATAAATTGTGGTGTAGTAACAGAATGAAATACTATTCAGCAAGAAAAATGAATGAAATACAAGTATATAATGTTGAGCTAAAAGAGCAAGTCACAGAAGAATATATACAGTGTGAATCCAATATTTATAGTTCAAAAGACGGAAAACTAAACCACGAATTGTAGCATATGAAATAACTAGGAAGAAAGTCTAGGAAATGCAAAATTTTAAATTCAGGCTGTATGACAGTCTTTAGGTCCATGAGTGAAGTAAGTCAGAAAGAGAAAAACAAATATTAATGCATATATGTGGAATCTAGAAAAATGGTACAGATGATCTTATTTGCAAAGCAGAAATAGAGACACAGACGTAGAGAACAAACGTATGGATACCAAGGAGGGGGAGGAGAGTGGGATGAATTGGGAGATTGGGATTGACATATATACACTATTGATACTATGTACAAAATAGATAACTAATGAGAACCTACTGTATAGCTCAGGGAACCCTACTCAATGCTCTGTGGTGACCTAAATGGGAAGGAAATCCAGAAAAAGAGGGGATATATGTATACATATAGCTGACTCACTTTGCTGTACAACAGAAACTGACACAACATTGTAAAGCAACTACACTCCAATAAAAATTAATTTTTAAAAAATTCGGGCCGGTGGGGAGATGGGGAGTCGTGTCCCACTGGGAAGCAAATAAGTGGGCTTCAGCATTATTTGGCAACATTCTATTTCCTAATTTAAGTGGTAGATACACACTCTTTGATGTGTATTACATATTTTACAATGAAAAACTACATTAAATTTTCAGTGTTTGCCCTTCTCACTACCCTAAGAATAAAATTCAGAATCCTAACTTTGATGCACAAAAGCCAACCTGATGTGGCCCCTGACTCCCAGTTCACCACTTCACTCAACTTTGCATTGTCTCCTTCCTCTGCTTATAACTATTTCTTCCTGATCTTTGTAGGACTGGCCTCTTTGCACCATTCAGGTCTCAGTTCAAAGGTCATCTTACCAGAGAGACCTTTCCTGAACATCTCATAGCAGGTAAGTGGCAAAATCAGAAACATATCTACTCTTCATGATAAAATTTTTGACAAAACAGTTTTTGGAATATATCTTTTGTCAATCAATATCCCAATATAACAGAAAATAAAGATAGGAAAAGTGCAGACTACATTGCTTTGGTGGATTAAGCTTTGTCAAATATAACTAACAGAGCTGGCAGTGGAATGGAGAATGAATCCATTAGAAGTAAGTTGTATTGCTATTTTAACTGACTACATCTTAACTTATAGATACTTTGCTTGATTTCATATGTTTCTGAATGATTATAGCTTGCTAATATAAGCATTCCAGTTATAGTGCTTAATTCAGGGACTTGCTATTCTTTTTCTGAACTTTTGCCCCAATCAAAGTCTACTGCACTATCATTAATACTCCTCCACTTTCCCAATTTTAATTCCAGGGGTTTAAAAAATTGACTCCAGTCATTTACACTTAACAATTGAATATGCTAAGAAGGAAAAAAAAGCTTGATTAATTTTGAGTTCAGATTAATTCACCAGACATAAGTAGCTTGGCATATTTCCTTTTGGAAATGAAAAACATGAAAAAGAATACCACTCACTACTTCAAAGGAACATGAGCAATTATCTGCACTTCTGTATTCTATCTTTAAGCTACTTATTAGCTAGTTTGTTACTTAGACCAATTCGTTTGGGTTGCTGAAGATATTATTTAATATGTAGGAAAGTAGTTGCTTTGTTGTAACCTTATTATTCCTTTTTTCTAATTTTTACTGAGACTCAGCTTGGCACATTTTAATATGCTCATTTTATTTCAAATATTAATTCCCTGTCTCCTTGTTAGTATGGTATATCTCAAAAGAATTTGGCTTAATTTAAGACATTATTTCTAATTTCTGGAAATACATGATACACTTCCCAAATGTCATTGTTACAAAAACTAAGCTCAATTGCTTAAAATTGACTGAAATCTATAAGTAATACTTACTATATTTCTGGCAAATGGCTTCAGTGTCATTTCAACATAATGCAAGAGATGAGTGATATGATTTTCCTTAAAACCTTAGACTTTTTTTTGCCAAGATGATTCTAAATATATCTATAGTTGCTTCTATATTACCTATTAACTAAAATATTTAATTGCAATAATGTACCAAAAAGAACCATACTAACGTACCAAAATAAAGTTCTGATTCAGGCTCTGTACAATGCTGTAAAGTGAAAACATATATAGCCATCAGATATAAATGGATATCTAAACCTTTATAAAAGAAAAAAATTGACCACAGTATATAACATCCATCATAAAAAGTGTTAAAAGTAAGAAACTCAACATTTTCCATTCTTATCAGGATGTAAGCATATCTCAAACTCTTGAGAATTTATTTGGGTAGAATTATCCATTATCCCTCCACGTACTATCCCTTTTTTGTGTCACCATTGATAAAGGATGTTTCTTCTATTCCTTACAAAAATTAAACTATTAAATTTGGAAGTTAGGTAAATCTAAAATCTTTTGTAAAATCATGTCAGCTTAAGTATAAATGTTGGTTAAAAACGAAGCATTCAGATCAAAATTATAATTTGCATTACAGTAGAGGCCACTAAATGCAAAAGGATCTGCACTGACAGTAGAACTACATCTAGAAGTTCATATCTCAACTTCATTTTTAATACCTCCCAGGAATGAGGGGAGGAGGGCACCAAGGTTAGGGGTGTGAAGACTTCATACTCATTGCATTTTATGGGTCTGATAATGTGACGAGAACTAATAATCTACCCAGACTGACAAGAGTTTGCACCTGGGTTCCCTGTCCCTCAAAAGTAATTCTAATTTTTTTTCTTTCTTTAACACATTTCTTCTGACCATACTTCTATCCTATTACAGGATTATGTCTACATATGCTCGAAATAGACTTGAATTTTTCTATTGTCTTTTCTCTGAAGTCTCTCCCCATTAACTCACCAGGTCCTGAAACTGGCCAATAACACAAAATACAGAAGTTTTATTTATCCATTTGTATTTTGTGATCTTCACTTTTTTAATTTTATTTTTTTATACAGCAGGTTATTAGTTATCTAGTTTATACATATTAGTGTATATATGTCAATCCCAATCTCCCAATTCATCCCACCCCCCCTTTCCCCCATTGGTGTCCAGACATTTGTTCTCTACATCTGTGTCTCTATTTCTGCCTAGCAAACCAGTTAATCTGTACCTTTTTTCTAGGTTCCACATATATGTGTTAAATATATGATATTTGTTTTTCACTTTCTGACTTACTTCACTCTGTATGACAGTCTCCAGATCCATCCACGTCTCTACAAATGACCCAAATTCGTTCCTTTTTATGGCTGAGTAATATTCCATTGGATATATGTACCACATCTTCTTTATCCGTTTGTCTGTTGATGGGCATTTAGGTTGCTTCCATGACCTGGCTATTGTAAATAGTGCTGCAATGAACATTGGGGTGCATGCGTCTTTTTGAATTATGGTTTTCTCTGGGTGTATGTCCAGTAGTGGGATTGCTGGGTCATATGGTAGCTCTATTTTCAGTTTTTTAAGGAACCTCCATACTGTTTTCCATAGTGGTTGTATCAATTTACATTCCCACCAACAGTGCAAGAGGGTTCCCTTTTCTCCACACCCTCTCCAGCATTTGTTGTTTGTAGATTTTTTGATGATGCCCATTCTAACTGGTGTGAGGTGATACCTCATGGTAGTTTTAATTTGCATTTCACTAATAATTAGTGATGTTGAGCAGCTTTCCATGTGCTTCTTGGCCATCTGTATGTCTTCTTTGGAGAAATGTCTATTTAAATCTTCTGCCCATTTTTGGATTGGGTTGTTTGTTTTTTTTAATATTGAGCTGCATGAGCTGTTTATATATTTTGGAGATTAATCCTTTGTCCATTGATTTGTTTGCAAATATTTTCTCCCATTCTGAGGGTTGTCTTTTTGTCTTGTTTGTAGTTTCCTTTGCTTTGCAAAAGCTTTTAAGTTTCATTAGGTCCCATTTGTTTATTTTTGGTTTTATTTCCATTACTCTAGGAGGTGGATCAAAAAAGATCTTGCGGGCTTCCCTGGTGGCGCAGTGCTTGAGAGTGCGCCTGCCGATGCAGGGGACACAGGTTCATGCCCCGGTCCGGGAAGATCCCACATGCCGCAGAGCGGCTAGGCCTGTAAGCCATGGCCGCTGGGCCTGCGCGTCTGGAGCCTGTGCTCCGCAAAGGGAGAGGCCACAACAGTGAGAGGTCCGCGTATCGCAAAAAAAAAAAAGATCTTGCTATGATTTATGTCAATTCACCCTCTTTACTGCTGACTAAAATAATTCTAGTTTAAAAAATAAAACTTTCAGTTCTATGCTCTTCAAAAAATAACAAAAAAGATAAAGGCATTATGTTTCCATGACTAATCCACTTCACGATCATTATTTTTTTTTCAACCAAAGGTTGATATCACTTAAGAAGGTGAGAACATAAATTTCTGTGGCATCCAGCCTAACAATAAGAATTTCCCCCGAGTTTCTCATCTTAATATTCCATAAAATTTGAGTCCATTTTTAATATCCCTCCTACACAATATGCTATTTTACCAATTTTGCTCTTCAAATATAATTACCAAAAATTTTATTTAAAAGCACAAATTTTACTTACTTCAATAAATACTAGTTCCTGTGAAGTGATCTATTGTTGACAGATGAGGTTCACAGCGTTTTATATACCTCTAAATAAATGAAGAAATAATTTCACCATCCTTAAGCAACATGAGCTAATCTATAGCTAGCTGCTTCTCCAAATTTAATTCAGAAGATCAGAAACATACCTACCACTAGCCATGCAAGTTATTATCAGAAAACAATTCTTTGAATTGCTCAGGCACAATAACCCAAAGACAGGAAAAGCAAGATTATTAGTTAATTGATGTTTTTGTATTAGTTTTTACATTAAAGTCAGGGTCAGGACATAAAACACCCAGTGGTAGACAGAACTCTAAGACTGCCCCCAAGATTCCTGCTCCTGGTGGGCACACCATAGATTATGCCTCTCCCTTGAGTGTGGGTAGAACTTAAATATGATGGGAGAGTCGCTCCTCTGACTAGGCTATATTAGACTTCATCTTAGAAGACGTAAGTCAGAATTCTCCTGCTATCCGTGAAGAAACAAGTTGCCATCAGCCCTACAACTGCAAAGATTGAATTCTGTCAATAACCTGAATGAGCTTGGAAGATGACCCTGAGCTCCAGATGGGAAGCCCGTTCCACCCAACACCATGAGTTTAGCCTTGTGAGACCCAGAGCAGAGGTTGCAGTGAAATCATGCTGGATTCCTGGCCCACCGAAACTGCGAGATAGTAAATTTGTGTTCATTTAAGCCACAAAGTGTGTGGTAATTTGCTACACAGCAATGGAAAACAAATACAAACCATACTGTATCTTGTAGGAGACAAGTCAGATAAAGTTGTTGATACGAAAGGCAAAAAGACAAGTCAGATAAAGTTGTTGATTCGAAAGGCAAAAACATACAAAGTGCATTGGGCATCTAACCAACGGAATGAGAACCCAGAATCCTCACAATTTTTTGCTGCACCTATAAAGTTCTTCGGAAACGTATATATTTACATATAAAGATTTTTGTTTGGCACCTTCAACTTGAAGACACAAAAGTAATACAATAACTATCACCATCCTTGGAATGTGCAATTATTTCCCTAAAATTTGATTTGCTTTCTATCCTTACCAATATTTTGTTCATAAATATCGGAAAAAATTAAGGTTGCATTAAAAATAATGTGTGATAAACTGTTATTTGAATACTGTTTATCTGAAATATCTAATATCTATATTTTTGGATCAAATTCTTTTGATCCAGAAAAATACATTTTAAAGAGAAAATTCATGAGATAGATTTTATAATCCACTTCAGAGGAAACGGTTGAAAAGAAAATTAACATCCCTATCATGCACATACAATTTACACTAAACAGAATATTATTTCACCTTAAATTTCTGAGTGAAAAGACAGAAGAAACATTAATGTATTCATGGAGTTACAATTCAGTGGCTAACATCAGCCTATAGAATTTATAAGCTATGAATTGTTAAGTACTTCTCATATTTCAATTTTATCTGCTACAATTTCCTTCAAAACATTTACCTTTTTCCTATTTCTTGTGTCTATTCAATAAATAATTAAAAGGTCATATTTTAAATGAAAGATAATAGGGCAATGCTATCACTTTCTTAAAGCTGTAATTATATGATACATATGTATTTGTTCTATAAAAAAAAGTGGACGATTTAAAATCTACAGCTTCAGCCACTTTTTCACCTTTCGCCTTAATTATATCTCACTAGTCAAAAAGAATTACCCAATTGTAGAAAGAGTAAAATTATTCTTCTTGTCCAGGAAGTAATCCCAGATTGGTACATTCTTTATTTTGTTATTTTAAGTGTTTCAAACATACAGAAAAAATGCAAATAATACAGGGAAAAAAACTATCAAAGCTTGAGCTATAATTTGATGTTAGATATTAGATCAGGTTAAAATGTTTTAAAGAATAAAAGAATATTAACTTAGTTGAAATGACGTGTATGCTTCTCCACATAAACTGTTGCATCCATCTCTCTCAGAGGCAACCAATCTCCAGAATTTCCTGTCAGAAAGACATTCACTTATATTTTCTTTTAAATTTTTGAAGAAAAAAATACTCACACTGAAAGCTTTACTCCACCTGGAAAATTCCTTTGTTTTTTTGTTTTTTTTTTAATTTATTAATTTATTTTTGGCTGTGTTGGGTCTTCGTTTCTGTGCGAGGGCTTTCTCTAGTTGCGGCGAGCAGGGGCCACTCTTCATTGCAGCATGAGGGCCTCTCACTGTCGCAGCCTCTCTTGTTGTGGAGCACAGGCTCCAGACGCGCAGGCTCAGTAGTTGTGGCTCACGGGCCTAGTTGCTCCGCGGCACGTGGGACCTTCCCGGACCAGGGCTCGAACCCGTGTCCCCTGCATTGGCAGGCAGATCCTCAACCACTGCGCCACCAGGGAAGCCCCAATTCCTTTGTTTTAGCTTGAGATAATGTGTCTTTTTTTTTAAACTTAGATGATCAATTATCCAGGCACCACATAATGATAAGATGCTCTTCTTTCTACTTATTTGTAGTCTCACTGATGCGTTTATATCCACATCTCTGTCAATATCAATTTATACATATTTATGCATAGTACTGATTCTGATCTCTCTTTATTGGATTTTTAGGATTATTCTTGTAACATTTGTCTTCTTGACTTTTTTCTTTTCAATGTTACTTAGGAACAGCTTGACACCTTTCATGGAGAAACTTTTCATTGTAATTGCATTTGATTATAAACTGAGAAGGAATGAGTTATTTAACATATTGAGTAAACACTGCTTATTCTTTTTCACCCTTCAGTGTGATTTTATGTTTCTCCATATAGGTCTTGCACATTGTTAGATTTAGTCCTAGATATCTTACAAATTTTATGGTTTTCTATAGGAATATTTTTGCACATTATATATTCTGGTTAGCAACTGTTGGTGTATAGAGATGTTATTGATTTTTTTTATGTTGCTTTGCCTTCAGGAAATACTAAGCCCACAGTTTTAATAAATTCTTTAGGATTTTCTATAGAAATAATTATAGCATCAGAATAAAAAGAAGTGGACACATTTCTGTTCCAATGTTATACCTCATTTGCTTCCTTATTGCATTGGTTAAGACCTCTATTACAATGATGAAGAAAAGAAATGATAGCATTTTCTCTTGTTCTTGACTTTACTGGGAATTTGTGTACAATTTCACCATCATTATGCTTGATATAAAAAATTTTAGATATACTTTTGAAGGTTAGTAAATTTTTTCTCTTAATTTGCTAATGCTTTTTCTCCTGATGAATGGTAAACTTATCAATTCATTTTTCTGCATCTACAGAAATGATCCCTCACCCTCTTTAATCTATGGATGTTGAAAATGTCTTGCATTTCTGGTATGTATCATTGAATTGAGACATATTACTGATTTTTACATAATCCTGAATTTGAGTTGTAAGTATATACTTATAAACTATTTCAGTTCATAAATGAAACTGGTCTATAATTTTATTTCCTTGCACTATAGTTATTCAGTTTTTGTATCGAAGTAATAGGAACCTCATAAATGACTTGAATAGTTTTTGCTGTTTCTACTCTGAAAAGAATATATACATATACATATAGATAGGTATTCATAATAAAAATATTAGAAGTACGTTTTTTCAAATTTGCTGTTAGATGATGAATAAGTTCTGGGGATCTAATGCACAGTACTATGATCATAGTTAACAATACTGTCTTATATACTTAACAGTTACTAAGAGACTAGATCTTAAATAGTCTCACCACAAAAAAGAAATGACAATTATGTGTTGTGATAGAGGTGTTAGCTAATGCTACAGTGGCAATTATATTGCACTATATAAATGTATCAAATAAACACATTTTACATCTTAACTTACACAATGTTATATGTCAATTATATCAATTAATAGATATATATACTTGTGTATATATATATATGAAATATCTTTTTTAAAGAAGTTTGATAAAATTAATCTGTAAGACCATCTAGTTATGATGTCCGTTGTTAAGGGAGATTTTAATTATTGATTAAATTTATTTAATTTTTATTGATTTACTTGGATTTCTATTTTTTGTTCAACCTCTTCATTTACATTTCCTAAAAAATTTTCTATTTCATCCAAGTTCTGAAATGTATTGGCACAAAATTGTTCATAGACTTCTCCTAAGATTTCTTTCTTTTTTTTTTTGCGGTACATGGGCCTCTCACTGTTGTGGCCTCTCCCGTTGCGGAGCACAGGCTCCAGACGCACAGGCTCAGCGGCCATGGCTCAAGGGCCTAGCTGCTCTGCGGCATGTGGGATCTTCCCGGACCGGGGCACGAACCCGTGTCCCCTGCATCGGCAGGCGGACTCTCAACCACTGCGCCACCAGGGAAGCCCAAGATTTCTTTTATTAATCTTAATATATTTCAGGTCATGTTGCCTTTTTGTGATGCAGCTATTATTTATCTGTGCTGCTTGTCTTCATTCCTTGATCATTCTAGCTAAATATTTATACATAATTATATTTTCCAATAACCATCTTCTGGTTTTATTAACCTATTATTTCTAATATTTCTTTTTAATTTTTTTCTACTCATTTTTATTTTGCTTTGCTCCTACTTCTTTGTTGTTTAGTCTGTTGTTCTAATCTAGATTCCTGACTTAACACATAACTTTTTTTCTTTTTTTAGTCTAAGCAATTGAGGTTCTAAATTTACCTCTAAGTACCATTTTGACATCATCCCACAAATATCAACATGTAGTACATTCATTTTCATTCAGTTATAAATATTTTCTAGTTTCCCTTATATTGATGATATTCTGAGAATATTACCTTGACAATATTTAGCTATGTCTACATAGACCAGGGTGAAATCTACCCTGAAAACTGAGATTCTCAATCTCATTAAGTGTGAGCTGCCATAAACTCATATGGAGACAACCTTTGTGATCCTGAAGGAACAGGATGAATTGTCAGCCAGCGCTAAACTGAGTACCTCGGGCCAAAATAGTTGAAGCTCTCTGGTGAATTCAGAAGTTTGCATTTTAAAAGGCCATTTTTCCTTCCACAGTCATAAAGAATGCTGCAGAGCCTTATCTGTTAGCCAGAAACTACATTGTTCTTATCACCACAGTCTTCTGGAAAAAGTGAAAGGAAAATCCTATTTAAAAATAACATAAAATTTATAAGCTATCTAGGACTAAATCTAACAATGAGGTTTTGGTTTCAGTCCTACTTCAGCTTTATAGTTCTGCCAGGATTACGTTGCAGGCAGGTAAGACATCCTGCTTACATCAGTAGGCAGGCACTAGAAACATCCCTTTACGTTTTCTGTAAATTGTTCTCATCAATGCAGGTTTTTAAATGTAGTCAATTTATCCCTGCCACGGTTATAACACTAACAGCTCTGGCTAACGCATTATGTTAATCAGCACTGGCAGAATGGAAGAGTAGCAACCTCTCTCAAGATACAACACACGATTAATTTATAAGAATGAAGTCAAAGATTACGGTGGGAGTAAGAACATATTTTGATCAGTGCCGACCTTGAAAAACTGTTAGGACTTCTGGTTTGTATTAGTAAGTATTGTGATTATCCCTGGCTGAGGAAACCTAGAAAGAAAATCACTTTACAGGTAGATATTGTACCAGTATTTATGTATGAACACAAGTATGCCTCCTTTAACTTAAACATTACAATCAGTGAAGTATATTCATATACATACTTTTTACTCAAATGTAATTAAACTAAAAAGACTACTTTTCTTGTGATTCACCAGTCTTTCTTTTATCTCAAATTTGGTAATCACAATTGTTTTGAATAAATTACATTTAGAGAAGACCAAAACAAACTTAATTATTTCTATTATCCTTCTTCTTTAGAAGGTGAGGGAGCAAATCTTTGTGTTCCATGGTGGCCACTCCAGAAAACACACAGATAATTCAAGGCATCTTAACAGTTTTATTATTCAGAATTTAGGATGTGATAAGGGAAAGAAAAAAGTAAATTGTCAGGTGAGACAAGACATGAATATAAGTATATTTTTTAAACAAGATATAATTACTAATATAAGTAACATTTAAAAGCATAGCAATATGTAACTGTGATTTTTAGGAACATAACATAAAAAATAAGGACTGATTCATCAAAATGTCTTAAAAATTTGCCACAAGGACAGAGTTAACATAACATTTTGACAGTAAAAAGGAACTTTGTTATCTAGGCATAAAATAATTTGATCATTTCACAACAGAAAACCTAAATTTCAGTTTTACTTTTCTAATAATTTGTAATTAAAGATGTAACAATTTGTAATGAAGTATATCCAAGATGACTGTCATGTCCTAGAAAATTCTTTTTAATGGCGTTAAGAATTGTTATATACTACACAATGGCTTTATACTTATAAAATATAAGTATACTTATACTATACTTTATATTTGTTATATACTTCACAACCCTTTATGCCAATGCAAGTGGACAATCTGGAGAAAGAGCAAAAAAAAAAGAAAGACATGTTGGCAAGAATGTGGAGAAAAATGAAGTCTTGTGCACTGTTGGTGGGAAAGTACCTTGGTGCAGCCAGTACAGAAACAGTATGGAGGTTCCTCAAAAAATTAAAAATAAAATTACCATATGATCCAGCAGTTCCAATTCTGGGTATATACCCAAAGGAAATAAAGTCACTAACTCATAAAGATATCTGATATCTGCACCCCCATGTTTATTGCAGTATTATTTATAATAGCTAAGACATGAAAACAACCTAAGTGTCCACTGACAGATAAATATATAAAGAAATTGTGAATCATATAATATATGCATATATGTGTACATATATATATGTATACAATGGAATATTATTCAGCCATAAAAAAGAAAGAAATCCTGCCATTTGCTACAACATGGATGGACCCTGAGGGCATTATGTTAAGTGAAAGAAATCAGACTGAGAAAGGCAAATACTGTATGATCTCACTTATATGTGGAATCTAAAAAAAAAAAAAACCAAACTCATAGATACAGAGAACAGACTGACGGTTGTCAGAAAGGGTGTTAAATGAGTGAAGGTGGTCAAAAGGTACTAAATCCAGTTATAAGAAATAAATCTTGGGGATGTAATGTATGACACAATGACTACAGTTAACAATACTGTATGTATATTTGAAAGTTGCTAAGAAAGTAAATCTCAAAAGTTCTTATCACAAGAAAAAATTTGTAACCATGTGTGGTGATAGGTGTTAACTAGACTTGTGGTGATCACTTTTACATACATATATGTATATATTTATATATACATACCAACATACAGGCATGCCTTGGAGATATTTCAGGGGTTCAGTTCCAGACCACCACAATAAAGTAAATCACATAATTTTTTGTGGTTTCCCAGGGCATATAAAAGGTATGTTTACAACTATACTGTAGTCTATTAAGTGTGCAATAGCATTATGTCTTAAAAATGTACATACCTGAATTAAAAAATAATGCTGTTGGAAAAATGGCGCTGATAGACTTGCTCAAGGCAGAGTTGCAATAAACTTTCAATATGTAAAGAATGCAGTATCTGCAAAATGCAATAAAGCAAAAGCAAAGTGCAATAAAACGAGGTATGCCTTGTATGTGCATATATACCAAATCATTATGTTGCACACCTAAAATTAATACAATGTTAAACATCAATTATACCTCAATTAAAAATAAAATTAAAATTTTAAAAATAAATATGAACATGCTAAGAGACAAGAAGAAACTCAAGATGCAGGAGAGACAGACAAAAAGAGAGAAGACTGAAAGAGAGAAATTGATAGAGCAAGGTCCTAAAGAATAATGATCAGAACATGGCATCAAAAGCACAAGTTGAAAGATATGCCTTGAACAGAAGGATGAACATGTATTCCCCTGAGATCAGTAAAAAAGTACAGGATTCTGCAAATGCAGCCATGTTGGTCAATGACAGTCAGATTTGAAGGCATCACACTTTTTCTGTGATATAGGCAGTGAGGTTGTTCATTGTCTAGAATGTGACTTAGTCTGTCAGGCTACTATAGCAAAATAGCAGATTAGGTACCTTATAACAACAGAATTTATTGCTTACAGTTGAGGAGGCTGAGAAGTCTAACAGCAAGTCACCAATACGGTCACATTTGATATGGGCCCTCTTCCTGCTGCATAGCTGACATCTCACTGTGTCCTAGCATGGTGGAAGGACCTAGAGATCTCTCCAGAGCCTCCCCTATAAGGCACTTATCTGGTTCATGAAAGCTCCACCCTCAAGACCCAAGCACCTCCCAATGCCTGCCTCCCAATATCATCATCTTTGGAGTTTAGGATTTCAACATATGAATTTGGGGGGAAGGAGGAACAAACACTGAGACCATAGAGAATGATAAGGTGTGAATCTTAGATTGAGGATTTTGAGAGGACACTCTTGAAATAATAAGTGCAAATGAGAGGGATCTAAACAAGGACAAATATGAGAATAGATAAAGGGTATTGGAAGTTCAAATGATACAAAAACTGAACTTGTAGGGGACCAATCCATCAACATGTAATTTTATTTGCACTGAGCACTAAGGCATAGGACCAGAAAAGTGTGTGAAGTATGAAGTAATTTATTAAAAGAACAAGGAGATGAGGAGCTTATGGATATAGTCAAGAGAGTAACTGAAGTAAACGTGAAAGGTCAAGAATCTGAAGACCAAAAAAACAGGAAAAATGCAGAAGGGAATGGTTATGCAGTGTCTGCAATGAGCCTGCCATGCTGCCAAGTACTTTGCCTTTGTGATTGTTATTCAGCTGTTACAATAACCTTTTGTAACAGTGTTTATTTTACTGATGGATAAACTGAAGTTCAAAGAATTAAAGTGAGTTTGACCCAGATTATTAACCTAGAAGGAAAGGAGATGATGATGAAAGAATGGGATATTCAAGTTTAAGATTTCAGACATAGAACTGAAGAACCTGGGCATATCTGAACATAATTTAGTGTTGTAATCAAATAAAATCTATAGTAATAATTTGACAGATATTAATGACATTCATCACAGTTGTTACACATAAGGTAATTATCCATGGATGATATGCAGTTTTCATTATTCTTATTGATGACTATCGTTAGTATTAATTTTATACACCAAAGTCAAGTGATTTTTTTTTTCTCTTATTAGTTCTCTGATAGCTATAAAAACCCTTGGTGGTGGCAGATATTCCTGATACCAAGGAGTAAAATCATTATCATGCAGTGTTAGAAAATTGTTTCTGAGCTCACTTATTTACTTTACAGAGCTTCCTTTTATTTCTCCCCAGTCCACTCAATAGTACCAAGCACTAAAAAGGAGAAAAGGCCTATTAATTGTGTGTTGTGAATAAAAAGAAGAAAAAAGAGAAATCAAGTGCCCTTTCCCCCAATCTCTACTGCTAGGTTTAGGGCAGACATTCTTCCACAGGATAGATATATTAGCAAAAAACTGATGTTAAGTGACCACTCTTAGACCAAGACACAGTCCCTGAAAGGCTACCATTTTTAATTGCTCCATTGCTTTTCCTGGCAAAGAATAAGTGGCAGAGTGTACTAAGAGAGTGGTAAATGGAATCAGACTCCCTAGGTTCTAATCTCAGCCCTAGCTGTTATGACTAGGATAACTTAGTGAATGGACCACAGAGGAAGACAGAAAGAGTAATTGCAACATTAACTGTTTTTAGTATTTAAACTTCTTATAATCAAACAAGTTAATGTCTCACAGCAAATCCAATCCCTGAGTGGGGCTTTGCCCCTTCTCTTATTATCTGACCAACAGAGAAAAGCTAATTGCTCACCAGTCCTGTACCATTTGTATTGTATTGTATAAGAAGCTGAGGACTTTTTCATTAAGCTCTTTATCCAGTGTGCAAATATATACAAAATTTACTTTATAAATTTTACATTTTAAAACAAAACATGCTTATTATCTGAATACTTGACACTAATAAAGGATGTGTTAATATAGAATATAGGCTATTTCAAGAACAGAAAATTATAACCACATTCTGCACAGGAAAAACCCCAAAACACAGGTTGACCCCTGCTGTCATCTCAGCCTCCAAGATTAGTTAGTCACAGACAGAATATTATGAACCAACTCTATGCACTAGTACACACGTTTATTGGAAAGCACATGCTTTTGGTCCAATCCAGCAGCCAGGAGGTCCTACGCCTCTCCCATCTCCAGATGCAAGTCTCAGAGCTCCCCTCTCCACATTGAGAGATTTTAGAGCTAGACGGTCTTTGCTGCTCAAACTTTCTTTTCAGGAGCATCCTCTTTTGTGACTGCAAAAGATCTCATATGTCTCTGAGGTTGCTTATCAAAGTGAGTTTTCTTTCTTTCTCCTGAATTATTACTGTTTTCCTAGGGTCTTTTTTTTTCTATATGTTTATCTCAATTCTTGTGGATTAGGCTTTTCTCTGTACGTGCAGATGCTTGGTTGAATGTTAATATTTAAGAATTAATCCCTGAATGGACATTTCTCCTAAGAAGACATACAAGTGTCCAATAAGCCCATGAAAGGATGCTCAACATCATTAGTCATTACAGAAACAAAAATCAAAATCACAAAGAGATACCAACTGCACACCTATGAGGATGGCTATCATTAAAAAGATAGTAACAAGTGTTGGTGAGGATGTGGAAAAATTGGAATCCTCATACATTGACAGTAGAAATGTAAAATGATGGAATCTCTTTAGAAAACAATTTGATGGTTTCTTAGAATGTTTAACAGAGTTACCATATGACAAAGCACTTCTACTCTTAGGTATATACCTAAAAGAAATGAAAACATATGTCCATGCAAAAATGTGTATACAAATTTCATATAGTATTATTCATAACAGCAAAAATAAAAGTGGAATTGAATTAGAGCAGTGGCAATGGAAATGGACAGATGTGGAGAGGGAAACATTTTAACCGTAGAATCAACAACTTGATTAATAGGGTGTGAGAGGTGAGAAAATGGGGTTAAGGATTCCTTACAGATCTGTTAAGCAAACAAATGGATGGTGTTTCACTTAAAGATAGAAAAAACTGGAGATGGATTTTTGTAGAGAAGATCAAGAGTGCAGTGCTGGATACCTTAATCATTCTAAGATATGCAAGAGCAGACATCAATATATTTATTTCCTCTGTTCAGTTACCTAAAGTATTTTTTACTAACAATCATTTAGTTAATGGGCTTTTCTCCTCTACTTTCCAACCCTCTCAAGAATTTTGTTATATAATCTACATAAAATGTTTTATATTTTAATTAAATTTTAAAAATTAGAATATAAGATTTGTATACAATACTGCATTGAATAAAGGTTAAATTTGAATACTGCAAAAACATTTAAAATTGCATTTTCCTCCATAACAACATAAAAATACATTTTATACAATTGTCTGTGGAAGGAGAAATTAAATAGAAGCAAAGCTTAAATAGTTTCAATTTTTTCCATCCCATAACCCAGGTTCACTTATGTAGTTACAGGGTAAAACTGAAATTACATGGGCCATTCAATTACTATGAAAAAAAAATGGAATCTAAGTTTCCTGCTAGAGATTTTGAGTCAGTGGAAAACAACTTTTCTTCTTGACTGGTACAGAACTGAAATTCCCTTCACATTGATCTAGATTTATGTGCCATTTCTCTTTCAATCATACTAGCAAAAGCAGTGAGTATTCTCAATTCTTTTTTGCAACATGTAGCACATGCTTTACTTTTAATGGTAATGGTAATAAAAATACTAAAATTCATGATTTCATATCTTCTAAGAAAAGAAAATCTTATCAGAATTGAATACTGCAAGCATCACTTTATATTTTATTTCTTGTTGAACTCTGTCACAGAATAGTTTTTCTGAATTTCATGTGACATTGAAAGTATAACTAAAATTTTTCCTTGTTAAAAATTTTTTAATAATTATCTTTATTGCAGGGCTTCCCTGGTGGCTCAGTGGCTGAGAGTCTGCCTGCCGATGCAGGGGACACGGGTTCGTGCCCCGGTCTGGGAAGATCCCACATGCCGCGGAGCGGCTGGGCCCGTGAGCCATGGCCGCTGAGCCTGCACGTCCGGAGCCTGTGCTCCACAACAGGAGAGGCCACAACAGTGAGAGGCCTGTGTACCGCAAAAAAAAATAAAATAAAAAATAATTATCTTTATTGCAATGTGTTCATAAACAGTCTCAAATCATTTGTGTCTGCATAATTTGAAACTATATAAAATATATAAAATGGGAAGCAATACCTGATTTTTGAAGAACCCTGGATAATCATAACTTTGCTCCCTGTCCTTTGAACCAAAATAGAACTACAGTTTGTGTAACATGTGCTCAACTTTTACTTTGTGCTAGGAAATGTCACATGTGCTATTTGATAGAACATCCTAAACAGTGCAGATGACAAAGGTGAAGAACAGAGAGGTTGAGTAACTTAACCAGAGTCACCAAGGTAACATCTGGCAAAGGCAAAGCTCACACCTCAATCATGTGCCTGCAAGTCCAGGTTCTCTTCACAGAAGAAAGCATATTATTTATTTTTCAATATACGTGGGAAGAATGAGAGAAAAATTAGAAATTAACTTTAAAAGTACTTTACTGACATATTATTAAAGAAGTAAAACACTGAGTAGATTAATATGAAAAATTAATATTCATGGTTTTTTACCTCTCAGCTTTCTGAAGGCAAAATTTGGAACCAGTGACTCATAATGCCAATGGCATAAACATTAGGTAGTTGTTTTGGTAGTTGTTTTCTCTAAAGTGTTCAAAGCTATTATGAAATTATTTTTTAACTGAATTAATATTCCAGCAAAGTAAATAAAGTGAAAAGGGCCGGAAATTCAAGTCTCAACATGAACTTCTCTGTGGCTTAATACTCTGAAGATCAACAATTTATATCATTAAGTTTTGAATTATTATTTTTAAAAATCCAACTACATATGGGTAAATGAAATTGCATCCAAACAAAGAATATCTTCCATTAAAAGAAAATGCTGACAGCTAGATGGTAGTCAGGCCAGAGAAGTAGCAATGGTTACCATGGAGGCAAATTGGAACAGATAGAAAAGACCACAATATATCAAACTTAACACCTCAACTTGCTTCTCAGTAATTACTTCATACCAACATCCTGTTGCTTTAAAGGCATTCTGTGCTGGTTTGTTGTAAGAGCACGTTGACATACCATTAGGCCTCAGGTCTTTGTGACTCCTATATAGGATTTTAGTGTGATTCTTCTTGTTAATCTTCCTTATGTTTTCTCATTGACGTTGGCAATCATAACTACAGACTGCTGAATTTTTTTAAATATAACATTTCCTCAAAATTAATGAAGAACATCCTACTTTCTAACCTAATATGTTCATAAGAAAAATGTTCTGAGTCCAAAATTAAAAGCAAACATGACCATTTTTAGGAAAGGAATATTTACTCTTTTACACTAATAATACTTTAAAAGATCCATTAAATAGGATATGAAATGATTAAAAACAAAAAAAAGTTGCTTTCATTCCTCATTGATTGGTTCCCACTATGAACAAGGGGTTCACTCCAGTAACTTCTATCTGCATATTTTAGATATAATCACAAATGGAAGAAATGTTCTATAGGCCTAATGCGTTAGGATATGTATTATAGGCACAGTTTATCTATATCATTTACATATTTTCCCAATTTTTTTAGTTAAATATCCATACTTTCACAGTAAAGTTAATAAGATTTATTTAATTTCTCTACTTTTCAGGAATCACTATCAATAGCCAAAAGAAGTCCAATGCATTGCAAATATTAAAATATTGAAATGCATATAGATTGCAAATTTACAAATAAAAATAGCTTTATTGGGCTTCCCTGGTGGCACAGTGGTTGAGAGTCCGCCTGCCGATGCAGGGGACACAGGTTCACGTCCCGGTCCGGGAAGATCCCACATGCCGCAGAGCGGCTAGGCCCGTCAGCCATGGCCACCGAGCCTGCATGTCGGGAGCCTGTGCTCCGCAACGGGAGAGGCCACAACAGTGAGATGCCCGCGTACCGCAAAAAAAAAAAAAAAAAAAAAATAGCTTTATTTCCCCCAACTGCATTATGTTAACTGAAACCTATCCATTCTGGCACACTGGTTTATTTTAACACATATTCTTCATATAACTAAATTGGCCTAATCTGTTGAGCACCTCATTACATTATACCACTTCTTTTATTTGGTCTCATTTTCAACTCTCCCACTTCCAATAAGTCACATCAGTATTAAATGTGATACTTAACTGAGCTCTGTGAACATTTTACAACATGCATTATATTATGTAGTGTATAATATATATGTATATTTACCCCCCTCTCCTCTTCCCTAAACTTTCTTATGAGTTTATAGAGATAGAAGAAGACAGTGAATACAATATGGAAGTTTCCCAGTGGCATGCCTCCAACAGGTTATATGTGGGCCACAATATTATATTCTCTATCTCACTGGCTTCTATCACCACACACTCAGTCACCCAGGTTAGAACTATTAATCATACATGACCCCTTCCTCTCTCTCATCACCATTCTAATCATTGTCAAGTTTAACTTCCAGATATTTCTCCAATTAGTCCACTCTCCTCCATCTGTATTTTCACTCCCATAGTCCAACTCATCATCATCTGTCATATGGAATATGTCCTCCTAAATGGTCACCTGGTTTGTACTTTTTTCACCTTCAAAGTTATCCTCCACAGAGCCATCTTTCCAAAATTAAATCTGACCATAGCGCTCTCTGGCCAAACTAACACAATGGTTTCCCATCATTACTAGAATAAAGTCCATGCTTCTTACAACTGGGCCACAAAGAACTCCATGATACAGCCAATATCTATTTCTTTGGTCTCATATTTAGCTAAATCCAGCTAAAGATCCAGAAGTATCACACTGCTTGTATTCCACTTCATACAACCAACTCTTTTTCATCCTTATGCAGTGATGTGGTATAAATTGCCTTGGGACTGGCAGGGGATGTAAGTGGAATGCTGATTTATAACATTTGCCAAGTTCCATATTATAAATACTCCCACCATGGCCAATTTCAAGCTACTAACATGGCAACACTGAACATGAAGTTGGGAAGAGATGCACAGTAGTATATAATTACATAGCACCTCCACCACCTAGACAAAATAAACATAAATAATCTTAAGCGCATATATAATAATAAGATGTAGTAAAATAATTAGGAAGTGATGTTTTCCATGTTTATTACTTTTGCTTTTAATATAATTTACTTAATTGCAAGTTCATATAATTTAATTTAATAATGACTGTGTTTAACAAGTGGCTCACAAAATTCCTGAAAATTTAACAACCAATGCTTGCAAGCCAGAATGAAAGGCCCCAGCACACTCACTGCCTTTATGCCTTTGCTCAAGGTGTTCTTATGCAGTATCTTATTCAATTCTGCAGCCTGCTTCCTGCCTAGCTGAGGGCTACTCACCCTTACAAGGCAGGGTTTTAAGAACTATGAACATGAACCATCTGCATGAAATCTCCTGAAGTGTTTGTTAAAATTCAGGTTCCTGGTATTCACCCCCCACATTTACTGAATCTGAAATCCCCTGAAGGCCTAGGAATGTATAGTTTAGCAAGCTAGCTTGCTGGGAGAGTCTGAAGCACACAAAAGTTTGAGAACCATTTGTTCCAACTGCTTTTCTGCTAAGGTGTCATATCACTCAGGAAACCTTTCCTGTCCGACTCACTTCCAGGAGGGCAGGATGGGGAAAGAATAAACAAAGTCACAGTAGCCTGAAATAATGAGGCCCAGAAAACTGCAGGAGGTTCAGCAAGCCTCTAGGATGAAGAATGGGAAGCATAAATTGGGACACACAGGTCAAGAGAAGTTGCTAAGGGCTTTACCACAGAAGGCCTTTTTTTTCCCATTGGGGACTTTGGACTTTATTATAAAAGCAGTGAAAAAATAATTGAAGGGTCTGAAGCTAAAGAGTAATGACCAATATATTAATAAGACAACTCAACCTTCTTTATGCAAACTTTAATAACTCACTGAACAGTATAAAACCATTTTAAATAAAAGCATATAGGTTTTTCTCAGAATGACTGAGATTTTGCATATTTTATCCATATGATAAATGATCTCCTGCATTCAAAACAGAAAGAAACAAAAGAAAACATTTCCAATTATTTTATTCCTAGGTGGATCATCTCTCTCTGAGCAAGGGAGTTGACAAAAAGCAATGATTCCTGTTCCTTCCATTATATCTTCTCCTTTGGATTCCTTTACCCTATTTTGAACCACCGATGACATTGTTACTCCCCAATCTGCTCACTCTTAAACCTTTTACAGCTTTGACCCATGAACAATTTTGAATTAGTAAAAGAATGAATTTAAGGAGTCTAAACATGATTGTTTGAAAGGAACATATCCATTAGAATTCTCCCATTTCATAAATAAATGTGAGGCTTTGAAAATCTAGCTCTGTAATTTGTGTACAGCTAGAATAGAGTCCTACAGCAAATAAAAGTTCTCACCATTAATTACTTATTAAATCTCATTCATTTGAAATTACTACACAGTTCCAAACAGGCATCTAAGTCCTTTTATGGTGTTTTTTAATTTTTTTAAATTAAATTAGAGTTGATTTACAATGTTGTGTTAGTTTCTGGCATAGAGCAACGTGATTTCGTTATCACATATATACATTCTTTTTTCATATTCTTTTCCATTATGGTTTATTATAGGATATTGAATATAGTTCCCTCTGTTATATAGTAGGACCTTGTTGTCTATCTATTTTATATACAATAGTTTGTATCTGTTAATCCCAAACTCCTAATTTATCTCTCCCCCACACCCTTTCCCCTTTGGTAATCATAAGTTTGTTTTCTATGTCTGTGAGTCTCTGTTTTGTAAATAAGTTCATTTGTATCAAATTTTAGATTCTACATGTAAGTGATATCACATGGTATTTGCCTTTCTCTTTCTGACTTACTCCACTTAGAATGATAATCTCTAGATCCAGCCATGTTGCTAAAAATGGCATTATTTCATTCTTTTTAATGGTTGAGTAATACTCCATTGTGTGTGTGTGTGTGTGTGTGTGTGTGTGTGTGTGTGTGTATACACCACATCTTTATCTATTCATCTGTCAACAGACACTTAGATTGCTTCCATGTCTTGGCTATTGAAAACAGAGCTGCTATGAACATTGGGGTGTATGTATCTTTTCTAATTACAGTTTTGTCTGGATATATGCCCAGGAGTGGGATTGCTGGATCATATGGCAACTCTATTTTTAGTTTTCTGAGGAATCTCAGACTGTCTTTTCCCCACTGTATATTCTTGCCTCCTTTGTCAAAGATTAATTGTCCATAGGTGTGTGGGTTTATTTCTGGTCTCTCTATTCTGTTCCATTGATCAGTATGTCTGTTTTTGTGCCAGTACCACACTGTTTTGATTCCTGTAGCTTTATAGTATTGTCTGAGGTCTGGGAGGGTTATGCCTCCTGCTTTGTTTTTATTCCTCAGGATTGCTTTGGCAATTCTGGGTCTTTTATGGTTCCATATAAAGTTTAGGATTATTTGTTCTAGTTCTGTGAAAAACTCATGGGTAATCTGAGTGGAATCACAAAAAATCTGTAGATTGCTTTGGGTGGTATGCCATTTTAAAAATATTAATTCTTCGAATCCAAGATCATGGGATCCAATTCTCTGAATCATCTTCGGTTTCCTTTATCAATGTTTTATAGTTCTCAGCATATAAGTCTTTCACCTCCTTGGTCAGGTTTATTCCTAAGTATTTTTTTATGTGATTTAAAAAGAGATTATTTTTCACTTTTCCTTTCTGATATTTCATTGTTAGTGTAAAGAAATGGAACAGATTTCTGTACGTTAAGCTTGTATCCTGCTACCTTGTTGAATTCTTTTATCAGTTCTAGTAATTGTTGTGTGGAACTTTTAGGGTTTTCATGTCACCTGCATGTAATGACAATTTTACCTCTTTTCTTCCAATTTGGATATTTTTTATTTCTTTTTCTTATCTGATTGCTTTGGCTAGTAATTCCAATAATATGTTGAATATGTAGAATATGGTGAGAGTGGGCATCCTTGTTTTGTTCCAGATTTCATCAAGAAGGCTTTCAACTTTTCACCATTGAGTATTATGTTGGCTGTGGGCTTGTCATAAATAGCTTTTATTATTTTGAGATATGTTCCCTCTATACTTACTTTGGTTAAGAGTTTTTATCATTAATAGATGTTGAATTCTGTCAATGCTTTTTCTGAATCTATTGAGATGATCATGTGGTTTTTGTCTTTTCTTTTGTTAATGTGGTATATCATGTTGATTGATTTGTGTAGGTTGAACCATCCTTGTGACCCTGGGATGAATCCAATTTGATTGCGGTGTATGATTTTTTTCATGCATTGTTGGATTTGGTTTGCTAATATTTTGTTGAGAACTTTTGCATCTATATTCATCAGAGACATTGGCCTGTAATTTTCTTTTTTGGTAGTATCTTTGTCTGGTTTTGGTATCAGAATGATGGTTGCTTCACAGAATGATTCTGGGAGTGTTCCCTCCTCTTCAATCTTTTGGAAGAGTTTGAGATGGATCGGTGTAAGTTCTTCTTTGTGTGTTTGGTAGAATTCCCTAGTGAAGCCATCTGGTCTTCGACTTTTGTTTGCAGGGAGTTTTTTTTATTACAGATTCTATTTCACTTCTAGTGATCAGTCTGTTCAAATTATCTATTTCTTCTTGATTCAGTTTTTTTGTGGGCCATATATTTCTAGAAACTTGTCCATTTCTTCTAGGTTGTCCAATTATTTAGCATATAATTACTCATAGTATTTTCTTATGGTTTTTTTGTATTTCTGCAGTATCGGTTGTTATGTTTCCTTTTTCGTTTCTTATTTTATTTATTTGGGTCCTCTCTCTTTTCTTCTTGGTGAGCCTGGCCAGAAGTTTGTCAAATTTGTTTACCCTTTCAAAGAACCAGCTCTTGGTCTTATTGATTTCTTCTATTGTTTTTTAATCTCTATTTTATTTATTTCCTCTCTGATCTTTATGATTTCCTTCCTTCTGATGACTTTAGGTTTTGTTTGTTCTTCTTTTTCTAATTGTTTTAGGTGGTAAGTTAGGTTGTTCATTTGAGATTTTTCTTGTTTTCTGAGGAAAGCCTGTATCACTATGAGCTTCCCTTGAAGAACTGCTCTTGCTGCATCCCACAGATTTTGTATGGTTTGTTTGCATTGTTATTTGTCTCAAGGTATTTTTAGATTTCCTCTTTGATTTCATTGTTGACCCATTTGTTTGTTAGTAGCACACACTGCTTAGTCTCCATGTAATCATTTTTTTCTTGTTTTTCTTTCTGTGGTTGATATCTAGTCTCATGCTGTTGTGGTCAGAAAAGATGCTTGAAATAATTTCTATCATCCTCAAGGGATTTGTTGGGGTTTATGTCCTAGTATGTGGTCAGTCCTAGAGAATGTTCCATGTGCACTTGAAAAGGATGTGTATTCTTTTTTTGGATGTAATGTCCTGAAGATATCGATTAAATCTAACTATTCTACTGTATCATTTAGGATCTCTGTTACCTTACTAATTTTCTGTCTGGAATATCTGTCCGTTAATGTGAGTGGGGTGTTAAAGTTTCCTCCTATTATTGTATTCCCGTCAATTTCTCCCTTTATGTCTAGTACAATAGTATTTGTTTTATGTATTTAGGTGCTCCTATATTGGGTGCCTATATGTTAATGAGTGTCTTACCCTCTTCCTGTATTGATCCTTTTATCTATATATAGTGTCCTTCTTTATCTTTCCTTACAGCCTTTGTTTTAAAGTGTATTTTGTCTGATACGAGTATTGCTACCCTCACTTTCTTGTCATTTCCATTTGTATTAAATATCTTTTACCATTCCCTCACTTTCAATCTATGTGTGTCCATTGCACTAAAGTGGGTCTCTTGTAGGCACTATATTGTAGGTTCTTGTTTTGTTTTTGTTTTTGTTTTTTTGCGGTACGTGGGCCTCTCACTGTTGTGGCCTCTCCTGCTGCAGAGCACAGGCTCCAGATGCGCAGGCTCAGCAGCCATGGCTCACGGGCCCAGCCGTTCCATGGCATGTGGGATCCTCCCAGACCGGGGCACGAACCCACATCCCCTGCATTGGCAGGCAGACTCTCAACCACTGTGCCACCAGGGAAGCTCTAGGCTCTTGTTTTTAAATCCAATCTGCCACACTGTGTCTTTTGATTGGAGCATTCAGTCCATTGACATTTAAGGTAAATATACATATGTATTTATTGCCATTTTAAAGACTTGTTTCCCAGGTGATTCTATGTTTCTTCTTCATTCCTTTCTTTTTCTTTTTCTTTTTGTGGTATGGTGGTTTTCTTTTATATTATGTTTGTATTCTCTTCTTTTTGGTTTTTGTGCATCTATTGTATGTTTTTGATTTGTGGTTATCCTATTTTTTTTAAGTATGTTAACCAATTACTATATCTACTTGCTTTAGACTGGTAGTCATATAGGCTCAAACACATTCTAAAAAAAAAAAAATCTGCATTTTCTTACTCTCCTTCCCCAAAATTTCTAATTTTGATGTCTTCTTTTACATCTTCACGTTTATCCTTTTGCTGTCCATTGTAGCTATCATTGCTTTCACACAAAAAAAATTTTTTTAATCTGTGTACTGGCTTAAGTGATTTACTTTCCAATTGTGATTTTCTCTTTCCTATAGATTCTTGCTTCTTTTCTATTTAGAGAAGACCTTTCAATATTTCTTTTAGGATAGGTATAGTATTGCTGTATTCTTTTAGTTTTTGTTTGTCTGAAAAATTCTCTCTTCTTCTATTCTAAATGATAATCTTGCAGGGTAGAGTATCCTAGGTTGCAGGATCTTCCCTTTCAGGACTTTGAAAATATCTTACCACTCCCTTCTGGCCTGCAACATTTCTATATAGAAATCAGCTGATACCCTTATGGGGGTTCCCTTGTAATTAACTCTTTGCTTTCCTCTTGCTGCCTTTAGAATCCTCTATCTTTAACTTTTGCCATTTTAATTAGAATATATCTTGGTGTATGTCTATTTGGGTTCATCTTATTTGGGATCCTCTGTGCTTCCTCTACTTGGATATCTGTTTCTTTCTTTAGGTTTGGGAATTTTCAGCCATAATTTCTTCAAATACATTTTGCATCCCCTTTTTTCTTTCTTCTCATTCTAGGATCCTTATTATGCATAGATTGGCATGCGTTACATTATTTCATAGGTTTTGTATACTTCTTTCATTTTTTTAATTTGTCTGTCTGCTGTTCTGATTGGGTGATTTCCATTATTCTATCTTCCAGATCACTTATTCACTCTTCTACATTATTCATTTTACTATTTATTGCCTTTAGCTCAGCTCAGCTTTCATCTGGGCAAATGAGTCTTCTAATTTTACTTGTTTCCTCTTTATAGTTTCTAGTTCCTTTTTACAGTAATCTGCATTTCTATCAATGGCTTTTCTTAATTCCTTCAATACTTTCATTACCTCCTTTTTGAACTCAGAGTCTATTACACTGGAGAAATCTGTTTCATTGTTTGTTCAGGGGAATTCTCTTGATCTTTTAATTGGGAATGGTTCCCCTGCTTCTTCATTTTACTTGTATTTCTCTGACTCTGAGTTTAGGAGAAACACTTATCTACTGTGGTCTTAGAGGGCTATTTTTATGTGGGAGCATCCCTTTGTAGCCTGTGTGAGTCTCAGGTTCTGGGTTCAAGGGCTGTTTTTAATATGGATGCCTGCAGTGTCTTTCCTTGGTGTGTGCTGGCCGTTATCCCCTTGATAGGGGGTGTGATTTGTGTTGTGGTGACCAAAGCCTGCACTGGATGTTGAGCAGGGCCTCCTCTTTGCTCTGTGGTTGTCACAGCCCTGTCAGGGGCAAGGTGTCCTCCCCAGATGTCAGAGTAGAAGCCCCCATATCTGTTTCTGAACTGTGGTGTGAGGTAGGTGGTACTCAAACACTCCCCCTGGGAGATGAGCCATTGAGTATTTCTCTGCAGGACCTGTTCACTGGGAAGTGCACTCTGTGGTGTCACCTGTCACTCAGTGTGCAGGCTCACAAAGTACACTATTGTTTGCACTGCCTTCAGCCCTGCCTCAGCCATGGGAATGCAAGCAATAGGCCCTGGTGTACCTCAGGCACTGTGTTCGAAAAGCCACCAGTGCAGATCTGTAGGCACAGATCCACTGAAGACAGGCACCAGGATGCAGTAGTCACACACCTGGACCCACTGTGGGAGCTAGGAAAATAGCCCAGACCCTGGCTCTGCCTCAGTGTATCAGCGGCTGCACCCACAAAGCCCACAGCTGCTAATGGCACCTGCCCCAGCCACAGGAGCACCAGTATTCTGCTGGGATGTCTCACAAGTGCTGAGTTTACAAAGCCTGTGGTGATGTAAATCTGAGGATTGCACAGCCGTGGGGAGAGAGCTCAGATTTCAGCCCTGCTTCAAGTCACACAGCCCCTGGGGATCGGCTCGGGTTTCAGTCCCACCTCCACGAGTGGGTAACCCACTGGCACTTGCGAGCAGCCAGAACTGGTAGAGGCAAAGCCACTCCCCCTGTGAGCAGGTGACAATGAGTCTGCTGTGGCAGGCCCTGCCCTCCCTTCAAGCACAGAGGTTAACAATGGGGCTTCAATAGCGACCCGCACACACTCTCGGTTGCAGCCCAGAGCGCACTCCAGCCCCTCCAGGCTGTCTCCATGCAGCCAACCCCAGTCCTCTCCCCAGATCTGTCCCCTGAAACCTGAACTTCTGCACCAGCCCCTGCCCATACCAGCAGGTGCACGTCTCAGGCTGGGGGGGTGCAGGGAGGTGGCCAGGACCCTTCGTGCTGGTCTCTCTCTGTTCTGCCTGTCACAGTCCAGCTGCTACACTCTCCTCTGAGCCTCTGAAGCTCACTTTCTGTCCTGCTGATCTCCCCGCCAGTAAAGGGGGTTCCTAGGGTGAGAGAACATTTCCTCTTTCACAGCTCCCTCCCAAGGGGCAAGATCCCATCCCAGTTCCTTTTTTTCTTTTTTTTTTCTCTCATCCTACCCGGTTACATGGTGATCGTTTTTGCATTTTTAGTTTTATGAGATCTTCTGCCAGCATTAAACAGATACTCTGTGAGACTGGTTCCACATGTAGATGTATTTTTGATGTATTTGTGGGAGGAGGTGAGCTCCATGTCCTTCTATTCTACCATCTTGATCCGGCTCTATGGTGTTTTAAAGAAACAGATTTTGTGAGGTTTTAAAAATAATTTCTGGTGAAATGTAAAAGTGTTCTCATTAATTCACAACGGATGCCTTTAGTTAAGGAAGCACCTGTTTGGGAGTGAGGGGAGAATACGAGTCCCCAAAATGTGTCATTTTGGCATATGGATTATTTTGAGCTGAAGGCAATCAAGACCTGGCAGACTCAAGAAAAGCTTTTATCTTTCCCTTAACTATCTAAAAGAATTTATGGAGGCCTATCTAAGAAAGAAGGCCTATCAGAAAGAAAGCTATAACCAGAGTTAGTTTTTTATCTGAAAGACTTATCTGTGGGACTTCCCTGGTGGTCCAGTGGTTAACAATCCACCTTCCAACACAGGGGACGCGGGTTCAATCCCTGGTCGGGGAACTAAGATCCCACATGCCACGGGGCAACTAAGCCCATGTGCCAAAACTACTGAGCTCCAAAACTACTGTGCTCTGGAGCCCACACGCCACAACTAGAGAGAAGCCCGTGCACCACAACAAAAGATCCTGTGTGCCACAACTAAGACCCAACACAGCCAAACAGAATTAAAAATAAAAATAAAGAAATTGATGAACCTCCAAAAAACATAAATGAGGAGGTTTGTGGTTAAAAAAAAAAAAAAAAAGACCTATCTGTATGAATGCTTTCTTTGTCTCTTTGAGATGTATGTAAATCTTTTTAAAAGCTAAATGAGCCTTTTGCCAGTTTTGCATCCCCAGGAAGGTCTTTCTTAGGGACCTGAAATCGATCCCTTTGAAATGTGAACATCAGGGAGGATGATGCCCCTTGCCCTGTCTCCTCTGGAGTTTAGCTGAGGTGCCCGGCTCCAAGTTATAACTTCCTGCTTGTCAAGAAGATAAAGGAAGTTTTCTTTTTCCTTGGATAAAGACAATTAACATGTACATAATGGATTATGTCTGCCTGGCTACATAAAAAGAGTATGATTTCTTTTTGTCTTTTCAATTTCTTTAGCATATTGCCTATAATGCACATCACAGTCTAATTTAATGATTTTACAATTTAAAAAACTGTTTCATTCTTTTTACATTTCGTGGAGAGGATTCACTGGGTTGGCAGGAGATTTTATTTTTAATTATATTTCCTCAGTAAGATTCCGATACTCATTTTTTTAATAATTAGTTTTTGATATAAACTTGGAGTTGAAGAGAAAGACTAAGCTGTGTTAAAACAAGAAGACTGAATAAAACAAAACAACCAGACTCAGGCATTGAACATGTTTCTTGTCTATTAAAAATGGAGTAAATGCCGTGTACTTGTATTGGGGCAAGGACAAAGATTGTAGAACTAACGTGCTATAAACTGGATGCTGGGAAGCAGAGCTTGAAAAGCTCAGAAAATTCAGAGCTTTTGGTCTTAGTTAAATCCATCTCTGTAGGTTAATAAAAGGAAACTCAATAGTTCTCACATCAAAGCATTTATTTCAATGACAACTAAAAAGGAATTAAACTACATGCTAATAAAGATATTTAATTGATGAAGATTGGGGGGAAATTCTCAAAAACTTAAAAACGCAAAGGAAATACCCACATCAATTAATACATCAAAACATCACCATAGGAGTGGTCTAAAAAAAATTCATTCCAAAAAAGCTCACATTATCTGTATTATCCCTAATTATCACTTGATTACATGTTTACATCATCTAGTCTAGCACAAAAAGAAAACTTACTGAAGATCAAAACACCATTCATATGCTTCTTCAATATCAAAAACTTGTCTGTATAATTAGGAACTTTGGGTTTATAAGCAAAGAGTTCTAATTAAATAACTGACCAAGAGAGCCTTAACAATCCCCTTGACCTGGTTAAATTTTAGACAGGCTTCTTCCTGACTCTGGGCCCTGGCCTCTCTTGGAGCATTTGCTTTAGAAAACTTGTAATTGTAAGTTCTTTCTTTGCCCCTTTGAGAGGTACATTTTTTAAAAGGCCTCTTGGCTGTTTTATAACCCAGGAACACCTTTCTCAAGGGCCTGGGATCTGTCCTTTTGAAATGTAATCAACAAGGAAGACAGTGCCCCTATCTCCCAGTCTGGAAGAGGGCAGGAGCCTAACTTCTTTGATAAGCACCAATTAGCAAACACAGATGGCCTATTCACAGAGAAAAAATAGATGCAAACTCAGGAAATAACTGAATGTGTTCAACAGATCCCATTGATCAACCTCCCCTTCAGTGTTTTTCCACTAGTTTACCTCAGTGCTTAAAAATCCTCCTGCCCATTGTTTCAGTGGAGTTGAGACTTAGTTTTGCTTTTACTGTCCTATTGCAACTGCCTTGAATAACATCCTCTTTGTCTGTTTATCTTTATCCAGTGCAATTTTTGTTTTGACAAAACCTAACCAAAGAACTTTTTAAATCTCTACCAAAAAAAAAAATAAAGTAAAACTTGAAGAGGATAAGAACTATTTAATCATTTATTTTCTGTTTCAAAATGAATTTTGTTGATTGCTGATAGATAGCATAGATGCATATTACACATTACAGCAGATATATGTATCTGTACTTTATATATATAATTATATATTTATATAAATATATTGAAGAGAAACAGAATATGCCACCTCAAATATGATTCTGATATTATTTTGAGCTGAAGGCATTTGAGGAATAGCAGATGCAGGAAAATCTCTAAAAACAGAACATAAATTTTCCTTTTGTAAAGGAAATTTAAATTTACAAAGGAAAGTTCCATTTGTAAAGGTGTCTTCCTCTCCTGTACGAGGAAGAAGGAAGACAACTCTTAATTTAAGAGCACCATTTTTATCTTGTTAAAATCATTTAGCTAATTATGTACTTAATAATTTTTAGTGAGAGAGAGGAAAGGAACAGAGAGAATATACTTAGCCAGAGTATATTTAGCCAGAGGGGAATTTTTAGTTAGTTCTGCTCTCTTCCTATAAACAGAGACAAGGTATGAGTATACTGAGCAAGCTAAGCTACTAATGGAGGAGTTTTACTAACTTAAACATCTTAAATGTTCTTCTAAGAGAAGACACAGACCAACAGTGTGATTTTAAAATCATCACTTAACCCATGTAAAGAGGTGAGGTATAGTGTTTCCTATTTTCTAAAGGTTTTTGACATGTAAACTTTTGTTTGTTTGCTGGTTTGCTTGTTTTTGTGTTAGGTACTGAGCATTAGGTTACTGCAATCTGATGAGTAAAAATTGAGAAATGCTGGAGTAGATTATTTAATATTTTAATATTTTACTACTTCAAGAAATCAAAAATGAGCAAAAACTCCAAAAAAAAAAAAACTATTATAGTAGCCTCACTCTTACTACCCCCAAAATCCAAAGGGAATAGAGAAAGCGTGCCAAGGCATTTTAATTTATCTTTTTAGTTTTTCCTTTGACACTTGGGGCACTAAATCTTTTTTCTTCTGTGGATAAAACAATACTACAAATCCTTTACTCCCATAGATTAATTCAGATAATTGAAAGATCTCTCCTTTCTTCTTTCATAGCTTAGCCAAAGCCACAAGCCTTTCATTCCAGAATCAAACCAGAGCCTAAGCGTTGTCCCGGGAAGATTTTCAACGAAAGCATCATAGCTGCATCCAAACTAGACACTTATCTTTCACTTTAAATATGGATTCTGGACCTAAGCCCTATGTGGAAACTCTCACCTGTTGTCTCCTAAATGTCCAACTTTTAAATTCTTAGAATAGATGGAAGGTTGATATCAAGGCACAAATGACAATACAAGATTCATAATCATTCAACGTATCAGTAAAGATAAAAACAGAATTGAATCCAACACCCAAATGAATACTATAATATTTTACAAATCATGCACAATTCTCTAATGCAATAATAGACTTTTTTTTCATTGATCAGACTCCATTTGACTGGCAAAAATGCAAGAAAAAGAGAAAAGCATCATGGTCAGGTTTTTTAGGGTCTTGAAAAAATCCTTTTCAATTTTTTGGAGTTCCTCAAGGTAAAACTGGATTAGATACTGCCATTGGGAAGACTATGTGTTGAAAATATTTATAGATTTTTGTAACGATGATTACAAGCCCGGGTCTCCTTATAACATCACATTTCAATGTGTTTGAGAGCCTCTCCATGTCCGCCTTTATTCCTACATTCTTGCACCTCAATTCTGAATTATGTGGACTCAGTCAAGAGATACAGCCTCTGTTCTTTTTCTGAGAAAGATTCTTCACTATTGTGAAGAATAGTGACAATACAGGCAGCCATCTGAAAAACATTCACAGGATCTCTCTCCCCACATAATTTATTATGTGCCACACATTTATTTTTTATGTCAGATTTCTGTCACCCTGACTTCTGTCATTACTGCCTGCTTCGGAATTCCTTGAGCCTCTAGCTCCTTATTCCTACAGAAGAGTCTTTCCAGGTTCTTACGTTTGCACACCACTTTGGCTCCTAGATTGTTGTATTAGACCTGCTCTTAAAATGCTTTCTAACATCTACCTTAAAAGTCTTTGCCTCCCTTTCCATTTTTTAAAGTCTCTTTTCAGCTCTCACTTTTCCTTGCCCTTAGGTGTCCATTCTACTTTCATGGTTCTCCAAATAGCCTCTGCAACCATCACATAAGACCTAGATCTCCTTTCTTCAAGTTTTGCCATGCTACCTGCACTTTATATAAGTTCAGTTGGGGTTATAAATTATTAAATGTACCCCAATTTGGCCTCACTATGCTATTACTTCTATTCCTATTTCCCACAGTTTCAGTCTACCTCTATTTCTATTTTCCAGTTTCTTTTTTAAAAACAAGATTTTTAAAACTAGATTTTTTTAAGAGGCCAGTTTGACCTTCAATTTTAAATTTGGCCTTCCATGCTATAGGAATTTTCTTTAAACACACTATATATTCTGAAGACTTCCCATATAGCCAATGTTTTCCTAATATGTCTGAGCAAATATGGCTTTCAGATCCAGAAAGTTCCAAGCAAAGACTGTAAATATTCCTTCCTGATTCAGTAAATTTTCCTATATCTCAAGCTAAGTTGGTTTCTTTTTTTAACTGCCACATAACAAAGGATCCTTTTTTTTTTTTTTTTTTTTTTTTTGAGGTACGTGGGCCTCTCACTGTTGTGGCCTCTCCCGTTGCGGAGCACAGGCTCCAGACGCGCAGGCTCAGGGGCCATGGCTCACGGGCCTAGCCGCTCCGCGGCATGTGGGATCTTCCCGGACCGGGGCACGAACCCGTGTCCCCTACATCAGCAGGCAGACTCTCAACCACTGCGCCACCAGGGAAGCCCCAATCCTGTCATTTTTTATTGAAGGATTTTACCCTCCAACACACTTGGTTACAGATAACTATGCCCATGATGAAGATTTAAAGTCCACTAGAGGTCTAAAGATTCCTAAGCAAAGGATAAAAGAATAGGGGAGCTCATGGACCCCCAGCAATCAAGCCATGAAAGTAATCATGAACTGATACTTTTCAAAGTGTATATACTTACCCACGTAATTTATTATATCCCCAAACTCTATTTTCTCTCAAACATTTGGCACTGAAAAGCAGAACAAATGAATTCAAGCAAACTGCAGAAAGTCTAAAGTCGATTAATGCAAGTGATTCTGCCACCGCTCCCTTCTTGACCCTGACGACAGTGAGGAAGGACATTAGAAGGCCTAGAAAATAAGGTGCTTGATGCTTACTTCAAATCTTCCTGAGAAACAGGGAGAATAGGAAAAAATCTGAAGCTAATATACTGTAATGGCATAAACAAAGTAATGATAATGATGATGGTGATATAGCAAGCAGGTATGTAAGGAAAAAAATTCCCAGTGCTACAAAAATTGTTTTTCCTACCAGAGATGAGTAGAAAAGTGACAGAGAACAGGGTATCTATAACAGGCTTCTCCTGAGACCTACAAATTGTAACAGTGAATGAAAAATTATTCATTCCGAATATTCATCATAAACTGTACAGTCTCAAATTAAAATGTGAAATTATGCTATACTTTTCCAGTCAATAAATTTATTGTGGATTTAAGTTGTTCAATATTTTAGTACTTCATGAATTACTAAGACTAAATATATTTGTGCATTATTGCCTAAAACTAAATCATTACAAAGTCTATGCCATAAAAAGAACCTAATGCCTGCAAGAGATAGATGAAAAGTGATTAATGACTCACTTAGTTGAGTATTATCATTTACTATAATTGAATTACTTTAAGAAATTGGCCCAGTATGTATACTATTACTAAATATATACAGAACAAGTAAAACATGCCAGGGAAACAATGTCTTTGACCTTCAGAAATTCACAGTTTAATTACTTAACCAATCCAACTTATGATCAACAATGCAGAACAGCCTCTCAGTATGGGATTCAAATATATGTCTTATGTACTGCATATATGTGGGATACTTCCAGACCATTTCTTTAATCTGTCGTATATCATGACATATCAAATATCTCCCATTGCTATCATTTGAATTTTGGATGCTATTTATACCTATTTTTTCTCAAAATGACCTACTTTCACTATTAGCAAATAATTATATCTTTGCCATTCGTTATCTGGGGTAGGGAGGGCAATTTTCACTTAATGTAGTTTCAATTTTATATAGCTTTTTTCAATTAATTAAAGAAAATTACTCATACTATAAAAGTATAAATATATAATAACTGGATATTACCTCAAGATAAAACTTTGTTAAGAAAGTTTGTGATTTACAAGACTGATAGCTTGAATTGCACTTACTAAACATATTCTTCAGATATGCTTTTTCTCCCAAATCTGACAGGTTTTTATCTGTCTTTGTAACAAGGATCTTACTTTCAGCTTTCATTTTTTTAATAACTTTATAGAGCTATATTTTACATATAGTAAAATTCACCCATTTCAAGTTTACAATTCAATGTTTTTAGTAATTTTACCAAGTGGTAAAACCACCATCACAAATTATTTTTAGTGCATTTTCATTCCACCAATAAGATCTCTTATGTCCATGTATAGTTAATTCCTGTTCCCACCTCTAGTCCTAGGAAACCACTAATTTACTTTCTGTCTTATAAACCTGTCTTTTCTGAACATTTGAGGTAAACATATAAGTCTAATACCTAAATTCTAGATATTAATCAATTGGGAGAAAGGAGTTAAAGCAACTGGATGGGATTCATTTCCCTCCTCATTTGGTTGCGGAGGGGTGACTGTCCTGGGGAAAGAAAGAAGGCCTAGGTCCTGGTCTAATCTCCTTATAAAATGCTGATAACTGGACCACGTGGTAAATAGAATACTGATATTTGATAAAAGGATAGTCCTTATCTCTGGAATGTTATGAGGAAGATGTACATGATTTAGCATTGTTTATAATAATCAAACATAGGATCTATAAATTTACTGGGAAAAACATCAAATAAGCAAAGTGACCATCAGGGTATTAAATGGATATATTTCATACCCTAAAGGCTATACTCTTCCCATGAAGCCCTCAGCCAAGATTGAGCACAGCAGGTGTACTAGGGTCTGCCCATTTCTTCCCATTACAGGATCCTAATAGGCAAGTACAGTATTTGCTCCAAGTTGTCCATTGAATTTGCCAAGATCTGCATTATTGGCTAAGGCTCTCCCTACCTACTTCTGCTTCCTTCCCCCATTCCTTTCACAGGTGTTAGATTTGCATCATGATCTGAAAGCTTTCCTTGCCTAATTAATGCTTCTTTCCCTTTTTATCTTCTACATGTATTACCTATCAATAAGGCTTATAATGGACTGAATAGTGTCTCCGCCAAATTCATACATTGAAGCCCCAACCCTCAATGTGACTGCATTTGCAGACAGGACCTTTAAGGAGGTAATTAAAGTTAAAAGGGGCCATAAGGGTGTGGCCCTAATCCAATATGACAGGTATCCTTATAAGAAGAGGAAGAGACACCAGGGTAGTCTGAAGAGACACCAGGGTAGTGTGTGCACAGAGAAAGGGCCATGTGAGGACACAGGGTGAAGACAGCCATCTGCAAGCAACAGTAGAGGCCACAGGAGAAAACAAAACTGCCAACACCTATATTTTGGACTTCCAGCCTCCAGAACTGTGAGAAAATTAATTTCTGTTGTTTGTCACCCAATCTCTGTCATTTTGTTATGGCAGCCCTAGCTGAGTAATACAAACTTCGTGCAGTCCTAACTCACTCTCAGCATTGTTTCCCGAAGGACCCCAAAGATATACTCTCCAAGAGTAGATCATAACATATCAGTCTAACTAAGGATTGATTTCCTACTTTATGAGATCAGGTTAAGAGAGATCCCTTTTTATCACATAAATTAGCCTTTGCAGAGACACACACACTTTCAAATTATAGCTATAATATAAGCTACCCTTAATGTTGCCTCTCATCCTCTTGAGAGCCAGTGGGGAAGAAATTCTAGCCAAAGAAGGAATATAACAGCTGCTGTTTCTCACTACTCAAGTCTGCATTCCAATCATACCAACCGTGGAGTTGTACAGGAGCATCCATTCTAACAGTCTGGAGGTCCTCAAGATATTGGGGCTTTCTTTGTCTAATTAGAAGAATAGCCTTCACCTCCCTTTCTCATTGGGTGCAACAGTAGTTACACAAACGAATTAACATACTTATCCTGTTGACTCATGCAGGCTGTCTTAGAGAGAAGACAATCAGAAATTCACTTTAGTAGTGTCAGTTGGATTATACACTCAACTTTTATAGGGCAAGACATGCAAGGGTCAAGTAATCTAGGCATACTGAAGTTGTCTATGAAAGTAGGGGCTGGAATGCCCAGGAACAAAAATCTTTTTAAAAAATGCATATCCTATACATCCACCAGAATGACTAAAATTAAAAAGACAACATAAAATTTTGACAGAAATGTAGAGCACTCAGAACTCTCGTGCATTGTTGATTGGGGTGTAAAGTGAGACAACCTCTTTTGGAAAAGGTCTGGCAGTTCCTTATAGAACTAAATGTATACCTACGCTATGACCCAGAAATTCTATTTATTGGTATTTATTTAAGAGTAATGAAAAGATATATTCATTATAGCTTTATTAATAATAGCCAAGGACTGGAAACGACCCAAGTGTTCATAAGAAGGAGAATTAATAAGCAAACTGGTGTATCCATAGAATGTATACTCAGAAATATAAAGGAACAAACTAACAATACCCACAACACAAATGAATTTCAAAAACATTATGCTGGGTAAAATGGCCTTATCTAAAAGTGCACACAGTGTATGATTCCATTTACATGGAGTTCTAGAAAAGAGAAAGCTAATTCGTAATTTTTAAAAATTATAAAATGAAAAACAATTTGTAAAATGATTGCCTCTTGAGGGGGAAGTTGGACAGAGATTGACTGCAAATAGACCCAAGAATACTTTCCGGAGTAATGTATTGGTCTACATCTTAATAGAGATTTGGTTTACGAAGGTGAATGCATTTTGACAAAGTCAGAAAGCATAATTTAAGCTTTATGAATTTTATTGCATGTACATTTTACCTCTAGAGAAAAAGAACTATAAAATATATTGAACTATAGTTAATGATATGCATTGCTAAAATATTTAGGGAGAAATGTACTGATGTCTGCAATATACTTTAAAATGGATAAAAAAAAGGCAGATTGGTGATAGAGAGATGAATGTAATTATAATACAGTAATATACTGAAAAGCTAATGGTAGAAGCTAAGTTTACTAAATTTTATATGTTGAAATGTTAGAAATATATATGTGCATGTTTAAGAGCGTACTATATTCTTATTTTTCAAACACAGTACAGACACCTATTTTAAACTGCCCTATTATATGCAGTTGCATCTTTTAGCTTTATATCTAGTACCTTCTTATCTAACACAACCAAAACAGATAGTTTATCAGTTAAGCAAAATGTCAGTTAAAAGGAAAAATAACACATACCAATGCAAGCAAATCTTTTTATATATATAAATTTATTTATTTATTTTTGGCTGCATTGGGTCTTCTTTGCTGTGCACGGGCTTTCTCTAGCTGCAGCGAGCGGGGGCTACTCTTCGTTGCAGAGCATGAGCTCTAGGAGCCCGGGCTTCAGTAGTTGTGGCACATGGGGTCAGTAGTTGTGGCTCACAGGCTCTAGAGCACAGGCTCAGTGGTTGTGGTGCACGGGCTTAGTTGCTCCGCAGCATGTGGGATCTTCCTGCACCAGGGATCAAACCCGTGTCCCCTGCATTGGCAGGTGGATTCTTAACCACTGAGCCACCAGAGAAGTCCCACAAGCAAATATTAAACATTTTCTTTTTAACTCTAAACATACAAATATATAAAATATTTCTCAATGTTTTGTCGTAGGATTTGTTTTTTTTTAAATTATTGTTCTAATCACTTTCATAATGCATCATACACTATTTCCTTTCATGGTTTCTTCAAATTAGAGAAAAAACAACCCTGCAAACAACTAAATCTATAATTCTTATATATTTTTGTCTTTTAGAAGTTTCTAGCATACAACTAATTTGACAAAAAATTATCTTTGAAGTTAATATAGAGTCTTCTCAAAGCCATTCATTTAAAAACTCCTTATTTCTTTGTCATCTTCCATTTTAGGTACCATTTAATTAAACTGTTTTACAAATTATTACCTACCTACAGTAGCAAGTATACTTGTCATAAAGAAATTGGGTCAAAAACACAATTGTAGCTATACAATCCAAATTCTACTATATGATTGTAGTATTTTTAAAACTTTAGTTAAAAAGAAAAAGATAAAATAATAACACTTTCTTCTGTCAATGTCATTCAAAGACTATTGTTTGCTTGTACAGCAGCTCTAAATTCCCTTCAACACAGTCCCATTTAATTCCTATTGAGGCTTTCTCTCCTGACAAATTCTTTGTAAAAAACATTTTTTTTTTTTCAGAATGCTGCTTGGCTGTTTCACTTATTACCACCACCACCACCTGCCCACTGTGCACTCCTTTGTCTAGATTACTGACCACTGAAATAATTCTCTCTCTTCCTCTTTCTCTAACTCTCTCTCCCTTCCTTCAGCCCTCCCTCCCTCTCTCTCACCTATTCAGTCTCTCTCCTGCATATGCCCTCCACCACTATCAGTACAGTAGATGGAGTACATTGGCTCATTCAACACTTATTCAAAATAATGAGATTCCCAGCCCACCATGCACCTAGGTGTGGCCACATGGCATAGCTCTGGACTTTGAAATATAATCAGAAGTTTTCAGGGAGTGCTTACTTTCCTGAATAAAGTCAAACAAGGATCTTAAGGCACTTCCAGTTTTCAATCAACCAAAAAATATTCAAGTATTTCATGCAGCCAATATTTTCTAAGAAAATATTTCAAAAAAAATTTTAATGAGTTTTCTGTTTAACAAATAAATAACACACTTTGTTATCTAAGTGTTCTGTTTCATAGCTTGATTAGTTTATTCATATATAATGAATAAGGTGGCCATATATTTTTAAAGTTTTTTTTATTGAAGTATAGTTGATTTACAGTGTTTCAGTTGTACAGCAAAGTGATTCAGATATATATATATATAATATATATATATATAATTCTTTTTCAGGTTCTTTTCCATTATCAGTTTTTAGAAGATATTGAATATAGTTCCCTGTGCTATACAGTAGGTCCTTGTTGTTTATCTATTTTATATATAAGGGTGTATATGTTAACCCCAAACTCCTAATTTATCCCTTCCCTGCTCCCCACTATCCCCTTTGGTAACCATAAGTCTATTTTCTATGTCTGTGAGTCTATTTCTGTTTTGCAAGTAAGATCGTTTGTATCATTTTTTTAGATTCCACATATAAGTGATATATGATATTTGTCTTTCTCTGTCTGACTTACTTCACTTAGTGTGATAATCTCTAGGTCCATCCACGTTGCTGCAAATGGTATTATTTCATTCTTTTTTATGGCTGAGTAATATTCCATTGTGGGTGTGTGTGTATCTCACCTCTTCTTTACACATTCATCTGTCAATGTACATTTAGGTTGCTTCCATGTCTTGTCTACTGTAAAGAGTTCTGCTATGAAAATTGAGGTACACGTATCTTTTTGAATCTGAGTTTTCGTCTTTTCCAGATATATACCCAGGAGTGAGATTGCTGGATCATATGGTAGCTCTATTTTTTGTTTTTTAAGGAACCTCCATACTGTTCTCCATAGTGACTGCACCAATTTACATTCGCACCAATAGTGTAGGAGAGTTCCTTTTTCTCCACACCCTCTCCAGCATTTATTACTTGTAGACTTTTTGGTGATGGCCATTCTGACTGGTGTGAGGTGATACCTCATTGTAGTCTGTAGTTTTGATTTGCATTTTTCTAATACTTAGCAATGCTGAGCATCTTTTCATGTGCCTGTTTGGCCATACATTTTTAGTAGATACCGTGCTTTAAGAACATGCTTCCTAAACGAGGATAAATATATCCAGTACTATCCAAAGAAATATATGAAATAAAATAGATATGTCTCATTCTAGTGATGTATTCCTTTTCTTTGAAAGCAAGTCATTTTAAACATTATATTCATATTAAAACAATATGGAGGGGCTTCCCTGGCGGGGCAGTGGTTAAGAATTCACCTGCCAATGCAGGGGACATAGGCTCGAGCCCTGGTCCAGGAAGATCCCACATGCCATGGAGCAACTAAGTCCATGCGCCACAACTACTGAGCCTCTGCTCTAGAGCCCATGAGCCACAACTACTGAGCCTGTGTGCCACAACTACTGAGCCTGTGTGCCACAACTACTGAGCCTGTGTGCCACAACTACTGAAGCCTGTACACCTAGAGCCCATGCTCTGCAACAAGAGAAGCCACCGCAATGAGAAGCCCGTGCACTGCAACGAAGTGTAGCCCCCCCTCAACGCAATTAAAGAAAGCCCGCATGCAGCAACACCCAATGCAGCCAAAAATAAATAAATAACTTAATTTTTTAAAAAATTTAAAAAACAACATGGATATAACATGGAATAGAATTCTTTATACTTGCATGAATACATATCTTAAAATAAGAGAAATATTATGTTTTGAATAATGTCATGAAGGAGAATATTAAAAATTGAATTTCTAGACACAGATGACCTTTTGCTTTTTCCACTGACTCTGCACTAGTCAGTGTGAATAATTAATCATGTAGTTTATATCTATGCTTTCTCACTTGCAACCAAAAAACCAAAAAAAGGAAAACAGCAGCAGTATTGTAACAAACTCAATAAAGATTTTAAAAATGATCCACATCAAAAAATAAAGTATTATTCTTAAAAAAAAAGTTTTCTTCTTGATCCTTGGTTAAAACAACATCCTTAGCATAGTCATGGTGCTAAAATATAAAGAGAAAATGCCTGAATATCCCCTTCCAGCCCTATAAATAACAAACTTTTATCCTCTGAAATCAATAAAATATAAAGCTTTCCTTCCTTTTTCTCTCCTCTCTATATCCTCCTCTTCATATTCTCTGCCCCAGTGACCTACTCTGATAAAACTAAAAATAAATAAACAAAAAGAGGGCAATAGCATATCATTCACAAACTCTTACCTATCATGGCATGTATCATTTATGTGATGAATTGTATATGCCTGTTAGTGGCTCAACACTTAGTTATTTAGTTATTTTAGAGCTTTCAGTCAGCCTCCTTGACTTATTGCTCTGGGAAATAGCAATACATTCCAAGACCAAAGAAATATCACTGTATGTATCTAAAACAGAAGATAAATCTTATTCTACAATATAGGGTACAAGATAAACCAGTAGAGATTAACATGAACAATGCAGGGTCTTCTCATTTTTTTAATGCTTTTTTAATTAATAAATTTATTTATGTATTTTTGGCTGCATTGGGTCTTCATTGCTGTGCACGGGCATTCTCTAGTTGCGGTGAGCGGGGGCTACTCTTTGTTGCGGTGCATGGGCTTATCATTGTGGTGGCTTCTCTTGTTGCGGAGCATGGGCTCTAGGCACACAGGCTTCAGTAGTTGTGGCTCACAGGCTCAGTAGTTGTGGCTCATGGGCTCTAGAGCACAGGCTCAGTAGTTGTGGCGCACGGGCTTAGTTGCTCCATGGCATGTGGGATCTTCCTGGACCAGGGCTCGAACCCGTGTCCACTGCATTGGCAGGCGGATTTTTAACCACTGCGCCACCAGGGAAGTCTCAGGATCTTCTCTTTTTGTAATACCAAAAAATGAGTACATAGTAAACAAATCTATAGTACTCAAAAGAGGATAAATGATTCCTCTATTTTCCCTTTTTTCATGAAATGATTTATCTTTAATAATAAGGTCTCTAAAAGCTCACTTTTATATGTCAAAGCCATAATGATAAATGTATGATATAAAGTATACCATCAGACTTTTAAAAGAGCATTTGGATGGGAAATCTCTAGAGTTACAAAACAAAAAGAATACATAAAAAGATGTCAGAGGCTTATTGATCTCAAAAAGGATCTTAAGACCCTCCCCTTTGCCTCTTCCCTTCCTTAGTCTTCCCTCCAGGAAGTCAGTATGAAGGGCAAGTACATTTTGATGGATCTCAGTACTACAGGTGGTGATATCCACAGTCACAAGTATGGAAGTTAAAGATCTGAGCCTGTCTGGGTGTTCTCCTCCCAGCTCCCTTTGGAGGTTCTGAGTACCTGTTCCCAGTGGCTGGGAGAAGAATCAACTGCGGTTCAGGAGCTAAACCACGCTGAAAAGGTCTCTAGTGAAGTACCTAAGTACAATGACAGTACGTACAACATTCTGTGATTAAGAGTGAGAATTGAGAAAATGGATAATGGTACATTTTAAAAGTCAAAATCCTCCTGTTTTGTAATATAATATATATATATATATAACGGCCAAAATGTTCGTTCGGGTGTTTCCGTAAGATCTTATGGAAGATGTTATGGAAACACCCAAACGATCTTTTTGGCCAACCCAATGCATACATGCACACTGTGCAAAAGTTAATCATCTTTCCTTAGCTAAAAAAAAAATGTTAATTACCACATTAATATGACAATAAGAGGAACTGTTCTGACAAATATTCCTTCCAAAACAGATTACACCATTTTCCTTTAAAAAAATTCTATTGGCTATGAAGTATGTAAGCAAAATTATGTGTTATTTACCTATATTACTAGTTACTGCTGTGTATACTCCATGGAAAAACATTTGCTTTAAATAACTGAAATCACCCATCACTCAGAGAAAAGGTTTCCCTTAAACTGCATTCATTTTTAGAAAAAGCAGGGAAATGCCCTATTTACTATATTATGGCTGCTCGCAAATCTATACTGATAATGAAATCAGTATCATTATAGCCTTTGCAATTAGAAAAAACATAGAACTTGTTAAATATCCCAGATAAAAGACCCACGATAGAATATTAAAGATGTTCCTTCGTCAGAATAAGAACTAATTGGATGTTTCTCAGTTAAGAAATACTGGCATTAGACAACAACCTGGTGTGCAGTTAGAAACAAAAAGGACAATTCAATTTGAGAAAAATCATGTAGAATCCAGGGATGTGGAAAAGCAGAACAGGCTAAACATGAGTGATCTCCACCATAATTTAATGCCTGAATAGATGTCCTATCAGCAATATCTTCTCAGAAGTCATTAGATAATAGATACACAGAGAGAAGAGACTAACTATAATTACTGCTTAATAGCACACCTACTGAGTCTCCTACATGTTCAGTAATAATAGTTTGAGTGCTTTCTACAAGGGTCTGCATTGTATTTACTAAGAGTTAATAATAACATCCAACAGTTAATAAGCATGTATTTGTGCCAGGTACTGTACTAAATGTTTTACAATGGATTATCTGATTTAGTGATCAGAACAAGCCCGTTAGTACTATTTTCCCCATTTTTACCATTGAAATAACTGAGTCTTAGACTAAGTAGACCAAGCAAAATCACACAGTTCTTAAGGGTTGGAGCCAAAATTCAAAATCAGCCAGTCTAATCTAAGAACACTTCCTCATAAGCTCTATGCCATTTTCTAAAAATATTACATATATTACGAAGTTTTACAAAGGGAAAAAATGAGTCCTGGAGTGTTTTAATAATTTTTAAAAGAAAAAAAAACTAACAGGTAGATAGAGCTTTATAGTGAACTCAAAGCTGCTTATGCTCTTTGACTATGCCACATATTACCACTCCATCAACAAAAAGGTAGAATCTGAAGAAAAACAAAATTAAGCTTCTGAAACAAAGATTGGTTTTTAAAAAGTAATCCCTAAAATGAGATGCAGATTTCACCATTGTCATTAGTCCTTCTCTTCTTTACAATTACAATGTTCTCTGGAAGCAATGCAACAGCAGGAAGCAACATGCCCAAGTTTCCTCACTCACCAGGCAGGGAAGAACAACAGTTTCCAGACTAACATTATTTTGAAATCACTTTGTACTAAGATTGCTAGGAGAACCTGTCACAGCTTTTCAGTGAAGAAACAAACACATGACTCCTGTTGGGCCCAGTCCTATGATAAGCAGTGAATTAAAGGATTCAAATTCCAGGCTAGACACAATAACTGTGCCTGCTAAACTCAGATGATGAAGAGAACTTTTAAAATCTATTTTTCTAATGATGACTTAACTACACGCAACTTTCAATCATTTCAAATGCTTATATCTAATTGTTTGTATCAATCTACTAACATCTCTAAAGTAATCTGGAAGTAGTTGCTAGCATGTAGCACGTGTATCTAGCAGTTTGGACAGACTCAGAATGAGTGGCATTACCATTAACTGAGAAACTCTCTGAGCATAAGTTAAAGAAATACAGTAGTTTGGAGTTAAGGGGCCCTAAAGATGATCTAGCCTGACATTTTCTACCTAGTGAGAGAAAGTAGGACTCATGGAACTATTTTCTGATTAAGATAGCATCTAACTAAAAAACCCTAACATGGTTTTCTACATATAAAACATCTGACTAGAAAACTATAACACAATATTCTCACTGAAATATTTATGAAGACACAGAATATATATGAAAACTCAACACTGTGAAACTTACATTTAACCTACTGACAGATCTATAAAGAAATTTCATACAGGATATATGGTACTTAATTAGTAACCATGATCAAAACTTGACAAATGCATTATCATTGCTAACTTTGTTAGCAACAACTGAAGGGCTATGTTCTACTTTGGTAGAAATAGGACTGAATTGATGCCCTGCCGTTAGGCCGTAGCGCTGCTAGGATTGCATCGATCTTCCTGTTTGTACTGTTTGTAACTATGGCCCCATCTTAAGTATTTCTAATTGAGAAACAAAACCTCAGGAAACCGAAACTTAACCAGCCGCTCTCGCTTCTGTAACTATGCTTGCTGAACCCCCTTTTGCAACCATCCAACCAATCAGACGGTGACTAGTGCCTTTGTTTAAAAGTTAACCAATCAGTGACTAGTGTCTTTGTTTAAAAGTTAGCCAATCAGTACTCCCCACCCCTGGAAAGCCCCGCAGAAGGTCCCGAGCTTGTTTGTACCTGTCTATAAAAGAGCTGTACTAAACTCCATCGGGACCTCTTAGCGTCACCGGCAACGAGTGCGCGGAGGTCCAGGTTCGAACCTGCAATAAATGACCCTTGCCGTTTGGCTTTGATTCTCGTCTCTGGTGGTCTTGTGGAGGGGGTCTCGCGACCGCGGGCATTTCATTTGGGGGCTCGTCCGGGATGCCCCCAAGCCCACCAGACATCAGGTCAACGGGTCATCGCTGACAACCGATCGGTAAGTAAGCTGGCTCAAGGTACCTTCTGTTTTGCGGACTAGGACAGTCCTGGCGGACGCGCTATAGGACACCTAGTCGGGCGTGGTTGGACACGTCCACCGCGACCCATCTGGGGGTTGATAGCCCATCTGAAGCGCGCACGCGATAACCTCCCTTCCTCCTTTTACAGGCTCCGCTATTGGGACTGCTCTTAATCACTTTCGTTTTCAGAATAACCTTTTCTAACCAATCTCTTCCAGGACCTAAACATGGGCCAAACACAGAGTACCCCTCTCTCCCTCTTTCTCACTAATTTTGGGGATGTGAAATCCCGAGGACACGACCTCAGTCTGGACATCCGGAAAAGAAAACTCATTACCTTCTGCCGCTCTGAATGGCCAACTTTCGGGGTTGGTTGGCCCACCGAGGGTACCTTTTGTCTTCCTATAGTCCTAAAAATTAAATCTAGAGTTTTCTTACCAGGGAAAGAAGGCCATCCGGACCAAATCCCCTACATCTTGGTATGGCAGGACCTGGTAGAAAACCCACCTCCCTGGATGGCCCCCTTTTTGTCATCAGGGACATATAAGATCCTTACGGCCTGACCAATTAAACCTCCCAAGCCTCAGACCTCAACCGTACCCATACTTTCTGACAGCCAAGACCTCCTTCTCATAGAACCCCCCCCATATCAACATCCTCCTTTGGCCCCACAACCGGTCCCCCTTCCTGCTCCTGACCCTGCTCCTCTCCCCTTGGAAGAACCTCCTGTGGCCCCTCCCGAGGGGCCACCCAGGTCAGAACCGGAGGACCGAGAGGCAGAGGCACTGCCGGCCCTCCTGCCCAACGAAAATAACTCCCTTGGGCCGGCTGGACGCACCCGTGGACTCACTCAGCGCGACCCAGGGTTCCGCCATCCAGATTCCACCACAGCCCTACCCCTGCGAGAAATAGGCCCTCCCGATGAGACAGGGAACCCCCGACTCCAACATTGGCCATTCTCTACCAGTGACTTATATAATTGGAAAACCCAGAATGCTCGTTTTTCTGATAATCCTAAAGACTTGATAGCTCTTCTAGATAGTGTTATGTTTACTCATCAGCCCACCTGGGATGACTGCCAACAGCTTCTCCGGATCCTGTTCACTACCGAGGAACAAGAACGAATCCAGCTGGAGGCAAGAAAACTGGTTCCTGGAGATGATGGTCAACCCACCGCTAACCCTGATCTTATTAATGCAGCCTTTCCCTTAACTCGCCCCCCGCAGGATGATTGGGACTATAACACCGGAGAAGGTAGGGGACGACTGCTCATTTATCGCCAGACTCTAATGGCGGGTCTCCGGGCTGCCACGCGCAAGCCCACTAATTTGGCCAAGGTATATTCAATTGTACAAGGTAAAACAGAAAGTCCCTCCTCTTACTTAGAAAGATTAATGGAAGCCTTTAGGCAATATACCCCTATGGATCCAGAGGCCCCCGAAAATCAGGCTGCCATTGTAATGTCCTTCGTTAACCAGGCAGCCCCTGATATTAAAAAGAAACTCCAGAAGTTAGAAGATCTGGAGGGCAAACACATACAGGACCTACTCCGTATTGCTCAGCGCGTCTTTAATAACCGAGACGCCCCAGAGGATAAACAACTTAAAGCCACTGAGAAAATGACTAAGGTCCTGGCCACCATTGTTCAGAAAGATCAAGGGGGCCCCCCAGTCACTCGACCTCCCAGGCGACCACTGGACAGAGATCAATGTGCCTATTGCAAGGAAAAAGGCCACTGGGCTCGGGAATGCCCCAAAAAAAGGCAGCCGTGCCCCAACCAGGGGCAATGGCAACCGAAGGCCACCACCCCAGTCTTGTTTACACATGATGCAGAGTAGGGGGGACGGGGTTCGGACCCCCTCCCCGAACCCAGGGTAACCCTACAAGTGGAGGGGAAACCAGTCCAATTCCTGGTGGATACAGGGGCACAGCATTCGGTCTTGGTTAGGCCCCATGGGAAAATTTCTGACAAAACCTCCTGGGTCCAGGGAGCTACGGGAGTTAAACGTTACCCCTGGACCACTCAGAGAACTGTGGACTTGGGCACGGGAAAAGTAACCCACTCCTTTCTGGTCATTCCCGATAGCCCTTGCCCCTTACTGGGGAGAGACTTACTTACTAAAATGGGAGCACAAATTCATTTTCGGTCAGAGGGGCCGATCATAACAGACCCTCACAACCAACCCATATCTGTGCTCACCCTGAACTTGGAAGATGAGTACCGACTTCACCAGGAACCACCCTCCCAAAATCAAGATATAAAGTCATGGCTTCAGCAGTTCCCCGAAGCATGGGCAGAAACAGGTGGGATGGGACTAGCCAAACATCGCCCAGCGCTATTCATAGAAATCAAACCAGGGGCAGATCCTGCACGTGTCTGACAATATCCCATGCCCATAGAGGCCAAAACTGGTATCACTCCACATATTCACCGGCTTCTTGACCTAGGTATACTGCATCCCTGCCAGTCGGCCTAGAACACACCCCTGCTGCCAGTCCGCAAACCTAACAGTAAAGACTACCGCCCAGTACAGGACCTGAGGGAAGTTAACAGACGAGTCATAGACATCCATCCTACTGTACCCAATCCATATACTCTTTTGAGCGCCCTTAGTCCAGAAAAACAATGGTATACTGTGCTGGACCTCAAAGATGCCTTTTTTAGTTTACCCTTAGCACCCAAAAGTCAAGAACTCTTTGCCTTCGAATGGTCGGATCCTGAGAGAGGCATAAACGGACAACTCACCTGGACCAGACTTCCCCAAGGATTCAAGAACTCACCTACCTTGTTTGATGAGGCCCTACACGAGGATCTCAGTGAGTACCAGAGACAAAACCCCAATATAACCCTCCTGCAGTATGTTGATGATCTCTTAATAGCTGCTGGGACCGCTGAAGCCTGCCTGCAGGGAACCAGAAACCTCCTACAGACTCTCGGCACCCTGGGATACCGGGCCTCTGCCAAAAAGGCGCAGATCTGCAGGCCTGAGGTAACTTACCTGGGATACCTACTGAAAGGGGGGCAACGATGGCTCACAGATGCACGGAAAGAGACTGTCCTCCGCATCCCCAGACCCACCACGCCTCGACAGGTGAGAGAATTTTGGGGGTCAGCTGGGTTCTGCCGTTTATGGATACCCAAATTTGCTGAAATGGCCAAACCACTATACTTAGCCACCAAAGAACAGACGCCCTTTGAATGGACAGAGGAGGCTGAGCAATCGTTTCAGCAGATCAAAACTGCCTTGCTATCCGCACCCGCCCTGGGTCTCCCTGATGTCTCCAAACCCTTCCACCTCTTTGTGGATGAAAACAAAGGCATAGCTAAGGCCGTGTTGACCCAACCCCTCGGTCCTTGGACCAGGCCTATCGCTTACCTATCAAAGAAATTGGACCCCGTGGCTGCAGGCTGGCCTCCTTGCCTCCGGGTGATCGCCACCACAGCCCTAATGGTAAAGGATGCCAACAAACTAACTATGGGACAGGAATTACATGTCACCACCCCCCACGCCATCAACGGGGTTCTCGAACAGCCTCCCGACCGATGGATGAGCAATGCTCAATTGGTCCACTACCAGGGTCTACCGTTAAATCCTCTCAAAATCAGCTACACTCCACCACGGGCTTTAAACCCTGCCTCTCTATTACCTGACCCAGACTTAGACTCCCCACTCCATGATTGTGCAGAGGTACTGGCTCAGATCCATGGGGTTCGGGAAGACCTACGTGACCAGCCCCTATTAGATGCACAAGTCACATGGTTCACTGACGGCAGCAGTTTTGTCCAGCAAGGTCAGAGGTATGCGGGGGCAGCGGTAACATCGGAAACTGAGGTGATATGGGCGAAGACTCTCCCCCCAGGGACCTCAGCCCAAAAAGCTGAATTAATTGCCCTGACCCAAGCTCTCAAGATGAGCAAAGACCAAAAAGCCACCATATATACAGACAGCCGGTATGCTTTCGCTACCGCACACATACATGGGGCAATATACCAAGAGCGGGGACTACTCACAGCAGAGGGCAAAGACATCAAGAACAAAGAGGAAATCCTGGCCTTGCTAGCGGCCATATGGGAACCCAAAAAGTTAGCCATTGTACATTGCCCGGGGCATCAAAAACCCACAAATCCAGTCGCCCGGGGCAACAATTTGGCAGACCAGACGGCTTGAAAGGCGGCATACACTCCAATACCATTACTTCCCCTACAACTGCCGGATCCAGGGCCCCAGGAATTACCACCCCAACCCGACTACTCGGAAGATGACATTAGATGGATAAACAAACTCCCTCTAACCCAGGTTAAAGACGGATGGTGGCAGGACGCTAAGAACAATATCCTCCTTCCAGAAAAACTAGGAACCTTGGTCCTTGAACGGATCCATCGTAGCACCCACTTGGGCGCCCGACGGCTATAGGATCTCATCAGACAGACTGGACTTAAAATTAAAAATGTCTCCGAAAAAACTGAACGACTGGTTGCTGGCTGTGCAGTCTGCCAACTCCATAATGCTAACACGCACCCACCAACCGCTGGCATCTGGGAAAGAGGGAACCAGCCCGGAGCCTACTGGGAAGTGGACTTCACGGAGGTAAAGCCTGGCAAATATGGATATAGATATTTACTGGTGTTTATAGATACCTTTTCAGGTTGGACCGAGGCATTCCCGACCAAGAATGAGACAGCACAAATAGTAGCTAAAAAGCTACTAGAAGAAATCCTGCCCAGGTATGGCTTTCCAGTTATGATAGGGTCAGACAACGGGCCGGCCTTCGTTTCTAAGGTAAGTCAGGATCTGGCTTCCATACTTGGGGCTGATTGGAAATTACATTGTGCATACCGCCCCCAGAGTTCAGGACAGGTAGAAAGAATGAATAGAACTCTAAAAGAGACCTTGACTAAATTAACCATGGAGACTGGCGCTAACTGGGTAGTCCTACTCTCCTACGCTCTGTTTAGGGTGCGAAATTCCCCCTATAAGCTAGGATTTACCCCCTACAAAATAATACATGGTAGGCCTCCTCCTATTATCCCTAACCTAAAGACTAACCTTATCCAATCGGACCCAGAAAATAATCTCCTGTCTTCCCTCCAAGCCTTACAGCGGATACACGAGACAATCTGGCCCAAACTAAAAGAGCTATACACAACAGGACCCCTGCCTACTCCACACCAGCTCCGACCAGGTGACTGGGTCCTTGTCAAACGCCATTGACCAGAGACCCTAGAACCCAGGTGGAAAGGACCTTACCAGATCATCCTGACAACGCCGACGGCCATCAAGGTGGACAGCATAGCTGCCTGGATCCATTACACCCACGTCAAGCCGGTGGACCCACTTTCTGACCTCATCAAGTCCACTAAAGCTGACGTCACCTGGACGGTTGATCGGAGTAAGGACAATCCCCTCAAACTGACCTTACGCCATACCCTCCCCCATGAGGACCAAGGTACTGCTGATAGCTCTAATGATAGTCCTAACCCTCAACCCTCGGGCCACGAGGGGAGGATTCAACCTCCCCCCCCCAATAAGAATGCTTTAATGCAACAACTATATGGTGCACCGTGCGAGTGCAGGGGAGGTACTAGCGAGACTCCTGTTGTTCCCCGAAGGTATACTCATATGCAGGATTGCGGGGGAATAACTGCATACCTTGTTCAGGTATATGGAGGCACCGGGGTCAAAACCAGCTGGCAATGCTACCATAAGCCTAAACCACTCCCCCCACCGAGCTATTTGCCCCTGTTCTACTTTTCAGGAATCAATGCATAGCACGTGCTATTCCTCTTACCAGCAATGTACAGGGACCAATAACAAGACTTATTTCACAGCCACACTACAGAATAATAAAAGTCCCACCATTAATGATAATAATAAATACCTTCAGGCTGAATGCATTGGCACTCCCGGGACCCCGGTGTGCTGGAATACCAGGGCCCCCATACATATGTCAGACAGTGGAGGGCCCCAAGACGAAGTGCGCCAGATAGAAACCCGAAGACAAATAGAAAAGGCCTATCAGAATCTGTACCCACAGCTCAGCTACCACCCCCTAATTCGCCCTAAGGTCAATCCCTCTGAACTGGACCCCCAAACCACGACTATACTAGAAGCTACTTTTGCGCTTTTAAATACCACCAACCCCAACTTAGCACAAGATTGCTGGCTCTGCCTTCCTCAAGGACTGCCCCGCCCTATAGCCATCCCCATTTTCGCCAATTTAAACATCAGCAAACAGTGTAACCCAACTTTACTCCCCGAGCCGTTTCCCATACAATTTTCAAAGTTTTCAACTACCTTTAATACCTCATGCTTTGTCAAGAACGATTCCCTCTCTAACCCCAGTATTGACTTGGGAATCCTTTCATCTACTGGATGTAGTCAGTATATCCCCGTAAACTCCTCCCTCTGTAGTCCTAACACCACTGTCTTTGTTTGTGGAAATAACCTAGCATACACCTATTTACCCCAGAACTGGACAGGGGTCTGCAACCTAGCCACCCTCCTCCCTAATGTAGACCTGATCTCGGGAGACACTCCATTGCCCATTCCCAGCTTTGACCTTTGGACAGGAAGAACCAAACGAGCCATTACAGCCATACCCCTCCTGGTAGGACTAGGAATTACAGGAGCTGTGGCCACGGGGAGTTCAGGTCTTGGGGTCTCCCTTCACTCCTATAATCAGCTGTCTAGACAATTAATAGAAAATGTAGAAGCCCTCTCTGGAACCATTCAGGACTTACAGGACCAATTAGATTCGCTGGCCGAGGTGGTCCTACAAAATAGGAGGGGCTTAGACTTGCTGACAGCTGAACAGGGTGGGATATGCCTCGCCCTAAAAGAAAAATGTTGTTTTTATGCAAATAAATCAGGGATTGTAAGAAACAAAATTCAACAGCTCCAGGAAGATTTAGCCCGCCGCCGTAAAGAATTAGCGGACAATCCCCTTTGGTCAGGATTTCATGGGATGCTTCCCTTCTCCCTCCCCTTCCTGGGCCCTCTACTATGCCTCCTTTTCCTCCTCACTATAGGCCCCTGTATATTCAACAAAATCATGGATTTCGTCCGAAAAAGAATAAACACAGTTCAGCTAATGGTATTAAGATCACAGTATCAGCCATACGAGGACTTAGAAAATGAAGAAACTGAGCCTTGAGGACCCAAGATTGGCTCCTCTGGTTCATGAAAGAAGGGGGAATGAAGGGCTATGTTCTACTTTGGTAGAAATAGGACTGAATTGATGCCCTGCCGTTAGGCCGTAGCGCTGCTAGGATTGCATCGATCTTCCTGTTTGTACTGTTTGTAACTATGGCCCCATCTTAAGTATTTCTAATTGAGAAACAAAACCTCAGGAAACCGAAACTTAACCAGCCGCTCTCGCTTCTGTAACTATGCTTGCTGAACCCCCTTTTGCAACCATCCAACCAATCAGACGGTGACTAGTGTCTTTGTTTAAAAGTTAACCAATCAGTGACTAGTGTCTTTGTTTAAAAGTTAACCAATCAGTGACTAGTGCCTTTGTTTAAAAGTTAGCCAATCAGTACTCCCCACCCCTGGAAAGCCCCGCAGAAGGTCCCGAGCTTGTTTGTACCTGTCTATAAAAGAGCTGTACTAAACTCCATCGGGACCTCTTAGCGTCACCGGCAACGAGTGCGCGGAGGTCCAGGTTCGAACCTGCAATAAATGACCCTTGCCGTTTGGCTTTGACTCTCGTCTCTGGTGGTCTGGTGGAGGGGTCTCATGACCGCGGGCATTTCACAACAAAACACATTCTACTAAAAGTTAGTCGAAGATACTTGATCTCATTGGTTGTGTATACCCTGGCTGAAAGTCCTAGGATTTGTACTGACCATAGAGTGGGCAGGCAGACAGTTACTGTTTTACGAGATGACTACATTGGCTCATTTACAATTAGTCTTTTACCTTCTCCAAATATTCAAAGATGGCCACCATAGTGGAAATCGGAAAAGATTAACCATCAATCCAACAGACTGAAGTGCTACAGGGCTTCAGAGATACAATGTGTTGCTGATCACAGAAACATGATCAGTGACAGCCCTCTTTGTTGAGACTGGACACTCAATTACAATTGTTTTATTTCACAAAATCACTTAAAGCTTAAATTAGAGCAAGTCGGTATATTTTTGCTGCAAGTATATTTTTGAAATTGTTGCAATGCTGCTTGACACAAGGAACACCCAAAAAGGCACTCTTATATTTTCAACACAGCTCATTTAGGAAGAAAAATTTTACAGAAAGAAGGCACTTAAAGACCTACTAGTTCACCCCCATCATTTTTTCAGCTGAAACTGAGGCTCATAGGACTAAGAAACTTGTCTGTGTTCAAGTCTACTTATGACAGAGCCATTGTGCCTAATTTCACTATTGTTTTAACATCCAATACTGCTCAACTATACAAGATCAGAAATGGTTAAGTTTGTGATTTCTAACACTAGGAAAGAGAGGTCATATGAAGAGAAAAGAGCTGCAGGAGAACTACACACTGGGTAATTATCCCTTCCATGGAGGGGGGAAAAAATTATGTTTTCTTTTTTTCCTAAACAGTAAAAGGGTTGTATTTACATGAGGTTTGCTTACATTCATCATTAACTTTTCTACTAAAATTCTGTGAGTGATTAGAATGGGCCAATTTTTCTTCTGTTAACGAGCCAATGTGCAAATATTACCTCTAGTTAATTAATCTTAATAAGCAAGCCAGTGTTTCAACCTAGATTTTGATATGTGAAAAATAACTCACATTTAGGACTGGATTCTGGTAGGTCTTACTTAACAACCTATAATTTAAAAAACAGTAAGCCAGGAGGCACTCACCTCATGGCCTCACTATACTAAACACAAAATTTCAATACCAAAGCAATTTTTTCCTATTGTTTATAAATGATAAATTGAAGACACAACAATTTAGAAGAGACTTAGTTGAATAGGTGAATATTGATTTAAAAAGAGATACGTCTGCATTGTTCTAAATTGTGCCTTTAGTAATTAATATATAATTTAGAGGTAACCTTTACACATACTACTGAACACAGAAAAATTACTGGTAAATCATGATTGAGGATTATCGACATTTTGAATTATAATAACTTCTAACATTTTATGGTTATCTGTGACTTATTTATATTCCGACTTGTTCCTGTTGTGTATTAAGGGTGACTTGCAAAAATACATAAAATATTAATAGATAGCAGAAATTTAAAGTTTTTAAGAAAAATGGGGCAAAAGTAAACAGAAATGTCTGAAAGAACCAGGTATAAGGGGAATCAAGAGAAGGAAAAACGTTTACATATGCTAATGTCTTTATTCATAGCTGCAGATCTGTAGCTAGTCTCTAATGCTGAAAAAATATCGTTGACAAAATGCAATGACCCAATTTCTTAAATTTTTTTAGTATCTTTTTTAATTCTAGAGAGATACTCCAAGGCCTAATATAGTTCTGTGATTAAAAACAAATATTTAGTGTAAAGTTAAAAAATTACTTCAGTTTCAGGTTTTTATTAAATGCATGTTAAATGTCACATTTTAATTTAAAATTGCATATAAAGACTTGAGAACACGGGGAGGAGGAAGGGTAAGCTGGGACGAAGTGAGAGAGAGGCATGGACACATATACACTACCAAATGTAAAATAGATAGCTAGTGGAAAGCAGCTGCAAAGCACAGGGAGATCAGCTCGGTGCTTTGTGACCACCTAGAGGGGTGGGATAGGGAGGGTGGGAGGGAGACGCAAGAGGGAAGAGATATAGGGATATATGTATATGTATAGCTGATACACTTTGTTATAAAGCAGAAACACACCACTGTAAAGCAATTATACTCCAATAAATGTTAAAAAAAAATAAAAATGATTAAAAGAAAAAAATTGCATATAAATTATTATCCCATCTGCTCCAAAATTATTTTTACCTAGCTATCTATCTTTCTACTTGTATGTACACAAAGAGATATCTTAAATGTTATTCAGCAAATATTTAAAGTGATTATTCTCTCACAAAGACTTTGGCTGATTTTTTTACTTTCTTCTTTGTAATTTTTCATTTTTAGTTCTTTATATGTATTGAAACTGTTCCATTCTTATGAAAATAATACATACATTAGTCTTTTTAAATCAACTTCAAGCTGAGATTTTTTAAATATTTTAATGCAGATGTTGGGCATTTGGATGTGCTTAAATGTGTGCAATGCAATTTAACCTGCTAGTAACCTTGTTCCCAAGTTAGACCATATTTGCGGACAATAAAGAGCTAAAGTGTAATTACAATCTTAATTATGTAGGGCTCCAAATCCCAGCCCAGTTTTATGAATGGGACTGCTACCACAGCCACCACACACACACACACACACGCGCACACACACACACACGCACACACACACACACACACACACACACATACAGAAACACACACACACCCTCCTCCACATTTGGGGACTGGTTTCCACTCTGTTTACAGGAGTGATTTCTGCAGCCAAAGAGGGAAAACCATTACTCCCTCATTCCTGGGAGGTCCTGCGTTATTGTAATTTCTACTATTTCAGCTTTCTCACTCTTTTGTTCCTGTTACTGAAAGAATTCCCTTCCATCTTTCAGATAATATTCAGTAATCAGACCATTCAGGACTTATCAACTGGCCTCATTTTTTCAGGGCCCTCTGCTAAGGAACCCACTGAAGTTCCTAAAAGCAGGCACTACCAGGCCATTTGAATCAACCTAGTGAGGACTGAATTTTCAAGGCAGTCCTTACCAGCCATGAATTTGCATTCTGAGAAGCATTTAATGAGCTTTTCCTCCTGCAGCAGGAAAGGTTCTAAATCAGGGTTTGAATTCTAGTCCTGACACTTACTAAGTAGGTGACTTGGTCATATTTCCTCACCTGTATGTTTTGAAGCTGTGAGGATTAACTGCGTGAAATTTTCTAGCACAGTGTCTTAAGCTAACAGGCAGGAATTCAATAAACTTTCCTGCCCTTCCATTCTTGGTTCTTTCCTTACTTCCTTTTTTTTTTTCTTAAGTTCCTCTGCTCTACTGCTTCCTTCCCTTTCTGTCTCCTGCTCTTTGCCCACTCCCAGACCATCAGACAGCCTTCATATCACATTCTTTTCCTGGCAAGTTCTAACCCAGAGCTCCTGAGGACCTGGCCATCTGTTACAAACTCCTCCTAACAACTTTCCCAGGACATACAGGAAATCCAATGGAAATATAAAACCTGGAACCTAGACTTGATCTTCCATAGGCCCTGAGGTGAGTAACTACATTAGACACTGCAAATCACACTTATCTGTGAAGAGATGAAGGAAAAGCTGACATTATCTTGATTTTTTTTCAAGAGCTAACTAAGGGAAAATAAAATCTGTGAAATCTTGGTTCATGATATAAAATTAACACCAAATATGAGCTACTTGACACATAAATATTAACCATATGAGCAATAAATACATGCATATAAGACTGATTAATGTGACTGTTTAAAAGGAATACGATACCAATCTTAGGCCCACATGGTGGACAGAGTATGAGCTTCTGTCAGAACTTAAAACAATTGAAAGAAATTTTAGTTAGGATGTCTGATTTCTATCCTACCTCTAACACTAGTTATCCTTATCACTTCAAGTTGATACTGTAACAACTTTAGCCCGCGATTCCCTCATTTATAAAAAGAGGAGTTGGGGTTATACAATCCAAACAGCCCTCCTTGCCCAAGAATTCAATAGAATAGTTTATTCTTGTTTCTTATTTGTAAGAACAAGGTAATGACAGTGTGTGCTACACAGCATTTCATTAAAGAATCACTGATCCGCATGGCCCCTGCTTGTAACTATTGGGCATGTAATGATAGTTTAGTGCCTCTTTTTTTTTAATAATATCCACATGATAGCACAAAACATCAACATCAATTACTCCCTGTAAACTCTGCCTGCCTTCTTAGTGTTCATTATCCACATCCAAATGAAAAGCAATGGTATCTGTGAGTAAACATCTCTTTAGTTTATTGCTAATTTCTATCAAAACATATATGATAAATACAAAAGAGAGGCAATGTAGATAGCTGTTTTATATTCAACCTTCTGTAAGAAATTACTCACGCCAATTAACTAGAATGCTGAGGTGTTCCATTTATTTTAAAATACTCATTTTCTAGCCCAGTAGGTTAGAATTTCAGGAAACAGTATTTGTGTTCTACTAAGCTCAAGGAAAATTATGTTTTTCCAAATCTCCCTAAGAACTGTTATTAACATTTTGCTTAAAGTAACCATTCATTCATTTGTTCAACATTTAATGATTATCTATGACTGTGTCAAGAGCTAATGATACTTAAATGAATTAGATAAATTCCCTGCCTTCTGGAAGCACATGGCTCAGTGAAAGAGGCAGATAAATATGCAGTTCTTGACAATTCAATTTGATAATAGAGATATGCACAGGGCAGAATGAGAAGTGCCTGAGAGTCAAGGAATTATTCACAAAGAATTGAATAGCACAGTGCCTGGCACATAGTTGATGCTTAATAAGAATTTCTGAATATTAAATGAGTTGAGTTTTGAGCTGAGTGTTTAAAGGATATGTAGACACTTGAAAACAAGATAGGGAATGACATGGTAAATAGGGAAAACAATTTCTGCAAAAAAGTTTTTAACATTGTACCCTGAGATGTGTAACAGTTTAGTGAGATAGATGAAGCCAAAGAAATAGGAAAGGTCTGACAACTGGTGGCCTTGTATGTCAAGATAAGAAGTTTGAGTTTTACCCTGACGGATATGGAGATCATATATGCATTTAGAAAGATGACTCTGGGAGAATCTGCAGAGGAAAAAGGATGCAGGTGAACATGTCAGAAGGATATTATAATAATCTCCACAGAGAGGACCTGAAATACAGCCTTTTCAGAAAGAAGAGAGGCATACTGAAAAGAATTTAGGAGATGACAATTGATCAGTAGCAGAAGGTAAGGCAGAGGGTGGTGCCTAGAAAAACTCCTAGGATACGGGCTTGCAAATGTCAGTTAACAGTGACACCATTTACTGGGAATTTAAGAGGAAATACACAAGAAAGCGAAGAAGATAATATACTACGTTTTAGACTTGTTAAGTTTCAAATATTTGTGTAACATCTAGGAGTGTACATTTAGCCTGTTGTAGGAAAAATGGATATGAAACCAAAGAGGACAGATTCTACTAAACATTAAAACCTGAAAACATCATTTTTCACAAAGTAGTTGAAATTGTGGGCATTAAGGAGATCACCTAGTTATAGTATAGAGAGAAGAGGGCAGAGAACGAGACTCCAGGAAATGTCATATATTAAAAAGGGAAAAGCTAATAAAAAAGCAGAGTATGCTGAAGCCAAAGAGGCATGTGAGAAGACCCCCAGATAAGTAAGAATTGCAGAAGAGGAAAGAGGAAGGAATTTAAAAAAAAAAGAAAGAAAGAAATCATCAATAATGCCCATTCTACAGTCAATTAAGATGAGAAGGAAAGCTAGCATTATTCATTGATCACCCATATGAACAAGCCAATAAGCTATGTTTTTTACATAACTAATCTCATTGACAATTCTCAAAAACCTTGAGTTATGTATTATTTCACCCATCTCACAGTCAGGAACTGGAGGCTCAAAAATTCTTACTTTCCTAATAAGCACGAGAAAAGAAAATCAAACACAATTCTGCCTGGCTCTAAAACTCTTGTTTTAGAGAAACAGAAAAATCAAGATTCCCAGAAAATTAACAATTTTCATGCACTAGTCGAAAATGCAAAATGAGAAAGGTAAACTTCCTGGCTTTGACAATAAATGGCTAAAAAACAATGAAGGCAGTGTTGCTTTGCCATCAACAAGAAGTTAAAAACACGCAAAGAGAAACTTCCATTTGTCTATGAAGGGCCCCATAGAAAAAATGTGACACATAGCTGAGCTCACATAGGATTCACACAGGAAATGGGAGGCTCAGGTCTGAGCAAAGGGCAGCCATTCCTACCACACAGAATGCAGCAATGCCATTGTACCCTAACCACACACATAGGTTACAACTACAAGAGAACCGATTACCCATCTCCTTCCTCTCTAGATACCAGTGCATTTGACACACCACTGTCAGGTTATATTTTCTAAAGCTTGGACCCCTTTATTTTTCCACCCAACTCAAATGAATTTTATCGTTGTCCACTATCTCCATCCAAACTTGAGAGCCAGAAATTCAAGTCTGCTCATAATATTTTCCCAAATTTATCATCTTTATCACACCCACAGATGTTCAAACTAAATTCATCTCAGCCTCATGCAGATACACTGAATTTCCACTTCCTTCCTCATTTCATTTTTTCTGCCTGGGATTCCCTTTTCCCATGGCCTCTTGTATAACTCCTACTCATGCTTCAAGGCCTTCCTAAATATCATTTCCTCCTTAAAACTGTTCACATAGAAATGTTTGAATTCATCTTTGTACATTATGCAAGAAAAGATCTCTAAAGCCCTGAACTCAGTAGGCTTTTGTAACACAGAAGTTGAATGGATCCTCTCGTTAGAATAATAACGTTCCTGGCATTTAAATAAATCCATCCCAAGCCCTTTTTTTCATTACATGGTTCATATTCAATTTTATAGTATGAATGAAGAATAAAAATCAATTTTATATCCCATAGGCTTCTCTTGCATTATGATACCTTCAACTTATTATGAATAAAATGTCCTTTGTCAATTCAAAGGACATCAACAAAATACTTTGAATAACCATTATCAATGAAACATTAAATGACTGAGGTACATATAACTAATTCATTAAAATAATAATCATCGACCTACATGCTATGTGCAAATCTATATATTACGGTGTCTTACAGCAAAACACAGTGAAAATGCTGTGCCTTAAATGCCCAGTGTTCATGGTTTAACCAGCCATTCCAAACTATGTTTCTGCTCTGGTCTGACGTATGTCATCACTAATTAAAATTCATACTGATAATCTCTCCTTGGACCATCAACATCTTACTAACTCGAAGAGAGGTAAGCCCCCATTGGGGAAGGAACAATGTGCTCACGGTAAGGAGGAGGAACATCGGAAAAGATTGCCCTAGGCTAAAACAGAAGAATGATAAAAGATGAGAGCCTCCCATATGGTAGAAAGAGAGGAACACACTGAATGAAGAGGCCCAGGGGCTCCCTCGGACTTGAGGCACTTAATTCCCCACAGGGGCCGTGGGTAAAATTGACACTGGGGAATGAGCTGAATAAGTTTCTGATGGACCTCACCCTGAAGTTTTTCACCAGAATAGCTTGACATCAGAGTCCCACCAGAATGCTTTAAGTCTACAGAGGGAGCTCATGAAAATCCCAGAGAAGGAGACAGAGCTCTTCCCCCCAAGGTCTTAAAAATAACCCAAACACTGCTGTCAGGCATCCCCAGATGGGGACTCAACACAGAGAAACCTACCCCACTGAGGACTGAAAATCAGACTTTACTTAAATGCCTTGAATTGCAAGAAATTTCAGTTAACCTGCTAGTGTGTGTGGACACTTTTCCAGGATGGGTGGAAGCATATCCCACAGACAGAAAATCTCTAAAGTGATTAAAACCCTCCTTAGGGAAATTATCTCCTTATTTGGATTAAGGCACTAAAACAACATTGATCCTGGAGACCACCATCAACAGAAAAAACCAAGAAAATGAATCATACATTAAAAAGGAAAGTCGCTAAAATATGTCGAGACATTTAACTTGGGATAAGGCCTTGCCAGTTGCCCTGTTATGGATCAGTGGCTCCCAGAAGCAGGCTTAAATTAACCCCTTTAAAATACTGTATGGTAGGCCATTCCAGGTGTCTGCCCAGATAGGAGAATCTATAAATGCTAAAAGACCTAGCAGTTGCCAACTATATTAAAACTTCGGGCTCTATGCTATTCATGAGTTTGCCTCCAACAGGTCTTCCTATCCAACTGAAGTAGATGGGAATTCCATTGTAGCAGAGAAGGGGCAACCAATTTGTTTAATTTTGTCCAAATAAATAACACAGGAATTTAGTATATGTACTGGGAACTGGAACCAAAACCCCAAGTTCAATTATGAATTAGACAACACAGTGCTAAAAGGTTGCATCTGGTTCAAATAGTTGTGGCTAAAAAAGACTGACTAAAGATTCTAAGGAATATTCATCACCTCCATTCAACAGAATGGTCTTCATTCCTCTTCCCAGAAGTGTAAGGTCGGATCTTAACAGACGGCACTGCGAAACAGAGGAAAGCTTCAAGTGAGCTTTATTAGGGAGCGCTCCCGGGCGAGGTTCACTGGTCAGAGACAAAGGGGCCAGAGAAGTCGTACCCGGGCGAGGGTTGGGCAAGATTTTATAGGGGAAGAAGGGAAAGGGGTGTGGTGAATCTGGGAGGGCGCAGGGTATTCCTTATTTGGTGGTCTTTTCGGGTATCCTGGGGGACCGTTAGTCCCGCCCCTTGAAAGGTGGGAAGGCTGGGCTGGGTTCAAAGTCCCCAGGTCAGTTCCTGGAACTGGGTGGTCCGGAATGTCTCCAGGGCAGTTTCTGGAACTGGGTGGTCTGGAGAATTTCGGTCTGATGCAACCTGTGAATCTGATTGTGTTCCCCTGCCTCGGGCCAGTTGGCCTTACAAAAAGATCCTGGAATGGACATTGACATTGACAGTGGGGAACTGTAATAGAGAAGAACCTTTCCTATACTGTTACAAGTTAATCACTAAAGGGACGTTGCCTGTAAGCTTAAATTGTACATAATGGCCCATCTCTGGGAACCCTGCTTCCCAGGCAATAAGCATTAAGCTAAAATACCTTTGTTTAGCTCACAGGAAACATCCTGACCAGGTCCACCTGTGAATGACTGCAGAGAGGAAGAAATTAACACATCCCCTCCGGAGGCTGATGGGAACCAGGAAGTGCTGATTTTACTCCCTCCCCTTTTAGTATAAAAGAAGCCTGAATTCTAACTCAGGCAAGATGGTTCTTTGGGGGTACAGCCCACCATCTTCTCAGTTAGCTGGCTTTCCCAATAAAGTCATTATTCTTTGCCCCAACAACTTGTCTCTCAATTATTGGCCTGTCGTGCGGCATATGAGCTTAGACTCGGTAACATTCTATTTTTTATACTGATCTGCGATCAATGATCTTTAATGATCTTTAATGTTACTATGACTTACTGAAGTCTCAGATGACAGTATCTTTTAGCACTATTTTTAAATTAAGGTATGTACTTTTTTTTAAGACATAATGCTATTGCACATTTAATAGACTACAATAACAATTTAAAATGCGCTGGGAAACCAAAAAATTCATGTGACTTGCTTTTTTGCGATATTCACTTTATTGCAGTGGTCTGGAACTAAACCCACAATATCTCTGAGGTATGCCTGTTCTCATCTTGTGGCCACCCAAGACAAGTCTTGTTAAGTAAGTTTCCTTACTTATTAAACCTACCACCTACCGATCTAGGTGTAAGGCCAACTGGCCCAAAGCAAGGGAACACAATCAGATTCACAGGTTGCATCAGACCGAAACTCTCCAGACCACCCAGTTCCAGAAACTGACCTGGAGACTTTCCGGACCACCCAGTTCCAGGAACTGACCTGGGGACTTTGAACCCAGCCCAGCCTTCCCGCCTTTCGAGGGGCGGGTGGGACTAACGGTCCCCCAGGATACCCGAAAAGACCACCAAATAAGGAATACCCTGCGCCCTCCCAGATTCACCACACCCCTTTCCCTTCTTCCCCTATAAAATCTTGCCCAACCCTCGCCCAGGTACGACTTCTCTGGCCCCTTTGTCTCCGACCAGTGAACCTCGCCCGGGAGCGCTCCCTAATAAAGCTCACTTGAAGCTTTCCTCTGTTTCCCGGTGCCGTTTGTTAAGATCCGACCTTACACGAGGGTGGTCTGCCTTTTTCTTTGTTCCCTCCTTGCCCTCGGAGTATGGGGACTGGTCTCAGATTACACCCAGGAAGCTTCCAAGGAGGTTGGGAACACAGAGCATTCTTGGAAATGTAGTTCCCAACCTCAGAAGAAATGATGATGGTGCTGAGTTGACAACAATCCAGTTATAACATGACTGTTATAAGCAGTCATTTGTTGGATGATTTTCAATCACAATGATAAGCTTAAATTTTTTCCAAATTTACCCACTCTAAATTATGACTAATTTGAATTTCATTTATGAGTGTAAGCAAAATTAGATTTTGTCCTGTGTTAAAAATGCAAATTTATAGTTTAATAAAATGTGTTAATTTGAATGAATCAATGAGATACTTTCTTGAGATAGAGCTTTAAAGGGAAAACAAAAGAACAGAAAACCTAAGAACTTTAAGTTCCTGAGAAGGATCAATACCACAGAGTAAGAACAAGGGGAGAGAAAAGAAAAACAAGATATTGAGAGAGACTAGCCTAAGGGTATCCTGAACAAAGTGAGGGGGAAATTGTGTCCGTTTCCATCATAAAACAAATAAGATAACTTAAGGTACCCTTATTAAATTGTCACAATAAAGTTATTGGTTAAAAATAGGTCATTTTACAGAGAAATTTATTTTATAATTAAACTTTTAATCATTGATAAAAATAAATTTATCATGGGACTCATGCTATAAAAGATAATTATGTCTTTATCAGTCAAATTGAATTTCACTTTGTTCCTTTTAACAGTCAGTAGGATTTTTTCCCCCTAATGTTTTATTCAGAAAATTTTCCAATGGTAGGATTGTTTTTATGGCTCCCTCCTACCAGAAGAAAGCAAACTGATTTTTTTTTTCCTTAGTAAAGTCATTTACCAGCCGTTGATTGGTAGAATTCAATCATCTGAGAGGTGACCACAATTAGGAAAGCTGAATCTCTTGATATGTTTATTAGGAATATAAAAAAACTGCTGCAAGATTGGACTAGCATACACACACAAATTAACAAAGTTGGAGTCCCTAATTCCTTTCCTACTATTAGAGGAGACCCCAGGACATGTAAAAGAAACTGTATTCCCCGAAGAAAATGCCGAGGCAAAACTGCCTGAAAGATATGAAAAAGATATCTTGGTAAGGGAAGAGAGGATTAAGATAAATACCAGAGTTTTCAGAACACAATCAGAAGAGCTGAGACTAGTAATCCCCTGTTGACATATAATAGGAAGCACTGATGTAAAATGCCTTTCAAGATACCAGCACTATGAACTGAATTCACTGAAGAATATTATTTACCTGTGCTCAGTCTGTGAATGTACTATGTAGAAAATAATGATGCAGATCAAAAATTTCAATCTTACTGACAGTACTTAGGGATGATGCTCTAAGACTGCACTGGCAACTTCATCTTAAAGTTCTGCTTTCAATTGTTATAAATTTTCTCAAAAAAATAATACTTCAGTGTTAATATTTTTCAACTGGTCTCTTGGTGACTATTATAAGGAAGATTGAGCAAAATCTATTCATCTGTTTTGTGTACTTCATCTAGTAAATATTTATTATTTCCCAATATTAATCCATAAACCTGTCATCATATGGTTCCCCACAGTGATCAAAATACATTCCCTGGGATCTAGGATTAGATATATTCTGCAAGCACAATAAACAGCAAATTAAGGTTTTAACACAACAGGAAACAAATAGAAGAGCAAGCAAGAAATATATAATATAAAATATAATAAAACATATTAGCCCTAGTCACACTCTTAGGTAAAACAGATTTATTACCTTAGAAGTATATTTTCACCCCCACATTTAGGAGACCCCTAACCCTGCCTAAAGAATGTTTACTTGGATGATTTTACCTTCCCTAATTGACTTCTTACCTGATGTTTAAAACTTCATGATTGAAGGTTTCTCTTTTCAACTAAAGCATTAAATTAGCTGTTTAAAATGGTACACTAAGCCTTTTAAGATCTTCCCCCTTTCATGTAAATCATTTATCTTATGCTTTCTGAGTAGAGAACTCAAAGTGGCAAGAGTGTGACAGCAGGAGCCATGGAAATTATCTTTTCCCTACCTTTTCAAATTTCCCAGGGCCAACTCTGGTCCAAAATCCCAGGAAAGAAAGTCCAGGGAAATTATAACTAATCTAGGGGTCATCTCAAAACGGAGGCAAGTTTCTGAGGGGTAGAACATGGTTTATAAGGAACTAAAAACAGATTCAATTAGTTCATACAATGATTTAAGAGATAATTTAATGAAGAGGCAAAGATCAGAACAAGAAAGAGTCTGAGCAAATTCATCTAACCTCTCTTTCAGAGTCCCCTAAACAACAGAATGTATGTGTAATATATATATATTACATAGTATAGTACTATACATTATACAATAATTTATAATTAATATATTATAGTACTAGAAAACAATAGTGATATTGATAGATCAAATATTTAGGGGATTCCAGGAAGATAAATTGACAGGGAAAGGAAAACAAAGACAATCCACAGCCAAATGAATGCAGGACAAAACTATACAAAGGTAAGAGCAATTTCAGAGATATCCAAATCTCAGAAATAGTACATATAAAGATAAGGGGCCCTGAAGTAAGTAAAGAACTTCGTAAATTCTACAGCTAAACCAAAAGACTCTTTATTCTCCTCTTTCCCCTTGCCAAGCCAGAATCAGCAATGGCTTTAGCAAAAAGAGAAGTCTGTCTAGAGAGAGCACCCAGAACTAGACAGTAGTTCTCAATACTGGTTACACATTAGAATCACCTGGGGAACACTTTAAAGTCCGGATGCCCAGGCCTTACCCTCCCCAACTAATTAAATCATAATCTTTGGAGGGTAGGGGACCCAGACTTCAAGTTTTTAAAACTCCACAGGTGAATACAATACACAGTCAAGGCTGTGAACCACCATCCTAAAATAAAGAGTAGGGCTGGAGAAGGAAGGAGAAAAAACCTTAAAAGAAATTCTAAAACTCTACTAGGAATATAGAAAAAGAAATTTTTAAGAAAAAAAGAAAAGAAAGAGTAATATCAAATAGAAGAGATTTAAAGTAGAGATTCCAACAGGAACATTCAGAGTTGATTCAGGAACCAGACTGGCAAAATGATTGCTTCTAGCAGGCAGCTTCGCTTAGTAGGTACAGATCACAGGCACAAGCCTTATAACTAAGAATGTACTGAGGGGCACACTGGCTCAATGATTGGATCTGTTAGCCTGAATACCTTCACAGGCAGGATCACAAAAGAAATAAAACATAATATGCAAACAATACAAATGAAAAGAAGCTGGATGGGGTAAATATCAATATGAGTCTAAAGCAGAACTTAAGGCAAAAAAAGAAAACATTAACAGGGATTAAAAAAAAACATTCCTAGGCCTTACATAATAAGAAAAGGAACAATTCAAGAAGATAAAATGATAATGGTTATGTTATACCTAACATATACCTAAAACATTCAGTCTTGATATCTAGAGAAAGCAAAAATGAACTCAGATACAAGGAGAATTTTAAAAGCCCTCAGTCAGTTGGGGACATTTTTAACCCACATATATTAGATATTGATAGGACAAATTTTATATAAAGCTTTATAAAGCAAAATTAGCATGTGTGACCTAAGACATACAATGAGTTTTTTTTCCATATACATGGAACATTTACAAAAATGATCTCATAAAAGGTAACAAAGGAAAAGTCAAAAGATGTCAAAGAACTCAATTACATGCATTATATTCTCTGATCACAGAATTTAATTAGAAGTCAGCAAGTAATCGGAAAAGAAGTAAAGCTGTCACTGTTTGCAGATGACATGATACTATACATAGAGAATCCTAAACATGCTACCAGAAAACTACTAGAGCTAATCAATGAATTTGGTAAAGTAGCAGGATACAAAATTAATGCACAGAAATCTCTGGCATTCCTATATACTAATGATGAAAAATCTGAAAGTGAAATCAAGAAAACACTCCCATTTACCACTGCAACAAAAAGAATAAAATATCTAGGAATAAACCTACTTAAGGAGACAAAAGACCTGTATGCAGAAAATTATAAGACACTGATGAAAGAAATTAAAGATGATACAAATAGATGGAGAGATATACCATGTTCTTGGATTGGAAGAATCAACATTGTGAAAATGACTCTACTACCCAAAGCAATCTACAGATTCAATGCAATCCCTATCAAACTACCACTGGCATTTTTCACAGAACTAGAACAAAAAATTTCGCAATTTGTATGGAAACACAAAAGACCCCGAATAGCCAAAGCAATCTTGAGAACGAGAAAAGGAGCTGGAGGAATCAGGCTTCCTGACTTCAGACTATACTACAAAGTTACAGTAATCAAGATAGTATGGTACTGGCACAAAAACAGAAAGATAGATCAATGGAACAGGATAGAAAGCCCAGAGATAAACCCACGCACATATGGACACCTTATCTTTGATAAAGGTGACAGGAATGTACAGTGGAGAAAAGACAGCCTTTTCAATAAGTGGTGCTGGGAAAACTGGGCAGATACATGTAAAAGTATGAGATTAGATCACTCCCTAACACCATACACAAAAATAAGCTCAAAATGGATTAAAGACCTAAATGTAAGGCCAGAAACTATCAGACTCTTAGAGGAAAACATAGGCAGAACACTACATCACAGCAAGATCCTTTCTGACCCACCTACTAGAGTAATGGAAATAAAAACAAAAATAAACAAATGGGACCTATTGAAACTTCAAAGCTTTTGCACAGCAAAGGAAACCATAAACAAGACCTAAAGACAACCCTCAGAATGGGAGAAAATACTTGCAAATGAAGCAACTGACAAAGGATTAATCTCCAAAATTTACAAACAGCTCATGCAGCTCAATAATAAAAAAACAAACAACCCAATCCAAAAATGGGCAGAAGACCTAAATAGACATTTCTCCAAAGAAGATATACAGAATGCCAACAAACACATGAAAGAATGCTCAACATCATTAGAGAAATGCAAATCAAAACTACAATGAGATATCATCTCACACCAGTCAGAATGGCCATCGTCAAAAAATCTAGAAACAATAAATGCTGGAGAGGGTGTGGAGAAAAGGGAACACTCTTGCACTGCTGGTGGGAATGTGAATTGGTTCAGCCACTATGGAGAACAGTATGGAGGTTCCTTAAAAAACTACAAATAGAACTACCATATGACCCAGCAATCCCACTACTGGGCATATACCCTGAGAAAACCAAAATTCAAAAAGAGTCACGTACCAAAATGTTCATTGCAGCTCTATTTACAATAGCCCGGAGATGGAAACAACCTAAGTGCCCATCATTGGATGAATGGATAAAGAAGATGTGGCACATATATACAATGGAATATTACTCAGCCATAAAAAGAAACGAAATTGAGCTATTTGTAATGAGATGGAAAGACCTAGAGTCTGTCATACAAAGTGAAGTAAGTCAGAAAGCAAAAGACAAATACCGTATGCTAACACATATATATGGAATTTAAGAATAAAAAAAAATGTCATGAAGAACCTAGGGGTAAGACAGGAATAAAGACACAGACCTACTGGAGAACGGACTTGAGGATATGGGGAGGGGGAAGGGTGAGCTGTGACAGGGCGAGAGAGAGTCATGGACATATACACACTAACAAACGTAAGGTAGATAGCTAGTGGGAAGCAGCCGCATGGCACAGGGATATCCTCTCGATGCTTTGTGACCGCAGGGAGGGGTGGGATAGGGAGGATGGGAGGGTGGGAGGGAGGGAGATGCAAGAGGGAAGAGATATGGGAACATATGTATAACTGATTCACTTTGTTATAAAGCAGAAACTAACACACCATTGTAAAGCAATTATACCCCAATAAAGATGTTAAAAAAAAAGAAGTCAGCAAGTAAAAACAGCCCTGGTGGGGAGGGGCGGGGGGGTGGGGGGGGACATATACATATACCTGTTTGATGACAATTACAAAATATTAAGAATCAAACAATGCAAGCACTACCCATGGGATTCAGCTGAAGTGACTTTAATTTACAGCCATAAACCCATACATTTTAAAACAAGAGATTAAAAATAAGTGAGTTGTGTTCAATTCAACATGCTAGAATAAGAACAAGAAAGTAAATCTACAACATGACGGTAGGATGAAATTTTTAAAAGACAATGAAAGACATTGTATAGGAAAAAAAGAGGAAAAAACACACAAAAAAAGTTTTTAATTAACAAAAGCAACATATCTCCAGCAAGACTTACAGAGAAGAGAGAAAGCTGAAACTAAACAATATTGAGAATGGAAAATGAAACAAACCTGAGGGACATTAAAGACTGTCAACAAATTTGAAATATAATTTCCTATAAAGATACAGACTACAAAATTGATTCAGGAGAATGGAATTAAGCAATAAACATCAACGAACTAATCATCTATCAGAGTCTCTTGTCTCAAGACACCATAGCCAGACAACACTATGTTCTTAACCTCAACAAAAACAGCAATTTTAAGCTAGGCTAAAGAAAAATAAGAATTCATATGCTGCTAGTGTCACAGTGTTAAAATCACCTCAGGGAGCAAAGAGCAATGTTGCATCATCTAATGAAACTGAAACTGCCCACAGATATGATCCAAAAATTCCAACTCCAGGTATCTATAATAGGGAAATGCCCAAATATATTATAAGAAGTAATATACCTGTTTCTTGCAGCATCCTTTACAATAGCAAAATTTGGAAACATATTAAATGTTCTTCAACAGGAAAATATATACATGTATGTTGTGATATACTCATAATGGTACACCAGTCTGCAGGAAAAATAAATGAACTAGAGCCACATATAAAAACATGGTTATTTCTCAGAAACATTTAAGTATTAAATGAAGAAAAGACATGGCTCATAATGATGCCTACAAGTAAGATACCATATAAAAAAAGTTAAACACACACATGAAAAAACCAGTATGTGCTGCTTATGGACATATATAAATGTAATTAATAGTATGTGAAAATGAAACTAAAATTAGTTCTTAAAAGTGCTTTCTCCTGGAAAGAAGAATATCTATAATGAAGAAAATCAAACAACATAATTTAGGCAAGTAAAGTATATTTAGATTAGTTATTTTTAAAATATGCCCTGCTTTAAAATTATATTTTTATCTTGGTGTTTTAAAAAATCTTCAGGAGTTAAAAATCTCTCTTTGCTGTTAATGTCAAGGTTTCTTAAGATTTGCCTAGCTCTTTTTATGGTAATGTATGAAATTACTATTTTATTTTGCAACAAATATCCCCACTGTATTCCATGAAGTATTTTCTTTATTTCTAAATAACGAAAAATCCTGAACAGTGAGAATAAGAAAATAAAAGCCAAGAACTTGTATGAGTGTTGAGAAGAGAGAGATGCAATCAAATTCCTCGTCACTAGTTGATACTCTCTTCTAATGTTCTGAGGAAATTAAAATTAATCTATAAGCACTGGCAGATGAAAGGGAATTATAATCAGTAATAGAAGGTAATTGTGTAAACCGTGAGGTACTTATTAATTATCTGATGATGATTTAATAATAGTAATACATATTAGTCTATTTGTGTTTAAAGGAAGCAAAGATACTCAAACCTGCTGCCAACAGGGAAAAATTATTCTTCATTATGAAGAATCAGACTCTACTCTTAAGGGACTAAGAAAAGTAAAAATAATGATCATTTCCTTACCATATATGGTCCTACTTTCTCACTTGATAGCCATGCTTCTCAAACTTTAATGTGCATATGAATCAACTAGGGATCTTGATAAAATGCAGATTCTAATTCAGGAAGTCTAGATGGCCTATAAAACCTTGCTATTTAAAGTGTGGTCCTCAGCCCATCAAAATACACAACATCTGACAGTTTGTTTAAAATGCAAAATCTCAGGGCTGAAAAAGAATCTTCATCTTGACAAGACTTCTATACAATTTATATCTCAAATATTAGAGTTGAGAAGCACTAGTCTATATGATATATGATCTGAAACCTTTAATAAATCAAATCAAAGACAAAAAGGGGGTGAGGAAGATTTTACAGAATAAAAAAGACTCAAGAAATATAACAACCAAATATAACATGTGGAACTTGGTATATGGTATCTCTAGTTAGGATGATACTAGAGAATTACAGTTAATTCTGTTAGTTGTGGTAGTGGAATGTGGGATAATATCAAAAGTCTACAATGTATACAACTGGAGTCTCCGAAGGAGCAGGGGGAGAAAAAATATGTGACAACATGATGGCCAAAATTTTCCCAATTTGATAGAAATCATAAAGACACAGATCCAAGAAACTAAACAAAATCCAAGCATAATAAACAAAAACCACACCAGAGCACATAACTAAATTGCTGGAAACCAGGCATAAAGTGAATAAAAGTAGCAACAGAAAGAAAAGACACAATACATACAGGGGAACAAAGATAAGACTGGCAGTAAAATTCTCATTAGAAACTATGCCACCCAGAAGACAACAGAATGATATCTTTAAATTATTGGAAAAAATTGAAAGAAGCTTAATCTAAAATTCTAGACTCAGCAAAAATATCCTTCCAAAATGTAGATGAAATAGAGACTTTTTGAAACCAACAAAAGCTAAATAAACGGTTTCACTGCAATGCCACTAACCCCTAACCTGGAACAGAATAAATGTAAAAGAAAATCTTCAGGCAGAAAAAAACTGATGCCAGATGGAAATAGTGCATTTATGGATGAATAAAGAAGAAAATGTTTTAAATTTTTCAATCTTGTAAAGATAATTCATTGTTCATAGCAAAAACAATAATGTATTTTGACATTTATAACATAAGTAAAATATGTGGCAATAGATAAATATATATACACCCAAAGACAGAGCTTGAAATACATGAAGCAAAACTGACAGAACGAAAATGAAAAATAAACTCACAACTACAGTTGGAGATTTCAATGCTGCTCTCTTGGCAACTGGTGTGACAAATAGACAAAACAATCAGACAAAAAATATAGGAGACTTGAAAAATACCCTGTAATATTAATTGAAAAAGACCACATATTGGCCATAAAACAAGCCTCAACAAACTTACTGAGATAAAAAAAAAACTGACATTATATGGAACATGATTTCTGATCAAAATGGAAATAACTATAGATCAGTAAGAGAAAGAAATCTGAATAATCTCCATGCATTAGGGAATGAAACAACATATTTCTAAAGGACCCATGGTTGAAAGAGAAAATTCCAAAGAAATTTTAAAATATTTTGAACTTAATTAAAATGAAAAATGCATATCAAAATTTCTAAGATACAACTCAAAAATACTGAGTTTGGCACTTTCTCACAAATTTGAACTTATACTTACCATATGACTTAAAATTCTATTCCTATGTATTTACCCTAAGAACTGAAGATGATACATAGATAGATAGATCCACTCAAAATTTGTGTGTGAAGAGATGACTAGTGCTGGTATGGATGTGTAGAAAAGGAAACCCTTGTGCAGTATTGGTGGGCTTGTAAATTGGTACAGCCAATGTGGAAACCAGTATGGGGTTCCTCAAAAATTAACAACAGATCTATCATATGATCCAGCAATTTCACTTCTGGGAATATATCCAAAGGAAATGAAAACACTAACTCAAAAAAAATATCTGCACCCCTATGTTCATCTTAGCATTATTTACAATAGCCAAGACATGTAAAAAACCTAAGTGTCCACTGATGGATGAATGAATAAAGAAGTTGTAATATATATAAAGACAATGGAATATTATTCAACCATTAAAAAATGAGGAAATCCTACCATTTGCAACAACATGGATAGACCTTGAAGACATTAAGTGAAATAAGTCAGAAATACAAATGCTGTATGATCTGACTCACATATGGAATCTTAAAAACAAAACAAAACACCAAACTCATAGAAAAATAGATTCGATTTATGGTTACCGGAGGCTGGAGTGGATGGAGGGGGAGTTGAAGGAAGGTGGTCAAAAGGTACAAACTTCCAGTTATAAGTACTTACAAGATAAATAAGTACTAGGGATATAATGTACAACATGATGATTATAGTTAACACTGCTATATGATACATAGGGAAGTTTTTAAGAGAGTAGATCCTGAGTTCTTACCACAAGGAGGAAATTGTTTTTCCTTTCTTTTTATTATATCTATATGAGATAGTGGATGTTAATTAAACCTATTGTAATCATTTCACGACACATGTAAATCAAACCATCATGCTGTACACCTTAAACTTATACAGTGATGTATGTTGATTATTTCCCAATAAAACTGGGGAAAAATCTAATGTGAAGCACAAAATTTTTTAAAAATTGTATGTGAATGTTTGAAACCATTTTATATAAACTAATGTAATAAAAAGGAAACATTTAGAGATAATAACATATGCAAGAGCTATAAAATGAAAATTACAGATATTGCTGAAGGAAATTAAATATGACCTAAATAAATGAAGAGATGAACCATCTTCAAGTTCCAGAAGACTCAAAGCTATAAGATATGAATTTTTCCAAAATTAAGCTACTGATTCTACAATATGCCAATGAAAATCTCAGGAGGATGCTTTTGTAGAAATTGACAAGTTGATTCTAAAAATTATATGGAAATGCAAAGAACGTAGTATAGCCAAAAATTTTTTGAAAAACAACAAAGTTGGAGACAAACTACCTGATTTCAATACTTACTGTAAATCTACAGTAACCGAGACTGTGCTAGCTAGTATTGGTGTTAGGTGTTTAGATGAATGGAACTGTAGAAAAGATCCACTCATATAAAACAATTGTGCAAGTTGAAATTGTGTTAAGTGATCCTAAAAATCAATTGGAATAAAACGATTATTTTGTGACCTTTACAAACGTTTGTTAAAACATTAAAAACTCTCTGACTGTTGGTTTTAAATATATAGGGAATTTTTTTAAAGTGAAACTGATATTTATTCAACATATTATAATTTATAAATTCGTTCTGGAAGAGGTAATGGAAAGAACATGACCACCAGATAACCTGTGAGCTGGATCCAGGCAATCTCGGAGTTCCCTCACCCCTTCCCTTGCCCACGGAATGTGCGTTCCACTTGCTTTCCCCATGCTGGAAGCTGCCCAAGGTCACAGCCTTGAGTTAGTAAGGTGGTGTTGAGGCCCTCTGGATGGTGTACATGACTGAGCCTAACTAAAGCCTCTATATATACTATTAAGATTCTGGCAGATGGGTGTGGAGATCTACTTGTATTATAGCCACCCAAGACAAGCCTCAGATGTAAGTTCTCTTGCTTATTAAACCTGCCACCTACCAATCTAGAGTGGTCTGCCTCCTTCTTCAGTCTCTCCCTACCCTCTGTTTATGGGGGCCCATTTCAGGTTCCCCAGGAAGCTCTCAAGGAGGTGTTTTCTTTATAAAATACACATGGCCCCCGACTTATCATTGGACTCAACTTTACAGTGGTACAAAAGCAATACACATTCAGTAGGAACTGTACTCCGTATTTTGAATTTTGATCTTTCCCCAGGCTAGTAACATGTGGTATGATACTCCCTCCTGATACCAGGCAGTGGCAGAGAGCCACAGCTCCCACTCAGCCACACAATCATGAGTGTAAACAATCAATACACTTACAACCATTCTGTTTTTCACTTTCAGTGCTGTATTCAATAAATTATATGAGATATTCAACACTTTATTATAAAATAGGCTTTGTGTTAGATGATTTCGCCCAATTGTAGGTTAATGTAAATGTTCTGAGCACATTTAAGGTAGGCTACGCTAAACTGTGATGCTCAGTAGGTTAGGTGTATTAGATGCATTTTTGACTTAACAATATTTTCAACTTATGATGGGATTATGCGGCTATAACACCATCATAAGTCAAGGAAGATCTGTACTAACAAGAGTAGTATGAACAGTGCTTCCTTCTACTTCTTGTCATATAATACAATACAGAGCAAGCATCTTTTCTGTGCCGTGAAAACTGTCATATTCCTGTCTATGTTTGGATTGGCTTCCACCATTTTATCTTTGTATTTTCTTTTTTTTTTCCAGGAGGCAGACTCCCTGGGAAGGGACAGGGCAGGAGCGGTGGCCTCTCCCACCACTCTCCCATGAGTCAAGAACCAGGGTGTGCTCTCAACAGAAAAGTTCATGTGCAATAGATACTCCTGTTAGTTCTGTTCACTCTTTTAGAACCATCTCAGCTCCCATGAATATGGCCAAGGTTCTTCATTCATAAAGGTTATTAGTCAGGTCAAGGTTTTATGGTCATTGGTGAAGGAACAAGAACACTGGTCTTAGAGTTATAAGTTCTGGACTCAAGAGTCAGCTCTAGGGACTTCCTTAGTGGTCCAAAGGGTAAGACTCTGGGCTCCCAATGCAGGGGGCCCAGGTTCGATCCCTGATCAGGGAACTAGATCTCTCACGCATGCTGCAACTAAGAGGTCCGCATGCCACAACTAAGACCCAGCACAGCCTAAATAAATAAATAGCATTTAAAAAAAAAAAAGAGTCAGCTCTACCACTCTGTGACACTGGGCAAGACACTTAACTTCTCTGGGCCTCAGTTTACCCAATGATCATCTGTTTAATGGGCATAATAATACCTGGGCTACCTAATTAAAAGGATTAGTATGAGAGGCAAATGAAATTATGTATGTCTCAAAGCACTTTGTAAAACATGAGACTACATGATTTTTATTCCATATGGATTTGGAAAAGAACTCAAAAAGCATTCCTAGATTTTTTTTTCCAAAACAACAAAAAGGAAATGAGAAAACTGGGTTGGTTTCACTTTCAAAATGGAGGTACAGCTTGGCTTCCCGTTCCCACCCCCCACCTCCAACTTTTTATCTCTGTATTTTCAATGTCATAAAATATTTCCAAATGTTCCTATAATGTTGTTTTCTGACAGTGTCACTTTCTCTGGGACATCTTTTCATTACAACCACTTTCCTCATTTATGGTGATAAGTTTACCTTTACCAAGTTCCTCTGGCTGCCTATCTAGAGTCTCTCCAGTGGATCACTGTTAACATTCCCACAGTCAAATTTTACTTCTATAATGTCATTTACGTTTAACTGGAATTTCATGTCAAACATTATCACCTTCTGTTTCTTTGCTCCACTTTCATCTTGATTAGCCAATTTCCTCCTTCAAATATCTATTTGTGTGTAAAATGTCACCTTGATTTACCAATGGGTTACAAAGAGGCTACACAACTTCACACTTTGCATGAATCAAATAACATGCACACTGACCAATCACCAACAGACTTTGAAAGAAGTGACATGATTAGTCACTTTATCATAATATGCATCTATTATTTATGTAGTAACTTGTGGACTGAAGAGGTAACAGTGAAATCTGTATTTTATGTACCTAATATACTACAGTAACTGAAATTTGAGCTGTGTTGTTGGGAAACTGGTATCATTTAACTAAACCATGGTAATTAAAGATCATGTACATTGGAATTATGTAAAACAAGAACTTCCTTATTGAAATAAGTGTTAAATTTCAATTATTTTGAATACTTCTGTGTGTCCACCTTGAATATAAAAAAATTTTTACTTACACTTACAAAGGTTTTTACTTTTGAAAGTGTTTTCACATGTATTAACTTACTCTTAGTGATTTTTCGCAAATCACAAAATTTAAAACTAGAAGGAAACCTCTACTGTATTAGTAAGATAGGTTTATTGTTTAGTAGTAACCTCAAATTTTCAGTGGCTCAATACAATAAAAGTTTTATTTCTTACTTAGTTGCCAAATGTGAGACAGCAAAAGTAGTTCTGGTCCATGCAGTCATTCAGGGTCCCAGGATTATTCTATCATGTGACCTGCCCTGTACAGTGCCTTATAGTTGTCTCCATTCAGCAGACAGATAAAGAGACATTTGCCTGTGGGAATTTTTATGGGCCAGGACTGGAAATTATATACATCACTTATATCAGATTTCACTGGCCATAATTCAGTCACATGGGCACCTGTAAATGCAAAGGAAGCTGCCTGTCCAATAGGAAAAGGGAATGTATTTGTTAAACAACTATCCAGTTCATGTCCCAGGAATTTTCTAATCTGTATGTTTTAATTTAAATAAAAGGCTTTTGGAATCCAGGGAAATAAAGGTCAGACAGTGAGTGACAGTCAGCCTGGGACCGGAATTTACATGATCTGACAGCCATTTCAGTTCTCCTGCCTTTCTATCAAATGGCAACAATTTGCTCTCACATCTATTCTATTTTCATCATTGCTTATTTGCCCTTTAATTGAATTCATTTTAAATTCAAATACTAAAATGGATTGAAAGACAAAAAAATTAAGCTGTTGGTAAATTATACAACTGAAAATTACCTCAAAGTCAAGTTTATTAGGGGTTCAGATGAATACCAAGTAAACTATAAGTTCATAAACATATAAATTGTTTTAAACTATCTCCCTTAAATAAGACATGATAGATGAATTGTATTTAATTGTACGTGCAAAGATAACTCAGTCATGAAAAACTTAGCCCTCAGTGTTGACTCTTGTATGCCACTGCTACACATTTTCTTATTTCCTCCTGAACATCAGACTTTCTTAATTAAACAAATATATCTATACCTTGTGATTACAATTCAACAATTAAAACCTTGGAATTTAAAGAAGTATCATTTATTTTAGAGCATGAAGAGTTGTTCACCTTTCCAAATAACTAGAGAAAAGAGGTTCCCCACAGTTCACATGCTGTTTATGAAGGTAATATTGTATAATTCATCACTAGATAAAACATGACAGGCAAGTTCAAAGAAAGCAATGGCATTTTAACTTTTGAGCCTGATGAAGTACATGTAACAGCAGAACATTCTGCCTGTTAGTATTTCATGGTATTAGAGCATGAACTTTCTCTCACCTCAGGCCCAAGTTAACTTTACTATTAACAATGGCAGTATTATCCTTGAACTGTTTTATTTTATCTTCCCATAGCACCTAAATAAATAAATCTACCTTACATTTTGTTCTACTACTTTTGCTTAAATACTCATCATTATTTACCATTATTTTCTTTCCTTTCGCAATTTATTTTCCTATTCTTAGACCTCATAACACATGGTAGGCATGGTCTATACTCTACTTAAGGAGGACTAGGTCCTTCTGTCACACTGAAAACTTGTCTTGTCCTCATTAAATAGATTTCTAACTCAATGAAGTTAAATGCTCATAATACAAAGACAAATTATCTACACTGTTCTCCAAATTTACCATATACACAAAGTGCCCTTATTCACAACTCACATCATCCAGAAAGGTAACTAAAGATGAAATAACCCTAATCTCCAGGAAGTTAGAATTTGATAGAAAAATCTCACCCTGAATCCACCCTCCTGTAGAATCTAACGAGGATTTTCAATGTAAAACCTCACGTTTCCTCATTATTTGCCATTATTTGGAGCCCAACCCAGTATAATATGTGGCTTTGTTTCACCAACACCTTACATATCAAAAAGGGCATAAATATCTGAAATGACCTTGAATTCTAGAGAAGTCCAGAAACATAAATTATAAGACAAAGACTATTTAGAAAACTTGGAAGTAATATCATGATTGTAAAAATACATTACATAGATAGGTTCAAGTTCAAATAATATTTTAGAGATAAGTAGGTATAATCATCAAAGGAAGAATTCTTTTGTACCAAAACCAGAACCAAAGAACAAAGACACCAGAATAAAATAGATTGGTCAGTTTAACACTAATTGGTGTCTGTAGGATAAACTTAAGTAGCTTGGGCTTTGTTTGTTTGCTGTGTACAATTAAGACTACAAATGCATAATACTGTTTCCATGTATTGGAAGCAAACCAATCAGGATTAGAAAGTACTATACAGTTACCAAGCAAGGTAGCCTGGGACCCCAAACCTCTTCCCATAGTATACTGACATGATAGTAGTAGTATAATAAAGTAGATGCCCAAGCCTAATAATGGCATAAAATAAGTAGCTCTTTGAGGACTATCCAGGAAGTGGCACATATTGTTCCTAGGGCAGAAATGGTGGGAAACTTTGTGGAGACAAAAGAAGGAACAATGAAAGGGGTTAGATTTGTATTTGTAAAAGTGTGGAAACCCTGGCATGCTTATTTAGAACATCTCAGGGTTGCAGACCTCTCAGTGCTGCCACTGAGCCAGTAGCCAGCCAGTGTGAATAAATCAGTATTATCTGATTTCCTGTTGCTTCTCTTCCTCTACTCTTCTGCGTACTGGCACCTGTGCAAATTCTTAGACTAAGAATCAGAGGAGGTAACTCTCTGAGTACTTGGGAATAGGATTGGCTTTGTGGCAATCCTGACGGTCAACTAACTTTTCTCGTGTCTCTTATAGCTGCCAGAGAAAGGTGAGATTGCCTAGATTAAGAAAAGGAGGGCTTCCCTGGTGGTGCAGTGGTTGAGAGTCTGCCTGCCGATGCAGGGGACACGGGTTCGTGCCCCGGTCCGGGAAGATCCCACATGCCGCGGGGCGGCTAGGCCCGTGAGCCATGGCCGCTGAGCCTGTGCGTCCGGAGCCTGTGCGTCCGGAGCCTGTGCTCCACAACGGGAGAGGCCACAACAGTGAGAGGCCCACGTTCAGCAAAAAACAAACAAAAAAAAAAAAAAAAGAAAGAAAGAAAAGGAGATGGGGCAGTCAATAAAAGAGTATAAGGATAGGACACAAGTCATAATGACATTGAGTGTGAGCTAAGAACTAGAGTAGACACTGGGAGGAACTAATGGTCAGCAGAAAGTTCATCAGGAAAACTGTACATTAGATAAAAACTGTAAATTAGTTTATCTCAAATATTATACATGATTATTATGCCTATTAATTATAGTCGGGAAAAAAATCCAATTTTCAGTGCCTGAATTAATAGTAAGTACATAGAGACCTGCTTTTTAACCAAGAATTTGTCCCCAAATAGCTAAGTTATCTTGAGAAAAACTGTGCAAATTAAGTCCTTCTGGATCTTAATTTTCTTATCTTGAAAAGAGGCATTTTTATTAGACTATCTCGTCTAACATGAACATTCTACAACTACACTAAAATTAAGTACATCAAATTTTCACCAGTAAAAGAAATTCAGGGTTAAGTTCACAAGTCCTCCATTTTTAGCCCCTGGCTTTGGATGACATTAGGCACTCTAATATCTCAAACCATTACGACATTACATGCTGCTTTTCTTTGGTCTTCCTTTCCCATATTTCTTCCTTCTTAATTGTTTTCTTGCCAAGGTGTCCAACATCACATGATTTAACACCTGGCAGTCATTGAAGATTAATGTACTGGTCAGCATATGAATTGCTAGGTAGCCTATGAATCTTTTCTAAATCTGGTCTGAATCCAAGATTTTTGGAAATGGCAGAGGGCCAAAAGTCTAACATACTACAAGCTATGGAATACAAAAAAAGTTATCTTGTCTCAAAGATTAAAAGGAGAAAACCAATATATCTTGGATAGCAATTTCAGGAAGTTATATATATTCCTATATCAAATAATTATAAATGTTTACCTTTTTCCATGCACACAAACATACACACACACACACTCACATTCAAACTTACTCACAGGCTTCTGCCTACTCTATATTCTCTAGCAAATTCAAACACAATCTTCCCTCCAGAATCTTTTCAATCTAAGACAAAAAATATTACATGGAGGAAAAAGCCTGCTAAGGCAATTAACAAAAAGTAATTTGTAATCCGCATGCAACCTCTTATAGGTTCCTCAGAAATAAATCCATATGAATACATTCAGTAATTCTAGAAAACAACATCCATCCCACCCTTAATTTTCCTACCCTTTAATAATAAGGCTCTGAAGGTAAATGAAAAGTTTAAACCACAATTTAAAATAAAAAGACAAATAAATGAAATTGCAGGATCTAGTAGACCAATTTTCTATGCCTCTGATGTCAGGCACGATAATAGCTTCATTCCCCTGAAACCATACAGAAAGCATTTCTATTTAAGACATACATGAAAAAGGAATATAACGGGGCTTCCCTGGTGGCGCAGTGGTTGAGAGTCCGCCTGCTGATGCAGGGGACACGGGTTTGTGCCCCGGTCCGGGAAGATCCCACATGCCGCGGAGCGGCTAGGCCCGTGAGCCATGGCCACTGAGCCTGCGCGTCCGGAGCCTGTGCTCCGCAACGCGAGAGGCCCGCGTACCGCAAAAAAAAAAAAAAAAGGTAGTGAGCCAGACATTGGCCTTCCAACAAAGACGATACTTTTCAAGCATAAAATAAATTCAACTGGACTTCTGCTACTAATGACAGAATAAGCTAAAACCAGACTCACACAGACTGTGTGTGTGTGTGTGTGTGTGTTTGTGTGTGCAAAAAATACAAAAACAGCTACCTGAAGATATTTTTATATTTGTCATACCCAATACAAGATGGCAAGGTTCTTGAAGGCACAGTATTAAATTATCTTCTTATACTCTGAATTAATTACTATAATGGTTACTATAGTTACTGTGCAATATATATTTGTTGATCTGAACACTCTGTGCTCAATAAATACAAGAGTGGTTAATTGTAACCAATTAGCAGAGCTACAGAAATGCCTTTTCCCTAGTCAGATCCTACACATTGACTATTCACAGGTTTTTTTCAAGAGGCACAGGTCTATAGGCATGGTCTGATACCTCACACTGGACAAAAGCATAGCAGGATTATATTTTTCAGTATTTTTCCTTCCACCACAAATATGGCAACACTTACTAATATGAAGTGCACTGTCCCCTTACAGTGTTCAGGATTCTTCCTGGCTAACCCTCCCAGATTTAAGGGGAAATAAGGAAAATGTTAATAGCATAGAAAAAAACCTGAAAATTATCCCAGAATCATCTCAACTCTTAAAACAACAAAATTCTGACAAATAGAATAATTAAAGATTTACTTATCTTCTTCTTTATTCTGAGGGGCCAAGCACAAGATAACAGGTCAGTCCTTAGAACAGCCTGACACACAACAGGAATGTTTTGAGGGCATTCTTTACATCAATGAGTATCATTGTCTGAGGTCTATGGTGCAAGTTCTCTTAGGTTTCAATATAAGAAATAACAAAAACTATCACGAAGCTGTCTTGAATCTCAAAAGAGATATTATACATTAAATTATTCAGCACACTCTCCAGCATATGAGGAGTCTGTAACCGGCACTATCACTACAATTATTACTATATTCCTAAATAACTGGGACTTCCCTGGTGGCGCAGTAGTTAAGAATCCTCCTGCCAGTGCAGGGGACAAGGGTTCCAGCCCTAGTCTGGGAAGATCCCACTTGCCGTAGAGCAACTAAGCCCGCGCGCCACAACTACTGAGCCTGCGTGCCTAGAGCCAGTGCTCTGCAACAAGAGAAGCCACTGCAATGAGAAGCCCACTCACTGCAATGAAGAGAGTAGCCCCCGCTCACAGCAACTAGAGAAAGCCTGTGCAGCAACAAAGATCCAACGCAGACAAAAATAAATTTATTTAAAAAAAAAACAAAATAACTGCTTCATTCATAGCTATAAACACATAACTCATATGATCTGTTCACAGCTAATAGAAAATGAAAAATCTAGTATTTAACCCAGACACTTACTGACTTCCTACTATGTCCCAGACTCCTCCTCTTTTTCCACAGAGTAATTTTACTAATATGTGGTCAATACCTTTTGATCACAAGACAGAAAATATTTCAAGTGATCTTGTAGCCACAGGATGATGAAGTTTAAAGCCTTTGGGGAACCACACCTCAATAGCAATAGTCACCCTTCATGGACATGGATCAGGGTTAACAAGTTTATGCTTTTTGTGTTGACTGTTTTGTTTGTGTTTCCTGGTTTGTTGTTGTTCTTGTTTGGTGGATGGTTCTGTAGTTAGACTATCATGAGGTACGAGAAGCTTTAGTGAAGGCACAAAGGACTTGTACCCAAGAGTAGTCAACATACAGAGATTAACCAGTTCAGAGAGGTTAATATCTTCTTTTGGTTTGTTACTGTAAGATCAGCAAATTGCATAAAGGAGTGAACTGGGAAAGAAACTCCCCAGTCCCTACCACTAGTATCTAGAGTGTGAAAGATAAAAACAAAACTGTTGTGGTAATGAGCAAATAATGCCAAATTTAAAAAGCATGTGGTAATAAAAGTAATGAACAAATAAGGCGGAAGCAACCTGGGAACTAGCAGATGCAGTGTATGATATAGGAGGCCACTGGGGAGCAAATGTTGCCCCAAGAAAGAAAATGGCTTTAAGATCTTAGAGAGCAGGGACATAAAGGGTTTAATTTATTTCAATAAACATATATTAAAACTGTGGTAGATGATAAGAATACATCTATGGAGAAAAGAAGAAGACTATTTTTTGTTTATTGCTTTGCCATGTAGCAAAAAATCATTAATGAATATTTATGGTGAATCCCCTTTAATAAGCAGAGTGACAAATACAGAGAACAGAAAAGCCACGCCTGCCTGAACTACCACTGCTACTGCTGTCAAAGCACACTGACCATATGTTATTAATAAAAATATCCTTTTTCCCTTGGATATACTGAATATAACATTCTGCATGTGGGTAAAATCACCAACTCATTCAAGACAATTCAGTTAACCTGGTTCTGGAAAGCATCTGAGGCTGTTAGAAATTGTGTCATTCATAAAACTTAACCGATCAGGTGTATGAAAAGATGCTCCAATCACCAACCATCAGGGTAATGCTAGTCAAAACCACAATGAAATATCACTTCACACCTGTTAGAATGGCTATTATCAAAAAGACAACAGATAACAAGTATTGGCATGGATGTGGAGAGAAAGGAGCCGTGTACATTGTTGGAGGGAATGTAAATTGGTACAGCCACTATAGAAAACAGTATGGAGGTTCCCCCAAAAAATTAAAAATAGAATTACCATACAATCCAGCAATCTCACTTCTGAGATATATCCAAAGCAAAAGAACTCAGTATCCGGAAGAGATTAATGCACTCCCATGTGCATTGCAGCATTATTCACAACACCCAAGATATATATGGAAACAACCTAAATGTTTCCATACACACTCTGGACTATATATATATATATATATATATATATATATACACACACACACATACACAATAGAATATTATTTAGCCTTTAAAAAGAAGGAAATCCTTCCATTTGTGACAACATGGATGAACCTGGAGGACATTATGCTAAGTGAAATAAACTAGACACAGAAAGACAAATACTGCATGGTCTCACATATAAAGAATCTAAAAACGTTGAACTCATAAAAGCAGAAAGTAGAACGGTGGTTGCCAGGGGCTGGGGCAGTGGGGAAAATGGGAGAGATGTTGGGTGAAGGGTATAAATTTTAATTTATCCATGATTAATAAGTCACAGAGATCTAATGTACAACATGGTGACTACAGTTAGTAATACCGTACCATAGACTTGAAATTCGCTAAAAGAGTAGATCTTGTAGTCTCACCAAAAAAAAAAAAAAAAAAAAGTAATTATGCGAGTATGTGAGGTGATGGACATGTTAACTAACTTGACTGTGGTAATCATTTCACACAATGTATACCTATATCAAAACACCATGTTGTATATTTTAAATACATACATTTTTTATTTGTAAATTTTAACTAAATAAAACTTGAAAATGTTTTAAAAGAGGTATTCCTTTGAAATTGAAAGGTTTTAATATCAGAGTTATGATGTAGAATAACAGGATAAAAGTTAATCAAGAAACTCATAATACAGTTTTCCTTCTTTTTTATTTACAAGGAAGTATTATACTTCACCTTTGAATATATTATCACTACTATTAAAGGCCTTAGTATGGGGCTTCCCTGGTGGCACAGTGGTTGGGAGTCCGCCTGCCGATGCAGGGGACACGGGTTCGTGCCCCGGTCCGGGAAGATCCCACATGCCACGGAGTGCCTGGGCCCGTGAGCCATGGCCGCTGAGCCTGCGCGCCCGGAGCCTGTGCTCCGCAACGGGAGAGGCCACAGCAGTGAGAGGCCCACATACCACAAAAAAAAAAAGAAAAAGAAAAAAGAAAAAAGCCTTAGTATGAATTTTTAAAAGCAGTAACGCATCTTCTCATACTTTTATAATTGAGAATAGAAACAAATATTTTAGAAAAAGAACCTTACATATTTCTAGTAGTAATGCTATATGATTATCAACATACTTAGAAACTTGCAATCAGATTTTATTTAGAAATGTCTCTGTTATAGTTGTTAATGCTTAGATTCCCCCAGACTCCAGTTATGCTTCTATAGTGCTGTGGTTACAGAACAGAATATGTCTAAATTTAGGAAGCTCTTTTAAGGTAAAGAATCATTAACATTTTCAAGTGTCAAGTTGTTAACTTGCCGACTTTTATTTACAACTAACATTTGAATGGCAATTGGATATAGTAGGTACAGGAGATCTATATTTCTCATTGCAAACTCCCATTAATAATGTGAACTTGAACAGACCACTGTGCTTTCCTGGTCTTCAGTTTTCTTATTGGTAAAATGAGATGATTTGAACTGAATTCTAGGATCACTTCCAAGTAGAAAATGCTTTGAAATCAAAGAGCTACAGCTTAGAACGTTCTTCTCTAATTTGAAGGTGAAATAATGACACTAATTGAGACAAATTAAAAGTGAGACAATGATACTAATTGCAGGAGAAACAGGACCACAAGATATGGCCTGTTTATTGCTTTTACTGGGGACCAATTTAGCATATAATCTTTACTGCCAAAGACAGATACTGAATGGCAATTTGTCCAAGTTGCATTAATAGGTAATTTCTTGGGACAGTGAGTTTTCCCCAGTGATATCTCTGAAGTTTTTCTGCATGCCAAAATCTGAAATGACCTTGCTTTTTTCCCTCAAAAAGTAGCTGAAAAGTAGGAAGATCAAAGTTTAAATGTCTCTGCTGTTATCACCAGGGCCAAGTCAAACTCAGACCACCACAGACATTTATCTTCCACTTGTGGGGTCCAATTATAACTGTTTGAAAAATTAAATTCAAGAAGTGCAGAGTTAGGGGCTCCCCTGGTGGTGCAGTGGTTGAGAGTCCGCCTGCTGATGCAGGGGATATGGGTTCGTGCCCTGGTCCGGGAAGATCCCACATGCAGCAGAGAGGCTGGGCCCGTGAGCCATGGCCACTGAGCCTGCATGTCCGGAGCCTGTGCTCTGCAATTGGAGAGGCCACAACAGTGAGAGGCCTGCATACCGCAAAAAAAAAAAAAAAAAAAAAGAAATGCATAGTCAGTATATATATTACTGTTCAGATTATGTCTAATTCTAAAAATAAATATTTATGTCTTATGGGTATGATTCATCTACTTTATGAGAAAAATCAGGTAAACTTGAAATATATCCATTTAGAATGATGAAATAAATGGTTTGTTAGCAGAAATTGCTCCTCAAATAAATATTCGACTTTTTAAATAATTCTTTGCACAATAGGATTCTGTAACTTTTTGTCATGTGAGAGGTGATGGCCAAGCACAAAGATGTGGGAGCCCTGAGGGTATACGTATGGAAGTCATTTCTACTAAGTTTCTCCACCCAAACAACCTGTGAGATGTAAAATCATTTTTCAATAAAATGTAGTTTGGAGCAGTGATTTTTAATTTATCCTTTCAGTGAAAACTGCTCTATAAAGACTTTTGTCCTTCTATTTTAATTCCTAACTATTTTGAATGTTGAATTAAAAAACACCATGATTTTGATAACGTAATTGAGATATAGTCACTATCATTTTCTCCAACTCTACTGCTATCATCATTCTTGGTGATTTTCATATATTCAATCTTGGTGATTTTCAATATATTTTCATATATTTCAATATTCATGCAGTTCCTTGACCTCTACTCTTTCAGTAACTTTGATCTCCACCCTTCTTAAGTCACACACTGCCCTAAACTGCATTCCTTTCACAATCTCAAGTTGAAACATTATTCTCGTTTATCACCACCCCCTATTACATGTTTCTCCATTCCCTCTGGTACCAGATTTTCAATATTTCTTCTACCCACTGGAAACTACAATCTTGATTTTTTTCACAGTTTACTGTCCCCATTATATTCTAACCCCTTTCCTTACACACCTCAGATTCTGCAGTCCATCTTCACAATCTCATCTCAACCATTTTGCCCACTGTGATTAAATTCAACCCCACGTTTTCTTTGCACCTATATTCACACGGGTACAAGTAGCTGGAGAAAAACACATAACCATGCTGACCGGTCTCACTTTAAATTCAAGAACATTAATCTCGATTAGGCCCTTTATTTTGCCCAAGCAATCATAGTATATTTTCCTACCTTATTAACTTTCCTTGTGAGTATTTCACAGCTTTTTCACTTTCCTCAAACCGTTAACACCTCCACCCTCAAATTATGACCTGGCTTCCATTTCATTGAGATATCTGAAGCAAACAGAATTCCCACAGGCTCCCATCACCGCACCTATGCCCATATTGCATCCCTGCCAAAATAGTCCACCTTCTCTCCAATCTTAGACTGACCTCTACACTTGTGCCCTAGATCCCATTATCCTCCACCTACCCACTTAACTTCTAGGAACACTCCTCTCTTTAAGGCATCATCCCCTTCATTTGCACACAAATATGCAGTAATATATTCCATCTTACAAATGACTTCTTGTTACCACATATGACCTTTACTCTGCTCACCTTTATAGCAAAACTCATCAAAAAATTTACTGTACTAACGCTTTTTCTTCTATTGAATGCCATCATTGAAACCAAGGCCTTAGTCACCACTACTTCACTTATGTGAGGACTTTCCTGACCACCCTATATGAAATCAAAATACAGCCCCCAACCCAGAAGCCCCAGCCCCCTCATGCATTTATTTTTCTTTATAGTACTTATCATCTGTTATATGACATACTTTTTTTTTCTATTTTGTCATTCCTCATTAAATACAGGCTCTGTGAGTATAAGAATATTTGTTTGTTTGCTTGTTTGTTCATTCACTTCTCTAACACCTAAACAACACCTGGTATATAGTAGTAACTCAATAAATATTTGTGGAACAAAGAGATCATTTTACATAATTGAAAATCAAAATCTGATCCACAGAGTCTGTCATTACTAAAAAGCACAGAATCTCAAAGCATTAGAGCTAGAAAGAACTTTAGAAACTATCTACCAAAAATAAAATGTTTCCATTGTCTTCCACGGATACCCCCATAGGCAAAGGGAACATGAGTTAGGACCAGGGAAGTGTAAGGCCTCAGTTACCACTCTGCTACAAACACAAACAAAGCAGCCCTATTTTTTAATTTGTTTTCTCTTTTAGGCTTAGATATAATACTTTAATAAATTATTTTGAACAAAGATCTGAAACCAAAAAACTTGTACTATAGATCTGGTGTAAATCCCCATTCACAGACAAGGAGATTGAGTCCTGAAAAATGAAGTGAGTTAACCCAGGTCAAATTACGAGAGTTTGAGAAAACGAAGGCTGGAATTCAATGCTCCTCAATCTTTTACTTGAGCTCTCCCCACTCCAGGCCAAGGTTTCTCCATGCAGAGCTCTTCATTAGTGGCATAACTGAGTTCGATTTGCATTGCCTTTCCAAAAGGTCCAAATGTTACTTCAGATTTAAGTGATTACCATATTCTCGATTTCTTATAAAATTTTTGAAATTTCAAATTCAATAATTACTTTTTCAGCGTGCTGAAAATAATACACATATAGTCAAAGTTTTCATAACTTTTCGTAAAGAAAACTTATATTCCAATTGCTAAAGAAGTGCAGAGGGCTCAATTACAATTTGCTATATTTAAGTATCTCCCCCAAATAGATGATATAATCTAAATTTTCTGCACAGTATTTCTCAATTTCTCTTTACTACACAGTCCATGGAGCTGAACTGGTTTGTGATCGGAACAAATGAGAAAGAAAATGTATGACCCATGTGCATTCTACTAAGCTAACACAAGCCATGTGTTTCTGTGCTAGGTTTAGATTATCCACTGATTTGATGCATCAACTGTCCCATTTCTTGTAAATGGGTTTTCTTCTGTTCAGTGTTTAGTAAGCCCCTTGTCAACAAGATAACTCCCTAGGCTGAATAAAAATCCCCTTAGACCCTGACAGCCTTGGAGGATTATTTGCTCACTAGTGATTTTTAGAGGCCTCTGACAACTTCATTTCGATATATTTTCCCAGAAGGTATATAACTAAATACCCTAAACACTCAAACATTTGCACTTTTAAAGTCTTGATGCTCAGAGAACAATGGGAATTCTACCAGGATTTTTGATGGCTATCTTGAAGATGGGATGGCTAATTTGTTTCTTCATTTATTACAAAGAAGATAAATTCAAGGCAGCAGTAATTCACTTGATCAAAAGAAGTTTTCAGCCCCAAAGGGCTGTTTGTGGTTCCTATGACTGGTCCTGTAAGGAAAAAAAAATAGACCGAGGGCAAGGAGTTGTCCCAGCATGGGCTCCATGTACCATCTACATTTCCAAGATTCTATTTCTTGGTAGTTGAATGTTGAAAACTAAATAATGGACCATGTCTATAGCTTGCAATCATAGTCCATAAAATATTATTTATAACACAATAGAACTTACTGCTTTCTTACTTTAAATAGTCAGTGATCTTTGTATACTCAAAAGTATTTGCTATATAAATTCAGTATACTCAGACCTTGAAATCTATCTCTGTCACCAATTAGCAGTATGACTTTGATCTTGGCCTCATAGGTATATGAAGATTAAATGGGATAATATATTCAAGGTACCCAGTACAATGAATGGCACATAATAGTCTGTCAACCAGTGTTAATTTCCTTCCTTCCTCCTTTCTCCCTTTTCAAGCACATACAACCTTATTACATATAATGCCATAATTTCAGTCACTCATTTATTTTTAAAAGTATTAAGTATATACTACGGATCAGTTTTTCTGCATTGCACTGGGCAACAGAGCTGTACAGAAACCCTGCAAAGCCCCTGTCTCACGGAATTTACACTTTGGTGAGAGATAACAGAACAGCAGTGTTTTACCTTAAATGGTAAAACAGTCAAGAAAGGCTTCTCTAGAGAGGTGAAACAAAAAGTCACGTGAAATTCTGGAAAGGATTTTTCAAAACAAAGAATGACTAATGCATAAACTGGAAGAGCACATGGGTGCGTTGGAACTTAACACTCAGTGGGGTAGTGTAGCCAAAACTCCTGATGGAAGACAGAGACTTAGATGATACTCTCTTTTTCATAAAATGATGCTGATAAAAGCTGCTTCCAAAACACTGGCTGACCCTATGGCTTCTGTGACACTGATCTTAGGAGGAAGAGGATGAGGATAGACTGTTGACTACTGATGAGTCAAGCCACCTACAGGTTGGGTGACGAACATACAATATCCTCAATGTGACAAAAAAGTAGCCCCAACCTGTTAATAAAATAATCTTCGGGATCAAGGAGCCAGAGAGAAACATTTGCAAACCACTCTACGTTAAAGGAAAAAACACATCGGAGAAAAAGACAAAAAAAAAAGTCTTTTAAAACCTTCTATTACCTCTCTCTCACTTGTTCACTTGCTTGCTCTGGGGAAGGTGTGTTACCATGTAGTGAGAAGCCCTTGTGGAAAGGCCACATGGTGAGGAATTAAGTCCTCCTGACAACAGCCATATGAGGGAGCCTTTTTGGAAGCAGATCCACCAACCCCAGCCAAGCCTTCAGAGACTGCAGCCCCTGCCACCATCTTGAATACAGCTTCGTGAAATGCCCCAAGCAAGAACCACCCAGCTAGGCTTTTCCAGGATCACTGATCCTAAGAAGTCATGACCAAAACTTCACCAGCCTTTCCAGCCATCACAGGACATCATCTTCTGCTAAAAATGTTTCCTCAAGGCTGTAAAAGCTCACACGTGAAGTGTGTTTATCATTTAGTGCAAAGGTCAGAAAAGGAAACTGCCGGTGCACAGGTGCGACAATGAGCTCCTGGGAGAAAACAGTCTGGACTCTGGGGTAGGGGAAGATAACAGCACAATTTCTCCACTTCCAGAGTCACGTCTCTATCATGGAAACATAGTGCTGGCTGAATCAGAAACATTTCCATTCATCCTCAAAAATCTTCAATAGCCCAGATTAATGAGATTGACCTTCAGCATCCTAGATGACCTGCCTCAAGGCCCACTTCTAGCCTCACCTGACATCTCCTTCTTTCCCTCATGTTCGTTCCATCTGAACATGTCAAAGCCTGGCCCAAAAGGCTCAGTGATGAAAAGAAAGGTCAAGAACCACAGTCCCAGAAACACAGGGGATCTTGAGAGTCTTGAGAGAAATGATCATGTTCATCAAATCAGGCATTTCTCCCCCATCAGTAAGTGTATTTCCCCCCTTGACTGCCTCCTTTAGAGGCTTCCAGTTTAGAAATACATACCCATGTCTTTCCACTTCTCACATCTATGTCACAGTTATAAGCTTTGTGAGAAAGTAACCTGAGCAAGTTACTCTGTCTCTCTGAGTTGTAAAGTTTCATCTGCAAAATGAGAGCGACTTTTAAATAGCTAAACAACTCTTTCTCTTCCATCTGATTGATAGTCACTCAAATTAAATACAACTTTCCTTGGAAGCTATGACTTATTGAGAGCCATGTGCCACAGGACACCTTCCTTTATCTTATTATAATTCTCTAAGGTAGCCTCATTATCTCCATTTTAAATATCCCCCTTTTAAATTGAGCCTCAGAGCCCACACAGCTACTAAACAACTGAGGTAGTGTTTGAATCCACAACTTTATGTCCCTGTAACAGCCTCAGAATGGAGACACAGGTGTTCCGACTTCAGTGCCCCTCACAAGAAGACCTCCTAGTAACCAACCATAGACAAGACACCATTATGAAAATCTCAGAAGCGTCAGGGGGAAGCTGAAGCACTCCCATGGACCACGGAGACCAAGAAGAGCCGCACTGGAAGGGTAAGAGGAGCGGCTACACTTAGACCACATTGCAGATTCATAGGTCTGCCTAACTGCAGCGCATAGTCTCCAGTCCCACCCCTCTGGGACACACCTGGAAGCTGTGGAGCACATCCTGCCACCCTGGCAGGGAGCCAAGCCACCAGCCAGGCCCAGCTGTCGAGCATGGCTTCTGGCCCCATTTAACCAGGGGGCCTGAACAGTGCCCCTGAGCAGCCTGGGCGCCCCGCCTACAACCGCACCCAGCAGCAGTGCCCAGCACTGGGCCCCTGCCAGATGGCTGAACGCAGCCTGCAGCCTCGCTGGGATAGAGAACCCAGCTTGTGACCCCGCCCAATCCTGGAGCAAGGCCTGCGGCCGCACCTAACACTTAGGCCAGAACGAGGACCCAGCCTGCTGCGTGGGGAGCAGTCTCTAGCCCCACCCAGCTACAGAGGCACTACAGCGTCCCCGCTCACCAAAGGAGCACAGACAAAGGCCCACCTGATTGCGAAGCCCCGCCTGTGGTTTTGCACAACTTTGGGAACCTTCTGCACATCCACTTCATCTCAGAGCACAGTTCTTGCGTCCGCCACCAACCAAGAAGCCGGCCCGTGACCCCGCCTGAACGCAGCGTCCCGCCATACGCGTCATCCAATCAAGGAGTACGTCTGACGCCTCGTCCAACCAGGAGTGAGCGCGGAGCCCCGAGCCCTGCCCAAAGGCAGAATCCAGCCCGTGGCCCCGCCCTGCAAGGGAACACGGCCTGCAACTTCTCCTGACATGTTCGCGGAGCCCATCTAGTGGCCCCAACCTGACCGGGGAGCCCACCCAGCAGCCCCACATACATACAGAGCCTTCCTCGCAAGCTTACCGGGGGCCCAGCCAGTGGTATCCCCTCACCTCAGAGCAAGGACAGTGTCCTCACCCAACAAGAAACCGAATAGCAGGCCCCATCTGCCTCCAGATGCTACCAATTGACTCATCCAGTACCCTAAACTGAGCTGATTGTAGAAGGTCTGTCCTTGCTGAAGTGCACCTGTGAAGTCTGGAAGAAGCGACCACTTACTCAAATGCACAGATACCAAAGCAAGAATGCAAGGGTACAAGGATCGCAAAGAATCCGGTAATGCTCCAATAACTGACCCTAAAGAAATGGAGAACTATGAGGTCCCTCAAAAATTAAAAATAGAACTACCATATAATCGGGCAGTCCCACTTCTGAGTATGTATCTGAAAGAGATGAAATCACTATCTTGAACAGAAATCTGTACCCCATGTTCATTGCAGCATTGTTTACAGTAGCCAAGACATGGACACAACTTAAGTGCTCATCCTTCATATAAATATAAATTCATATAAATATTCCATTATACATATATAATACATATATATTCCATTATATGCATATAATGGTATATTATTCAGCCATAAAAAAAGCAGGAAATCCTGCCATTTACATGGCAAATGATCTTGGAGGACATAAGCTAAGTAAATAAAATAAGCCAGTCACAGAAGAATAAATAGTGAATGATCCTCACATTATGAGGAATCTAAAATTGTCACACTCATAAAAGCAGGTGGTTACCAGGGGCTGAGGGCAGGGAGAAATGGGAAAGTGTGAGTCAAAGGGTACGAAGTTTCAGTTATGCAGGGTGAATAAATTCTGGAAATCTACTGTACAACACAGGACCTATAGTTAACAATATTGAATTGTATACTTAAAATTTTTTCTAAGAAGGTAAATCTTAAGTGCTCTTATCACAAAAAAATAATAACTTTTAATAAAAGGGGATGAGGAGAGACCTCTGGAGGATGGATGAGTTCATGGCCTTGGTGATGGTTTCACAGGTGTATATCTGCAAACTCATCAAGTTGTACAGCCTGAAATTCAGGCTGTTTCCATCCTGGGCTCAATCATCTCAACAGGCAGCTTCCTTGGTTACCAAGACAGAGAACAGATAAACTGAGCGTCCTGAAGAAGTTCTTCAGTACTTTAGCCCAGCAATGACACACTTGACTTCCACTAATAGGCAGCTGGCCAGAATTTGTCGCATGGCATGACCCAACTGCTAGGGCCTAGCAGGTGTGATGGAGTACATGCTTGTTCAGTAAGTGTTACATGTTTCTGTGGTAGCAACTAACAAAATATTTGTTAGTTTGTCCACAATGTAAAATTGAACAATATTACAAAGGAAAATTAACCCAAAAAATCATGAGTTTTAATTCACTTCTTTTAGAGAAGGAGGGGTCAAGCAAAAAGAAACAATAGTATGTTATTTTCAGACATATGTAGTGAAATAAAGTTTTTAAAAATGCACAGAAGGTCACTCTCCCCGGGCTCTGTCCTGGTGGCGTAGGGGAGCATAGGGCTGTGCCCCATGATGTACAGTCCCTTTCCACAACGTTGGAGATGAAGCCGGGCCTTGAGTCTGCGCCTGCATATTCCTACAGCTTCTCAGAGTCCTGTGGACAATGACTGAGGAGACAAACCATGCAGGAAACAGCTCTCTAGAGCAGCATATCTGAATCTAGGTTGATCCGAAGTGAATGAAAAATTTGTTTTAATCAGTTTGGGTGTATTGCTGGATTAAAGCTCAAAAAAAAAAAAAAAAAAATGCACAGAAATGCTGAACACTATCTTCAGGACGGTGTGGGTTCTCAAGAGAAAGTAATGGAACCAGAATTAAGAAAGACTACACAGAAGATTTCAACATTATCCATAATTTTATGAATTTTATGTTCAAGCTTCATACTGCATAGATGATACTAGTTACACTATTCTCCAATATTTTTGTATATTGAAATATTATGTAATTTTTTAAAGAATATATACATGTCTGTAATAGTTTTCTATGCTGTTCACAAACTTAATGGCTTAAAACAACATTTATTATCTCACAGTTTCCATGGGTCAGGAATCAAGGTATGGCTTAGCTGCATAATCAGATTCTCAGAAGGCTGTAGTCAGGGTGTTGGCAAGGGCTGGAGTCTCATCTGAGGCTTAGGATCCTCTTTTAGAGTCACTTGATTGTTAGGAGAATTCATTTCCTTGCATCTGTAGAACTCATGGTGGTTTGGTTCTTCAAGATTCAGCAGGAGAACTTCTGAATGCAGTCAGCTAAGGCAGAGTTGTATACAATGTAACATAATTATCATCTTGCCATATAATGTAATCTAATCAAAGGAGTGACTACCCCCTCATATTCACAGGTCCTGCCCACACTCAAGATGAGGGGGATTATTCACAGCAAGTACACCAGGAGGCAGGAACCTTGGGAGCTGCCTCAGAACTCTACATACCACAGTACCTCAAGGCTCTTATAATCTGGTAGAAGACATAGACATAAGACCAACAGTTTAAAGAAATGTGAGATGAGCTATATTAGATGTGTATACCTGTTTGGGTCCCCCAAAAGGTGACCCAGATAGAAGACCTTGAGTGCAGTCTATTTTGAATCAGGAAGCATAAGTGAGACAGCGAAAGTAGAAAGGCCAATATAAAAGGTGCATTAAAAAGCAGGTTAGGGGGACTTGCCTGGTGGTCCAGTGGTTAAGAGTTCACCTTCCAGTGCAGGGGGTGTGGGTTTGACCCCTGGTTGGGGAGCTAAAATCCCACATGCCTCGTGGCCAAAAAATCAAAACATAAAAAAAAAAAAACCACAGAAGCAATATTGTAACAAATTCAATAAAGACTTTAAAAATGGTCCACATCAAAAAAAAAAAAAAAAACCTAAAAGAAAAAAAAAGCAGGTTAGGGACTTCCCTCGTGGTCCAGTGGTTAACTCTCCACACTCCCAATGCAGGAGGTGCAGGTTCGATCCCTGCTCAGGGAACTAGATCCCGCAGGCCAAAACCAACAGCCCGCATGCAGCAACTAAAAGATCCCTCTTGCCACAACTAAAAAGATCCCACATGCTGCAACTAAGACCTAGTGCAACCAGATAAATAAATTTTTTTTTAAAAAAAGGAAAGCAGGGCTTCCCTGGTGGCGCAGTGGTTGCGAGTCCGCCTGCCGATGCAGGGGACACGGGTTCGTGCCCCGGTCTGGGAAGATCCCACATGCCGCGGAGCGCCTGGGCCCGTGAGCTATGGCTGCTGAGCCTGCGCATCCGGAGCCTGTTGCTCCGCAATGGGAGAGGCCACAACAGTGAGAGGCCTATGTACCGAAAAAAAAAAGGAAAGCAGGTTATCACTATGGGCACTGGGGCTAAATCCCACTGTGGACCTGCTGACAGCCATATGAAACATACTTCACAATTGCCCCACAAGTAGATGGAAAAGCTGAAGCACTGTATGCACTTGACATCTGTCTCCTATTGGCCGAGGCTCTCTCCCACTCTTCTGAGTTGCCACTGTGCCTGGCGAGCTTCATGTGGTGCCAGACCCTGAAGCAGAGAAGTGAAGATGTTTAAGATGCAAAGTGGTCAGTGTGCCAGAAACCCTCTACTCCAGGTGCAGGTAGCTCAAAGCTGAGGATGTAACAATATGGGAAGGGGCATTAATAACATGTTACATCGTGTGTATTAGATAAAGTAGGGCTTGCTGTTGTAACAGATAAGTCCCCAAATCTCAGTGACTTAATACAATAAAATTTTATTTCTCACACAAAATTCAATCAATAGGACTGTAGGACTGAGTTAGGATGGAAGAGTGGCAGGTGTATTCCTTCCGTCATTCAGGAACCCAGTTGACAGGCTCTGGCATTTCAATATACGGCTTTCAAAGATAACTTGTCTGTATATGCAAAAGACTAAGACAAGAGAAGAAAGAAGAGCAGATTGTGTGGGAGAAATTTAAGTGTAAGGCTACATGGCCACACCAAAGCACAAGGGAGTTTGGATAATGTACTCTAGGTGAGCGCCCAGCAGGAAAAGAAAATGGATTGGTTGAACAGCTAACAATCTCTGCCACAGGTGCTCTGGAAAGCAATTAACTCAGCCTATAATGCTCAGAAAAGGCTTGAAGGCACAGAGCACCTTTGGGTTAAATGTTATAGGAAGGTGTGATGGTTAACTTTATGTGTCAACTTGACTCGGCCAGGGGAGCTCAGATATTTGGTTAAACATTATTCTAGGTGTGTCAGAGTGTTTTGGATGAGATTGACATTTGAATCGGTTGACTAATTAAAGTAGATTGCCTCCCCAACGCGGGTGGGCCACATCCAATTCACTAAAGGCCTGAAGAGAATAAAAATGTGAAAAGAGAATTCTTTCTCTGCCTGATGGTCTTCAGGCTGGGACATGTTTTCTCCTACGTTTGGACCCCAGCTGGAACTTATACCATAGCTCTTCTGGTTCTCAGGTACTGGGACCCAGCCTAGAACTATACCACCAGCTCTCCTAGGTCTTCAGCTTGCTGACTGCAGGTCCCAGGACTTCTCAGCCTTCGTAACCACATGAGCCAACTTCTTACAATAAATCTCTTTATATGTATATTTCCTTTAGTTCTATTTCTCTGGAAAACCCAGACTAATACAGAGTGTAGAAATTTGTCATGGGATTAAGAAGGGATAATAGCATTCCAGGCACACAGCAAACAACATATACAGGGGAACAGAGAAGAACTGGGGCAGATTCAGAGAACTAAAGTAGATTTGTTTTGACAGGACCCAAAGTGGGTGTGGGTGCGCCGAAGAAGAATCTGCAAATACAGGCAGGAACCTGACAGTAAGATTTCTCTTGACTTTACACGAAGAAGGCAATGAGGGGCTAGAGAATTATAAACGAAAGTATAAACTTATAAAAGGGGTTTTACAATATGACTTAGGCAACATCAAGAAAGATGTTTTGTAAGAGCAAAAAGATTTTCTGCTAAATACTGTTAAATATCAACTGTCTTGAGCTCCGTGACGTTAAACAAGGAAGGATTATGCAGTTAATCAAATGTGCATGGGCTGGATGTCAGGCAGACCTGCGTTTAATGTTACCTGGTAAATTCGTTATAAGAATTAGGTAGTTTGTATGTAAAGCTGCCAGCACAATGTCTGACAAAGTAGTATGTGTTCAAAGGAAAAAAATAGCTCTTTTCTTTCTTCTCTGAACAACAAAATAAATAAAAAGCATGAGTTTACTTGAGAACCAGAGGAGGAGAAAATGAATTGGTTGAAGCTCTGGAGCCTGAAAACTACTTGATATTGCTAATACCCGTTGTGAACAATTGTACCCTGTGAAAGTAATAGCCAAGAAATTCTAAATTTGTAGCCTACGAACTCAAACTCTGGGCAGTGCTAAACCTAAGCGCTTGCTGATATGTACTGATTGGGTTTGAGAAATGTGCAGCAAATTGTTTAAAGACAGTAATAATACTGAGCCCCAATCTTAACACTGAGAAGCGCTGACAACTTATACTAAATCGAAATCTTAAAATGAGCAAGAAGAATACTTTTGGGGGCTTCCCTGGTGGCGCAGTGGTTGGGAGTCCGCCTGCCGATGCAGGGGACGCTGGTTCGTGCCCCGGTCCGGGAAGATCCCACATGCCGCGGAGCGGCTGGGCCCGTGAGCCATGGCCGCCGAGCCTGTGCGTCCGGAGCCTGTGCTCCGCAACGGGAGAGGCCACAACAGTGAGAGGCCCATGTACCGCAAAAACAAACAAACAAGCAAAAACTTTTGAATTAAAATTATTTGACTCTGCATGAATCAGCTGCCTAAGTATATTTCTTACATCCTACTCACTTTTTTTAATTGACATCTTTTAATAAATTTATTTATTTATTTTGGGTGGCGTTGGGTCTTCGTTGCTGTGAACGGGCTTTCCCTAGTTGCAGCGAGCGGGGGCTACTCTTTGTTCCAGCGTGCGGGCTTCTCACTGTGGTGGCTTCCCTTGTCTTGGAGCACAGGCTCTAGGTTCTCCGGCTTCAGTAGTTGTGGCACATGGGCTCAGTAGTTGTGGCTCATGGGCTCTAGAGCCCAGGCTCAGTAGTTGTGGAGCACAGGTTTAGTTGCTCCGCAGCATGTGGGATCTTCCCGGACCAGGGCTCGAACCCATGTCCCCTGCATTGGCAGGCTGATTCTTAATCACTGCGCCACCAGGGAAGTCCCCTATTCACTTTTTAATGAAATGTTTGTTAACAAGAAGTTTGAACTTCATAATTAGATACATAATATTCATGCCTTGTGATTCCCCACAGAAAACAATTTATTCTGTATGTTTAGTTTTTTAAAACTCAGGCAATATATTTAAGAAAATTAATTTAAGGCATGAAAGGCTGAAAGCATGAGCCAAAATTACATACTATGAAAATCTGAAGAAGACAAATCTTATTTGGTAATTTGACCCAAATGAATAAGAACTATTTGATTTAAAAAATAATAAAATAAAAGCTAAATTAAAGTTTTTTTAATAAAGTAGGGGTTTTTTTGTATAATTAAGAAGCTAATATACTTCTGTGTTACTATCATGTCACATCTTTATTTACTTTTATCGTGCTTATTTTCAAGTTTCCAATCCATAGAGCAATGGTTCTCAACCTTGGCTGCACATTTAGAATCATCAGGGGAGCTTTTTAAAATACTTAGGCTTCACCTCAGATCCACTGAAAGAGAATATTTGAGAGTGGACCCCACAGGAGAATTATTTTTTTAATTTATAGCTCTCATCAATCCCTTTTCACACTATCACTATGCTGTTCAGACCTTCAGTATCATTTATCTAGACTGTGACCCACCCAAGAAGCCACCCAAGGTGTCTCATCACCATCCTTCTCCCTGTTGCCAAATTAAATGTCCTAAAATGTAAAATAAGCATTTTTAGAACTCTAATGGAAAACTGATGAATTTATAAAAGTGCTAACAAAAGTTCAAGATGAAAAAAAAATTAATTACATGTGACTGAATGAACTGATGAAGATGATTATAATTTTTGTGACTTTCTGTTTGAATTAAAAAAAAAAATCCCACAGGACTCAGAGGCAAAAAATATACAAATCAATTTTCACTGCAAAGTAAAGGAGCTGTTACAGTGGAGGATTACTGGACTGAATGTCAATATTATGACATAGTATGAGTGTGTTTCGTGTTTGGTAATTGCAATCATTGTTGCTTTTGTTGTGGTCATCCATTTACAATGCTTGATGCCAGTCTATTTATCTCTTGGGAAAATAAAATACAGTGTGTGTGTGTGTGAAAAAAATAATAATAATAACAAAATACAATAAAAAAAATTTACTTGTCAAACTTGAACATGCATGTAAATCATGTGACAGTCTTGTTAATATGATTATACAATAAAGGCTCTAATTCAGTAGATCTTGGGTGAAGCTTGAGATTTTATATTTCTTTCAAGTTCCCAGATGGTGGTCATGCTACTGTAATCCAAAAAAACCACACTTTGAGAATCATGTTCTAATTGTATTAACAAACAAATTGATTAATACTTAAAATAAAATGTGTTTTTATTATTTACCACCCTAGTGTGAACATAATAACATTTTTAATGAAGCAGAGAAAAGTAACAGTACGTTCTTACAAGTATAAGAAGTTACACAAACCCAAATATATACATACATACATATGCACATATGCAAATTAGCAGAGTAGTAGAGCATTCCTGAAGTATTGCAATTACTGATCATGCTTCAGCACTTTCACTCTAGTCTTTTTTTTTTCAGATTTCATCCATAGCTCTAAGTTCTTTATTTTACTTCAACTTGAACTATAAAATTATTTTCACCCAATTAACAAATAAATATGTATTGATTGCCATTACTATATATTAAGACTTCCAGAGTCATGAAGAAACTACTGGTACCACTTTTTCATTTTTTTTTTCTTTCTTAAATTTTTTTCATTTTTTTTCTTTCTTAAATTTCTCTTAATTTCACTGACATTGTACATTTAAAAAGTAGAAATTTTCTCCTGCTAGTTAATATGTTCAAGTAAAGATAGATTTTTTGAGGGCTTGAAACTCTGGGACAGTTCACAGGACAAGTTTGATGTACAGTAGAGAGTGCTCTCCCTTATGGACAGATACTGTAAGATATAATATTTCTCCCTGAGCAAGTTCAGGGTCATATATACTAAATATACCAAGGGTTGGCAAATAGCACTACAATACTTACTTATAAAAAATTATAATTTATGGTAGGTAGGGGAGAAAAGGAAGACGTATAGTTGGAAGATTAGAGAAATGCATCTAACTTAAATCTTGCTTCCATAATTTTCCTAACCATCTATTACTGGATTTTTTAAAAAGTATCTTCCTTTTATGATAGTCTAGAAATTACCCATGCTATCTAAAAACTAATACATAACTGGTATTGTATACACATTTTAAATAACAATACCTGGAAACATACAGACTGAAAGAAATTATCCAGGAATTGTTGACAAATATTATTTAATCTTAGTGTAATGAGACATTTCCTTCCTTTGTGGTTACCTAAAATCCTTTTCTTTTTTTTTTTTTTTTTTTGTTATTTACATTTTTTTTTTTAACATCTTTATTGGGGTATAATTGCTTTACAATAGTGTGTTAGTTTCTGATTTATAACAAAGTGAATCAGCTATACATATACATGTGCTCCCATGTGTCTTCCCTCTTGCGTCTCCCTCCCTCCCACTCTCCCCCTCCCACCCCTCCAGACTGTCCCAAAGCCCCGAGCTAATATCCCTGTGCCTTGCGGCTGCTTCCCCCTAGCTATCTACCTTACTACGTTTGTTAGTGTGTATATGTCCATGACTCTTTCTCGCCCTGTCAAAACTCACCCTTCCCCCTCCCCATATCCTCAAGTCCGTTCTCCAGTAGGTCTGCGTACCTAAAATCCTTAACAAGAAAATATTAATGCTTTGGATGTTCAAGCCTTCGCATCTGCTTTCCTGAGTTTCCAGCTTGCCAACTGCAGATCTTTAGATTTTTCAGCCTTCATAGTCTCCTAAGCCAATTCTTTACAATGAATTTCATATATATATATACACACACACATTCTATTGGTTCTGTTTCTCTGGAGAACCCTAACTAATACACAGAACAATGGGTGTAAATTTTTAGTCATGCATGATGAAAAAGTCCTAGAGATCTGCTGTATAACGTTGTGTTTAAAATCGATAATACTGTATACTTAAAAAGTTAAGTAAATTTCACGTATTTTATATCACAATTTAAAAAAGAAAAGAAAAAAAGAGGATTTCTTTAGTCAGGGCTAATATATTTTGAATAATGGCAGACTCATTGAAATAAGTATACAAATTGCTAAGAAAATAGTACTCACTGGAATATAGAAATTCTGATGTTTCTAAATTCTTTCATTACTTTGTCAGTATTTACACTGAAGTATATTTTACTATTTGCGGGTTTCATCAGTAGAAAGTAAAGAGCTTTGTATAGGCATTAAGATGTTTTAAGACTGGATTTTTTAACTGGATATCAACTATTAAATTATAGCAAGTGTTTTTATAAGCAGGCAGCTACCATTCCTTATGTAGCTATTAGTTCCAGATCAGTGTTAACACCATGCGAGTTGCAGTTTTAATATTTAAAGTCATCACCAGAATCGCAAATACATCACAAGCTATTATACCTGTGAAACCTTGAAAGTGTACCCTGAGAGTCTTTCCAGCCTAAAATGAATTACAAGAAATGAAGTAAATTACAAATATGTCCCTAGCCTGGGGTTAGAAAGCTCAAGAATTACAATACCAAAAGAACCCCCAAGCCCTAGATATTATTGTAAACCTCATCTACTTTGTTGTTATCGGTAGAACTATTTATAATATCAAAATAATAACATATATGGGATTTCCCCCTGTAATTCCAGTATACATAGTAGTTATAGTTTGTGTCTCAAACTACCCTTGAGAAAAAACACACATTAACGTGATCATAATGAAGTCACTGGAGGACTACTGTTGCTTAGGAACATAAAATTCTAGCATGGATTGAGGATTTATTATCATATGAGCCATAGAAATCAGCAATTGGGTGCTTTTCTTTTGATTAAATGCTATATATCAATGTGGCACCTCTAATACCTCCCAGTTAAGCTGATGAATGAAATCAATTTTATATTACATTACTCAGTGTTTGCTGTTTAATTTGGAAATAAAACCGTACCCTTATAAATCTGAAAATACAAACTAGAAATGTAAACACAACATAAGTCGTTGTTTTCCTGTTGTAAACGTTTTTACTATTTTCTAAGTTTTACTCACTTTCATGCGTTTAGTTCCCCTTGTCACCTTTCCTCTTTATCAGGGAAAATACACAAATAACACATTTCTCAAAGTCTATTGATGCATGAGCACTTATTTAAAGGGCCATTTCTGATTACTAACATACTATGTGCCGTGGCGATTTATGTTTACAATTGTAGAAATAAGTGGCTCGTGTTTCAGATTTTCATGAAAAAGATAAGCCTCCGAACTCAGAATTTTATTATGTATAGCATTAATTTTAAAAGTGACATCTTGAAAAATTTTTAAAAACATTTCAACCATCTGCTTTGTCAGCTAAACTTTACAGTGTGTGCCAAATCATTTTTCTTGGATTAGCTCAACCTATTAGTCAGTTTTGGAGGAATACAGCTCATCTTGTGTTCCACTTAAAATTTATCCATTGATGGGACTTCCCTGGACTCACAGTGGTTAAGAATCCGCCTGCCAATGCAGGGGACACGGGTTCGAGCCCTGGTCCGGGAAGATCCCACATGCCATGGAGCAACTAAGCCTGAAAGCCACAACTACTGAAGCCTGCGCGCCTAGAGCCTGTGTTCCACAGCAAGAGAAGCCACTGCGATGAAAAGCCCACGCACCACAATGAAGAGTAACCCGCTCACTGCAACTAGAGAAAGCCCGCATGCAGCCAAAAATAAATTAAAAATAAATTTATAAAAAAAAGAAAAAAGACTTATCCACTGATGTGATGTAGAACATAGAATGTATCACTGGAGTCTAACTAATTGCTCCCACCCTCTCCTTTGTATTTTATGTGTCATTATTATGATGAAGGGGTAGTAGAAAAAGAAGGGGGAAGAGAAAAACTATTGGGTATATTATAAAGTCAAACTCTGAGAAAACAAAGGAAAATTAATGTTTCCTATTTTACTTCAAATACCAGATTAATTATTAGAATAAGACTAAGAACAATTTGCCACATTGCTTGGAAATTCACTTAAGAGGACATATCAAGATAAGTGTAGGTACAAAACTAAAAATAATGACTTTTCCATATCATAGTTAACAAGTTTTCTAATAATAAGAAACTATACCAGATTATTCTGACACAAGATGATTAATTCTTATCTCAGGAGAATCTACGTTCATTAACAGCTGGTTCATTCACTAGATCAGTCAGTTAACAAATATTTACTGAGCTCCTTACTTTGTGCTATTCTAGATGCTGAAAATAAAGCTGGAAACAATACAGACAAAAACCCCTGCCCTCTTAGAGCTTTCTGTCTAGTAAGAAAGACAGGCAAAAAGTAAATAGACAAATAGCAGAATATCAGACAGTGATAACTTCTTCAGAGAAAAATAAAACTAGAATTGAATAGAGAATTATGAAGGAAAGCTTTCACTTTTAGAGTGAACAAGAAAAGCTTTGCTGAAGAGATGATATTTGAGCAGAGACCTGAATGAAGTAAAAGAGTAAGCCTCGTGAATATCTGGGGAAAACATATTCCAGGGAGTGGAACAGCAAGTGCAAAGGCCCTGAGGTAGGAGTGTGCCTGGGATGCTTAGAAAACAGCAAGGAAATCAGTATGGCCAATACGGTGAGTCAAGAGGAAGAGTAGCAAAAAAGCACAGGTAAAAGAACTAGCCAAGAGAAAATCATACAAGTTTTATCAATTACAAGAATTGTAATTCAACTATTGAGGTAGGGGAACACGGGGGAAGAAATAGGATTGAATGGAGGATTTCTGTTTGAGGTATAAGGTATCTACTTGAACTCCAAGTAGAGATTTTGAAAGACAATTTGATAAATCAGTCTAGAACTCATAGAAGAGACTGGGGATATAACTATGAGTCAAGTGCACTGGTGGAAATCAAAGCCATGGCACTGGATGAGATGACCTGGCAAATGCGTGTAGCTAGAGAAGGAATAAGGAGCAATAGAAAAGTTAAGAAAAGGAAATAAATGCAAGGGAGACTGCAAATGTGTGACCAGTGAGGTGTGGGTAAACCCAAAAAGGAATAGTATCCTAAGTCAAAGGAAGACAGTGTTCAATGTATTGGGTCTAATTGTTGCCAAATGATGCAAATAAATTCAGGTAAGATGAGAACTGAGATTTGGCCATTGATTTTGGCAATTTGAAAGCCAATAATTACCTTAACAAGAGAGATTCTAGAGGAATAGAGAAAATGAAAATCCTGTTGGAGTGTGCTCAGGAGAAAGTTGAGGTAAAGAAGGAGATAGAGTGAAGATAGATAACCCTTCTGAAAGGGTTAAGAAAAATGGAGATAATAAATAGGTTAAGATAATTAGGATAAGAAAAATAAGATCGGTACATGGAAAAGAATGTAAGGACAGAGAGTTACTTTAAAGACAGCAAATATATTGGTGTCTTGTTGGCAATGGTCCATCAGGAAAAAGGAAACTGTTAGTAAAGAAGAAAAGGGAGTAATTGCAGAACCAAAATCTTTTAACAGGGTGGGATCCAGTATACAGGTGGAAGTGTTGTCCCTAATAGGAGCAGAGAGAGTGGATCCATTGTAACAAGTGGTAAAGTAGGGTATGTGATTACAGGTACCCGAAGGTCCTAAATTTGCTGATACAACCAGAACATTTTAACCCTGGGATGTTAAAGTAAGCATTAAGTAGCAACCTCACTATCTGCTCCTCAGCCCAGGTCTCTGATTCTCCATGCCTGAAATAGCTGAATCCTGATCCCTCTAGCAAGGTAACAGAGGACAGGGACCATCTTACCTAGTTCCCTCTACCCACCCTCCTAGGCACTACCCTCTGTGATCCACACCTTGAAAGTCCACAAGAGGTAACAATTGCCTACAAACATTTACTAAGCCTGGTTTCAACAAACCTGACCTACATTAATCAAAACTTTTTCTTTCCCTGTGACTCTACCAGCCCTTCTGCCCTTGACCATGTGAGTTACTGGCTCCTTCCAGAGGGTGCGAGCCTTTCCAACCTGGTTTATTCCTTTCTTCCTCATAGCCATCCACTCCTAGTCTTCCATCTTTATTCTTCTACTTCATTCTAATCTCACGCCCCCTTTCCTATGCCAGTTTGTCACTGACAATGACAATCATTTCTATTGGAAATAAGTAGGTCAAGGTTCTTTATGATTAGTTCTCCACCTACCTCTCCCTCAAACTTTAGAACATTCCATTCACTGTCTTTCCTTCTGCTGTACTGAAAAACTTGTGAACCGCCTAAACCTTCATGTTATTTCATAATCCTTTCAAATGCCTCTTCAAAATGCCCCTTCTTCCTATTGTGACATCCCCCATTTCTTCATATAGCTAAATAAAATGTCAACTCAAGTCTCAACTCTTCTGGGACCCCATCTGTAAATATCCAGATCTCTGATTCTCAAAGTTGGCTGCACATTAGAATCCCTTGGAAAGCTTATACATGTGGAATCTAGAAAAATGATACAGATGAACTTATTTGCAAAGCAGAAATAGAGACACAGACGTAGAAAACAAACATATGGATACCAAGGTCGGGGAGGAGGGGTGGGATGAATTGGGAGATTGGGATTGACATATATACACTACTATGTATAAAATAGATAACTAACGAGAACCTACTGTATAACACAGGGAACTCTACTCAATGCTCTGTGGTGACCTAAATGGGAAGGAAATCCAAAAAAGAGGGGATATATGTACACTTAGCTGATTCACTTTCCTATACAGCAGAAGCTAAGACAACATTGTAAAGCAATTATACTCCAGTAAAAGTTAATAATAATTGGGACTTCTCTGGTGGTGTAGTGGTTAAGAATCCGCCTGCCAATGCAGGGGACATGGGTTCAAGCCCTGGTCTGGGAAGATCCCACATGTCGCAGAGCAATTAAGCCCATGCACCACAACTACTGAGCCTGTGCCCTAGAGCCCGTGCTCCATAACAAGAGAAGCCACCACAATGAGAAGCCCGCACACCGCAACAAAGAGTAGCCCCTGCTCGCCGCAACTACAGATGGCCCATGCTCAGCAACAAAGACCCAACGCAGCCAAAGATAAATAAATAAATAAATTTATAAAAAAAGAAAACAAGCCTATAAAAAAATTAATAATAAAAAAAGAATCCCTTGGAAAGCTTAAAAATAAAACTGAGGGCTGGGACCTACCCTCAGAGATTCTGATTTAATTGATTGGGCTGCCACCTGGGCATAGGAATTTTAACACCTTTCCTGGTGATTCTAATGTGCACCTAAAGTTAAGAACTACTGCCCTAGATTATATGAATATCATCCTACTTCAACTCCCTATCTCTTTACTCATCATTATCAGAACTTCTCACCTTGTATATTTGTCTGTGGACCATATTTTATTAGATTTTGCATCCCCAGTACCTGCTTCAGAAAATAGAGGAATGTTCAACATACAGGTTTTAGTTGAATGAAGGAATAAAATTATTTCATGTTTATTTATGAATGTTATTACTACTTAATCAGATAAGAAAACCTGTAATACCTTGGGGAAAATCACATAACTGGAGAATAAAGGAAAAATATAGTTGGAGGTGGTTGCATCATACCAGGGCAATGTTTGGAGCCAGGAAAATTTTAGAGTGATTCTTGAGTTGCACAGAAAAAAATCAGCAGATCTTTTACATAAGTAACAAAATGAGATAGCAGACAGTCACACTTTCTCCCCATTGTCCTAAAAGTGTCAACATAAATGAATCTTTAGGACTGCTCTGGTACCTGCTCTTTCATAATTCTGATGATTAAATAACATGTCAGCACTTTTAAACTTTATCCTACTTATTTGATCCCAAATCATGAAGTTGTTGTTAAGTTACTGGAATCTAATACCCTTTAGATTACTGAAGCACCTAGATTCCCCTTACTTTATTATCCATACTCCATCTACTTACTTATTTGAAGGCAAAAGAAGATAGATTAGAAAGAAGATACAAAGACAGAAAAAAAAAAACATGTATAGTAAAATCAGCATGAAAATAAATACTGGTAAGCACTAGGAGACTAGACATAATGCGTAACGTCAGTATTTAATTGGAACATCATCCAATTACGGTATGTTTAACCTTGGGTAAATATTAACTATAAATCCAATGATCAGAATGTAAGGTAATATACGCCAATTTTGCAAAACAAGTAAAACCTAAATTTTAGATTCATGCTTAAGCATATATTATGATAACATTTACTTTTTGTTAAATGGGTAACAGTAATTGCAATAAAAAAATCAAAGCATTTGGGGACATATTCTTTTCAAATTGAAAGGAAAGAAAATATGTTTAAGAAAAGCTAGCCCTGCCATTGAAGGTACAATCTCCAAAGCTAACATTAATAATTCAGCAGAATTCTACCAATTTTCAAGAGGGCCAGGAATTAAAACTGTTGATTTTTAAGATTTTTAAGATTCCTGATTTATAAGAGTATAGGTATGTTACAAAATGGGCCATGTTGAAAACCATAATTCAAAAAGAGTCATGTACCAAAATGTTCATTGCAGCTCTAGTTACAATAGCCAGGACATGGAAGCAACCTAAGTGTCCATCAACAGATGAATGGATAAAGAAGATGTGGCACATATATACAATGGAATATTACTCAACCATAAAAAGGAACAAAACTGAGTTATTTGTAGTGAGATGGATGGACCTAGAGACTGTCATACAGAGTGAAGTAAGTCAGAAGGAGAAAAACAAATACTGCAATGCTAACTCATATATAAGGAATCAAAAAAAAAGAAAAAAAATGGTCCGAAGAACCTAGGGGCAAGACGGGAATAAAGATCCAGACCTACTAGAGAATGGACTTGAGGATACGGGGAGGGGGGGGGAAGGGTAAGCTGGGACAAAGTGAGAGAGTGGCATGGACATATATACACTACAAAATATAAAATAGATAGCTAGTGGGAAGCAGCCGCATAACACAGGGACATCAGCTCGGTGCTTTGTGACCACCTAGAGGGTTGGGATAGGGAGGGTGGGAGGGAGGGAAACGCAAGAGGGAAGAGATATGGGGACATATGTATATGTATAACTGATACACTTCGTTATAAAGCAGAAACTAACACACCATTGTAAAGCAATTATACTCTAATAAAGATGTTTAAAAAAATTAAATTTAATTTAATTTAAAAAAAAGAAAATAGTGCTATTTATGGAAGGGCTTTAAGTATGCTACCATTCTAAAGCTGAAAAGAGAGCTGATCATTTTTATCTATTTAGGTCAAAGTTAATTTGTTTTTCTTTTTTGATATAATCAGGTATTATTTTTGTTGTTGCTGCTGTTTCTTTGGCTTTTGAAAATAGTAGGTGAACACAAGTATCTGAGTTTGTATTACAGTTGCTAACTCTCTAGTCGGTAATCTCCACATTCAACTCACAACTTAGGAAAGGGAAATTGTCTTGCCTAATTACAAATCCTTAGGATGGAGGATTATTTTAATATTTAAAATCATGGACAGCAAACAAATATTTACAGGAGCCATTCAGGTAATGTAAAGGAGAGAAGCTGGCCACCAAGACAATAGGAAATGTTGAGAGCTAAAGAGAATTGCAAATCTCATATCCCATATAAGGGCACTGAGATTTATGATAATGATGATGATGATGATTATGCTATCTACCATTTGGTCCCTACATTAAATTTAATAGTTTATATAATGATTTTCCCTAAAATAAGAGATTCTTATACTAAAATTGGTCAAGAAGTTACACAAAATAAATTTTTGTTCAGAGATATTCCTTAGTCCTAAATAAACAACATCCATCAGCAAAATTGCCTAGCTTAACTTGGTACACAATTACATAAAAATCTTTTCCTTTTGTAACGTATTTTCTTAGATTTACCCATTACCTAATATACTTTGTAACTAAGAGGCAAAAATAAAGAAAATTTAGAAATAGAGATGAATATTTACTGAGTACCTAATATTTCTAGACCCTATATTAGAATTATTTCATACATTAGCGTATTTAATCCTCACAATAAAGTTATAAAATAGGTTTTATTAACCCCAAGGTATGAGGAGCTTCGAGATGGCGGAAGACTAAGACGTGGAGATCACTTTCCTCCCCACAAATACATCAGAAATACATCTACACGTGGAACTCCTACAGAACACCTACTGAACGCTGGCAGAAGACCTCAGACCTCCCAAAAGGCAAGAAACTCCCCACGTACCTGGGGAGGGCAAAAGAAAAAAGGAAAAACAGAGACAAAGAATAGGGATGGGACCTGCACCAGTGGGAGGGAGCTGTGAAGGAGGAAAGGTTTCCACACACTAGGAAGCCCCTTCGCGGGCGGAGACTGCGGCTGGCAGGGGAAGCTTCGGAGCCACGGAGGAGAGTGCAGCCACAGGGATGCGGAGAGCAAAGTGGAGAGATTCCCGCACAGAGGATCGGTGCCGACCAGCACTCGCCAGCCCGAGAGGCTTGTCTGCTCACCCCCCGGGGCGGGCGGGGGCTGGGAGCTGAGGCTCAGGCTTTGGAGGTCGGATCCCAGGGAGAGGATTGGGAGTGGCTGCGTGAACACAGCCTGAAGGGAGCTAGTGCGCCACGGCTAGCCGGGAGGGAGTCGGGGAAAAAGTCTGGAGCTGCCGAAGAGGCAAGAGACCATTGTTTCGGGGTGCACGAGGAGAGGGGATTCAGAGCACCGCCTAAATGAGTTCCAGAGACGGGCACGAGCTGCGACTATCAGTGCAGACCCCAGAGACTGGCATGAGACGCTAAGGCTGCTGCTGCCGCCACCAAGAAGCCTGTGTGCGAGCACAGGTCACTATCCACACCTACCTTCCAGGGAGCCTGTGCAGCCCGCCACTGCCAGAGTCCCATGATCCAGGGACCGCTTCCCCAGGAGAACGCACGGCGCGCCTCAGGCTGGTGCAACGTCACGCTGGCCTTTGCTGCCGCAGACTCGCCCGGCACTCCGTACCCCTCCCTCCCCGTGGCCTGAGTGAGCCAGAGCCCCCAAATCAGTGGCTCCTTTAACCCAGTCCTGTCTAAGCGAAGAACAGACGCCCTCCGGCAACCTACATGCAGAGGCAGGGCCAAATCCAAAGCTGAGCCCCGGAAGCTGTGTGAACAGAGAAAGGGAAATCTCTCCCAGCAGCCTCAGAAGCAGCGGATTAAAGCTCCACAATCAACTTGATATACCCTGCATCTGTGGAATACCTGAATAGACAACGAATCATCCCAAATTGAGGTAGTGGACTTTGGGAGCAAGGATATATGTATTTTTTTGCTTTTTCTCTTTTTGTGTGTGTGTATGTGTATGCTTCTGTGTGTGATTTTGTCTGTATAGCTTTCTTTTACCATTTGTCCTAGGGTTCTGATTGTCAGGGTTTTTTTTGCTTTTTCTTTTGTTTTCAGTATAGTTGTAGCCCTTGTTAACACTGGAGGATTTGTTTTTTGGTTCAGTTACTCTCTTCTTTCTTTCCTTTTATTATTTTTAAATTTTTATTTTTAATAATTATTTTTAATATTTATTTTAATAACTTAATTTTATTTATTTATTTATTTATTTTTCTCCCTTTTATTCTGAGCCGTGTGATGACAGGGTCTTGGTGCTCCAGCCAGGTGTCAGGCCTCTGCCTCTGAGGTGGGAGAGCTGAGTTCAGAACACTGGTCCACCAGAGACCTCCCAGCTCCACATAACATCAAATGGCGAAAATCTCCCAGAGATCTCCATCTCAACGCCAAGACCCAGCTCCACTCGATGACCAGCAAGCTACAGTGCTGGACACCCTATGCCAAACAACTAGCAAGACAGGAACACAACCCCACACATTAGTAGAGAGGCCACCTAAAATCATAATAAGGTCACAGACACCCCAAAACACACCACCGATGCTGTCCTGCCCACCAGAAAGACAAGATCCAGCCTCATCCACCAGAAAACAGGCACCAGTCCCTTCCACCAGGAAGCTTACACAACCCACTGAACCAACCTTAGCCACTGGGAGCAGACACCAAAAACAACGGGAATGACGAACGTGTAACCTGTGAAAAGGAGACCCCAAACACAGTAAGTTAAGAAAAATGAGAAAACAGAGAAGCACACAACAGATGAAGGAGCAAGGTAAAAACCCATCAGACCAAACAAATGAAGAGGAAATAGGCGGGCTACCTGAAAAAGAATTCAGAGTAATGATAGTAAAGATGATCCAAAATCTTGGAAATAGAATGGAGAAAATACAAGAAACATTTAACAAGGACCTAGAAGAACTGAAGAGCAAACAAACAATGATGAACAACACAATAAATGAAATTTAAAATTCTCTAGAAGGAATCAATAGCAGAATAATAGAGGCAGAAGAATGGATAAATGACCTTTAGATAAAATAGTGGAAATAACTACTGAAGATCAGAATAAAGAAAACAGAATGAAAAGAATTGAGGACAGTCTCAGAGACCTCTGGCACAACACTAAATGCACCAACATTTAAATTATAGGGACCCCAGAAGAAAAAGAGAAAAAGAAAGGGACTAAGAAAATATTTGAAGAGATTATAGTTGAAAACTTCCCTATTAAAAATTAAATACAAAGAAAAAATATTAAAAGCAGCAAGGGCAAAATGACAAATAACCTTCCAAGGAAACCCCATAAGGTTAACAGCTGATCTTTCAGCAGAAAATCTGCAAGCCAGAAAGGAGTGGAAGGACATATGTAAAGTGATGAAAGGGAAAAACCTACAACCAAGATTACTCTACCCAGCAAGGATCTCATTCAGATTTGATGGAGAAATTAAAACATTTACAGAGAAGGAAAAGCTAAGTGAATTCAGCACCAACAACCAGCTTTACCACAAATGCTAAAGTAACTTCTCTGGGAAGGAAACACAAGAGAAGGAAGAGACCTACAATAACAAACCCAAAACAATTAAGAAAATGGTAATAGGAACATACATATTGATAATTACCTTGAATGTAAATGGATTAAATGCTCCAACCAAAAGACATAGGCTGGCTGAATGGATACAAAAACAAGACCCATATATATTCTGTCTACAAGAGACCCACTTCAGACCGAGGGACACATACAGACTGAAAGTGAGGGGATGGAAAAAGATATTCCGTGCAAATGGAAATCAAAAGAAAGCTGGAGTAGCAATTCTCATATCAGACAAAATTGACTTCAAAACAAAGACTATTTATTACAATAGACAAAGAAGGACACTACAAAATGATCCAAGAAGAAGATATAACAATTGTAAATATTTATGCACCCAATATAGGATCACCTCAATATATAAGGCGAATACTAACAGCCATAAAAGGGGAAATCGACAGTAACACAATCATAGTAGGGGACTTTAACACCCCACTTTCATCAATGGACAGATCATCCAAAATGCAAATAAATAAAGAAACACAAGCTTTAAATTATACATTAAACTAGATAGACTTAATTGATATTTATAGGACATTCCATCCAAAAACAACAGAATACACTTTCTTCTCAAGTGCTCATGGAACATTCTCCAGGATAGATCATATCTTCGGTCACAAATCAAGCCTTGGTAAATTTAAGAAAATTGAAATCGTATCAAGTATCTTTTCCTACCACAACTCTCTGAGACTAAATATCAATTACAGGGAAAAATCTGTAAAAAATACAAATACGTGGAGACTAAACAATACACTACTTAATAACCAAGAAATCACTGAAGAAATCAGAGGAAATCAAAAAATACCTAGAAACAAATGACAATGAAAACATGACGACCCAAAATCTATGGGATGTGGCAAAAACAGTTCTAAGACGGGAGTTTATAGCAATACAATCTTACCTCAAGAAACATCTTAAATAAACAACCTAACCTTACACCTAAAGCAATTAGAGAAAGAACAAAAAAAACCCAAAGTTAACAGAAGGAAAGAAATCATAAAGATCATATCAGAAATAAATGAAAAAGAAATGAAGGAAACGATAGCAAAGATCAATAAAACTAAAAGTTGGTTCTTTGAGAAGATAAACATGATTGATAAACCATTAGCCAGATTCATTCAAGAAAGAAGGGAGAAGACTCAAATCAATAGAATTATGAATGAAAAAGAGAAGTGACTACTGACACTGCAGAAATACAAAGGAACATGAAAGATTACTACAAGCAACTATATGCCAATAAAATGGACAACCTGGAAGAAATGGACAAATTCTTAGAAAAACACAACCTTCCGAGACTGAACCAGAAAGAAATAGAAAATACAAACAGACCAACCACAAGCACAGAAATTGAAACTGTGATTAAAAATCTTCCAATAGGGGCTTCCCTGGTGGCGCAGTGGTTGAGAGTCCGCCTGCCAGTGCAAGGAACACGGGTTCGTGCCCCGGCACGGAAGGATCCCACATGCCGCGGAGCGGCTGGGCCCGTGAGCCACAGCCGCTGGACCTGCGTGTCCGGAGCCTGTGCTCCGCAACGGGAGAGGCCACAGCAGTGAGAGGCCCGCGTACCACAAAAAAAAAAAAAAAAAAAAAAAAAATCTTCCAATAAACAAAAGCCCAGGACCACATGGCTTCACAGGCGAATTCTATCAAACATTTAAGTACAGCTAACACCTATCCTTCTCAAACTCTTCCAAAATATAGCAGAGGGAGGAACACTCCCAAACTCATTCTACGAGGCCACCATCACCCTGATACCAAAACCAGACACAGATGTCACAAAGAAAGAAAACTACAGGCCAATATCACTGATGAACATAGACACAAAAATCCTCAACAAAATACTAGCAAACAGAATCCAACAGCACGTTAAAAGGATCATACACCATGATCAAGTGGGGTTTATCCCAGGAATGCAAGGATTCTTCAATATATGCAAATCAATCAATGTGATACACCATATTAATAAATTAAAGAATAAAAACCATATGATCATCTCAATAGATGCAGAAAAAGCTTTCGACGGAATTCAACACCCACTTATGATAAAAACCCTCTAGAAAGTAGGCATAGAGGGAACTTATCTCAATAAAACAAAGGCCATATATGACAAACCACAGCCAACATCATCCTTAATGGTGAATAACTGAAACCATTTCCACTCTGATCAGGAAGAAGACAAGGTTGCCCAATCTCACCACTATTATTCAACATAGTTTTGGAAGTTTTAGACACAGCAATCAGAGAAGAAAAAGAAATAAAAGGAATCCAAATCTGAAAAGAAGAAATAAAGCTGTCACTGTTTGCAGATGACATGCTACTGAGAGAGTCCTAAAGATGCTACCAGAAAACTACTAGAGCTAATTAATGAATTTGATAAAGTAGCAGGATACAAAATTAATGCACAGAACACTTGCATTCCTATACACTAATGATGAAAAATATGAAAGTAAAATTAAGAAACACTCTCATTTAGCATTGCAACAAAAAGAATAAAATACGTAGGAATAAACCTACCAAAGGAGACAAAAAAACTGTATGCAGAAAACTGTAAGACACTGATGACAGAAATTACAGGTAATACAAATAGATGGAGAGATATACCATGTTCTTGGATTGGAAGAATCAACATTGTGAAAATGACTATACTACACCAAGCAATCTACAGATTCAATGCAATCCCTATCACACTACTGCTGGCACTTTTCACAGAACTAGAACAAAAAATTGCACAATTTGTATGGAAACACAAAAGACCCTGAAGAGCCAAAGCAATCTTGAGAACGAAAAACGGAGCTGGAGGCATCAGGCTCCCTGACTTCAGACTATACTACACAGCTAAAGTAATCAAGACAGTATGGTACTGGCACAAAAACAGAAATATAGATCAATGGAACAGGATAGAAACTCAGAGATAAACCCATGCACATATGGTCACCTTATCTTTGTTAAAGGAGGCAAGAATATACAACGGAGAAAAGACAGCCTCTTCCATAAGTGGTGCTGGGAAAACTGGACAGCTACATGTATAAGAATGAAATTAGAACACTCCCTAACACCATACACAAAAATAAACTCAAAATGGATTAAAAACCTAAATGTAACGTCAGACAGTATCAAACTCTTAGAGGAAAACATAGGCAGAACACTCTATGACATAAATCACAGCAAAATCCTTTTTGACCCACCTCCTACAGAAATGGAAATAAAAACAAATATAAACAAATGGGAGCTAATGAAACTTAAAAGCTTTTGCACAGCAACGGAAACCATAAACAAGACCAAAAGACAACCCTCAGAATGGGAGAAAATATTTGCAAATGAAGCAACTGACAAAGGATTAATCTCCAAAATTTACAAGCAGCTCATGCAGTTCAATATCAAAAAAACAAACAACCCAATCCAAAAATGGGCAGAAGACCTAAATTGACATTTCTCCAAAGAAGATATACCGATTGCCAACAAGCACATGAAAGAATGCTCAACATCATTAATCATTAGAGAAATGCAAATCAAAACTGCAATGAGATATCATCTCACACCAGTCAGAATGGCCATTATAAAAAATCTACAAACAGTAAATGCTGGAGAGGGTGTGGAGAAAAGGGAACCCTCTTGCACTGCTGGTGGGAATGTAAATTGATACAGCCACTATGGAGAACAGTATGGAGGTTCCTTAAAAAACTAAAAATAGAACTACCATATGGCCCAGCAATCCCACTACTAGGCCCATACCCTGAGAAAACTATAATTCAAAAAGAGTCATGTACCACAATGTTCATTGCAGCTCTATTTACAATAGCCAGGATATGGAAGCAACCTAAGTGTCCATCGACAGATGAATGGATAAAGGAGATGTGGCACATATATACAATGTAATATTACTCAGCCATAAAAAGAAATGAAATTGAGTTATTTGTAGTGAGATGGTTGGACCTAGAGTCTGTCATACAGAGTGAAGTAAGTCAGAAAGAGAAAAACAAATACTGTATGCTAACACATATATATGGAATCTACAAAAAATAATTTAAAAAGGTCATGAAGAACCTAAGGGCAGGACGGGAATAAAGATGCAGACCTAGTAGAGAATGGAGGTAGGGGGAAGACACCGGGATGGGGAAGGGTAAGCTGGGACAAAGTGAGAGAGTGTCATGGACATATATACACTACCAAATATAAAACCGATAGCTAGTGGGAAGCAGCTGCAGAGCATAGGGAGATCAGCTCGGTGCTTTGTGACCACCTAGAGGGGTGGGATAGGGAGGGTCGGAGGGAGAGAGACGCAAGAGGAAAGAGATATGGGGATATATGTATATGTATAGCTGATTCACTTTGTTATAAAGCAGAAACTAACACACCACTGTAAAGCAATATAACTCTAATAACATCTTCTTTATCCATTCATCTGTTGATGGACACTTAGGTTGCTTCCATGTCCTGGCTATTGTAAATAGTGCTGCAATGAACATTGTGGTACATGACTCTATTTGAATTATGGTCTTCCCAGGGTATATGCCCAGTAGTGGGATTGCTGGGTCGTATGGTAGTTCTATTTTTAGTTTTTTAGGGAACCTCCATACTGTTTTCCATAGTGGCTGTATCAACTTACATTCCCACCAACAGTGCAAGAGGGCTCACTTTTCTCCACACCCTCTCCAGCATTTATTGTTTGTAGATCTTTTGTTGATGGCCATTCTGACCAGTGTGAGGTGATACCTCACTGTAGTTTTGATTTGCATTTCTCTAATGATGTGTGAGGTTGAGCATTCTTTCATGTGTTTGTTGGCAATATGTATATCTTCTTTGGAGAAATGTCTATTTAGGTCTTCTGCCCATTTTTGGATTGGGTTGTTTGTTTATTTGATATTGAACTGCATGAGCTGCTTGTATATTTTGGAGATTAATCCTTTGTCAGTTGCTTCATTTGCAAATATTTTCTCCCATTCTAAGGGTTGTCTTTTTGTCTTGTTTGTGGTTTCCTTTGCTATGCAAAAGCTTTTAAGTTTTATTAGGTCCCATTTGTTTATTTTTGTTTTCACTGGTTGGATTCTGTATTTGACTATCAAAATTAAGTGAACAATAAAATGATCATTAGAATCTTAGGATAGTATTTTTGTGACCCATAGGAAGTTCTGGATTATCTAGTAACTGGATATGCAATTATATTTTATGTTTAGTTATTCTAATACATTGAAGTTTCATCATTTCCCTAAATTGACTACAGTATCATGTCTTTAAGCACTATCAAATGACACCTTTTTGACCATACTTCAAACCAAATCAGTTGCCACTTTAACTTCTTAATGTTTGATACCTCATCATAACTCTTTGTGTTTATGTGTTGGTAAATTTGTGTGTATGCCTAACACCATTAAATATATTCAATGTGTTGATACAAATGATGTCATGAAAACTTAAATAGGGGCAAATTCCAGAGAACCCTATATTCTTTTAAAATTATACAATTTTAAATGATGTATAGGAAACATCTAATTTTGTAGCTTCAAATGATGGAATTAAGTTTCTCTCCCAAGTGGGAGAATTCCCCCCCATGTTTACAACAGTAACGTACAAACTGTTATCCAGCTGGCCCATCCACTACAAACTCAAACTGGTAGATTCATTCAACAATTGCCTGCTGTCACTGGTGTTAAACGTAAGAAAAAACAGGGCATTTATCTAAAGCAAATTCAAAATAGACTTTTAGTCAAATTGCCACACACATTTCCAAAGCTTTACAAAAAAGGAAATGGTTACTTTTAATTAATTAATTAAATCAAAGAGAAATGACTTAACTGACTCAGCTATTCAAATAGCAAAAAATTAAATCTTGATCATACAAAACAATATCAGTTTATTCAACCAAAAAATTCACTTGATTTTTAAAAATTTCTGTTTTTACAGTATTTACCTGGTTACATACTAATATATCCTATGTTCTAATCAACATTTCTGCAATTTTGTAATTAGAAAATAAGAATGGTCACATTTCCCACGTAATGTTCTCCTGTATTTTGTGTAGAATTCTAGGTTAAAATTCTATCTAAATTTTCTGCTTCCAACCATCACTAAATAACTGGCACTAAATTAACTATCTTGTTTTAAACAAATATAATACTAAACAAAGTATACGAAGCATCAGATGTCACATTTTTGGTGACAGGTAGTGAAGAACCGTAATCCATGAGAGAAAGGAAACTCATCAGGTGAGTCCCACAATTGCTCAGACTTTGGTCTGGAAGCACTTTCCGAACCACTGCACAAAAATGTGGAAGCCAGGCAGAGCACAGCGTCCCCTTTTTGTAGAAACAGACAAAGCTGTTTGTAAAATTTACATGAGAGTTAAAAGGACGTGGAATAGCCAAAATAATCTTGAAATATAAAAACAAAGTTGGAGGATTCACAATACCTGATTTCAAAACTTACTATAAAAGTTATAGTAATCATTAAAGTAGACAAATAGATCAATGGAATAGAATAGAGAGTCCAGAAATAGACACACAGTTATATGGTCAATTGATTTTTACAAAGGCCTAAAGTAATTCAATGGGGAAAGGAAAGTCATTTCAGCAAAAGGTATTGGAACAACTGGATATCTATATGAAAAAAAAAACAACTAACTTCAAATGTGTCTCTCACAATGCTCAAAAATTAATTTCAGAAGGAGAATAGATAGAAACACAAAAGCTATTATTACTGGGTTTTAGGAATTCTTTATATATTCTGATAAAAATTGTTTTAAAATGTTTTTCTTGCATGTATTTTCTCAAATCTGTGAATGCTTATTCATTTTCTTGATGGTATCTTTTTGCTAAACAGAAGTTTTCAATTTTTATGAAGTCTTATTTATCATCTTATCATTTTATGCTGTGTGCTTTTGTGCTTTTTGTGTCTTGTCTAAGAAATCTTTAATACCAAGATTGCAAAGATATTCTCTATGTTTTCTTTACCTGGTAGAGCCTCAAATACAAAAGGTTGTTTGTAATGACTGCTCAGGTGTCTTCTTCAGTGGGTATTTTTAAAAATGAAGGATTTATCAAAGGCTGCTGAAAACATTAACTCTCACTTCTAGAGCAGACCATTTTGGGGGAGCACAAATGATAGCTACAAATGTCAATTTTTTTCTTGCTTTAACTACTATGTCCTAAAGTTTGATCCAGAATGAAAAGTAAGTTACATGATATCTCTCTCAATTTTGTATATAACAACAGACAATATAGACCATTTAAAATAAAACTTAAAAATAAAAAACAAAAAACATTTTTGACCCACATGACATTCTATTGGCAAAGAAAAATTGTGCTAAGGCTCAATAGAGGGACTTCCCTGGTGGTCCAATGGTAAAGAATCCGCCTTCCAAGGCAGGGGATGCATGTTCGATCCCTCGTTGGGGAATTAAGATCCCACATGCCCGGGGGCAACTAAGCCCACATGCCACAACTACTGAGCTCCTACACCTCAACTAGAGAGAGGAAATCCACACACCACAAATAGAGAGAAGCCCGAGCGCCACAATGAAGAGCCCATGTGCCACAACGAAAGATCCCACATGCCGCAATGAAGATCCTGCATGCTGCAACTAAGACCCGACACAGCCAGAAATAATAAATAAATAAATAAAATATTTTTTTAAAAAAGCCTCAATAGAACAGTCCCACCAATATCGTATTTTCAGTCCAGCACCATGCTGAAATTATGATAGCTCCTCATCTGTTTCTAAAGTGTCTTTTGCCTAATTATTTACATTACACAAAAAACTGCCCAAATCTATTCTGTCGTACAAACTACACCTTGTATGGATTTTAGGGAAAGTGTGATGTGCTATAGCCTGGCCTGACACAAAGAGAAATAAAACTTGAGTGTGCAACAAGGTATTGCTTTATAAGGCAGTAGGTAGACCATTTAGTGCTGGCCTGGCTGCTTCCCTGGCTGATGTAGCTCTAAGCCTACAGTTTCTTACACTATGGGTACGATATTGATCATCAAACTAAGTACTCATCTCCATGAAAAACTGGAAATTTGGAGGAACTGTATCCATTCATATATATTCTTTGCAATCTTGATTGCTGATTCAGCAGAAAATCAAAGAGAATGATCCAAAGTAGATTCATAATGTGTACCAATCTATGAACTTCAACCAGCCTTTGAAACCTGACATAGTGAGTAAATGCCCAGACTTTTGCTAGGCTTTGGGAATACAAAGATGAATGAGGCAACCTAAACCCTCAAACTGAAATAGCTATCAAATATTCTGAATTCGAATTTTCTGAATTCTGAATTTTACTGGTACATGACCCATAGCCAATCTACCTGACTCTTGACTTAAAAACAAATTTGGGGAGCATTACTATTGATTAACCTTATTTAACAAGAGAGCTATAACTGTGTTATCTTAAACTAGAATCCATCTGTGCCTTAAAGTCTATAATACTGTAATATTTTTGTTGATGCAAGTATGCATTGCTACATACTGTTGAATTAAATAAGCAACCCAAAATTGATAAATCATTGATAAAATGACATCAAAATATCATGATTTTTAATTTAAAATCAAGAATAGCAGCAATTTAGAAATCACAGTTAAGAGAGGATGAACTTGTAAAAGTATCCTTCCTGAAGTTACTGAAAATTACAACTAACAAACATTGCTTGGGAAAGGAAAAGAATTCTAAGAAGAATATAATATGTAATAATAACGTGATAGAGTTTATGATGCAAATTTCAGCAAACTTTATAACTCATCTCACAAGCAATCCTTTGCTTTCATTCATTAAAAAAATTATTTTGAGGGTCTTACATGTGCTAGGTGCTGGAAGTATAATGGTAAGCAACAAAATAGCAAAAATAAATGATCATGCCATCATGGTACAAACACTTTAACCAAGGAAACATGTCAATCAGTCAATCAATCAATCACAAATAAATAGGAAATAAATAAATAGGAAATAGAAACTATGAAATCATGTAAATGCTTTATGTACACACACACACACACACACACACACACACACACACACACACACTCCACTAATGGATTTTGGCTTCATCACAAGGTCAGAGGAGATCTCCTGAGGAAATGACCCTGGAGTTAATATCTGAAAGATGAGTATGGGTTAATTAGAAGAAGAAGATGGTTACATTCATTCGAAACCTCAGGAAGACCATAAGTAATGTGTATGGTGGGAGCAAGCTTGGGGAATACTTTGGAGTCAACAAAGGCCTCTGTGTCTGCAGTAGGCAGTGAGAGGGAAAGCACAGTGTGTGATGAGAATGGAAAACTGGGTTAGGAAGAGAATATGCAAGACTCTGTAGGCCTTTTTAAGGATTAACATCTAACAAAATGGAGTGTTTCAATATTTAGTTTATAGGATATCCTGATGAGACTGTGAGTAAGCTAGAAGAGAAGTTATCATCTCTAAGAAATACTTGGTGTTTTTCCTTTTAGGGGAAATAGTGAGGATATTTTTATACACAAGGGATAGTTGCGTTATACTGCATGATATAGTTGCTACTGTCTAAATGTGTATAGTTCAAATTTGGATGATGTGGACGGCGCTAGATAGTGTGTGGATACTCAGTAGAATAATATATAAGATCAAGTGTCATGTGAATGTAAAACATATTATATTTTTAAACAGATATTAGTGGTATCATGAATATGTGATCAAAGATGTTCAGCATCATTCTTGCCCTTCTAAAAAACATTCCTCATTACCACAAGGACTAAAACCCTAAAAAATACATTTCTCAGAAGACTTTGCAGGCAATTTTCTGGTTTAAATTCTTCAAAGAGGAGTACTTTCAGAAAACATAGAAGATTGAAGAGAAATAAAAGTATTGTTCTACTCCAGAAGCAGTGTACAAAACATGTCTTAGACCACGAGCAAGACTTTGAGTGCAAATAGCTTGTTTTGGAATTGATCCAGAAGCAGGAGAAAAGAGTGCAGAAGTAAAATAAGAAAGGAAAGAAAGGCAATAAAAGGACATTGGCATGTGGATTACAACTATAGCCAACTAGGGCTCAATCCTGCTGGAAACCCTCCAAGGGACTAGGTAGAACATTTCAAAGTTGTCCCACTTAAGGCAAAATTGCCTTAATTGTCCCACTTAAGGCAGGGAAGCTGCTGTCCCTCAGGGTTGCTCCTGAGGCATTCACTTCCTGCCACCTATAGCCTGTCCGACATACAGTATGCCCCTACAGCCAGATAAAGCCCTCAGAGAGACATGACATCTAAATACACAGAAATTGATCCTACAAAGTTTCAAGGGATGTTCAAGATAAGCCAACGTCTACAATGAGGGCAGAGCTCTTAGGACTTGCTTCGGCATTGCAATCACAACTTCCCTGTGATTCCTGCATTTCTGGACTTCCTAACTACCAGAAACACTTTCTTCTGATCTTCCTTCTCTCAGCCTTCCAACAGTGTTGTGTCTAATTTTCTGTATCAAATACCTTCCACCTAAAATGGTTTCTGTTTTCCTCACCACACTAGCTGAGAGGGACCATATAGGAATAAAGATGTGGAGATATTCAAGTAATAGTTAATAGGAAAATTTACCTTGGTCAATAATTGGATTGGGGGAGGAGGTGAAAGAGGGAAAATCTATAGCAAGCAAAGTAGGATATACATATGGAGCAGATGTGTTCAAGTTGGAGTGAGGGGCAAGGAGAGGAAGATAGTTCTTTTTCAGACATGTAGAGTTTGATGAGACTTTAAGATATGTACTATAATTCCTAATAGGAACTATATTTAAGAGGTAGTTTGATAGATGTATGAGTGTATTATACATTTCAGAAAAGTTGTTGGGACTGATGACATAGATTTAGTAGTCATATGAGTTCCAGAAATATTTGAAGCTGGATGAGATTTTCCATGAAGACTATTTAGAGTAGGTACAAACACTGAAGATGCTAATGGGGAGACCCTGGAAAGAAAATTGAGGAGCAGCCAATAAAGTGTAGAAGGAAAACTAGAAAAGAATGATGTCAAAGGAGCCAAGGAAGAAGAAAATTTCAAGACTGACCAAAGTATCAGACTGAACAGATTTGGCAAGAGAGATAAGGTCCTAAAGTGTCCTTTGAAATGGGTGATAATGAGATTATTGGTAATTGAAGCAAAAGCATTTTCAGTGGTATAACTGGGAGTAAGTATAACTGAACCAGGTTGAAATTTAGAAATTTAGCTGTGAAACTGAGAAAAGAGTAAGGGAGGCTGCTAGAGAAAAATATATATAAATGTAAATGTCTATATTATGAATTCCATAATAGATTCTTATATTATTCATTTACCTATGTATACTCAGGTTCATAAAAACACTATGAATATAAATACAAATATTTTTATATTTATTCAATATTTCATCAGTTTTTTTAAGACTGTGTTATTCACACCAAAAAAGAATAATTTTCTCTTGATTTATTATTTTATCTCTGGCTAGTCATTTAAAATGTACAACTTTTCTTACATTTAAGCAATATTAAAAATTTGAACTCCTTTATATACGCTAATCATTTAGCTTCTATGCTCTTTTCATGCTGAAAGAGTTAAAGCTTTTAATACACTAGAGATGCCTGCTAGAAGCTCAGAAATGCTTGTATTAATTGAGAATTTGTCAGTATGCTACCCCTGGATGCATGTGGATAGATCACACTGGTATTAGCGGAATCACATTCTTTAGCACAAAGATAAAGATAAAGATATCTTTATCTTTATTAGCGGAAACTATAAACAAGATGAAAAGACAACCCTCAGAATGGGAGAAATATTTGCAAATGAAGCAACTGACAAAGGATTAAGCTCCAAAATTTATAAGCAGCTCATGCAGCTCAATAACAGAAAAACAAACAACCCAATCCAAAAATGGGCAGAAGACCAAAACAGACATTTCTCCAAAGAAGATATACAGACTGCCAACAAACACATGAAAGAATGCTCAACATCATTAGAGAAATGCAAATCAAAACTACAATGAGATATCATCTCACACCAGTCAGAATGGCCATCGTCAAAAAATCTGGAAACAATAAATGCTGGAGAGGGTGTGGAGAAAAGGGAACACTCTTGCACTGCTGGTGGGAATGTGAATTGGTTCAGCCACTATGGAGAACAGTATGGAGGTTCCTTAAAAAACTACAAACAGAACTACCATATGACCCAGAAATCCCACTACTAGGCGTATACCCTGAGAAAACCATAATTCAAAAAGAGTCATGTACCAAAATGTTCATTGCAGCTCTATTTACAATAGCCCGGAGATGGAAACAACCTAAGTGTCCATCATCGGATGAATGGATAAAGAAGATGTGGCACATATATACAATGGAATATTACTCAGCCATAAAAAGAAACGAAATTGAGCTATTTGTAATGAGGTGGATAGACCTAGAGTCTGTCATACAGAGTGAAGTAAGTCAGAGAGAAAAATACAAATACCATATGCTAACACATATATATGGAATTTAAGGAGAAAAAATGTCATGAAGAACCTAGGGGTAAGACAGGAATAAAGACACAGACCTACTGGAGAACGGACTTGAGGATATGAGGAGGGGGAAGGGTGAGCTGTGACAGGGCGAGAGAGAGGCATGGACATATATACAGTAACAAACGTAAAATAGATAGCTAGTGGGAAGCAGCCGCATAGCACAGGGAGATCAGCTCGGTGCTTTGTGACCACTTAGAGGGATGGGATAGGGAGGGTGGGAGGGAGGGAGATGCAAGAGGGAAGAGATATGGGGACATATGTATATGTATAACTGATTCACTTTGTTATAAAGTAGAAACTAGCACACCATTGTCAAGCAATTGTACTCCAATAAAGATGTAAAAAAATAATAATAATATTTTCTTATTTAGAATTAATCACAGACTAGCAATACCCCTTAGTCTCTTTTGACCTTTTGAGAGGTGAGATTGTAAGCAAAATGTGGCAAGAATTTGTCAGAAAATCTGCTTTTACAGAATTTGATTTCTTGTGCTTCCAGAGATGGTTGTGATAAAGAATGATATATTCAAAATAACTCTGATATTACGCTCAGGGGCTTTAGATAATGCTCTACCACTTATTATTTGTGTGATTTTAAGAAAGTTACTTATCATCTATGATCCTGTTTCCTCATCTGTAAAATTAAGTTAAAAATATCTCCTGCAGTTTTTATGAAGATCAAATAAAATGATTACATGAATTTAACATATGGCAGGTAATATAATATAGATAATAAACACTTTAAAAAACATTTAAATTATACTATTATCAATGTTACCTCTCTAAAATCATTGATAAAGCACAATAAGATATTTAAAAGTATAAAACTATAATGCTTTAATATTAAAGGATTAAAAGGGTGAAGGGAGGAGTGTTATGAGCGAAATCTTCTTTATTCTGCATTGATGTATAACTGACAAAATTGCAGTATACATTGTGAAAGGATTCCCATCATTCAGTTAATTAACACATCTATCATCTCACTTTTTTTTTTTTTTTGGCTAGAACACTTAATTTCTACTTTCTTAGCAAAATTTTCAATTATAAAGTTTGTACCTTTTTAGAAGCATCTCCCTATTTCCCACCTGACAACCACCATTCTACTCTCTATTTCTGTGAATTCAACTTTTTTTTTTTTAGATTCCACATATAAGTGATATCATACAGTATTTGTCTTACACTACCTGGTTTATTACACTTAGCATAATGCCCTCCAGGTTCATCTACGTTGTCGCAATGGCAGGATTTCCTTCTTTATTAAAGCTGAATTATATATATATATATAAAATATGTATCATATATATAAAATTATACCACATCTTCTTTATCCATGCATCTATCAATAGACAATTAGGTTGTTCCCATGTCTTAGTTATTGAAAATAAGGCTGCAATAAATGTGGGAGTACAGTTATCTCTTCAACATAGTAATTTTGCTTACTTTGGATAGATACCCAGAAGTAAGATTGCTGGATCATATGATAGCTCTATTTTTAATTTTGTAAGGAACCTCCACACTGTTTTCCATAGTGGCTGTACCAGTTTACAGTTCCACCAGCAGCGTATAAGTGTTCCCTTTTCCCTATATTCCTGCCGTAATCTGTTATCTGTGATCTTTTTGATGATAGCCATTCTAATAGATGTGAGGTGATATCTCGTTGTGGTTTGATTTGCATTTTCCTGATGATTAGTGATGTTGAGCACCTTTTCATATCAGTTGGCCATTTGTATACCTTCTTTGGAAAAATGTCTATTTGGGTTCTTTGCCCATTTTTTAATTGGGTTTTTTTTTTACTGTTGGGTTGTATAAGTTCTTTATATATTTTAGATATTAATCTCTTATCAGATATGTGGTATATTTTAACAGCCTATTTTAAAATAACAACTTAACTTCAAACATATACACAAGCTCTACGTTTTTAAAAAATAGATCTTTATTGGAGTATAATCGCTTCACAATACTGTGTTAGTTTCTGTTGCATGACAAAGCCAATCAGGCATACGCATACACATGTCCCCATATCCCCTAGCTCTTTTTTTTTTTTTTTTTTTTTTTGCGGTACGCGGGACTCTAACTGTTGTGGCCTCTCTCGTTGCGGAGCACAGGCTCCAGACGCACAGGCTCAGCGACCATGGCTCACGGGCCCAGCCGCTCCACGGCATGTGGGATCTTGCTGGACCGGGGCACGAAGCCGTGTCTCCTGAATCGGCAGGCGGACTGTCAACCACTGCACCACCAGGGAAGTCCCCGCTAGCTCTTGAATCTCCCTCTGATCCTCCCTATCCTACCCCTATTGGTCATCACAAAGCACTAAGCCGATCTCCCTGTGCTATGCTGCTGCTTCCCACCAGCCAACTATTTTACATTCGGTAGTGTATATATGTCGATGCTACTCTCACTTCGCCCCAGCTTCGTCCTCCCACCCCATGTCCTAAAGTCCATTTTCTATGTCTACCTCTTTATTCCTGCCCTGCAATTAGCTTAACCAGTACCTTTTTCTTTCTTTCTTTTTTTAGATTCCATGTATATGCTTTAGCATACAGTATTTGTTTTCCTCTTTCTGACTTACCTCACTCTGTATGACAGAAGCTACGTCCATCCACCTCACTACAAATAACTCAGTTTCGTTTCTTTTTATGGCTGAGTAATATTCCATTGTATATATGTGCCATATCTTCTTTAGCCATTCATCTGTCGATGGACATTTAGGTTGGTTCCATGTCCTGGCTATTGTAAATAGTGCTGCAATGAACTTAGTGGTACATGTCTCTTTTGAATTATGGTTTTCTCAGGGTATATGCCCAGTAGTGGGATTGCTGGGTCATATGGTAGCTCTATTTTTAGTTTTTTAAGGAACTTCCATACTGTTTTCAATAGTGGTTGTATCAATTTACATTCCCACCAACAGTGCAGGAGGGTTCCCTTTTCACCACACCCTTTCCAGCATTTACTGTTTCTAGATTTTTAGATAACAGCCATTTTGACCAGCGTGAAGTGATAACCTCACTGTAGTTTTGATTTGCATTTCTCTAATATTTAGTGATGTTGAGTATCTTTTCATGTGCCTCTTGGCCATCTGTATGTCTTCCTTGGTGAAATGTCTATTTAGGTCTTCCACCCATTTTTTAACTGGATTGTTTGTTTTTTTGATATTGAGCTCCATGAGGTGTTTTTATATTTTGGGGATTAATCCTTTGTCTGTTGTTTCATTTGCAAATATTTTCTCCCATTCTGAGGGTTGTCTTTTCGTCTTTTTTATGGTTTCCCTTGCTGTGCAAAAGCTTTTAAGTTTAATTAAGCCCCGTTTGTTTATTTTTGTTTTTACTTCCATTACTCAAGGAGGTGGGTCAAAAAAGATCTTGCTGTGGTTTATGTCAAAGAGTGGTTTTCCTATGTTTTCCTCTAAGAGTTTTATAGTGTCTAGTCTTACATTTAAGTCTTTAATCCATCCGGAGTTTATTTTTGTGTATGGTGTTAGGTAGTATTCTAATTTCATTCTTTTACATGTAGCTGTCCAGTTCCCCCAGTACCACTTATTGGAGAGGCTATTTTTCTCCATTGTATGTTTTTGCCTCCTTTGTCATAAATTAGGTGACCATCTGTGTATGGGCTTATCTCTTGGCATTATATCCTGTACCATTGATCTATATTTCTGCTTTTGTGCCCATACCACACTGCCTTGATTACTGTAGCTTTGTGGTATAGTTTGAAGTTGGGGAGCCTGATTCCTCCAACTCCATTTTTCTTTCTCAAGATTGCTCTGGCTCTTCAGGGTCTCTTGTGTTACCATACGAATTGTAAAATTTTTGTTCTAATTCTGTGAATAATTCCATTGATAGTTTGATAGGGATTGCATTGAATCTGTAGATTGCTTTGGGTAGTATAGTCACTTTCACAATGTTTATTCTTCCAATCCAAGAACATGGTATATTTCTCCATCTGTTTATGTCAATGATTTCTTTCATCAGTGTTTTATAGTTTTTCTGAGTACAAGTCTTTTGCCTCCTTAGGCAGGTTTATTCCTAGGTATCCTAGGTACTTTTTTCTTTTTGTTGCAGTGGTAAATGGCAGTATTTCCTTAATTTCTCTTTCTGAATTTTCGTTGTTGGTGTATAGGAATGCCAGAGATTTCTGTGCATTAATTTTGTAGCCTGCAACCTTACCAAATTCATTGATTAGTTCTAATAGTTTTCTGGTGGCATCTCTAAGATTTTATATGTCATCTGCAAACACTGACAGATTTACTTCTTCTTTTCCAATTTGTATTCCTTTTATTTTTTTCTTCTCTGATTGCCGTGGCTAGGTGTTCCAAAACTATGTTGAGTAAGAATGGTGAGAGTGGACATCCTTGTCTTGTTCCTGATCTTAGTGGAAATTCTTTCAGTTCTTCACCATTGAGTATGATGCTTGCTGTGGGTTTGTCATATGTGGCCTTTATTATGTTGAGGTATGTTCCCTCTGTGCCCATTTTCTGGGGAGTTTTTATCATAAATGGGTGTTGAATTTTGTCAAACGTTTTTTCTGCATCTATTGAGATGATCATATGGTTTTTATTCCTTAATTTGTTAATGTGGTGTATCACATTGATTGATTTGCATATATCAAAGAATCCTTGCATCCCTGGGATAAATCCCACTTGATCATGGTGTATGATCCTTTTAATATGCTGTTGGATTCTGTTTGCTCGTATTGTGTGCAAGATTTTTGCATATATGTTCATCAGTGATACTGGTCTATAATTTTCTTTTCTTGTGATATCTTTCTCTGGTTTTGGTACCAGGGTGATGGTGGCTTCATAGAATGAATTTGGGAGTGTTTCTCCCTCTGTAATTTTTTGGAAGAGTTTGAGAAGGATCAGTGTTAGCTGTTCTCTAAATGTTTGCTAGAATTCACCTGTGAAGCCATCTGGTCCTGGACTTTTGTTTGTTGGAAGATTTTTAATTATGGTTTCAATTTCATTACTTGTGATAGGTCTGTTTATATTTTCTAATTCTTCCTGGTTCAGTCTTGGAAAATTATACCTTTCCAAGAATTTGCCCATTTCCTCGTGGTTGTCCATTTTATTTGCATACTCCTGCCCCATTTTATGTTTTTGATGTCACAAGTCACATCTTGTTATCTTGTGTATCTGTTAACAAATCATTGTAGTTATAGTTATTTTTAATATTTTAGTTTTTTAACCTTTATACCTGATTCATGTGTGATTTACCCATCACTAGTACAATATTATTCAGAATTTAAGTATACATTTAACTTTACTAATGAGTTTTATACTTTCATATGTTTTCATGTTACTAAATTAGTGTTCTTTCATTTCCGCTTGAAGAACTATCTTTAACATTTCTTGTAAGACTAATCCAGTGATGATGAACTTATTAAGCTTTTGTTTGTCTGGATACTATTTATCCCTCCTTCAATTCTAAAGGACAACTTTGCCAGGTAAAGAATTCTTGGCTAGCAGTTTTTTGTTCTTTTTTATTTCAGCGTGTTGACTACATTATCCCATTCCTATCTGACCTACAAGGTTCCTGCTTAAAAATCTGCTGACTGCCTTATGGGGGTTCCTTGTATGTAACAAGTTGCTTTTCTCTTGCTGCTTTCAATTATGTGTCTCAGTGTGGGTCTCTTTAGACATACATTTTTTGGAATTTTCTGGGATTCCTGGATATGGACATGTATTTCTTTCCCCAAGTTAGGGAAATTTTCATCCATTATGTTTTTGAATAAGCTTTCTGCACTTTTTTCTCTTTTGCTTCTTGGGCCCCTATGAGGTATATAGTGGTGCCCCATAAGTCTCATAAGCTATCTTCACTTTTTTTTTATTCTTTTTTTCTTTTTTGTTCCTCTGATAGAATGAACTCCACTGCCCTGTCTTCAAGTTTGCTGATCCTTTCTTCTACAGTATTTAGCCTTTTGTTGAACTCCTCTACTGAATTTTTCAATTCACTTATTGTATTCTTCATCTTTATGACTTCTGTTTGGCACTTTTTAAAATATAAATTTATTTATTTATTTTTGGCTGCATTGGGTCTTCGTTGCTGCATGCAAGCTTTCTCTAGTTGTGTCGAGCAGGGGCTACTCTTCATTGCGGTGCGTGGGCTTCTCATTGTGGTGGCTTCTCTTGTTGTGGAGCACAGGCTCTAGGCACGCAGCCTCAGTAGTTGTGGCTCATGGGTTCTAGAGTGCAGGCTCAGTAGTTGTGGCACATGGGATTGGTTGCTGTGCAGCATGTGGGATCTTCCCAGACCAGGGCTTGAACCCAAGTCCCCTGCATTGGCAAGCAGATTCTTAACCACTGTGCCATCAGGGAAGTCCCTGTTTCATACTTTTAATTATTTATTTATTTATTTATCTATCTATTTATTTTGTCTGGTACTTTTTCGCATTTCTGTTTGTTGAAATTCTTGCTTTGTTCATGCACTGCTGTACTGGACCTCAGTGAGCATCTTTATGACCATTATTTTGAACTACTGGATAAAGCATTTCTCTCCATTTTATTGAAATTGATTTCAGGATATTTGTCTTCTTCTTTTGTTTGAAACATACTCTTTTATTTCTTCATTTTCCTTGACCTTCTGTGTTGATTTCTGCACATTAGATAAAACAGCCACCTCTCCCTATCTTGACAGACTTCTGTAGGAGTTGAGTCTCATCAATCAGCCTGGTCTGAGCTCCTGTTTGCCTCTCAAACCTTTTTAATTGTCCAAGTTGCCATCTTTTTTCTTAATGGTTCCTTGTAGTTAAGGGTGTGCCAAGACCCAGCAGTGTCCCAAAGGGGAGGATGGAAGTCAGCACCTAGATGCAGGCTGGATAGAAGCCAGACTCTCAAGCAGCACCTGGGAAAGTATGCAGTTAAACTCCTTCCAGGTAGGAACTGGGAGATGGGCATTTTGGCATGCTCCCCCAGGGCTGAGCCCAGGTATATAGCCTGCGTTGGAAGGGGGTGCTTCTTTATCCATTTAAAAACTGCTGTTTTGGGACTTTCCTGGTGGTCCAGTGGTTAAGGCGTGCAGGTTTCATCCCCGTTCGGGGAACTAGGATCCCACATGCTTTGGGTGCAGCCCAAAAAAATAAATAAGTAAAAATAAAAACTGCTTTTTTCTTTGCTGTAGTCTTGTGGGACTTGTAAATGCAAGTTATGTTGGCTATCAGAACTGCATGATTTGTAGCCTGTCCCTCAGGTAGTAGCCATAAAAATTGGGGCACTAGATGTGTGGACAAGGGACAGAGTAATGCCTTTCCTTACCCTGTAGGCTCACATAATAAAACAGCTTTAATATTATACAAAGTAATGTATTCATAGGTTAAAATAGCCCCTTAAAACAAATGCAAATGCAAAATCCTCACTGTATTGGCCTTCTTTTCTTGCTTTATGAATTATAAATTATGAATTTAACCAGAAAAGTATGGTATTCAAAAAAAAACCTCAGTTATTGGTTCTGACATACTTTCTAAATGATATTATTAATATTTTATGTGTTTAATTTGAATACCTCTGAAATATTCATTAATATCGCAATTTATTCTTTAATCCTCCTGCTCTATAGGTAATTCTAGGTCAATATTGTGGCAGAAACCAATGCTCTGAGGGCAGGAGGAAAGAGGAGAAAGAAATGTATTCAGTTTGCCTTGTAAAATACTCTGAGGAATCTCTTTAAAGCACACTTACACAATGAGATATCTACATTTAGAATTTCAACAGTTTTATTCTTTTAGTGATCACTTCAATGCTGATGTTATTAAAACCAAGAAATCACATTAAAATTACCATAATAAAGTATCAACATAATTCATTTATTTTACAAAAGGTGTTGGCTGCCATCTCCTGGACTATATGAGCCTTATGCTTTCAAAAACAACAAACAAATTAGGCCTTATATTGCTAATATTTCTTCAAGAAGGAAACAAGAAAAATTGTAAAGAGCTGAGCAGCAAAAAATGTTATTTGCATATACTTGATTATTTCATGAAAAATCTGGTTTCTAAAATATTTATATATGTGGTTAAATTTTCCTAGATGTGTTAAAAAGAGGTTTATCCCAACAGGAGGCACACACACACACAAAAGTACTGTATACATTATCCCAACTTTAAGCTTTATGGATTTTTAAAAAAAATATTACTTGTGTACTTCTACATGGTCATTTTTCTATCTTATATAGTTATGGCTACAACGCTGTTCATTTCTCTCCTTAATATATTAGTTAATAAGATGCCAAGGCTGATTCATTTCCTCTGAAGGTAGTTGACAATGTGAATCCTCAAGAGATAAATAATTATTGTTTTTCATTAGAATCAAGTTTATTTTTATTTTATGGACATCATATAGTTGGGACTAATAGGACAAAAAGAAGGCATAATTATTGGTATAAAGCTAGAGTACATGTAAATTATACTCACTTTATGGAAGTTAGTAATAAAAACTCACATTTTAATCTTCTCACTACTCATGAGTGCTTCTGTATGACATCTGTTTGTATTTTTTAAAATATTTTATAGACTAGTGATTTTCTAAAAGTTAAGGAGAAGGTATTTGAGATGCCTCAATCTCTAAATATGTATATTTAGTTTTACCTAGGAAATAAAGTACAAGACTGTGAAAATTAAAACCACAGAATATTAAAACAAAAGCAGTTTATCACTCCTTTTTTTTTTTTTTTTTTAATGCGGTATGCGGGCCTCTCACTGTTGTGGCCCCTCCCGTTGCGGAGCACAGGCTCCAGACGCAGGCTCAGCGGCCATGGCTCACGGGCCCAGCCGCTCCGCGGCATGTGGGATCCTCCTGGACCGGGGCACGAGCTCCTGTCCCCTGCATCGGCAAACGGACTCTCAACCACTGCGCCACCAGGGAAGCCCAGTTTGTCCCTCTTTTTTTTTTTGCGGTACGCGGGCCTCTCACTGTTGTGGCCTCTCCCGCTGCGCAGCACAGGCTCCGGAAGCACAGGCTCAGCGGCCATGGCTCACGGGCCCAGCCGCTCCGCGGCATGTGGGATCCTTGCGGACCGGGGTACGAACCGGCGTCCCCTGCATCAGCAGGCGGTCTCTCAACCACTGCGCCACCAGGGAAGCCCTGTCCCTCATTTTTAAAGGAATCCTAAAACAACCTGCAAGTAAGTAAATGAACATTTTTAAATGATGCTGCTTTCTAAAGTAGTAAGTGTTAATAAGCTCAAACATCATAATCCCACTGAGGCTTATTGTGTATGTGAGAAGTAGAAGTTATTATTGGCAATTAGTAAATTGCAGTAATGTTATGAAAATTAAAGAATATTTTGTCACCTAAAAAAAACTTTGGTTTTCTATTTTTAATGTGTTCTATTAACAATTTGAGAAGGTAGAAAGAACACCATTTAATTGTGTCTGGGGTTGAGAAAATTGCTCAGGTATTTGAAATGATCTAATTTTAAAATAATTGTTATTATGTTATTGAGTATTGCACGTGCATGTAATTATTAATTATTTACCCTCTCACCAGGCAGACCATCTAAGGATGAGATTACAGAAAAACTAAGGAATAATGGGTCTGATATACACATCATTTTGAGTTCTGACTCATTTGTTTAAGTAGTAAAATCCACATTGCTTGATTTCTTAATTATCTAGGCAAAAAATTCAAGGGATATTACAAGTACATGGAAAGTCAAAAATACATGAATACAAAGAGAACTAACAATTGTTTTCTTTTTTATTTCTGCCTTAACATATGTTTATTTTTCAACTATTCTGTAGATTTTGTTTTGTTAATTTAAATTTTTTAGATAATTGTAGATTCACATGCATTATAAGAAATATGGAGAGATCCATTCCGTGTACACTGTAACCAGTTTCCTGTAATGGTGACATTACGTAAAACTGTAGTATAATTTCACAACTAAGGTATTAACATTGATACAATCCACCAATCTTTTTTTTAACATCTTTATTGAAGTATAATTGCTTTACATTGTTGTGTTAGTTTCTGCTGTATAACAAAGTGAATCAGCTATACGCATACATATATCCCCATATCCCCTCCCTCTTGAATCTCCCTCCCTCCCACCCTCCCTATCCCACCCCTCTAGGTGGTCACAAGGCACCAAGCTGATCTCCCTGTGCTATGTGGCTGCTTCCCACTAGCTATCTGTTTTACATTTGGTAGTGTATATATATGTCAATGCCACTCTCTCACTTCTTCCCAGCTTACCCTTCCCCTCTCCGTGTCCTCAAGTCCATTCTCTACGTCTGCGTCTTTATTCCTGTCCTGCCCCTAGGTTCTTCAGGACCATTTTCCTTTTTTTCAGATTCTGTATATATGTGAACAATTGTTATCAAGAGAAGAAATTGCTGGCGTCGCTGGCTTAGAGTTGTAAACTCATTGTGACACCTGCTGGATATTGTTGAAAAGGCAAGTAATAGTAGTTTGCTTCCAATATGACAGCCACTAGCCACTTGTGGCCATTGAGCATTTGAAATGTTGTTAACCTAAACTGAGACTTGGTGTTCAAAGGCAATATTTTTAAAATATACCATACCTCACCTATAATGTTCTATATTGATTACATGTTGAAATGATAATATTCTGAATATACTGATTAAATAAAACATATTAAAATTAATTTCACTCATTTCTATTTACTTTTTCTTACGTTGCTACTAAAATTTTTAAAGTTACATATGTGGCTCACGTTTGTGGCTTGCATTATACTTCTACTAGATAGTGCTGTGATAACATCTAAGCCTTAGATATTATATAGGTATTACAGAAATTCTCAGCTCATTTGTGAAAATAGGAAATATATCCGTAATTTAAGATTGATATATGTGGTAGGCAGAATTTTAAGATGACTCCCAATGATCTACACCCTTGTATAATCCCCTCCCCTTGAGTGTAGGCAGGGCCTGCAAATATGGTGAGATATCATTCTCTTGATTAGGTTACACTATATGGCAAAGGGGAAGGAATTTTTCAGATATAATGAAGGTACCTAATTAGTTGACTTTGAGTTAATCAAAAGGGAGATTATGCTCAGTGGGGGCCTGCACTAATCAGACGAACCCTTAAAAGAGGCTCAGAGCAGCAGCAAACACCTTCCTGTTGGGCTAGAAGCAAACTGCCATGTTGTGGAAAGAGTCACATGGCAGAAACCGAATTCTGCCAGCAACCTTGGCAAGCTTGAACGAGAACTCAAGCCTCAGATGAGTTGCAGCTCCATCTGACAGCTTTATTGCAGCCTTCTGAGACTGTGAGACAGAGGACCCAGCTAAGCTGTGCCCAGACTCCTGACCCATGGAAACTGCAAGATATAACTGTGTGTTGTTTTAAACTACAAAGTTTGTGATAATTTATTATGCAGCAATAGAAAACGAATACACTATGCCTTTGAGTCTTTTACTTTACTTGTTTGTGTTATATTACTATAGTTCAGGTTTTTTGGTTTATTTTCACCTGACATATTCATCATAAGAAATCAAAATCAGCAATGATAACCGTAACTTTATTATAGCATACAATTTACTGTAACTTCATTGTAGCAAGCACTTTATCATGGTAAGCACAATGGAAACAGAAATAAATACAAGGAAATAATATAAAGGCTAATATAAACCTCTCATTAGAGCTGTGCTGCTATATAAATCATGGTAGCTCCAGCCCAGAGCTCTTTTAAATTTAAAGCAGTGATGCATTCCTTTTTCTTCACCATTTAGTGCTGTTTTGGCACTTAAGGTCACTAGACCTCTAATGGTGAAGAGACAAATGGGTGCTAGTAAAGGGAAATTCAGGTACATGGAGAGGTGAAACCAATCCTAACCTAAGCTGGGGCCTCTAAACAGAACTCCTAACCATCTAGAAGTTCATCTAGTATCAGAGACCTTTCGCTCTGCTGCTTTGAATTCCCGATATTTATAGCATAGTCTTGACCCAAGTTCCTCATGTCGAAGATTAGCTCACAGAGTAGTGGCACTTGAAGAGCTGTGCCCTGTCGCCTTGCCAATGATTCTAAAGGTGGCAGCTGTCATTAGCTCCTCCTATCAACCTACTATTCATCAAACTCACCATAATTTTTCTATGCTCTTGAGCCTTTGCACATAAATTTTGCTTTTCCTAGAATAAATTTTCCATTACTTCTATACCTGGAAAAGGTCACTTCCCTTGAGAACCTTTCCCATTACCTTCTGCTGACTTCCTGGGTAGCTTTTGACTTTTTTCCCAGTCAAATGTTTCTTCTATTCAGTGAGTCCAACTGGGAGAACAAGTGTGGCCAACAAGATTATGTGGCCATTTTGTGGTTTAGTATCTGCACTGATTTCATCAGAGTCAGTGGGTGAGGCTACTGTAGGTTTGCGGTACCCAAAGAGTTCTCAGGTGCACAGACTTGGGTGTACATATTTATACAAAAAAACAAAAACTCCTCCTCCCTTTGTTTCCTCTCTTGACCACTCCCCCCGGGATTACATTAGACCCATGCCTCTTCCTATTCGCATATTATAATACAGGGAGCTACCTGTCCCCTTGTTATTTCTCCCTAATGCCTGCTGGCATTAGGCCAGTGGGGTCTGTCTTCTCACTATCCTTGTATTTTCACTTCTGATTTTTGGAAGAGGCCTTTTTTCTTAAATTAATTTTTACTATGTCAACACATTTCCAAAATACTATAAGACCTACTTTTACATCCCATTACATTTCTTGTCACCCTAATATAAAGTTCATTGTTCTTGGCACTATGGTTTCAGAATACTCTGCCGACTTCTGTTACAGAATTTACCAAGTTGTATAGTAACTACTTCATGTCTATATCCACCATTGTTAAGGACAGGGGCCATGCCTTATTCAACCTGGCATCGTTAATCTCTAAAAGACAACAAAACAAAATAAAATACACTATCTAACTTAGCTTAAATGAAACATTTAGGATGAACTTGTGTTATCACTAATAGTAACCTTCCCATCCCTCTGCTAAAGCAATAGCTGATTGCTTATTGCTTATTGCTTTAGCAGAGGGATGGGAAGGTTACTATTAGTGATAGTTGGCTGAGCCAATGGGGGAGGGGAAAGGAGAGGGAGGAATAGGCATGAGACTGCAACTGTTTCCTCCCCTTCCAGTTCCCAGTGACTAGATAATTGTCATTATCTAAGATTTCAGAGCCAGAACTTCTTTAACAAGTATTTTTTAAATTGCTTAAAATGACACTTCCTTATAGGTGAAGCTGATGTTGTAGATTGTACAAGAAGAAGAAAATGAGAAGAGGTGAAAAGGAGGATATAGGAAAAAAAGATTAAAACTATGCTCCAGTTTTCCACACTGAAGGTCATGAGTACCCTTGAGGTGTTTTGGTTAGCTTCACTTCTCATGACTGGTAAGATTTATTTTGATAATTATAGTATAGAAATTTTTTTTTAAATGAACATCTTGTGACTCTATATTTATCTCAGTTTTTATCTCTGTATGAACTTAGCTATTGCTTGAGCCTGTCTCAGCCACGTTTATTGGCAATTGCAGTCTATTTGCCAACAATTTAAGAAGCACTAATTTTAAACTAAAGTACACCCAATCCTTAAATGCAATCCTGCCTCAGGTTCATAAAACCAAATCAATAGAATCATTCAAATCCAAGGTTAAATCTTATCTTGGAACTTAGCTCATTTTATTTTTGTAAACTTTTATTTTTGCCTTATTATGAAGACCAAAAGGACCGTGGGAGGGCTGTAGAAAGAAAGCACCATAAACAATCTATTTATGTCCCTTTGTAATACCAATTAATTCATATAATTTTTACTTCCAGCTTCATTCCAAGTATAATTGTGTATCTTCTCATATATAAGAATTGTCTTTTTCTGTTTGATGGAAGCCTTTTCAAATACCAAATATTATTAGGATTTTCTGAAAATATTAGGGGAACAGAGGAATGGAAATAAGTCAGATGTATTGCACATGAAACAGTCACACAGCTTTCTATAAGATCAAAGAAGAAAAAAGTGTGTTTGTGGAAGCATATTTCTCAGAATTAATCTGTTTTTAAAGTATTTTAATTTACACTAGAACTGTAATTGGCACTAAAAAAGAAGTTGATATTTTTATTCCCTCTACTTTTTCCTGGACATTTTGATATCCTTTTTATTTTGTCTATGATGACAAAAGCAAATATACAGGTAAATGTAAAGATAAAAGATTTATGGAGCAAAACTAGAGTTTCCCAGAAAAGAAGGAATGCCACCTCAATATGGTAACAAGATTGCAACATTGATTCTTACCTGAATATCCAGCCTGCCCGCCTGCCCTACAAATTTCAGGATGCTAGCTCCCAAAATCACATGAGCTAATTCCTTATAATAAATAAATACACATATATGTCCACGTGCACACTCATACACACACAAACACACCCAAGTTCTTTGCAGAATTCTAACTGATATAATAGGTATATACTGTATTTTCAACTACAAAGAAGTGTGCAGGAAATGTTAAACTCCATTATTTCTTTAAAACCAAATTAATTCCAACTCCAAGTTCCCATTCCACAGACCAGCAAAAAAATTCAACCTAGGTCCTTTAGAGTTCACAGATATCCTCTCAGCTTTATCATATTTCCCTTTGGTACCTTATTTTTCAAGGCCTCTTGGTTCCTGAAGGCAGATGGCTCTGTTCATTCTGTGTCACACCTGAGCACTGGAATCTCTGTCAAAGCTGGGAGTCCCATTTCCCGGTCCAGTCTCTCTAGGAGCACCACACAGCAGATCAACTCAGATGTCTTGCCAGTTCCTGAGGGTACTGCCAGGGAATAGAGGGTGGATCACCACTATTTTTGAAGTTCATAAACCTCCAGGCCCAGTGTTGGGGAATTTCTCTTTCCTCATTCACTTCCCTCAAAGGAATTTAACTCTCTTCTTTGCCCTAAATATTCTTCAGAAGCTCGGGTCTCTCTATAAAATAAAAACTAAGAAAACAAGCTCTTTGACAAGCAGTATCTACTTTCTATCAGGTACTACAAATTCTTTTTGAGATGAGGAATCCAAAATTATATCAATAAATTTTCATACTCTGTTACATAAAATGACCCATCTTGCACTATGAGTGGATCTTTTACCCACATATAATTCTGTTAACTCATGCATTGGTCTTTTGAAAAATATCAGTTCAATGAGTTATATAGATTTTCCAAATGTTTATTATAAAATTATTTTTTTAATCATATTTGTTAATATCACCACCCATGTCATCAGAAAAATCTTTAGACAGTATGAAGCTGTCAAGCCCATAATGACAAGTACAAGTTTTCAAAATTCTAACTTTTGCTTGAAAGGCTGAATTTTACCATTGGCAACAATTAATTTTCCTTGAAGTCATAGTCTCACTCAGTTGTTTTTCAAGAAAATATTTGCAAAATACCCAAGTCTAAATGACCATAGTTTATCAGTCACTCTTTTAAATAAAAATTCTGTTCCATAAGAAAAGCAACTGGTTCAGCTTCCGACCCAAACAGTTGCACAAATGCTCTTCTTTGAGACAGCCATTGTGTTTCAGTATGCATCAGAAGAGCTTTATAAATAATTCTGATTTTTGCTACACAGAAGGCTACATAGATGTATTTAAGGGTCAAGTTTTAATAAACTTCATAGTTTACACTACTTTATCAAGGACATTCTAAAGTGAAACTTGCTTTTTTTCTGTAAGCGGCAACAAAGAATACAAAGACTGCTAATATTGTTGGGTGCCACTGCCTTGCTATACACCATCAATGCAAATGTTAATACATGTGAAAGGCAAATAAAGTCTCAACTTCATTATGAAAATAATTTTGACCTCATGGACCCCCTGAAAAGGATTGGAGGCTCCCTCCCCCACCCCAGTGTTTATGTACCTTGATTTGAGAACATCTGATCCACAGCACTGAAGTACTGGGAACTAAGGAACTGGCAAACACCTCCCACTTATCTCCTGGCAGAAATGGGCAACTCAGTACCAAATAGCTGCAACTTTATGTACTAGTCCTAACCTAGAAACAGACCTCCAGACTAAGCAGGATGCAAAAATCAAGTTTGTGTAGAAAAGATTAGAAGAGGAAAACCAGTAGGAAGGCATTTGCAATCATTCAACAATAATGTAAGAAAAACTGGAACATAGGGTAGTAAAAGTTACAATAGAAGAAAGGAAAGATAATTTAAAAGGCATTGGAAAAGTAAATATGTCAATAATGCCTTAGCTTTGGGGAACTACAGCAGAAGTGGTGTAAAAGACAAGTCCAAGATTGGTGGTACTAATAGGAGAAAAGTAGAATCAGGAGAAATCACTGGAAAAATAGAAAAATAGAAAAAATAATAACAATAACATTTACTGTAATAATGTACTAAGTAGTATTCTAAGCACTGGTTTTAGACACCTTTTTGTTCGGGGCTTTGTTTTTATTTTTTAAAAAATGAGAGGATGCTGAAAAAAAAACCTGACAAATTAAAAAATTTCAGTCCCGCCTCTTTGCTAGTGTCTCTTTCTTCTTTCTCCATTACTGTATTACCACTGCAGTATCTGGCAACTGTGTTATAAAGAATAACAGACACAAGTCAAAGGATAACACTAAAATCTTAGCATTATTAATCTTCATTAATGTGTAAAATCAAAAGTACATGCTCATTAAGTAGAAGGGAATATGAGTCAGTCCACATATTTGTCTGTGAAATTACTGCTCTTAATCAATACAGATTGTGCGATAGGTGCTTTCTAAGATGCCCCTTGATGATCTCAGGACCCCTGTCCTGGTATTCATAACTTTGTGTAATCCACCCCAGCCCCCAACTGTGGGCTGGACTTCGTGGTTTGCTTTACGAATAGAATGCAGCAAAAATGGCAGACTGTCACTTCCAAGATTAGGTTACAACAAGACTTTGGCGTCCAACTTGCTTGCCCTTTCTTCCTCTCTCCCTGGCTCACTCTGATAGAAGCCAGCTTTCATGTTGTTACTGTCTGATGGAGAGGCCCATCTTGTCAGGATCTGAGGGACGTCCCCAGCCCACAGTCCATGAGAAACTCAGGCACTCAGTTGAACAGCCCACAAGGATATCAACCACTTGAGTGAGCAGGAAGTAGCTCCTTCCCTAGTTGAGACTTCAGATAAGATCACAGCCCTGGCCACCCCTTGATTGCAGCTTGAGGACCCAGTAAGCCAAGCCCAGATTTCTGACGAACAGAAAGTGTGAGATGATAGATGTTTTTTGGGTTAAGCCACTGAATCCTGGGGTAATTTATTATGCTGCCACTGAGAACAAGTACACATGGTCAACATTTGCTCAATATTCATTTATTCATTCAGTGAATAAATACTAAATGTCTTTGTGTCAGTTATTGTACCAAGGAGAGGCAGATGTGACTATCTCACGTGGGCCCCCTACACTCGAGAAAATCAGTCTGGTGAGGGAGATAATGAGGTAAATAATAGCATATAATATCTATAGCGGAGATTGAAGAAAAAATCATGTGGGACTATGAAAGAGAAAATAACTCTATTTGAGAAGGCTTTACTGAGTAACTGCCATTTGAACTAGATCATAAAGTTTCAGCACATTAAGACTCTCTGGCACATGGCACTGATTTAGTTCAAGCTGCTACTTCTAGAAACCAAACCTAGAATTCTGCATGTAATCATTTTCGGCCTACAGGCAGTAATTACATAAAGCCATGAGAGAGAATAGGATCTCTAGGGAAAAAAAAAAAAAAGCATGTAGAGAAAAGCAAAGACTCAAGGCACACATAGGCAAAATAAGGGAAATGATTAATAAGATGAATAAATACAGGGTCAAAAAGTGCTTACGTATAGCATTTGACACAACTCCTCCTCCTAAAAACTTTCTTCTCTTGGCTTTTTCAACACTAGTCTTTCTCCTTGTTTCCCTTCTACCTCTCTGATAACTTCTTATCTTTTCTCCTTCAATGTCTTTGTATTAGTTATGTATTGCTATGTAAGAAGCTACCCTAAAACTTAGTGCATCAAAACAACAAACTTTACTTATCTCAAAGTATCTGATGGTCAGGAATTCAGGAGCAGCTTGGGGTGGGGAGACAGGGACATTCTGGCTCAGGGTCTCTTATGAGGTTGCAGTCAAGGCATTAACTGGGGCTGCAATTATCTAAAGGCTCAAATGGGGAGAGGGGATCCATTTCCATGAAGTTTCACTCACATGGCTGTTGGCAGAAGGCCCCAGTTCCCATGTGTCCTATATGTCTCAGTTCCTCACCAGCTGTTTGCTAGAAGCCTTAGTTCCTCACGATATGGGTCTCTCCACGGGCTACCTAAGTGTCTTCACAGCATGACAGATAACATCCCCCAGATCAAGTAAAGAAGGACAGACAAACAGAAAAGGTGCAGTACCTTTTATGCCCTCCTCTCTGAAACTGTCCACTGTTGGAAGTTAGCCAATAAGTTCATCCCAACACTGAAGAAGAGAGGAATTAGGCTCTACCTCTTGAAATATATCAATTTGTGGTATATTTCTTAATTACCACAGACTACTTCATTTCATTTCTTGAATTGTTACTAAGAGATCTTACAGTCCTTTCACCATCTCACTTTATTCACTCACCCTGGGTGATCTCAACTACTCCCATGGTTCCAAGTGCCATCTATATTGTTGAATATACGCATCTATATCGAATCTCAAATCATTATTTGAGATTCATTATTTTAGTCCTCATCTGTCTTCCAAAACCCATATTTGTATTTTCAACGGCCTATCACACGTCACCTAGAAAGCCAGCTTAGCCTAACCAAAACCAAATGCTTGTCCTCGTCTCTCTTTGCTTCCAGTTTGGCTCTTCTATATCTTCAATGCAGTTACCCAAGATAGAAAACATGAAGTCATCCTCAATTCCTACCTCTCCTCACCTCTTATATCTTTGTTATAGATTTATCCTTATTGTTTATGCCCCCTAAATAACTCTCAGTTTATTTCCTCTCTCCGTCATCAGCATCTTTGTACAGGTTGTCATCATCTCTCTCTAAGACTACTGCACTAGCTTAATAATTGATCTTTAGGTCTAGTCTCTCCTTTTTCTAATTTATCTTTTGTCAGATTTCTCTTGGCTAAAATATGTATCTGAAATCATATATCTCTATAAAAACCTTGAATGGCTCACTAATAACTTCAGTTTAAAGCCCAAGTCTTTTAAAATGATATATAAGGCCCTTTAAAATCGGATCCTAATATGTTTTTAGCTTCATCTCTTGTCACTGTCTCAACACATCTTCCCCAAATCATTGCCGTTCCCCAAAAATGTCATGTACTTTTATACATTCATATATTTGCACATGCTCTTTTTCTCTGCCTGGCATACCCACTATCTCCACGCTGCTTGGTAAATTCTTATATTTCAAGTTCAAACAACCTCCTCCAAGCTCCTCCCTCTGACTTCCCTAGGTGAGAAGTCATTTTCATCTACTATGGCTTCACATCATCTTGCATATACTGTTGGTATATCATTTTTTTAAATTTTATTTTACTTGTATGGCTGCGCCGGGTCTTAGTTGCAGCACGTGGGATCTTTTAGTTGTGGCATATGGGATCTAGTTCCCTCACCAGGGATTTGAACCTGGGCCCCCTGCATTGGGAGCGCAGAGTCTTAGCCATTGGACCACCAGGGAAGACCCCTGATGGCATATCTTCATCACCTATATGTCATGGATGTTTTTAGAACTGTTTCAGTTTCTAATGTTCTATCTTTATGTCCTCATAAGAACATGAATAAATTTATCAGAGTGCTTCCCACTTTTAATGCAGAAAATATGATTACTAGTGACACTACTTGTCCCCTCTAGGAATTCCAGAATAACCTATTACAGGAAGAGGCTTACCTGTCTCTTGCATCATCGAAGAAGGCAAAATATCATTTAAAGCCCAGAGCACAAGTAAATATTTTACCAACATTTATATCCTTCTCCACATTGCCTGTTCCCCATTCACCACAACCCCCACCACACCATTAAAAACCCACATTCCATAATAAGCAGCAGAGATGTCATCAGGAGAAGTGAAAGAAGGGAAGCCTATAAATGTGTCTGTACATCTAATTATAGATGTATATCCTCAGAGGTCTCATCTATTAATTTTTTCCTGTTCTTGTGGAATCTTGGCATTTAGTGACATATAGCATCCCCATCATTACTGGAAAATTCCCCAGTTGGATCTGGATCCTCATAACATCTTGGCACAGAGGCTTTTATTAAGCTCAGCTTCCATAGATAAGATAAATACCAAAGCTAAATACACTCTTGCAGAGCAAATGGGAAAGAACTCTCGTCTCTCTCACCTTAGTTCCAGGCCATCACTTTTTTTTTTAACAGATCTTTATTGGAGTATAATTGCTTCACAATACTGTGTTAGTTTCTGTTGTACAACAAAGTGAATCAGCCATATACATACATATGTCCCCAAATCCCCTGCCTCTTGAGCCTCTGTCCCACCATCCCTATCCCACCCCTCTAGGTCATCACAAAGCACCGAGCCAATCTCCCTGTGCTATGCTGCTGCTTCACACTAGCTATTTTACATTCGGTAGTGTATATACGTTGATGCTACTCTCACTTCGCCCCAGGTTCCCCCTCCCACCCCGTGTCCTCAAGTCCATTCTCTACGTCTACATCTTTATTCCTGCCCTGCAACTAGGTTAACCAGCACCTTTTTTTTTTTTTTTAGGTTCCATATATATGCATTAGAATATGGTATTTTTTTTTTTCTTTTTGACTTAACTTCACTCCGTATGACAGACTCTAGGTCCATCCACCTCACTACAAATAACTCAATTTCATTTCTTTATATGGCTGAGTAATATTCCATTGTATTTATGTGCTGCATCTTCTTTATCCATTCATCTGTTGATGGACATTTAGGTTGGTTCCATGTCCTGGCTATTGTAAGCAGTGCTGCAATGAACATTGTGGTACATGTCTCTTTTTGAATTATGGTTTTCTCAGGGTATATGCCCAGTAGTGGGATTGCTGGGTCATATGGTAGTTCTAGTTTTAGTTTTTTAAGGAACCTCCATACTGTTTTCAATAGTGGTTGTATCAATTTACATTCCCACCAACAGTTCAGGAGGGTTCCCTTTTCACCACACCCTTTCCAGCATTTGCTGTTTCTAGATTTTTTTGATAATAGCCATTCTGACCCGGCACAAGGTGATACCTCAATTGTTGTTTTGATTTGCATTTCTCTGATAATTAGTGATGTTGAGCAGCTTTTCATGTGCCTCTTGGCCATCTGTATGTCTTCCTTGGTGAAATGTCTATTTAGGTCTTCCACCCATTTTTTAATTGGATTGTTTGTATTTTGACATTGAGCTCCATGAGCTGTTTGTATATTTTGGGGATTAATCCTTTGTCTGTTGTTTCATTTGCAAATATTTTCTCCCATTCTGAGGGTTGTCTTTTTGTCTTGTTTATGGCTTCCTTTGCTGTGCAAAAGCTTTTAAGTTTAATTAAGTCTCATTTGTTTATTTTTGTTTTTATTTCCATTACTCTAGGAGGTGGGTCAAAAAAGACCTTGCTGCAGTTTATGTCAAAGAGTGTTTTTCCTATATTTTTCTCTAAGAGTTTTATAGTGTCTGGACTTACATTTAGGTCTTTAATCCATTTGGAGTTTATTTTTGTGTATGGTGTTAGATAGTGTTCTAATTTCATTCTTTTAAATGTAGTTGTCCAGTTTTCCCAGCACCACTTATTGAATAGGCTGTCTTTTCTCCATTGTATGTTCTTACCTCCTTTGTCATAAATTAGGTGACCATTTGTGTATGGGTTTATCTCTTGGCATTCTATCCTGTACCATTGATCTATGTCTGTTTTTGTGCCAGTACCACACTGCCTTGATTACTGTAGCTTTGTGGTATTGTTTGAAGTCAGGGAGCCTGATTCCTCCAACTTCATTTTTCTTTCTCATGATTGCTTTGGCTTTTCGGGGTCTTTTGTGTTTCCATACGAGTTGTAAAATTTTTTGTTCTAATTCTGTGAAGGATATCACTGGTAGTTTGATAGGGATTGCATTGAATCTGTAGATTGCTTTGAGTAGTATAGTCATTTTCACAATGTTGATTCTTCCAATCCAAGAACATGGTATATTTCTCCATCTGTTTATGTCATTTTTGATTTCTTTCATCAGTGTTTTATAGTTTTCTGAGTACAAGTCTTTCACCTCCTTAGGCAGGTTTATTCCTAGGCATTTTTTTCTTTTTGTTGCAGTAGTAAATGGAAGTGTTTCCTTAATTTCTCTTTCTGAATTTTCGTTGTTGGTGTATAGGAATGCCAGAGATTTCTGTGCATTAATTTTGTAGCCTGCAACCTTACCAGATTCATTGATTAGTTCTAGTAGTTTTCTGCGGGCATCTTTAAGATTTTATATGTATAGTATCATGTCATCTGCAAACACTGACAGATTTACTTCTTCTTTTCCAATTTGTACTCCTTTTATTTCTTTTTCTTCTCTGATTGCTATGGCTAGGACTTCCAAAGCTATGTTGAATAAGAGTGGCGAGAGTGGACATCCTTGTCTTGTTCCTGATCTTAGTGGAAATGTTTTCAGTTCTTCACCATTGAGTATGATGCTTGCTGTGGGTTTGTCATATGTGGCCTTTATTATGTTGAGGTATGTTCCCTCTGTTCCCATTTTCTGGAGAATTTTTATCATAAATTGGTGTTGAATTTTGTCAAAAGCTTTTCCTGCATCTATTGAGATGATCATATGGTTTTTAGTCTTTAATTTGTTAATGTGGTGTATCACGTTGATTGATTTGCATATATTGAAGAATCCTTGCATCCCTGGGTTAAATCCCACTTGATCACGGTGTGTGATCCTTTTAATGTGCTGTTGGATGCTGTTTGCTAGTATTTTGTTCAGGATTTTTGCATCTATGTTCATCAGTGATACTGGTCTATAATTTTCTTTTCTTGTGACATCTTTTTCTGGATTTGGTATCAGGGTGATGGTGGCTTTGTAGAACGAATTTGGGAGTGTGTCTCCCTCTGCAATTTTTTGGAAGAGTTTGAGAAGGATCAGTGTTAGCTGTTCTCTAAATGTTTGCTAGAATTCACCTGTGAAACCATCTGGTCCTGGACTTCTGTTTGTTGGAACATTTTAAATTATGGTTTCAATTTCATTACTTGTGATAGGTCTGTTTATATTTTCTAATTCTTCCTAGTTCAGTCTTGGAAAATTGTACCTTTCCAGGAATTTGTCTGTTTCTTCATGGTTGTCCATTTTATTGGCATAGAGTTGCTTGTAGTAGTCTCTTAGGATGCTTTGTATTTCTGCAGTGTCCGTTGTAACTTGTCCTTTTTCATTTCTAATTTTATTGATTTGAGTCCTCTCCCTTTTTTTCTTGATGAGTCTGGTTAAGGGTATATCAATTTTGTTTATCTTCTCAAAGAACCAGCTTTTTTTTTTTTTTTTTTTTTTTGTGGTACACAGGCCTCTCACCGTTGTGGCCTCTCCCGCTGTGGAGCACAGGCTCTGGACGCACAGGCTCAGCAGCCATGGCTCACAGGCCCAGCTGCTCTGCGGCATGCGGGACCTTCCCGGACCAGGGCACGAACCCGTGTCCCCTGCATCAGCAGGCGGACTCTCAACCACTGCGCCACCAGGGAAGCCCAAGAACCAGCTTTTAGTTTTGTTGATCTTTGGTATTGTTTTCTTCATTTCTATTTGATTTATTTCTGTTCTGATCTTTATGATTTCTTCTACTGACTTCGGGTTTTCTTTGTTCTTCTTTTTCTAGTTGTTTTAAGTGTAGGGTTAGATGTTTATTTGAGAGTTTTCTTGTTTCTTGAGATGAGATTGAATTGCTATAAACTTCCTTCTTGGAACTGCATTTGCTGTGTCCCATAGACTTTGGGTCGTTGGGTTTCATTGTCATTTGTTTCTATGTATCTTTTTATTCCTTCTTTGATTTCTTCAGTAATCTCTTGGTTATTTATTGGCCCACTGTTTAGCCTCCATGTGATTGTGTTTTTTACAGTTTTTTTTCCTGTATTTGATTTCCAATCTCATAGCACTGTGGTCAGAAAAGATGCTTAAAGTTTCCAAGGCTTGATTTGTGACTCAAGATATGATCTATCCTGGAGAATGTTCCATGTGCACTTGAGAAGAAAGTGTATTCTGCCACTTTGAGGTGAAATGTTCTATAATATCAATTAAATCTATCTGGTCTATTATGTCATTTAAAGCTTGTGTTTCCTTATTTATTTTCTGTTTGGATGATCTGTCCATTGGTGTAAGTGGCGTATTAAAGTCCCCTTTATTATTGTATTTCTGTCGATTTCTCTTTTCATGGTTGTTAGCATTTTCCTTATGTACTGAGGTGCTCCTATGTTGGGTACATAAGCATTTATAATTGTTATATCTTCTTCTTGGATTGATCCTTTGATCATTATGTAGTGTTGCTCCTTATCTCTTATAACAGTCTTTATTTTAAAGTCTGTTTTTCCTGATACGAGTATTGCTACTGCGGCTTTCTTTTGATTTCCATTTTCATGGAATATCTTTTTTCCAACCCTTCACCTTCAGTCTGTATGTGTCCCTAGGTCTGAAGTTGGTCTCTTGTAGACAGCATATATATGGGTCTTGTTTTTGTATCCATTCAGCCAGTCTGTATTTTTTGGTTGGAGCATTTAATCCATTTACATTCAAGGTTATTATCAATATGTATGTTCCTACTACCATTTTCTTAATTGTTTTGGGTTTGTTTTTGTGGGTCTTTTTCTTCTCTTGTGTTTCCCACCTAGAGAAGTTTCTTTAGCATTTGTAGTAAAGGTTGTTTGGTGGTGCTGAATTCTCTTAGCTTTTGCTTGGCTGAAGAGCTTTTTATTTCTCCATCAAATCTGAATGAGATCCTTACTGGGTAGAGTAATCTTGATTGTAGGTTTTTCTGTTTCATCACTTTAAGTATATCCTGCCACTCCCTTCTGGCCTGCAGAATTTCTGCTGAAAAATTAGCTGATAACCGTATGGGGATTCCTTTGTATGTTATTTCTTTTTTTATGTTTTTCCCTTGCTGCTTTTAATATTTTTTCTTTGAATTTAATTTTTGTTAGTTTGATTAATATGTGTCTTGGTGTGTTTTTCCTAAGGTTTATCCTTTATGGTACTCTCTGCACTTCCTGGACTTCGGTGACTACTTCCTTTCCCATGTTAAGGAAGTTTTCGACTATAGTCTCTTCAAATATTTTCTCAGACCATTTCTTTTTCTCTTATTCTTCTAGGACCCCTATAATTTAAATGTTGGTGCATTTAGTGTTGTCCCAGAGGTCTCTGAGATTGTCTTCTTTTCATTCTTTTTTCTTTTTTCTGTTCCTCAGCAGTTATTTCCACCATTTTGTACTCCAGCTCACTATTCATTCTTCTGCCTCAGTTATTCTGTTATTGATTCCTTCTAGTGTATTTTTCTTTTCAGTTATTGTGCTGTTCATCTCTGTTTGTTCTGTAGTTCTTCTGGACCTTTGTTAAACATTTCTTATGTTTTCTCAATCCATGCCTCCATTCTGTTTCCAAGATTCTGGATCATCTTTACTATCATTACTCTGAATTCTTTTTCAGGTAGATTGCCTATTTCCTCTTCATTTATTTGGTCTTTAGGTTTTTACCTTGCTCCTTCATCTGTGAAATATTTTTTTTGTTGTCTCTTTTTTTTTTTTTTTTAAATGAGTGGGATTGTGTTCCTGTCTTACTGGTTGTTTGGCCTGAGGCGTCCAACACTGGAGTTTGTAGGCTGTTGGGTAGAGCTGGGTCTTGGTGCTGAGATGAGGAACTTCGTGAGACCTCACCCTGATGAATATTCCCTGGTGTCTGAGGATCTCTGTTAGTCCAGTGTTTCAGACTTGGAGCTCCCACCGCAGGAGCTTCCGCCCAACCTCTGGCTCATGAACCAAGATCCTGCAAGGCACGTGGGGTGGCAAAAAAAAAAAAAAAAAAGAGAACAATAACAAAGTAAAAAATAAAATTAGATTAGGAAACTAACAGATATGTCAGAAAGAATATAAAAATAAAAATACAGATGAATGAACAACCAGAAGGTACATCACAGTACCACAGTAGTAAAAAAGAGGAGGGAAAATGAAAAAAAAAAAGAAAGTAAAAAAAAGGGGGGGAAAGGCCTTGGCTGTGGAGGGAGGGTGGGGCCTAAGCAAGGGGGAGTTTTGGGTGTTGGGCGGGGCCTATACTTAGGACCCACAGAGCAGGAAAAGGCCCTGGGGGCTGTGGGCGGTGGGGTTTAGGCTCAAGGAACAGAAGGGGCCCAGGCATGCCCCCTGCCCCTGGTCTCAGAGGGCAGGGCACCTCACCTGGGAGCCCAGCAGGCTTCCTGGGCTCGAGGTGGAGGGGCAAACGTTCTCCTCTCCTCTCTTGCTCCTCTGGTCCTGGAGGGCCCTTCCCACCGGTCTCTCCTGTTGTCCCCGCCCTCCCTCCTATGCCCCCAGAACCAATGCGGCTGGGGTCGGGGTGTCTTGGAGGTCAGGGGACTAGCCAGGGAGCTCAGCAGCCTCCCCGGCCCAAGTGGGCCAGGAGATTGCCCTCTGCTCCTCTCCCGCTCTTTCCAGAGGGTCCCTCCCACCTGCTTCTCCTGATCCCCCTGGCCTCAGGGGTGCCGGTCCTGTCTGGCCTCCACTTCTCCTTCTCCCTCAGTGCCCCCACGTCCTACCAGTTCACTTGGAGGTTCCTCCTGTCTCCTTGGGGTCAGCGTCCCCCACCAGTGGCCAGCAGGTGCCCTAGTTGTGGGGAGACGCTAACTCGACATCTTCCCACACTGCCATCTTGACTCCGCCCCCATCACTTATTTTTTGACACATGTATTGAGATCCTTCTAAGAGACGGATTGTGTTAGGGGCCATCAATGGAGCAGTACACAAGAGACCCAGGATCTCTACTCCAATGAAGCTTATATGCTGGGGCAAGAGACAGCCAATTAAGAATAAAGAAACAAAATTACAAAGTAATTACAGCTTGTGATAAATGCTATTAAAGAAATGAAGAGAGTGATGAGATAGAGATTAACTGGGAGTAGGGGAGGGAGGCCCTGTAGCTCTAATGGTCAGGGCTGGCCATTCCGAGGAAATAGCATTTGAGCTGACACCTCTGGGTGAAAACAAGCCAACCATGTGGAGATCTGGGAGAAGAATATACCCTAAAGAGGGAACAAGGGCGACCATACCCGAAATATAGTACCTTAATCACAAAAATGCATGTTATTAGCAGATGGCAGTATCCATATATACAAGAAAAAAAATATAGGCCAAGATAGTTTGAAATATCTACTAATTTAAGACCTTTATGTCTTAAATCGGATGTCCAGTATGACTCACCCTATTTCTGAATGAGTAGCCACATTTTAAAGCCAACTCCAGAGTCAAAACTACCCTGGTGACAACCTCTGACTTGAAAGGTTCTTCTCCCTAAGCATCCCTATCATAGTTGTCTCTTGTCACTTTGCTTCCTGAGCTGCTGCTTCTATATTTGCCTTTTAAATGTTTTTCCCTTACATTCCTACTCTTTTTTTGCTCTGTACAATTCTCCTCAAAATTCTCCATTCCCATTGACACCCATATGTTCCAAAGTCTCTCCCGAATTTCCAAGTCAAATATCCATATTCCATTGGATTTCTCCACATGGATGTCCCACTAGCACTCTAAATTCAACAGAGCCAAAACTGGATACATTACTCCCTGCCCTGCCCACATACTCCACGCATTGCCTATGTAACCTGTCTAGCACAATCAGTGATCATTTGCCCAGGCTTGACACCTGGAAGTCCTCTCCTATTTCCTGACTTCTACCCCCTCAGCTCCCACACACAGTCACCCAATCTCCCAGTTTTACAATCTTAACATTTCTTGGCATGAGTTCCCCCAGATTAAGTCAACAATGAATTCTTTACTTCTTTACACTATGAGCTGGAGTTACAGTAACATAAACTAATTATGTGCTTAACAGATGTTATGCATTCTGAATGATTCACGTGCATTATGTCATTTCATCCTTCCAATAGCCCTGTGAGTTATGAACAGTATGATTATTTCTCTTGTGTATATAAAGAAACTGAAGCTTAGAGGTTTTTAGCAATTTCCCTAAAGTCCCCTATGGAAGTGGAAGGGATGAGATTTAACCTACACATTTCTGACTCTAAAATCTGATCTTTTAAACATTATATCATAGAAAAGTAAAAAAATTAGCTTTCATAACAGGAAAATTAAGCATTTAACTTGACAGTTCTCTCTAGGAACAAACGTACCACTTTAAAGATTTTAAGATTCTGGGATAACAGGCACTAAATCCAGCTATGAAGGTGACATGGTGTTCGATTAATTAAATCAGTTATTGTGAAATGTGTTCAGAAAACAGACATCTGAAAGTTGTGGTGTTATTTGGGTAATTACCAAAACAATGATACCTTTAATTTCACCAAAAACCTAGATCTAATGTTTCTAACAGAAAATAAGACTATATTTTACATAAATAGCTCCACATTATTTGGAATGTCTAAAAAACACTTTTAGTCACATGAAATATTTTATCCATCCATTCCTGCTGGTTTCTTCTTTGTTCATTTGTTTTATGACTTGCTAACTAAAAATGCTAGCAGCCTGCCCATTTTTAAAGAACAAATGTGAAGGAGAAATTTTGAAATTGAGAGAAAGAGTTTCTTGCAGTAGCCCAAGCAAGAGATGTGGCCCTGAAATAAAGTAGTGAGGTAGGAAGGGCATAATTTGAAAGATATTTAAGAGATAGAATCAATAGGACTTAACTGGATTTGGAGGTAGAAGAAGGAATCAAAGATGACTCACCAAAGTTTCTATTTATAATAGATGGAATGTAGATAGCAGTTTTTGTTTGGGGTTATATACATAAAACTATAGTGGCCCCCATTTATCCACAGTTTTGCTTTCCATGGTTTTAGTTACTTGTGGTCAACTTTGGTCCAAAAATATTCAATGGAAAATTCCAGAAATGAACTACAGTAAATCCTCTACATACGAATGAGTTCCGTTCCAAGAGCGCATTCGTTAGTCCAATTTGTTTTTAAGTCCAACAAAGTTAGCCTAGGTACCCAACGAACACAATCAGCTATATAGAACTGTACTATAATAGGTTTATTATACTTTTCACACAAATAATACAAAGAAAAACACAAAAAGTAAAGAAAACATTTTTAATCTTACAGTACAGTACCTTGAAAAGTACAGTAGTACAAGTACAACAGCTGGTATACAGGGGCCGGTATCGAGTGAACAGGCAAGAAAAGTTACTGACTGGAGGAGGGAGAGGAAGTGGGAGATAGTAGAGCTGAAAGATCATCAGCAATAGGAGACGGAAGGCAAGCTGTAATTTCACTCACACCTGACGATGATGGCACAAGTTCTGGTTCCTTGCTGGATTCAATTCTATCTACCCTCTTGAAAACATGATCCAGTGATATCTGGGTAGTAGCTCTTTTTTTCTCGTCATTGATGACACGGTAGCACTGGATTGCATTCTGAATGGCTGCTGCAAATTTCGTGTACCATTCTACATTCAAGTCCTGTGCCTCAAACACTAACAGTGCCTCCTCAAATAAAGAAAATCCTCTTGCCATTTCCCGTGTTGTGAATCTCATCAGTTCTTCAGTTACTTCTTCCTCCTGTCTCTCTTCATCCTTTCTCTGGGCCTCCATTTCCTGGTGCTTCTTAACAGTACCAGCTACATCACCGCTGCTTTTACACTTGCTTCCAGACATCCTGGGCTTGAAATAAAGATACTGTACTACTGTACTCTATACAGTACTGTACAGTAAAGTACACAAAAACACAACCACTTGCAGAAGATGCAGACACATGAACTAACTTATGTGACTGGACACGGGAACGCACGTTCGCTTCTTTGAAAGTTCGCAACTCGAAAGTTCGTATGTAGGGGACTTATTGTATTTGTAAGTTTTAAATTGTGTGCCATTCTGAGTAGCTGTTCTGAGTGGCATGATGAAATCTTATACTATCCCACTACATCCCATCCAGAACATGAATCATCCCTTTGTCCAGCGTACCCGTACTATATATGCTACCTGCCCGTTAGCACCGTACAGGAAAAGAAAACATAATATATATAGGCTTTGGTACCATCTGCAGTTTCAGGCATACATTGGGGGTATTGGAATATACATACCCCCGATGGATAAGGGGGGACTACTGTATTTATGAAAAGCTCTAAGGCAGTAGAGAGTAATAGGTGGGGTGTGGAGGTGAGAGATAGGAAAAGTTGGCCTAAAATGGGCAGTATAAACTGAAATAATAGAAGATAAAAAGCAGACATAACTGGGTGGAGGAAAGAGTAGAATCCCTTGTATTAAATTCAAAAGGACATGGGAAACCATCAGAAAACTAGTACTAGGGAAATGCTGTGATTGATGGGAATCATGAGAAATGGTTTTAGCTTCAATGAAGCAAAAAAATATTTGGAAATTGTACATCTTGATTTCTTGACAAATGCCATAATAATTTTATCAGAATGGCACCAAGAAATATTTCAAATAGAAACAAATAAGTCACACATGTAAGTCACCCATTTAATAAAACTTTACATCAGCGTAGGCTGAAGTGAAGGTTCATAGAATTGAAACTCAAATTGACAAGTTAAAAGAGATTTTACATGCGCTACTGAAACAATGGCACATCTTTTGTAATAGTTTATTATTTGGGAGAGGAAAAAATGTCTTAAGGAAACTGCCGTGTCAGAAGCATTTTGAAGCCCTCAATATTTAAATCAAAATACTTTCTAATATGTACTGCCTCAATCCATAAATCAGCAATTTACATGGCCAAATTAGTCTTGTCTTAATGACAAGAATTTATTTACATAAACTAGTAGTCTTGCCTCTGCTCACCGTAACAACACCCACAGCATAGTTTGGTCCTTTATCAGTTAGTGTATTAGTATGCTGTGATAACAAAATATCACAGACTTGGTGGCTTAAACAACAGAAGTTTATATTCTTATGGTTTTGCAGGCTAGAAGTCCAAGATCAAAATGTCAGCCGATTTGGTTTCTTCTGAGGCCTCTCACCTTGGCTTGCAGATGGCTACTTTCTTGCTGTGTCTTCATGTGGTATTTCCTTTGTGCACATGCATACCTAATGTTTCTGTGTGAAATTTCCTCTTCTTATAAGGACACCAGTTATATTGTATCACTATTAGAGCCCAACCTAAAAGCCTCATTTTAACTTAATCACCTCTCTAAAGTCCTTATCTGTAAATACAGTCACATTCTGGGGCACTAGAGATCAGTGCTTCAACATATGAATTTGGAAGGGTGGGGGGAGGCACAAATCATCCCGTAACAGAGTCTTTAGGTGCAAACAACTAAAATCAAGCCCAATTTAATATATATATATATATATATATATATATATATATATATATATATGAAATGTTGCCCACAAAATCTAAGGAATCTGGTAAACTTAGGATATCCAGAATCTTGAGAAGCCTGGAGAATCAGGCTGGGAAAACCTAAAGAGCAAGAGATAATGGCAAAGAATGTAATTAAAGTGTAAAGCAGATACTGCCACTGACCTACCACCTGGATTTGTAATAAAGTGTATTCTTCTAATGCCCTGAAAGACTCCAGAACCCTTCCTGAGTCTTGTCTCATTCCTTTGAGATAAAAAACGTAGACATGGGGGTGGGGGGAGGTGGCAGGAAGGATCTGCCTGCCCAACCCTAAATTATGTAGCTAGAATCTGGTTCTGTGGGATAAGGGAAAGGGAGAAACTTGCCCCTTTAGTTTCTAAAGTGGGAATTTTAATGTAATGGGTTATCCCTCTCTCTCTCTCTCTCTCTCTCTCTCTCTCTCTCTCTCACACACACACACACACACACACACAGGAAGGACCTTTGGTTTTGTTTTGGATCTTGGATCTCTATTCTTTTCTCTTACCCCTGCCCCAGATTTATTGAGATATAATTAACACATAATATTGTGTAAGCTTAAGGTGTACAATATGGTGATTTGACATATGTATATGTTGTGAAACTATTACCACAATCAAGTTAGTTAACACACCCATCACCTCACATAAGTTACTGTGTGTGTGTGTGGGTGTGTATGCGTGTGTGAGAAAACTTTTAAAATCTACTCTCAACAACTTTCAAGTATACAATACAGTATTGAGTTTTTGCTATTTATTCTAAAATTTATTATGCATCTTTTTTAAAATTGAAGTATAATTGATTCATAATACTATATTACCATATTGTTAACTATAGTCAGGAAGCACCTTTGGCTGCTGGGTAGCAAAGAAATAATTTCTTCTTCAGTACCAAATCTCCTACTCCCTAGAGACTCAGGTCCAAGTAATATATTCTGATGCCTTCTAAAGAGGTAAAGTTAAGGGAACAGACTACATCCAAGGCAATAAATCCACAGCCTGTCTACCAAATCAATCAGCCAGGACCAACATTTTTTTTAACTTTTTTATTTTTTGATCTCTTTTATGGTGGGCATTTACCTCAGGTTTAACGCTGGTCCACTATTCTTTAGTGCAGGGGTCCCCAACCCCCAGGCCTCGGACCGGCGGCCTGTTAGGAACTGGGGTGCACACAGCAGGAGGTGAGCGGCGGGCAAGCATGCTCCCCATCCCTCTACATCGCTCGCATCACCGCCTGAACCATCCCCCCACCCCCCCACCCGACCCCAGTCCGTGGAAAAATTGTCTTCCACGAAACCGGTCCCTGGTGCCAAAAGGGTTGGGGACGGCTGCCCTAGTGTATTTCATTCATCTTGACACCCATGTTTATATCCCTGCTTTCTGGGGCATTTGAATTTGTAACCCTTGGACTACACCTTTAAACTTTGTTTTGTGGAAGTTTAGTTTAAATTATAAAGGAGTAAAAGGTATTGAATTCCTAATCCTACTTTCATTTGCTACTGGATACTACAAACAAGCAATTATCTCAGAAAACAGTGAATTCAATGAGTTAGACTTATTTCTAATCTATGAAGAAATGACTATGAGGGATGAGGGCTATCAGAGGAGGTACTATATTTTAAAATGTATATTTTCCACTTAAGGCAAGACAGGATCTTTTTTCTCTGCCTGGATCACAACTGCGGGGCAGAAACAAAAGTAATGGTCGGACGTAGAAGGGAATTAAGACCTATGAACCTGGGGCCTCTACTATAATTTAGTTTCTAGATTCTTTATAATGCCCCCATATTTGTTACTTATAATTCATCAGTTTTATAAGAATGATTACCGATAAAATTCTTCAAAAATCAAAGGGCCCAAAGCTATCCTTGGGAGCACTAAAAAGAGAAACAAGGCAAATACATTCCACCCCCACGGGAAGTCTTAAAGGAGAAGATTCTCAAAGAATCAGAAAGATTATAATACTGAATAGAGAAGAAGGTGGGGTCCTTCCGTCTTCTGACATGAACTACAAAAATTATAAAAGATAAACAAGAAAGTAAATAAATAAGTAAAAGAAAGGGGAGTCCACCCATCAACCAGGGATAGGATCCCAGATGAAGTAAAATACATCACACACACACACACACACACACACGGGATTCTTTGGCATTATCTTATGCAGAAAGTTTCGAAGTCTACTTGTTCGTAAACCTTCACAATAACCTGAAGCACGCTGCACTCGCCGGCCGACCGGCCCTGCCCCACCTGGGCACGAGAAGAAGGTAACTGGGTACCCTGAACCTCCAAGCATCCCCGAGTTGCTGCGGCTGCTCGGTTATCACCCAGGCTGTGGATGCTACAGGCGATCACTAATCCAGCAGGCAGAAAAAGCCTCCACCCGAGGCGAAGATGGGCATGAGTCGCACATCCTCAGCGGAACAGGATACGCAGGGAGAACTCAAGCGCAGTGTGCGCCAACCCGCTCGCCCCAACCATCATGAGGCCTGCCGCAACCAAGAAAATGCGAGGCGCGTAAGTGACATCACGTGTGACGCCCGGTCATTTTTTCCCACGTCCCGTCCCTGCCCCATCCTGGCCGGCCGCTGCAGAAGCGCACGCGCACCTCCGCTTCCGCGCTCCTCGCTACCCACAATGCTCCGCAGCACCGAACTGTCGCAAAGACCGCGTTTCGGCGGCGAGTGAGCGACTAGCTCTCCGTGTGGTGCGGCGGCAACGGCTGCGCGCGTCTCCCTCCTCCTCCTGTCGCGGGGCCAGAGTCCCTGAGGGAGTCCAGCTACGCTTAAGTCTGGCCGGTGCCACCTATCTCCGCAATGCCCCCCAAGAAACAGGCTCAGGCCGGGGGCAGCAAAAAGGCGGAGCAGAAAAAGAAGGAGAAGATTATCGAAGTGAGTACCCACCCCCTCCCCCACTCACGCCGCGAGTCCTCAGGAAAGAAGTCTCCCGGTTCCTCGCTCCCCGGCTCCTGTTCGCGTCTTCCGGGGCCACGTGCCCCTCCCTTTGGTTCTGTGTGCCCACAGCCCTTTCTCCAGCCCCCTGATGACGCTCACTGCCTCTCATCGCTGTAGTGACGCCGCTGGCGCCCCCGTACCCAGCCTTTGCTTCTCCGCCCACACGGCAGCCTTCACCGGGTCGCGTGCGAAACGACCCCTACCCCAGTGCCCACACAATGTTGTGTCCTTCGCTAGTCACCGAAATTGAAGACGTTTTTAGTCTAGTGTTTTAAAAAATACGCTGAACTGCCCCGGACCAGACTGTTTCTGGGAGGCCGACTCATTACGAGCCTTTGTGTTCCTTGTTTCTTTACCCGTCACCTAGGAATAGTGGTTACTTCTTTCAGAGCAACACATTACTTCTTCATGGCCATCTCGATCCATCTATAAACTGTTTGAAGTTACATAAAGAGAGGAGGTTTCTTTCATGTCGTAGCCCACCGTCTTGTACATGGCGCTTGTCACAGATTCTGAGTTACATTAAATCCAATGACGTTTTAAGAGAGATTAGGTCTCATGTCACTAGCTGTGTACAGTGCTGTATCTGGATTTGTTATATATTATACATATTCATTTAGTGCACTGAGCCTGTTGCCCTTTGATGGCAGAGGAACGTTGTTGACGTTCTCAAATGTTTTATGTTTGTAGTCCAACGACTGTATCAATGAGTTTCCTTAAGAGAGTGGACCGTATTTGAGATTCCATAAACGTGTAGTGTAGTCCCCAACAAGATATTTCTTCCCTCAGTTCCTGTTATTAATCCTTCTCATAATTAAATAGTTCCTCGTGTACGTTAGAAGTAATTGGAAAAGCCATGACCGTTTTTCCTGCATGAGGTATATCTGAATAATTAATGCAGAGCCTTTTGTGGAATAGTTAACTTTTTATTAGAACACGACCAAAATGCGTGTTGTGCGTGTTTTGAAATGAGATGTTTATTTATAAATGATTATTATTTTTAATATTTAGTATTTATAGCCTTGAAAAATAGCATTGAAAGCCCCCAGGGTTTCATTGTATAAATCTAATCAGAACTTTGTCAAATTTCACAAAAGTTTTAGTCTGTTGGTTGAGTTTAACTAACATGCTTATTTAGAATTCTAGTAGCCTTGGCCAAGTTCCAACACTGAAACAGAACCTGTATTCTTATTGCCAGTTTGTGCTATTTAGAACTGTCATGAGTAGCATAACCAGAGATTTGAAAACAGAATGATTGTCACCTTCACACCTGTGTCTGCTGTACCTTTTTGAACAATTTGGACTCTTGGCACTTAGGTAGATCTCTGGGGATGGAGATCTGATGGCATTTGGTGCTGTGTAAATAAACCAGGAGCATTTTAGGGATGACATTTTACCTGTTAACTTCCTTTACTGAGGTTGTATTAACATGTTAGACCATGATGCCAAGTACAACTCCCATATAGACATGAAATTAAATGTTACATGACAATTTAAGTATACTTTACACATGCAAGTTTTAACTATATATGATTGTTTCTGTTTTTAAATAAATATTTATTTTTGTTTTAAGGAATTGTAAATGAAAGTTACTTATAGTATCCCATCAACTAAAAATGGTAGTTATATTATGGATTCATTCATCTTGTTACAAGGTTATTTTTAAGATAAAGAGGACGTTAGTTTCATTAATGAAGACTTCACAAAAGAAAATTGCAAAATAGCTGTATTCTTTAGCCAAAAGTATTCTAACAGAATGGTGAAATTAAGCCTTTTTTCCTCACATTTAACATATATAATGAGTGTGTGTTTTAAATGGTAGTGTGCTGCATAGATCTTTGCTACCACCAGAGAGGAATGACAATATTTTAAGTTGTAGGTTAAGTTATATCATTTTTTGTGAAACTAGATTTATAGAGAATATTCATCCTGGTTAGGAAACAGTATATTCCATTTTGTTAAATATCATAAGTGACTTTTTTTTTTTTTAAACTTACCTAAAGCCCTAGCATATCTCAGTGGCTCTTGCAAGGGGTTGAGGAGAGTTACAGCAGGCTTAGCTCCCAGCTCCTCAATCAGATTTCATCCAGAACAGCACTTTATCAATTTTTGTATAATTTGCATAATTTTGAATACTAGAAAGGATTTTTATTACCAAAGCCTTTAAAAGTTAAGATGAAGTAAAAAATATATTTTTAAGAATTCTACATGTTTTTTAATTTTTAAGTTTTATATACAACTTCTAAAGGTTACTTTCCATTTATAGTTATTACAAAATATTGACTGTATTCCACGTGTTGTACAATACATCCTTGAGCCTATATACACCCAATAGTTTGTACCTCCCACTTCTCCACCTGTATATTCCCCCCTCCACTGGTATCTAGTAGTTTGTTTTGTGTTATATTCACTACTTTGTTGTGTTTTTTAGAGTGCACATATAAGTGATATCATACAGTGTTTGTCTTTCTCTGTCTGACTCATTTAACTTAGTATAATGCCCTCTAAGTCCACCCATGTTGCTGCACATGGCAAAATTTCATTCCTTTTAATGGCTAAGTAGTATTCCATTGTGTGTGTGTGTGTGTGTGTGTGTATGTATATGTATGTACCATGTCTTCCTTATCCATTCATCTGTTGATGGACACTTAGATTCCTTCCATATCTTGGCAATTGTAAACAATGCTGCTATGAACATTGGGGTGCATGCATCTTTTCAAATTAGTTTTTTTTTGGGGGGGGGGTTGGATATATACCCAGGAGTGGAATTGCTGGGTCATATGGTAGTTCTGTTTTTAGCGATGTAAAATATATTCTGCAACAGACTTATAATGAATGTAATTGGAACCTGGTTCATACTGGTTGTTTATCTCTATGACCATAATATTTGTGGAAAAAAATATTTCTTTAAAGTCTATACTTTGACCTGTAAAAGGCTAATACTTATTTAAGTGTCTGGTTAATTTTGGAAGGTTTTTATAGGACTATGACCCAAAATTCTAAGTTTACCAGAAATTGACAGTTAAGTAGAACATACACTTTTTAAGCAGTACTTTTGAAGAGATTTAAAAATAAGTGGTTGCACTACTTGCCTGTCCCATCTTCTGTACCTCTGTTGCTTCCACTGCCACCACCATAGGCACTCACTATAGAAGAACAACAGCAACACGTAGCTTTTGAGAACTCCAAGTAAAGGAAGTAAAAAGAGGCATGAGAGACAGCCTAATTTAATGAAAGAAGCACTGGCTTGGGGTGAGATAGACCTGCATTTGAGTCCCATATTTCACATTAAAATTTCAAATTTTGGAGGCTTCCCTGGTGTGGCAGTGGTTAAGAATCTGCCTGCCAATGCAGGGGAAACGGGTTCGAGCCCTGGTCTGGGAAGATCCCACATGCCACGGAGTAACTAAGCCCGTGCGCCACAACTACTGAGCCTGTGCTTTAGAGCCTGCGAGCCACAACTACTGAAGCCCGCGTGCCTAGAGCCCGTGCTCTGCAACAAGAGAAGCCACCACAATGAGAAACCTGTGCCCCTCAACAAAGAGTAGCTCCTGCTCGCCACAACTAGAGAAAGTCCGTGTGCGGCAACAAAGACCCAACACAACCATAAATAAATGAATGAATAAATAAATAAATTTATATATATTTCAAATTCTGTAGTTTTAGGCAAGTTACATGACCTATCTGAACCTCAGTTTCTCATTAGCAAAATGGAGCTAATTCCTATATTACAGAGCAGTGGATGACATGTAAAGTACTTGACGTATGGTATATGTTCAATTAATGGCATTTGTTAATTTATTAATATAAAAAACTAGTTAGGGGAAGTAGACTGAACTGTACTGTCATGCAGTGCTTACTTTCTATCACTTGAAATAATTTCCTTATGGTGCCTTCATTTTTTTTCTTTCCCTGTTTAAACTCCCCAAAATTTCATGAATTCATTTGCATTTATAAGTATTTTCTTTCTGAAATGAGTATATCAAAAAGGGTTATTTAAAAGAAAGGATTATGGTTCTGTTCAACATTCACACTGTTGTCTCAAATGGCATGCACTATTTGCTTTCTTTGGATAAAATTTAATAAACTGAAGTCAGCTTTGGGAAATGGAAGGTTTGTTAATGGAAACGGGGGGATAGTCTGGGTTTAGGGCAAGCAAATAAAGGATGTCCAGCTAAGGCCTTGTAGCAGCAAGGAAGTAGTAATGGAGACCTATAGGGATAGGATCCAGGTATGTGAAGGATGGAGAAAGGAATGATTCTCGTTGCCAGTGAAAAACTTCAGCTAAGGTCAACTGTTGATTACTTGAAGCTATATTAACCAGCTGCAGAATATCCATTGCATGGATAGACAGCAAAAGTATACTGGAGTGCATTTGGGGAAGAAACTAATGAGGTAAAACAGTGCTGGCCTTTGTTTATACTAGTGTCCCAAAAGGAGGACTCCAGTTATCTTTGAGTACTATTCATTATTGACCTGTACTCCTGCCCCCTTCCTTTATTCAGACATCTTATTTAAGGAGTAGAGGCTGTCCTGTAAAAGAAGCAGGGTTACTTGAAGAGTGGACGGGGGAGAAACTGTCAGTTTTAAGTGAAGTCTGGAGTTCACTGAGTGTTAAGGCTTTTGGAACCTCTGGGAGTCATCCTTTTCTTAGAATTACTGCCTGTTCTCTAAACTCCTTGGTATTTAATTTCCCAAGTCTGAAACACACACTGTTCCTTCCTTATCACTTAATGAGGACCACTGTTTCCCTAGTTTTATTTTAACCATGATTTGGGGTTGAGTATAACCTCCAGTCTTCCCATCTCATATCCCCTGACCCTAAATCCAGGTTAATCTTTAGGTAAGGTCTGTCCTGAACTCAAGAAAAAGGGAAAGGAAGCCTTTTGGAAGTATTCCGAATTTCAAACTACCCTATTTTCAAGAGGTACTGTTAGTATCCCAGGTCCACAGTGTAATATTCAGAAAACGTTGTGTACCAACTGACCCAGTAACCTAACTAGTTTCTCTGGGAAGTAGTTTTTCCTGGTGGAAAGAACAAGGACTTTGCTTGGAGTCAGATATACCTGGGCCAGACACAGTTCTCAGTGTTTTGGGGAAAGGAAGGAAAAGAAACAAGCCATCTACAAGTGATAAATTTACATAGCTCCTTTAATTCTCTCACTGAGATAAGTACCTTTTTGCAGTTGAGGAAACAGAAACAGGTTAAATAACTTGCCCAAGGTTATTAAGCCGGCAAGTGGCAGAGTCAGGATTCTGGCTCCAGAGTCCTTGATGTTAACCACTGTGTTCCACCTCTTTGTAGTAACCCTAAGAGGTTAGAGTGAGACCCACTTTACAAATAAGAAAACTGACAAAGGAGGTAATTTGCCCAGTCCTGTTTGGGATTAGAATTTGGCCAGTCTGACTCCAGAGCTTATACTCTTGAACCATTACATTGTACAGCCTGCCCCTTATTAGCAGTGTTACTTCAAAAGAATTGTTGAAGATTTCTGAGTTTCAGTATCCACATTTACAGAATGAGATAATGGTATATCATATGATTGTTAAGAGGATTCAGTGAAGTATATATTCAGAAGTTTATGTTTAGTGAATACTAGGTAAATAAGTATCCCTTATCTCTGGAAAAAAATAGCAATTTCCAAGTTCTAACCTAATTAGAGACTTCCAAGACACAACTCATTCATTCTCTTTAGACTGGTTAATTATGTGCTAAAGCAGTGTAATTAAACCTGAAAACCTTTTTCTCCTGGAATCTGGAGCTTATACACCTCTACCAGAAGCTGTTGTCATGAGTACTTTCTTCTCTAGTTGGCCACATCCCCTTAGAGGACTTTTTTCTTTCCTAAGTGTTCATATATCAGTATCTACCTTGCCATTTGGCCTTGTTTATTCACAGTTTGCTTCTCCTCTGTAGTTACATGTGGGGCATGAGTTGAACCCCAGAAACGCTGTTCTCTGATGAGACATATGTAGATGGTGTTGTACTTTTGAACCTCAGCATACGAAGATTGATAGTAGATGGATGAGTTGGTTAACTGGCTTAGTAGAGCAGAGCAGTTGGGCCTGAGGGCCCACCTAGGAGTGTGTGATTGAGAAGCAGGTGGGTTTGCTCTGAAGAAGTCTGCAAAAGCTTGACAGTGGGAGGTACTAGGTAATGCAGAAGGCGAGTGACTGAAAACTGGGTGTTAAAAGTATAGAAGTAGCTGATAGCTCTTACCTATTCCCCTCGCAAGAAAGGGGGTGGAGGGGATAAATCAGGAGGCCTCTCTGTTTCTGTAACTAGGCACAAAGGATGTGGGGAGCATGGTTAAAATATGAGCCTGAAAAGGGCCACTAAGGAGTCTGTGTAGTAAACTAAGAGATACCTTCTCCCACCTGCTCTCTTCTCCAGTCCTTTAGCCAGGGTTATTGCTCTCCTAGCTAGAAGATTCTTCTCCAGAGAAACAGAAAAGACAGGAAAAAAGACTTCAGATACCAGTGTTTGGTGGTTTCCTGACAGCCTTTTCACCCGTTTACCTTAGAGTGAAGCTCACTCAGTCTAGCTTCTTGTGTTAGTTTCTTAGGGCTGCCATAACAAATTACCACAAACCAGGTGACTTGAAACAGAAATTTATTCTTTCACAGATGTGGAGGCTAGAAATCTGGTGCAGGCAGGGCAGTGCTCCCTCTGAAGACTCTAGGGAAGAATCTTTTCTTGCCTTTTCCTGGTTTCTGGTGGCTTCTGGCAGTCCCTGGCATTCCTTGGCTGGTAGCTGTATCACTCTGATCTCTCTGCCTCTTTCTTCACATTGCCTTCTCTCTCTATGTTTCCTTTCCTCTTCTTATAGAGATACCAGTCATTGGATTTAGGGCTCACGGTAATCCAGTGTGACTTCATCTTAATTTATTACAGCTGCAAAGACCTATTTCCAAATAAAGTCTCACATTCTGAGGTCGGGGTAGACATGAATTTGGGGGGAGGACCCTATTCAACCCACTGTAGCCCCCAAACACACACACAGTTGTGCAGTGCTTTCTAAATGTTTTTGTGCTGTATACTTACTAAATATGAGTAAGTAGTCAAAGACCACCGTTAGTACCTTGCACATAATGAGCATACCATAAGTGATAGCTGCTATTGTATTAATAACTTGCCCAAATTACTATTTAATAATATTCCAAATTTAGATTGTTGCTTTTTAGTTAGGAATACTTCAATTTTAATATTTCCTTTTTAGCAACAGCTGGTAGTGTATATACTTTAGTAGTTTGGTTTCTATAAATTTAATTGTTTTGAGAGGATAGCTCTATTACCCAAAATAACCAATCCAGAACTTAATGTATCTTCTTATGCAGTATTCCCTAAAATGTGTTCAGTAGTGCATAATCCCTCAGGATACTCTGAGAAAAATGTTTTCTGAGGTAAAATAAGATTTGGGATTGCTGCCTACTATATCTCCTCTGGTAAAGGCTCTCACATATCTTGTGCTTGAGAATTAAAAACCCTGTTAAATAAGGATTTTCCTAAACTTATTTGACTGTTGAACTAATTATCCTAGTGTAACAACTCTGCACATCCTGTAATACTGATATTCTAAAAACACAATTCAGAAAAAGCATTATAGGCTAACAAGCTTATTGATGATAGTTCTAAGTATGTATTGAATCCTAAAGAACCCTGGGTGATGTTTTGAGGTCATATGTTGCCTAGACTTGTCGTTGTAGTGTTTTGCATGTCTGTGTATAGCATAAAGAAAGAATAATTTTCTTACCAATGTGTAAATGAAAGAATGATTTTTAGACATGACTGAAAAAATAGATAAGAAATTAATGTAAATTGCTAAGATATCTCAATAATTTTTCCATTTAGGACAAAACTTTTGGTCTAAAGAATAAGAAAGGAGCAAAGCAACAGAAGTTTATCAAGGCTGTCACTCATCAAGTTAAATTTGGTCAACAAAATCCACGTCAGGTAAATAACTTAAATTTCTTCATTTTCTTCATATGGATGTAGTACAGCATCGTTGCAGATAAAAATGTTTGATATTGTAATTGTGTTTCAAAATGGAATCCTAGGGCTTCCCTGGTGGCGCAGTGGTTGAGAGTCCGCCTGCCGATGCAGGGGACACGGGTTCGTGCCCCGGTCCGGGAAGATCCCACATGCCGTGGAGCGGCTGGGCCCTCTGTGAGCCATGGCCGCTGACCCTGCGCGTCCGGAGCCTGTGCTCCGCAACGGGAGAGGCCACAACAGTGAGAGGCCCGCGTACCACAAAAAAACAAAAACAAAACCAAAAACAAAATGGAATCCTACTCTATAAACTTTCCTGCATCTTGCCTTTGTTACTCAACAATACCTTTTAGATATTCCTCCAAACCATTCTGTTATAGTTCTAATTTATTCTAATGGCTGCATACTATGATGCGGATGTACAGTATCCATCCACTTCACTATAAGTAATCATTTTGTTTCCAGCTTTCTGACATTAAGAACAATTGTACAAGAAATATCCTTATACATGTGTTTTTACATGCATTTGTGCTTTTATTTCTGTAGCATAAATTGTCTGGTGACACATTTCTAAATAAAGGGAAATGGATTTCTAATTTTTAATACATTTGCCTGATCATTCTCCATAGAGATTGTAATACTTCAGATTTTCATTTGCAGTATGTGAGTTATAGGTACTAAAGCTCTTTTTAATGTTTTCCAATCTGATTATGTATAAAGTGATACCTCATTTTTACTCTTTCCCTTACTCCTAGTGAGTTTGAGTACCTTTTCATAAGCTTGTTGGCTAATTTGGTTTGTACTTCTCTGACTTGTCTATTCAGATCCTTTGCTTTTTTGGTTATTTGTCTTTTTATTGTCAATTTATGAGAGACACCTTCTGTCTACATTATAGATAATTTGTGATGTTTCTGTTACATTTTGTACAACAGTTTGTATTGTCAGATATGTCTAGTTTTTCTTTTATATGGCTAAAAGGTCTCCCCTGCCATGAGATTATGTGTGTTTTTCCTCGATTTTTTTCTAATTATTTTATTTGCACAGTCTGTAATTTTATCATATAAATTTATTTTGTATGATACTAAGTTTATTTCTTTTCAAATGAATAGCCACTTGAACCAGCATCGTTCATCTCACTGAATTGAAATACCCATATTGACATATATTAAAGTCTCATATATGTTCAGATCTATTTCTGGATTCTCTTTTCTTTTCTGTTTGTCTTTCCCTAAACCAGTATCACATTGATTTTGATTATAGTGACTAGTAACATATTCTGTTAGCTATTAAGTCAAGTCCTTCTGCCCCAAGATGTTACTCCTTTTCTGTTTTTCCTGGCTGTTCTTAGGCATTTATTTTTCCATATGAATTTTGAAATTATTTTATCATTCATCAGTTTTACCATTTTATTCAAAAAAATTTAGCTCCATTTTCTTCACATCTCTGTATTCTCAATTCTTCATTTTATATAGAGCTTTCACTTTATTGAGTTCAGGATTTTATAGACATGGACCTTTATTTTAAAAAGTACTTTTTTCACCACCCTATCTCCTTTTCCTCAACTTTTGGAAACACTTTTTTTTTCCGTCTGAAAATATCAGAATATATATTTGTGAGATGGTTAACCTCTGTCACTGATGCTGTCTACAAATTAGCACCTCCAACACTTTTGTTTCTCTTACACAGTTTGACTCTAAAGCCAAAAGCTTGATCTTCCACACTGCTGACTTAATAGCTTGGTTTCATAACAATGCATGCTCAGGCCTTGGAATCAGATCAACTTGAGTATGCATCCCCCTATCTTATTTGTTACATGATCTTAAATTATTTAGTGACACTGGTCTTTAATTTGTAGTATAGTATAAGGGCAGTTACCCTTGTAGGGTTTCTGTGGTTTAACTAAAAGAGAAGATAATGTAAATCATCTGGCATAATATAAGAATTCATTTCAAACATGTTCCCTCCCCCCTGTTTTTTCTTCTAGTGGGAAGTATATTGACTGGTATTCAAATTTTATAGACCTGAGAAAGCCATAAAATGTGTTGTGGTTGTTAGGCTTGATAGTACATTTAGTAGTATATTTTTGATAATTTCTTGGGTACCTGACCTTTTATCTGTGAACTTGAGTTATCTAACCACCATACTTAACATTGGAAATGAGCAGCAGTCTTGCTGTTGGAGCCAAGCAAGAGATGCCTCACCCTAAACCCTGTGATGCCGAGGATGACCCTACTCTGTGTCTCCTCCAGATGTACCTCTCCCCACACCAGCTCAGGGCCTGCAAGGTCAGTTACCCCAAGTCCATCTTAGGGTATACTACACTGCCAATATGCCTGAAGTAGTCAAAGGCAGGATATGTGCTAGGAGTGTGGACAGAGCCTTGATCCATTCCATGTTCTCCTCTGCACCTTCTTTCTCCCTGCACAAATGTGGTGGGATGAAACTCAGGGTGGGAAGCGGAGGAGCCAGGGGTTGACTCTCACTTTACTGCCATGCTCCAGTGTGGAACTCCATGGAGCCTAAGCGTTTTAAATTTGAAACTGTCCTTCCAGGTCACAAGGTATGTTTGTCAAGTAGGGGTACAAACCATACTAGGTAGAAACCATACTTTATTTAACATTAGTTTGATTTCTCATTTATAAATATTTACAAAAATGATTTGTAGGCATCCACTGAACTCTTGCTTGGGGTCCCACAAATGTCTGAGATGGGCCTAATGAGCAAAGAATACTTTTTAATTAAAAATAAAGTGACTTAAATGTTTTCTTTTTAGAAAACTCCCATTTTTCTGTTTAAACACATCCGACCCACATGGTCAAAGTCAGCATTTAGAATGCCTTTAACCCTATTATAGTATTTGGCCAATCTTTCCCTAAAATTTCCTCTTCCTTTAATACATCTTTGTCCTGGATTTCTGTTTCTTTGATGTTTCTTTGTTCCTTTAACGGGCTTTTTAGGTTCTGTTGGCTTGTTTAATATTGGTATTCTTCAGGGAGCTGTTCTCTGCTCTTACCACTTTTTTATGCTGTCCTTGCATAATCTGATACACACCCAACGTTTACTTATTTGTAAGCAGCTATTTCTAAAATCTTTATCTCAAAGCAGACGTTCCCTCCGGGAATCAAGATCCATGTCCAGCTGCCTTCTAAATAGCTCCACCTAGATGCCCTGTAAGCATCTCATACTCAGTATGTCTAAAACTGAGCTCATCCCCACCTCCTACCCTGAAACCTATTCCTCCTATATTCCCTGTCTTGTTTAACAGCACTAACCATGCAAATGATAATCCTAGACTCCTCCCTCTCCCTTATACTTCATGTCCAGTCACTTAGTCCTAACAGTTCTACCTCCTTAAGAGCTCTCCTTCCCCTTTCCTCCATCCTTGCTACTAATGCCTATTTAAATTAAAACTCTTGTGCTTTCTTGCGTACAGCAATTTCATTAGCTTCCTAATTTTTATTGCCTTCATTCTTGGGCTCCTTCTAGTCCACCCTTCGCAAAGTTGTGATCTTTATAAAATACAATCTGATTGTATCACTGGCTTACTTTAAACTCTTGAGTCTTATCCTGTCACCTGTTGATACAGTCCAAATTTCTCATTGATGTCTCTCATACCGTTTTCATATCTTTGCACTGACTGACACTCTCTGCATTTCTTGCCCATCAAAAGAATTCATCCGTAAAGTATTAGCTCAGTCTAATTTTCTTAGGCATATTGGCATTCTTTGTTCCCAGAGCACCATGTATTATATTATAGTTGTTGACATGTCTGTCTTCCCACTAGATTCCGAGCTTCTTTAAATAAGCATCTTTGTCTTTTCATCTTTGTATTCCCTGTCATCTAACATAGGACCTGACATATAAATGTTTGGATGAATCCTCTAATCATATTAGGTATGTAAATTGTGTGCCTGGAATTATGTCATATGTCATGTTTTGTTTTGTTTGATCTCCCCCATTGACCCAGCCCAGTGTTTTTCCACAAGGGTACTTATAGGTATTTGGGTTGGTACAATTCTTTATTGTGTGGGACTGTGCATTTCAGGATGTTTGTATCTCTAATCTTCAAAATGCACCTACTTGTTTCTGGGTTGTTGTCACAGAAGAAGTTCCCAGGTGAGAACCATTTGCTAAAAATGCTGGGCATGTAGCATATGCTTAATAAATACTATTGCTATAAGCTTTTGAATATGCTTTTAACTTGGCATGGTACCATTTATAGGGTTTTTTTTGTAAAAGTCAGCTGCTACAAAATTTAGCAATTTCATTTAATAGTTTAACCACACCATTTAATATATACTGGAAGGCCATTGTAACACTGATATTAAGAAGTAAGAACTATATAAATGTAATATGCACTTGTCTTTATGTCAGTGATATTGTATATTACTATATAGTAAAAACAATTCATTATATGAAATCAAATTTACATTTTATACCTGGGAATATTATAGGTAGCACAAAGTGAAGCTGAAAAGAAGTTGAAGAAAGATGACAAGAAGAAAGAATTGCAAGAGCTAAATGAGTTGTTCAAACCTGTAGTTGCTGCTCAAAAAATAAGTAAAGGTAAACTTTAAATTTCAGAAACGTTATTTTTATCAAATGTAATTCATATTTTAACACTCTTAACATGTTTTCTTCAGATTATTAGCCAGTTGTGTATGCTATGAAAATAATACTCCCTTTGTCAAAGTTATCTTTGTCAGTGACTTTCTTATGGTTCCTTTATACATGTGCATAGCTGTGTCATACAACTGTAAGACCAGCCATTAGCCCCTCACTTAAGGGAAAATTAAGGATTTGGGGCAGTCTACTAGTTGATTTATATTATCCAATCTTTGGTAGTGGGCAAAGCAAACCTATGGTTGTAAAAACTGTAAATCCCAAACTGTTGGCAGTATACCTGCATTTATATTTCTCTTTTGCCTCCTGCCTCGTTGACGCCAACTAGACAAGTGACGATAGAATAACCTATGTGTTTGCTTGGTTTCCCACCCCTGCTCTCTTTCTTCTTGGTAAGAAAAAAGGAAACAAAAATAGATATAAAATGCTATAGAAAGAACTTAGAAGAAATGTCTTACTGTTCATTTATATATGGCATTTCCTCTCACACCAGTAATAGAAAATAACAAGTTAACCAAAAGTAATTATGTCTCAGATAGAAGCTCTACTTTGTGATCTGGCAGAGTATAGTACAAATACCATATGCTATTTGACATAGGTGCAGATCCCAAATCCGTGGTATGTGCTTTCTTCAAGCAAGGACAGTGTACTAAAGGAGATAAATGTAAGTTCTCTCATGACTTGACTCTGGAGAGAAAATGTGAAAAACGAAGTGTTTACATTGATGCAAGAGATGAAGAGCTTGAAAAAGGTATTTTTTTTTTTAAGATATTCTCTTAAAAGTAAATGTATATTACTTTTGGTTTGTTGTCAATAAGATATTTAATAACTTGAAGACTATTTCAGTCTTAGTAGGACTGTGTTTGTCCTAAAGAATAGTTGTGTGGGGCTTCCCTGGTGGCGCAGTGGTTGAGAGTCCGCCTGCCGATGTAGGGGACATGGGTTCGTGCCCCGGTCCGGGAAGATCCCACGTGCCGCGGAGCAGCTGGGCCCGTGAGCCATGGCCGCTGAGCCTGCGCGTCTGGAGCCTGTGCTCCGCAACGGGAGAGGCCACAACAGTGAGAGGCCCACGTACCACAAAATAAATAGATTAAAAAAAAAAAAAAAAAAAAAAGAATAGTTGTGTGTTGTTGTTTTTCATAAAATCTGAATTTACTACATTATGCCCTTTGATTAAGTAAATGAAGATATTTAAAAAACAGTGGATTATTTTGTATTTGTCTCTTACCCATTCTTCCAGTACTACTTTCCCATTTGCCTAAAGTACTTAGATTTTAGTGGATAATCTCACAACAGTGTTATTCCTACCTTTGGTGTTTTAAAGGAAATGTGTTTGGTCGTGAGTCTTAAAATAGAGCTTTCCTGTGTAAGGATATATGCAGTGTGTTTTGGGGACAGTAGATAAAATTACAGTATTTAGTCTCCATATCTCTTTTTATTTAGATACTATGGATAATTGGGATGAGAAAAAACTGGAAGAAGTAGTGAACAAGAAGCACGGTGAGGCGGAAAAGAAAAAACCAAAAACTCAAATAGTATGTCCTTTTCTTGAATTGAGTTGCTGTGGTATTTATCATTAGGGAGAATTAAGTGGCAAGGTATTTGCTGCTGTTTTCTACTGGATTATTCTTTAAGTTATTGCCTCTTTTCATAAAGATTAGGTGAATCAAGCTTTGTTTTTGGAATTTACAGGTGTAAGTTATACAAAATTTGTTTCTTGTTTAAAAGTGACTTGAAAACCATGTGACTGAAGTCCTTCAAATGCCGTTTTCTGAGGTGGTTTTACTTTTTCAAACATGTAGAATTCTTTATTTTTTTGTGCAAAATGAATGGAGGTAGAACTATTAAATTAACCCACTTAATTCATAACATATTCTGTTTTAATGGTAGGGAGACATTAATAAATCACAAGGGTGAAAATATTGTTGCATATGAATCGCAAAATGAATTTTTATTCTGTAGTATAGTTACCATGAAAAACCTTGCCGTGTTAGAAAATTCTAAGTATTGTTTTTACTTACTTCTATTGTATTTTTTCAGGAAAAAAATGATACTTATTAGTTAATTTTTCCTTCTTGTTTGTAAAGCTGTTTACCTAAGGCTTCAGTACAGTTGCATCTTGCACCCATTCATGTTTTAAAGGGTCACTATCCTTTGTGTTTCTTTTGTGCCTTGCTCCTTTCTTAGATGTAAGAAATTGCCTATAATTTCAGGTAATTCAAATAGTGTTAGTATCTTTACTGCATGTGATTAGTTTTTAGGAAAGATCAAATCAAAACAAAGTTATTGGTTTTATTTTTGTGTAACCATTTTTATTTTCTCATATTTGAAAACCAGACTTTTGGATTACATTTACAAAGCCTAAATGGCAGCAAATCCTTTTTGTATAATTCAGTTTAGAGCAATGTCAAAAATAGAAATTTTATACAGATCCTCTCTAAAGGGAATTTACCATTGTATTAAGTATTTTAAGATTAATTTATATTTACATTTCTGCACGCAAGGTGCTCTGTACGTAAGTGGTTAGCCTAAAAAAGATGTGAATTGAGTGTACTTGTTCCATATACCTAAGCATTTACCTTGGAAATGGACCACACTGAGCCACTGCTTGTGAATATTGTCTCTATAGGTGTGCAAGCATTTCCTTGAAGCTATTGAAAACAACAAATATGGCTGGTTTTGGGTATGCCCTGGAGGGGGTGATATTTGCATGTATCGTCATGCACTTCCTCCTGGGTTCGTCTTGAAAAAAGATAAAAAGAAAGAAGAAAAAGAAGATGAAATTTCATTAGAAGATCTAATTGAAAGAGAGGTAACTAGTATCTTTTTCCTACCATAAAATACTAAATCAGTATTTATTGTGAAATTCTAATATTTACCACTTGGGGGCAATAGCATGTTGTTATGAAAAGGAAAGAAATATTATGAATTTTTCTCAAAGCTGCCTTACTTTTTATTTGATTATTCTTGTATGTCTAAAATGTAAGCTTAGCCATAATCATTAGCCAAGCATGACATTAATTTTAGGATTATGAAATTTTTTTTAAGTACTAGCTGCTGGCTTATCAAATAAACTGTTTCCATAAGATTGATATACTGGTATATCAGTTTGTGAAAATGCTTAGTCAGTATTCAGAGTGATTGAACTTGACGTTTTAGATATTTTCCTTGGTGTCTTTATTTTTTTGCCATTTTACTAATTATTTAGTAGTTTTTAACATGGGTGGAAGCAGACAACTCCACTACAGTTTTTCAGCTATATGTTTTATTATCATTCCTGGACTCAAAGACTCTTCAGCTGCTCATCTCTGGCTCAGCACAAGAGTTTTATTCTTGAGCTAGCAGATAGGGTTACTGAGTTAGCAGATAGGCTCTTGGCCTTGACATGAAAAATGTTGAGATTATTGGAAATACTAGATTTAGGGTTGTATGCTTCAAACTGTATCCATTTTGCCTTGTCTTGGGTAATCTAAATGTGTTGTGTACATGTCTAATGTTGAGATTATATACATTTGTTCTTAAAAGGACATACTGTTTGGCGTCTCACATAGGCAATATACTGTGATAGAAAATGTAGACTTTGGAGTCAGATATATTTGAGATTACTATTTGTATCCTGGTTCTGCCACATATTAGCTAATAACCTTTGGCAAATTTTCCATCACCCTCTGTTTGCTTATTTGTGGAGATGGATGTGTTGGCATATGTGTATGAAGTATTTAACATTGAATACCTGGCAGATGTTCAGCAAGTATTATTTTTCTGTATATTTATTATTTGATTATTGGCCCTGAGGAAAGCAGATGGTGCCTTTTGCTTAGTTTGTTTTCTCATCTCTTGAGGATCACAAATGAAACTTGGATATTGTCATGGTGCTTTTCGTATTTATTGTTTTCAGCAATTGACTTATTTTAAAAGTATTTCTTGTGACAAGTTTTACTCATCTTCAATTTTGAAAAGACATCTAGCTCAGGATAATATATTTTATAATGTTTAGAAATGTTTGTATCTCTGGACATGCATTTTGCTCCTTGCCATGTAAAGTGAAACTAAATCAGTTTATTCTAAGTTTAATGTCTTCATGACAGTCATAGGCAAGGGCTTAATTGAAGTAAGAGAAAACTGTTAGATCATAGTATCATAGATGACTTTAGGGGGAGAAAATTAACTTTTTTATCTTTGCAGCGTTCTGCCCTAGGTCCAAATGTTACCAAAATCACTCTAGAATCTTTTCTTGCATGGAAGAAAAGAAAAAGACAAGAAAAGATTGATAAACTTGAGCAAGATATGGAAAGAAGGAAAGCAGACTTCAAAGCAGGGAAAGCATTAGTGGTATGTCCCAAACTCACCCAAATAGATTCTCTATTCTTTCTTTCATTTTATAATTTCTGTATTATGCAAGATTTTATCCTTATTTAATTATGTGTATGTCTAAAATCAGTGACCAAGAAATGTTTGAATTTTGTCCTGAGTTGATAGATGTGTGTATTTGAATAGATCAGTGGTCGTGAGGTGTTTGAATTTCGTCCTGAATTGGTTGATGATGATGATGAAGAAGCAGATGATACCCATTATACCCAGGGAACAGGTGGTGATGAGGTAAGAGGAAGCGTTGTCACCTCATCGTCTCATGTTGATTGAGAGAAACAGTAGAGAGTGACAGTAGAGCAGTATAGTTAAGAGTACCAACTTTTGGGCCTTGGTTCACATCCTGACTCTAACCTGGGAAATTAGTTACATGCTAGGCGTCCACCCCCATCTGTAATACGGACATAATGATAATCCCTACATCACAGAGTACTTGTGAGAATTAAATGAGTTTATAAGTTTATGTTTATTTACAGTTCTTTATAGAACTTAGGGCAGTGCCTAATATATAGTTAAATGCTTATGTGTATTAGCTGTAAAATGTTTTATTCTCCCTCTAAAAGAGAAAAGGGTTTTGTTTAATATTTTATACTAAACAAAAAAATCATGAGACAGACACTAAAAAGTACAGAGAAGGGAACAGGAGACAGCAGCAGAATTATTTGGTGATACTTAATATCACCAATACTATAATATCACCAACAATACTTAATATCACCAAGAGACTTAGTATTAGCAAATAGCTTTTCAATTTTCATATGGTTATCATAAAATTCTGACTTCTGCCTTTGAGTTGAAAGATGGAAATATATATGTAAAAATATGATGTCAGAGGAAGAAGCTTCAAGTATGGCATTGCTATTCCTTTTTCAAGAAGTTTAGAAAAGTGAATTTTGGCAATAGTCATTTGTTTTCATTTGGCATTATTAATAATTTTATTTCATTAAGATAAATGTCAGAGGTAAAAGGCAAGTAATTTATGAAAACTTATTAGTAACACTTTCCTTTCTATGTGTTTTTAAAGGTTGATGATTCAGTGAGCATAAATGACATAGATTTAAGCCTGTACATCCCAAGGGATGTAGATGAGACAGGTATTACTGTAGCCAGTCTTGAAAGATTCAGCACATATACTTCAGAAAAGGATGGTAAGTATGCTGACTTTTGTGTAATTCTGAGAATTCAGAAACTGTCTAAAGGGGGTTAGGCCAGGCTTGGCAAACTTAGATGCCTGCAGGTATCTGACTGGTAACATATAAACATCTGATTTGGCCGTATATAAAAGTAGTAAACAGTGGAGGCTGTGGAAATGGGTGGCTGGTTGGATATTGAAGCCATTAACAAACTAGAAGGGGACAAAATGAGCTTGGAGATGTAGCTAATGAGTTCATTTCAGGACCTCATGAGTATGAGATATTTTGCTTATTAAAAGTGGCATTGTCTAGGATACTGTGTAGACATTACCAGGAGGAAGAGGTTTGAAAGTCATCTGCATTGGTAGCTGAGAGTGAATGAACACACCCAGGCACAATACATATGATGAAAACATTCTAGAACAGACTGCAGAAAATATCAATGTTTTAGAGTAGTCAAAAGAGAAAAAGCTTGGGAAAGACACTGAGAAGGACAGAGAAAAATTAAGAAGAATTTCAGGAAGATTAAGTAGGGTGGGAATTAGAAATAATTCCTTAATTGTGATTAGGGAAGGAGTTGTAGGAATAGGGTACACAGTTTTCATTGGGACTGCAGTGGTATGAGGAATGAGGAGAAAAAAATGACTACAGATCACTCACTCTTAAGAACTTTCAGGGGGAGACATGGTCATGAGAAGGGCCTTTTAGGATATGGGAAATCTAAATATATCTGTTGGCCAGAGAAAAAGGATCTGGGAAAGAATGAAAAATTAAAAATGAAACAATATCAGGTATAGAAGCAAGATCTGGAAGTATAAATAATGAGTTCAGTTAAGAGTGAGAATGGAGGAGAGGCTGGCTAGGTGTATTTGGAAATAAGGATTGCTGATACAATTTATATCTAATTGTGCCTTGAGTGAGGATTTGAAGAAAAAAGTAAAAGTTTGGCATGGTTGCTGTGAGCGAAAAAGGTAGACTACTGATCAAGGCAAAAGTTGAGGGAAAAAAAGCTAAACGTTGTTTTTACAATAAAGGAATAAAAGTTATAACTTGAAAAACTGGCCTGTTCTCCTGAGATTTGAGAATGCTGTCAGACTACTGTCTTAATGCCAATCTGCAGACTGATTTGCTCCTTTGAAAAGTAGGGCTTTGGTGACAATAGGCACAATTGCAAGTACCTCAGAGGTTATAATTCCCAAGAATTTGTCATCAGAGATGTTTGAAATAACTTTAAATTAGGCTATTAAAAATTCTGTGTGTTCAGTATTGATGTCATTGAACAAGAAAAGGCAGCATTTTTGTTTTCTCAGTCATACAATTATAGCCTGAAAGGAAAAGTAGCTCCGTAGCCCCAGGGTTGTTGTTTTTTTTCCCCACAGTTTGATGACAAGATGAAATATTTCTGCATTCACAGTCATTTACAGCATTACAACTAGTGTGACTTAACTGCTATTTGTAAAACCAAAAGCTAAGTAGCTGCTTATATCATAAATGTTTTTTTATTCCATAATCATTTATTCAAACAAAATATGTGGAAATTGTTTAAAAACCTAATTGTTGGGTCATGTAGAGAACACAAGGTTGTATAAGATAAATCTTGCCCTCAAATGTATGAACCGTTAAGCAGTTAGATGTCTACAGTGAAAAACATATTTTATAGTAGGTATAAATAATTGATACAAATAAGCTCAGAAAAAGAGCAGTTCTTGTTGGAATAATCTTAGGGAAGGCTTTCATGGAAAAAGGAAAAGAAGTGTATCAGTCTGTGACTGTCCGTTGCTAATGGACTAGTGTTTTCTTTTTCTAGGCCTTACTGATTTCAATTTTTATTTTTAGAAAACAAATTAAGTGAAGCTTCTGGAGGTAGGGCTGAAAATGGTGAAAGAAGTGATTTGGAAGAGGACAACGAAGGGGAGGGACAGGAAAATGGAGTCATCGATGCTGTTCCTGTTGATGAAAATCTTTTTACTGGGGAAGATTTGGATGAACTAGAAGAAGAATTAAACACACTTGATTTAGAAGAATGACACCAAAGAAGTCAATGAAAAAATTAAGTCAGCTCAGCATGAGTTGAAATTGACTACATTAATTTTTTTCCACCTAGAATTCTTCAACAGGATGTTTGTTTCCCATGCTGATTCTGGAGGGCTTACTCTCCAAAAAAGGAATATTCTCCCTACATCTTGTCTTCTGACTTTGGCTACATCTCATAGTAAGTTCAGAGTAGTTCATGATAAATTAAAAATATAATGGTCATTGCAGAAAATGATTGATTGTTGTAACTGTCCACTCAAGTAGGAGGTGTAACTGCTTTTCCAGCTTTTGATTTTCACTGGGCATGCGTTATTACAAGGACAACATAAATGTAAATTACCCTTCATTTAATGCAGTTTTTAATGAGTGATTTTATTTCCTTTGTATTTATATGTTTAAAAGACTGCCTGAGATATGAGCCTGTACTTCATAAAGGAAACTGCATATGCAGATTCAGTATTGTATATCATTGGACAATTAGATGGACATTTAAAATGAAACTTCATTAATCTGCCAGGATCAGCTGCAGTGCCCTCTGTGTTAAACTGTTTTAAACTATTCCTTTTCTTTTTTGCCAATGAAGTTGTAAATAAAGACCGTGATACATTAAAATCCAAGTATGGGCCTTTTTTTTTTTTTTTAAGATTTTTCTATGAAAGTTTTCTTACCATTTCTAGCTTGAGAATTTTAACTAAATATCTGTCAGAGTTAACTATCACAGAAGGCACAGACACCTAAAGGGGTCTCTTAATACTGATTATAGAACTGTGTAGAGTGCTGATAGCCCTACTATGAGCTTAGTAACACCAATACTTATCCTCAGAAAGAGACCATAGGTGATGTTATATGAAAGGGTAATTACTGAATTGAGGATCATCAACCTAATTAAGTATCACCTACAGTTGAACCAGATACTACTAAAGCATCATTGTGGAGATCCATGGTGTTATAATAGTACCTGATAAAGTTTGATTACTCTGTTTGAGAGAGTGTAAACAAATCCACAGGAAAACTGGGCTGGGGGCCTTTGACATTGAGATCCCCTGAAAAATTAGGGTGATACATTTAAAATGGACATAATTTGCCAGTAACATTTAATAGTAGTTATACCTTTTTATCATTTTTATGTAAGTATATTTTCAAATATTAATACAGTGCTTCTTTTGTTATTTGCAAATACAAGTGGATTTTAAGATAATAGCACTAAAAGGTCAGGTGACCTGGGCCCTAATTAATTTCTGCCTCAGATAAATTATATGATTTTTAAATCTCTGAACCTTAGTTTCTTCATCTGCATAGAGAAGTTAAAGTGCTTCTGAATTGTAAAACCTAAGAAAACGTGACTGTAAATTTTGTCAAATGATAACATCAAAGTTGGTAAAGAAATTGAGTTCCTGGCTGTTCAGTACTATAACATAATTGACATTTTTAAAATGTAGAATGTCATGAGCCAAGTTTCCCATCTACAGTGGAAGTATACTTAAATACTTTCTCTGAAAGATTTTTTTCATTGTTTTTATTAAAAAGTTTTAAATGTTACTTATGCTTTATTTAATAATGAAACATTTTGTTTAAAGTATTACTACCTTACAGTAAGCATGTGATTTTGAAAACCAAATTTTCTTTAATCAGTGAGTTAAAAGGAAAATGCTACATTGTGGAAGTAATTTTTGAAACCCACAATTCTTCATCTAGCCTATAAGTGTCTTTCATTAGAAAAACAATATATGCTCAGAGAACGCAAAAAAGCATTTAAATCTGAAAAAATCAAATTTGCTTCTAAAGTAACATATACTGGCATACCTCAGAGATATTGAGGGTTTGATTCAGACCACCAGAGTACAGCGAAGTATTGCAATAAAGCAAGTACACGAATTTTTTTGATTTCCTGGTGCATATAAAAGTTATATTTACACTATACTGAAGTCTATTAAGTGTGCAATAGCATTATGTCCAAAAAACAATGTACATTCCTTAATTTAAAGCTATAGCTGAAAAATGCTGTCATCTCAGCCTTCAGGATGCCATTGCATTAATATCAAAGATCACCTATCACATATCACTAAAACAAATATTATAATAATGGAAAAGTTTGCAATGTTGGAAGAATTACCAAAGTGTGACACAGAGACACAAAGTCAGCAAATGCTGTTGGGAAATGGCACCGATCGACTTGCTCAGCAAAGTACAATAAAATATGGATATTGCAGTTTTAACGAAGATCTGTGGCATCCCTGCATCAAGCGAGTATATCAGCACCATTTTTCCAACAGTGTTATTTTTAAATTAATGCTGTTTTTTAATGTTTGTTGTTTTAGATGTAATACTACTGCATACTTAATAGACTATAGTATAAACTTAACTTTTATATGTACTGGGAAGCCAGAAAATTTGTGTGACTCACTTTCTTGCAATATGCACTTTACTGTGGTAATCTGGAACTGAACCTGCAATATCTCCGAGGTGTGCCTAATATTGTTTACAGTGCAGTTACCCTGTCTTAGTACAATAAATCTGAAATTGGCTCTTGTTTTTCAAACTCATTTACACATAACTTTAAATAGTTTTTCTTACACATTGCTCTTTTATATAATTTCCATTGTAAACATAGTAGGTCTCTGTAATCTAATTTTAATTATGTGATGACTTAGCTTCATTTTTAAAGATTTGTGATTTAGAAATTTAGAAACTTACAGTGTAAGCCTTCTACAGGAGGAGAACTGTGGCTTTGCACCTATTTCCATATAATTTGTAAATGAGATCATTTTCCAAAACATAAGAACTTTTTATTTTCTCGTTAACATCTAGGAATTACATCACCCCTACACATTTATCCTGTACTCAATAACAGTTACAACCTATAATGATCCCTTGTTTGCCAAAATATTTCTAATGCAAAATAATTAAATTATGAATTTTAGTTTATTTTTGCACAAACGATTTCATAATAGGCCCACCATGGATGGACTGATACCAAATTGTGTAATTGTTGTACCATATATTTGAATTTTAGTCCATTCTGATCATTAAGTGATTTAGAATGTGATAAAAATGAAGTTGCAGGATCACACATTTAGGTATAGCACATCATTAAGAAAGCATTGCATACATCCTCAGGTTTTAACACACAAAGTACACAGAGGGGGTTTGTGACAGAAGTTAATACAGATAATTAATAGTATTACTGAATGAGTTCCATTTGTATTCTGGGTATTGAACTTCGTATAAAGAACTTTCAGGATCACAAGCTGTAGGCTACTCCTCACTCTATATATTAAGTTCAGGTCTGTGATTCTGATACATATTATATTAAAGCTTCCAGGTATTAAAACACTTCACACCATATGAACTCATATACATGTTGCAATGAATGTATCACAAGGAATACTGTATGAGAGGTAGGTGGACTACCAAAGTCTTGTGTTTTGGGTTTTTGTCTTTTTTCTGGTGCATATCCCATTGGTAATAGCAGTGTTTTCTTAATAAAGATAATACCTTGTTTCTCAATAAAAACTACAAAGATTGAAATTAGTAGAAACCCACAGCATTTTAACTTTAAACAGAATTTCATGACATCTTCAGAAATAAACCTGAATGGCATTAGTACAAAATGTATTTCCAAATACTCCCCTCCCCACCCATTTTAATGTTGTATGTTTACCCTTTCACTGTTCATTGCTTTCTGTTTATAGGCAAAGAAGAAAGAATTAGCTTTTATTCATTCAATTAACAGGTATTTCTGTTATTATTATTCTCTCTAAAACTGTCAAGTGGTTTTTTTCTCCAGCCTTAAGTAGTTTCCTAACATGCATGGGCTAGTCAGTAGTACTCAGTTGAAGACACAAGAGGGACCCTTTGTGTGTCTCCAGAGTTCTCTTTGTGTGTGGCTCTCATCCCTGGCACTTTGCCTTGCAAATTCTAGCTGCCTTGGCTTCCCTAGACTCCATCTCCTCCTGGGTTTCCCCTTCCTATCCTTTGGCTAGAAACTCCAGGCAGTAAGCTTGGAAAAATCATGGGGGTCACTTTTGTTTCCCATCTCTTAGAAATCATTGCCTATTGTCTGATATTTATATCTTGAAAACAATTGTTTATATATTACATCTGATTTTTTAATTGTTTCAAGCAGGAGGTAAATCTGATTCATTGCATCATCTTGGCCAGAAGTAGAAGTAAAATCTGAATTCAGATTTTCACCACTTTTTGATACAGGAAATATTTAAATGAAAGCTGATTAATTTTCTCTACAAAATCTGCTAAGAATGTGGGTGTTCACAAAGTACCAAACCCCTAGTTAATTCTTCACCACATTTCCTATGTTTACCTGGGTAACTTATGGTTTTAGTTAGTACTACTCATAAAAATCTACTTGACAGAAATAGCTTTGCTAATATTAAGAATGTTCATATTCCCCAAAAAATCTGGTTTTCCAGATTCTTTTTTAATGATTAAGTATTGGAATAGAAATTCTCTATATGTGAATATAGTATAAAGTATTAAAATCTCATGAAAGCAACTCAGATGTAATATAAATAAATGTCAAGAACTTCAAGGGAAAGAACTTCAGGAGTCTACTAAGTGTCTGAGAAAATGAACTTTTACGTAGTTCTTTGAATTTACTGTTGAAGAGATATATCAATATTTAAAATGATTCTGTGAAACAAAGAAGATTCCCCCAAATTACTGTTCTTTCTTTCTCAAGGCTTTTTATGTAAAACCCACAATAACTATAGAACTTTATAGAAGCTGAAATATTTAGTGGATGACCTTCTCAGAGAAGATACAAATATATCTTTATGTCCTGTTTTCATTTCCATATGTTTAAATTAAAAGCTGTTGCTTTAAATTGGATCTTTTGGTTCCAGAAGTATCAGAGTAGAAATTCTCTATATGTGAATATACTATAAAGAAATATATATTTCTTGGTTCAAGAAATATTTGGGTACATTTGACCACTTTTGTTTTCTTGGTTCATTTACTTACCCATATATTGATGATGAAGACTGAAGCTAACAGCACCCTAAAAATGGGGAAAACATTTGAAGTGACAATAACCTGTTTAAGATCTTAACTTTAAAACTTATGCTCTAGAAATTCAGGGAACATAGAGGATAACAGTTTATTTTACCTCAACCTCTGTACATATCATCCACATAATTATTTAGCCGTGTAATCATCCTGGGATGCTCAGCATCTGCACAGGCTATTTACTGAGCATATTGCCAAAAACAGGTCACAGAATTTTTTTTTTTTTTGGCTGCATTGGGTCTTGCTGCATGAGGGCCTCTTCTAGTTGCAGCTAGCAGGGGCTACTCTTCATTGTGGTGCGTGGTCTTCTCATTGCGGTGACATCTCTTGTTGCAGAGCATGGGCCCTAGGCACACGGGCTTCAGTAGTTGTGGCATACGGGCTCAGTAGTTGTGGCTCGCAGGCTCAGTAGTTGTGGTGCACGGGCTTAGTTGCTCCGCGGCATGTGGGGTCTTCACGGACCATGGCTCGAACCCATGTCCCCTGCATTGGCAGGCAGATTCTTAACCACTGCGCCACCAGGGAAGTCCCTCACAGAATTTTTTTAATGACATGAATATTGCAGTCCATTTTCAAAAAACAAAGATGAATCCATTTATAATGTCAAACAGCGTATTGTCTAGAGAAATTCTAGCCAGTCATTTAGTGACTGTTTACAACTTATTATTGAATGTGCTTTACCATCAGGAGCAAGCTTCCCATGGTGATCATATTAAAAATTATCAGTTTTACATTTGAAAGGCCCAATGCCAACCTGGAAAAATTGGTTGCACTGATGACTAATAAATTGCATATTGCAGATTCCCATATTGCCTGAATTCATTTCATAATATTGGCAAAGAATCTGAATTTTTAACTGGATACATACATGTTTCTCTTCCAAGCAGCTATTAAAAACACATTGTCTACTTTTCAGAGAATCATAGAGTTGCTGCACTATGTCTTTCTGACAGTAGTTTAAGGTTTGAAATTTATTGAAATTGCTTGAAAAGATTCATTATCCTGCTCCATTTCTCCTCCATAAATTTAATATAACTCCAGTGCACTGTACCATTTGTTTTTAGATGTATGGATGGAGAAATACGTGGTCTACTTTAAAACTGTTTTCCCTCCAAAAATGAATTTTGTTAAATGATGGAAAAGATAGTTAAATAATTGCAAAGTCACTATTTTCAGTTAGACTTGTAGTAAATGATGTATATTATTGATACTTATTGAAACATCAAAGTTTTTTTAAAAGGAGACAAGCTTAAAAAGCATGCCAGTACTCCTGCTGTTTAACTCCAACTTTCTAGACAGTTAAATAGAGTTTTGCACTTGAAGTATTTTCATATGGCTTTGTTTTAAGGGCAAAAGAATATGAATTTGCCTTTCAAAATGTAAAAATTTTAAATGCACCTTTTTTCTCACTTGTCAAAGCAGCCTTGAAATTAAACTGAAATGCCCTTTTATATGTTTTTATCAGTGCCGTATAGTAATTTTAAGGTGTACCTGGTTTTTCATAGGTAAAATTTATATCTCTATATAAGTGAAAGTAAGTAAGTCCTGGGCTTTCCCATATGAACCCTAAGCAACTTGTCAATATACATATAGTTCTGAATGCACTAATAATACAGAGCTTAATTCTATTCTTTAGTCTTCATGTCATCACTGATAACGGTGGGAGAACCCTCAACTTGACAATCTACAGCAAGTTATGTAGGAAACCATAACATTATTATTCTTATACATATATTAATGTACAGGAAAATGAGTGACAGAATGTAGATACTTGAGTGGCCCATATCACTGCTGTTTTTAATCTTCTTTTATCAATCACTGTAGTCCTGCGCTAAAAATATATTTATAACATAACACTCAGGAGTTCACATCAAAAGAAAAAAGTTGATAAAAATGTCATGAAATGATAAAAAGCAGGAAACAGTTTGTGAAGGTGCCCTTTGGTTTCCTGATGAGCTACTTTCAAACTCAGCATTCCACGTGGGCAGTTGGTAATTTTGACTGGGCTCAAGATGATCAGTAATTATAGAACTGTCTATTAACCTCATTTAGTATTTACAAGATGAGAGTTTTTCTAAATAGGTATTCCTTGAGGTCCTTCAGGCCTCTTTGCCATCTTTGATTATTCTCTATTCCTTGGCAGTCTCATTCACTCTCATGTTTTCAGTTATAATTTCCATATGTACAACAGTATTCCAGCCTCACATTTCCAGTAAGCTACCACACAGCTCAACATGATATCCTGCCAGTATATCAGATTCCAAACTAAAGCCATCATTTTCTCTCCTAACTCTTTTCTCCTTCCTTTTTCTTTAATCTCTTTTTAACCCATTCTTTAGATTTTTTTTTTCTTATCCAGCCACTTGAACTAAAAAAATACCTATTATTCTACCATGCCAAGATTTCTCTCACATCCATCCTCCTTTCTTTTCACACTGCCACTATCCTATATTACTCAGATTCTCATCTCCCTTCATATTTAGTCACATGGTTATTTCTCTTCCAAACCAGGACACTTTGGAGTGTAAAAGGGACATTATGGAGAGTGAAGAAGGCTCTTTTAACACTTATACTAGGACAACTGTTATACACTCAGACTGTCCCTTGCAAACTTGGGCATATGATCACTGTACACTAGTTAATTTATTTCCTTCCTTCCTGTAACAAATCCATCCACAGCAATACCAGATTTGTCTTTTTTTTAAATTGAAGTATAGTTGATTTAAAATATTGTGTTAGTTTCAGGTGTATACCATAGTCATTCAATATTTTTGCAGATTATACTCCATTATAGGTCATTACAAGATAATGGGTATAATTCCCTGTGCTATACAGCATATCCTTGTTGCTTATCTATTTTTTTAAGAACTTTATTTATTTTTGGCTGCGTTGAGTCTTCGTTGCTGCGTGTGGGCTTTCTCTTCATTGTGGTGTGCGGTCTTCTCATTGCGGTGGCTTCTCTTATTGAGGAGCACGGACCCTAGGCACATGGGCTTCAGTAGTTGTGGCACACGGGCTCAGTAGTTGTGGCTCGCGGGCTCTAGAGCACAGGCTCAGTAGTTGTGGTACACGGGCTTAGTTGCTCCTTGGCATGTGGGATCTTCCTGGACCAGGGATCGAACCCTTGTCCCCTGCATTGGCAGGCAGATTCTTAACCACTGCACCACCAGGGAAGTCCCCTTATCTATTTTATATATAGTAGTTTGTATCTGTTAATCCCATAACCCTAATTTGGCCCTCCCTGCTCCCCTCTCCTCTTAACCACAAGTTTGTTTCCTATGTCTATTTTTCTGTTTCTATTTTGCATATACATTCATTTGTATTATTTTTTAGATTCATATATAAGTGCTGGCATACAGTATTTGTCTTTCTCTGTCCAGTTTATTTCACTGAGCATAATATTCTCTAGGTCTATTCACATTGCCGCAAATGGCAGTATTTCATTCTTTTTCATGGCTGAGTAATATTCCATTGCATATATATGCCACATTTTTGTAAGCCAGTCACCTGTTGATGGGCACTTGGGTTGCTTCCTTGTCTTGGCTATTATACATGGTGCTGCTATGAACATTGGTGTGCAATTAGTGTTTTTGTTTTTTCCAGATATATACCCAGGAGTGGAATTGCTGGATCATATGGTAGTTCTACTTTTCGTTTTTTAAGGACTGTCCATACAATTTTCCATATTGGCTGCACCAATTTACATTCCCCCCAACAGTATATGAGGGTTCCCTTTTTCCCACATCCACTCCAACGTTTATTTGTAGACTTTCTGATGACAGCCATTCTGACAGTTGTGAGGTGATACCTCGTGTTTTGATTTGCATTTCTCTAATAATTAACGATGTTGAGCACCTTCTCATGTGCCTGTTAGCCATCTGTGTATCTTTGGGAAAATGTCTATTTAGATCTTCTGCCCATTTTTTGATTGGGTTGTTTGTTTTTCTGATATTAAGTTGTATGAGTTGTTTGTATATTGTGGATATTAAGCCGTTGTCTGTCACATCATTTGCAAATATTTTCTCCCATTATGTAGGTTATCTTTTCATTTTGTTGATAGTTTCCCTTGCTGTGCAAAAGCTTTTAAGTTTAATTAGGTCCTATTTGTTTATTTTTGCTTTTATTTCTTTTGCCTTGGGAGACTGATCCAAGTAAATTTTACTGTGCTTTGTGTTAAAGAGTGTTCTGCCTATGTTCTTTTCTAGGAGTTTTATGGTTTCAGGTCTTAATTTAGGTCTTCAAACAATTTTGAGTTTATTCTTTTATATGGTGTGAGGGAATGTTCTAATCTCATTGTTTTACATTTGGCTTTCCAGTTTTCCCAGCACCACTTGTTGAAGAGACTGTCTTTTTTTCATTGTATATTCTTGCCTCCTTTGTCATAGATTAATGACCATAGGTACATGGGTTTATTTCTGGGCTCTCTATTCTGTTCCATTGTTCTATGTGTCTGTTTTTATACAATTACCATATTATTTTGATTACTGTATCTTTGTAATATAGTCTGAAGTCTGGGAGGGTTATACCTCCAACTTGGTGCTTTTTTCTCAGAATTGCTTTGGCAATTCAGGGTCTTTTGTGGTTCCATATAAATTTTAGGGTTATTTGTTCTAGTTCTGTGAAAAATGTCCTGGCTATTTTGATAGCAATTGCATTAAAACTGTAGATTGTTTGCTTTGGGTAGTACGGCCATTTTAATAATATTAATTCTTCAAACCCAAGAGCACAAGATATCTTTCCATTTCTTTGAATCATCTTCAATTTCCTTCATCAATATTTTATAGTTTTCAGAGCATAGGTCTTTCACCAGCTTAGTTAAATTTATTCCTAGGCATTTTTAATGTGATTTTAAATGGGATTTAAAATTTTTTTCTCATTCTGATATTTCATTATTAGTGTATAGAAACACACCAGATTTCTGTATATTAATCTTGTGTCCTGCAACCTTGCTGAATTCATTTATTAGTTCTAATACTTTTTGGATGGAGACTTTAGGGTTCTCTATATAGAGTATCATTGTCATCTGCAAATAGTGACAGTTTTACCTCTTCCCTTCCAATTTGGATACATTTTATTTCTTTTTCTTGTCTGATTAATGTGGCTGGACTTCCAATACTATGTTAAATTGAAGCAATGAGAGTGGGCATCATTGTTTTATTCCTGAATTTAGAGAGAAGGCTTTCAGCTTTTCACTGTTGTTTTGGCTGTGGGTTTGTCATAAATGGCCTTTATTATTGGGATATGTTCCCTCTATACCCACTTTGATGAGAATTTTTATCATTAATGGATGTTGAATTTTGTCAAATTCTTTTTCTGTGTCTATTGAGATGATCCAAGTGATTTTTATCTTTCTTTTGTTAATGTGGTGTATCACATTGATTTGCATATGTTGAACCATCCTTGTGACCCTGGAATGAGTCCAAGTTGATCATGTTGTGTGATCCTTTTTATATATTGTTGGATTTGCTTTGCTAATATTTTGTTGAGGACTTTTGCATCTATATTCATCAAAGATATTGGCCTGTAATTTTCTTTTTTTGTAGTGTCTTTGGTTTTGGTATCAGGGTAATGGTGACCTCGTAGAATGAATTTGAGAGTATTCCCTCCTCTTCAATTTTTAGGAATAGTTTGAGATGGATAGGTATTAGTTCTTCTTTATATGTTTGGTAGAATTCCCCTGTGAAGCTGTCCAGTTGTGGACTTTTGTTTGCTGGGAGTTTTTAAATTACAGATTCAATTTCACTTCTAGTGATAGGTCTGTTCAAATTGTCTGTTTCTTCTTGACTCAGTCTTGGCAGGCTGTATGTTTCTAGAAATCTGTCCGTTTCTTCTAGGTTGTCCAGTTTGTTGGCATATAACTGTTCATAGTGTTCCTGTATGATTTTTTGTATCTCTGTGGTATTGGTTGTTATTTCTGCTCTTTCATATCTAAGTCCTCTCTTTTCTTCTTGGTGAGCCTGGCTAAAGGTTTATTGATTTTGTTTATCTATTTTAAAAAACAGCTTTTGGTTTCAATGATATTTTCTATTGTTTTTCTTTAAACTCTATTTATTTCCTCTCTGATCTATATTATTTCCCTCCTTCTGCTGACTTTGGGCTTTGCTTGTTCTTCTTTTTCCAGTTCTTTTAGGTGATAGGTTAGTTTGTTTATTTGAGATTTTTCTTGTTTCTTGAGGAAGACCTTTATCACTATGAAATTCCCTCTTAGATGTGCTTTTTCTGAATCCCATAGATTTTGGAAAGTTGTGTTTTCAGTTTCATTTGTCTCAAGGTATTTTCTGGTTCCCTCTTTGATTTCATTGTTGATCCACTAGATTTTATTAGCATGTTGTTTAGCCTCCATATGTTTGTTCGTTTCCTGTTTTTCTTTCTGTAATTGATTTCTAGTTCATACTGTTGTAGTTGGAAAAAATGCTTGATATAATTTCTATCCTCTTAAGTTTGTTGAGGCTTGTTTTGTTATCTAGTATATGACCTACCCTGAAGAACGTTCCACGTGCACTTGAGAAGAATGTATATTCTGCTGGTTTTGAATGTAGTGTCCTGTAGATCTCAATTAAGTCCAACTGGTCTACTGTGTCATTTAAGACCACTTGCCTTATTTCCTGTCTGGAGATCTGTCATTGATATCAGTGGGGTATTAAAGTCTCCTACTATTATTGTATTATTGTCAGTTTCTCCCTATATATTTGTTAGTATTTGGTTCATATGTTTAGGTGATCCTGTATTGGGTGTGTGTGTGTTAACAAGTGTAATATCCTCTTCTTGTACTGATCCCCTTATCATTATGTAATGCCCTTCTTTGTCTTTTGTTATAGCCTTTGTTTTAAAGTCTATTTTGTCTGATATGAGTATTGCTAGTCCCCAGACTTGTCTTCTTACAACATTGTTTTAATCATGTCTTCCACCTTCATAATTCTTCAGTGGCTCTAAATTGCCTACCAAATAGAATCTAAATGTTCAGGCATGCTCTTCAAAGTCTTCTTTAGTCTGATCTCAGCTTCCTTCTCTTACATTATTATTTCTTTTACAGTTTTATTGAGATGTAATTGACATACAGCAATATATACATTTAAGATGTACAGTGTAGGGACTTCCTTGGCAGTCCAGTGGTTAAGACTCTGCGTTCCCAATGCAGGGGGCATGGGTTCAATCCCTGGTTGGAGAACTAAGATCTCCACATGCTGTGTGGCACGGCCAAAAAGAATATTAAAAAAAAAAAAGATGTACAATATAATGACTTGACTTACATATGTTGTGAAACGATTACAGTAAGGTTAGTTAACATCCATCATCTCATATAGATACCAAAAAAAGTGGGGGAAATGTTTTTTCCTTGTGATGAGAAATCTTAGGATCTACTCCCTTAACAACTTTCAAATATACCATACAACAATGTTAACTACAGTCATTGTGTTGTGCATTACACCCTCTGTACTTATTTACCTTATAACTGGAAGTTTGTACCTTCTGCCCACCTTCATCCAGTTTTTCACCTCCCATCTTTGGCAAACACAAATCTAATCTCTTTTTCTGTGAGTTTGGGTTTTTTTGGTTTTTTGGATTTCACACATAAATGAGATCATACAGTATTTGTCTTTCTCTGTCTGACTTATTCCACTCAGCATAATGCCCTTAAGGTCATCCATGTTGCAGTATTATCATTTCTTTAGTCTAGTAACTCACAATGTTAATATTTACTTAACTTTTCTGACCCTGAGTTACCTCATTAGTAAAATGGGGATCAAAATGTTTATTTCTCAGTTATAAAGCTGAAAGGGGTATTATATGTAAAGAATGTAGCTTAGTACATAGATATTTAGTACTTGCCAAGTACTTAGTACACAGGCACTGAGGAACTGGTAGCTATTATATTATTACATACTGTAGTTTTGTATGTCTTATCTACCTGTTTCTACTTTGTGAAATATTCTCTTCCTCTTCTCTAGTCTCCCTATCTCCGCATTCCTAAATCCTTCCTATCCTTGAATGTTCCGAAGATGCATTCCCTTGAAACTACCTTTGATTCCCCGCAAACTGGGGGTATAAAATTCACATGATGATTAATATATATGTCTTTCCACCTTGTTTATTTGTGTGTGTATCTTTGCTTCCATAATAGAGCATTGTTTACTTGAGGATAGGAACTCTGTCATTCATTATAGTGCCTTCCCCACACCCCAGTGCTGTGCTTTTAGTCAATGAATATTTGTTAATTTAAAAAATTTTTATCATTAAAGGGCTCATTTTTTTGGATGTATGAAGCCTCTGAGAACTATGGTACTACATTTGCCAAATATGGTACATTCATGTAGTGAAATACTATGCAGTTGTTTAAAAGAATCAAGTAGATTTTTCCATTTACTGACATGAAAAGATGACCATGATATTCTATTGAGTATTTAAAAAGAAAAAAGGCAAGTATGAGAACTCTACTGAAAAGTATGTATGGGTGTATCTGTATATTCCTTTAAAATAAAAAAAAAGAATGTTTTAAAACTGTATACCTGTTAACAATATTTGTCTTTGTAGTATGGTATTTATGTAGTATGTTTGTAGTTGTTTGTAGTAGGAAGGGAATATAATTACAGAGACCCTTGACTTTCAGATTTTTTCTTTCTGTGTGTGTGGCAAAAAAGAAAAAACACAAAATACATAACATTAAATTTACCATCTTAACCATTTTTAAGCGTCAGTTCTATAGTGTTAAGTATGTTCACGTTATTTTGCAACAGATCTCTAGAACTTTCTCATCTTGCAAAACTGAAACTCTATACCCATTAAACACTAATTCCTCTTTTATCCTTCCCCCTACCTAAAGCTATGGGCCACCACCTTTCTGCTTTTTGTTTCTATGATTTTGATGACTTTAGATGCTTAATATAAGTGGAATCATACAGTGTGTGTGTGTGTGTGTGTGTGTGTGTGTGTGTGAGAGAGAGAGAGAGAGAGAGAGACTGATGACTTTGCTTAGCATAATGTCCTCCAGGTCCATTGATGTTGCAACATGGGACAGGATTTCCTTATTTTTAAAGGCTGCATGATATTCCATTGTATGTAAATACCACATTTTGTTTATCCATTCATCTGTCAGTGGACACTTGGGTTGTTTCCACCTCTTGGCTATTGTGAATAATGCTGCAGTGAACATGGGTGTATAAATATCTCTTCAAGATCCTGCTTTGAATTATTTTGTATATATACCCAGAAGTGGGATTGCTTAATCATATAGCAATTCTATTTTTATTTTTTTTAAGAAAACTCCATACTGTTTTCCATAATGGCCACACCATTTTACATTTCCACCAACAGTGCACAAGGGTTCCAGTTTCTCTGCATCCTTGACAATATTTGTTATTTCTGTTCTTTTGATAATGGCCATCCTAATGGGTGTGGATGATATCTCATTGTGATTTTGATTTGTATTTTTATGATTGATTATTGATATTGAGCATCTTTTCATATGCTTGTTGGTCATCTGTATATCTTCTTTGGAGGATTATCATTTCAAGTCCTTTGCCCACTTTTTAGTCAAATTATCTGCTTTTTGTTGTTGAGTTACAGAAGTTCCTTATATATTCTGGATATTAGCCCTTTATCAGATTTGTGATTTGCAAATATTTTCTCCCATTCTGTAGGTTGCCTTTTCACTCTTGATTATTTCCTTTGGTGTGCAGAATTTTTAAGTTTGATATAGTCCCATTTGTCTATTTTTGCTTTTGTTGCCTGTGCTTTTGATGTTATATCCAAGAAATCATTGCCAAATCTAATGTCCTGAAGCTTTTCCCCTAGTTTTCTTATAGGAGTTACAGTTTTAGACCTTATGGTTTAGGTCTTTCATCCATTTTGAGTTAATTTTTAATATGGTATAAGGTAAGCTTCCAAATCACTTTTAGCTTGTGGATATCCAGTTTTCTCAACACTGTTGTTGCGGAGACTCTCCTTTTCCTTTTTTCAGTCTTGTACAAATTGTCGGGCCATATACGTGAGGGTTTATTTCTGGGCTCTCTATTCTGATCCATTGGTCTATATATCTGTTTTTATGTCTGTACACTTGATTGTCTGTAACTTGATTGGTCATCTCATATATTCCTCATAACAACCATGTGAGCTGGGTGTTATTATCCCTATGTTACATAAAAGGTAATTGAGTTCCAGAGAGGTTAAGAAAATGTCCCAAGGTCAAATAGCCAATAAGTGTCAGAAGCAGAATCAAAGCTTAGTCATTTTTAAGGGTATTATTTTATGAATAGTTCTTTATTCTTAACCATAGCTGGTATACTGTGGGGCTATTGTGATCACCAATATGAAAATCGGCATTACTATGATTTAACTAGAAGAATATCTGAGTCTGTTCGACGGCTTACTTCTGGGCAATGGATTTGCAAGATGAATTAATTGGGCCAAGGCACAGCAGAGCCATTCAGAATAAATACTGAACCCTGGGATCCAAATGATCATGCAGTGATACCAGTGAACTCCTGAAGCAAAAGCTTAACCATTTAATGAATCTATTCATTTCATTCCTGGACCTACTCATTCGTTTCTTCTCCACATGGCATTTCCCTCACAACAGTTCTTATAACAACTTTTTAGTTAGAACGACATGCTGTCATTATGCATAGCATTTACTGTGTGAAGTTGTTGTGCTTGCTTCACATGGACAACTTGTTGCTACAGAGTAATTCATTTAAAGTCATTATAGGAGAAGGGACCACTTGGGTGCTGTGTCTTCTTAGCAATGACTTTAGTTCAGTCAAATATGGAGGGGGAAAAGTAGTCAAATCCCTCTAGTTCTGTGCCTTTGTTAAGCATCTCAACTTTTTCATTTATTCAGCAAACACTTATGCAGCTACTGTGTGCATACACTACACTAGGTGTAGGGGATACCAGAGGTAGAAACAAAACAAAACAACCCACCTGTCTTCATGAGACCCCAGTCTCATGGGAAGGTGGGAAAATAAATGGATGATTTTAATATTGAATACATTGTGATAGAGATATGCATGTGCCCTATGGAAGCCTGTGAGGGAAGAGCTTAACTCAAGAGAGAAGATCAAGAAGGTATCCCACAGACACCTTCTTATAATAATACTTTAACTAAATCTACAGAAGTGTGAGCAAGCGTGGATCATAGTTCAGTACAATTGGAACATGAAAAGGGGTCATGGGAGATTTCTGATTTCATGGTTGAAAGCATTCTAGGCATAGGAAACCATAATTAAGATTCAGGATCTTAAAAATCCAAAAGCAAGTTTACAGTCAAATGTAATAACATTGCTTAAAGTAAGGGAATATTATAGGCTCAATTCTTGGATTCTTCTAAGACTTTTAATGACTTAAGTAAACTAGTACTTCTGGCATTTAGATTAGGCTAGAAAGTGAGATTTGAAGTCCTGAGGTACTGAGGGGGCTTGTGCAGGGGAATGAAGCCTACAGTGAACCTTTACACCTGAGATAGTTAGAGAAAGAGCCCGCACGGTAAAGAGCTCATCACCTCCTGCTTCTTAAAATGGCTGAAAAATTTCTGCTGCCTACTGAGTCCTGAATATTATCAGAGATAGTCATCTCCTTTAGCAGTCAATTTAATCAAACCCAAGCAGTAGCCAAGTTAATTCTACTATGTTATGCCATCAAAGAGCCAGGTTTTGATCTCCAAATGGTGGATTTTTCCCCTTACTTGCATATCCCACTCACCCCAGTCTCCTCCAGTTCTTAATGAATTACTCAAAAATAACTTTCAAGTATAGTTATTATTAATGTCTCGGTCTAATATGTTTATAATTCAATAAACATTAGACCATTTAGAGCATAAATTAGATTTGATTTAATTACATTGACTAAATTCTCTAATATTTATTTAATTAGATAACCCAGAAAAAAAAGAAATAATCTCTAATTAACATGATAAATGAAAAATCTGAAATAATGGATTAAGTTATACATGTCTGGTATTAATATACAAAATTTATTCTTGAATTCCTTCATATATTCAATATTAAAATGAAAAAAATCTTATTTTCAGAGTTTACCCAAATTTCAAGTTAGTTTCTATCAACTGTGTGAGCCTTTCAACAATTCCCTTAGGTTTTTCTTTCTGAAAAATAGCAAAATAATACATTGGAGCTTAATATTTCCTGCAGATTGGAAGGTGTTACTATACATATGTTTTGGAGTCCCACATTTGAACATAAAAAGAAGAAATGTTTCTCTCTCCTTACATAACTCCATCCTTGGCCCCCATACTTATGCACAGACCACAAACTGACAAAAGTTGTATATCCCAAAACTGGATAAAGAAGAAGAAGCTTACCTAGAAGTCATGAGTCCTTGCTTCTTAGGGTCCCTGAAAATTACCTCATGTCTAAGCACATTCATAGCATCAGATGCCTCACCCAATGGCCAGAAACCATGTAAGCAAGGCATGGTTGCCAGAACTAGTAAGGATTTCTTGAATCTGGACCCAAAGTGGGTTGAAGAGTACAGAAGTGTAGGCACAAGAGCCCTCTTGGCCTCAGAAGTAAAAATTCATAGCCAGTGTGTCATCCCTCCTCCTCCCCCAGCTGTACTGGAGTCTTGCTTGCCAAGTGTTTTTCTCATCTGTTTACAGACACTGCTGTATATGTGTATTGAAAGGTGTGGCTGATTTGGACTTGAATAAACTTTTTCTTGGAATCTTCTAATTGTATGATATAACACCATGAACAACTTCTTTGTTATATGAAGGAAAAGCATGATAACACACTGGTGGCCCCAAATGGAGATTGGCTGCTATTGCAAATTTTGGGGAGAGCAGAAACAAACAAATGTTATATAGATTAAAATATTGTTTTGATTGGCACAGTATAAAATGCTCATGGGGATGAGGACATCTTTAGCAACAAATGAACTGAACATTGACTCTAAAAGGAAAGTGGATATCAAATTAATACAGGTAGAATATTAACCATAAACCTTGGTAGAACAGTGGTCCCAACAAAAACCCCAAATGTAGAGTTTTTAAATATATATGTATTCACAAGCAGTATTGGAAAACTTTTGTATCCATTTCTCAGTATCTCAATACTGGGAATATGTAACGTATTTTGGCATAGATTCAAAGAATAGCAATAAAAATATGTGAGACAGATTAATTTAGAAGACATCTAAAGGATTAAATGGAGGTTGGTTATGAAACGGATTGACAAAGAATACCCTGCCCTTATTTCAGTTCTCCTTGTTCCATGAAGGAGGTGAACTGGCCAACCATTTAAATGACTACTTTGTGCCCGGGATATAGCTCATCCCAAATAGCCTTTGCACTGCTAACTCACAAAGGAGAAAAAGAAGAAGGATTCCTCAAGGGTTTCTAGGGGCTGTGGACTAGTTTGAATATACCGTGCTCTCTGTACTTAGTATCCAGCAGAGTTCAGAACACAAATAGGCACTTAATAAATAATGTTGACTTGAATGGATTAACTAGATTTTTTACTGTAGTTTAAAATCAATCTCTTTTGGGACAAATATCAAATTATCTTTCTTTAAATGTTTCTAATGTTATACTATTTAAATCACAGTGTAAAAGTAAATAATCATAATTTTATTTATTTATTTATGCCTGTGTTGGGTCTTCATTGCTGCACGTGGGCTTTCTCTAGTTGTGGTGAGCGGGGGGCTACTCTTTGTTGTGGTGCACAGGCTTCTCATTGCGGTGGCTTCTCTTGTTGCAGAGCACAGGCTCTAGGCATGCGGGCTTCAGTAATTGTGGCACGTGGGTGGGCTCAGTAGTTGTGGCACACGGGCTTAGTTGCTCCGCCGCATGTGGGATCTTCCCGGACCAGGGCTCGAACCCCTGTCCCCTGCATTGGCAGGCAGATTCTTAACCACTGCACCACCAGGGAAGTCCACTAATCATAATTTATTAAACATACGCTATTAAAAAAAACTTGCTCACTGAAAAGCAAGCTCAGAGGCACCCTTAAACCAACCCTTGCCCTAGATATTAAATTTCACTGCATCCGGTAAGAACAGATGAGCCGATATATTCTATTTATAGTTGATTCATATCCTTCTCCATCATTGAATGGGTTCCAGGAGATAAGTGGGATGTTGTCACTTTGTGCAGTAACATCTTATCATTCTCTAATTCATTAGAAGTGCTGATGGGTAATTTCTTCCTCATATTTCTACAAAGCCTGAGTTGCAAGATTTTAAGCTCAATGGTAAAAACACAGCTACATATTATCACCCTTGACATTTGCAGACTGAAGAGAATTATTTTTTCTACTTGGTTTCTGGCTTCACTCACTGACTCAATAAACAGGACTTATTTATTGGAGAAAGATTTAAAGACCAAACCCAGCATGGTGAAAATGGCAAGAGAATAGATTTTGGAGTAACACAGCCCTAGTCACAAATCCTGACTATTCCCCTTAATAGCTAGATGACCTTGACCTTCTAACATTCCTCATCTGTAAAATGTGGAGAAAAAGATTTGTCCTGGGGATGCTGAGTTTTTGAAGAATAAAATGCATGTGAAGCACTTAGCACAAAGCCTGACAGTTTATAACTGTCAGCTCCTTCCCCTCTCTTTTCTCTTCATGTTGTACAACATAATAATGACTCCAGAAGAAAAGATCCAGCAATACATTTCTCCATCCTTCATTTAGACAAAGTTTTCCTTCTGCTAATACTCATTATACAGTTCTACCACATTAAAATATGAACAATAAATTATGATTAATATATAATAGTGATGATATTTTTTATGTACAACACCTTCCAAGTTATTTGCCACATATTGTAATAAGCTCTAAAGGGCATGGTTGCCTCATATAACAGCTCAGGAATAGGGCTATCATTAGGCCAGGCTTGATCTAGATGCTCAAAGGATGTCATCAAGAACTTGGTTTTGAAGTTTTTACATAATATACAGGCTAGGTCCTCCCCTAGTGGCCCTGATGATGCGGGAGAGGGAAATTCTTTGAGAGAGATACTGGAGAAGGCAAGAGGGGACGAGCAGAGACATTGAGCAGGTTGCCGGATGGAAGGACACTCCCGGCAGAGGGAAATCAAATGCAAAATTAATGGCGAAAGGCGTGTATTTGGTAAATCTGGAGAAAGAGCAAGGAAGCTAGTGTGCTGAAGCAGAGTGAACTACAGAGTGGTAAGCGATGAAATCAGAGAAGCAGTAAGCAGCCAATTAATCTAGGGCCTCCCAGGCCATTGCACAGATATTGGCTTTTGCTCTAAGTAAGATGCACAGCCATTGGAGGATTTAGAATAAAGCAATGGCACGATCTGACCTACATTTTAAAAGGTTCACTCTGGTTGCTGTGTTGAACTAGGCCAAAGGGAAATAAGAGAAAGCCCGGGAGACAGATCAACAAATTTTCAATAGAGCAGGTAGAAGATAATAGTACCTTGGACAAGGATATAGTGATGAAATACTGGGAAAGTTTGAATTCTGAATATATTTTTAAGGTAGAACCCCCCGGATTTTCTCATAGTCTAAATGGGGAATATGATAGGAAGCAAGGAGTTAAAGATGTTAGGAATGTCTACAGGAGCGAGAACTTAAGGGAGAAAAATGGGAAATTTGGTTTTAAACATGTGATGTTTGTGATGCCTAATAGACAGCCAGCATGTTTTTAGCTGATTATATAAAGTACTTACTGTGTTCTAGACAGTTTTAAGTGCCTGTGTGCATTAACTCATTTAATCCTCATTACAACCCCATGAATTGGTGTGTTTTTTTGTCTTTTTTAGGCATCCTCGCTTATCAATAGTATTTAAAGCCATGAGTCTGGATGAGACCACCAAGAAAGTAAGTGTAGATACAGCAAAGAAGACCAAAGACTGAGCTCAGTACACGCCAATGTTTAGCATTTAGAGATATGAGGGGAAACCAGCGAAGGAGATTAAGGAAGAGTGGCCCACAGGGGAGAAGGGGGACATTAAAAATGGACGTCCCAGGAACCAAGTGAAGTCAGTCTATTGAAAAAGATGAAATTATCACTGTGTCTACAGCTGCTCATATTTCAGGTAACATGAGGACTGAGAATTGACCACATTTCAGTGGAATAGTGAGGGCAAAAGCTTGGTGGGAATAGATCCAAGAGAGATGGGAAGAGGGGAAATAGAGACACCTAGCGAGTACAGGCAACTCTTTGGAGGAGTTTTTCTCTAAAGGGAGCAGAGAAATAAGGTGGCAGCTGGAAGCAAATGTAGGTCCAGGAAGGTTTTTTTATTTTGTTTTTGTTTTGTTTTGATTTTAAATTGACTTTATTTTTAGAGCAGTTTTAGTGCACAGCAAAATTAAGCAGAAGATAGAGACGTTTCCCACATGTCTACTGAGGATACATGTATATACAGCCTCGCCCACCATCAAAGTCCCACACAAGAGTGCTGTATTTGTTACAATCGATGCACCTATATTGACAGATCAGTATCACCCAAAGTCTGTAGTTTACATTAGGGTTCACTCTCGGTGTTTGTATTACATTCTTTGGGTTTTGACATATGTATCTACCACTATAGTATTATACCTAGTAGTTTCACTGCCCTAAAAATCCTGTGTTCCACCTATTCATCCCTCTCTCCCCCAAACCCTAGCACCACTGATCCTTTTACCTTCTCCATAGTTTTGCCTTTTCCAGAACCAAATTCTCTAAAACTCCTCAGTGCTCTGCCTATTCATATCCTCACCCCCACCCCACCCTTGCAACAACTGATCTTTTTATGGTCTCTGTAGTTTTGCCTATTCTAGAATGGCATATAGTTAGAATCATACAATATGTAGCCTCTTCAGATTGGCTTCTTTCACTTAGTAATATGCATTTAAGATTCCTCCATGTCTTTTCACGGCTTGATAATTTATTTCTTTTTAGCACTGAATATAGTCAATTGTCTGAATGTACCACAGTTTATTTATCCATTCACTTACTGAAGGACATCTTGGTTGCTTCCATGTTTTGGCAACTATGAATCAAGCTGCTGTAAACATCTTTATGTGCAAGGTTTTGTGTGGATACAACTCTTCAGTTCATTTGAGTAAATACCAAGGAGTGCAATTGTTGGATCTTATGGTGAGACATGTTTAGTTTTGACAGAAATTGCCAAACTGTCTGCCAAAGTGGCTGTACCATATTGCATTCCCACCAGCAATGACAGTTCCTATTGCTCCACATCTTCACTAGCATTTGCTGTTCTTAGTGTTTTGGATTTTGGCCCCAAATAATAGGTGTATAGTGGTATCTCATTGTTATTTTAATTTGCACTTCTCTAATGACATATGACATATGATGTTGAACATCTTTTTATATGCTTATTTGCCATCTGTATGTATTCTTTGATAGAGTGTCTGTTCAGGTCTTTGGCTCATTTTTCAATGCAGTTGTTGATTTTCTTATTGTTGAGTTTTAAGAGTTCTTCGTATATTTTGGAAAACCGTCCTTTATAGATATGTTTTTTGGAAATATTTTCTCCCACTCTAAGGCTTGTCTCATTTTCTTGACATTGTCTTTTGCAGAGCAGAAGTTTTTAATTTTAATGAACTCTACCTTATAATTCTTTATTTCATGGATCACGCCTTTGGTGTTACATCTAAAAAGTAATTGCCATATCAGAGGTCATCTAGGTTTTCTGCTATGTTATCGTCTAGGAGTTTTATAATTTTTATATTTTACATTTCTATATGATACATTTTGAATTCATTTTTGTGAAGGGCATAATTATCCTTAAAATGTTCATGGGATATTTTGTGATGTCCCTTCTTTCAATTCTGTCTTTCTTCTCCTCCTAGTATTCCCATTATGTGTATGTTACCCCTTTTATCATTGTCCCACAGTTCTTGGATATTCTGTTCTGGGGTTTTTTGTCTTTTTTTAAAGTCTTCTGTTTCCTTTTCAGTTTTGGAGATTTCTATTAACATATGCTCAAGCACAGAGATCCTTTTCTGAGCTGTGTCCTGTCGACCCATAAGCCCATCAAAGGCACTCCTCATTTCCATTACAGCTTTTTTATCTCTAGTATTTCCTTTTTATTCTTTCTTAGAATTTCCATCTCTCTGCTTACATTGTCCATCAGTTCTTGCATGCTGTCTACTTTATTTGTTAGAGTCCTTAATTAGCATATTAATCATAGTTGTTTTAAATTCCTGGTCTGATTATTCCAACATCCCTGCAATATCTGAGTCTAGTTCTAGTGCTTGCTGTCTCTTCAAACTGCATGTTTTGCCTTTATAACCAGACATAATATATTGGTTAAAAGGCACTGTGGTAAATAGACCTTTAGTAATGTGGTAGTAAAGTGTGGGGGAAGGGAAAGTGTTCTCAGGTCTCAGTCTTTCAGAGAGCCTGTGCCTCTGAACTGTGAACTTCACAAGTGTGTCTCAGTGTTTTCCCCCATGTGGGACAGAATGGCTAGAGGGAGATGGAGTTAGCTACTTCCTTTCTCTCACATGGAAGGCTAAAAGGGATTGGGATTGGGTATTTCCTTTCTTCCACGTGGAAAGCTAGAATGGGCTAGACTTGGGTATTTCCCTTCTGATAAAATCTCAGTAGTTTAGGCTCTGTAAAATAGTTTCTCTTATGGGCAGGACTTGTTAAGAAAAAAATGCTCTTACGTATTTCAAAATGATTTCTTTTCTCCTCCTCCTTCCAGAAACCCAAGCGAATTTTCCTCTGATATTCACTGCAAGAACCAGGTCAAGCTCCTGGAGATAAAACTCACAAAATTGTGGGGACCTGCTGATGACTGGGTCCCCCTGGAGTTTTTAACTCTCAGGCTTGTGCACACTGAGCCTCCAGCAATTTGTCAATTACAGTTCAGGTTTTCATATCCCAGCACCAGTTCTCATGAAGGTTTCTGCTCCAGTAAGTTGTGATTCTCTGTATTTACCTGTCTCTCCAGTTTGGGAGGTAGTGGTTTGCCCATGACCTCACTTCTCTGATGGAGCTAAGAAAAATTGTTGATTTTTCGATTTGTTCAGCTTTTTACTTGCTGTCAAGACAGAATGACAATTACCAAGCTCCTTACAGGCCAGATGAGAAACCAGAAGTCTGTTTTTGTTTTTAAGATAGGAATATTACAGAATATGTGTCTACTGATGGGAAATGATTTGTGGGGGTAGGAAAATTGATGATACAGAAGAGAGGGTATATTTGAAAGAGAGAGATCCTGGAGAAGGTGAGGGGATGGGATCCAGTGCTCAATAAGGAGCTACTGGATTTAGGTAAGCACACAGACATTCATCCATGGTGAAAGGTCAGGCAGAGTACATGGGGCCCAATGCAAGTAGGTCAGTAGATGTGGTGTGGGGAGTATGTGGAAGTTCTCTTCTGACTGCTTCTATCTTCTCAATGAAATGGGAAACAAGTCATTACAGAGTGAAGACTGGAGAAGTGGCAACAAAAGTTTGAAAAGAGGTAAGAGGTAAAGTAATTAAGAAATGAACTGACTGGGAAAGTAGAGTAGGCTTTCAGGGCTGTGCCAAAGCATGAATCTGAAGGGAGAATAATCAGCATGGTCGTTAGTCTTCAGCTATGTTCAGCTTTTTTTTTTTTTTCCTAGGGTAGATATATTTATTTTGGTAACATACATTAAGCGGCACTAATTACACAGTAACTATAAGGTAACTAACATGAAACCACAGAACTGTAACTTTGCCACAGCTGCGTGGACTTGGGCCTTTATGGCTGAGCACATTTTCAAAAAACTGGATTGCCACCCAGAGCTATGCCAATGAAATCTGTTAAAATGAGTAAAGCGCTCAAGTGGTGGCTCACCAGAGTACCTTGCAGCTGACAGATGATGGGCAGGACATGTTAGTTATAAAGTAGTTACAGCCTAATTCACAAAAGTTACCAACTGTTTGTCTTTCAGAAAGAAGCAAGAAGTTAGGAAATTCCTTGAATTAGCGCCTATAGCACCTAGTGTGTCAGGTGGGAGTGCAGAGGAGGGCTGTTAGAGCAGTGTCAGAAGGACCCTGGTGGGTCAGGCAGGGAAGTACAGAGTTGAATTTAACCAGAGAGGAGTTTGGCAGCAGTGCATGAAGGCGAAGAGTATACACTCTGGAGTCAGACTGATTAGATTTAAATCATGGTTCGGCCACTTGGAAGCTAGGTGGTCTTGAACAAACTGCTTACTCTCTCTGTGCTTCAGATTCCTCACCTGTAAAATGAGTATAGTCTGTTTCCCATTTACAGAGAAACTAGGAGCATTTAGAGGAGATCTTTTACATGCTTCCACCACCCTGTCTCTCAACCTACCTGCATCTGGGCCCACGTACTCTGCCGTATACTCAGAGGGTGTTGTTGATTGAATAGATGGACAGTTCTAAGCACTGAAAGAAGAGGAGGCAAGGGGAAGGGAGGGGAGGAGAGGGGAAGGGCACAGAGAAAACACAACAGAAGTGCTTTATTATCTTCTAAGAGGGTAAGATGGAGGAATAAAGTAGCAAGAAAGCTGAGGATATATACAACTGAACGATTAAAGTGATGAGTGACGACTGAGGTACTGAAATCTTGCTAGTTTAGATCTCAACAAAAGCGCAGGAAACTCCAGTTAGCTTTAGGGAAACCCCTTCATCCAAAAGAACATTCTGGAATTTGATTTGAGCCTAAATGAAAGTGAGGCAGACTTGAAACACATGATCTCTCGTAGAGTTCAATAATGAAAGGAGAAACATGTGCCAAGAAAATGACAAATTCTTAATGCAAATCAGAGAAATTCTGCAGCTTTGTTGAAAATGGTCTTTCTTTTTTCTGCTGTAATTACTTTAGTGGTGTAGGATTGACTATAATCCCTGCTCAAAAGCAGCCTTAGAGCAGTTTTTATACTACCAGTTTCAGGAATCTAGAGTTACATGGCGGCTTGCCTCATATCTTAAGCATTTCGTGTTCATTGGCCACAAAATAATTTCCATATTCTCATTTGTTGAAGAAAAAGCAGTCTTGGTAGTTGTCCTTATAGAGTTCCACCAGTTTCTTTATTTTCTGTTAATTCAATGACTATATCATGTTTGTCGTGAGGACCTTTGTTTCCTAATATATCATAAGGGAGTCTAGTGGAGAAGGAAGAAGAGAACCATTTTAGGCGGTAGCAAGGCATTGGGCACTCATACAGATGAGCAAGTGATGTTTAGTGCTTAAGAGTGTGGCCTCTGAAGACAGACTGCCCAGGATCAGCACCCACCTCTTTTCACTACTATCAGCTGTACATTCTTGGAGATTTCCCTTGGTGTTCTCATTTGTAAAATGGGCATCACAATAGAGTTAGGTGTGAAGATAAAATAAACTAATATATAAAATGTTCAGAATAGTATTTGATGCAATATGCACTCAATAGATATTATATATTTCAATTAAATAAATTACACAGGAATGGACTGTAGTTTTCTGTAATTTTCTTCTTAAATCCCATGCCTTGGGATTGAGCATGTCCAAACCGCATTTGAATACTCCCATCCTTTTATTGTTTTTTGTTTTCTTTTCTCAAATAACCCCGAGCTTGTCCCTAGCAAAAAAAAAAAGTCTGCTATCTTAAAGATATATATATATATATATATATATGGAAGAAAAAGGTGAAGCAGAGATTTTCAGGTAGGATCATGAGTTCATATATTCTACCATATACTCATTGGGTTATTGTTGAGTTAGAGTTGAGTTCATATGTGTAAAGTGCTTAAAACAATGCCTAGCTCAAGTGTTTTTTTATCTGCTAGGAGAGAAAGAGGAGGAAGAGAGTAGCAAGGGCTCTGAGGGAGAACTAGCTCCAGTGATCCAAATCAATTCTAAATCCTGTCTGTTTTCCCTTAACTACCTTGGGGATACATCCCCTTACCTCCAACTTCCCTGAACACACTGTGCCCCCTGCTGCAGGACCCTGTAGGTGCTAGTTGTTTCTGCCTGGCATGCTCTTACCACAGGCAACCCACCCCTCTTTCACTTTGTCACCCCTCTTCCTCCTTCAGATCTCTGCTCAGGTGTTGGTTCTTCCTGAGAGAAGTGGGTTTTTTTGACTTCTCAGTTAGGTCTTCAGTCCTTTGTTATAAAGAAACTTATCTTCAGCTGTAATCACGCTTGTGATCATTTGGTTAGTCTGTCTACTTAGGGTTGCAATCTGTAAAAATCTACTGAACAGTGACTGACCGCTGCTCCCACTCTCACACTTTGAAAGTTTTCTCCTCCTTCCTAATTCCTTCACTGTTCATTCTTGGACAGTGACTTAAAGAAATAGCCAGAGGAGAAAAGGGGCTGGGGGCTATATCATCTCGTGGCTACATAATTGGGGCAAAGGCAAAAAAAGCATAAAGTTCATTAAAAAGTGTAGAATACAAGAGTTGGGAGTATTCGTAGAGATTTTCTAGTCCAACTTCTTTGGTATTGACAACATAGGGTTAAAACCCTAAAGTCAAGGACTTTAGCCAGTTATCTTCCAGACCACAGCTTCATATACAAATAAAAAATATGTTTCAAACTATAAGAGCTTAAATGTGACTCATCAACATCTGCTTTCTTTAAGTATTTTTTTCCTCAGAGACTAAAAACCGCTTACAAGGATAGAAAAAATTCCCCCAACTTAACACATGGCAAAAGAGAAGTCTTTTATGCCATTTTTCTTTTTTAATTCCCTTGTTTTCCATCTGAAATGACTTTATCACAGGATTCTTTCCTGAGGAATGTTTGAAAGGATTTATTGAATCATAACTGTGGAACTGCTTATTTAAGTTTGCTTTAATTAAGGAAATAATCAAAGTAGCATTTACTTTCAGTGGAAAGTTACCACATTTTGATATTGACCTAGCAAGTAACCCAACTGTTAGAGGACTCTAGCCTAAGGGGAGAAAAAAAAAATCAAGGTTTGTTTTGAGAGTATTCCCTTTTTGTCTTTCTCTTTTCTTCCTTCCTGAGAAAGAGAAAAGTTGTCTTGAAGCTACCTCCTTGCTACCTGAATCCTTCCATAAAATTTCTTCAAGCACATGAGCCATGCACTGTTTCAAACATTCTTTACTTTCCCTGTACATCTCATTCCCTCTGATAAAAATAAATGGCGGGCTTCCCTGGTGGCGCAGTGGTTGAGAGTCCACCTGCCGATGCAGGGGACACGGGTTCGTGCCCCGGTCCAGGAAGATCCCACATGCCGCAGAGCGGCTAGGCCCGTGAGCCATGGCCGCTGAGCCTGCACGTCCGGAGCCTGTGCTCTGCAACGCGGGAGGCCACAACAGTGAGAGACCCGCGTACTGCAAAAAAGAAAAAAAAAAAAAGGCAAAATTTAATCAGAGAGCACAGTTATTGTTAATAGGCTAATATCCTGTCTCAACAAGATAATAACATCCTTCACACAGTTAAAATCCAAGTTCCCAGAAAGTCCCTTGGGAATGGGAAAATTCAGACATGGCATCAGACTCATGGATTGAAATATATTTGAGCAGTTGAGCCTTTCTCTCCTTATCATTTAAATGACACTGTGTAGATGGCTTCCTATACTTGACTTTGGGCAGGGTTGACCTGGAGATTAAACAACTGCATAGTTACTGCCAGTAGAACAACCTAAGAACCTTAAGAGTACAAAAAATCTGTGCAAATTAAAAGTTGCTTCCTACAATAGACACCTTAAACAAAGCTAAAAGACAAAAGATAGACATATATGGCAATCAAAGGATTGTTATATAGTATCTAGACTATATGAGGACTTTCTATAAGTGAAGAAAACATGAACAACCTAATAGAAAAGCAAGCAAAAGTTGTAAACAAGAAGCTCATAGAAAATTTAGTGCAAATAATCCAAACATTTGAGAAGCTAGTCAACTTCATTTGTAACCAAGAAAATGCACACTGAAAAAGCAATGTGATAAGTTTTTCATCTGCCAGATTAACAAATATTTAAAAGTTTAATCTTATCAAACTTTGGATAGGAAATTTTTTTTTTGTACTACTAATGAGTGTGTAAAGTGGTAATGGCATTTGTAAGATTCTGCAACACTTAAAAGTTGCCCTCTTTGGAAACAATTTGACATCTCCCTATTCATCCTACAAAATACTTCACATATGCATAATGAGGCATCTACAAGCGTGCTCATTGCAGCATCATTTGTGCAACAAAATGTTAAATGGTATTCCTCTGTTGTCTTATTCCCCAAACTGAAATCAATAGGTGCTAGCCGTCTCACACTGTAGAGAGATCCACTAAGGATCCGTCAAACTCAGTGCCTAACAGTCCTGAAGCTTCAGCCATGATATTGGGGCCATGTTGAGAAATAGTCCAAGGGGACAAGCCAACAAGCAGAGAAAGCATCTGGGTCTTTCAAGATATCATTAAGCCAATGGCACTAAACTTTGGAGCAGTTCTACCTGGGGATTTGTTGTTTTGAGGTAGTCAGTATTGTTGAAGGCATTTTTAGTTAGGCTTTCTAACAGTCCTTACCCAATCATCCACTAACCTCTAAAACCTGGTACAGTATCTTTTCCACTGACTTTAGTATTCCATCCACAGTCTTCCTCTCCACTTTAAGCTCTGTCATCCTCCCAAGGATAGACACTAAGGTATGATTCATGAAAATACTGAAAGCTAACACTAACTATTAATAAGAGTATGTTCTGAGCCCTTATCAGGTGTCAGATGTGAGATACTTTACATATATTATCCCATTTAGTCCTCCCAACAATTCTAAAATTTGGGAACCAATATGACCTCCATTTTACAGATGAGAAAAGAGATGTGGAAAGGTTTAGTAACTTGCACAGGGTCACGCAACTGAAGAGTGATAGAGCTGGGGCTTAGAACCCAGACCACTCTGACTGGCCCACTGGATCGTATTCCTACACAACCTTTCCTCACTGCTTTCTGGACTTTGGAAGCTGAGCTCCACTCCACGAGGTGACCCCCCTGACACGGCCCCTCTAGACTTCATCTCACTTGGTGTTGCTCCACTTCTAAGATCTTAAAACCCCTGAGAATCCACATTCTAATCTCAACTTCAATTCCTTCCATATCTTCATGATCACCTAACCTGTTTTTAATCCTAATGGTATCCATATGTGTCTTGAACTTTTTCTTTTCTTCAATATATTCTCTCTGTTCTGGGTTCATTTGTTATGTCAGGTATATACCAAGCCATGTTAGTAACTTACTGTTAATTACCACATGGCATCCCTTGCCATTTTTATGTTCCCTTATTTCTGCCTCAGCATTATCAAGTTTAATATAATGCAAAATATGCTTTCCCTACTCTTCCTCCTGAAGATTGATCATTTCTAGGGAAAGTCAATAGATTGGGTCTACAGGCTATCATTAAACCAATGGCACTAAACTAATTATCTAATTTCAGCTAAGCTCTCTACTGCCCCAGAAATTATTGAATTCAGCTACAGTCAGCTCTGCACAGCAGCCTTTCCATACGGCTTTCCTTGTCCTTCAGTTCCCACCCACTTCTGGCAATCTCTCAAAACACTGTAGTCACTTTCTTGCTTACCAGTAAGATCCAAGATAGCTGATGGACACCTCTTGCAATTCCATTTGCTCCATCTTAGTATCTCTTGGTAATTTTAATCTGCCTACTCCTTTGCTTTACTCTGGCCTCCAAGAGAGGCTCATGTCTCTGCTTTTACAAAGTTCAACCTAGCCCCTATTCCCATTCTTCCCTGTTTCCTCTGGGTCCCTATTCCACCAAGGACCTCTCTTTTTTTTTTTTTTTTTTGCGGTACGCGGGCCTCTCACTGTTGTGGCCTCTCCCGTTGTGGAGCACAGGCTCAGCGGCCATGGCTCACCGGGCCAGCCACTCCGTGGCATGTGGGATCCTCCTGGACCGGGGCACAAACCCGCGTCCCCTGCATCGGCAGGCGGACTCTCAACCACTGCGCCACCGGGGAAGCCCTGGTTTCTACTCTTGATTCTCTTTCTAAAACTGTTCTCTCAAGGTCACCAATTACCCCATAATTGGCAAAGCCTACAGTTTTTCTCAAGCTTTTATGTACCATTTAGCAATGTTGAACATCCCTGTCCTTCCTGCAGTGTCCTCCTTTCTTGGGACTGTGACGGCTATCATTCTACTTCTGCATCACTCATCTTTTCTTATGAATCCCTTCCTGGCCTCTCTTCCTCCTCCCATCTTCAATGAGCAAACACCTGGTAAGGTTCATCAGGCCTCCTTATTCCCTATACTCTCTCAAGGTTCTCAATTATTATCTCTATGCATGTATTCTAAAATCCATACCTTAAGGCCCCAAACCCTAAGTTCCCAATAAACAGAGCAAAGTGCCCTCTAGATATCTTCAATTTATATTTTACAACATCCATCTATCTATCTATTTTCTAAGTAAACTACATATTGAGAAAATTCTTTAAAGAACCCACAATTAATAGAGAGGTAACAACCAAATATCTACCTAATGCAATGTAGTTGTAGTAGTAGTAGTAGTAGTAGCAGTGTAATTATAATAATAGTACCTAACATTTAGAATCTTGACTGTATGCTGAATACATTCAAGAACTTGTTGAATCTTCACAAGAGCTCTGTTTGGGAGCTACAAGTGCTATCCTCTTAAGAAGTTCTATGCATAGATCATCTCATAAGTCTTTACAACAACCATAGTTGTTGTAGTTATTCTTATTATCCCCCATTTTAAAGATGAGAAAACGAAGGTTTAAAAAGATTAATCACACAGCTAGTAAATGACAGAGCCAGTATTTGGACCTGACTCTGTAAGGGTGATGATGATGGTGATCGCTATCGTTTCTTAGCACCAACTACATGTTAGGACCTGTGCAAGGTAGGTACATATGTTATCTAACTTCGGAAGTCGATGACATAGGTTTTCCTTTTGCGATGTTAGGAAACTAAGGCTGAGAAGGATTAAGGTAAAAGCCCTTGGTTACAGGGCTAATGCATTGTAAAATTGGTGTAGTACATTCAAGGTGGCAACAAATTCTTTGCAGAATTGGAGGTGGAGTCTATTTCCCTACCAATTGAAGGACAGAATGGAGCCAGAAGTGACTAGAGTTATTCACTTGAATGTCCCAGTAACATCTCAAACTTAGTATCTAAGTCTGAGCTCATTGTTTTATCTTTCTAACACAAATCTTTTTTTATTTGCTTTAATCAGATAAGTCAAGGCTTAGAATCATACAAATAGGGAATTGAATCTCAATTCCATCTCAGTTATTCCCATTCCCTTATCTCTGAATTGAAACTGCCTTATGTATCACTGCCTGATTCATCTTCTTTAAAAGCAACTCTAAAGTGAGTACCTTGTTCAAAAATTTTCCATGTGTTTCCACAGTATGGTCAAAGCCTGTCCAGCCTCTTCCCCAACTTACTTATACTCTAAGTTTCAGCCAGAATGAATTACTTGTTGTTTCTCCACAGATATCTCCTTGCCACCCTCCCTCTCCTGACACACATACTCATGCTTTTCTGCCTTTATGGTATTGCTGTGTGTTTAAAATGCTCTCTCCCTCCCCCATTCAATCTGTCAAAGTAATAACCACATTAAATACTATCTCTTCCATGAGTTTTTTTTTTTTCCTGATGCCTCCAGAAGGAAGTGATTTCTCCCTCCTTTGAATTGCCCACAAAATTTACTTTTCTTTTTTATTTTATGTATGTATTTATTTATTTTGGGCTGCATTGAGTCTTCGCTGCTGCATGCGAGCTTTCTCTAGTTGTGGCGAGTGGGGGCTACTCTTCGTTGCCGTGCGCGGGCTTCTCATTGCAGTGGCTTCTCGTTGCGGATCACGGTCTCTAGGCGTGTGGGCTTCAGTAGTTGTGGCACATGGGCTCAGTAGTTGTGGTGCATGGGCTTAGTTGCTCCATAGCATGTGGTATCTTCCTGGACCAGGGATCAAATCCGTGTCCCCTGCCATTGGCAGGCGATTCTTAACCACTGCACCACCAGGGAAGTCCCCACAATTTGCTTTTCTTATTTTAATTATTCATCCTGTGTTATAGTTACTTATGAAAAGTTATCATTCTTTTTACTAGATTTCAAGCTCCCCGAGGAAAAGAAGTTACCTTAGACATTAATGTATCACCTACAGAAACTTCTGCGAACCTTACACATAGTAGGTTTTGAGAATTTGGGGACCCAATAAATAAAATATTATTCTGCCTCTGAGTCAAAACCAACTGAGAAAAAGACATCCTAGTCATATGGTGGAGAAATATAAGCTTTGTTACTGCTAAAAAGTAGATTGGAAAATAGGTCCAAATAATGGATATCATAGCTCTAAAATAGTACACTTATCATCTACCTTGTCATGGAAGAGCTAGACAAACTCAAATCTTCCGCACAGGGCCAGGCCTGACTGTTGGTGGAGAGCCACACCAGAATGTATCTGGTCGGCACAATGACAGATCCACTGACCACACAGCCCAGGTCCTTCTCCCAAGCCCTCTACGGTGAGAAGTGAGTGACAAGGCAGCGACCTGAGGTATTTGGCAGTTGAAGTCCCTCCACATGACAACTTGAGGATTGGCCTTGAGGAAATGATGAAAACTGAAGGGACAGTCTATCTTCAACTAACACCCAACCAGATTAACCAGATTTATGGAATAAGGAATAGAAGAAAAATGATTTAATATAGAGAAACTTAGAGAGGTACATGAAAGTAATAATAATGAAAGGGCTGGGGGGCAATACATGCTGAATTTTACAATGAGTTAGGACATTATTCCAAGCCTCTAGAAAGAATGTACTAATATTCCTCTATAAAGAATGTACTAATGTTATCTCCCCTCTACAGACAAAGAAACTGGGATATAGAGAGGTTTAAAAATTCGTCCAAGCTCACACATCCAGTAAGTGGTAAAGATGGGATTCAAACACAGTCTCCCTCTAGAACCCAACTGTTTATAAGCCAAGAAATATTAATGACGCTTTTCATATTGCTGTGCTACCTAAACCTCCCCAGCTCATACGCCACTTCCCTACCCCAAGCAATTCCAATAACTCGAAGTTTCTCTTTGTCACAGTTAGGTTATCATTGGTTTGGGAGTCTGCAAATGAAGAATGTCTGTTATTGTGTGATCAGACCGTTAAACGGTTACATCAATAAAGAAACCCCAGATTGGTTTCCAGAATCTAGATGCCCTTCAAGTAGCAAAAGGCATCCTCCAGTCATTCTATTTTTTTACTGCCCTGGTTTTCCATTGTAAAATGTGTCTTTAAGTAATAAAATCTCTTGTCTGGAGATGCCTCCTCTTTACCCTCACTCCCATTCTCCAGCACATGAATGTGTTGGGTTTTTAGAAGTTCAGTTTACTACTAAGATACTTCACTTAACTAAGAACACATGATAGAGACTGTGTGGCATGTAGGCATTAGCCCGGGAATGAAAAATTCCTTGTTGATTACATGCAGACCTGACAGGCTAGACTGATTGTCTCTTGGGACTTGCTGAGTTACCACTACTCAAGAGCAATGTGCTATGAAAAGAAGTAGGTATCCACAGCTCCCAGTTATTGAGGTCAGTTGCCTCCTATGCTGCAACCAGTATGAAACTCCAGAAAGACACTGGCACACAAGCCTAACACCAGATAACAAACTGTGCCCAGCATTACTGCAAGCAGGGATGTGACTGCCTCCACTTGAGAAGTCCCAGAATACCCTAGGATGCCTGAGTAGGATGGGGTAGGGAGGGGAATCAGGATAAGGTGAAGAGAGCAACACACCTGGACTGATTTTTTTTTTTTCAGTACGCAGGCCTCTCACTGCTGTGGCCTCTCCCATTGCGGAGCACAGGCTCTGGACGCACAGGCTCAGCGGCCATGGCTCACGGGCCCAGCCGCTCCACGGCATGTGGGATCTTCCCGGACCGGGGCATGAACCCGTGTCCCCTGCATCGGCAGGCGGACTCTCAACCACTGTGCCACCAGGGAAGACCCTGGACTGATTTTTATAGTGCCACAGTCATTGCATTGCCTTTTGATGGCTGCTTTAATGAAAAGCAAGGTTTAAATTATCTTTGGAACGTAGACAAAAGCTGGGTAGAAACTGATATGCCCCACTGTCTTTGAACAGCCCTTCCTAAACCATAGTCGAGGCCTTGGACACCCCTTAGGAAGAGTGACAGTTTCACTTAGCTGCTTAGGGAATGTCTCAGTATCTGCCTCCAACCTTCCATGCTTTATCCCACTGGCTTTGTTTTGGCATATACAGTGTCATTAGTATTCAACAATATTTATTGAGCAAGGAAGGAAATAAAATAACACAGTCCCTACCTTCATGAAATCTGTAGTCTAGACTAGAGGGGAATACACATTCCTGTGTAAAGCACTTAGAAAGTCCTTACCTCATAGTCAGTGCTACACTGATATTTATTATTATTATTATTTCCTATTGCTTCTTGCCTATTTAAGCTTCAGAGAATTCAGCTTCTCTGCTTATTCCTCTTAGATTTATATCTTGTTTGGACTCTGATTTTTTTTTTTTTTTTTTTGCGGTACACGGGCCTCTCACTGTTGTGGCCTCTCCCGTTGCGGAGCACAGGCTCCGGACGCGCAGGCTCAGCGGCCATGGCTCACGGGCCCAGCCGCTCCGTGGCATGTGGGATCCTCCCGGACCGGGGCACGAACACATGTCCCCTGCATCGGCAGGCGGACTCTCAACCACTGCACCACCAGGAAAGCCCCTGGACTCTGATTTTGCTTCCTGGCATTGCCTTGTATCACCCTGACCTCCATGTTTCCCAGACAATTGGTCAATTTCCATATGTCCCTCCATCTCTATCTCTCTGTCTCTCAAATACACACACAGGCTCCTGCCAGAGGATCAGAGCTCAAGTTCAGTGCCTCAGATTTAAATGGATACTTCTCAACCTTTAAATTGATGACTTTACACCTTAGTTCTAATTGAAAGGGAAAAAAATTCTCTGTCCTTCTCTGGAAAAAATTGTCTGTGCCCAAAAGAATAATAGTATGGGCCTATCTGCTAAAAAACAGACTGGTAAATGATTAAAATTAATTACTAGAAATTTTGTTTCTATTTAAAATGGGAGTGGTGAATGAGCAATTGTTCTGTTGAAGGATTGTATACATTTTTCCAGTCAGCAGGATGTTGTTCAAATGTGTTTCTAAAGAACACGAGTTACAATGATTTCACACTTGCCAAAAAGAATTATAATTCCTGTTTTGAAGCCAGTGGAAGCTCAAACGCTTCTGACTGTTTCGGATCTGACTGGAAACAGAGCCCTTAAGTGAATGAATCAGTAAATAAATCATTTATTAATACTGACATTATGTGGGGCAATCAGCTAGACCCCTGCCTTCTAGCAGCTTGCGGGGTAATGGGGAGACAAATGCGTTGATATGAACAACATCATTGACCCTAAAAAGTAGTTTGAATTATATCCAATGAGTAGGATCGCTCAGTACTGCTAAGACTCTCTAAACTGGAGTGTGGAACAATTACTAGTGCCCTTTAGCCTCTAAGGAAGTTTCACACTTAATGCCAAAGCAAGGGTATGTTTCTCAGGGTTCCCACTGTGTATAATACAGTAGCATTTCAACAGTGCCTACAACACATGGCAAGAGAAAATAATGGGTAGTGTAGTAAACATTTTTTTCTGGCTATGCATATCAATTTACCCTACTTCTGGTAACAGCCCACAATTTATGTTTGGGGATTGACCACCCCTCCCCGCTCAGTCCATGTGGTTCCTATGCAGATAATTCCACTTTCAACTCTGGAGGGTGTTACGTGACCCATACATACTTGGCCTGAGCCAAGTTACTAATTCACAAGCAGGTCAATCATGCTAATGAGACTCCAGGACTTTTGTTGGAGCCATCAAGGTGGCAGACTTCTTCTTTCCTGCTGGACCCCAACCAGAAGCATTGTGAGACCGGGGCTGCTGCAGCTCTCTTGTCACCAAGGGGAGACTTAGAATGGAGCATGACCATGTCACACATGAATCTTCATATGGAGATTAAAAAGACAGAAGCCAAGAGCTTCCTTCTCCTGGGTTTTTCAGTTATGCAAGCCAGTAAACTCCTTTCTTAGTTAGTTTGTGTTTGAGAATATTGTGTTTTGGTTTTACCTAATGCAACTGGCAAGTGTGGTTTATTTTCTCTTAGGCAAACAGTGGCTGATTCAGGAGCTAGTCCTTAAGGAAACTCCCTTTGTCTCAGATCCACTGAGTCAGTGCTGTTTCTTCTCCAGAACTCATGACTCACATGGCTGCAGCCAAGGTTGTTGCTCCCCCTGAGAGGAAATTTCAAGTCAGATTTTCTTTACCACCCACCTGACCTTGGAAGTTCCCCAAGAGCCAGTATAGTTGGGATTCTATCACCTTCTCCCACCTTCCCACCTCATGGTACTGCCCCTTACTTGTTGTGGGACCTTGGAAAACCCTCTCTTTGCCTCCCCCTTCTCCTCTCTCACTGCCACCCCTGCTGGAGTCCTTCCTCTCAGCACTGATTGTTGAGGAAGTGTCTTGCCTCCCCATGGAAAATGTGAGCATCATCTCCTAACATTCTGTTCTGTGGACAAGTAGTAATTGTTAACATATGTTGAATGCACATTAGAGACCATGACTGCTAAAAGTTTTACATAATCCTTTCACCAACCCTGACCTGTCAGTTTATTATTCCCACTTTACAGGTCAGCAAGTGGAGGCATAGATCAGTTAAATAAATTTTGCAAGGTCACACAACCAGTAAGCATAAAATGGGAAGGAATATCACATCCTCTTGTGAATCTTGGTGTGCTTTTCTGGACTCCACCCAGATACTGGTAATTCATGTACGTCACAGGACTGGAAGGGGATGTGGGAGAAGGAGCCCAGGGTCAGGCAGAGACAAGATGATTCAATTAAGTAGAGATAGAGTAAAAGAATATATGTAAGATATATCTGGGGTGGAAAAGAACAGAATAATAATGGAAATAACATTCCAATAATAATGGAATAACTTCCAATTTGTAATTGTTCATAGCAAAGACTATTCTGGAAAGATGTGATACCTCACAAATTCATGTATCTTTTATCTTTGAAAGGCACCTTTCTGGAAACCTTATCTTGTTACGTGCTCTATCAACATTCTTTTCCTATCACTGCTTCCTTACATATTTATTCCAACTCAGCAAATGTTTGTTGCTTGTTTATTACGTACCAGGCACCAAGCCAGGCATGGGGATACAATCTCTGGCAAAAAAGGGTTAGTGTGCCTGAGTTAATGGAGCTACACTGTCAATCTATATATTATACAAATAGGTGTAAGCTTACGAAACAGAGACAGATGGTCACAACTACGAGAGCCTAGGATAGGAGATGTGCCCAGTGAAGGAGGCCAAGCAAAAGAGAAAGAAAAAGATAAAAGATATATATTTGGAGGACATTTGTTCAGGCTCTTAGTCCTCACGTTGGTTTCAGTTGAGACACTCCCCTTCATTATTTTCTTTCTTATCCTTCTTCTTTTTTTTTTTTTTTTTTGGTACGTGGGCCTCTCACTATTGTGGCCTCTCCCGTTGCGGAGCACAGGCTCCGGACGCGCAGGCTTAGCGGCCATGGCTCACGGGCCCAGCCGCTCTGCTGCATGTGGGATCTTCCCGGACTGGGGCACGAACCTGTGTCCCCTGCAGACTCTCAACCACTGCGCCACCAGGGAAGCCCATCTTATCCTTAACTTCTTAACACTTTTACATCCTCTGCACTGAATGTCCACACTTTCCCACAACCCCACACTCACAGTGCCTGCCTTTCCTTACCCTTTCTCAAGCTCCAAGTCTCCAACCTTGGTCCCAATCAAAATGTATGCCTTATGTCTTTGTCCCATTCCCCAAGGCTTTTTCTGTTTTAAAATCATGTGGTTATGTTTTAAAATCATTGTACAGATGTGGCAAAGGCTGCCAACTGCCTGGCCAATGTTTGCTGATCCCTGCTTCTTTAGTACTAGAATTTTTGCTTTATTTTTTTTTTTGGATTTTTACTTTATTTGATTTATTAATGTGCCTACCTGAAAATACTGTATTTCTCAACCTCCCTTGAAGCTAGGTGTGGCCATACGACTAAGTTCTAGCAAAGGAGATATAAGCAGAAAGGTTACATGAAAGCTCCCAGAAGACTTCCTGAAAAGGCAGCAAGTGTAGGCTGTTTTGCCTCTCCTTCTTTCCTATCTCTTTCTCTTTTTTAGCTGGCTAGATTATTGATACAGTAAGTAAAGTTTTTGAAAAAACACACTCCTATTACTCTTTCTGTGTCTCTCAACTCTCAATGCTCTACTTAGGACCACTTAACACTTGTAACACCAGATGTGTGGGTTTTCCACATGCCGATCGGTTCTGTGACACCAGCTGTGTGTTCTAAAATGTAACTCAATTCTGACACTACCTGGAGATAGCGTCACATCCCACAGGTTAAGGGTTCAGTCCCACAGACTGCCACTCCCACACCCCCACTGATGCCAGTCGCAAGCCCAGGTTGTCATCTGTGCTTCTGACAGACAGCTATAAATCAGAGGTTCCCACAACCCCCTCCATGCGTTCAATTAATTTTCTAGGGTGACTCACAGAACTCAGACAAACAGTATACTACTAAATTATCAGTTTATTATAAAAGGGAACACTGCAGGAACAGCCAGGTGGAAGAGATACACAGGACAGGTATGTGGGAAGGGGCGAAGAGCTTCCATGCCTTCTCTGGAAAGGCCACTCTCCGAGCACCTAGTCAGGGTTGGTTACCCTGGCAACCAGCTTCCATCGTTATGGGTTTTCCAAAGTCACCTCGTTAATATAAACTCTGATGTAGTTGAAACGTGCTTGTTATGAATAACCAAAGATACCTTTATCTCTCTGATCTCTTAGGAAATTCCAAAGGTTTAGGAGCTCTGTGCCAGAAACCAGGAAGAAGACCAAATATATATATTTCTTATTATGAATCACAATATCACATGGTGGCTGGAGCTTGAGCAGCTATTTTGATCCTTGAGGTGATCTTGGAATGGAAGTTGCTAGGAGATATCCAACAAGAAAAAGAGGAGACTGAATTTTTGAGGGTGTTTTGGAGCAGGGTTGCCGTAATGACCTTAGGCTGTGTAGCTCCCTAAGGAAAAAAACTCTGATCATGTTTAAGCCACTGGTGTTATGCACATCTGTTACACTTCTAGGAATACCCCTTAAAAGAGGACATATCGTTAGCATGCAGCTTTTTTGCTCTTCTTTACTTCTACTTCTTGCCTGGAACGTGGACACCAGAGCCAAAGCATTGGCAGCTATTTTAGCCAACTCTGAAGATGATAAATAGAAAGAGACAGGGTGCCTGATGACTGGAACTGCCTTGCCAGCTCTGGACTTATTTTCTGTGAGAGGAATATAAAATTCTCTCTTGCTTGAGCACTAATATTTCAGTTCTTTAGTACTCTAGCAGCTGAATACAATTTATAACATAAAATCTGCAATTCTATAAAGAATCTCCTGTATCCACCTAACACAGCAAAAGCTTTCGTTTCCTTTTTTTTTTTTTAATGTCTATTTTTTTTAACTGGGGTATAGTTGCTTATGTTGTGTTAGTTTCTGCTGTACAGCAAAGTGAATCAGCTATGTGTATACATATATCCCCTCTTTTTTGGATTTCCTTCCCATTTAGTTCACCACAGAGCATTAAGTAGAGTTCCCTGTGCTATACAGCAAGTTCTCATCAGTTATATATTTTATACATAGTAGTGTATATATGTCAATCCCAATCTCCCAATTCATCCCACCCACCTTTACCCCCTTGGTGTCCATATGTTTGTTCCCTATGTCTGTGTCTCTATTTCTTCCTTGCAAACAGGCTCATCTGTACCATTTTTCTAGATTCCACATGTATGCGTTAATATACGATATTTGTTTTTCTCTTTCTGACTTACTTCACTCTGTGTGGCAGTCTCTAGGTCCATCCACATCTCCACAACTGACCCAGTTTTGTTCCTTTTTATGGCTGAGTAATATTCCATTGTATATATGTACCACATCTTCTTTATCCATTCATCTGTTGATGGCCATTTAGGTTGTTTCCATGTCCTGGCTATTGTAAATAGTGCTGCAATGAACATTGGGGTGCACGTGTCTTTTTGAATAATGGTTAAAAACTTTCTTTTTTGTGGTTTTACAACTTTATTTTATAATCAGCTGTTAGCCCTCATCCACATTGGCTGTAGATCTTTGACAGTAGTGATAGGTACGTAGATAACCAACATATAGAGCTTGCTTGTTTGGTGAATCTTCATCCTCGTTACACTTTCTGGACAACCACACATGGAAACAGTATGGGACATTCCTATTCCTTTGGCCCAGACAGCTTTGTTGAGCCTGGTGTGAAAGTGCACATCTGGAGTTCCCATCTCCTTCATGGCAAATTTCCAGATCTCTCTGAGTGCCTGAGGGCCCCACTTCTTGAAACCCACTTCGTGGATGAGCTGGTGAATGTCAAGGATGTATCTTCTGGTCTCTACCTCCTTGATGGCAGAACCATTCTTCTTTGCCTGAGCCATTCTCCGGGCCCAGGTTGGAAAGGAAGAGAGTGAGGTATTGTGGGAGAGGGAAAACATTTTTAAGTTATTGAAAACTCTTTGTGCTTATTGTTGTTAATGCCAGCATCATAGTTCATTGCATAGGTGTAGCATGATTTAAATATACAGGGCCCCATTTTCAGATGTTCACAACTTTTTCTTTCATCTACTTGCCATTCTAATCCATACTTAGAAAAGTATCCTACATTCAAGTATGATTATTACACATGTCATAACCTACCAATACTCACAGTTTTCATGTTTTCAGTTTTGTCACACCAGGCTATTTCATGAAGAAAGTTAAATTGGGTCTGAATAAATGTAGGGCACTGAGAGGCGCCCTCTCCACCTGCTAAGGGATGAGAACTTGGATACCCTATTAAAAGCAACTGCATTCTACTCCAACAGCCACTCAGTGCACCTCTCTGTGATCTACTACCCGGCTGCTATTTCAAAACTTCTGCTCTAGTATTCCTGATTCCAGACTTTTGCTTGATGACTAGGTTTTGTCTATTTGCCAAATCTCTTCTGATGACACCTCATTTGTACTATCTGCCTGGATTTTCATTTTCCTTTAGACGCTGTATCTCTGTCTGCTGCATTTCCTACAGCCTGGGTGCCAGTCTCAGCCCACTCCTGTGTCCAACATGGGCCATTCCAGGTATAACATCAGGTAATCTCCCTGAGAACTCCTGTAGTATGTTTTACTTACTTGGATGAATTTTGTTCAAGTGTCTCCCATACTTGAATTTTCCAGACTCTCAGGCCTTTGACACCAAGCATGATATTTGGGGGATAGTTTCACTGTTTTCCTATTGGCTGCAGAGCCATATTCTACTTGTTCTGGTTGCTCAAAACTACTTTCCAGGGGCTGGCCTCTTTTCACACTCTGCTTTGCCTTGTTTCCAGATGACATTTCTAGAATATTTGGACTCTGTGTCCTATTTGACCATCATTTATGCTCTGTACTTTGAAAGCTTCTTTCCATTCCCCTAAACTATGACTTTGATTTGGACTTTGCATACCCAGGCTTCATGAGACTGAATTTGCAATATCCAAATTTAGCCTATGATATTTGACCCTTTATCCTGGAAACTGAAAACCTGTCCTAGTTTACCACCCATCTTGCTAGGTTTTTACTAATTCCCCTCCTTCCCTTAGGATTAGCTTCCTTGCTGTCAATTTGCCACCTTTACGGGGGAGAGGTATATTGGTAGATCCCAACCCCTGGGTCTCTCTAGTTTGCTAGGAGCCAACCATGACAACCAAAGCTGCTATTGCATCTAGCAGGGAGAGATTCACCAAGGTAATTTGGTGATTTGCAGTAGTCCTGTCAAATTGTTGCTGTCATGAAGTGTCAACGGTCATGTCAGAGATCAATCCCAGGTGAATCCTGACAATACCAGTGATAGCATTCAGCCAGTAAAGGTTTACATTATTCAGATTCTGCTACAGTCGGCTCTCTTCTTCTCCTCCCTAACTATTCCACCAATCCTGACAAACAGGCTCTTTATAGATGATTACCCCAAACTGAACAACAATGACAACTGAGAGTTTGCTCAGGTTTATTGCTCTAGAGGACTGTCCATAACCAGATTACGGAAACACTGTTACTCTGTGCCATATCCAGGTCAAGGAGCTAGATTTTTTTATAGCAAACTTCTCTTATGAGGTTTGTTGTATTGGACATTTAACAAATACTTCATTGTCTTCCGGTAATACAGTCTCCAGTGTAAGGACCTATAAAGGTTATTGTTAATAAAAACTTATCATTTTGCCCTTCTTGTAGATTAGCATTATTTTGCAGGTATTTATCTCTGCATTCCCAGGATCTCAATGCAGCTATACTCATATTGTTCCTTCCCCACTTTTTGTTATGTCTCATGAAAGCCATCTCATGCATAAAGTGCTTAAAATGTCAGCAAACACAAAGAAGAATAGAATGTGAGAGTTATGTGGTTGATGCCATATGCTAAACTGTAGTGAAATGAACGCGCTATATCTGTCTTTCTAACTAATCCTGATTACAGGGCAAATTGTGTCTCCTCTCTTCCAAATATGCTAGAACCTCTGAAAAGGTGTTTATTAAAATCTGAATCGTGCACCTAGGGGTTTAAGTGATCTTACACAGCTAACAAGGACTGGCCTTGCGTTTTCTGCTTTTTGTGTTTTGAGTGTGTGATTTGATTTTACTTTTTGTCAGGGAACCAGACCTGGGAGAGTCAAGGGCACTAGCTTAAGCTGGGCTGTCAGCGTGAAGCTGATCACACAGATAAGCAGCTCTGGAAGAATGTCTGAAGTTAGTCATCAACTAGAGAAGGCAGTTTGGTCACCCTTTCAGGCCATAATTACATTCTATTCCAGTGACCAGTGGTAATTAATTGTACTTTGTGCCCAGTGTAAAAATAGGCACATACAGGAGAAAGCGCAGTGTCTGGTAAATGCCATGGGCATTCTTGGAATTCAGAATAGTTTCTTTAAATGGTGCAAAGGAAGTGGAAACCTCGATTTCTTCCAGAATGATATCAAGTTGTAACAGGCAGCTGACCTGTAATAGTGCCCTCCCCCCCACCCCCAAATGAGCCTTTAAGTTAGGTAACCTTTCGTAACAAAAACAGAAGCTTTACAAAATAAAGCATTAACATGGCTTATATTCTCTCAAAAAACATGTGAGTTGTACAGGCTACACAAAGCTTCACCTAGATAAGCACTTTGGAAGAAAGGCAAATAAATGTGCAGACCATTTCAGATACATTGAAGAAAGCTAGAATAAAAGAGCTAGAAGAAACAACTTAATTTGATCTTTTATTTCTTGATGGAGAAACTGAATTCAAGGAAGGTATTAGGACCTGCATAAGGTGAATGGCAGAGGTTGGATCCAACCAGGAGCCTCTGAAAGTGAATCAAGAGCTCTTTCTACAATATAATACACCCTCATAGCATGGAATGAGGAATAATTAATTTTTCCATAGTCTGGAACTCTAGAATCTAGAGCCTAGGGGAATTCAAAAGCAGTTAACATTGTTTTCTTTAGGGTTAGACTTTTCATTTCTTCCTTAATTCAGACATTTTCATGCAGCTAATGGAAATAAGACTGCAGAGTCTTTTTGGTTTTTTTCTTGTTGTTTTGTTTAAAGTATTCTAGACTTTAGCCATCACAGTACTAATGCCATGATTTTTGACATATCTGCATATCAACTCTACTACGTACTTTTTTTTTTTTTTTTTTTGCAGTACGCGGGCCTCTCACTGCTGTGGCCTCTCCTGCCACGGAGCACAGGCTCCGGACGTGCAGGCCCAGTGGCCATGGCTCACGGGATCCTCCCGGACCGGGGCACCAACCCGTGTCCCCTGCATCGGCAGGCGGACTCCCAACCACTGCGTCACCAGGGAAGCCCCCTACGTACTTTTTTATAAAAGTATTTAAATTTTATTTTAAGAGGATATATATCCCTACCATAAATGGAAAACAAAAGGAAAGAAAACAGAATCACTTGCCATAAGTAGAAGGCAACATTAGAAATGAATACAAAGCAATGTTACTAAATTCTCAGTAGATACTGTTGTCTCCCCTAGTCCAAGGCCTGCCTTCTTTGTTAATAAAGGAAGATTAATACAAATTAGCACCAATCTGAGACTTAACTTTTGTTACAATCAGAAAGACTGAAAGAAAATTGAAAAGGGAGTAAAATTCTTACTGTGATTCACTTAGCTAACACTTCAAATAACCTCTTTAACCACTGGTTTAGTTTGGAGAAAACTACTACAGTGAATGCATTTACTACCATTAATACTTAAAATTAAGGTCCTTTAGGATTCTATTATTCCCTGCAAGTATCACATAAGAGGCAGTATCACATAGTAGAGTCCCTGGATATGTTTAAATACATGGTAGCTAAGGTATATGCAGGGTTTCACCTCTAATTTGATTTGTTTGGCTTCATATCCTGGCTTTACTACCAATTATCTGTGTGACCATGGACAAGTCATTGTTCTCTAAGCTTCAGTTTCTTTATCTTTAAAATTGGAGTAGTGATAGTATTTGTTGGGGTGGTTACAAAGCTTTAAAGGTCTAATGCATATAAAAACACATAATGAGTGCTTAATAAATGTTAGCTTAGTTATTATTATATTGTACAGTGCAATGCTATACTGTGGGCTCCATAAGAAAATGTATATAAGCCTTTCATGGCAGGAAGAGTAAATTACCATAATTTAGAACAAATACATTTTTAGGTAGCTACTTTGTATGCAGGACAGATCAGGTTAACTTCCTCCTCTTCATGGGAGACTTCTGCTGCCTAAGAGCCACTTTCCACCTTTCCCTCCCCAGGCAAAAGTTCTCTGAAAGGGCACACCAAGAACCCACAGTTAAATGTTTGCACAGCAATTTGCCACCCACCCGATAACTGTCTTGTTGTACTTCTTCTGAGCCAGCTTTTCATCTTGGCAAATGGGCCCACCCAGGGTCATGGGCATGTGTGGGCTTCTTAAGGTTGTTTCCCAGGGCATGGTGATGACTGCTGGAGCTGGTGAGGGATGCAGGTCAGTTAAAGGTCTGTTCACAGATTCTAGAATGTTTGGGCCCAAGGGAAGGAATGGAGCAGAGAAGTGATGGAGGGTATAAGCTAGGCATGAACAAGAGAAAAGAATGCATGATGAATCAAGTGGACCAAAAAAACCCAACAACAGCAACAAAAAGCAAAAACAAAGAAAACCACCAGGATAAAGTTTTAAAAAGAAAAAAAAAATCTTTCAGTAAAAAATCCAGTGTAAGGTACAAGAAACCCAAAAAGCATTCTTGGAGCTAAACAATACTGCAGAAAAGATCGTGATTTAAGGAAGATGGCATAAAAATTGATGACACTAAAATGACATAATTAGAAGAAAAAAGAGGAGGGTGTTTGGTTAAGAAGCAAGGCTTTTTATAGACATTTTCCACAGCTAACTTTATGTCAGCACCTGTCTGTTTTGTGTAAACATGTGTTATATGCATGCTATATTCTTAGTAGTAGCTTTGAAGGCATGCTTTTATTTTTGTTGACATCTTTGTGTGAAAAACAACAAGAACTTAAAGATTTGATTTTCTTCCCTAAGTCACATTTCCTGACTCTAGCCAAGCCTCACAAAGAGTAATGGACTATAAATTACAGTTTTTTCCAAGCCAGACTGACTCTGAGGTGGTGGCTGTTTGGTTTCCATTAGAAACATTAAGAGAAATAAATTATTTTGGACTCATGGGAAAATGTGTGTTACAGATATAAAATTTCCAAATTTGGAAAATATTTGGTGATCTAATAGTTAAAATAATAAAATCTATTGCTCTCCTCAGTTGCTTAGAAAGCATAATTGAAAGTGGACACATTGAAAAGACTGTGGTGACAATCCTTCCACACATCAGTCTCTCAAGATTACAGTTAATGTGTAATAAAGCACCATGTCAATTTAAAACAAAAAAAAAGCTTTGCCTCCCAGGTAGTTGATAATAAACATTAACCAACATCAAAGTGGATGCATCAAAGACAGTGGTTCTCAACACTGGCTGCACACTGGAAGCAACTGAGGAGCTTTAAAAAATACTGACACATGGCTCCCACCACCCACAATTCGGATTTAACTTGGATGGGATACAGTTTGGGCATCAAGAGTTTTAAAATCTCCTCAGCTGATTTTAAAGTTCAGCAAAGTTTGAGAAACACTGAAAACTTTGCCACTGTGGGCCCAGGGACCAGCAGCATTGCTATCATCTGGGAGCTTGTTAGAAATGCAGAACGTCAGGCCCACCTCAGGCTGCTGAACTAGAATCTGAATTTTGCCAAGATCCCCACATGGCCTAAATGTACATTAAAGTCTGAGAATCAATGCTCGAAGGAATTCTTGTCTTTGATAATTTTTTTCTTTCTATAATGTTAGACAGTAATTACATGATTAATAAAAGATGAAAGAAAAATGGTTCAACTTTTCTTTTCAAAAACTCAGGAAACAGACTTTCATATCTCTGACATTCTGCAGATAATAAAATGTGGATGATATGAAGTAAGATCCATGTTTGTAGGGTTGCCAGATAAAATATAGGATGCCTAGTTAAACGTGAATTTCAGATAAGCAATGTTTTTTTTTCAAGTGAAAGTGGGTTACGAATATTGCATGGAATACACATATACTAAAAAAAGTATTCATTGTTTATCTGAATTCCAAATTTAACCGGGCATCCTGTATTTTTATTTGCTAAATCTGGTAACCCTACATATATTCCCAGGAGCGTCTCTTTGCTCTCTAGGCTCTCAGTAATAAAGGGGAAATGATACCATAAATGGCCAAGTGGCTGTCTAGACTGATTGACTGTAATGTTGTTTCTCATCCCGCCCAGACAGCCAGGACTGTGACATCCCTAAACTGGACTGATGACTCACCCAACTGGGAGAGTAATGGGAAATTTACTTGCTGATTCAGGAAGACATAAAACTTGGCAAACTTTTCCTTCAGCCTAAACCAAAAGAAAAAGATTTCCAAAGTAAATGTTAAATACAGTACAATATATAAAACACTTTAACTTGAGGCAGCAGCAAATTCAAGGGCTTGTAATAGCATGTTTTCCATTAGTTGACTAAAAGACATTTTCATGGTTTGTTCCACCATTGCACTCAGAGTTTGGTATTTTTCTTTAGAATTACTGCTTCTTAAGCCCCCTCAGAGGCCGCTCTCCAAGAATACATTTTAGATCCGTTTTCTCAATACTGCATGTAGTTTGCAAATAAAGTAGCACATTTTTGAGCAGAGATGGGGGTGTGGATTTGATGGCTACCCTCCCTTTGTCACTGACTCACAACAGGCTTTGCAACTATAGACAAAGCTGATATCTCAGTCCTTCCTCCTGGAATGATTATTTAGTTTTACACTCTACCTAATTTCTCAGGTTGTCTTTAATCCTTCTCTATTCTGTCCTACAATTTTACTATTTTAAATTAAGACCACTTGTTATCAAAATCACTGAAAGATTAGCTTTGGTAGAAGAGGAAACTAAATTTACGTTAGCCAATTCTGACCTTTTGGTTTTTAATTTGGAAAATTTTTGACCAGAAAAGTCTGAATAAAATAGCTGTGAAAAATATGCAATATTAGTGATTTTTAAAAAATAATTCCATAGTTGATTTTGAGTAGGTTGAAAACGTGAGTGTAGATACCAACACTTTTTTTTGACAATCCTGGTTTCAGGACCTGAAAGCAAATCAACTTTTTTCTAGCAAATGCTGGCAGAAACTTTCATTTAAAAGCAAAGCCCATGAATAACATATTCTAGAAGTTTCAATCTCTGCAGACATGATGATGAAGACTGAAAGTATTAAGTACCTCATATATACTTAGCAATACACTATGGTGTGTTGGGGAGTATAGCTATAAATGCTTTGCAACTCTTCTATCAAAAAATGAAATCAATTTCCCATGCTTTGAACCTGGTCTGGCCTTGTAACTTGCTTTGACTAATAGAAGTGGCAGAAATGATGTGCCAGGAAAGCCTAGGCCTCAGGAGAGCTTGCAGCTTCCACTTGTGCCCTCTTGGAACACTGCCTTGAGAATGCCATGTAAAGAAGCCACCCCTAGTTTGAGGAGCCACAGGAAAAGAGAACTGAGGCACCCCACTGACAGCCAGCGCCAACTGACAGATATGTGAGTGAGGCCATTTTGGACCTTCCAGGCTAGAGTGATGTTGCATGAGTGAGCCCAAGAGAAACTGCTGGTCAATGCACATAGAATCACGAGAAGTAATAAATCATTGCTTTCATCCACTATGTTTGGGGGGTAAGGGGAGGATTGCTACTTAACAGTAAGTAACTAAAGCTCCCAAAGGAAATTGTTAAAAAGGCACATCCCAGGTCTTCTTTCCAGAAATTCTGATTTAGTAGGCCTGGCTTGGGATTCTGATCACACTTTTCACACGAGGACCCATGGAGGCGATCCTCAGACCAGCCTTTGAGAGAATGTCCTAGTGAGATTTTCTTCAGCACAGAGCAGGCCTGAGGCAGGTGGCCACATAATTGTGCATCAGCCCTGCAAATGGTGCTCTTGCATTTGTGCAGTGCATATTTACATCAACACATGCAATGGCCAGGTACAGATAGAAACTTTTTTTTAATGTTTGCATAAAAAGATAGACTGTATATATGTGGCTATATATACATATATTTGTTATATATATATAACATAAAATAGAAATCAAAAATGTTATTTTTAAGCTTCCCCATTTGCCTAATATGGATTGATTGAGGAGGGGGTTGAATAGGGAAGCAGTAATAGCACAGACCTCCTGGGGGAACAAAAATTTGGTGGGAGTTTTTTTTTTTTTTTTTTTTTTTTGCGGTACACGGGCCTCCCAATGCCGTGGCCTCTCCCGTTGCGGAGCACAGGCTCCGGACGTGCAGGCTCAGTGGCCATGGCTCACGGGCCCAGCTGCTCCGCAGCGTGTGGGATCTTCCCGGACCGGGGCACGAACCCGTGTCCCCTGCACTGGCAGGCGGACTCTCAATCACTGCGCCACCAGGGAAGCCCAAGTGGGAGATTTTTGAATGAAATTGATATGGGCTAAAGTCTTGAAGTAAGAGAGGGTAGGTATTTTTTAAAAAGCAGCACAATTGAGGCAGAAAGAGAAAAAGAGTGTGCAGGTTTCTTAGAGCGTCGTGAAAGGAGGAGGCAGGAGAATAGGAAAGACAGATGCTCAGGGAGGTTTATCGGAGTGAGGGGCAAGACCAACTGCAGGTGAATATCCTGAAGCTGCTCTAGAAAGACAAAGGCAAATCTGCTAGATAGAAACAGCTGAGTCTTTTACTTACGTGTACGTGCCGCGATGGGTGCATCATGAACCCTAGCAGGCTTGAGTCTTTAAAGCCTTAGCTTTATTCGGCTGTGCTGGATGATGGTGATCCTAGGAGCGTCTGGGTCCTGCTTTTATCCGTCTCATATATGTGATTTCTGCTAACGTGCTATTGGAAGAAAGGGTTCCACTGCCAGGAAACATTTGAAAACCAAGGAGTTAAAGCATGAAGGCAATGTTATTTAATTGAAGAGAAAGATGATCAGACCAGTGATATTTTAGTTTCTGACATCACTGCTTCTCAGTGGCAGATATAGTCAAATTCAGTCTTCTTATGATTCTCTTTTGTTCTCAGGAGGTGATGGGAACCCATAAAACCTTCAACAACTGCCATGTCCCCGGGTCCTGTGGTGAGTTCAACCTGCATTTTCTTTGCCACAGTGAAAGTGAAATAACTTGTGGTGAAAACCCCAATTTCTTGTATAGTAACATAACTTCTCAGAAGTCTCCCTTTTTAGGAGCTGTTTGTGAAACTTAAGTTGCTGAAATAGAGTAAGAGAAAAATCATAGATACGTACAGAAAGTTGTCATTGAAGATCCTCCCTGGCTTTTTACGGGCTTGAAGGCTCTCTGACACTCACCAAATTATGATTTTTCCCCCTTTCTCTTGGGAAAAAAGTAGAATTAGCTGTCACTCTTAGGAAATCACATAAACATATGTGTGTGTTTGTCTAGAACATAAATTATACATATTGTAATAAGAGAAAATATATAGTATTTGTGTAATTACAGTGAGAATCTTTTTGTCTATAAAGTATGATAACTTGCAACTTAACACATCTGCATTTATCAGGATTGGCTAGGATATATTTCAGTATCAAATTAACTCAGAACTCTCAGTGACTTAACCCAGCAAAAGCTTATATTTCACTCTATTGCATGAGACACATTTAGTAAAAATATGATATAAACATCAGGTTTTTAATTTCTTTCTATATACCAAGAATAGCATGAGCAGAAAATAACACAAATTATGCTTTCTAGCCAATAAATTGCCTATGAAAATAATGGTAAGTTTTTCTGTCAAGGCTAAAACAAATTGTCTCTAAATATAGTAGCAACCAATGTGTGGTGAGGACAAGAAACAATTTTCAAGCCATCATAGCCACAAAACTAAGATTAACTGAGGAAATGACTTGTTAGATTGACATAGTTTTCACAGTGTCTAAAGACAAATTTGTCATTTATCATATAAAGAAAAAGTTTTAAACCAACATTGCCTTTGACCACCACAAAAATATTACGCCAATGATCAAGTAATTTTCACATGTAGTTTAAAACTAACAAAACCAGATTTATATGACAATAAGGACTGGGGGAATATTTAAATTTTATAATTGAGATAACTGATTAATATTGGAATTAAAAATTGGGGGCACATGTGGGGATATTTTCCCATATATAAATACTAAGATTTATATGGGACAAAATCCTTGAGGACAAGACTTGTTACTTATCAATCCACAGTGGGCAGATGTATTTATATGCTTGGTTGTATCCCTTTCTTTGCAGAACTACCCTTCCTCCATCCTGAATCATTAAGAACATCCTATCTATTGCAGTGGTGTGCCACATCCTTGCTACAGGAGTGATTACGTGACCCAGGCATGGCCGATCCTAATATCTCACTCCTCTGAACACAGTGATTGGTTCAGGGGTAAGTAATTATTATAAACAGAGCCAATAAGAATCATTGCCTGGAGTTGATATACCGGTTTGAGAAGTAGGCAGTATTTTTAGCTAGGATGGGATTGCTAAACTATGACACATAGTCTGAGATCGTGGGTAACTATCTTCCCTCATCAACTGGGGAGCCTGAAGCAGTAGGAGAGGAGAAGACTAAAACAAAGAAGGAAGTAGAGCTGGAAAAGGAAGAGGCAGAAAAAAGGGAGGGTGGGGTGCGGGGAAAACACCACATTCCCTGGGAATTGTGGTGTTTCAAGCCAGAACCGACCCTGAGCTTCCTGTTATGTGAACCAATCCATTTTCTTTCTGCTTTGGGTCATGTGAGCTGGGTTATTGTCACTTGCAATTGAAATGGTCCTGACAAACACTTCATTTTTAGAAGCCCTGTAGGATCTGCCATGTGGCCGTGGTATTTTACATACAGTGCTGAGTCAGTAAAGGTTTTAACTCAGTGAAAGCATAGATGAATCTATCTTCTGGCATCGTTGAAAGGTGTGGTAGGTGCCATCACATAATTTTGTGAAAATAATTATTGTTTTCTACTTGCTTCTTTAACTCAACTTCAAGAAAAAAAATTATTTTCTTCTTTAAAGTTCCATTTCCTTGGTGTAACATTGGATCCTCACGGTGTAACTGAACATTGTAAGTGGTTGTGAGATTCTCATACATGTTTATAAAATCTTATTTAACCCATATTGTTTATGGCTATAATTTAATGGAAGGATAAATTCTCTTCAAGAGTTTTGTTTTCTAGTCACCGTAACACCTTTTATTAATTTTACGACCATGGACAAGTCTTTTCTGAAACTACTTTATAGTAATATACAGTTATATAGCATATGTAGTTATATGAAAAAGAGAAAATTTTACTTCAAAATGTGGAAGTAGAATCCTTTTTTAGGGTAAGAAGTTTTTTATACTTACTTTTTTATTTGAAATTTTGAGTCTGGCAATATAAGTCCCAAACATCTGAAAAATTAGGGCAAAACAGAGAAGACTGAACTGCTCAGAATGAAAAAATGAGAGAGATTTAGACATGGCCTTGACCCAGAGTGAAGAAATGGGGGTTTGGGAATGAGGCGAAGGGAAAGAAGAGGGCCTGGTGGAGGTGGGTGCGAACATGATGGGAGGTTGGGAATCTGAGAAGGGGACACAGGTAGGAAGAAGCCACAGTAGGAATGCTGATGTCTTTAAAGAACAGGGTTAGTTAATATTCACCTGTAACACAGCCCCTTCCACTATTACCCTTTCTACAGAATTCTGCTACATGTAACTACCTTGCATTTAGGTTGCTTTGTGGAATCAATGTAAAAGGGACTGTGTTCCATGTTTGCGTGTATATGCAGTGTTGAATGAACAGACTAGATGCAAGACTGACGTACAAGTGAGACTGAGAACTCCATATAGGCTGAAGCTCCTTTGAGAATCCTGGGAAACATTGGGAAAGAGGCTGGCAATAGTAGGAATTACTTATAGCTCACTAGATGCACATCTCACATGTGCAAGTAATATCACTTTACTTTAAAATCGACTTGAATCTGATTCAGAACCCTTATTTCTCCTGCATGACACCATCAATTCCTGTGGCTTTGCTCCATCCAAGCAGAAAGATCTCTGGTGAATCTGCAAGTTCCAGCATTTAGGTACGGTCTCCACAGCCTGCTACCTAGACATCGTATTTGAAGATGAGAGAGGTGTCCCAGAAGGGGAAGGTTATTGAAGGTAGTAAGAGGAAAATCAGGAAGGTTGGAGGGCTTCCCTGGTGGCTCAGTGGTTGAGAGTCTGCCAGGGGATGCGGGTTCGTGCCCCGGTCTGGGAAGATCCCACTTGCTGCAGAGCGGCTGGGTCCGTGAGCCATGGCCGCTGAGCCTGCGTGTCTGGAGCCTGTACTCCGCAATGGGAGAGGCCACAGCAGTGAGAGGCCTGCATACCGCAAAAAAAAAAAAAAAAGGTTGGAAATATTAATGCCAGAGCAGATCCAGGTTTTTTTTTTCACTGCATTTGGCACATTGTAGTTCTGCAATGACTAAATTAATGCCTTGGTTAATTCCAGATATTAGAAAGAGGGAAATTTCGGTGCAGAATGGAGAAGAAAACTGAGAAGAAATAAAGTTTAACTGCTCATTTTTGCAGCTATGGCGATATAAAGTTGGAAGGGAGTTTAGAATCCATCAAATTCAATTCTTTCACCTCCGTGAATACCATCTATAACTATACTATCCAATTCAGGAGCCATTAGCCACATGTGACTATTAAAATTAAATAAAATTTGAAATTTAACTTCTCAGTCATACTAGCCACATTTCAAGCATTCAATAGTCACATGTGGCTAATGTAAGTATTTGAGGCAGTAGAGATACAGAATATTTCCATAATTGCAGAAAGGTCGAATATTTCCATAATTGCAGAAAGGTCTATTATATCCCTATCAAATGATCATCCAGCCTTAGCTTAAATTCTTTTTACGAATGTCATTAACTATTGCATTTTGGGTCAGACGTAATCGTTAGGTTGTCCTTGAAGTTTTCTTCCATATATTTATCCTAGATATTTTACACGTATGAAAATATTTATTCTCTATAGGAAGCATTTTATTATAATAACTGTTCAAAATTTTTGTTAATGATAAGGATATTAGAATAACTAACCTGAAATATTTAGAATAAAAAAGTTAACTCAGTTTCTTAAAGAATCTCATTTCTGCTTAAAGAGTAGCATTGTTGTAACTATCTCCATAATAGTAGTTTATTTTTTCGAAACTCAAAAGAAAAACTAACTATGGAAATGCCTTTATGCTTCACAAAAATGCTGAACATGTACCAAAGCTTTTATTTAATTCTTTTATGTTTCTATGAGCTAAACCTAATACAATTATGTGATTAAGAGCTCTGCATCTAACTCCTTTCTGAATGCAATCATTTCCTATTAAATCCAGATATTTAACATTTCATGAAAATCCCCTGGCACATTTCTGTAATGACTGAAAGGTGGAAATCTTTAATTAGTCTTCAAGTTTTTAGAGGAAGTATGAGTGGAGAGTTTAGAAAAACCCTCAAATGACTCATTTAAAAGGAACAAAATAGGTGAGGGCACCAGCCTATCTAAAAGAGTATTGCTCACAAGAACTTAATTCATACTTGTTTTATTAATACCAACAGTTGAACGAGCTTCCACAGGGCATACAAAACTCTATTAGGCACTAAAAAAGTGAACCAACCCTGCTTTCTGTAAATAATAATAACCTTGTATCATCAAGAAAGCTGTCAATGCTTTTGTTTTAGTTACTTTAAAAAGTAGGAAGAGTGGTCAATATATCTAGAACAATTTCTGTCAAAATAGGGTAAGAATCCAAATGTTTGGTACTCAAAATTTAAATCTGTTGTTTGAGGAATTAAGGTGGGTATATCAGTTAGGATTAGGTTAATCACAGTATAACTGAAAACCCTTGTAATACCTATTTAAACAAAGATAGAGACATATTTTTTCTCTCACGTAATAGAGAGGTTTACTCTCTAAGACAGAAATGATGGGTCTGTGGTTATCAGAAACCCAGACTTTCTGCTGTAATTCTTAAATCATGACCTTCATTACCAAATATACCTCCTCTTGTTTGCAGTGAGGCTGCTGCAGCTCCAACCAGCACACCCATGTCCCAGGCATCAGCTGTAAAGAAACTGTAGAGGAAAAAGGGCTCCTGATAGTTAAGCTAGCCCTCTACTAAGAGGTTTCCTAGTAGCCCCACATGACAACTTCTACTGACATCTTCTGGTCATCTATAAGGGCGGTGGGAAATGCAGGTTTTTTTGTCTTTGTTTTTCCCAGTTAGACACATCATTGCCATCACACAACATAAGAGTATTACCAAAGGGGACAATGAATATTTGGTAGGTAGATAGTGGTCTCTGCTGGAGCAGGTGGTTTATCCCTTCCCTGTGCTATACTTCCATTGTTGGATAGGTCACACTTTATCCAATTATTTATATAGGAGACAGTTGTGTTGCAGTAAAGAGCATAGACTGTGACTAGACTGATCCTATGTCCCAGTTTGCCCTAGATAGTTCTGGTGCATAGCTGTTGAACCACTATAATTATTATCACTATCCCCATTACTCTCTAAAAAGTGTCCCTGTTGGACAATAAATTATATGATTACTTTAGCTATAACTGACTGGCTGAAACACCCCTAACACTTCCTAGCTCTGTGACCTTAGCAAATTACATAACTCCTCTAAACTCTGGGTCTTAGTTATCTATTGCTGAGTAACAAATGTATTGGCTCAAAGCAGCAAATATTTATTATCTCACAGTTTCTGTGGGTTAGTAATTATACCACAGCTTAGATGGATAGTTTCTGGCTCAGGGTCTCTCTTCAGGTTAGATGTTGGCAGGGGCTGCTAGCATCTGAAGGACTTGACTGGGAAGAAGCAGCCACTTTGAAGGTGACTCACTCACATGGCTGTTGGGAAGAGGCCTCAGGTTCTCACCATGTGGTCTTCTCCATAGGGCAACTTGTAAGTTCCCACCACAAGGCATCTGACTTCCCATCTGGAAGAGCAAAAGGACACCCTTTATGACCTAGTCAACAAAGTTGCATGGTCACTTTTTTTTTTTATCCTATTCATTGAAAACAATTCACAAGATTCAGACGACACTCAAGGATGGGGTATTAGGCTCCACCTCCTGAAGGGAACATACTTTAACATCGCCACACTTGTTTTCCTCTGTAAAATGGGGTAAAATTACCCACATGCAGTAATCGTATTGTTATGAAGAGGTGTAATCCATATAAACATTTTAATACAGCACTTGGCAAGTTGTGAAATATGTCCCTTAATTGTTAGCTAATTTTATTTACTTGAGTATTTGCCTAATTAAACTGTAGGTTCCTGGCAGGGGCGTTCACGTCTGTTTTGTTTTGGTAATTCAAGCTCCAATTGAAGTGTTGGGCATATAGAGGGCACTTAATAATAAATATTTGATGAATAAATGAATGATTCACTAGTCTTTAATAAGACTAGTTAAGTGGAATGTTTCTGAAAGTGGAAAGAAAATGCAATAGTCATGTGAAGGAATTTATGTTTTATTTGTGTTAAAAATCAGATTTTCACAGCTGTTTATATAATAGAACATGAAAAAGTGCCTACTAATGTAGTGTATACTGTTACATAATTTTAATATTATTCACTAATATAAAATGCTATTGTAGTGGGAGTTCCCTGGCAGTCCAGTGGTTAAGACTTGGTGCTTTCACTGCCGTGGGCCCGGGTTCGATCCCTGGTCGGGGAACTAAGATCCCACAAGCTGTGTGGTGTGGCCAAAAAAAAAACATTAAAAAGTTAAAAACAAAAAATGCTATTGTAGGATTACCTTCTTATGTTTTTGATATTAAAGTGTCTTCTGCAAAATTGTGTTATGTAGACATATGTCTAGCTATGTCTTTTAGCGACATGGAGATGATTTTTTTTTCGTTTTTTTGGAGATAATTTTTAATAAGAAAATAACAATCATTTAGATGACATTACTAAACAATAGTAGGATTAAATCATGTATCTAAGGAAAAGAATTTCAGGACCTATACATACATATGTATTATACAAATACTGTGTTTTGTCATTAATGACACATCTTCTTGCCATGTTTTCCAAGAAATAAGCATATGCATGACTCTGTAGAATTTATTTTTTAAAGATCTTCTGATTATGAGTGTTTAAATTTATCATAAATCTGATGGAAAAAAGAATTAGAGGTTTTGGGAATTCCCCGGCGGGCCCTGATTCAATCCCTGGTCGGGGAACCATGATCCCACAAGCTGCATGGCACAGCCCAAAAAAAAAGAGGAATTAGAGGTTTTGGTTTATAATCTCTAGTAAAAGTAAGGCTACATTTATACTAAATGATTAGTAGGAGGAAAGCATTAGCAATCATCTATCAAGGGCCAAAAACATTTAAACTTATACCATGATTCCTTCTATGACTCATGGCATTAAAAAAAACAGTGATTTATAAAAAATTCTATGGTTTTTATGTATTATTTTTAAAAAATATGTTTGCTAATTCTGAATATACTACAAACACTTTGCTCTCTATATCTAAGCCTCTAATTTGACTTTCCAATGACTGAAGAGTAGCAGACAGCATTACCCTCTTCCACACATGGATTTTTTTTCTTGTATTATATGTGCTGTACTGAGAAGTGTGATCTATTTCTTAGCACACATCAGAGTACACATCAACACTTTAAGCCTTTAAAAAAAATTAAATCCCCTTAAGTAGTTATAATGTAAGAGGAGTCTGTAATATTTAATTAGTTTAAATGGAATAATATGCATGATCTTCCTTTTACATTTTTACATGTTGATCATTTGAAGGGAAATTCTGAAAACCATCAGGCGTGTCCTTGGAGTAAAGAATGCCTATCATGAAAGCAAAGTGGTTTTTCACAAAGAGATGCAGAGAACTCCAAGAGTGCACAGGATGTTTCTTGCTATTGATGATTAATTTTTATATCCTTCATAAGCTCCATATCCTAATCCCAAATTGCAACAAGGAATGAAAAACAGCTACTCTTCTAGATGAAGTTAGTAGCTTAATCCCATTTCCTTGCTACTTATAAAATGAATCTATTAGATATCCTTGGACTTTCCTACTTCTTGAAAAGTACATCATTCATTCATTTATGCAAGACTATTTATTGACTTGTTACCTTCGTGTGTTCAATTTAAGGTCACAATTCCTTTTTTATTCACACTTTCATTCATTTATCCTTCAACAAATACTTCTTGGTTTCTTGCTATTCAAAAAGAACTGTGCTGGGCACTGGGCATTTAATGATGGGTAAGATCAACACAGTCATTGCAATTTTATTTGTCAAATATACCTCAATAAATCTGGGGGGAAAAGATCAACATGTCCGCTTCTCCCATGGAATTTACAGACAAAATTCCTCAACAGGTTCTTTGTGATTTTTTGAAATATAAATTCAGCACTGTATTCAATGTTATGGAAGAATATATAAATTATGAAAACATAGCTATTTTTAAGGAACTGATAATTTCACTAGGAAGAATCTAAGATACCTGAATATATCAAGAATTAATATTAAATAGAATGCTGTCAAAAACACCAGGAAATTAACACAGGAATAATTAAATGCTAAGTTGTGAGTGGATTAGACTTGGAAATACAAGCCATTTTAAAGAAAAGGGAGACAATGAAGCCATGTAAATCTCCCTGGAGAAGTCTTGCGCTGAATGCTGAAGTTTGGGTGGAATTGCGATAGGAGAGCAGGTGAAAGAATGATATTCCAGGGTGAGGAAAAAAGAACCTCAGGAACAGAGGCACAGAGGGAGGGGTGAGTGCGGCATATTTATAAGACTGGAGGAAATCTGCACAGGTGCTTACTGACCGTACTGGTACTGAAGCTTCCTGCCCAAAGTGCTCTGCTCCCTTCAGGCACAGAACAAGAGCTTGTTCTGTTCACAGGCATGAAAGTTACCTGTTTTGTGATTTCGATTTTGGTGCTTTGAATCTCAATTTTCTAGGACATCTTCTATCATAGGTTATTAAAACCCTGAAAGTTGTTTGAGAAAGGACTCTTAAGGCAATAGAACCAGGAAAAAGATGCTCAATAAATATGCATTTTCAGGAGGAAATATGGCTGGATATTTTAAATCTAAGTTTGAATCTAATAGAAACCATATGTTTTATGTATAGTTTCATAATCCATTCACTAACTTTCTCTTCACACTTGAGATTATGTAGTGATGTCATTATTTTCAATTTTGGCATTCATACATGTACATTCTTAGGATTTTTATACAAAAGTAATCAATATGGTCTTTTCAGTTTGACCTTTAAGTCCCATGATATTAAAGAGAAAAGATGAAAATTTAAAAACCAGATTGTATGAGATGAATAAACTAAATGCATGTTGGAGAGAAAAGAAATATATAGATGGTGAAATGTTACCTATTAATCAGGCCAGATCTTAATCTTTTGACAATACATGTTTTCTTTGGCTTACCAACATACTCAGTCCTGAGTGGAAAAAATCCAAAAAGTTTCCTGGATAGTAAATATTTCTATTAAGCAATAGTCCATTTAAGTTAAATCCATTAAAAAAAAAGAGTTTAGAGAAGAGCTGCATTTTTGTTTTTGAAACTTCGAAAGATTAGTTATCCATGTCTTGTTCTTTAAACAAGGGAATGAAGATATTTCCACATTTTTCCCAGCATTTATCTCAGACTTCTCAAGTTTGTAACTAACTTTTCCTAGTACGTGGAAAAAGTGTTCTAAATGCCACAAATAATTGATTTCCTACTGTTATGAAAATATAAATATATTACTTATAGATGAGGATGAAAAACAATTCTCCTCCTTGATATTCATGGATGTGAGCCAATTTCTCCTTAGTGGACATCATTATTCTGCCTAGTGTGGGGGAAGGAGATATGAATGAGACCAGATGACTTTGTTCCATGGGGGCTGTCAACAACCACCCTAGTTACTCTGGGGAGGTCACTGAGGCCCCAGGTTCTCAGGGGTGGGGAGGACCTTGGAGATCATCACCAGTGCCCTTCCTTGACCACAAGGATATGGAGGTCAGAAGATGTAAAGAGATTAGAAGATGGAATATACATACGAAATTGTCTCTACTCTTTCATATTAACATCACAAAAAATTCACTTACAACTATTTTCTTCATAATAAAACTTTAGTAGGTTAAGACGATTTCTAGTCTTTACTACCATTGTTCAGTTACTCTTATAATTTCTTCTTAGACAAACCTTGCCAAGTTAGTGATGAATACAACCAATAATAAAGTTTGATTAAAATATTTTATTGGTAAACATGCTACAGCATGGATTAAGGGTAAAGATAATTTAAGTAAACTTTCAGATCACTTTGAATATATTACTCTTTTATCTTTGTTATCCTTGTATTATATTATGTATCTTTATACTGTAAGAGGCAACTTAGTGCTAATGGGTGTGAGCTTGGAGTTGACCATCATGCATTCAAAATCTGCCTCTGCCACACTACCTTTGTGACCTTGGAAAAATTATTCGATCTAGTAGAGAATCAGTTTCTTCGTCTTTAAATTGGGCATATTAATAGAAACTACCTAACAAATGACTTAATATATACACAAAATACTTAGCACAGTTCCCAGTACATAATAATATACTTAATAAAAATGTTAGTTATTATTGTCTCTGAACAATGGAATTAATTCCATTGCTGTGCTCAGTGTTGAGCTCAGAGGATCCAAAAGCAAAAGGCATGGTTCCTGATAGAAGGCTTCCTAGAGGACATGATGATGCCTGATACACATCTTGAAAGGAGAGTAAGAAATAGCCAGGTAGAGGGCATTGTGTAGGTTTGTATGTGGCAGAAGGATGAAGGCTGATTGAGGAGGAGGGCTAATGTTTTCTAGGAAGATAGAGACCTGTGAACAAAGATGGCATTCTGGGGACACCGTAAATAATTAATTTAATATGTAATTGATTTAATATGGCTAAAAGTACTTTGTGAGGTGGGGAGTGGTAAGGGCATGACAGTGAGTAAGATCATGCTGGGGATGTGTCGGATGAGAAATGCAGTGAATCAAACACAGACACCAGGACAACCCTAACATTGAAGGAGCAGATTAGGAAACAAAGCCCAGAAAGGAGACAAGTTTTCTGCCTTCCTTCTCTTCTCTTCCACACACCCAAGGGCTGGCGGGGATCTTTTGTGATACAGAGAGGAAAAGGCAGCTCTCTGTAGGGTACATAGAAGTAGAAATATAATGCTGTACCCATGAAAGTTATATAATGTAATAAACCAATGTTATCTCAATAAAAATAAATATAAAAAAAAAAGGCAGTACTGGGGGTGATGTGGCCAAGTAAATCTCCCTAATAAATAGCTGGGAGAGGAGAGGTAAGCGAGAGTTGGACAAAAAAGCAATGCAACAAACACTGTAGGGTCTGTTGGGTTTAGTGGATTAAGGGCTGTAGAGAAATGGAGAGTGGAAAAAGGGGATTTCAAAAGGGTTTCTGTGGATTATGAACTGAATCCTCCTTGATGTCAGTTGAAAAATAAAAATTTGAAATTCCTGTTAAATTATTTTATGGTAACTGGACTGAGCTCCTTTGATAAGAAAACTGAGGCACATAATGATTGGAGTCATTTGCCTAGGGTCACAAAACTAATTGAACTCAGGCATTTGAATTTATAGAAATCAGTAGAATCAAGATTTTAATCATAGGATAAAGCAGTAGGGGGTAAAATTCAAAGTCAAAATCCTTTTACTATTTACTATTTTATTTTCTCTGTAAAAAAGTGATTATACTTAATGTCAATATATTATATAGTTGTCTTAAATTGGAAAATTGTTATAATGTAGTTTAAAGAGTGCCATGGGAATGGGGGAGGGGCATAGGTTTTCATCTGTAGCATAAAATACACTCTTTCCCTCTCCTATACATACAGTACCCAGCACATTGTGGATTCTGAATAAGCGCTGGCTGAATTGATATGTACTGTAATAACTCCCTCAATTTGCAAGGTGCTGGATAGATGACCGCTCAAGCCTGACTATTCTGTTACAAAAATGCCTGCATTTACAACCCTGGGTGCCTTAAGATACTGGCTTATCCTGGTTCACAGTCTCCTCATAGAAATGTGGTCCTCATTCACTCAAGTTTCAGGGGGCACATGCATGTTGCCATGGCTTTGGCTTTTTCCTTTTCCTGGTTTTCTCATTTCTTCCCTCCACACCTCTGGTCTGTTGGACCTCTGTCCTGGATCAGATGTTGAGGAGTGACAGAGCTTACTGGGTCCAGCCAGCGTTCAAACATTCTTCTGCCCTCCCTATCTGGGTGGATTTCCAAGGGGATTGGTTCTCAGGCTTTTAAGGCATAAATGACCCTTTGGGTTTGTGTGTACATACCCGTGGCCTCTCTGTGTACCACAGAACATGGTGAGGAGAAAGGTACATTTGTATTTATGTGTAAGTATTTGTGTAGGATTGCCTGTCTCACATGGTAATTTCCTTTAGGCAAGTGCTGGACCATATCTTGTGAAACATGCCTGAGGTTTTGCTGAATATCTTTTAGTCACATTTAAAAATCAAAATATATGATGCAATGAAGTACTATATATTCAAATTAGAGACTTCAATTTACATACATATCCCTTCACAGGATTAAACTCAATTAATGTGCATTGTAATTGAGTGTTAATAGTTACATTCGAAATTACTGTTCTAATACTTGTAAGTTTTTAAGATCCAAAAAGTGCTATTTATACTGTTTTGTTCACCAAATTCTTTAGCACGTGATATGGGGAAGTCACTTCTCTGGGCAAAGTTTACTCATCATTTCATCTCCATTCATTCATTCATTCAACATTTTAATGATTGCTTACTGTCTGCCTGGCAAGGTGCTAGGACTTGTGAATATAAAGGAAAAGGTCAAGGTTCCTTTCTCAGTCCCGCTGGCGGGGGCCTGGGCGGAAAACACCAGCAGCAAGCAAGCCCCAAGGGACCCCAAGGTGCATATTCCTTCTTCCAACTCTAAAATCGTATTTCTACCCAAATGTCCTAAATCAACCAGTTAGTTATCTGAATCATGCGACTTCCCCAAATGAACTAGGAATAAGGTTTCGACTAATCTGATGTGATTTAAAACGATTTCTGCTGATTCTTTGCCTTGCCCATCCTTTCGTGGACGGCTGAAGTTCAGCTTTAATACAACTTGCCTGGAAGAGGCTGTGCTAGCATTCTGAAAGTTTATAATTAAGTTCAGTGTTTGCGTGTGGGCTGGAGTAGGGAGGAAAACGACCATAATTATAGAGTTTCGGTTGTGAGTGCCTGCGAGACTTTTAAGTAGCAGAAACACGAGAAACGGATAAAGCTTCCCTCACTTTTAAATAAAAGTCGCACAGGAGTTGCCGGCGGCATTCGGGTGCCCTTGGCGCTCTGTTGGACGCGGGCGGGTTGGGACGCTTGAGCATCTCCCCCGACCCCGCCACCTCCCTCCTCCCGGTCCTGGGTCTGAGGCCCTAGTTCAGGAGTGCTCCCAGAGGGCTCTGAGGGTCTGGGGCCTCGGTACAGGAGCCCTGTTCTTGGGACAGGAGGCGACAGCGCGCGCGGAAGTGCGCTCGACTTGCCCCAGGCCGAGGCCGATTCTCCTCCCCCACTTCCTCCTGCGCGTTGGCTCAGCCTCCGGGGCGGCTCCTCCTCCTGCTCTGCCTCCTCCCACTGGCCGCGGCAGCGCTCTGGCTGGGGGTGCGGCGCCCAGCCCTGCAGTCCCGAGCCCGAGGCGCGGCGCTGAGCGGCCGAGCGAGAGGGAGGCGAGGGGCTGCCCGCGCTGCTATCCCCGCCCCGCGCGCCCTGCGCCCCACTTCCCGGGCAGCCGCTCGGGAGCTCAGCCCTCCTGCCTCCCCCGGCGCAGTCCGGGACTCGCCGGGAAGCGAGCAGCTGGCAAGTTTCGGCGCGCGCAGGCGGCGGGCCGCGGGCACCGTGCGCTCCGGGCGGGGTGGCCGCGTCTCCGGGCTCGGCGCCCCGCGCGCACTTCGGCGATGGCTTCCCTGTCGCGGCGGCGGCTGCGCCTTCGCCCCCGCCGCCTCCTGCTCCTTCTCCCCGGATTCCTGCTGCCTCTTTGCGGCGCCTTCAATCTAGATGTGGACAGTCCTGCGGAGTACTCTGGCCCCGAGGGAAGTTACTTCGGCTTCGCGGTTGATTTCTTCGTGCCCAGCGCGTCTTCGTAAGTGGCCGCACTTGGAAGGGGAGTCGGCCCCCTCCCCCATCGCGCGCACCCACCCTGCGATTTCCCACAGGGAGAGATCTCTGCAAGAGATCCCGGCGCCTTTCTATCCGTTCCCTCTAACCCTCCCTCCCCCCACTGGGCGATTTAGGTTCTGGGTGGATGAAATGCTTGGGGGAGGTGAACCCGTGCACCTCCCACCACCCAGCTCCCCCTTCTCCTTTCCTCAGAGGGAGCGCTTTGAAGCAGACCTGTGCTTGAAATTAGGGGAAAGTGGGAAATCAACAAAGGCTGGTATGGCTGGACACCGCGCCGCCTTTGCCGGTGTCCGGGACTTGGTCAATTTCATTTCCGAACTTCTTTTTCTCCCGTACTAGTTAGCCTGCCGTGGAGTCTTTTTGTTTTTTGGCTTCACAGACTTAAACACCCGTGTTTTTCGCTCTCCCTAAACAAGCCCTCCCCAATTCTTTACGCCTCTCAGTCTGATTCTGTTTCTTCTCATCTCATTTTCCAGACATTCTGATGACTAAAATGACCATTCTGTCGTAGTAAATTCATTGTGTCTTATCTCTGAGACTGTCAAACCTTTGCACATTTGAGGGTGAACAGATGAATTGGATGTGTCATCTGTTCTTTTTATAGTGATTCATTATTTAGGTCATTGTTCAGAAAGAACAAGAATGTTTGCTGAGTTTTCACTCACTAAAGGTCATTTGAATACTGTAGTATTTAAGAATTCAGTTATGTTTCAAATTGCCAGCGTTTCGCGTTGCACAGGATTTGGAACAGAGTTATTGTCATTATTGGATTAAAAGTTGTCTCCTACCTTACTGAACGTTGACGTCATTCTCACCACACCACCCCCTTTTTTAGCGTTAGAAATACTGATTTAATGTGTTCCCTGGATGTCTTCTGATGTTTAAATCTTGTTTCCAAGAGGGAGAACTGTTCTTAGAGTTCTTTCTAAGCTCTTAGAAATTGTAACAACGTATTTTTGTTTTTAATTTTTTTCTATACTTTAAAGTATTGTTTTTTGGGGGGGAGAGGGAGGATAATTTTAATGGTCATTACTTTTTAGTACTATTTTTCCTATTCATACATGCCTAATTTGAGGATGATCTAAATATTTTTCCATGACTCTTACACCATTCATCAGGATGTATCCTTTTATAGTGCAGAGGATTTTAGTTGCTTCCAAGGGTGCTTTTTTGGATTTAATTTCTACAGAAATTCTAATAATTTTGAAAATATATATTGTCTTTTGTCAAGAGTTGGTACTTAAGAGTAGCCAGAGTTAGCACTTAAATACTTACAAATTGATGGAGTGGTTTGCAAATGTTGCTCTTAATTCGGTGGCAACCCTCTGAGCTCTGTAGTGTAAAGATACATGACAAAATGATCAACTTTAAGTGTTTTTACTATGGAAAATGCAGTAATACTGAACTGTTAGCATGAGATATTTCCTATTTTTGGTTGCGAGGCTGGATGGCTAATTTGTGATTAGTCATTGTAGTTGTTGAATATACTATGACCTCACAGGTTTGTTTACATGACCTCCCACGTGGGCCTTTAATGGTAAGGTAAAATTGAACTTGGTTTGGTTTCATATAACATTTTGAAACTTTCTTCAGTGACTTTGTTACTGATAGACTAGTGAGGTCTAGGTATAGCCTAAGATAAAAAATATAAATCAACTTTGAGATTAAAAAACCCCAAAATATATGTAAACAAAGGTATCTACTTCTGAGCTTTTCAGGTTTAACAAAGATTAATGCAAACTTATGCTTAATTTTGTAAAAAGGTACTTTTAAAGTTAACAAGCATTGGAATCCAGGGTGCATGAGGATGCCATTTACAATATTACCAGCTGCATTTATTGTTGTTATTTGGTGTGATAATAGACTTCTAAAGGGAAAAAAAATTCACATGATAGAAAACTGCTAATTAAAGTTTCCTTTCTTCTGAATGAAGAGTGCTAGTATTAATGAGGAAGCAAGGGTAATGAGGTCTCCTGCTGCTTCCGGTTTCTATAGGTGTCTAAATACCTCTGGCAAGCTATAGAACTGTTTTCTGTCTCATTTTTCTTGTTACAGAAAATTGTTATTGAATTATCTCCATATTGTTGTGAAAACTAATGAATCAATGTTAATTAAAAAGAAGGAAAAAGAAAGTACTAAGCAAAAACATTAAGGTGACTCCACAATAAAATTCCTCCAGAAATGAGTCTTAGGTTTGAAGTGAAAAGTCACAAAAATTATGATTTGAAAAATATAGAAAACAAACTTATGGTTACCAAAGAGGAAAGGTGGTGGTGGTGGGGGGGATAAATTAGGATTTGGAGATTAGAAGATACACACTACTATATATAAAATAAATAAACAACAAGGATTTACTGTATAGCACAGGAAACTATATTCAATATCCTGTAATAAACTATAATGGAAAAGAATATGAAAAAGAACATATATATTATATGAATATGTGTATATAACTGAATCACTTTGCTGTACACCAGAAACTAACACAACACTGTAAGTAAATTAGCTATACTTAAAAAAGGAAAAAAATTGTGAAAAATAAAACATTAGCACTCCCTATTATTTTTCCTGTATGAATTAATTTATGGTGACTATATTGCCAAACTTAACGTAAAATTTAAATACTGTATACAGGCCAAGAAGTAAAGGCATGTTTTTCTTGTGGAGAATAATTGGAGAAATTAAAAATTACACCGTAGGCTTAGTTATAATAATGATATCTTACATTGCTTGACCTATTTTATAATTTACAAAGCACTTTTACTTGTGATATCTCATTTTACTCTACACCACAGACCACCAGGGGAAGTAGGGAAGCAGATAAATTCACTCTTACAGAACAGGAAACTGAAGCCGGAAGAGTTTGCAGCCTTTAGCTGTTTGAGTGGGATGGTGTGGGGTAAGGGAAAAGATGGGAACAAAACACAGAGGAAATGAAATTCAAATTACATTTAATTTTTTGTATTCAAATTTTAAAATTTTAAGAAGAAAATGAATAATTTTCTTACTTTTAAGATATGTTATACAGTTCTCATTTTACATATATATTTATTTTAAAATAATGCTATAGTGAGCAACACCGGATTACAAGACTTGCTTTTTCCCCTGTTAAACTCTGTTGGAGCCTTATTTACAGTTACTTCATGTCCTGTGACCCCAAAGACAAGGTGTGGGTGAGTGTGCCCTGGTCGCAGAAGGTCCCACAGAACATACAATGGTTCTCAATCCTAACTTCCTGTTTGCAACACTTGGAGAGCTTTTAAAACCATACTGCTGCCCTGGCTTCATCTTCGATCTAAAAGCAGAGCTCTAACTTTATATTCAACAGCCTGTGGATCATTTCTTCTTGAGTAGAAAGAATTTTACAAAAAATGAACTCTTTTTCACCAAGTGATGTCAGTTGTACCTCTGTTTCTATTAATGGTACCATCATTTTCTCTGTCGCCCTGCAAATAATTTCATATTCCTCCCTCTCATTTTCTATTTTTCTTTGTCTCTCCTACTGGACACCCCTAATATTAGTCAGTGATTAGTCACCAGGCAGAAGATCCTAGAAATTCTTCCTTGTTAATGTTTCTTTTTTTTATTATTATTAATTTATTTATTATTTATTTTTGGCTGCACTGGGGCTTTGTTGCTGGGTGCAGCTTTCTCTAGTTGCAGCGAGCGGGGGCTACTCTTCCTTGCGGTGCACGGGCTTCTCATTGCAGGCTTCAGTAGTTGTGGCTCGCGGGCTCTAGAGCGCAGGCTCGGTAGTTGTGGCGCACGGGCTTAGTTGCTCTGCGGCATGTGGGATCTTCCCGGACCAGGGCTCGAACCCGTGTCCCCTGCACTGGCAGGCAAATTCTTAACCACTGTGCCACCAGGGAAGCCCTTGTTAATGTTTCTTGCATCCATCTCTGCTTTCCACTTGTAGTTTGACCAGTCGTTACAAGCGTGGTCTGTGGCATTCAGGTCATCACTCCTCTGCCCATCGTTTAGCTCTCAGACCTGCAAAACATCTTACATGTTTCTAACAGTTTTATCTTTCTGAAGCATCTTTTGATCCTGTATTCTGCTGCTAAAATTTCCTCGAAAATGTTCTCATGTCCAGAGATAAAGTCCAAACTGCTTAAACTGAATGTAAGGCCCCCTTCAGTCTGTCCCAGTCTGCATCTGCTTTTAAAAGCTTATGTCCCGTTTCTCTCTTCATCTTTGTAACCATCTTTACAAAGCGACACCAGCTTATTTTACTGTGGCTCTGGCTATATTGGTTCTTCTTTCCTTTTTAAAAAAATTTATTTATTTATTTTTGCCTGTGTTGGGTCTTCTTTGCTACGCGCGGGCTTTCTCAAGTTGTGGAGAGCGGGGGCTTCTCTTAGTTGCGGTGCCGGGCTTCTCATTGTGGTGGCTTCTCTTGTTGTGGAGCACGGGGTCAAGGCGCACGGACTTCAGTAGTTGTGGCTCGTGGGCTCAGTAGTTGTGGCTCACAGGCTCTAGAGCGCAGGCTCAGTAGTTGTGGCGCACAGGCTTAGTTGCTCCGTGGCATGTGGGTTCTTCCCAGACCAGGGACCAGGGCTCGAACCTGTGTCCCCTGCATTGGCATGCGGATTCTTAACCACTGCACCACCAGGGAAGCCCCTGGTTCTTTTTTCTTATCATAAATAATATATATGCATAGATTCTATCATCATTATATATTTAGAAGGCAAATCCTGTGTTGATTTCTCCTGCTTAAGGCCCAAGGCTTATAGGATATTATAGAAGAGAAGGGAAAATATATAGGATTTATAGTTAATGCATCTGTTTTACATCACATAAATGTTGACTGTAGCTTTTTTTTTTTAGTGAAAGGTAAATGAGACTGGAATTATAGCTCTTAAGTAACATTCAGTAACACATTTCTTTCTATATACGTATATGATGATTTTTCAGAAGTTCCTTTTGGTGAAGCCTCACTGGTCAGCCAGAGTCAGCCAAAATATATTAACCATGCTTTATCTTGGAAAAGTCAGTGCTGAAAGCAGCCAAATAACTTAGTTCATTTGGAGAGTTTAAAAAATGTACTTGTCATTGTTTGGCTGGTTGTCTCTCCTTGGTAGTCAAGGTCACGTTCCCTGAAGCAGCTGCCCTTAAAGTACACTTTGGATTGAAAGTGCATCCGAAGGGCATCCTCCTGGTTGGCTTCTCCAATCCTCTTGTCTCTCCCATCCTCTTCCCCTTCCTCCCCCTCTCTGTAACTACCTTCCCTTTCTTCTCTCCTTCTCCCTCCCTTGCCCTTGCTCCGCTACCTCTCCTCCCTCCATCATTCTGTCCCTCCCTCTCTCCCTTCTCCCCCACTTTCCCTCCCTCCCTCTTTCTTCTTCTCTTCCCCCTCTTCCCCCAAACACACATTGCTACTCTTTATCTTTCAGAATTTCTTGGCATATTAATGGCTTGCTCATATATGTAAACCTTAATTTTAAAGTCATTTAATGAAAATGATTCGAGTCATTTAAAAAGAATGGTGAGGGGCTTCCCTGGTGGCGCAGTGGTTGAGAGTCCACCTGCCCATGCAGGGGACACGGGTTCGTGCCCCGGTCCGGGAAGATCCCACATGCCGTGGAGCGGCTGGGCCCGTGGGCCATGGCCGCTGAGCCTGCGCGTCCAGAGCCTGTGCTCCGCAACGGGAGAGGCCACGGCAGTGAGAGGCCCTAATACCGCAAAAATAAATAAATAAATAAATAAATAATAAAAAGAATGGTGAGGATGGGGATCCTGATACTGTTCTTGGGCAAACTTTTTGGAAGGGAGATGGATTCTGTCAGGAGGAAGTTGCAAGCATATGAAACTAAGTTGCTCAGCTTCAGATTTTTGCTGCTTACGAGAGAAATCTCTGTCAGCCCCAGCTAACTCTGTGTATCTTCCCCAACTCTCCAACATTGTCAGGAAATGTTGCAAGCCAACTATTACCTATCCTTTTTTTTTTCTCTCTTGAGAGCTTGCGTTTGGGTTAATTAATGGCCCTTGAAAACAGATTTTAACTTTTATTCCTACTTTATTAAGGAGTATTTTATTGTTTTTAGTTCTGCTGTCATCATCTTGTATTTTTATGATGCGTTCACATTTTCTAAGTTTACTTTTATCTAAACTATCCACATTCAGAAATTTTCTTTTTTAAGTAATTATAGTGGGCATTGTTATTTCCATTCAATAGAACAGGAAACTGAGGCTCAGAGATTTAAAGTGACTTTCTCAATTGATTTATATGGTGACTGGAACCTTTAGCCCCAAACTGCCCATTAGACAATGCTGCTTATATCGCGAAATTTTTTCTGGTCTGTCACTTCTTTTACTTTAATTAAGCTGTTGTAGACATTCATTAGACATTCCTAGATGAACTTCAAGTCGTAATGATTTAACATTTTTGTAAGGCGTTTCATTAACAGGCTGTTTTTTGTTATTGTGGCAGAAAGACACAAGACATAAAATTCACCCTCCCGACACATTAACAGGCTTTTGTTTTCTGTAATATGTGTTGCTTTTATAGTCCTTAATTTTCTCATATAGCATCTTTCACCATTCGGTACCCTTTAATCTCTACAAATACTTAATTTTTCTCTCCACACCTTCCTCTTAGGACTTAACATTTGTCTAAGGCAGTCTTACTGTCTTTATCTCTCCATTTTTCTCTTTTAAAACTTTCTATAACACCCTTAAATGGAACTTAAATATCATGTTGACACTTTGCACAAAGAACTTTATTTCTCAGCTTTTTCGTCTCATTAACCTAGCACTTAGAAATTGAGAATGCTCACACATTCCTTTTATATTATTCTACCATTTCTGTGGCATTTCACCAATGTGCAAGACTGCACATGAAGGTATGCTTAGGAAAACTTGATGAACACCCATATTAGTACATCTAATTACCATCATTTCATGCCTATAATGTGCACATGGTCTGATGAAAAGCAGCAGTCTTGTTCCTGATCCTATCCAAGGAACTAGAGCTCTGTGCTGCCAATAGTGAGTGCAGTTTCCATTCAGAACTCTCCTCGACGCCCTTTTTTCTGTCTTTGCTGAAGTCTGTGTCCCCTAATAACTTTCCAGCCCTCTCTGTCTTTAGTGCCAAGTAAAGAAAGTATCTGAAATCCAAAATTAAGAAGAGAAACGTTACAGAAAGAAATTATTTTAAGGATAATTTAAATAATCAGATGTTTATTAGAGGATGATTTCTGCGTTCTACAGGGGTTGATGATAGTGGAGATGGCTTTTTATGTATGGCTGTTTTGATTGAGACTTACAACTATCAAATTTACTTGCTACTCAGTTGTCAATTTAAAAAGCTTTTCTTGAGTGCTTGTTATGTGGCAGCACAAAGATGACTGAGGGTCCCCTCCATTCAAGGAAGCAGTTTATCATAAGGTAGGAAGAAGTGCTTTGATAAAAAATTATTAAAGATTCTGTAGTGTGCCATGTGAGGACAGTCCAGAAATGAGTTTGCTTGTAGGTTTCTAGGCAAATTCTGAGAATCAGCTCCTGTCCTGATCTCCTGGAACTGGCCATTATCCACAATATGAAAATCATACACATACCTGTGCTCGTATTACCCTTATTAGGGCTATTGCAGGAATGAGCCTATGCCTCTTCAGATGTAGACCTGAAAAGTATAGTTATCTGAAATTTTCTTTTTTGCCTATCATGTACTAAAACATCATTTAATCCAGATGGGGAGGGGCAGTTTTGTGGCCAAATTTTTGACCTGTTGAAAAAGGTAAATTTCATATATGTGTGTGTGTGTATAATTTAGCTGTTAACCAGCTCTGCTGTAGAAAAGGAGGGCATAATGATACTTAGCTGCTCTCTTATTCATGGGGGCTGAGGGCTATCTTACTCAGCTTTATTTTATTTCTTGCTGAATGAAAACTAAGTTGGCTATGAGGAGAAAGAGACAGCATTGGTGTTTTACTGATGCCAACTATGATTGCATAAAGCTTTATTAAACAGGGTGTGGTTTGGTTGGGAGTTTTGTCTTTATTTTGAGTATGGAGTTTTAAGATAAGTGTACGAAAACGGGGTTCCAGCATTTCATGCAGCCATCTTTTAACTGGTCTAAATATGATTTAGCAGATACATCCAGAAGAAATGAAATTGATAAATAAAAGTTAAAATGAAAGCATTCCATATTTAAGATGTAGGTTTGTTCATAACTTCACAAAAAAGTGAAAAGCAATTATGAGTATTTTCTTTGCCAGAAGAATGTAAGTGGCTTAGTGTTTAACAAGGAAATGAAATGATAATGGTGACAGCATTTATCGAGGGCCTTCTGTGTCTATCTGTATCCTGTTTTCTTCTCCTATATTTCAGTTAGCTTCCTCTCAGCCTCTTTTACTCTGTCCTCTTTCTCTGACTTAAATGTTGTTGCTTCCTCTCTTTCCTCCTCTTCTCTCTGAAGCCTCTCCCTGTGTGAACCCATGGGTTCCAAGCTGACATCCTCAACACGTTATCTCAAAGGGCAGAACTCTCCTCAGAGCAACAGACCACCAATTAGGTGTCTCACAGGTATTTCAAGCTAACATGTTAGGAACTGAACTCTTGGTTTTCCTGTAAGTAAAACCTTCTGCTTCCCTACTCTGGGCTTTTCTAGCACAGTAAGTGGTTCTCCCATCCCTGCACTCCAGAAAGAAACCTAGGTGACGTGCTTTATTCTAATCTTCCCTTTCTACCACATGCAAGCCTCCAGCTGTTCCCGTTCATTCTACTCCAGATATTTCCCAAATCTGCCCGTCCATCTCCTTCTCCATCTGTCCTCCCAGCCTAGTTTACCGTCACCTCCTTCCTCAGGTGCTCAAAGTCTCTCGCTTTTCTTGTTCCATTTTTGCCCCTCTCCCCCTTAATACTTTCCCCATAAGGCGCCACGTTTCATTTTCTTTATTAGATTATGTCATTCTCTTGCTTTAAAAAACATTCAGAAGCTTCACGTGGACCTTATGATAAAATCCAAAAGTTTTACCTGGCTAAAGGACCTTGTGTGATTTAGCTCTTGGCAAGCTCCGCAGTTTTATCTTGTGCCATTCCCAGCTTGCTCTCCTTTAGCCACACCTCTTTCCTTGTAACTCTTGGAGACTAAGCTCTTTCCTGCCTTGAGTCTTTGTACCTCTGCCTGGGGCCCTCCCATCCACCTCTCCAACCCACTCACTTAGCCCCTCACTCCCAACACACAGACACTCCTTGGCGACCTTCCTCTAATCCCGTACATCTCAATTTACTTAGAGGTAAATCCCTTTGCTGCTTTATCTGAAAGAGGTCTCTTCTCCCTGTTCTTTAAAGATAACTTCCTTAGACATCCCTTTATCCAAAGGAAGTGTCTCCCCTCCATTCCTTAGAGGTAACTTCCCTTAATCTAAAGAAGGTCTTCTCTCCTTGTTCCCAAATAATACCTCTCAGCCAATTGTTGGTTCTTTCGTAGCACTTGTAACAGTGACTTAATTTTCTTGGCAAGTTTCTGGATTTCTTCCCAAAGGAAATGTAAGCTCCACTGAGAGCAGGAACCAAGATTGTCTTATTCATCCTCGTTTCTCTAGTGCCCATATCTGTGCCTTAGTAGAGGAGACACTCAATCCATATTTTTTTCTGAATGAATAGAAACAACTAAAGAAAAGATCTCTTTTACTTGAAAATCTGACTCCTGATTATTTTGTCTTTTGCTAATTTTATCCTGTTAAAAAATTGAATAGTGCTTCTCTTCTTTGACCAGGAATTGATTAGATTAATCCAGTGAAAAAAGACATTCGTTAGTCACTATTAAAAAAAAAAATTGAAGTATGTAGTTTTAAAACAAGATAAGTTTTCCCAATGGAAAAATGATAATATTTAAAATTACCATACTTTAGAATCATTTATTTGGAATCATTTATTTTTTTGTTCATTATTCAGGATATGGAAAGTGTACAGAAAATCACACAAAAAAACCCAAAAATCAAGACAAATGTCCCTGTCTCTAGCCAGCATACATTTTAAACAAATTAATTGAGCTATAATTGACATATAATAAACTGTACCTATTCAAAGTGTACAGTTTGGCCAGCATAAATTTTTAAATGACATGTAACCCTGAAGTTGCCTTATAATGTGTTACTAGGATGAGTAAACTATATTGAATAATGTATGTATGTAAAAGAGCACCAAATGAGTAATGAAGGTGGATTATGCTCTCAGTGAGTGGTTTCTTAAAGAATATTTGTGGATAAAATCAAGAGAATGATTGCTCTTCCTAAGTCATAAGATATTATTTATGCTTTTGCCACTTAAAGTCTTGTCTTGCCTTTTGTATTTTAGCAGGATGTTTCTTCTGGTGGGAGCTCCCAAAGCAAACACTACCCAGCCTGGGATCGTGGAAGGAGGGCAAGTCCTCAAGTGTGACTGGTCTTCTCACCGTGGGTGCCAGCCAATTGAATTTGATGCAACAGGTAAATGTTGATGCAGGGGTCCCTTTTCTTAATTTCTGTTATTTGATATTTTCCGCCTACCTTTGCCTCTCCCCATTTGAATAGAATTTTATTTTTTTAATAAATTTATTTATTTATTTATTTTTGGCTGTCTTGGGTCTTCGTTGTGGTGCGGTGCGCGGGCTTCTCATTGTTGTGGAGCACAGGCTCTAGGCTTGTGGGCTTCAGTAGTTGTGGCACGTGGGCTCAGTAGTTGTGGCTCACGGGCTCTAGAGCACAGGCTCAGTAGTTGTGGCGCACGGGCTTAGTCGCTCCGCAGCATGTGGGATCTTCCCAGACCAGGGCTCGAACCCGTGTCCCCTGCATTGGCAGGCAGATTGTTAACCACTGCACCACCAGGGAAGTCCCTCCCCATTTGATATGTTTCAAAATATGATTTAATTTTTGAAAGTACTTGCTTTAGCTTAAATGTAACAATTTAGTGAAATAATATGTATAAGCACTTCAGATCCCCAGAGAAAGTTATGTAAAGACAAATGACTTATTATATGATTTTTTTGTACAGTTTTGTGGCATATAAAAGCCTTAAAAATATATTGTGTTTCCACACTGCTTTGGATGTCTTCAACTTCCCTGATAATGTCAATCTGCAGAAGTCTGGGGAAAATCTGTTAAAATGTTTTTGCACCTCTTCTGAGAAAGGCTTTTGTCCTTTCTCTTGTCAGCAAAATTGACTCACTGACTCCTTAATCGTGAAATAATCTAAAGTTTTGGGTTGTGCTGTCAAAACCAGTTGAGGAATATTTTGTATTCAAGTAGATTTGGTTGACTTAAAAAACAAATTCTTATCCAAAATTTATTGGGAAAATAATATGTTATCGTTCTGATAACATTAAATTTTTATCTAACAGAGACAAATTCCAGTGTTAGATTGTGGTGGTAAGGAGGAAAATAGCATAAGGAAGATGACAAATAAGAAATAAGTTTTACATTTACATCAGTAAAATAAAATACACATAATCCTATATACATTTGTATTGATATATTTATCCACATATGTGAAAGTTTAGAGACTCCTCAAAGAAATAGTGTGACATTCTTCTGGTACAATAGTTCTGCAAAATTTTTTACCAGTTTTGATTTGCTGGCTTTGACAAAATACTTTAAGATAAGCCTGAAGAAAATTAATATTTTTTTCCATATTGTTATTTCCTGCTGGTTCTAAAACATATTAATTCTGGGAATTATAATACCAGTGAAACAGAAATCATGTTGTGGACTGTTACATTTGATATCATGACCAGTACCAAAATGAGTGTCGTTAAGCCAGTTCTTCATAGGGATTGGGTCACATGTTTGCTTTTTTCCATTTGAAACTATCTACGTTAAAATTTGTTGTTTTTTCCATATATGACTGGCATTTGGAAAACCCCAAGAGTATGTAAATAGGCTCAATTTTACCACAAATGGAGAAATATACCTGGGATTCAGGATATTATGGGTCAGGGCATTTATATCTTCTAACAACATGTGAACACTAATAAAAAATGTTGAACTGTTCAGATATATTTCTGTATTCAACACCACAGGTTTTGTGCCGTGCCAGATGATGTATTACTGGTCTTTTTTGAAATTTGGCTTTAGTATTATTTTTATTGAAAAAATTTCAGACAGTCCAAGAGGGTAGACAGTGAAAAAATAGGACTTGCTCACATTAGCCTGCTTAGAGGCAATCACTTTAAATAGTTTCTTTGATCTTCCTAGAATTTTCTTATTCCTATATATCTGTATATCCTTAAAAAAAAAACAACTCACAAATAGGAATATACTAAATATTACTATTAGCTACCTGACTCAGCCCCCCGCCTCTCCCTGCCCAATATAATCTCTCGTAGACATATATAGATTTACCTCATTCTTTGAAAACCACGGATGAATGGATAAAGAAGATGTGGTACATATATGCAATGGAATACTACTCAGCCATGAAAAAGAATGAAATAATAACATTTGCAGCAACATGGATGCAACTAGAGATTATGATACTAAGTGAAGTAAGTCAGACAGGGAAAGACCAATACCATATGATGTCACTTTTATGTGGAATTTAAAATATGGCACAAATGAACCTATCTACAAAACAGAAACAGACTCATAGACGTAGAGAACAGACTTGTGGTTGCCAAGGGGGAGGGGGCTGGGGGAGGGAAGGACTGGGAGTGTGGGATTAGCAGGTGTAAACTGTTATATATAGGATGGATGAACAACAAGGCCCTACTGTATAACACAGGGAACTGTATTCGTTATCCTGTGATAAACCATAATGGGAAAGAATATAAAAAAAGGAATGTCTGCATGTGTAGAACTGAGTCACTTTGCTGTATAGTAGAGATTGGCACAACATTGTAAATCAGCTATACTTCAATGAAAAAAAGTATATGTAGTGTTTTGATAGAAATTGCAAATTATTTTTCACAGAAGTTTACACCCCTCCGGTGTTTTCTGACATCCATGCCAATACCATTTATCACCATTTTTTTATTTGTCAATTTTATATTATATATCATATCATTATTCTATGTATTATATATGTATAATTTATATATGTAATATATTATTATATTATTTTATATTAATTTGTATTCCTTTAATTAACAGTAAGACTAATCATCTTTGCATTTGTTTGTAAGCCTATGGCCTATTCCTTTTCCTCTGAGCCACTTTTAATATATTTGCACATATTTTCTGTTGATTAGTGGATTAAAAAAAATGAATCTCAGTTGATGGCACTCCATCCTTTTGGTTAGCTAGGCCAAAATTTGGAGTCATCCTTGACATAAAATCTCAGCAAGTCATAGTCTAACTGCTTCTTTGTCCTTCTGCTGCTAATATCCTAGTTCAAGCCACAATTGTCTTTCACCTGGACTGTTGCCCTGGGCTCCTGAATTAGTAAAGGAAAGAGATGGCACACTTAAATTGGGATAGTTTGAGGAGCTTTTAGTAAGGGGACTATTTACAAAGTAAGTGGGCACTAGTTAAAATTTGGCCTCTAAGCCTGAAGGGAGAAAGGGAAGGGAGCAGTTACCAGAATCCAGGCAGTGGGGCGAGCCACGTGAAGGAACTGTGGCTTTTGTCAGAGGACAGTAGCCAGCCCAAGGTGACTGGAAAGAACACGGGAATAAAACCCTGGCCTCACTCTCCTTCCTCCCTTTCATCTCTGTGCGCGCTCCCCACTGGATGAATCCAAGTGGGAGCCAACATGCCCGGCTGCCCATGAGTTCACACTGGTCAGCGTCCTGGGCAAAGAGCAGGGTGGGGAACGATGGAGAGGAGACCTGGAGGGGCAGAGGGAAGAGAGCCGGCACCCCCCTCGCAGTTCTCCCCGATTCTGCCCTGGGTACCCCCTGCTGTTTGTTCTCTAGAGCAGCCAGAGTGATTCTTTTAAAATATTCAGATTATGACACTCCCGTTCAGATTCCACTAATGTCTCCCCATCTGTCCCGCAGTAGCCGAGAGGACTGAGTATTCCAGCCCACCATTTCTATCTTTACCTTCATCTTCTAGTGTTCTCCCCTCCTTCATGCTCTTCCAGCCTCACTGGAGCTCCTTGCAGTGGCTTGTGAACAGTAGGCATATTTCCACCTTGCCTTCCCCTGGACTGTTCCCGCTGCCTGGAGCATTGATCCCTCCAGTGTACATTGGGTGCCCCTCCACCACCTCCTGTGGGAATTGCTCAAGTGTCATCTTCTTAGTAATGCTCTGACCAGCTTATTTAAAATGCCAGTTCCCCCTTTCCCACTTTGTGCTTCCATCCACTTTTCAGCTTTATTTTTTCCTTAGTACTCACATTGCTATAGAAGTTATTTATTTTTAGTTAATTCCTCTTTCTTTCAATTAGGATATGTATTCCACCGGGATAGTTTTTATCTTGTTTTGTTCACTGCTGAAATCCCAGGGCCTAGAACAATGCCTGGTGCCTGGCACAAGTGGTACCCAATAAATTGAATAGATGGATGAATGAATCATAAGAGCTTTTTCTATAGTGAGGATATAACTAAAGTCCTTTCGTTATATGTTTACAAATACGGATTTTTTGTTCTATTCTCTTTTTGTCCTTATGATATTTCTCTTAATCATTTTGTATAACCTCTGAGACTTCTCTTATGAAAAGAATATACAAATTGACTGCATTTTTTACATTGGAATTTTTATCCAAATAGTGTTTGAATTTAAGAAAAAAGGAGAATATAGTTTTCAATAATCTAGTCATGAACATATATCTGGACACAGCACCATTAGACTGTGTCTTGACTGTGGAAGAAATGCTTACAACTTACAGAATCCACCTGAACTTTTCTCACACCTCTGTCCCATCTGAGCCCAAACACATAAACATCTCTGCCCCACTGATGCCTTTTATCTTCTCCGTTATCTCGAGGGAGATAGTGGCTTTTCCCTCTTTCTCTCCCTTGCCCCTGTCTTGTGTTGGGAGACAGTAACTGAGTGGATAAATGTGGTTTCTGAAGGCAAACTGCCTGGGACTCAAGCCCCAGCCCTGTCGTTTACAGCGGTTTAACTTGCACAAGTTACTAACAGGTTACTACCCTCTCCCTGACTGACGCCATCAACCCTGCTCCATAGGAATGCATTAAATGGAATGAGTTGATTTACATGTGTTAAGACATGTAAAGTGCTTAGTGTAGGGACTGGGCACACTATCACGGCTCACTTAGTATAAGCTGGGGTTTTTTTTGTTTTGTTTCTTGTTTTTTTTTGCGGTACGCGGGCCTCTCACTGCTGCAGCCTCTGCCATTGCAGAGCACAGGCTCCAGACGCGCAGGCCCAGCGGCCATGGCCCACGGGCCCAGCCGCTCTGCGGCATGTGGGATCTTCCCGGACCGGGGCACGAACCCGTGTCCCCTGCATTGGCAGGCGGACTCTCAACCACTGCGCCACCAGGGAAGCCCAAGCTGTTTTATATTTTTATTACTTCTCCCTTCTCAGGAACCTTCTCATTTAACTCTATGTTCCTGCTCTTCCCCTGCTCCCTTCTTTTTTTTTTTTTTTTTTTGAACTTTCAAACATGGTTAAATTTTTCCTACCTGGAAAACTAATCAAAACAGCTTTCCCTTGAGCATGTGTCTTCTTTTAGCCATTTTCCTTTCTCCTTTTCTTCACAAGCAGGGTATTGAACACGGTGTCTCTCTTCATCACTTCCCATGCTCAGCCATTTCAATCTGGCAGCTCCCTAAGCCCAGCCCAGCAGTGGCCCGAACTGAAATCGCTGGTGGCAGCCTCCTTCAGTGGATACTTGATCCCTCATCTTATTGAACCTTTCTCTTATAATTCACCTCACTCTTCATTCCTTCCTTATTTAATGTCTCCACTCTTTGCCTGTCTGAAACTATTGATATCTTGTCCCCTTACTCCTCCTAACCTTTTTAAAAAAATTTTTATTGAAGTATAGTTGATTTACAATATTGTGTTAATTTCTTCTGTACAGCAAAGTGACCCAGTTATACATATGTATGTATTCTTTTTCATATTCTTTTCCATTATGGTTTGTCACAGGATATTGAATATAGTTCCCTGCCTCCTAACCTTCTTGATACCCTTGTGGAGTTTACCCTTTAACTCTTCTTTCTTCATTCACTCCATCCATATTTGCTATACATTGTTGTGTCATGAAAAAGAAATAGGCCATGGAGTCACACAGGCCTGGGTTCAAATCCAGACTCTGCCATTCTTCCAGTGTTACCTTGGGAAAATTACCTACCTTTCCACAGCGGTACTACATTCCCAGGGTGATCATGAAAAGTTTCAATTAGTTAGCTTATTTTCTCTACTTTATTGTGTTTCTGAATCCAGAGGAGACTTTAGTGCTTAAAAGGGCTCCATCCTCATGTTTTTAATATTTGGGAAGTAAAATTTATAAAATTATTTTATTTAAATTATCTCTTACATGATATGGTAGATATTACAACTATTCATTAGTATCATATTTCTGGGAATAGCCTCGAATTTCGGTAAGCCCCTGTGACTTTTGCTAGCCAATGAAACATGAGCAGAAGTGTGTCATTGATGGGTGGAGGTGTTTAGGAGTTGGGGCATTGTTCTGCTTCTTCTCTTACCATATGCCATAGTGAGTAGTGATAGTGTAAATAATAGAACCTCCCTCAGCCTGGGTCTCTGAGTGAGGAAGACATAAAGGTTAGACTCTTACTGACCCACGATGTATGTGTATAAAATAATCCTTTGTTATTTTTGAATAATAGATACTGGGGATGCTTGTTACTATAGTGTAATGCAGCCTAACTGAATAATACACGTCGGGATATTAAAGTTGAGTAAAATTATCAGTAGTCAGTGTTTGGAAAATGGTTATTAAAGCCCTTTCCTATTCTGTATGCCAACTCGATCTTCTGTTAAGCTTCTTGTTCTGTTTTACCAGGTCCTGAGTGGCTAAGTGACTAGGTATCATTGCTTATGCTAAGAATAAGCCCCTGGTTGGTATATTGCATTTAAACTGGGAGAAACTGTAAATAGACTAATAAATACCTGATGGGGAAGCCATAGCTTTGGAGTTCCCTGAGTGCAGTGACTCTTACAACTGGCATGTCCTTTGCGGGAACTCTGGAAGCTCTGGCTATGGGGTCTTACAAGAGATACCATTCCTATGGGGCAGGAGGCTTTGAGGCATGGGTAGCTGCTGTACCCACCAGATCTTGTTTCTTCATATCTGAGCTGTCTCCTGATGAGGCAAAGAGAAGAGCTCTGGACAGCTGTGTGTATTGCTGCACAGGGAAGTTCATGTAAGGACTCTCATCGGGGAGGTTATGCCTGGTTCTGTACTATAGCCTCTAAATAGATTGGTGATGTGTGTGGCCTTTGGTAGTTTTGTGAGTCTGAAAGTTTAGTTGAGCCCCGAGAAGACTTCCTGATAGTTGTTGCATCAACATTTGAAGTTTGTAACTGTTCGAAGTACTGCTCTAGGCTCATTTGTTTCTTGGGCTATTTCTCTTTAGAAAAAACAGAATAATGACTTTAGCCCTTCCTGTAAAAAGAACAAACTTCAGCTAGCTCCAGGATCACAATAAAATGTTTTAGAGTAAGGTACTTTTTGGAGATACTATAAATGCTTGGCGTTAAATAGTATATTATCAATGTCCTTTCCCATTTCTTTCTTCTTCCTTTTAGATCAGGTTCTGCTATACAGGCTGTCAGTGCACTAAGTACAGCTCTTTTTCTTCATTTAGCTGAAATTTATGCTTGTTTTCTTTTCTTTTTTTTTTCTGGTTATCTTATGATGTGTTTGTTTTCCTGATTAGACTGTAAACTCCAGAGAGGGAACGGATGTGTTTCTGCTCACCATTGTGTGCTAGTGTATGGAGAAGTGTCTGGCATATGGTAGGTTGTATATGTGTGTTTATTGCATGCAGGTGTTGGGTTCTTCGTGCAAAGCAATAAAAATTGACTTTGGCTAAATTTTGCTGAATAGGAATTTATTGGCAGAATATTGGTAACTTGATAGCTTTCTGAAAAATGGGCAAGAGAAGCTAACAGAGGAACCAGTAGTGTAGGGTTTTATTGCTATTGGAATTGCTCTTACTGACTATGGGGCAACACCATGGGAATAATTTCTTACCCATCCCTGGCTCTCTGCATCACTTGCTAGAGATTCAAAGCTTTTATGGTAGTATCTGACTGAGTCTAAGCCATATGCCTATGAAAGTCAGAAAAAGTCTATCTTATCTGGCACAGCTAAGAAATGATAGATTAGAGCTTGTTTAGAGAACTAAAACTTAGGGTCCTTCAAAAGAAGAAAAAGAATAGCAGTAAGAGAGTACCTTTTTCTCTTTTGGGCTGGAAAAAAAGATACTAGTCAGAAAACATCCTTTACAAATCCAGTGAGTATCTGTTACTGATCAATAATTCATGGACCAATTTTATGTTCTGTTTACCAAAGATGTACCTAGATATTAGGCGATGTATAATTTGTTAGGCCATTTTATTGTGGGTCGTCACATGCATTAAGACATGTAGTAGTAGCTAAGGAAGAAAGTCTGGATTTTGGTATTAGAATAGTGTAACACTTAGTTTCTTAGCTCTTAACAAGGAAAGATGAATATTTTCAGTGTGCTTTTCTTCTTACTCCAGGGCATGATTTTGGGTAGAGGGAGAGGAAGGAAGATTTCAGAAATATGTTTGGAAGACCAATCTAAATTTACTTCATTTTAACTCTGAGAAGTAGACACAAATAGATTTATACCAAAATAAATGAGGCATACCTGGAAAGTATCTAATTCTGCTTGGGGCCTTTGAGGAAGGCTTCCCAGATCGGTTGGTGATATTTTAGGTAGCTAATAAAAGATGAGGTAGAATTCACCAGATGTGGAAGAGGGTTCCAGGCAGAGGAAACAATATATGCATAGATTAGTAAAAGATGTTTATGAAGGAAAATCAACAATTCCATGTGACCTGCGTATATGCATCTATCTATAAGATTTATATGTGCAATGTGAGGGAGTTGAGAGCATGTTGAGAAATGAAGCTGGAAGTAAACTGAGGGAGGATCTAAATGAACTTTAAAAAGATATTATAAACCAGCAGTCCAATCAAATAAATTCACCATCAAGACTAACACACATAAGAGCATTGTATTAAAAATAAAAGGATCTAGAGCTCAGCGGGTAGATCTTGGTTCCTTGCCATGCTAAGTAGATTTGATGTGACCATTACAGAGAAAGTAACACTTTCAGTACCCATTCTGTTAATTTTCTTAGTCATTATTTTTGGTAGAATTATACAAGTTACATGAAATAATGAATATTATCATGTGGATATCTCCAAAATATTGTAGACATGCCTTTTAAAAAATTAAGGGAAAATGTAGGGTTCTGCGATGAACAGTTTAATTTAGCAGAAAATTCAATCCAAGATGGTAAGCTTACTTAGTGCTTTGATTTTTGAATGGTATTTGTGCATTACTGAGTCTGCAGGAATAAAAGGAAACCTCGGTCTAAAATTTCTTGTTTCATGGATTTGTGAAACTTAGTTCCCAAACATGCTCTCTGTTAATTTTCTTTCAAGCTTTTGACTTTTGCTTGTCTTTTTTGTTTTGTTTTGTTAACTTCTAAACATGAACTTTATTACATTTCTAGTTGTGTCCTTTTGTGTGACTTGTCTTCTTTTTCTTTTTCCTGCTGATTTTCTTGATGTAATATGTAAAGAAAACCACAATTACGGTGTTAAAAAGGGAAACCTAGTGTCTTATTTTACATGCCCGTATAGTGATTGAAATATTATATCTTGCTTCAAAATACTAGTTGCCCACTTGAATTTTTAAACCCCTTCATCTAGTGACTCCACAAAATTTGTAGGTTTTAACCAAGGTTTGCATAATGGCTGAAAACTGATTTTCCCCTAAATTGACAGAATAATCTGAACTTGGAAACACTGTTGAATTAGTGAAAATTAAAAGGTCATTTTGGAGTATGATTTGTTTGTTTTGTACTAAGATGATTTTTTTAAAAAAATTAAGGTATAGTTGATTTACAATATTATATACATTTCGGATGTATAACATAGTGATTCACAATTTTTAAAGATCATACTCCATTTATAGTTATTATAAAATATTGGCAATATTCACCGTGCTGTACAGTATATCCTTATAGCTTATTTTATACATAGTAGGATGTATCTTATTCCCCTACTCCTAAAAAAGAAGATGATTGTCATGTAGAAAACACAATTTATCTGAATGTAGATGTGGAAAAGTAGAACTTAAGCAAATCTGCTTTAGTTTAAGGATTAATGATCTATGTATTTTAGGAAGTAAAAATATTCTAAAACTGTATAATGTTGGTATACAAAACAATATCAAGAATATTTATGTAGCAGGCTAGGGATAGTCTGTTATCTCAATTTTGTCTTCATGCCTCAATTAGTTTCTTATTGTTGTCATAACAAGTTACTATAATCTTGGAGGCTTAATTAAAACAACACAAATTTATTATCTTCAGTTCTGAAGGTCAGCTGTCTCATTGGGCCAAAATCAAGATGTCTGCAGTGCTGCATTCCTCTTGGGGGCTCTAGGGAAGAATCTGTTTTCATGCCTTTTCTAACTTCTAGAGGCCACCAACCTTCCTTGGCTTGTAGCCCCTTCCTCCGTTGTTAAAGCCAGCAGTAGCTGGTTGAATCTTTCTCAGGCTACACCACTCTGACACTGACTCTTCTGCCTCCCGGTTGTGACTATATCAGACCTACCGAGAAAATCTGGAGTAACCTTTCATTTCAAGCCCCTTAATTTAATCACACCTGCAATGTCCCTCTTGCCATGTAAGGTCACATATTCAAATGTAAGTTTCCAGGGGTTAGGACTTGGACATCTTTGGGTGGCGGGGTGGGGGGGGATTATTCTGTTACCACAGTGCCCTTTTAAATATTTTGTTTCATATTGGTTATACTATAAGCTACTTTAGGCACAACCATGCTTATGTAAGTCAGCCTTGTTCCCTCTCTTGTTGTTTTTGCTTTGGTTCTATGGTTATGGGGAACGCAAACTAGAAGGTGAAGGCTCAGATTCAAGCTCTGACACGCACTAGATGCGACCTTGGGCAAGTGATTTAAGTTTGCCAGCCTCACTTTTTCCCATCTGTCAAATAAGCATAATACCTACCCTTCAAGTTTGTCATGTGCATTTAATGAGATAATGTCTATGAAGGTACTTTATAAGCGATGAAGCAGTGTACAAATGAAGAAAGGATAGTTTACATCATGCCCATACTACAGTTGTGGGGAAGTGAATGATTATGGAAAAGGAAAAAAACTAAAGATAATTGTGGATATTCTTAAATGGATAATATCTTGGTTTGTGTTGTAACCTCTGTTATGGTGGCATTTGGGAAAATCTTCTCCTTGCAGCATGCTTTCCTTTTTTAGGAAGCAGATGTTGCTAACAGACTGACCATTGCCCAGTTTTCTTAATAGTAAGTCTTTTCTCAAAAGGTAGACTGATGATGTGCACTGACAGAGGAGAACATGTAGCACCTGGCACAGTCAAAGTCTCTTTGTGTAAAAAGATGGGCTTGCCTGCATGATTGTTAAATACGTCCCTTAATAAAAGGAGAAGCGCCTATGTTTATGTTCCAAATTCAGTGAATGGATGTCACCTCTCACCAACAATATCTGTTCTAGAGAAGGTCAGAAGTCAGATCACTGCCCTGCCACCCAAATGGCTTGCTGGAACACTTATTACCTGTTGCCCTAAGGGCTTGGCCGTAGGCTGGGAAAACCCTGGCCATGCCAATTTTCCAGTCAAGAAAGATGCTGTGGAGTATTTTCTGGATATTACAGCGCTTTGTATTTAATAGAAAATAGAAAACTTAGCTGCTCTCTGGCCTCTCTGCCATACAGTTGCCAGCTCATTGCAATTAAAACAATCAGGCCATCTCAAAAACAGCCTCCGAAGTTTGCTTTTGTTCTCTAGGTGAATTTTCTATCTTTCAGAGTGGTGTCTAGATATCTGTCCAGTTGCAACAGTCCTGCAAATTAGAAAGTTAAAGAACACAGAGAAAAATAGTCTCCCTTCCCTTTGTTAATACAAAATAAATTTATACTAAAGAATTATATATATGTGTGTGTTTTTTTAATGAAACTGTTTCTCCTGATATAATCTGTTGTTCCCCAGTAGAGAATTATACAATTGGAGAACTGTCAGGCAACCTAGAAATCAATTAATCCAATTCCTTTATTACTAGTTAGTTGTTATTTTAACTCATGCAGTTAGTTGGTATTTTAACATTTTAAATGTTTTACCAAAACTGAGTTCATATATTCCTTTAAACTTATCCTCTTCCTGGCTCATTTTGACCTGACTCACACCCATTATTTTAAGACTTAACATTGACTTGGGTTTTTTTTTTTTTTTTTAACTTTAGTAAAGAGTTTTTGTTTTAAAATGTTAGATGCTTTCAGGATCATTTCCTTCTCATTACTAAGAGGAAACAAACCAGCATTGATGGAGCAGTGGGTGTTTTCAAAGGGCCTGTATTCTTTGTGCTGGCTCCATGAGAAGCATCAGAATTGCTCATGGAAGGAGAGGTAGATTTTGATTCTCTGTTCCCCGTGGTGGTAATAATTCAATAAATAAATAAGTGGCAGTCCCCAGTGAAATGAGCTTCATCATATTTTTTTCTGGCTCTACTTTTCTGACTCTTCTTGTTTGCTTTTAGAAAACAGTTATATCTAATTTTATATAAAAGATGTTTTTGGATAGCTCTAGGTAAATTAGTATCACTTTCTCATGTTCATAGACTGTGATTTAAGAACTTATTTTTAGATTCACAAGTGATTAGTTTTTCAATAGTTGTGGACCCAAACACTGGATTTAGAGACCTTTATCTCTTCTTATTTTAAGTCAATGCAATTATGCTTCTAGAGACATTTAAAGACACTTTAAAGTTATACAGCAAATCATCATTGCATTAATACTGATACCTAACCACTGCATATTGTCTTTCAGAGTTTCATAAATTAAGAAACTGTATTTTCTTACTAAGTCAAAGAAGTTATTAACCTCCATTTTGATCTTCAGTAATATCTGGAATTTTGATTTTTTTAATGAATTATTTTTCACAGTATTTTACTCTAGTAGTTTGAGTACTAGGAAGTATAATGCTTATTGAATATAGGAAGAATAATGCTTATAAAAATTGCTAAGAGGAGCTTGCTCAATTTAAATGTTCTTGAATTTCATGAACTAAAACTTTTATGTGTGGGAGATGAAAATGTAAACAAAGTTAATTAAGAGGGGATGTGGAAGCTTGTAACTAAGCTTTTGTATGTGAAGATTATTGGATACGTATCCACACTACTTTTTTTTTTTAACCTTTTAAAACATGCAAATAATGCATATTCATTGACTGAAAAAATGAGAAAACTTCGAGGGGCCAAAAGGAAATAAAAATCTCCCGAGTCCCATCACCCAGGAAATCAATGGCCATAGGATATATTTGGATGGGTGTGTATAACATGTTTGTGCATGTTCCTTGTGGCCTTTGTATATACTGTTTGTGTGTGTGTGTGTGTCTGTGTGTATAAATATGTAAAATTATAATTTACTCAATTTATGTCCTATTGTGTTGGAGATAGATTTTTTTGCTGTTTTTAAAATCTATTATAACGGTGCTTTGAGCATGTTTATTAAGTGTTTGTTCATATTTTAAATTATTAGGATTAATTTCTAAAAATGAAATTTGGAAGTCAAAGGGATGTGTTTTTTAACGTACATTTGATAGATATTTGCGAAGTAGGAAAACATCGATACAACCTATCTCTGAACCAAACTTGATATAATCTTTCTTAGTTTGGTGGGTGAAACATTTATCTTGTTTTAACTTGCATTTCTGATTTCTAATGAGGTTAAGTCTTTTCTCATATGTTTATTAGCTCTTTCTGTGTTTTTGTTTTGTATTGTCTATTTGTATTCTTGGTCTATTTCCCTTCTGAATGCATCTGTTTGGGTTTTTTTGTTAATTTTGAAAAAGTCTTTATTATATACATGCATTTCTGTTATGTGGCAGCTGCTTTTCTACCTGACAAGTTTGTCATATTTTAAAAACAGTTTTATTGAGATATAATTTATCATAATATTCACCTGTTTTAAGGGTACATAATTATAGAGTTTTGCAGATATTATTATAATCTAATTCCAGAGCATTTCTATCACTCTAAAAAGAAACCTCATGTTCAATGCCAGCCACTGCCCAATTACACCCCCACTGATGTTAAAATGTGCTATTTAGGTACTACTGAAAAATGCTGCTAGTTATAATTACGTTACCATTGACTGTAATACACATTCATATTTCAAAGATGTTGATATCTGAATATTTGCAGCTCTGAGTCAATGAAATACATTATTTCACAATAGCATTATGTTACAAATACATGATACTAGCAGCTGTCTGACTACTTTTTCATTTTCTCTCATATTTCTTTTATAGTATTTGTAACTCTGAAAATATCTTATGTAATTCTTTATTATTTCTCTCCCTTGAAAGCAGGGACCTTATCTGTCTCATTTAACTGCTATATTCCATTCATTTAGACATAGGAGTTACCTGTGATTTATTTATTTAACTGAATGATCAAAGAGATTTCTTTCTCTGTCCTGTTAATTTTCACATAAATAAGTAAACCATATTGGGAGATTTTTCTTTCAGGCAAATTTGTTATAGGAAGTGTGACTGAGCAAAAGTGAGGTTTGAGGTAAAAAGCTGCTTAAGGAACACTGCAAATTGTCTATTTTATTAAAGGGTGAATATGGGATGGCATTTTTTTTTAATTGAGGTATAATTGACATACTAGTTTCAGGTATACAACATCATGATTTGATATTTATATATATTGCAATATGATGGGCACAATAAGTCAGTTAACATCTATCACCGTTCATAGTTACAAAATATTTTTTTCTTGTGGTGAGAACTTTTGAGATCTGCTCTCTTAGCCACTTTCAAATATGCAGTACAGTATTATTAACTATAGTCACCATGCTGTACATTACATCGTTTTAATAGCCACTTTTTTGGGGCAAAATTAAGCCCTCTGAGGACCTACATCATTATTCGTAAAGTAACAAATGGGAGCTGAATGACTAAATACACAGGTCACTTCCAAATAAAAGTTTACTGTTTTGCTTTTCTAATGTTTTGCCATTCTTCTGGCCTTTGGCCTTTTCAAAAAAGGTGATGTAGTCTTGTTGTTCCCAAGGATATTCTTTAGGCATGAAAAGAAGAAACAAAAAAATGTAGCTTTAGGGTGATAAGGTAACTTTGTCTTAAAAATAAGCATCTCCTGTAATTCTCCAGCAAGTTAAATGTTCGACAGTGTCTTTTCAAACACTTGGAGGAAATGAGAAAAAAATGAGAGGAGTTGGTTACTAATCAGCGGGCAGAGTCTAAAGCTATGACAGTTTGCGTTATCCAATATGCTTCTGTCCTGAAGTCTTCAATCATGGGAGTCTGATAAAGTGCAACTGGCAAGTTTAAAAGCCGACCAAAATAGGTGTTAAATTTTCAAGTCTCTGGTGATGTACTTGCTAATTAACTTTAAGATTCTCTAGCAGCATTTTCTTCTATGAATTTCCGAAAGTGATAGTATGGAGTCTTATGTTAATTTACATAATACGGGGCAATTTCTTCTCATTTTTGCCATTGTGTGAGACACTCTTTTTCCTTTTAATTTACTTGGGAGATCAGAGCTAATATTTCAAGGTGTTTTACAGAATTATGGACAGAAATCATTGTTCTTTCTTGACTGTTCCCTGAGGAAGCATTTCCTTCAGCACTGGAATTTCTGCAGTTGTCTGTATTCTGTATCCCTTTCAAGGTTGGTGGCATGGTGCCGGGGAGTTCCGGCATCACTCGAAATGGTGACTCAGGGCTGTGACTCAAAATATTTACTTCCGTCATGTGCCCTGGATTAGCTGCCAGTTTCAGCCAGGTCATGAATGAACTTCTTGTCAGTGTGTTTGGAGAACAGGCTTTCCTTTTCTTTCTCCCCACCCACCTCTATTCACACTTCCTCTGAGTGAAACTTCTGCCTGAGGTTGAATTGGGTATTTTAAGACTTGGTCTCTGGAAAAAAAAGTTCTGATTGGTAAAGAAGAACTTCCCATTGAGCAAACTTCTTAAAAAGATGGTAATTTGAGGTTGTGACCCTGTTGAAGCTGAAGGCGTTCAAAGCAATGGGTGATAACATATTTTTTGGAAAACTGTTGACTAAGTTTTGGATGCCAATATATGCCAATGCATTATAGCCAAATACATTTGACTTCTTTTGTTTGTTAATGTAATTGAAAACACCTTTAATCACTGGATGCTGTAAGATACGGCTGTTGTCTTGGTTTTTCAAATATACTTTTTAATCAAAAAGAGCCATATTGCCTGGTGCTTTTTCACCTTGGACTGGTGCTGCTTCATTTTTCTTAAATGCTGTGGGTAAATTGCTTGCCATATTGGAAAGAACTATGGATTTTTATGCTCCATAATACTTGATGATAAAAATAAAACCAAAATATATGTAAAATTTCTACTTATTTTCCAGGACATTTTTTTAGCTTAAGCTAAACCTGATGTCCACAAAGGCAGATAACCATAATCATAATGGTAGGGGATGTTTTTGATGGTTTTTTTAAAAAAACAGGACATAGAACATGGTAGCAATGAGAAGCACATAATACCTGACCATGCATAGCAGCGTCCTATGCCACCACTTACAAATTTAGAGAAAAGTCCATTTGTTTAGGAAAACTAGAATCTATGGAAGCAGTTTTTCAAAGTAGTAGGAAGAGAATGGGATAACATCTTACAGAGGAAACTTCTCTTCCTCCTTTCAGAAATATAACTGAAGAAAAATTGTTTAGCATAGAGGGCAATTCAGAAATGCCACGAAGTCCACTCTTAGCGTTGCATGAAAGCTCTTGACCACTGTTCCCCTCTAGACCCTTTTCTCTAGTCACAGTGAACAACTCACAAGTCTCTAAAAAATCCAAGAATATCCACTCCTTTGTTTCTTTGCGTAGAATCTTCTCTTGGCCCAGAAAGCATTCCCTCACTTGTACTCTGCTACCCTTTTCCCATTACTCTTTACACAGTCCTCTACCATTGCTCCACTGTAATTACTTGTTCCCATGACTGTCCCTTGTATCAGATATTTCCTTCAGGGGCAGACTACCATTTCATCATGTGTTAGGGTCATGGACAGCTACACCTGACTTTTCAGTTAGGGTTTGGATCAAACATGGAAGCAAAAAGGTTTTCTAGGTCAGTGGCCCTTGGGTACAGAGGCCTACAGGGCTTGTGTAAGGGACTGGGGACTCAGGGTAAGGGAACTCTTACATATAGAAATAAGTTTATCTTGGAACCTTGATTAAAATTTAGCCATTAGAATAATATTCTATATTACATACCATTTTCCAGAAGGTTTATCATCTTCATTTAGCAAAGAGCTCATGCTCAGATAGCTTATAATGAACTTCCGTGTATATTGGAAGAGTAAGTAGGTGTGACTTTGAGGGAATATGTAAGTCTCTTAAATCAAAATAGAAATATTCCTAAACTTGAAACTGAAGGAGATACGGGGGTTGATTAAATAAACTGCTGTACAGCTGTATAATGTTGTACTCAACAACAATGAAAACGGTGCTGTAGATCTACTCTTACTGACATATTGTTACAGGGAAAAAAGTATATACATTTACATGTATAGTAATAGCTTGAATATTTTTAAATATTGGCTTAATATCTACTTTGCATAAAAGGATATGCATGTATTCCTAAAACAAGTGTTTAAGAATAGACACTAAAATGTGAGCAGAGGATATTTCTTTATGGTGGGATGGTGGTATTTAGATTCATCTTTACATATGACTTTATTTTGTGTTTTATGTTTTCATTTGTTTTGTAATATTTTTAATGATTATTATTAGAGTAAATATAATAAAGAGTGCAAATAAAGAGAAGTAGAAGATATTCTGTTGTTGGCCTTATAGTACATAATATCTGTACTTGCTAACTGCTGTACTTTTATTTTGAAAAATTTTAAACTTACAGAAAATTTGAAACTGTAATACAATGAACAGTATACCCTTCACCTAGATTCAAGTATTCTTGCAGACATTGTGAAACTTTACCTCAAAACACTTCAGCAGGCAGTTCCTCATAACTGGGACTTCCCCTTATATAACCACAGTACTGTCATCATCACATACTAGAAATATGTCATTATTACAATACTGTTATCTAATAAAGTCCATTAAAGTCCATTGAAAAATGGACTTGAAAAATTTCTTCAGACACAAGATTCAATCAAAGATCATATCTTGCATTGGGTTACCATAGATTGTTCTCTTTTAATCATGAATCTTACTTTTTTTGTCTTTCATGACATTGACATTTTTGAGGAAACTATACCAGGTGTCTTGTAGGCAGGAATATTGTATTGGCAAGAATATAGTGATGTTGGGTCTGCGTGTCTTTTTTTTTTTTTTTAACAAATAAATTTATTTATTTATTTATTTATTTTTGGCTGTGTTGCGTCTTCGTTGCTGTGCACGGGCTTTCTCTAGTTGCGGCAAGCGGGGGCTACTCTTCATTGCGGTGCATGGGCTTCTCATTGTGGTGGCTTCTCTTGTTGTGGAGCACGGGCTCCAGGTGCGCGGGCTTCAGTAGTTGCAGCATGCGGGCTCAGTAGTTGCGGCACGCGGGCTCTAGAGCACAGGCTCAGTAGTTGTGGCGTATGGGCTTAGTTGCTCCATGGCATGTGGGATCCTCCCAGACCAGGGGTCGAACTCGTGTCCCCTGCATTGGCAGGTGGATTCTTAACCACTGCGCCACAAGGGAAGTCCCTACATCTCTCTCTTTTTTTTCTGAATCGAAGTTTTAGAGTATGAGGAAATACATGGAGTCTTAAATTAATGTGAGTACCACCTCTCTAATATGGTACTTTCGTTCATGGAAGATTTCCTCTAATATAGAAAAGTTTTGCTTCTGCTTTAACATCTTTAGGGTCTTGCTGAAAAGGCTGTTTTAAATGAAAGCAGAAGCAGGAGGTAGCAGCTGTGATAATGCTGTACTTTTTGTTCAGATACATTAGATCATAAAGTCAGTTCCCTCAGGCTAAGCTTACCTGAGTTTATCATGATGCTTATGGTCTCAAGGGACAATGAATAGAAGTGAATCCCTCCAAGCACCGACTGTTTCACTGTCATACTGTATTTCTCCTGCTTCATTAATGTAAGGGGGGAAAATGCCTTTATTTCCTTTGTAGAAAAGAATAGAATAGAAATCCAGTAACAGTGAGAGAACACAGTTAGCTTGCAGTGGAATTTTTAAAAAATCCTATTAAATAACTTGTAAGCATATATTTTATGGCTAAAATCCTTGAAAAACCTATTAATTGAATCCAATTCTTCCAAGGGCTGAGCTTCTTTGTAGTTGTAGGTTAGTCCATTTTGGATATAGCATTTTGTTTTTAGAACATATATTACTCAAACTGTGCTAGGCTATACTGCAGTAGCAACATGGTTTTGTTTTGTTTTTAATATACAAACAAATACCCAGATCTCAATCACTTAAAAAAGGATAATTTCTTGCTCATGTCATCATCTTGTGTAGGTCATTTGGCTATTCTTGGTGGTTTAGAAACTTGGACTGAGGCTGCTTCCATTAAGGGATTCCACACCATCTATTCTTTCAACCTCATGGCTGGGAGAAAGAAAACATGGAGAATACCTATCCACTGTTTTTGTTTTATTTTGTTTTTTAAAATGAAATGACAATTTGGGATTTCACATATAAGTGATATAATGAAGTGTTTGTCTTTCTGTGTCTCGCTTATTTCACTTATCATAATGTCTTCTAGGTCCATCCATGTTGGTGCACATGGTAGGACTTCTTCTCTTAAGGTTGAATAATATTCCATTTTAATTATATACCACATTTTCTTTTTTTCATTCACTTGACCATAGACATTTAGGTTGCTTCACACCTTGACTATTGTGAATAATGCTTCAGTGAACATGGGAGTACAGAGGTCTCTTCAAGGTAGTGGTATCATTTCCTTCAGATATATACCTGGAGTGGGATTGCTGGATCATACAATAGTTCTGTCTTTAATTTCTTGAGTAGCCTCCCTACTGTTTTCCATAATGGCTGCACCAATTTACATTGCCAGCCAACAGTGTATCAGGGTTCCCTTTTCTCCATATCTCCTGATAATAGCCGCCTTAATTGATATGAGATGATACCTTATTGTGGTTTTGATTTGCATTTCCTTGATGACTACTGAACTCATATCCACTCTTAACTGACTTGAATTGGAAGGGACACATGCCACTTCTGCTCTTAGCAGAACTCATTTTATTGATGAAAATGAGTTATGTGGCTTTAACCTAACTATGGGAGGATGGGAAATGTAAGGGAGCACGTGAACTGTTAGGTGATCTATAGGTCACTGATGTGTGAGGTAGGCATGTGAACATAGGCTTCAAAGGCAAGCCAGCTACTGTTGGGAAACCTTGATTCACATGGTAAAAGGCATGTACTAGCTGGTTTGTTCCTCCTTCCTCCCTCCCTTTACTAGTAAATGGTGCCTTTGTGACCACTGACAAAAAACAGTGAGTGGTGTTTAGACTACAGATAGAGGACTTTGGAAATTGACACATTAAAATTTTTTTTGCAAAACAATGAAAATGTTCAAAGAATAGTACAACTAATATGTTAACACCTTGCATCTTGCCTAGATGACATCTGGCATTATTGAAATGATCATTAATTATGTATAACTCTTCAATTGGTCTTAAGTCCTCAGAATGGAATTGAATAACCATAAGCACTACCTTAGATGGGTGGGGTTTAGGGAGTAGATTTAACCAAACCTTTGGATGATATTAACATGTTGGCTGGCATTCTTAAAATTGACACTTGTCTGATGTATTTGTCCAATACAATTATTGAAATATATGTTTATAAGGAATGATTATTATAAACAGATTTTAAGAGGAACAGACTGGACTTTAAAAACAGTCTCTCCTTCCCCAAATACTTTATGCATATATTTCTGTAATTTTTTCATTGACCAGATCAAGAGCTTTCTCATGGAAAAGATTTTTATCTTTATCTTTTTAAATCTACAGTGCTTTACATGAGTGCCTGGTATATCAGGAATAATTTCCTCAATAATGTAGGCTGAAAAATAAGTGTTTGCATGTAGTGTGCCAAATCAAATTCTTTTTCCAACCAGCCAAATCATGTGTTCTGGGTTCTGACTCACGTTATAATGTCATTGGTAAGATCTTAGTCTTTTACTAAATGTTAGTGTAGTGTTAGCTAAGTGTTTTACTAAGTCTTTAGTCTTTGACTAAGTGTTAGCTAGTGTTCTATAAAGGTGTTTCATAGCCTTCTATTTTTGTAAATATCTTGATGCCACAGAAAGAAGTTCTGGGAGTACAGAAGGTAATCATAAGTGTTTGTTTAATAGTTAATTTGCTTACAATTTAGCAACTGGAAAATTTCACGTGCTGTTACTTTTTCACTTCTGCATTATGATAATTGGTAGGATTAATAACAAATCTGCATTATGATAATTGGTAGGATTAATAACAAATCTGAGACACTTCTAAGTCATCCTGTGTTTTATTTTTTCTAATTAGTTGGAAATCCCCAATGTGTGTAAAGTATATGAGATAAATAGCCAGTGTACTATTTGATTAATCAAAGGCACACTAGTCATAAACCTGGTTGGATTGAAAGAAACTATGTTATACTAAGTAAGAATATTTTGTTTCTCACCCCTCACAGTTTTTTTTAAAAATTATTTTTTAACTTAATTTAATTTTATTTTAGGCAATAGAGATTATGCCAAGGATGATCCGTTGGAGTTTAAGTCCCATCAGTGGTTTGGAGCATCTGTGAGGTCAAAACAGGATAAAATTTTGGTAAGTGTTTTAGATATTTAATAAGTTAACTTCAGTCAATTTATGTGGGAACACAGGAAGTTTTATGCTTGAAAGCTGATAGTAAAATTCAGTGTGCTAAAGGGCAGAGAGTTTAATCAGATAACTTAGCTCTGATCAAAGGCCACCCCTTCTAAGGATACCCTCTCTCTCACCCTTCACAGACTTGGCTTTTGCTACTTTCACCTTCATTCCTACATTGTCCATTTTTTTTTGCCCTACTCGGTGGTTCCCATCAGTTTGTTTCTGTCCAGCCAGGTTTAGGAATAATGTGCCGTTGATTAATTAAATGCCCTAGTACCTCCTCTCCTTACGAATAAAACACCCCTGCCTTTGCCTCATCGTCCCCTCTGCTACAGTCCCCTTCCTTTGCTCCCCTTTTCAAAGACTTGTTGAAAGTGGTTTCTACAGTAACCATCTCCACTTCCTCACTTCCCATCCTCTTCCCAACCCCTCCTGTCAGGCTCAGGTAGGTATGGGCAGGGTCATCCTTGACTTGCAGGTCAAGAATACTTTTCTTGCCCCCTCAAAACCATTCAACAAGGTCATTTGACCCATGCTTTTTGAAATACTTTTCTTTCCTTGGCTCCTGGGACTCTGTACTTTTCTGGTTTTCCCCTTTACCGCTGGTCGCTCTTTTGCCATCTCCTTTAATAGCTCTACTTCAGCTTAGCTTCTAAATGTTGAGGTGTCCCTGAGCTTTGTTCTGGGCCCTTGTCTTCTTCAGCTACACCTTTTACCTAGCTGCTTCTATCCTATCCTGTGGCTCTGAATACAATCTATATATCATAATCCCCAAATCTATAGCTCTAGCTCTTAATTCTCCTTGGATCTTTAGAAGTTGTATTTCCAAACTACCAATTTGACATTTCCATTTGTATATGTCATATATTATTCAAAATGAATGTGGACCAAAATGGAACTGTTACCCTCCATCATAAAGGAAAAACCACAAAAATAAGTATTTCCTTATAAACTTCCCCATCTTAGAGGCACGACTCTCTACCCCATCCACCGGCAAGCCCTGTCAGTTCTGTCTCCAGCTTCCGGAATATATCCCACGGCCCTCAGTAAATCATCATCTCCACTATTTCTACCCTGTACCAAGCCACCGTCGTTCCTCACCTGGGTCAGTGCAGTGGCTCTTCTCATCCCTCTGCTTCCTCTCTTGCCCCAGCTACAACCCATTCTTTATAGAAGGACCAGAGTGAGCCAGAGCATTTCACCTGCCTGATTCAAATAGTCAAGCACTTTTCATCACTCTCAGGGTAAAAATCTTATGCTCCTCCTAGTTTCTATAAGCATCTGCGTAATCCGGTCACCAGCTGCTCTCTCTTTGGTATCATCTCACTCCACCTCACATGTGTAGCTATACTAGTCTTTTTATTCCTTCCATACCAAGTCATTTCAGTTAGATCCTTAGTGTTTGTCCCTCTGCCTATCTTACGCTCATCTTACTGCTTTTCACTTGGGCTGGCTCCTTGTCATTCTGATTTCAGCTCTACTTTCATTTCCTCAGAGAGCCCTTCCCTATTTTAACTACTTGCCTAGTATTTATTATTTTCTTCTTTTTTCCATTGGGTTGTGGGGCCAGGGAAGGATTTGTTTAGGAAGTGAAATTTCGGCAGAGCTTCAAAGGATGTGTCAAATTTTAGCAATTGGAGGTGAAGGGAGAGGTTGAGAATGGTGGCATTCTAGGCAGAAGGAGGTACAAAGAAGCAAAAATATGCAGAAGTGGCAAATACTCCACTCTGGAACATCAGGTACATGTAGAGAAGTGGCAGTCATTTCTTACTTTAAGTTTTTAGGGTAAATATAAAATAACCCAGTGTTATCTGTAGTGTTTGTATTAAAATGTTTTGCTTCAAAGGGTATTATAGAAAATTCATTGAATTTTTTCCAGCAAATTAAATTGTTATACTTTGGTAGATTACTATGCTGTTAAAAAACATGCATTCTACCACTTTTACATGGTGTTGAAGTCTATAATTCTGAAAGCAAAAAGGTCATAGTTTATTTGGAAAGTAAATAAAATAAGCACTGCAAATTCTTTTACTCTCTTCTTACTTGATAAATTATTTGCTTTATAACTTAGGGATATATTCTACACACATGAGAGTGTTATTTAGTTAAATATTGGTTTGGTCTGTGCCCTTCAGTTTAGCACCTAACGTCAAGAAAGGTGCTACTCAAAATAATGATTTTGCTATTTTGAAAAAAAATATATCTAGACTCCAAATATGGCCTTTAGAAACATATGAGAAGAGTACTTTAAAAATCTTTATCCACTACTGTGATAAGGAATTTAAGGTAAAGGATAGGTTTGATTAATTTTTATAAATGCTTATAAAGGTATATTGTAATCTGAGGTAGTATAGATTATATGAAACACTAATTTTTTTCAGAGAATTCTTATGTGTGGACCACCCCCTTTGATTTCAGGCCTGTGCCCCACTGTACCACTGGAGGACTGAAATGAAACAGGAGAGAGAGCCTGTTGGAACATGCTTTCTTCAGGATGGTACAAAGACTGTTGAGTATGCTCCATGCAGATCAAGTATGTATAGGAAATTGACCAGCTTTTACAAAGAGGTTTGGGAAGCCTAGGCTGTTAAAAAAGTGTGTGTGTGTGTGTGTGTGTGTGTGTGTGTTAAAATTTGTAGACATACGGTGCTGTTTGATGACAGCAAAATGAAGGCAATTTTATTAATGTAAAGAAATTTAGACTATGCAGGCAACAGGCTTATCTTTCTCCCTAAGAACTAGTTTTCATCTTCCTTGGTCAGTAATAATTAATATTTGATTTTGGAAATCTGCATTTTTAGTCACTATTAGTCAAAATGTGCTCCCTTGAGCTTCTCTAACAGAGGTGCAGACCCCACAGCTAACGATTCTGATTCAGCAGGTCTGGGTCAGGCCTAGCTACCTTCATTTTTAACAGACAGGGTAATTCTGATGGATACCAGAATTTGAGAACTGCAGCTCTATATTAATAATGATGTTAAAAGTCAAAAATAATTGTCATAAGGAGCCAGAGTTTTTATAGGAAGGTGAAACATTGGGGTCAGGAGTCAGAGTCTGAATTTCCTTGCTTTTAATCAGTCTCTTTGTCAGTCTGTCGACTAAGCTCACTCCTCTTGATCTAAAAGATCTCACCCTGTTCTCTAATATTATTTGAAATTTCCAATGAAATTTATATTGTGACTAAAGATGATTTTGAGCACTTGTAATTCTGATTATGCTTTTCCAAACTCTGTATACTTTTTCCTTCTTGGAGATTGCAGTCCTTTTGCTTCTCCACTATTGTTGAATTGGCCACCACTCCAGATCCTCTTTATATCAGAAACATAAAAATAGCTTCTTGAAATGCAGTGTGGTGTTTATACCTGGACCACTTCTTAGGCCGTTACTTTTTCTGTTCCACTGGTCACCAGGTAGTGTAGTAAAGAGAATTAATAACAAAAGTACAACATGTAAGACTCTTATTGCTAGACTTTTTTTCCATGTTAGGTAACTTGTGACACCAAAGTATCTATTTAGTCTTCAAAATTCTAAGCCGTTGAACCTCTGAGAAATTGCAAAATGAATCCATTAAACACTTATTTCTTAGCCCACTGCCCTGGCCCTACTTGTTGTAAGTGGGAGGTAAACATGAAAAGAATGATACGTACCCATAACCACTTTATTAGAGTAGGTCAGAAAGCACACCCTGCGAGAATGGAGGAGGTGGGCAGATTTATCCTCAGTGTCTGACTACACCACCTTCTGTTGTTGGTGTTTTGGTCATAGTGCTGTTGTCTTTGGTGGCATGTGGAAAATGTGAGGACTAAATTTGTGTTTTTAATTTCTGTATTGCAAAAATGTTCCTATGGTGAGAAGATAATTTCGTAGCTCTGAAGCATGAGCTAACCCTTATGTGCCAGGCTTGTAACCTATTGTTTATGTGATGGACACACCTGTAAAATCACCTTTATTCTTTTCTGATACATGTGGGAACTGAGATCCAGACAATTGAAGTCATTTTTTCCTACATCTTATGGTAGTGAGTGATCTAATGAGGATTTTAACCCAGGTCTGTCTTATTCCAAAGGAATCTTTTCCCTGTATTACTAACAATAGAAAATGTTTTCCATTTCTATTTCCTCTGTATTAAGCACAGCTTTTCTACAGAGAATACTGCTTTCAAAAGTGCAGGTTTGGGCCTTCCCTGGTGGTGCAGTGGTTAAGAATCTGCCTGCCAGTGCAGGGAACACGGGTTTGAGCCCTGGTCTGGGAAGAACCCACATGCCGCGGAGCAACTGGGCCCTTGAGCCACAACTACTGAGCCAGCGCATCTGGAGCCTGTGCTCCGCAACAAGAGAGGCCGAGATAGTGAGAGGCCCGTGCACCGCGATGAAGACTGGCCCCCGCTCGCCGCAACTAGAGAGGGCCCTCGCACAGAAACGAAGACCCAACACAGCCAAAAATAAATAAATAAATTTATTTTAAAAAAAAATAATAGTCACAGGACAAGACAGCTCCCATTCTACCATTTAATAGCTTAGAATACTATTCACATGTCATGAAAATTGCTAAACATTACAAGGGAAACACTTTAAAAAAAAAAAAAGTGCGGGTTTGGATAATTCCTGATGTAAGAAGACAAGAACCCTTCTGAAGACAAGCATTCTAACGATGATCCCTTGAGGATATACTGCCATGTTCAGCTAGTATTTTTCATCATTTTGCCTCTTTAGTAACGACCAGTTCTCTTCTTAACATGTATTTAAAGGATTAAGACTGCATGATGTAGCTGCTCATAATGCTTTCACTTATTTGGTTTAAGCACAGACATTTTAACCTTATTTTCTGAAGTATTTAACATCCAAATCAGATCAGCAAACTATGGCTTGTGAGTCTGTTTTTGTAAATAAAGTTTTATTGGAACATAGTCACACCCATTTGTTTACATGTTATCTATAAAGGGAGAGTTGATTCCTTGCCACAGAGACTGTATAGCCCCTAAGCCTAAAACATTTATTACCTGGCCCTTTACAGAAGATGTTTGCTGATCCCCGATCTCAATAGTAATACCTCAAATATTAGAAAAAGCAGAGAGAACAATCTTAAAAATATCAAAGTGAATGCCTTTCTTCCTAATAAGCTGGCTTTCAGTATCTCTTGATCATTATATGTACTTTAGGGCTCAACCTTTGAAGTATTAAGCTACCTGCAGCCCGAAGTGCAAGGGGCAACCTGCCCAGAGAAGAACGCTCAAGAGTGGGAATCTCAGAACTTGGGTTATATTCTTGCACTCTGCCAACAACCTGTATATCTATAGTCATGGGTGATTCATCACTGGTAAAACGCTGATTTAGGCAAAAGACTTCAGAGATGCTATTTTTGTATTTTATGTCTTTTTCATACTTCAATAAATTGTGTAACCCAGTGGCTGATTTTACGCGAGGCTGCCAGTTTTGTAGGGCTACACTGCCAACTTCTTGATAACTGCTTGTTTTGGTGGTGGTAGTTTGTGGGTTTTGTTGTTGTTCATTTGTTTGTTGTTTGCTTTCTTTTTTTTAACACCTTTATTGGAGTATAATTGCTTTACAATGGTGTGTTAGGTTCTAATTTATAACAAAATGAATCAGCTATACGTATACATATACATATATCCCCATATCTCCTCCCTCTTGCGTCTCCTTCCCACCCTCCCAATCACTCTAGGTGGTCACAGAGCACTGAGCTGATCTTCCTGTGCTATGCAGCTGCTTCCCACTAGCTATCTATTTTACATTTAGTAGTATATATAAGTCCATGCCACTCTCTCATTTCGTCTCAGCTTACCCTTAACCTTCCCCGTGTCCTCAAGCCCATTCTCTACGTCTGTGTCTTAATTCCTGTCCTGCCCCTAGGTTCTTCATAACCAATTTTTTTTTTTAGATTCCATATATATGTGTTAGCATACGGTATTTGTTTTTCTCTTTCTGACTTACTTCACTCTGTATGACAGACTCTGGGTCCATCCACCTCATGCTTTTGTTTTTAATGTGACCTATATGGATCTGTGGAACGTCACTCTATAAAAGTTTACCTTATTACTGATTATGTTTGCTTTTGGCTTCTCATTACTGTATCTATGACCATTCTTGGCATTGTACAATAGGCTAAATGTCTTTCTGTTCTAAAAGTGCCTGAACCACAAATCATATGATTGAAATACTCTTTCATCTCCATGCTCAGACTGAGTCTTTGTTCTTTCTGTCTACTTTCTGATGATAATGTTATTTGCATATAGATTTTTCTCAGTTGTGATTTCTAGTTTGTTTTTTCTTCCCCTTGACGGTTGCTTAGGGAATTATAAATGCACTTCTGGCTTGAGATATTGCAGCCTAGTGGTGTAGACACTCCTCACCTCAGGTCCATGCTCTTTTATTTACTAGATGGTTTACCAGAGTCAAGTTCCTTAATTTCTGTGAGCCTCAGTTTTCTTATATGTAAATTGTGACTAATAATAGTATCTCTCATAGAATTGCTGTATAGATTTTAAAAGATTTTAAATGCTTTAGTACGGTACTGGGCTCACAGAAATTAAGGGCTTAATAAACAGTAGCTGCTCTTACTATCATAACCAATAACATTATTTATAATATTGTCAGGCTTAACAAATAGCAGAAATATTAATTGTCCATAGAAATAAAAACAAAAGCCTTCACTGAAGTAGATTATAGTCAACATAAAATTCTTTACATTCGCACTGTTTAATAGGTACCTGTTAAAATTTTAAAGGACGGTTATGTTTCTAGCTGGATGTTCTGGGAAACCAAATAAAGTAGATAATTGTACAGTATGATAATCAAAAAAGGATGTCTTTATAAATAGCTTGAAATAGTTCCCCAGATGCAACTCGAATAAAGGAAATAAACGGCTGACTTGAGGTCAGGGCAGAATTCCTTAGTATGATTCACTAGACACTGGAAGCCCCAGCCCTGCATTTTCCCATTGCCTCTTGGTTAGAAAAATTTACATTGGGGTAGCATTATACTCTTGAGGCTATTTTCTAAAAAAAATTCTAAATTTAGATATTAAGTGTGTAATCTTGGGGCAGTTCCCAGGTTTTAAAATGGGTTCAAAATTTTAGATGGGATTATTTGACAAAAATTCTTGTGAGTTGTCCTCATGACTGAAAGTAGATATTTTTGGTTCCTGTATTTGGGTGGCAAATACAGGAATACTATAGCAAAATTATTTAGATATTGTGACATTGACTACAAGAATTCCTTGATGACTGAAGAGCAGCTGTTTTTCATTGTTGCTTATTATCCTCAAAATAAAACAAGGAAGAGTCTTCAGGCTCACTGTTACTTCTAGGTACAGTATTACTCATGATTAGAGTTAATTTATTATTAATTAGAGTTAATTATTATTGGCCAATTTAATAATTGAGTATAAAGGAGTAAAACAATTGAGTCTATTATCATTTGGAGAATACTTAAAAGTGTCATGTTTAGGGCTTCCCTGGTGGCGCAGTGGTTGAGAGTCCGCCTGCCGATGCAGGGGACACGGGTTCGTGCCCCGGTCTGGGAAGATCCCACATGCCGCGGAGCGGCTGGGCCCGTGAGCCATGGCCGCTGAGCCTGCGCGTCCGGAGCCTGTCCTCCGCAACGGGAGAGGCCACGACAGTGAGAGGCCCGCGTAACGCATAAAAAAAAAAAAAAAAAAAAAAAAAGTGTCATGTTTAAAAAAGTTGACTTTCTAAATGTGTTGTGAGAGTAGTTTTCGTATTTTGCTCATTGCAGAGTATTAAATTAGGGTCTGGCCATCTCCCCAAATTCTGAACTACTTTTTTTCAGGTTTGTTGTTGTTGTTGGATATAAATGTATATATAGGAAATGTATCAGGAATGTAGGTATCTCCTTTAAGTATTCATAATAACTTAGTGAAGACCTAACAACTGTAGGAGAATAATAGTAAGAAATAGAAATTTCAGATTGGAGTTTTTAACTCGATTAAAACTCATCATTGTTTTATGAAATCAAAGTATGAGTCATAACTAGTAATTTTTAAAAAATGGAATGAAATATAATATGTGTATGTTGGGTTGTGTGGGCTATGATATAAACTATAATCTTGTGGGTTGTGGTTAAAAATAAAAAGTTTGAAATCCACCATCTTAGGTGATCTTTCTGTACCCTGCTGACTGGTTCAGGTACTTTCATCTCTCTCTGTTGCCATTTCTGATTAATGGGTGCTGGTAAACATGCATACTAACTTTTTTTTTTTTTTTTTTTTCGGTATGCGGGCCTCTCAGTGCCGTGGCCTCTCCCGTTGCGGAGCACAGGCTCCAGACGCGCAGGCTCAGCGGCTGTGGCTCACTGGCCCAGCCGCTCCGCGGCATGTGGGATCCTCCCAGACCGGGGCACGAACCCGTGTCCCCTGCATGGGCAGGCGGACTCCCAACAACTGCGCCACCAGGGAAGACCCATACTAACTTTTTTAGAATGTGTTAATAACTCATTAAGTGCCTGAGTGAATGAACACTCTCAGAGACTAGTACATTATCTTACAGTTAGAGTGATATCAGATTTTTCTTATGTTTTGTTTTGTGTTGTTTGTTTTGGGGTTTGTGTATATTTCCAATCTTTTTATTTTAGAAAATATTGATGCTGATGGACAGGGATTTTGTCAAGGAGGATTCAGCATTGATTTTACTAAAGTAAGTTCTCATTTAAGACTGAGTGAGATTCAGATCTACCTTATTATCTAAGCCATGGTTAAAAATTAACTGGTTAATACTTCAGATTCTCTGTAACTATTACCTGTTTTATGAAAACAGCTAATAAAAATGACCCATGCATTTTGATATCCGTTGCTTTATATTATTCTCTCCCTAGGAGACATTGCTTGTTTGAAATAGACATCAAAATGGAATGAAGGACAGTAGAAAATCTCCTGAGTAGAAGATAGATAGCTGTTATGACTTAATATTAATATTAGAATTTCCAGTTGGATAAATTTATAGACTATTAAACCTTTCTATTTTTGACTGAAATTGAGTTTTTATAAAAGCTAGCAATGGGAGCTTTCTTACAAAATCAGAGTTTAGTTACATAAAAGTTGAAAATCATGCTTATTTACCATCTATTATGTGCCTACAGGCAACAAGTAAAGTTGAAGCAATTTAATTATTGTAAGAAATCTCATATACAGGGCTCTATGTATTTTTAACTAAGCTGATATGCTCTCTAGTTGATAGTTTTTAAGCTATTTTTTAAAAATAAGAATTCCATTTATATTTTCAGAGGAAATTTTTCTTAAGTACTTTTCTTTATGTAATTTTCTTTTGTGTGTTGGGGTTTCTTTTTTGTGGGATATATGAACATTTTGAATATCAAATTGAGACTATTAATTACCCCTAGAGAAGTCTCAAAAATACATTGCTTGGTTAAAAGTAGAGCTTCCTTAGAAAGCTTAATATGGCTTTCTTAGAAAATGCAAACAGAAGTGCCTTAAATTTATTAAAACAACAGAAACTATAATCATGATTCAGAAAAACTAATAAAGCATTTTCTTATTTTTTTAAATTTGTATTTTGTCTGTATTAAAATTTTTTTTCTAGATGAGGTACTGGTAATTATAGTTGACTCTCCTTATTAAGTAATTGATTTTAATTCACTCAATTTGAAATTCATAATTCAAAGCTTATTCATAATTACTTATAATTTAAAATTTAAGGAAGCAAAACAAAGAGAGGTAAAGTATATTAATGCATATTAGGTTTCAGCTCATATGATGTGTTTTCAAATAGGTGTTGTACTAAAGCAAAAAGTGTCCTTATTTTCTGTACTTATGCCAGTACAACTATAACCCCAGATATATTCCCATACTATGAACAGTCATTGCTATATTAACTGTTTGCTTTCTTCAACTCATTTCTGAAAAATGGTGTCATTTTAAAGCAGACAACTTAGAAATATCTTTTACATAGCCATGGCCAGAGGTTGTTGAAAGCTTGAAAGGCTATATGTCCATTTGGAGAGAGAAAAATTTTCTCTTAACCTCCAGCAAGAGGAAATTTTAAAATATTATGTTCAAACACTAACTACCTTGAATTAGATACTTATAATTTGTTACAGATGTAAGAAATGCTAGTCAAGTATAATTTGTATATATAATATACCCTGAAAAATTTACCCTCTAACCTCACTCTTGTTTAGATATGCAAGACACTAAAATTTTTCCTTTAGCTGAAAAATTTTTACTGATTATTAGAAAGGAAATTTGCCTATGTAGTCACAAAGGTAATATACAGAATTAAGGAGTGACTTTTTTCTTACTGTAACCAATAATACTATGCTGATGGCACTTCATACTACGTGTGTGAAGCAGCCAAGATCTACGAATCTATATGTATATATATGTTTGTATATTTTCACATATTAAGTGAATATATTATAAGTTTCCTTTTTGATATTTATTGCATTGTGTTTTAGAAAAAGTATAGTGAAAATTACTGAATTAGATGAGTTTAAGACTTATGATTTTGTTTGCTTTAATATATACGTGTTTAATATATGCATATAATATTTGTATATATATGTCATATATACATATATACTTGTATATGTAGCTTTTATGTTTATTACATTGCTCTCCATTTTTAAAGATACCTGTTTTAAAATATGTATCTTTTTGTTTGATTTAATCTAGGCCGACAGAGTACTTCTTGGTGGTCCTGGTAGCTTTTATTGGCAAGGTAGGTTAATCTTTCAAAAACTACCCAATAATGACTGTGTTTCAGACTCATCTGGCTTATCATGTGCCTATGAGACCTTTCAAATTATTTTAAACAAAGAAATGGAAAAATAAAATTTAAATGTATAATCACTATCTTTGTATAAATTGTATAAAAATTGTATACAATTTTTTTAAAAAGGACTATAACATCTTATAAGGTGTATGTAAAATATATAAATATATAACATAATATATAACGTATATTATATATATTCCTAGTAGAAAATAAACTGAATATTTTAAAAGTAAATTATAAAGTAAATTAATAAAATAATTTATTTTTATTGTTTATGATATGTACTTTTTCATCTCTGTACTTCAGAGGAAATGATGTAATTAAGCATTAGAAAGTGTGTGGAACTGATTTGTAATAGGTAAATTGTGGCCTTCCAAAAGCTCATGGTTTTAAACTTAATTTGAATTTGCACATTAAAATATTTAAATGGTTATTTTCTCATTAATCGCTGACATCAAGAATGATTTCTTTGTGTTTGGGGAGTTTTTTAAATAGAGTATCTTATTAAGTTTCAAAAGAATATATTAAACTGGCATTGACGATTGATGTAAAGATAAAACACTACGTTCTTTAGTCATTTTCTGAGGACTAATAAAATTACCATTTGAACAAATGTATAACAGATCATTATTTTCTGACAGTTTGAAAATAGGTAACTATATCTGCTTATTTTCTTAGTTTATGATTCATTTATCATTAGAGACACATTTATTTAGTCAATATAGTCACATGTTTATTTTCTGCTAAAAAGTGCCATTTACCAGATTCTGTTATTCAAGCATTGTCAATATTTGGAAGAACTGGAAAATCTATGACTATATTGATTTGCAAGTACTTTCTGATTCTGAATTTTACTTCTGTATTCTGCACTCTGCTTTCTTTACTTGCTTCCTTGTAGGAAAACCCGTGCTTTTGCTTTATAGAAAGGGAAACTAAAAGAGATTTGCTGAAGGAAAACAGGATGGAAGGAAAATAAGAAGGAATGAGAAATGGGAATAAGTGAAAAATTGGAAGGGATGGCAAAGGAGAAAAAGAAAAATCAGGCAAAGAGGATCAGTATGAGAAACATACTAAAACTGAAAAATTTGAATTTCTATGAATTGTACCTCTTGGAAAATGAAATGATTTAGGAAAATTATACTTGAGTTTTACAGTTTTACAATAAAAATTAAAATAGCGGCTCTGACTCTATGTAAGAAAATAGATATTAATGCTTTCTAATTAGCTATAAAACATGGATTTATTTTTCTTCTTTACTGCTAGGTATGTTCTTCAGTGGAAGGGCGGGAAGTGTCTGATGAGCATGTGAGGGAACCAAAGATAGATTTTGTGATTCTGAGTCAGGACTCTTTGTTAACTCTGCCTTTTTAAGAGACACAGCTGTGAACATGTTTAAATGACTTGTTCTTTTAATACCTTGAGCATGCACAATGTATGCATTCCTGTTTATTATAAATTAGGACAGATACTATTAATATTATATTCACTAGAGATTTATTATAAATGGTATATAATATGTAACTGAAAACTCAGTGACTGGGCGGAGAATATTTTGTTTTAATAAGATTAAAATCAGCACGTTTCACCGTGAATACGTAAGATATTAGGATGAATTTTTCTATAGATCTCAGAATTGTCTCTGTAAGAATAGAGAAAATTATAATGGTGTTTTATTCCAAAGACATGATAAGTTTTCCTGTGTTCTTTGATTCAAGAAATATTTAATGAATCCCTCCTATGTGTTAGGTACTGTTTAGGCACAGAGGGTAAAGTAGTGACCCAGACAGAAAGTGTTTCTGCCCTACAAACTCAGCTTATGTGACTGGAAAAATTGGAACAAGATTAATATCTTTAGCTATTATGATTTTCTTTCTGAAATAGCAGAAATGAAGAGATTATTTTTCATATGTTATGGAGATGGCATTTGATAAATCAAACAACCTTTCTTGGGGCAGGGAGGCAGTCGATTTTTATGTAGTTCTCTGGATTTCTTGTGTACTTAATAACTTAAGGTTGGGAAGAAAAGTGAACTCACTCATTCAGGCTGCTTTCATAAAAGTGTCCAAATAACTTGTTAAACAAATCAGTTTAACAAATTATTATGAAGGTAAAAGTAATTATTTCAGTAGGTTTTTCAAATTCTAACTTGAAATTTGGTTTGGAAACAATCTTTGATTTTATGATTCCATTTATTTAACATTGATTTTTTTTTTAGTGAATTAAAACTAATTCTGCATTTATAAATTTTTGTTTTTTAGCAGAGTAATTTTAAGTACTAGCTTGAATAGAAATAATTATGACTTAAAAATAATCAAATTTCAGATTTAGTATTATGAAGAAGAGTTATTTAAGGCTAATAATTAGAAAGACATATCTAATCTATTTTCTTTCATGCAGGTGCTCTCCATCATCTGTGTCATAAAGTTCCCATTAGAAACTTGTCATTTATTTTATATATTTTTTTCAGGTCCACACATTTCAAATTATAATTTATTTTTTGTATTTATTTCAGGTCAGCTCATTTCAGATCAAATAGCAGAAATTGTATCTAAATATGACCCCAAAGTTTATAGCATCAAGTATAATAACCAGTTAGCAACTCGGACTGCACAAGCTATTTTTGATGACAGTTACTTGGGTAGGTAAAATCAAAATATGGATTCATTTTCTGGTGTTGTGGTGGATTTGTCCTGTATTTACATATGCTGCTTTCAGTAGGAAAATCTTTTATGTGAAATAGATTAAGATTTTCTTAAAATATAGGGAACATATTTGTTATGAATACTTAGGTTATACTGTATGTCAGTAACTGAAATTTAAGAGGATGATTATTAACACAATGATAATAATAATAGATAACCTTTAAGATATGCTTGACCCGTCCTGGGCATTGTTCTAAGTGCTTACTTGTATTAACTCATTTAGTCCTCACAACAGGTCTATGAAAGTGTCCTCATGTTTTACTCCCATTTTATAGATAAAGAAACAGGCACAGAGAGGCAAAATAATTTGCCTAAAGCCCCTCACTTGTAACTTGCTTTTCTGAGATTCCAACCCAGGCAGTCTGACTCCTGAACTTTTATTCACTATGTTAAACTACAGTTTTGGTTTAGGATTTATTAACTTTTGTTCTCTCTCTTTAAATTTCTCATATTCATTAAACCAAAAAATACATGACAGAAATAGTATTGTGCTGATTGAGAAAACCTGTTGTCGCTTCTTTATGATGAATGCAGATTTACCCTGTTTTTAACTGACTCCTTTGTAAAGTTGATAAAACAGGTTTATATTTCTAACAGAGATATACTGTTTAAGTATTTAACTCCATTATTTTCTTTAAGATATATTTGTCATATACATATGAATCTATTACTCCTAGAGGACAAAATATTACATAATTAAAGGAATTACTTGAAGATATTTTCCAGGAAAGCTTAGTCAGCAAGTACGCTGAAGATAACCAGTCCTGCCCTGATGGTGTCTTACCTTTGGTTCCCCTTTAGGTTACTCAGTGGCCGTCGGAGATTTCAACGGTGATGGCATAGATGGTATGATGCACTTGAACTATATTTAATCTTCTTTAAAAAAATGAGGCTAAGCATTTGAAACAAGTGGCATAGAAAAATTTCAGCAATTAAAGAGTTTTGATATTGAGCTTGGTCTCTGGTAAACTTTCTCTAGCAGCCAAGGGGGCTGAGGGCCTCAGTGACCTCTTGTCTGCTCCTTTCCAGGCCCCAGCACTTCAGTTATTTCTTCAGCTCCTTCATTCTTGATTTCAGCAGATTCAGTTCTCTTGGAGAGGCATAGTTTAATAGTTTCTTCTTTCTTCAGGCCCGTAATTTGTAACCTTACAAGCTCTGTCAGTAAGGCTGTTACCCCATCCTCTCTCTGTTCATCTTCAGAGCTCAATCTGGGGATCCTAGGCTCTACCTGATTTTGATCACATTTCTGTGCCACTGCTACCTCTACCCTGTTTCACTTTGCTCTGAATTATCTTTCATTACTGTATGTTTAGCTTTTCTTCATTCTTAAGCCCTTTTCTCTTGTCTCTTCTCTTTCACAAGACTGTGAATACCTTGAGGGCACACATGCATTTATTTGAGGTTCTCAAGAATCTTTCCATGTTTCTTAAAGATTTGACTTTGTGGTTAAAAAATGCTGGGGTCATTTATTATGGAGTACCAAGTTTTTAAAATCTCTTACTCATTGTCTACTGAAATAATACTTAAAGCTTTCTGACATAACCACTTACTCCTGCAGTTGCCAATACTGGCCTTAAAAATGAGTAATTAAGTTTTTTCTTTTCAGACTTTGTTTCAGGAGTTCCAAGAGCAGCAAGGACTTTGGGAATGGTAGGAAAGTTAAAAGGTGTTTTCTAAAAATATCTGGGTTGTTTTATATTTTACTCTATTTCATATGCTTTTGTTTTTCCTGCACAGGTTTATATTTATGATGGGAAAAATATGTCCTCCTTACACAATTTTACTGGTGAACAGGTATGCTTTTAAAGTGTTGTGTTTTGTTTTATTTTTTTTCTCACTTAACATTTTAACACCAGCACTTCCTAATGTCTTTAAAACTTTTCTTAGTAATATTCTGATGGTTTAATATTCAATATATAGTAACTGTTTAATATTTGATATTATAGATATAAAATAAGCTTTAAATATTTCTCCTTTGTTTTAACCAAAGTGATTTGTTTAAGTAAAGACTTGTAATTGCCCTAATAGCTTTTTTTTTTTTAAAGGAAATGCAGAATCTAATTGCACACATACAAAACCAAAAAATTCCTTTTTCCTTGCTGATGATATTAAATTATCGTTTAAAAAATGATCTCTGCCTTTTAATTTTATTAGATGTAAAACAAAGCGTGGCCCAGATGTGTTTACTATAGATATTACAAGTAAACTTCATTTGTGCTACAAGAAATAAAACATTCTTCAGTTAAAACTTAGTACTAGACATTCTCTACAATTACAGGCGTTTTATAATATTCTGTATTGTATGACTCAGAGATTGAAGTGGTAAGTTAGTACAGACATACCTTGTTTTATTGTGTTTTATTTTATTACACTTCATAGATTCTGCGTTTTTTACAAATTGAAGGTTTGTGGCAACCCTGAGTTGTCAGATGATGGTTAGTATTTTTTAGCAATAAAGTATTTTTAAATTAAGATATGTACATTGTTTTTTTTAGACATCATGCTATTGCACACTTAATAGACTATATAGTATAGTGTAAATGTAAATTTTATATGTACGGGAAACCAAAAAATTTGTGTGACTGACTTTATTAGGCTATTTGATTTGTTGTGGTGGTCTGGAACTGAACCTGCAATGTCTCCGAGGTACGCCTGTAATGATAAAGGAAAAATTAATCAATAGGTAGAGAAAAAACGTCTCAGTTTGCAGATCTGGGATTTAAGCCCACTTCTTGTTCAGTTGACTCTGTTGGGCTTTGTGAGAGGATTGATAGGATGGGAAACTAGACCCAAGGTCCCCAGTAACCTCTTCCCGTTTGTGTGGTGGTCAGGGTTGACACCTGCAGTTGACAGCCATTAGGCTTGTGGCAGGGGTGGCTGTCCCTTTGTGCTATTGTGACTTCTTCATCTCAAGCAGCTTCTCCTGTCCGATGACCACGTGTGTCTCTGGATCTTGTACTTGATCCTTGATGCTTTCTTTCTCTGTTCTTCCTCAGCTCTTTTGTGGGGGAAAGCACGGGCTTTCCATTAGGACAGACGTGGGCTCTCACTACTCACTACTACATTGGGCAGGGTGTTTCCCACTGTAAATCTGGTGGCTCATGTATAAAAATAGGGATACTGGTAACTTGCTCATGGGGTTGTGGTGAGAATCAAAGGAAAATATTTTAGTGATAATACCCAGGCCAGGACTTGTCTCAGTAAATGCCATCCTTTCTTTACAGTTTCAGGCCTGATGCCCTGAGAGACCAAGGCCCAAGAATAGTATTCTGTTAAATTCCAGTCAGCACTTCATCATGGTACCCCAAATACAATGCACTTTATTACCTTGTGATTGAACACAGATTGCACTTTTCATTTTCTCAATTATACTGTATAAATTCAAAATAGATTAACATATTAATCTCCCATATCATTCCCTCCTGATAGCTCAGCTAATCAAATTTTGGAAGCTTTGCTAACTTTACGTTTTTTTGGTATGTTGACTCATCCTTCATTTTAGTTTGTCTTTAATCTCTCACCTCTCCTAGTTTTGTATGTCGGAGTCTCTTTAGAACTTTCCTTTTTCACATGTATTTCCAGCCAGGCTGCTCTGTCTGTGATGGCCAGCAGTCTCCTGTGGTGGGGAGAGGACATTCTTTCTCCCTCTGCAAAACAAGCCCATGATAAAACCAAGTACATTTGTACTGTGTGTAATTCAAAAGCAAAACCACTGGCACATAGTTGATTGAGATGTGAAACAAAAATGAATTCCAGTCTCTATCTTTCCGAACAGTAATTTCTTTAGAGTTGTAGTGGTTTCACATAGGAAGAACCATTTATGACCTATAAATAATTATTATTTTTACTGCATAGGCATCATTTATAACTTCTTGGGTTCATTTGAAACATCTGTTTGTGACTGTTTCTCTTTCTGGTAGTGTGTTTGTCTGGTGTGCTTTGGGTAAGTGGAGAGGAAGGGAGACAGTAGGTGGGGCCTTGGAAGGAGGCGTGATTGTATTTGGACTTAAATGGCATGTGCTGAAGACACCAAAATGATATACATGTGCTATGTCTTGCCAGTAAATCTAGGAGAGTATGCAAGCCTCATTAACTGATTGTCATTGTTTTGGTAGGATAAACGAAAGAAGAAATTTAGATTGAAGCACTATATGCAGAGAAAAAAATAACCCTTTCTATTTCATAAATATACAACAAATATTAACTGTCTAAGCTAGTTGGATGAAATGTAAACATTTCATTTTCATCTTATTATCCAGATGGCTGCATATTTTGGATTTTCTGTCGCTGCCACTGACATTAATGGGGATGAGTAAGTTTAAAAAAATGTTTCCAGAAACAGTTTTCCTCTGTGTTTATGAACGCTTTACTAAAACTAAACATTTTTTCTTCTGTTTCTCTGTCCCCTTCCTGCTAATCTTTCTATTTAAGGAACCGATTTGAAGCAACCTTAATCACAAATACTAGAAAACCTTTATGTTGTTAATAATTTCTTTCAATAGCTTTTATAATATGAAGGAATAAAGTAACTTTATGAATTACTCATAGTTTCTTAAAAGAGCTGAAGGAAGGCTTGAATTAGAAATGATCATTTCAAATGTGGCTATACGAGCTGTAGAAAGAGGAAAACTTGAGTTTTAATAAGAAAGAAAATGATTATTAGTAGTCACATGGAATTTGATCTTGCTTTTGGTGAAAAAGATTATGTTTTTTAGTTACGCAGACGTATTTATTGGAGCGCCTCTCTTCATGGATCGTGGTTCCGATGGCAAACTCCAGGAGGTGGGGCAGGTCTCAGTGTCTCTGCAGAGAGCTTCGGGAGACTTCCAGACAACCAAACTGAATGGGTTTGAGGTCTTTGCAAGGTTCGGCAGTGCCATAGCCCCTTTGGGAGATCTGGACCAGGACGGCTTCAATGGTAAGGTCAAAGTTTATAACAGCTGTGTGTCCTGATTTTCTGTGTCCACCTGGAAAAGTCCTGTACCCCACGCATAGAAGTTCACTTGAACAAACCTCCTTCCTGGAAAGAAGGATTTGAGTGACACACGAGGTTCAATGACAAGTTGCTCGTTTTCCTTAAAAATCAGAGCAAATTTTTCAAAAGTTGATTCTCATGAGTTATTATTCATGCAGCCTCAAATTAGAGTGTTAGAGTGGTTAACTTAAAAAAAAATTTTTATTGGAGTATAGTTGATTTACAATGTTGCGTTAATTTCTGCTGTACAGCAAAGTGAATCAGTTATATATATATGCATTCTTTTTTAGATCCCATATAGGTCATTACAGAGTATTGAGTAGAGTTCCCTGTGCTATATAGTAGGTCCTTATTAGTTATCTGTTATATATATAGTAGTGTATATATGTCAGTCTCCATCTCCCAGTTTATCAAAGTGGTTCATTTTAGAAAGGAGCTTGCATTCCCAGGGAGCCCAGTGTGAGCTGGTGATTTTCTGTGTCTCTGTCCTGCTTAGCAGCAGTGCCCTCTGCTGTCCATTTGGATACAAGTGTAAAAAATGCTCCCAGGCATATTGTCAAGGCAATGCTGACCCTAATGCATCCCTCAAAGGTATTATTTGCCACTAATATTTTATTGTTGCAGCTGTCCAGAATATTCTGAGGGAGGTTATACCTCCCTTCATGGGGACAAGTAAAAAGGTATAAGCTCAGTGTTTTATAATAGTCCCATTTAAAAATTTAATTAATAGCTGTAGATATCTTTAAAAATCAAACTTGGCATCTACTATAGAGTAAAATATAGATTACAAATTACCAAGTTTTTTTTTAAAAAAGAATACTGCTAAAAACCTTTCTAGAGGTCACAAAATGAAGAATTGAACTGTTGGTTTGTTTATATAATCAACAATATATAGGGATATGCCCCTGAAAATGTAAAGAAAGTTATAAATTAAGATGAAAGCTTCAAAAATGCAGATGACTCTCAAATCTCCCAGTTAGTAGTAGGAAAATGTTTGTTTGGCCTCAAGACCCCACTCCTGCCTTGTGGGTAGTTTTATGTCACACTAGAAGTGTCATCTCTCACCCTAGAAGTTTTCATTGTTAGTGAAAAACTACTCAAGGGGACATTTTGCTTCCTAAAATAGTCTTAAAGATTTTTTACCACCAAGAGAACTTAACGTAAATCAAATGGAATTCTGGTATAAAGTTCAACATAGAACTGTAAAAGAATACTATAGAACAGACCAAATCATTACTTATTGATAACAAAGACTACCTAGAAAACACAGGGCCAGATTCGAGGTTCTACCTTGAACACATCTGAGTTCTTTGCTATAGCTGGGCCTGTCTCCAGGTGTTTTGGTAGAGCCTGGACATGTTTGCTGTCACCTTGAATTGAGGATATTCCACACACTTTAAAGAATGTTTCTTTAATATCAGGATCCAGACAACATCTCATCCTGTTTTCCCTATTTCTATTAAAATGTATTATCTGTGAACACAAAAATTATAAGCAATGACAGCTAAAAAATATCGAAGTTTTACAACGATTTTACAAAGAGATTTTACTTTTAGAGATAGATACCATAGAGGATGATTTTATTCTCCCAAAGTGTCTCCTGGGGGTCTTATTGTCCCAAAGAGTAGATTGTGAATGACAGTGTCTTCAGGAGAAAATGATCTGAGCTGTTATTTATATAACTATATTTATATAGTTTATATGTATATATATATGTATTTGTAGTTTATATGTATATATAGTTTATATATACATATAATGAAGTATTAGTTGTAACCTGTATCTTTTCCTTGTTCAGACCTGATGACATTGACTCTTTGTTATGTCTTTGCTGCTGTTTTCCTCCCTTTCCACTTACACCCACTGGAAAAACCCTACGTATCATCAAGAGGGTTGCCGAAAGCAAAACAATAAAATTATGTTCCACAATTATGTGGAGTTTTTGTCAATACTTCTCCAGAAAGGCAGTGGGAAAAAACACAGAAAAGAGAAACTAAAATGATCAAAGGAAGAGACTGATGACATGAAAAAGTAGGGCTCTCCAGACTAGACAGATACCAGCCAAGAGAAAAGATGATTAGAATGTACAAAATAATGAAAGGTTTAGAAAAGGTAAGGAGAATTTTTAAAAACCATCTCTCAACAGTAGAGCCATATTCTGTTGGAAAATTGTATTTTAATTAAAACTTTCTTAATGCACGTGTCAATTTAGAAGTTATATTTATCTTTTGAAACTTGAAAAAGATAAGGAAGGACTCTTACATAATTTAAATACTACTTTTTATTTAAGGATAACAAATTCTTAGTTGGTGCTTACTGCAGGCCAAGCACTGTTCTAACTGCCAAAAATGAGAGGATAAATTAGAGCCCATCCATGTCCTTAAGGAATTTAGCGTCAGTAGGAGCAAGTTTAATGTGAACAAGTAAACATTGGAATGTAGTCATCACAGTGTTTGAGATATTCTTGGGCATGATGGTCTTAAAGAAAAGACGAGTGACCAAGGTGTCTTTGATGTCTCAGGGGTTGCAGCATTGAGGGGGCTGAAAACATTTCAGGTATATTAAGTAAATAGAGTCAGTTTGGAATGGCTGGTACATAGGGGCTATCATAGGCAAGATGGACACATCCTTGCTCTCATGAAATTTATGTTTTGTGGAGGAGCCATAGAGTAAACACATAAAGGGGAAATTTGGATAGTGATAAAGGCTGTGGGTTTAAACAAAAAAAGGCAAGGTAACGTGATAGAGTACCTAGATGGAGAGGGGAGAGTGCATTGCTCCATAGCATGGCCAGGGAAGACCTCTCTGACAAGATGACATTTGAACTGTGATTTGGACAAACAGAAGGAGCAAAGCTTGAAAAGCTCTGGAGCAAGAACTGTTAAGGCAGAGGGAACAGCAAGTATAAATCCAGAGATGGGGACTAGCTTGCTGAGTTTAAGAAACAGAGAAAAGGGCCGGGATTGGTAGGAAGAGTGAGTGAGGGTAGACTTGGGGTTGGGAGTGGGGTGATGAATGGACAAACCAGGTAACACGTAAATGCTTTGGGAAATAAGGATTTTAAGAAGGAAGATAACATGATATTAACATTTGGCAGTTTTGAAGAGAATGGATTATAGGGGCAAGAGTAGAAGTGGGAGGCCACTTAGGCTGCTTTAGGGGTCCAGGCAAAGAATGAGAATGGCTTGTCCAGGGTGGAACCAGCAAAGATAGAGGGAAGTGGGCATAGTTATTTGTAATATATTCTAGAGTGAGGAAAGGTCATAGTGACTATTTGGTGTACTGTTTTGTTTTTAAAGCATTTCAAACTTTTTATTGTTTATTTCATTTCAGTATAAGTTGAGCAAGATAGAGATGAAATCATAACTTTCAACTTTCTGAGTCAGGTTGACTTCTCAAAAAACCTGAAAACCATGCCCAACTAAATTAACTAGAATTTTAAGAGCTAGAATGAACCTTAGAGGAATCTTTTTACATGTCCCTTCCCCTCTATTTTAAGGATGAGGCATTTGAGGTCCAGAATGGTTAAGCGATTTGTCCAAGGTCAGACCCGGAATATCTGGTTAAGCGATTTGTCCAAGTGATTAATTAAGCTTGGACAAACCCGGACAGACTGGAATATCTGGCTCCAAATTAATGTCATTTCCATACAGTTTTGCTTGAATCTCCTTGAATTTGGTTGTTGCTTTTGAATTAAGAGTACCCTACTGCCACCACGCATGGCTGCTTTGCCTGAAGTAGAGAGCCTGGCTGCCCAGAGGACTCATTCCTTCTTGGAGGACTTCCTACTTTGAGTAGCAGGTTGTCATCTTGGACATCACCACATGAGGGTGCCGTGGGACCACAGCTGCCTCTGCTTCCTGTGCAACTCCCGGCCGCAGGAAGTCGCCTAGGTCCCATGGGGTAGCCCAGCCAAAGGGAGAGGAGAGAATGGCCAGGATGTGTCCTGGAATGGGGAATGGGAAAAGTTCTTTCCCAGAAAGAGAAGAGAATTGTACATGCGATCCCAGTGGAAATAAAGGTTTTATGGCATTGGTTTTAAAAAAAAAAAAAAAAGAGTACCCTACTGAACTTTGAACCGATAAACATGATACATGGGTTCTAAAGATGTTAAGATCTTTTCCACAGAAATAACGATGAGTACTAAGACTTCCTTCTCTCCATCCTTGCCGTCCTCCCTCCCACTCTCCTTTCCTCCTTTCTTCCTCACCTTCTCCCCTCCCTCTTTTCCCTCTCCTCCCTCTTCCCCTCTTCCCCTCTTCCTTTTCCCCCTCAGATATTGCAATTGCTGCTCCATATGGGGGTGAAGATAAAAAAGGAATTGTTTATATTTTCAATGGAAGACCCACAGGCTTGAATGCGGTACCATCTCAGATCCTTGAAGGGAAGTGGGCTGCTCGGAGCATGCCACCAAGCTTCGGCTATTCAATGAAAGGAGCCACGGATATAGACAAGAATGGATATCCAGGTGCTTTCCTAGAAATACAAAGAGCGTCTTAGATTTTTCGGTCCTAATAGCAAGTAGTATTAGTTACTGCTCTCTTGATTTCTGTTATAAATCATTTAAATTCAGTATTTCAACTACTGTTCAAGCCCTTGCCGTTGCTCAAGGCACTGTTCTCGTTACTGAGGGGATACAAAGCACAGACAGCTCTGTTTCCTGGGAGCTTCCAATAGAAAGCACGTACTTCTTTTATTGTCTTGAAGTCTGTAATGAAATGTCAGAATGTGGAAGCTATAAACAAAAGCTTAGTCTAAGTTTTCAGATGTCAGCCATCTCTTTTTGTTTTTAATGGTCTAGCAGTTTTATGGACTTGACTAATCATCGTGATTTTTACGAAATATATTATCTCAGTAAATTCTCACAATAAGGCTGGTGAGGAATATGAGGTAGCTTAGCTCATTATTATGTCATTTTCTGGATGAGAAAAAAGACTGAGAAAGGTAATTTGCCCAAGCTTGCCCACTGGTTTGTGCCGGTACAAGAAGTGAGGCCTTTTTCTGGCTCTTATATACTTTGGAATATTTTAATGGATCTAGGATCATAACGGATATATTCTTTAAGTGAAATATAATGTGGAAAATTTAATTACTTTGCTGTTCAAACAGTTAATGAGCTCAATATATAACATGTTGAAGTGCTTTTAGAAACAGGACATGAAGTTGATTCTTATCTATGTTACTGTTATTTCAAGAATTTTTTGTTATAAATTGTAATATATTTATTATAGAACTTTTAGAAAATATAGCAAAGCATATCATTCAATATGCTTTCTTTTTTCCAGTGCATTCACATAATTTTTTTAACAAAATACAATTATGCACTGTTATTAGCGTATTTTATTCACTTAAAGTATTACTATTTCCCCATGTTATTATTCTTCTGAAGCATGAATTTATGTTTTCCATTCTATCAAATATTTGTATCATATCTTATTTAACTTTATTTTGGGGCATTTGTATCCTTATATATAATTCCGGTGCATTCCTCTGATTATTTCCTTAGGACAAAATTCTAGAATTGCTATGTCAAAGATTAGGCACTTTTTTTTTTAAGGCTGTTGATACACCTTGTCAAATTACAATCCTAATCCCTCTAAAGAAGGTTTTGCAACTTTTTAAAGCACTTACCAGCAGTAAGTGAGTTATTTTCCCACATTTGTGCCTACACTGGTGGTCATCTTTTATTTCTTTTTAAAATAACTTTATATGATAGGTGGAAAATGTTATTTTGTTTTAATCTACAGTTTTGGATTATTAGTGAGGGTAATAAGCATTTTTGTTTACTTGCATATATATATATATATACTTTTATGAATTTCCTTTCTACATCTTTTTTTCTCCATTTCTATTGGAATGTTGTTTTTCTTTTCTTTCATTCATTTTTTTTAAACTTGTGGCTGTTCCTTAAATATTGAGGGTTTTAACTCCTTAACTCTTACATATATTTCTCAGTTTTGTCATGTTTTCTTTGGGGGCATAAAGAAATTCTTAATTTTTATGTAATCCATTGTACCTGTCTTTATGGTTTCTCATGTACTTTTCTGCTTAGAAAGGGCTTCGTCAAATTTAGCTTGGGTATACTGAGAGAGAGTTCTGATTTCATTTTTTCCTAATTGTGAACCAGTGGTACCAGCTACGTATAAAAACTAATGCATTCTATTCTTTTTGATTTGGATGCTATCTGCTGTCATTATAAGCATTCTAAGTACAGTTGACCCTTGAACAACGTGAGTGTTAGGGGTGCCAACCTTCTGCGCAGTCAGAAATCCACATATAACTAACTGTACACTCGGCCCTCTGTATCCACAGTTCCACCTCTGCGGATTCAGCCAACCTTAGGTTGTGTAGTGCTATAGTATGTGGAACAAAAAGTGGACTTTTCTCAGTGGAAAAAAAGTCCGCTTATAAGTAGACCCGCGCAGTTCAGATCTGTGTTGTTCAAGGATCAAGTGTATATGTATTGTGCTTTTTTGGTTTTGTTTTGTTTTTGAAACAAAATAAGTAAATGAAAAAGAGAAATTTTACAGTGAAATTGTAAAATCCACAGGCATCTATAAAGCTTTTTCCTTTGGGGATGTGTGTGTTTGCGTGGTATACACTTCCTTATTGTTGCTGAATTTTACTGTGTATCCATTAAAAAGATTCTTGTCTACCTGGATGGATGAAAAAATTAGTTTTATGATGAGTGTTTGCCATTGATGATAGCATATTTAAAGTTTTCATATACATTTTAGCCTTTTGGATGTTGTCTTACAACCAATTAATGAAGAATAGTTTTGAGACTATGTCTGTATCTTTATTATATGCGTTGAGAGCTTTATGGAATGATATGTGAATTAAAAAAAATCATTATTAACATATTTTTCTGCTCTCTTTTAAGACTTAATTGTAGGAGCTTTTGGTGTAGATAGAGCTGTATTATACAGGTAAGCATTTCCATATCTGGTAATATAGGAATATTATGAATTATATGAAAATTTTATAGTTAAGCACCAGTGTTTGAATTTCAGTTTAATTTTCTTGAAGTAATGATAAAATTTGTTCTTTCTATTTAAGATTTGCTTCAGGCAAGTAGTAATGATACAAGGAGATCCCAAAGTAGAGAAAGCTATAGATTTTTTTTTTTTTTGGTGGTACGCGGGCCTCTCACTGTTGTGGCCTCTCCCGTTGCGGAACACAGGCTCCAGACGCGCAGGCTCAGCAGCCATGGCTCACGGGCCTAGCTGCTCCGCGGCATGTGGGATCTTCCCGGACCGGGGCACGAACCTGTGTCCCCTGCATCGGCAGGCGGACTCTCAACCACTTGCACCACCAGGGAAGCCCTAGATTTTTTTATTTAGGAAAGCATTCAGAATTTTCCCTTTTTGTTCTTTAAATTATGTTCAAAGGTGTTCTCCTGTGTTTTAGATTATATGAGTTTAAAATTATAGGAGTTTACATTTTCCTCTAAGAGACAAGAACTTAACTTGGTGTTTGTGCCATAGCATTCTGTGACCACAAGGGCAGTATGTAATGATTCCCCAAATGAATATTTTTATTAGAGCAATATGTATAAGTCCACATATCTCCGTTTCCCAGCTTCATACATATTCCCAGTATTTCTCTGAATTTCATCAATTCCTCGTGCCTTACAATATCAACTAGCATCCCAAGTAGATTAAGATGTTTACTCCTCTATGGACTGTGCTTATACATGGCAGGAAAACTAACACTGGTACTATGTAGTGGAGGTTGTGATGGGTCAACTTGATTGTGCTTCTCGGGGCAGCTTGTGTCTGTACAGATTCCAGGATTTATCATGATTGAGACAGATACACTGCCTTGAGGCTGCTGTATTTTTGTACAGAGCGTAAACCTGTGCATCTGAACTTTGGAAGCTGTATTTTAATTTATTGTTTCAGTTTTTTAAATTGCTATTAACAAAGTAATACATACATGTGGTAAAAATTCAAGCAATGTAAAAAGGGCATACAATAAGAGAAATATACTTCCTCTCACACCAGTTACTAGTTTTATTAGTATATCCTATCAGAAATATTCTGTGCATTAAAAAATTATGTGTGTGTGTGTGTGTGTGTGTGTATGCATCCTTTGTCCATGGTGTTTTTTTCCTCTCATTATGTCTTGGCTATTATCATCCCATATTAGCACAGATGGCTTTACAGCACTCATTTCCCCCACTGTATTGCACTGCATTAGGTAGATATCCCACAACTTGTTTAACCATCTTGCTTTAATGGACTGCATTCAGATAGGTTGTGACCAGTGGTCCTGCTTTGCCTGGAACTGAGGGGGATTTACCAGGTCATGGGACTTTCACTGATAAAGTCAAGACAGTCCTGGGCAAACTGGAATATTTGGTCCTGCTAAGTTTAGGTTGTTTCCATTCTTTTTGCTATTATAAACACTGCTTTAGTGAACATCACACTGTATATGCAATGAATGTGAACCTGAAATGCTTAGATCAATCTAACATTTTAAATAACTTTTTTTTTCTTTTCTTTTCTTTTAAACCAGGGCCAGACCAGTTATCACTGTAAACGCTGGCCTTGAAGTGTATCCTAGCATTTTAAATCAAGACAATAAAACCTGCCCACTGCCTGGGACAGATCTCAAAGTTTCCTGGTAAGGATGTTTGTTTAGTAATAGTTATTATTGTGATTATTGGTTCAGTCATTATAAAAACAATTGAAAATGGAGGGGGAGGCTGAAATATTGCTAAAGCAGTTTCTGTGGGTATACTCTATTTTCTTGTCATAGATTGAACTATAGAAATATTGTTCCAAAGAAGATATGTAGAAGGCTCTAGAAATATGCTATAAACTAGTATAAAACTAATTTAAAAAAATTATGCATGCTCAGTGAATATATTCAAAAATAAGATTTCAGAACTCATATTTAATGCTAAACAAGCCTGTGAACATTTTCATTTTAATTTTTAAAAACTAATGATCTTTTTCAGATTTAATATCTGTGACTAGCTGTACGAAAAAAATAGTTTGTTTTAATGTATTGGTCTTCTATTTGTTCTTTTACTAGTTTCTAAAGAAAAATATATTTTTGTAAGCTTCATGTCTGAATTCTTCTCTAGTCCAGTATTTCTTAAGTTTCCATTATTTGTATGTTACTTTTCTCTATGTTGTATGATTTTTTTGCTATGTTTTCATTCTGCCTGTATTTATAATTTTCTTAAGGCTTTTTTCTTTAAACTGACTCATGATTCACTTTAAAACATATTAAAATAAAATAGAGAAACCAGTGTCTTTCTCATACATGTCAAAATAAACATAAAATTAATAATGAAAAGTCTTGACCCATATATAAACTCACCATGGGGAATTCCCTGGTGGTCCAGTGGTTAGGACTCTGCACTTTCACTGCCACGGGCCCTGGTTCAATCCCTGCTCGGGGAACTAAGATCCCGCAAGCCGCATGGCACGGCCAAAGGAAAAAAAAAAAAACCTCACCATGAGTACTCCACTTTGGGAAACACTGTTCACTTCATGTTCCTTGCTCACATAGAAAAATCAGAGAGAACTTACAGAAGAAGGGTAAAATGATTGGAAGCTGGGAAAATTTTCCTTCAGAAGAGCTAATGAAAAGATATTTTTTCTGATTTTGTTTTTGAATTATGTATTATTGTTATTAAAATCATTTTTCAAAATTTTGTTTATAATAAAATATATTAAATAAATAAACATGTATATAATAAAATTTTTATTTCTTTCATTGGATTGCATTAAAAATTCAGTAATATTTAGTCTTCATTTTCATTGACTGGCAGTGAAGTTGCTTTCAAGATTTTGTAAGTTTTACTGACTTTCATCCCTTCACTCACCCTTTGTGTCCTGGTGAAGTTGCTGCACATTGCTGATGATGTGCTTATGATTATGGCAACAAGGTGAAGGCTTCGAATACACTAACTAGAGCAGTAGCTTTCATATGTTTTCGAATATGACGTGTAGGATGAAATACATTTTACATCATAATCCAGTAAACACATGCATGTAATTAAAACAAAATTTTCATGAAATCTTACCCTTGATACTTAACTCAACTTTACATATTCATTTTTTTAAGATGCTGGACACACCCATTAAACTGATGTCATAACCTAGTAATAAATTGTGAAAATGCTGTTCTAGAGGAGCTTGCTAATTAAAGGGAGCTTTATGGGGCTTTTTCATAAGTGAGACATTTATTTTAAATCTGGACTGTCATTTCACCCATTTAAATTTATCAACAGATTCTATAAGCTTGACAGGAGGTGAGGAAATTCTTTTCTTTCTCTCTTTCTTTTGTCTCATTCCTTTCCATGGAAGGAAACATGCCTAAATTACTGAAGGATGAATTAGATTATTCTGTATAGCTTCATGTTTTAAAAATAATATTAAGACATAAAGAAAGATATAAGGCTTCACAAAGTGAACTAAGTATTAGAAATATGAGATTTAAAAAAAAAGAAATGTGAGATTTGGGTGATAATAAAAAAATGTCTAGCTAAATGAATATTATCAGTGTAACAAAAGTGTAACAACAACAAAAGTTTTCGAATCATACAGACCAGAGTTTGTATTCGAATTCTTTTCAATATGTGTTCCATGAAAATGGGAAAATTAATACCATCCAAGCCTCAGTTTTCAATCTGTAATATAGGGATGATAGCTTATCTAATAGGTTATTATGAAGAATGAGAGTGTATTAGGTATCCTAAACTGGCATAGTGTAAATATTTAATTTTTTAAGCAATATACTATAATTTCATCTACTTTGTGTATTTTGGGGGGAAAGGGGGAAACCGTTACATGGTAATATCAGATTATGTCACCTATAGTGAGTTTTTCAAATAATAAATAAGAGAATAAGAGAGTCATAGATAATCTCTTTTACTGTCTTTTTATAAAAATTAATTGTAGGCATTGTGACTTTTTGGTATTTTAAAGTTTGAATTGTAATTCCAATTCCAAGATAAATAAATAAACAAATAAATAAGTAATGCTATATAAATGGGAAAAATGTCTAACCTGGATTATGGGATTTGTATGTATTTTTTATTTTTCTACAGTTTTAATGTCAGGTTCTGCTTAAAGGCAGATGGCAAAGGAGCACTTCCCACGAAACTTAGTAAGTGTTCTATGGAAAAATTATATTATTTTAATGACGCTGCATACATAGCACTTAAAAAATGTTTTAGGACATTTGAATAGCTATTCAAATAGTTGTTATTGCTTTTTTATTTGAATGTTTATGCTTAAAGACATTTAATATTGCAACATAATTATTTTGTTTGGCAACTCTTCAGCCAATTCAGAAATAATACATTTATTGACATTGTGAACAATTAGTGGTAAATATGGCCTTCACAAAGTTAAACAGTTATCATTGTGAGACAAATGAACTCCAGGAGAAATAAGTATCATTGTTTATAAGTCAATGACCTACTGAAAAGTTTATACTTTATGTCTTAGAGAAGCCCCAGTCATCTCCAGAGTAGAGGTGGTTTAGAAATAGAGAGAAGGAGAAAAAGTTAGACCACTAAATTTAGCCCACACAGCAAATTCTAACTTGACTCTTCCGTTCTAAAAAAAAAATGGTTTATGTGATTCTGAGAGCAAGGTAGGAGAGTTAAGTAACTGTTGTGGAGATTTGTTGGTATATGTGCTAAGGAATAACAGTAAAGCTCCGGATAGAGGACTGAGTCTGTTGGGGGTGTGTTTGTGCGTGAAAGTTCACATAGAGTATAGCAAGAACGGGTCTCTCTGGAAGGTAACTTTTCAGTAAAGACCTGAAGGAAATGAAGGAGCTAAGCGATGTCTGGAGGAGTATTTTGCACAGGCGAAATGGCAATTTCAAGAGGCCAGAAGCAGGACCTTGCTATTTCTCACAGGGTGGGTGGAACAGAACGAGAAGCAAAATGACCCTGGCTTTTCACTCAGATTTGACATGAAGTTCAACATTTAGAGAAACTTAGAGATTTGTGGTTTTAAAGATATGCACTCTTATCTCCTTTGAAGAAACTAGTTAAAGAAGAACTGATGTTAGAAGGCAGTAGTCTAGCAACTGTGCTTCAGACTGTTCACTGGCTGCACATTCATTTTACGATGATTCTTGACCCAGTCAGCTATATTTGGTTATTTGCTTCACGAGGGACATATTTACCTGATAGTTTGATACAATAGCTTCATTAGAAGTAGGAGTTGCAAGTCATGGAAACTGCTCATTCATCATAATGGTGAATGTAATGGTAAGGGGTATGGGTGCATATTAGTAAACATTTCTTAATCACAGTCAGCAAGAGTCCTGCTACCTGCATTAGTGATAAAATTCTTAATCCATATATTTTATTTCTGAACTTCCTCCTCTCAGCTTAAATTAAAAGAACAAATTTCCCCCCTATCTGATAGTTGTTTTATTACCATCATCATCTATTGTCTCAATTTAATAGATGACATTAATTTGGGGATAGTTGGATCAGTTATTTAATTATTAAATATTTATTCAGAATTAATATGTTGTCATCTCACTGCAATGTATAGACATTTTTACTGAGTTAGAAGCAGATTACTTCTTAAGGGATAAATATCTCTGTTTAAATGAAAACTTGAGATATTTAGGACAGATAGGTGTCCCTAAAGATTATGTTGGTTATAAATCCTTTGGTTTGTATAGACTTCCAGGTGGAGCTTCTTTTGGATAAACTCAAGCAAAAAGGAGCAATTCGACGAGCACTATTTCTCCATAACAGGTCCCCGGGTCACTCCAAGAACATGACCATCTCAAGGGGGGGACAGATGCAATGTGAAGAACTAATAGCATATCTGCGGGTAAGAGGTTATCCATTATCTCTTTCTACTTATTAATTTTTCTTTTCATCTAAATGATTTTCACTTTCTGTAAATTTTTTTGGTAGTAAATCAAAAAGAAGACAGAAAAATGCATTTGAGGAAATTGGGCTTTTTAAAGAGTCAAACTTGAGTAATGGACTTCTACGCTTATCAGACTGGATATTGCATGTGGCCTTTCCACAACAATGCTACTGAATAAATTATGACAAACATATTTCTTAAATATTGCTGGACTCTCAAGACAGTAAAAGAAATCCACCCCACCCCCCCCACCCCCCACCATAAGCAATCAATGAAAAAACTACATTGGCTAAACCTGACTTATGAGTTGTAAGCAAGTGTGTGAGCCAGGATGGCTAGGGAGGGAGGGATGGAACCTGGGCGGAGGGTGAGCTGTACTTGCAGACACCAGCACAGGGGTTCAGGCTCGCCTGGGGCCTTCTGCAAACCAGGGGTCTGACCTGAGCCTCCTGCATTAGGTCCAGAGTCTTCCACAAGGCTAAAGTGTTCCCAAAACAAAGATGCGCCCTGACTTCTGCAAGAGTAAATACAAGGTCTCACTGGAGCAATCTAGTATGGGTCCCATAGGTTAAATTCAATCAAATAGGAATTCATTTCTAAAAAAAGTACTAAACACACCAGGAAATAAGCCATTAGAAGACACAGCAAATGAATCTTAGTCCCGCAAAAGCTTGAGATGTTAGAATTATCAGTTACAAAATATAAGTGTGTATAAAATGTTTAATGAAATAAAGGATGACATTTTTTAAAAAGATAAAGACATCAGGACTTCTCTGGTGGTCCAGTGGTTAACATTTCATGCTTCCACTTCATGGGGCGCAGGTTCGATCCCTGGTTGGGGAACTAAGATCCTGCATGCCCCACGGTATGGCCAAAAAAAAAGACAAAAACATCAGTAAAGATTTAGAAGACTCAACATAATATAATATAGTAGACCTATATACCTATATAGAACTTGACATCCAACAATTAGAGAATATAAAATTTCCCCATATATACATATAAAGGAAGTCTGAACAAATATGAAACAATTGGAATCATGGAAAATATGCTATTTGATTACAGTGCAATTTTTAGAAATCAATAGCAAAGATAAATTGGGAATTAGGAATTGTGATTTTTAAGTAACTTATGGATCAAAAAAGAGATCATATTAGGAATTTACTTAGAAGGAAATTATAATGAAAATACTACATATCAAAACGTGTAGGATATCCCAGAAGCAGAATGTAAAGGTAAATGTATAGCTTTAAATGATATTTAATTTAAATGAAAGATTGAGAAAAAGATGAAGGAAAAACAAACCCCCAAAAGCCTCTACAAAAATAGGAATTGAGAAAGGATGTACCTATAGATAATGGAGGAATTAATAAAATATTATGAATAACCTTCTGCTAAGACATAGAAAAGCTGAGAGGAAGCAGACATTCTTAGAAAAACACAACACAGCTGTCATTTGAAGAACCCGAACAATTCATTTAACCATATAAGCCATTAAAAAAAATTGAACTGGCAGTTAAAAATCTTTACACAAAGGAATCACAAGACCTAGATGGTTTTATAGGCAATATCTAACAAACTGTCAAGAATGAGACATTCCAATGTTAAACTCTTAGAATAGAAAAATAAAATATATTTCCAGCTTATTCTGTGAAGGTAGTGTAACTGATACCCAGACTGACCGAGGTTAGTGTAAGCAAGGAGAATTCATGACAGTGTTATACAAAGACATAGATGTAAAATTACTAACCAAATATAAGCAAACTAAATCCTAGAAGTTTATAAAAAAAGATTAAAAAACAGACCAACTTGGATGTATCCTAGGTTGGGTTAACATTGAAAGTATAGAAATGTAACTTTACACATGAATAGACTGAAAACATGGCCATCTTACTTAAGTGCAGGGAAAGGTTTTTGATGAAATTAAATAACTTCATGATGTGAGCAAACGAGACAAATACCTCGTTACAATTATGAAGAAATACCATTTTACACTCAAAGTCTGCCAGTACCTATTGCTTGGTCAAGATGTGAGTTAATCAGAATTCTTACACATTGCTCGTGGCAGTGTAAGTTGCCAATATGAAGAATTTGGAAAATAATATTGTATCTTACAGAGCTGACAAATCTCCTTGCCACTATGTAGAACAATACATTACAAGATTTTTTTTTGTAATAGCAAAAACAAACCAAAAACCCAAAGCAGTCCAAGTAACCTTTGACAGAAGAATTGATAAATAAATTGTAAATAAATTATTATATGATAAGTATTACTCAACAGTAAAAATTAACCTCGCTACACGTAACAGCATGAATGAATCTTAAAAAGTGTTGAACAGAGAGCAAATGACAGAAGAATACGTATGGTCTCATTTTAAAATAAACAGGAAAAGCAATCTGAAGAACATATTGTTCAAGGACACACACACTAGAGTAAAACTGCTGAAAGCAAACAAGGGAATGGTTACCTCTGGAAGGAAGACAAAGGGATGAAAAGAGAAAAGAGCATGTGGGTAGCTTTAGCAATATAGGTTATGTCCTAGTTATTATTTATATTGGGTGTGTATTTGAGTGCTCGTTTTATTAACATACCTCATATATTTTTGTGTGAATCAAGTATTACATTATAAAACAAAGTTGATTAAGTGTTCTCACTGGATAATGATAATCTTCTTTTTGGATATTCTATTCTTATGTAAGTGTAGTTTTTCAAAGAGTTTTTGTAGAATTTGATCAAGGGGTGAATACAGCTGGCTTTGTGTTGTGTACTTATGGATTTCTCCAGATAGCTTGATGTCATAGGTTGATGTCATCATTAATTCAGAGCTTTTCCATTTTTAGGATGAATCTGAATTTAGAGACAAACTCACTCCAATTACTATTTTTATGGAGTATCGGTTGGATTATAGAACAGCTGCTGATGCGACAGGCTTGCAGCCTATTCTTAACCAATTCACTCCTGCCAATGTTAGTCGACAGGTACTGTACTTTATTAATTTATCATTAATTTTATACTTTTGTCTTTTTAAAGTCTTATAGTTCATATTGTTAAGTAGCATAAGGGATTGATTTTATAATGTTGGGTTTTAGTCAGAGAAGTCAGGAGAAGGAATCTGGATTTTCAGGTCAAAGACATTTAAAGCCACTCAGAACTTAGAGGTATGCAGAGGAAGACAGGGTCGCGTTTCATACACATAAAACAGTAAAATAATTCAAGGAAAACAACAAAATGCCAATTTACTTACATAGTATTTTATATTTTGCTAAACAAGTTTATTTATATTACCTTTGATTTATATTTTAATTGTAAAAAATAGTATATGTACACACATATATGCATATATAGTACATAAATCATTCTTTTCATAAAACCAAATACAGCAAAATAAAATTTTATAAAGACTATATTAAAATATTTTTAGAAAATCCTATGTAAAACCCATACATTCAAATGTTATTGTATTTACTATTAATCTAAAAATATGAATATGTAATAAGAGGAATATGTAATTCCTCTTATTACATATTCATATTTTTAGATTAATATTTCTGCTCTCATAGAATGCTTTACCCTAAATTTAGGTTGTTACTTCTTTGTCTAATTTGTTAAGATCTCATAAACTATTTTTTTTTCATAATTTGAGAAGACTATATATACATGACAGCAGCATAAGGCAAATTAAAATTTTTTAGTCTTTTGTAATTTTTATATTTTAACAATTTATTTTATATTTCATTTTGCACATGAATAGTATACGTGCTAGTTTCTACTACCTATTAATATAGAACTTTAAAACATAGTTCTGTGTTCATATTTCTTACATTTTTTATTTTTAGGGGATATACAATATTATGTTGATTAATAATTTAATAATGAACAGCTGAGCCTCTTAGAGTCTGTCATTCAATTTTACATTTTTTAGAAAAGTTAATCATTGCTTGTCCTTTTACATTATGTGTTTTGTTATAGGAGTTATGATTATTTTCTCTTTATAATTTTTTAGAAACTGTTTATTAGTGTTAACATTACTTTTATTTAGTTTACTGAGATCACCAATCTCTTTAATACCAATACAGTTTAAAGCCAGCTAATCAAATTGGTTAACTTTTGAAACCACTTCGAGGGAATAATAACTTCAGTAATACTTGGTTTTCTTCCCTGTCCCCACCCCACTTTCTTCATTATTTGAATCTTTGTTTCCTTTGTGTTCTACATTTGTTTCAGCACCGACATTACCTACTCTTAGGCATCTTTTTTTCTGTATTCTTAGCTTTATTATGTACTCTCATTTCGATGTTAATTACCTATCCCATCATTCTTATTTACTTCTCTCTAAAATGGCCCTTTATTTCACTGGTCATATTACAAACTTTTTTACTGTACTCTCTCTACGAAGTACTGCTGTCTGTTAGAAATATAATGTTAGCCACATTTGTAATTTTAAATATACTGGTCAGTAACATTTAAAAAAAAACATAGAAAACTGGTGACATTAGTTTTAATAATATATCTGTATTAGTTTACTAGGACTGCCATAACAAAATACTACAGAATGGGTGGCTTAAATAATAGAAATTTATTTTCTCACAATTCTGGAGGCTTAAAGTCTGAGATGAAGGTGTCTGCAGGGTTGGTTTCCTCTGAGACCTCTCCCATTGGCTTGTGGGTGGTCACCTTCTCCCTGTGTCTTCACATCATTTCCCCTCTGTGTCTATGTCCTGATCTCCTTATAAAGCGCCAGTCATATTGGATTAGGGCCCGCCCTAATGATGTCATTTTAACTTAATTACTTCTTTAAGACCATATTTCCAGATAGTCATATTTTCTGTGAAATTTTTTAAGTTCTGTTTTTTACGGTCTTCAAAATCCAGAGTGTATTATATACTTACAACACATCTCAATTCAGATGCTAAAGCGTCATCAGAAATATTTTTTCTGTATTTAGAACTCATAATTTATAGTTGAAAAAGTAGATTCACATAGCCAAGTTGTTCTAAACATACTAAAAGTTTTTCAGTAGCAGAATCAAGTATCAGTTTTAAATTTAAATTAATTAATATTAAATGAAATATAAAACTCAATTCCCCAGTGGCGTTAGATATATTTCAAGTGCTCAAAAGCCACATGTGGCTCACTAGTGGCTACTATATCAGACAGGGCAGCTTTTGAGTTTCCCTTTCTGTACCCTAATCCTTTGGAGTTAGAGATTTCATGCTTCCTGCAGAAAGAGAGTTTTGTTTTTCCTACCCTCCATTTATTCATTCAAATATGTATTAAGTTCTTACTCTGTACAAGATATTAAGTATGTAACCGTAGAGATTTAGTTCTCTGTGAATGGAAGACATTGCTTTGTCTTTTCCATCTCTGAAACTATCTTTCCTGACAGCATATTTTAAGGCTATAGCTGCACCAATGCCAGTTTAATCCTCTCTCTTCAATGTAGAATGGTAGTTAGTAAATATCCCTTTACCATAGTTTATTAATATTTCATAATAAAGGGTAAGCTGGGAGGAAGTGAGAGAGTTGTATTGACTTATATACACAAAAGCTCAGTGATTTGTGTTCACCTAGAGGGGTGGGATAGGGAGGGTGGGAGGGAGACACAGAGGGAGGAGATATGGGGATATATGTTTATGTATAGCTGATTCACTTTGTCATACAGCAGAAACTAACACACCATTGTAAATCAATTATACTCCAATAAAGATGTTGAAAAAAATATTTCATAATACTTTTCATTCCAAACTTCAGATACTCATCATTCTAACTGGGACTTTTAATACACACCATATCACATATCATTAAATCCGTTCTTTGTTCATGAACTAAATTAGCAGTGATTGTATTTGGTATCACTTATGGAGTCACCTCAAGTTTCTTCTACTGGTCCTGGCCTTTCCCCCCATCTTCTTGAAGTGCATAGCAGCTGTTTACATCTAGGTCATTGAATTAGTTTACATGTACTGTTGGGTTTCATCCCAATTAAACTGACAGTTAAGATCTCTACCATACAATTCTATTCTGGGGAGCTGTGCCTCCCTTGTGACTTGTAAACATACAGTTTTTGTTTTGTTTTGTTTTGTTTTTTAAGAAAGCCTGTCACTGTTTTTTCCCTTTAAGATCCCTCTTGATCCCTCTAAGGTCACACAACTTGGCTAGCAGCAGCTGAGTAAAGTAGAACCCTCATTTCTTGAATATTACTTTCTCTTCTATACTTCATTCCAAAATCTTAACAGCTTAATTTGAGGTAGAACTAAAAGGTTCCAACTAGTTGTATTATACCCTATAAATCTTTTTCTTCCTTTTCATTCTTACTAGCTAAGACTGACCTATTTAAAAACAGGCAGCCATGATCCCTTTTGAATTCAGGTATATATACAAGTAGAGTATATATAAATATATACATGTGTGCATAAATGTATATTCATATACGTCCACACATATATTGGTATACACTGCATATGTGACCTGTACTGGTATTTATTCATGTAGAGAAAAATAAAATTTTTTTCTAGGCTCATATTCTGCTTGACTGTGGTGAAGACAATGTCTGTAAACCCAAACTGGAAGTTTCTGTAGATAGGTAAGTTTTGCTCCAAATTATAGACTGTATAATAAGAAATTTAAATGAAAGAACACATTTTTCTATTAAAGTAATAGTAATGAGAATTAGTTATGTTGGAGGATAATTCATGGTTTTCAGTAAAGCTATAAATATTGAGCTTTAAAAAAATAGGTGCTATGTTTTCACTGGCTACCTAGGTTAGCAGATCTCTTCCTATTCAGCATGGAGTAGTGTCACAAAGTAACTTTATATCCTCTTAAAGATACTCTTAACTAAAGGACTCATTACCATTTTATATGATGTACAAATTATAGCGAATACTGTGAGTATCAAGACAAATGATTAATTCAGCCTTTAGAAAAAAAATCAGGGGATTAATAAGTACAAAGAGAGATAAAATTACTTCCGTAATACATATGAGTGATAGTGATATGCTAAAGGCATCAGTGTTCTTTTACTGGGAGAAGCACTGGATTTGCACCCAGTGTGCTATTTCCAGTTTTCTGTTGAGCTGTAGAGTAGTCTTAAAAAATCTCGAGACACTGTTGAACATGTCAGTGCTTTGAATAGTCATGCTCTCGCCGTGCAGTCTTTTCTCATTGTCTAGATTTGTATTAACTCGTAGTGATCAAAAGAAGATCTATATTGGGGACGACAACCCTCTGACCTTGATTGTTAAGGCTCAGAATCAGGGGGAAGGTGCCTATGAAGCTGAGCTCATCGTTTCCATCCCACCGCAGGCCGATTTCATCGGGGTGGTCCGCAACAGTGAAGTAAGCAAGCTGCCCCTTTAAAAATTGAAATGCACTCGTAGTTCACATTAACATTAATGAGCTGCTCCCCTGTTTAGTGTAGTACAAGCTTAGCCTTTCTACCTAAGGCTAAATTGCTAGACAATAGAGTGCCTATCTTACATAATTCCTTTCCAGCCTAATAACTTTGCATAATGCATTGATAGGACATTTACAAAACTGCTAGCTAAGTGCCTGAAACAGGGTCAGATGGATAAAGTGTCTAAGCCTGGCCATCAAATAATTTTTCAGAGGTAATATGGTTATGGATCTATGTCCTCTAGGGATCGTTCAGAAACACTCTGACTTTATATGTGGTACTTGTACACAATTCTGCTTTCCCCTGTACCCCTCATTGCTCAAGTAGATGCATTTGCTTTGTAAAGCCAGAAACCTAATCATCCAACTGCATGATATTGTCTAGGAACTTTAAAGTTTTATTATGGCTTCTGCATTTTTTTGGTCATTAATTTATTTTCCTTTCAATCCTTTTTCTTTGTCTATCAAAGGCTTTAGCAAGACTTTCCTGTGCCTTTAAGACAGAAAACCAAACCCGCCAGGTGGTATGTGACCTTGGAAACCCAATGAAGGCTGGAACTCAAGTAAGGCATTTTAATTAAATGGATTGTTTTTTCTTTTATAGAGAATAGCATATTTTTCTGTGGGTTGTCCATAGTAATTTTTTTATAAGCACTTCAAAATAGTGTGTAAACTGGCTTTGATTTAGAATGTAATGACTATCAGAGTTTAGTTTTGATTAAGATACTAAAGTAATGGGTTGTGTTATTACCTGTATTCAGTAAGCTGCTCTTCACCTTCAATTCGGTAAATGGATGAGAACATGGTTGAAACTAAGGACTGAGATTGTAACTTTGATATTTTAAACTAACACTTCAATGCATCCTCAAAACTACTCTGACAAATACCAAGACTGTCATTCTTAAGTGAGTTAGAATGAGCTCATTAACTTGAAACCTATATGGTCATCCCAGTAGGATCAAAGAGCACAGTGGTTGGATCAGGCTCCCCTTCAGGGGGTGGAGAAGGGAGCCCAGGAGCTTGAGAAGAAGCACTCAGTGAGTTGCTTCCCAAATCCTCTAAAAAGGAAACAAAAATATACCTTGTAGAATTCCTATTATCAATGAAAAAAAAAAAACCAGCAGTATATTTCATGTTACCTTTTCAATAGAATTTAATTTAATAAGCACATAGATATTGGTAATTTGAAGATCTGTGATATTATGGGGCTGAATATTCCATATCTACCCATATAAACAACATCTCTCCTATTGGATGTTGTTTAAGGGTACAGACTTGCGAGTAAGTCTAAAGCTCTGATGTGCAGCATGGTGATTATAGACAACAGTAACGTATTTTAATCAATCATCAAACTTGCAAGAGACTAGGTCTTAATAATTCCAACCAGAAAAAGGAAATGATAATTATGTAATGTGACAGAGGTGCAATTATTGCCACAGTGGCAATCATATAACAGTGTATAAATGTATCAAATCAACCTTAAATTTACAGTGTTATATGTCAAATATATTTCAATAAAAATAAATATTTCATATTTCTTTAAATATATTTTCCATTAAAAGTCATTATTATTTCTAGATATAAGGTCTCTTAGGGAAAAAGGGCTTGAACAAAGTACCCAGAGTTGCATTTTTTCACATGTATTTAACACAGTGTTTAACTACAATGTTTCATTAACAAGTGAGCATGCTTTTTATTTTCTTATATTCTCGTTCTATCTTTCTCACTCACTGCTCACTCACTATAGATAATTCCAGGTTGATTCTTGTGGCTGGTTCCAAGCTTTGTAAAGTGGGAGGCAGTTTCACAAGGTCCCCTAGAAGCGCCATTTTTAGATGTCATTTATGTGACCCCCCCGCAAGAAGGCTGCTTTCCCTTACCTTGTAGCTCAGTTTTTTCTTTAAAATAACAATTTTCCTCCTGCAGAAGTTAAGATGTTTGTTATTGGTGGAGTTGTGGGTGACGTGGAGAAATTCTGCTTCTGGCCCTACATCTGTCCTTTTAAGCCAAGTTCTCTCACTCTTGTAAGCCATCTGTTTCTTCCTTCCTGCTCCATTAACACAAGTTCATGTGTTAGCTTCCTGTCACCAAATTATTGTGCATAACTACTATGCTGTCATTGGGTCAACAAGCAATTCCTCTTGCATTTTTCAGAAAGTTAATATTAGTTAATATAATAAGGAGATAATTAGTTAATATTATAAGGAGATATAATTATGGTTAATCATTGTTAAACAGGCTCCATTATGGATTGGCCCAAGTATCTGAAATAATAGAGATTTGATAGAAGATCAGACTTAATTACCTTTGCTAGAGTACTTTCAGTTTTATTGTAAGTTCAAACCCTATTCTTTTTTCTTTGGACGGTGGATTTGGAATTTCACTAATTTGACACTGTTCTAACTAACATTGCCATCTTTCCCGCCTCCTTCAGCTCCTAGCTGGCCTTCGTTTCAGTGTGCACCAGCAATCAGAGATGGATACTTCTGTGAAATTTGACTTACAAATCCAAAGGTATGAAAACAACTTTTTTCCGTTTATAATAACTATGGAGGAAATATTATTTGTTATAAATATATTATGCAGTATACTTAAATATTCTGGAATAGGATAGACTAAAATTTTAGTACTTAATTATAGCATTTTAAAATCAATATTTACATCATAAGAATAATTTATGTTGCTTTTGAGTTTGTAAAACAAAACTAAAAGTTAACTAAAAATTATCTTCTTGGAATTAAATGGTAATGAAAGTAATTATTTTGATTTGTAGTTTGTCATTTCTTTACTGCTTTTAATTTGTTTACTTTTAGTTTCACTGCATTTGCCTCTGTATGCTATTGATGACGATTATGCTCAAGTCTGTCCTAAATATATTTTTTTCTTTTTCAGCTCCAATCTTTTTGACAAAGTAAGCCCGGTTGTATCTTACAAAGTTGACCTTGCTGTTTTAGCTGCTGTTGAGATAAGAGGGTCAGTATGATTACCCAGTTGAGTATCTCATTCTCATGATTTAAACTACTTTAAAAGTAGTTACTTCTTAAAAGTAAGTCCTAGGGCCCCTAGCTTCTTTTGGATAGTAGACACTCCATGTTTCGGTGTCATTTTACTAGAGCTGTAGCTTCTGTAGAAAGAAGAAGGTCCTGGGTGTATTCCAAAGCCCCAAATATTTATTTGATAATCCTTTGGAAATAAACCAGACATGGCAAAAGTGGCACAAAATAAATTTATTGAACTTTTATGCAAAAGTTCACCTGTTATCAATTCACCTGTTACATTAGATTCAATAAAGAGTAGTTTGTATGTCCATCTGTGCATGTACATATACAAGTATAGTTTCTGTTTTTGTTTTGTCTGTTAAATGTATGGTGTTTTTTTTTTTAATTAATTCTGATTATATTCATTTGGACACTAGGTACTTTTGAAAATGAACTGACCATATCATTTTGATATTCATGGTAGGTTTTCTTTGGTCATTGTTTAGAGTCTCAAGTCCTGATCATATCTTTCTTCCGATTCCAAATTGGGAGCACAAGGAGAACCCTGAGACTGAAGAAGACGTTGGGCCAGTTGTTCAGCACATCTACGAGGTTTGCAGCTGTTGGATTTAACTGATACCTGGTAGACAGCCAACAAAGAGAGGAATAGATAGGCTCTTTTTAAAAAACAAGTCTATTTAACTTTTGCATAAACTCTGCATAGTTTAAGTATGTACCAGAGATTTCTTTGAATTTTTTCCCTATTCTTAAGTTCATTTTTATTAGACAAGTAGCTTCCAGTAGTAAAAGAAAGCTGTTTTTACAAATTGTTGTTTAAAACAACAATTAGTAAAAAAAAAAATAATAAAAATTAACTTAAAAGTAATATTTTATTATTATTATTTTAATAATAAAATAAAACCAGTTAGTTCTACTTGAGTAAAAAGAATAGGTCACTGAGTAAAATTTTGGTTCTGTAGGAAGAAAATTTTCTATGCCACTTATCATTAACTTTTTCAAGTTTTCCTCTTTTGTTTATACATTCATCCTGATTTATACTGCCGTACGCAGAGGCAGATGTTGAGTTTGATCCTTTTGCATAATAATGATCATGTTGTAATATTAGAGTAACTATGGAAACTGTTATTCAAACTGTTATTCAAATCCTGTTGCTTAATGATTCCTAAAGTTGCTGTAGGGGAAGGATTATAGAATAGATTTTTGCCCTAAGTATTTACATTTCCTTCTCCTCATTAGCTGAGAAATAACGGTCCGAGTTCATTCAGCAAGGCAATGCTAAATCTTCAGTGGCCTTACAAATATAACAATAACACTTTGTTGTACATCCTTCAATATGATATTGATGGGCCAATGAACTGCACTTCAGATACGGAGATCAACCCTTTGAGAATTAAGGTAATGTACTTAATAGCAGCTATTTATAATGATGATATTTTATTGCTTTTCTTTCTAAATCTATAAAAGAAATGCATGAAATAAACAATTGTTTTAATAATAAATCTATTCTGCGAAAATGTTTTAGCTCATAACCAGTATACTATGAATTAAATTGTTTATTTGTGTAATGAGTAAGGATGAATTTTGTGAAGTCCTAGTAAACCATTTATTTATGTAGTGTTTAGTGAGCCTCCGGAGATACTCTTTGTTTTTTTTTTTTTGGCCGTGTCTCGCAGCTTGCTTGAGGGTTCTTAGTTTCCTGACCAGGGATTGAACCCACGCTCTCAGCAGTGAAAGCGCGGAGTCCTAACCACTGGACTGCCAGGGAATTCCCATCCGGAGTTATTCTTAAGTGACCCAATTTGACTTTGGTTTTATCGCAGAGTGGTTTATCCACATGTAATATGTGTCAAGGGTGTTTGGATGTTGAAATTTTTGTCTTTGGGATAAGATATAACATTTTACTCTTGGCTCTTTTGACTTGACCTAGAAAAATGTCATTTTATGGAATTCTATTTGGATATAGTCTTCTCCATCCTAGCACATATGTTTGGATAAGAAGCTATTCACAGGTCAGAGTAAGGAAAGTTAAGAAAACAAAGCAAAAAATGTATACTCATGATTGACATACATCACAGATGTACACTGTGAAATTTCAAGCTGTTTCTAAGTATTTTATCAGTTTCCCCTCTAGCTATGCAAGGGGAGAAAATGATGGCTAGGTAGAGGTAATTTTTTTCCCGCATATTAAGGACTCTAATCTTTATTTCCTTTGCTTAGTTTTAGCCATATATTAAGTGGTGAATTTTCTGTCATGCCACATTTTTAGTCACTATATTTTAATCATGTATAACAGTTTATGCCAAAATGTCAGTGCAAAATATTTTCCATTGTTATTTACCACCAGTTTATTTATGTAATCCTAGATCTCAAATTCGCAAACAACTGAAAAGAATGACACAATTGGTGGGCAAGGTGACCGGAACCATCTCATCACTAAGCGGGATCTCACCCTCAGTGAAGGAGATGTGCACACTTTGGTAAGTGGCATTTCAACAACAAGCACTTCAAATATTTTAAAATATGTGATTATAGAACTGATGCCAAAGAGCATTTCAAAAGTAACAACAGCTGTGCTGGAAAGAACTCCGTATATTTTTATACCATTCACTTCTCTTACTTTCCTTGTTCCTAATTGAATTAATGCCACATTTTCTTCAAATGATCTGTCTTTGTGTAGATTACTAATAAAAATATTTTATGTTCTAACTTATTTCTCTGACTGCCCTCCTTTAACTGACCTCTTTCTCAGTCTCACCCTAATCTTTGAAACTTATGTTCAATATTGCAGAAAAAAACAGAAGGGCTCAACAGAAATATAAGAATAATTAGCATTATGATCAACTTTTGTTGAGTCAGCCAATCTAATGACTATAATGTTATAAAGAGGTTTGTCACTTAAGTTTTTAAAATTTAACAGATCTGCAAACCATCAACTAACAGAGAACCTGGTATAGTGTTTATGTTCATTAGTGATCACCAGTTACTTTCACATCTCCAGATTCCATGGTTCTTCTTAGTTCTCATTCAGTTCAACTGCAAAGTGACTTTTTGGCACAATTAATCACTTACTCTTTTGTGAAACACTCCTCTCTCACTTCTTGGGCACTATTCTCTTGGTTGTCCACCTACCACAACTGGCTACTTTGTCTCAATCTCCATTTCCAGACCTTTAAGCTCTAGAGAATATTCCAGGGCTCAGGTCTCAGAGTTCTTGTCTGCTCCACCTACAGTCATTCATTAGATCTGTGCAGTCCAGTGTTGTAGACACCAGCTACATTTCAAGTGTTCAGTAGCCACATGTGGCTAGTGGCTACCACTTTGGGAAGCACAGGTATCTCCACACTGATGATTTCTGTCATTGTAGAAGGTTCTATCTGACAGTGCCATATGAGATGATCTTAATCATTCGTATGGCTGGTAAGTACCATTTCTATGTAGATGACTTTGATTAATATTTCCAACCCGATCCTCTGCATTGAACTCCAGACTCCATTATCCTCTGGAACTCCTCTTAAATATTTAATAGGAATCTTAAACTTAATTCTAAGAACATATCCTTGAGTTGTCTCAACTCTGATCTTTCTATGGTGTTCCTCATTTTAGTAAATATCAACTCTGTTCTCTGTCCCAAACTTTGGCATGGGGCTTGACTCTCCTCTTTCTCTCAAACTTCATAATCCTACATATCAGCAAATTCTATCATTATCTACTTTCAAAACAGCCAGAATGTGGCCCCTTCTTGCCGTATCTACCACTGCCACGACCTAACCTAGACCATCTTCCTCTCTCACTTGAACTATTGCCAAACCTCCAGTTGGACTCCATATTTCTGCCCCTGTCACCACGACAGTCTATTTGCCACATAGAAGCCATAATGATCCTTTTAAAAGTAGGTCAGGTCATGTCACTCCAGTGTCTTCCTGTCTAACTCAGAGAGAAAACCAGAGACTGCAAAGCCTGGGGTTTTTTTTGTAGTCATCCTCATCGGAGTGAAGTAGCATCTCATTGTAGTTTTATTTGGATTTCCCTAATGACTAATGATGCTGAGCATCTTTTCATTTGTATATCTTATTTCGAAAAATCTCTATTCAAACCTTTTGCCCATATTTAAATTGGGTCGTTTGCCTTTTGTTGTTGAGTCATGAGGAGTTCTTTATATATTCTGGATACTACCCTTATCAGAGCTGTTACTGCACATATTTTCTTTCATTCTGTAAGTTGTCTTTTTTACTTTCTTGATAGTATTTGTTGATGGAAAAAAGGTTTTAAATTTAAAGAAGTCCAAATTTCTTTTCTCAAGTCTGTCTCTTCTTGTGTTGCTTATATTTTTACTGTCATATTTTAAAAACCATTGCCTAACCCAAGTGCTGGAGATTTACACACAAGTTTTCTGTTTTTCTAAGTTGTTGTTGTTGTTGTTTTAATATTTATTTATTTATTTGGCTAGACCGGGTCTTAGTTGTGCACGCGAGATCTTCGTTGCCGCGTGCGGGATCTTCATTGCTGCATGCAGGATCTTTTAGTTGTGCCATGTGGGATCTTTAGTTGTGGCATGCAGGATCTTTAGTTATGGCATGCGGGCTCTAGTTCCCTGACCGGAGATCAAACCCCAGGCCCCCTGTGTTGGCAGCATGGAGTCTTAACTACTGGACCACCAGGGAAGTCCCTGGTTTTCTAAGTTTTATACTTTTAGCTCTTACTTTTATATCTCTGATCCATATAGAGTTAAGTTTTGTATATGGTGTGAAGTAGAGGCCCAGATTCATTCTTTTGCATGTGGTTTTCTAGTTCTCCCTGCATCATTTGTTGGAAAGACCTGTCTCTTCCCTTTAAATGGTCTTGGCTCCCTTGTTGAAAATGAGTTGACTGTGAATGTATGAGTTTGTTTCTGGACTCTCAATTCTATTCCATTGATCTATACATGCATCCTAATTTTTTTGATTGTTGTCCTTCTGCAGTAAGTTTTGAAATTGGGGAGTGTGAGCCCTGCAGTGTTTTCATCTTTTTCAAAATTGTTTTGGCTAGTTGGGGTTCCTGGCAATTCCATATGAATTTTAGGATTAGCTTGTCCATTTCTACAAAAATGGTAGTTGGAATTTTGATAGCAATTTTATTGGATCTGTCTATCATTTTGGTAATATTGCCATCTTAATATTAAGTCTTTCAGTCCTTGAACATGAGCTGTCTTCTGTTTATTAGGTCTTCTTTAGTTTCTTTCAAAAACATTTTGTAGTTTTCAGTGCACAAGTTGTGCACTTCCTTAGTTACGTATTTTATTCTTGTTAAATGCTATTTAAAATAGAATTTTTTTTAAATTTCATTTTCATATTTTTCATTGCTAATGTATAGAAAACAATTCATATTTGTATACTGATTTTGTATTCTTTACCATTTCTGTACTTGTTTATTAGCTTTAATAGTTTTATTGTGGATTCTTTAAAGTTTTCTGTAAGTAAGATTCTGTCATCTTTGAATAGAGATAGCTTTGCTTCTTTCTTTCCAATCTGGATACCGTTTATTTAATTTTTTTCTTGCTTAATTGCACTGGCTAGAACCTTCTGAACAATGTAGAATAGAAGTGTCATGAGTGGGCACTGTTGTCCAGTTCCTGATCTTAGGGGAAAAGCATCCATTCTTTCACCAGTAAGTATGATGTTAGCTGTGGGCTTTTCATAGATGCCCTTTACCAGGTCAAGGGAGTTCACTTCTATTCCTATTCATCAGCTGGAGGTGTCACTTACTGGATAACACTGTTGTGAGGTATATGCATATGACATGTCTAATGCAGTTTGACCAGCACGTAGAAGGTGGTGAATATTTATTCTTTTGACTGTCTGCCTTCAGGTTACTGATAAAAACACTCATGCCGCTTGATTTCTACAGGTCTGATGTGGAATAGCTATTAAAGATTCACTGTTTCTTTTTCTTTTCCGCAGGCCTATTGTGATCTGATTCTCATGTCTTACTAAAATCACCATGCTCTGGGTTTGCCTAAAGAATGTTGAGTTCTAGCTATAACAATAAATATTTTAATATTATAGCACTTATCCTTCCATAACAAATCACATTAAAACCAACCCCTTCATAACAAGAAGCATTCATAGATTCAACTGTTAGCCTACTCATTTTAAACGTTACTGCTATTAAGGCAAAAGAATCTAGATCATCTCTTTAGCCTTCACATAAAACAAGTCAATTGTCTACTTTTCATATGTTGAAGAGATGATAGAATGATCTTTTCTTTTAAGTAAGTAATTTTTTGGCAGGGTTGTGGAATTGCTGAATGCTTGAAGATTGTCTGCCAGGTGGGGCGACTAGACAGAGGAAAGAGTGCAATCCTGTATGTAAAGTCTCTGCTGTGGACTGAGACCTTTATGAATGTAAGTGGGCAGATGCAGCATTCAGCGAACTTATCCATTTTTTCGAAGAAATAAAAAAGGCCTGACATATAGAAAATCATTTTATTGTTATTCCCATATAGAAGGAAAACCAGAATCATTCATATTCTCTGAAGTCGTCTGCTTCATTTAATGTTATAGAGTTTCCGTATAAGAACCTTCTAATTGAGGACATCTTCAACTCCACATTGGTAAGTCATTGATTTGGGGAAATGGAATAAATGCACTCAGTTCAATACCATAGATATTTTTATTTTATTTTAAATAATGGCAGTTAATTATTTTGATAATTTAAAGTAACGAGTTATTTGAATGGATTATAACCTAGTATAAACTAGTTTAACATTACTATTTTCCTCCCCCGCATCCCAGAATTATTAAAGGTAGACCTTTTACTTTAGCATCTTGTCCTATGTAAGATACTTAGCATCACTAAATTTCATGAGGGAAAATTTTGGGAATTTCTCCCCACAGAGTTAGAAAGTTGGAAATTAACTGCAGTTAAGTGAGGGCATTTTATAAATCTTTAATTTGAGAATTAAAATGGGACCAACACATCGTAAACTGGGTTGGATTATTTAAAAATCATTTCAGAGTCAGTCAGAGGTTAACCTGTTGAGAGTTTCGTGTGTGTGTGTGTGTGTGTGTGTGTGTGTGTGTGTGTGCTATTGATACCAAATGTGTAATCATAAATTATCATGTACTAGAAAAGAAAATAATGTGAGTAACATTGACATAAAATATAGTAGACATTCAGACATTTGTTGAATGATTCAGTGAACTATTTTCAAAACTCAAGAACTTTTTCCCCCAACAGGTTACCACTAATGTCACCTGGGGCATTCAGCCAGCACCCATGCCTGTCCCTGTGTGGGTGATCATTTTAGCAGTTCTAGCAGGATTGTTGCTACTGGCTGTTTTGGTATTTGTAATGTACAGGGTAAGTGATGGACTTAGGAAGAGAGGGAGGGAGGGGAAGCAGAAGAAAAGGAGAAGGAAGGGAGCAAAAGAAGGGAGGGAAAGAAGAAAGGGACCTTTAATAATGACGCATGATGAGCAGTCCTTATCATTTGAAGGAAGAAAAATTCAACTAAGTGCCATTTAAATTTTCTTGGTCATAATATGGTCACTCAGAATACTTTCAGTATTCTTCATTGATGTGGCAGTAATGTGAGTTTTTTTTTTTTCAACTGGCAGATGGGCTTCTTTAAACGTGTCCGGCCACCTCAAGAAGAACAAGAAAGGGAACAGCTTCAACCTCATGAAAATGGTGAAGGAAACTCAGAAACTTAACTGTGATTTTTAAGTTGTGCTACATCCTGTCCCATTAGAAGTACCAACTTCAATATAGATTTTAAAATTTCCTTCATGAGGAATAAAGTTCCAAGACTGTACTGCTGATGGTACCCATTGGTATTAACCACAAAGTGAGAGCAATATTTGTCAACCTTTTCATTATAATTAAGTTCAGACATACATTTAATATACATCCACTGACTTGTATTTTTAGGTATTTAAATAATAACATTTCAAGGATAGATCTTCAATGTACATAAGACAGGTAGTGCCTGAGTTACCACTTTATCTAAAATAGTACCTCCTACAATTATTGTTTCTGATTTTGTATGTTGGATTTTGTTTGTTGTTGTTTTTGTTGTTTTAAAGCAATCCAAATTTGGACCTTAGGATCCACATGTTTTGTAGAGATACTTACCGTTAATACACATTACACTACAGTTGAGTTTTCAAGCTAACTTTATAACCGCATAAACTTGGATTTTAATATTACCTATATGGTAGAACTTTAAAAAAAGAAAAATGCATGATCCCATCAAAACTCTTTCCTGTAATAGCAAAGGTACAGTTTTTTGTTTTAATCTGAGAATTGAATACATGCTATTAAATTTTTATTTATATTTTTATCCACAGTCCACTTGATTACATTTTATTTTGTATAAGTTTAAGTTCTATTTCAAATCCTTTAAGTCAACTTATACTAAAAATTAGTTTTATAATCACAAATGCCTCTTCTGTGTAGTCATTTAATTCCTGCTAAACATCACGATGCTTGAAGCCATATGGAATTGGAAATCATTTCCAAAGTACATTTATTCCATTGCCTTAGTCTGGCTATATACAATACAATACAAAAAAAAGAAAAAGGAGCATTTAAATTAAAAGACTATGTTTGTAGTTCTTTGACAGAGTTGCTTATTAATAGTTTGTTCTTAGATTAAAGCAAGAGTTTTTAGTTGGGATTAATTTATTTTCCTCCTATATGTGTATTTTTCCTTACGTTTCCAAAACTGTTACTGAGAATGTGTCAGGATCAATGAGGAATCTTTACAACTTAGAGGAACCTGCACTCAACCTCCCAACCCTGCAAGAAATGCTTGGAATTGAAATTCTTAAAGTAGCTCGCTGGTTTACTTCTAGCAATAGTGTAGTACTGCTCAGATGGATATTACCTCAGTTGAAGCCAGGTGTAACATGTAAAACCAGTCTCAGCTATCAAAATGACTTCTTAGAGGTTATTTTATAAGCAATTCAAGTTATTGGAAACCTTTTTAAACTTTTTTAGGTTTATTAATATAAATTACTTTTCTAGGATTTTTAAATAAAAGCTGCACAGGTGGCAAGTTGTAGTTTTATAAGTCCGTAGGGTGATGAATCTTCTAGAGGAATATGTGAATTATTCACAGTTCCTCCAGGCCTGGGGATAACTATTAGCTATATCTATTTTTGTGCAATTACATCATGTTGTGCATTAGAAATTGAGAGTTTGATAGCTTTTTAACTACTGTCTTCATTAGGCAATGATAAATATTTCACTTAAATAACTGAATATTTTTCTATGTTTTAAAAATAATTGAAATTTATCTTGCCATGTCTTGTGTTATAACTCCCTAACAAGTGCCTACGCTAGAATATATTCATAAAACAGAGGCATATGTAGGTGAGTTATACAAGTTAGAACGTTGACAAGACCCTATATTTAGCTTTAGTGATTTTCAAAATTAATAGGTGTTGTAATATAGATTTTATTAGTACCTCAAAAGATCTTAGTCATATGCAGTAAGTATTTTTATTACCAATAAATTTAAAGTTTTTAAGAAAAAAATATTTTTATCCTAGGGCCTGCCACCAGACAGTCACTGAATTGGTCTAGAACAATGTTCACCTTACCTGTTTTCCCACCTAATAGCAGTCATTTCTGAAACTATCTTTTGGATAGAAAGTCACTCTTTTAAAAAAATGTTACTGTTTGATTTTGCACAGTCTATTGCTTTTATGGCCTCTTATCTCAAGGTATAATCTTCTACCAGAGATTGAAGGAGGAGCCAAAATAGCTCAGTTGGGAGAGCATGAGACTGGAGGAGATTGAAGGGTGTTGTCATGGAAATTAACATGATGCTTTAAATTGCTCTTATGGAATGTAGTTTAAAGCAATAGTATTTTCTTTAAGAAAAATGAAGATTTATATCTGTACAAAAATATGGTAGGAGTATAATTTAAAAACCTAGTCCTTGAGGAAAATATTTGGGAAATGTTGAGTTTCTTTTTACCCTAAAGTAGCATGTGAATGTTTTGGATAAACTGTCAAAAAATAATCACTGCTGTTTTTGTGATTTATTGAGAATTAAAAGCCATTTTGAGTGTAAAATTCTTATAATCTGATTCAGTTTAAGAAAATAAACATGGTTGGGGCTGAGAATGTTTAAAACATTTGGTATTGGTAAGAAATATTGATGCTGTTGTTGATTTCTTAAATAGGCATTTATTTCAGACTTGATATTTTGAGAAACATTTGTGTGAGGGAGGCGCTTTCCTTTTCTTCCCTTTACCTTTTTCTTGTAATTGGTGATTATTGTAATTCTGATTAAGTTCTTAATACTGAATTGTAAAACAATTAATCAAAATATTAGTGCCACAATTCTACCTGTTATGAAACTACTTAGTCATAGTCAATTCTCATTGATACTCTATATAAAGAGAAAATTCAAGTATTAGAGACTGTACTGGCTTCCTTAAGAGGATGTGAAAGATTTTTCATAGTGAATCATGACCCTAAGAGAGAGGTATGTGGCAAAAGTATAGTATATAATAAATAGATCCGCTGGTTTTTTATAAGGCAAACAGCTGTAAGTTGGTTGATGTTCCTGTGTTACAGAATGTAGTGTTGAGCTTGGCAAAGAATAAGTCACTCGTGGAATACTTGTGTGTGACTGTTGCTTATCTCAGTGTCACTGTGTTAGTGCTCTTGGATAGCTTGTATATGTGATAGTTTGATTAATAAGAAAAAAATATAAAATTTGAAAATCGAATATAGGATCCAAAGTGGTGAATGAAATGACTTAATACTCAGTGTTTTGGAGAGTATTTCTTTTAACCTGTTGGTAGGCTAGTTTGAATGATGAACCTATGGACATGTAGCATGCATATATGCTTGTATTTCATTGTAATTTCTGATATATAATGAATTTCTTGGGAGAGGTACTGAATCTTTGATTTTTCTTGTCATTCTTCTCAAGTGCAATATAACAATGTAACCAAACCTAGATATTTCAAAGTCATTATTAACTTAGTAAACCGAATCTAAACGGAGATTTATTAGTATTTTTGTTAGCAGGAAGGAATGATTCTGAGATGGATATACGAATGAAGTTATTTACCCCTAAAAGGTCCATTTTACACTTTATTTCAGGCTGGACATGAACTATTCCCCGCTAGTTTTGAAACACTTTGCAATATCTTAAAGTAACTTGGAAGCTGTGTATATCAATTAATTTCCTACCTAAGTAACATAGAAAGTAATTTTCTTTATTTAGCTCTCTTGTGATCACCCACATTGGGTGAGACATAAAATGAGTGTCTTCTAAAATTTGTCATTTGCTAACTTGATTTGAGTTAGTGAAAACTGGTACAGTGTTCTGCTTATTAGTCTCCAGTGTGTAACTTGTGTCTGTTCAATAAACTTGAGCATCTGGTGCCACTTATGTGCAAGGACTTTATATTTTCCTTCTGTTATGTTGTTTTGTTTTTTAATCACATGAGCTAGCAGTAGTGCACTAAAAGGATGACCTCAAAGAGGTGACATACCTCTTTAAAAGTCCACATTCTTAAGAGTGTTAGTTATTTGAAAAAAGGCGTCACAAACAGAGCAAAAGGAAACTAATGTTAAAATACACCAATTACAAATCATAGACATTTGAAATTTTAAAGGGGCTTCCAATTTCAATAATGGCAAAGTAGCTTGTATCAGATAACAATGAATGAAATGAGGAATAAGAAGCAAAAAAGAAACTTTTATAGACACTGCAGATACTAAAAGCAGGCAGAAACTGGAGGGAATTGGTCTCAAGGAAGGGAACCACACTTTTCCCTGAGTTTACTCTCTGTTGTGTGGATGGAATGCAAGCAGAAAAGTGCCCCCTCATTTCCTAGAATGATGGGACTGCCATCATGGCTAGAAATTGAGGGATGGGAGGAGGGAGAAGCCACATTGTGGGAAAGGGGAACATTTTCCCCTCAAAGCCTTGGCTGACGCTGACTCTGCTCTAGTGAGGCCCCAAAAGGAAAACAGCAGATGGAAGTTTGAAAGAACTGAGCAGTTATTCCAGCTACTGTCCAATGCAGGAGAAACAAGAGACTGTAGTTCAAGTCTTGCCCAGGGGCAGAGCCTTGGAAACACCCCCAGTCTTTCCATTGAAACCCCAGAGGATCTATTATTCCTTGGGAATAAATACTACATCCCAAGATTGATTGATTCACCGTAGGATAAAGGGTAAAACCAGTGTCCCACCCTAACAAAGCATGAAACCAAGCTTCCACAAGTTTAAGGTGATCCACCTGAAATTTAATTGTCTGCTCATAAAGGCAGTTACTTTCAGAGGAAGGTAACACAACCAAAAGACTGCAGTGTATCATTCATAAGGTCGTGTGTGTGTGTAAATGGGAAGAAAGGAAAATGTGATGCTTGGCTTTGAGAAGAAATAGTCAATAGAAACAGACCCACAAACAATTCAGCAGGTATGACTTTAAATAACTATGATGAATATGTTAAAGAGTCTATAGGAACACATGAACATTATGGATGAAAAGACAGGCATTTCGAGAAAGGTTTGGAAACTAACAAAAGAGACTCAAGTGGAAATCTTTAGACTGAAAAAATATATCTGAAGTCAGAAGTTCATTGGAGGGGGATTGCAAGTAGATTGGGTAGGACAGAAGAAAGGATCAATGAACTTAGAGATAGATCAATAAGGACTTATCCAAACTGAAGCACAGATGGCAAAAAAACAAACAAACAAAAAAACAGCCTCAGTGATCTGTGGGACAAATCTAGGTGCAAAAGGAGTCTTAGAGAGGAGAGAGAAAAATGAGACAGACAAAATATTCGAAGCCAAAAAGTTTCCAAATTTCATCAGAAAGAGCAACCTGCAATTCTGGAAGCTCAACAAACCCTAAACAGGACAATTGCAGACAGCACCATCTATGCAGGTCATGGTCAGATGGTTAAAAAGCACACGTTGGAAGGAGTTTACCTCACTCCCTTCGTACTGTTAACCATGCCCAGAGGGTTCATTACTTGTCTAAAGAAGTTACCGGCAGGATTGGGACTAGAGCTGGCACATTCAAACACCTAGTACGTTATGCATTCTGCTGTGCAACACTGCCTGAACTACTAGTCACAGTTTATAAAATAGATTTGTTATTATCTGGGGGATAGGTTGGGATGCCTGAATATCAATTGATGTACCACCAGTGCTTTTCCAATTACAGTTGACTCTTGAGCGGCAGGATTTGAACTGCATGGTTCCACCTATACATGGATATTTTCAATAGTAAATACTGTTGTACTGCCTGATCCTTGGTTGGTTGAATCCCCAAATGTGGAACTTTGGATATGGAGGAACCACAGATACAGAGCACTGACTATAAATTATACTTGATTTTCACAGAGAGTCTTAGCCCCTTACCCCTGTGTTCAAGGGTCAACCGGAATATTTTTACTCATTTTCTAAACTGTCCTGCATTGCCTAGAGAATTATATAGTTAGGTTCGCTTTTACACTCAGGTTCACTTTCCTTGCCAACCTCACTTCCTGAAGCATAGCAAATACATAAATTGGTGTTGTTTTAATAGAAGGAGGACTTAGATTTTGAACTTCACACAGTAACTTACCTTCATGTTATTAACCTAATTTTTTTCAAAGTAATTCTCAAAGTTCTTTTACATCATTTCTCAGATATTAGAGTGTTGGAATCTTTAGGGATTACTTTTTAGTCAATCTTGCAGTCAGAATATTAATTACTTGTTACAAAGTTATTCACAAAAAAGCACTAAGTAATGTACAAATGTAGCAGTATTTAATTTGGAGAATTATGCTCTCCACTTGAGTAATAGAAGTGATTCTTGATTTTGGATAGGGTCATGGTAAGTTTACCATAGAAAGCAAGAAAGTTCTGGTGGCTTATAAATTTTCTCATCTCTCAACAGTGCAGTTAAAGTTCTTTTTTGAGATTATAAGTGACATAAACCCCTTTAAAATTCGGAAATATCATCACCTGATGGGCAGACAAGTGAATGATTTTGAATTTTTCAGTACACCTTAGTGAGGAAATGAAAGGGAAGAGTTTATTAAAGAATAAGCAAAAAAAAAAAAAAAAGAATAAGCAAATTTCCTACTTCTTAGTAATGCCAGTTTTGACTTTCTGACTTGAACCTTTACTACTAAACCAGAGCAAAGCACTTCACTATCATGTGGTAATAAAATACTAGCAAAAATTGAACCTGAAGTTTCTTTTCTCAATTACACAGGTAGGTGTTCAGTGATTACCAAGTAATAGAGATGACAGAACAGAAACTAATTTTACCATATTCCCACTGAACAGTCCTAGCCTCTCAAGGGAACCCTAAAGCAGCGGCAGTATAGGAGTGATTTAATAACAGAGCTGAGAATCTGGTTTACATACTGTACAGAAATAGTTCCCTCTTCTCACCTCTAATTCTCCAAATCCAGTTCTTAACATTATCTACTCCATATCCTTTCCTAGATCCACGCAGGCTTGGTCATTGCATGAGGCTGGTGACCTCATGCCTTGGATAGTGAATTAGTTTTAAATTATTGCAGTCTCTTTGCCATGATAGGTAACATATTCACAGAATCTGGCATTAGATCATGAACATCTTTTGGAGGGCATTATTATGTCTACCACAGTCCATGGTCTGGCCCTCAAAGATTCACATCCATCTCACAAGCAAAATACATTGAACCCATTCCTAAAGTCCCCCAAAGTCAAACCACTGCAACATCAACTCAAAGTCCAAAACGACTTCTTAATCTCAGCAGCTCAAATGTCCCAAATCTCATCATCTAAATTATGGGCAAGGCTTGGGTATGATCCATCCAGAGGTACAATTCGTCTCTGTATGTGAACATGTGAAACTAAAGAAACAAGTTTTCTGCTCCCAACATATCACAGTAAGACAAGCATATGATAACAATTATAGACATTCTGGTTTAAAAAAGGGAAGAAATAGAAGGAAAATAAAAGAAGTCACTGGTCCCAAGCAATTCCAAAATCCAGCTGAGCGATCTATATTTGGTTTCAAAGTCTATGAATTTCTGTGGTTTCAAACTATGTGGTTCTCAAACTCTGTGGCTCATGGCTTCACCTTATGAGTCATCGTTTCTCCCCCCATGAAATGTAGCAAATGTTTACAGCTGAGTATTGTTATCATTTTCTTCCTGCTGATAAGACTGTGTGGGTTCAGTATGCTTTTTCATTTTGTACACTATCCCTTTAGACTAAGCTGGCAGTGTTTCTGCTGATATAAAATTCACAGGAACCTTACGGATCGCCTGTGTATGTCAAGGATATTTCACTCCATTAGACTAGAGGCTACTCCACAGAGCTTTCCTAAATAATCTCATCTCTATTTTTGGCTTCTGTTGGGTTGTGTGAGGAGAATCTATGAGTCACACACTTAATCTCTTCAAAGAAAAATTTCTGAGATATTAGCAAATGTTTGTACAGTCTCTGTGTTCTTTCTAGAGCAAACTCTTTAAATATATAAATCTCTTAATTTTAGCATCTTCTGCAATCTGGATGTGTTAAAAATTTCCCAAATCATAAAGTCCTGGCTTCCTGGGTTCTCTCTTTTAAAGATTCATATCTATTTAATGAATTTAGATAGTTAAGGTCAAGACACACAAGAGTGGGGTCAGAGGGCTTGGCACATAGGCCCTCAACAGTCTTGTCCCTGAAACAATCCAAACTTCTGAAAATCTAGATCTGGTCTTGAAGTAAACTCTGGCTTGAGCCTTTTAATCTAGTTTGAGCTGGCTCCATCACTTCCCACTACACATTGGGCCATCCTAGCTGTAGTGCCTAATGAACTTTTCTACCGAGTCACCATATTTGGAACAAACTTGTTGGGGGTGAGGGTGGAAAGTACCTGAAATGCCATGGATAAAATTGCACAGCGGGTAATCCATGCATGCTGACCCCAGAGAGTCTTAATGATTTACATGCCTGTACCTGAGAAGGACCGCTAAACCCAGAGTTTAGTGACTATTTGAACCATATGACCCACTTTGGTTAATAATCCCGAACTGTCCCTATCTGTATGGATAACCCTACCCGGATAAATGGTTCTTAGTCAAAGAAATACAAATTTGAACTTTGTTCAACCCTCTTTAACAGTTAGTCCTTTGGTTTTCAAACTCAAATTAAATGGCTCACTATCAAATGAAGGCAGCAGTGTTGGAGGAAGAGTCATAATTTAAGGAAACAGTTACTAAACCTTGCAAATCATATTTCCAAAAAGGTAAACGTTCTTAACCCTTACATAAATATATATCTAATATGTTTAATATGTTATTAAATCTAACTCTGTTCCTCTAGGAACAATGGTTCAGTATTTGCTAATTGAATGTTTGCAGTGACTATATAAAATATAACAAGAAAAATATGAATTGATTACATACAAAATTTTATATGCATTATAAAAATATACAAATGAAACAGAACAATACTACATAACATTAATAAAAGAAGTAATGGCTGACATTTACTGAACAGTTCCTATAGCAAGAAGCTCTAAGTATACGTTATTTTGTTATCTCCTTTAGGCTCTGTTTTTTCTCCCCCTATACAGTTGAGAAAACTGAGGCCGAGAATCTTCTGTAAATCACATAGCTGTGAGGGGTGGATACCAGAGCCGTCTGACTCTGGGCTCTTCTCCATTAACTAACAGTTCTGCCGCTTTAAAATCGATTTGTTGATTTAATCAACCAAGTAATCAGACAACCACTGTTGGGCGTTGTGGCAGGAGCTGGAGATACAGCTGTGAACGTGATGGCCCTGACCCTTGTGGAGCCTACACTGGTGAGGATACAGGCAAGAAAATATCCACTTTAAGTAACAGAGTCCTACGGGGAAATACAAGGGTCATGAAAGTTCATAGCAAGGGCTCCTAATCAAAGCCAAGGGTGTCAGGGAAAGTACCCTAGAGGAAGTAATACCTAAGCTAACCTTGAGGCTCTGTGGGAGCCTGTCAGTTAGAGATGAGGGAGTAGAGTTCCAGGCGAGGAAATCAGTATGTGCAACCTAAATAAGTCTAGTTCAAGGGAATAAAAGAAATCCTTCGTTTCCCTTCCCTTCCCTCCCCCCACCAACCCCCATCTCTGTGTTTATGTAGGATATATTAAAAGATGAGCCTGCATAGTCAGAGGATATATTGTGAAGGACTTTGTAAACCTGTTGGGGATTCTGGACGTTATGCTAAGAGCAACGAGGAGGTACCAGTAGATCTTAAGCAGGGAAGAATTATTATATATGTATGGTATTACAATCTATTTTCCGATGGCTCTTGCAGTATATTTATAAAAATGAAGACATTCTAACATTAATGATTACATTGTATTAAGCATGAACAGTATCATGGATTAGGAACCTGAAAATAACTTCCTAGATCAACCAGCATCTTCCATTCCTTTGTAAAACACACTGGCTGACATGTAAAGTACATGAAATTAGCAGGATACCCTTTCCTGAACATCTGCTTGGTTTTGCCCCCACCGGTTGGTCTGTGTCTGTGCCGAAAGTCAGTTATGTTTGTTTACACAGTTGTTTTTGGCAGTTCTATGTGTTATAAGGTATGGATGAAATATAAATTTAAATGAAGTGTATTTTTCTATGAAAACTAAGTTTAATACTAAGTGGGTGAGAAAATGGTAAAATTGGGGAAAAATTGAAAATAGAAGGATTTGGCATTCGAATTGTTTGTCAGGAGTTTTTAAGAACTCCTTCCACTTAATCGAAAACTGCAATTAATAATAGGGATGCATTGTAATTGTGGTTTACTACTTCAAACCCTAGGATGTGGTTAGATTTAAAAAAAATTATTGGCCCTACATCAAAAGATTGGTAAATGAATATATATTTGCCTATTTTAAGATAAAATAAGCAACATAAAATATATTTTAAATATATTGATTTTTTTTTTTTTTTGTCTCTTGACCTGCTTTTTTGATTCACCAACTACTAGCCCTGATTGCATCCAATAATACGGCTTTTGTATATTGCACAGAAATTAAGCATAAACTATATGAGTAATGGAGCATTTAAAAACCATCTAAAACCCATCTTGATTAGCAAAGCTTATTTCTTTTAAACAGTCTGTAGTATTGAAGGATTTCACATCTACCCTCCACTGAGGGCTGTGAAATCAGCAACTTTGCCTCTGGAAGGTCAGCTTCTAATATATTAAAGATGACTTGGCCACCGTAAGGCAGGATGACAGAAATCCTGGCAGCATTCCTTTCCTTCTGATCTGCCAGTCAGGATTCTGGAGCCATTTCCATTTTCTCCTTTCTTCTCTCCAGGAGCAGAGGTAAATTGGAGGAAAATGCAACAAAAACAGCTTGATGAAACTAATGAAGACTCTCTGCATTCAGCCTCCCCCCCCCCCCCATAATTCCTGCTCACACAGGCGAGGCAAAGCCATGATGGAATAGTGGTGTTTTGTGTGAGGGACCTCACTTTGGCATCTGTCTTCAAAAAATTATGTAGCCCACATTATGTAGTTTATTTTCATCTAAAAAGCAATGCAAGCTCATGGCGAAAGTTTCAAACAGTGCTGAAAGGTAAAGTCACTTCTTATTAGTGTAGCCTTGGGCAAGACAGTTGCCTCTCTGATCTTCAGTGTTTCCATTTGCTAAACAGAATAATGAGAGCTAATTTGTAGGACTGCTTTGAGGATACGAGATAATGTATGTAAAATGCCTATTATTATTAGTTATAGTTATAACTATATAACTATAGTTATAACTATATAACTATATAGTTATGGTTATATAGGCACTAGTTTCACATCCTTGACCAAAGAATAACTTTCCACTAGTGAGAAATTTGTTCTTTTCCGGCATGTTGGAAACATTGGGACGAACACACAAAAGAGTGGTGAGTGTGGAAAGGGACTGTCCAATCAGCCAAATCATCTGAATCAACTATGATGGTAAAGGATGTGATGTCACAGATCACATTTTACATATATTATGAGATGTCCCACAGACATTCCAAATACAAAGAGACTACAACTGAACAAGCCATGGCTTATCACTTATTCTGTAGTCAGTAGTACCAGCTAATCTTGATAATGTCATAAGCAGCCACCCAAGATCTCAATCTGGCAATTTAAGTGTCATACTAGACGTACCCATCTTTCTCCTTTTCTCTTCCTCACCCAAACAATCAACCATTTTTGCTGATTCTAGCCCTACATACTGAATCTCCCACTCCTTTTTTCTCCTTTCTGGTCTCACAAGGTATCTCCTCACTGGCTTTTGCAAACACCACTAAACTGGCCTCCTCTCCGCCAATCTATCCCTCTTCCTCTTCCACACCGATAGCAAAGTGAAAACGCAGACTGGTAGCAAGTCCCTTCCCTGATTAATTTCTTTCACTATTTCATAATCACTTGCAATGTAAATTTCAGTTTCCTTATATAGCATCCAAGGTTATTACAGGAGTTAATGTATATAAAGTGCTTGAACAGTGCCTGGACACAGTAAGTACTATAGAAGTGTTTGCCGTTATTTATTTTTTAAAAAATTTTATTTATTTTTGGCTGCGTTGGGTCTTCGTTGCCGTGCACGGGCTTTCTCTAGTTGCAGAGAGTGGGGGCTACTCTTCGTTGCGGTGCGCGGGCTTCTCATTGGGTGGCTTCTCTTGTTGCGGAGCACCGGCTCCAGGTGCGCAGGCTTTAGTAGTTGTGGCCTGCTGGCTCAGTAGTTGTGGCACACGCGCTTATTTGCTCCGCGGCATATGGGATCTTCCCGGACCAGGGCCCGAACCCGTGTCCCCTGCATTGGCAGGGAGATTCTTAACCACTGCAGCACCAGGAAAGTCCCTGCTATTATTTTTTTAATGACCTGATCTCCACTCTCCTTTTCAATCTAAAACACTGTCACTCTGTCACAATCATTGCTGACAATTTTCCAAGCACACTGTGCTGTTGCACACCTCTGGGCACGTGTGCACGGGCATACACACACACATACACACACAGCTACACTTTTTAGATGACCTGGTTACACCCACCTATGTGTGGAACTCTTATTCTTCTTTAAACCCCAGCTTTCCTAGTGTTTCATAGCCCCCATCCATATACCACATTGTTAATTTCTTCCAATTCAGTGCAATCTCTGCATGCTGTAGTGTTTCTCCAGTGGCAGGCACCACCCTGGATTATAATGTTTATATGTTCCTCTGTCCTAACAGGTAATGAGCTCCTAGAACGCAGGGATTGTATGTTGCTTATTCCAAGCACCTGACTAAATACTGGCACGTGGTAAGCACCTAGCAGGCATTTAGAAAAATATTTTTTGAGCAAATGAAAAGTATAGACTATAATTAGGCAAAACGTAATTAAGAATATTTTACAATATAGAAAGAAATTCCAATTTGGGCAGATAGAGGAATTTAATCAAAATCTGGAGAGCCGCAGTTTAATTTCTAGCTAACCAGTGATGGCTGTGATGCCCCAAAGCCCACATGGTTAAGAGATCCTGGCTTTTTGATCTGCTGGTGCTGCGTTAAGTGTTGTGGGAGCGTAATCAATACACCACCTTCTCTTCTACTTTGCGGTCAGGTGGAGGGAATTTTATTCCACTTTCTGCAAAATTTCCCGGTGTCTCGGTAGGGGCTAGAGGATCTGAAGGTCTACCAGACCCCAGAAAGGCTCTCCTTTTTCGTTTACCCTAGGAAGCCACCACCAGCACAGCGCCCCAGCACCCCGCCGAGCGCGCGCGTCCGGAGCAGCTGAGCCCGGGGTGAGAGCGTAGACGCGGCGCCGGGCGTGGGGCTCGCCCCACCCCGCCCCGCGCGTCACGTGCGCGAGGATGCTAACTTCCCCCTCCTCCTCCTCCCCCGGCGTCTCCGCCGCCCCAGCCTCCTCCTCCTGGTGAGGGTGTGCGAGGCAGACCGAGCGAGGGGGACTGAGCGGGCGGGCGCTGCCAGAGCCCGCAGCCCTGGCGCCCGCTGCCGCCGCCCGGACCTCCGCCGCAATATGCCGCCGCGGCCCTCCGGCTCTCGGCCATGGCGAGGCTCAGCCGGCGCGTCCCTTGCACCCTGCTCCTCGGCCTGGCCGCGGTGCTGCTGAAGGCGAGGCTGGTCCCTGCGGCCGCCAGAGCTGAGCTCAGCCGCTCCGACCTCAGCCTCATCCAGCAGCAGCAGCAGCAGCAACGGCAGCGGGAGGAAGCTGAGGAGGAGAGGCCAGAGGTGCCCGGGGCATCCTCTACCATCACTGCTCCCGGTAGGTCCCGGCAGCCCGGCCCTGCCGTTCCTCCTCTGGTCTTGCTGGCCTCCTCGCCGCTTCCCTAGCCAGATGGTTTCCCATCGCCTGCCTCTACCCCCCCCCCCACCCCAACCCCCCCAAACGCCTGCCTGCGTGACCCGGATTCGGGCTCTACTTTGGTTTTGGGAATCTGCCCTTTGGGTGGTGAGCTTTCTGGGAAGCGCAGAGCACTGCAGTGAGGTGGGGAGGGGTCGGGAGGGATGGGAGTGAGTGACTGCCTGGATTGATCTTTTTCTTCTCCCTCCCTTCCTGAATTTTTCCCTCCGCCCTGGGAATGATTGTATACACACACACACACACACACACACACACACACACTTCTCACATCCTTTTAGCCTTCTGTTCTTTATCCTTTTCTCTCCTAGAGACTGAAAAATCTTGCAGTAGACACCCACACACCCCTTTTCACCATCTCGCTCCGCCTATATATTTAAATTTAGCTCTGGAGAAAAGAAATCTTAATTTATTTTATTATTTATTTCTGTCTCTTCTTATCCCAGGAATGGTTGAAGGCAGTTTGCAAGAATGCCTTCAGTATAATAAGATGAAACAAACCAAAAAAGAAATAGGAGCTTGTGGCTGAAGGAAAGGGAAGAGGAGAGGGGGCTGGATGAGGTGAAGTCTGTAGCGGATGTTAGTACAGCAAAGCCTGCCCCCAGAGAGGGGAATCTCCTTACTTGTTAGTAGAAGGTAATGAGGCAGATTCTCCACACTATTCAGCTGAGGGTGAGGAAAGCCCTTTTGGTATACGTGGCTGTAACAGTCCCTCAGTTCCTGCCTGTTTCCCCTCCATTAAAGCTACACCGGTAAGCAAAAAGCTGGATTATCCATATTAATAGCTTCTCCCTACCCCCCAACCCCAGTCCCCTTCCCAACTGTAGAAGCTGCCTGCTCTTTGGAAAGAAAAAAAGCCATCAGTTTTTTTTGGCAAGTGGGCTTAGGTTTCTGCAAAACCAAACTGAATTATAACATTTGTTTTCGCTTTAAAATCCTGCCTAGTAACGTTATACGAGATGCCAAAAATGAGATTTTAAAGAGTAGGGTTCGGTATCTTATTTTGTACTGCTTGCTCATCATCAAAGAGCAATACTCAGGTACACCAGCTGCGATTCCTGACACAGCCAGAATGATTTAATTTATCAGAGTGCTCTGAGCGTAGGATGAAATCACCAAAGTGTGCCGGAAAGCATGTGTTTCTGACACCCTCTCAAACCATTTAATAACACTTGAGCGTGGCTGAAACTCCTGAAAAATGTGCTGTGTGTGGTGGTTTTCCTACCTGGCTTTTTATAACTGAAAGTGCTAACCACAGGGTACAGGCGAGGCAGCGATTAGATATGCTGTTGGGTAAACTTAAGGAAATGAGAGATAGGAGAGTGATCGAGAGCCTGTCTTCATTATGAGAGGAATTTCATAAATGATGAAACAGAAGTCAGAGTGGTGATGGATTTTATGATTTGCAGTATATTTTTATTTCGATTTATCGTCTTTCTGGAATATTAGTTAAATGGGTTTTGGCTACTACCATATAGATAGGTTGTGATGAAGGTTACAAATAACGGAAATAATATGAGAAACTTCTGTATCCAGCGTATGTGTGAAAATACTTGTTTTCTGATATTTGTGATGTAATATTTTTGAAAAGGGTTATTTTAGGGGAAACTAGCAGTTTTTGTCTTATTTACCTATTAGATTAATGGAGATAAAGGAACCATTAGCCAACAGATCAAACTACAGCCTGAAAAGTAACATAAGATGACTCTTGCATTTCCCTCAAAAACTCTAACCCTCCAAGCCAGTGGCAAACAAGAGAGCAATTCAATTGACTGCTGTTTTAGTTACAGGAGTATTTGGTTTGTATAATGAAACATAACCTATAAACAAATGAACTTAAAATGTTCCTCTGAGCACATTGTGATCTCTAGGTTGAACTGGTCTTCCTGCTTCAACCTTTGTTCCTCTGTCTGTTCTCCTCACACAGTTAGTGATTTTTTTTTTTTTTTGCGGTACGCGGGCCTCTCACTGTTGTGGCCTCTCCCGTTGCCGAGCACAAGCTCCGGACGCACAGGCTAGGCGGCCATGGCTCACGGGCCCAGCAGCTTCGTGGCATGTGGGATCTTCCCGGACCGGGGCACGAACCCGTGTCCCCTTCATCGGCAGGCTGACTCTCAACCACTGCGCCACCAGGGAAGCCCTAGTGATTTTTTTTTTTTTTCCTAGTGATCTTTCTAAAAACATTAAATAGGATCATTTCTGCTCACAGCCCTCCAATGGCTTCCCATCTCCCTCACACTAGATGCCCAGACCCTGAAAATGGCCCACAAAGGCTGAGATCCTCTGTGGCCCTCTCACTCCCGTCTCCCTCAGCTCTGACACTAATTCAGCGCTGGGGCCACACTGGCTCTTTGTTTCTTCAGTTTGCAAGTGGGTTGTGGTGTGGGGCCTTTGCACTTGTCATTTTCTCTGCCTGGAATTCTGGACCTTCGATTCTTCAGGTTTGCTCCAATCACGCTAACAGAAGCCTTTCCTGACAGCTGTATTAAATAGCCATCTGCATGCCCTTTCCTACTGATTCTCCTCCATGGCACTTACTATCCTCAGCCCTTCTTGTAAGCCTATCTCCCCTTACTAGAATGTAAACTCTCTGAGGGCATGAACTTTGCTTTGTTCATTATTACATTGAATTATTACATATATTTCTAGCACCTAGAAGAGCACTTGCTACTCATAGGAACACATATTTTTGAATGAATGAATGAATGAATGAACAAAAATGCTGGCATCAAGGATCTCCTTTACTTTATGAGTATTTGTTATTGCACATCTTGTGAAATTCTTCATTGGAATTTAGCAGGGTCATATAAACAAAGAAATGTTAGGTAGAAATATTTGTAAGTGGAGGTTAGAAAGTATATATATTTTAGACTTTTAATTTTAGCTAATTTCAGTGTTTATCTTATGTTCACTACAGAGAACTGCTAGATACAATACTTAAGTCCACTTTTTAGGTTCTGTCAAGGAGATTCTTTACCCAGGTGCACTTATAATCCTCTTATGGGTATTAACATACCTTTAAATAGCTCTAGGAGGGTATTAACATACCTTTAAATAGCTCTGACTGAGCTTTAATTCATTCTTTGCCTCTGTGTGGTGCTTCTGATTCTTTGGACATGTTTTGTGAAAAGCTATAGGACTTTTCTCAGGCAATATTTAGAAAACTAATAAGACTTGTTTAGTGACTGATACATGATTGAGCCTCATAAGTCCATAGTAGAGAAACTGACTGCTGACTCTGGTTACTCTGGATTTTATTATTTTGAAAATTTATGTCTCTTCATATAAGAAAATGAGGTTAAAAGAAGTTGAATATGAGATTTTAAAAAATCAGGATGTAAAAAAAGTAAATTTTCATTTTCTCATTAACTTCTAAAACACCATCCTCAGAGAGTAATGAGAATAAAGACTAAGGTTGAGATCTGTTTTCTCCGGTGTCTGCAGCAGCTCTGATTTCTCCATCTGCACCAGTATTTGTTAGAAATAAATATTCGAGGGATGAGGGAAGAATTAATTTGGGGGTTGGTGGTAGCTGAGACAACCATATCATATTCAGTCTGATGGCCCATTAGATGGGAGGCATGCTGGGGATGGGGGCAAGGGGAGCTGGAGAAAATAACAAGCTCCATTTCAAATTCTCCATGCGAAGCACAGACACTGGGGATCTCCGTGGATTTTTATAAAAGTCTTCTGAATACAGAGAAAGCCTCTTGAGGGATATATTTTCACAGTATAAACATTTTTGATTGTACGTTTCACTGATCTATATTTTTAAACCTTTTACCTTGGAAAACGTCAAATATATAGAAAGTAAACAGGATAGTATTAAAAACAGCCCATACCCATTACTCAGCTTTAACAATGATCAAATTCTGCTGTGACTGTTTCACTCACACCTCCATCCATTTCCATTATGTGGGATTTTTGGGGGGAGCGGGGAGGTAAAATGTACATACATTAAAATGTACATACCTAAACTGTACTCCTTTTTTTTTTAACAATAAACTATAGTTTATTGGGTGGGGAAAGTGGTGTTTGATTTACAGAGTTGCCACATTATATATATATATTTTTAAATATTAAAAAAAAATATATATATATATATTTTTTGCGGTACACGGGCCTCTCACTGTTGTGGCCTCTCCCGTTGCCGTCCGGATGCGCAGGCTCAGTGGCCATGGCTCACGGGCCCAGCCGCTCCGTGGCATATGGGATCTTCCCGGACCGGGGCACGAACCCGTGTCCCCTGCATCGGCAGGCGGACTCTCAACCACTGCGCCACCAGGGAAGCCCAAAATATATATCTTTTAATTGATGTTAAAATTTTATTATCACTCTGTTTGCCTTACAAAAATATTCAAAAGTAATTTTCAAGTGAGCTTATGATTATATACATTTTGTAAGTATTGGTTTAAAAATATCAAAAGTCATAAAATGAAAAAAAGCTGTAAAAGCTACTTAATGGATGTCCATACTTCAGATTCTGGTATTAACATAAACTGTATTCTCATGACAAATGGATATACCTTTGTAACCATTACCATATCAAGATATAGAACATTTATATCACCTTAGAAAATTCCCTCATGCCCCCAGGCAGTCTTTGCTCCTGACCCATGGACAACTGTTCTGATTGTTTTCGTCACTGATTAATTTTGTGTTTTCTAGAACTTCATAAAATAGAACCATATAGCATGTACTTTTTTGTGTCTAGCTTCTTCAGCTCAGTCTAATTTCCATAGGTTTCATCCATGTTGTTGCATGGATGTGCATAGTTTATTCCTTTCTACTGCTGAGCAGTATTCCATTGTATCAATTACTGCAGTTTGGTTTATCACTTCTGATGGATATTTGGATTATTTCCAGTTTTAGCTATTGTAAATGAAGCTGCTACATTCTTGTACTTTTAAAGTTAAAGATTTTTTTCATATTCTATGTAGCTGGGACCTACGTAACAAAATTTAAAAATACTGAAATTCAGTATAGAGTATTACTGTATACTTTTTATTAAATTCAAATAACTTGATTTAAACTTTGATTTAAGCAAACCTGATTGAAAATCTCCTATCCATGAAAGCATTTGTTTTGTTTTTTTTCCGTTCAAGGAATTTGAAAATCAATAGAGTGGGACTAGACATTGGCTGTTTTATCTAAAGTACTGGTGCTTTGAAGGCCGTATTCCCAGATGGGGTAATTATGATTTCTTTCCAGATTTTAATAACCAAAGGGAGCTATTTCTTGGTGTTGATTACAGGTTGAAAAACACATGCCATTGTGTTGAATTTCAGTCCAGTTTGTTTTAGTGGTGGTTTTTCAGTGTTCTTAATGTGCCTGAACAGAAACAACCAAATATTTTTCTGAAACAGAACTCTTCCCCCTAAGTATATAAATATTGAACTTAATTCTCTTTCAGCGTTCTGACTAGGTACTAGCTGCAGTATTGTTGTCATTCATTGACTTGGCTTAGTGTAATGTGTCTTAATTTCCTTTCCTCCAAGTTGCCTTAGCTAGGAAATGGACATAATATTTTCCATCTGCTATTGATAAAAAGTATGCTTTGGAATAGTTACCTGGAAAATTCTAAAACTATGAAAGCTATGCATTGTAGTGAAATACATCATAGGCTTAAGAAAACAGCTTCTGTTTGCTTTGAAGATTCTGTTTGGAGATGTCTCTTTAATTGCCCTTTTGTATAAGCACAACCCATATGTCCAAGACATATCAGATTCTGTGCCTCTTAAATTTTTGTTTTTTTTTTTTTTTTTCGGTACGTGGGCCTCTCACTGTTGTGGTCTCTCCCGTTGCGGAGCACAGGCTCCGGACGCGCAGGCTCAGCGGCCATGGCTCACGGGCCCAGCCGCTCCGTGGCACGTGGGATCTTCCCGGACCAGGGCACGAACCCGTGTCCCCTGCATCGGCAGGCGGACTTTTAACCACTGCGCCACCAGGGAAGCCCTTAAATTTTTTTTTATGACTGTCTATGTTATGAGGACTAGGCAGTATTCTTAACTACTTGTTGATAATGTCTCGGAGTATAATTAGGCCAGTTCACTTGGGCCTGAAATGAGGAATGGTTTCTGGGTGCCCTTTCATGTAGGGTAGAGGGTGTCAAGGAAATGGCAATTGCTTTCCATGTTAATAACGTGTCAAATCTGTGACCTAGTGAACCTAGACTGTAAAATGTCTCAGCAACGTCTTGGGCTTCTCTGAAGCCTTGAGTTGATAATGCCTGTTAGTTTCTCCATGTTAAGTTTCTGTGTCTTGCACAAAAACCAAGATTTAAAATTAATTTTATTTATATGTGACAGAGATTTCAATTGTTATTTAATGTGGTTTTTTTTCTCAAGTAGGTTTCTATATCATGACACGAGGGTCTAATTTAAAATTAAACATTTGCCAGTATTATCAGTTATTGTACTTAGTTTAGTTTTGTTCCTATTCACTAGAGAAACAGCACTTAGAAACTATATAGTTTTAGTTCACTTGTTAGCTCTGCTAAAATTTAGAACACATATATAGCTAAGCCATTAGCAGTTCATATCTGTGGACCTAAATACTAGTTGGGCTTTCAGTGACCACTTGATCAGTTGGAAACTCTAAGAAATGTCCAGCCTCACCTGGGGCTCATGCTGTAAGGCCTTTGGCTTACCTCGGGGGTAAGTGCTCCAGGGATGTTGTAGAATTCCGTATTCATTGTCCTTTCTAAAATAAAATAAGACCAGTGTCCGTGGTTTTATTCACACCTACCTGTTCCGCCACTTTTTTGTAATAGGAATGTGACACAAACAGAAACAGGATGGTTAGATGGATTATTTGTTTTTTCTAATGGGTTAACTATAACCAGGAGTTGAATAGAAGCTGCAAAGGTCCTGGATTTTGTGACCCATTCCACCCTTGCCTGTTTCCCACCCCTGCCCCCAACTGCCAGTGTTTTTGAAAATGATAGAAATTAAGCTGTCAAAATATGGCTCTATATAGTTAAATGGATTATGTTTCTTCAAAACTTTAAACATGCTGCTAATGTTTTCATATTTGTATGAGTAGGATTTGTTTATAAATGTCTGGGTGACTGAGACAGGATTACCAAAAGAATATCCATTTACTGTAAAAATGAAGTAGAGGGAGGCCACACTTTTTGCGTAAGGGGAAAAATGTCAACAAGGATAATGGGTATAGTATGACTTATTTAATTATTTTACTAAGTAAAATGAACCATGTAAACCAGTAAAATGATCAATAAGTGTGTCATGAAGCTCAGATTATGATTAATTCAGTTTGTGTGCCTGAAGTTAAAAAAAAATCTATCTGGTCACTTACTTTTAAATGAATTGGTGTATTACAAATATTTGCATTTAAAAACAAATTACTTCTCCTCATAAAATAAGTACTTTGCAAAATATATTTTACAATATTTTTATGCTGTTAGATTCTGGACTTTTAGCAGAAAAGCTAGGATTTAATAATTCCCCAAATTCCAGTGTTTCTTTAAAGTAATCAGAATTTAAGTCTCATTCATAATCATATGCAAGAAAAGTATCTCTGTACTAATGTATGAAACAACTAATCTGATCTTCTAATGCTATTTATAACGAAATAATGTCTAATATCAATTAAAATATGCAGTAATTTAAAAAAAACAAAAGTTTTCACTTCATAGATTAAAATAAGACTTGGAATCATAGGCTCTTGGAACTGGGATGAGGTAGAAATGACCTCCTAAGTGCTTTGCTCTGGCAGTGTTTTAAAAGTATATAACATAAGCTGGAACACATCCACGTCTTTTCTTTTTGTTTTTAATCTGGTAATTTGTAAATTTTCTTTTTTTTAAAGACAGTTATTTTATTTTTTATTGAAGTGTCACTGATTTACAATGTTATATTTCAGGTATACAACATAATGATTCACAATTCTTAAAGGTTATTATACACCATTTATAATAATTATTAAATATTGGCTATCTTCTCTGTGCTGTACAATATATCCTTGTAGCTTATTTATCTCATACATAGTAGTTTGTACCTCTTAATCCCCTACCCCTGTCTTCCCCCATCCCTGTAAACACTAGTTTGTTCTCTATATCTGAAGTACTATTTGTTTTATTTTTATTTAAAAATTTTTATTGAAGTATAGTTGCTTTACGATGTTGTGTTAGTTTCTCGTGTACAGCAAAGTGATTCATTTATACATACACATATACTGAATAATATATATTTTTTTTCAGATTTTTTTCCATTCTAGTTTCTTAACAAGATATTGAATATAGTTCCAGTGCTATGCAGTAGGTCCTTGTTGTTTATGCGCTACTCCTAAATTTCTATATGTTATTCCCAAATTTCTAATTTATCCCTCCCCCCGCCTTTCTCCTTTCGTAACCATGTTTGTTTTCTATGTCTGTGAGTCTGTTTCTGTTCTGTAAATAAGTTCATTGTATCATTTTTTTAGATTTCACGTATAAGTGATATACGATATTTGTCTCTCTGACTTACTTCAATTAGTATGATAATCTCTAGGTGCCACATTCACATCTTAAAAGAAATTGTGGTACCACCTGGCAGTTACAGATTCTGATAAAACTGTTACTTAAGGATAACTTGATGATTTTCTTCATAGCAAATATAACTAAGATAAGTGAGCTTTTTAATAGTTTTTCCCTACCAATGGATTCAATTTTGTGAATCAGAATAGTCAAAAGAATGTGCCTTTTAAAATTGCTTCTGTGCCATAGTATTTCAAATAGGAAAGAAGTCTTGTGAATCTGTAAAGCTTGGTAAATATAGGGTGTCAAGATGGAAAAGGTGAAGATTTTGGAGGCTCATAAGAAAAGAGAGAGGTAATATAATTCGCTGTGACAAGTTTGAGGGGAGGTCAAGTAAGTTCATAGGGAGAGAAAGTACTCACAGATGGTGAATCTTCTTCTCCCCTGTTTGTGTAAGGGACTCACTGTCCCTTATACCCTATATGGCAGAGGTTCTAGGGAACCAGTGGAAGGGTGTAGAGGATTTATGAACACCCTGAAATTAATTATACAATCTCAGTTATCTAGTGTTGAGATCATCTGTAAGATTTTCAAAGGAATCCTTGACCACCCCCAAAAGGTTAAGAAAACCTGCCATGGTTGATTAGACCTTTGTAAGTGGACTCAATAAGAAAAGAACAAAGGTAACGTTCAGACTCAAATAACATTTTTGTGTTTTCTTAACATGCGAGGTTTCTGTTATTGTGTACATGTGATGGGTAAAATTAGTAAGCGTGACAGCAACATAACCCGTCCTGCCAGAAGGCCTTAACCCTTGAAGAAACTGATTGTGTGGGATGCACGTACCTTGGTCAGTTCTTTCAACCTTTGGCTTTTCTTTCAACCTTTGGCTTTTCCATTCTGTTTGTATAATGTCTACTAAAATGCAATAATTATCTTTTGATAAACCACATGACTCTGAATTGTTTTATATCCAGGTTTCATTATATAATAACCTAGAGGGATATCTTATACCTGAAAAAACCCTCTGTTCAGAATTTTTTGGCAGTCAACCCAGAAACTCTCTGCATCTTGGCTCCTGGCTCTTGCACTGAAGGATCGGGTCACTAAGACTAAGTTAATAATCTTAATAAGGGCTCTGATTACTTTGTGATTCATCCAGTCCCTCAGGCCTGATTATAAACTTCAATGCATTTTAGCAGATGAGGGCCTGCCCTGGTTGTTATTAGCCTTCAGAGAAGGCATTTATAAAAACCTAAGCCATTTCCCACCTGCTGAAACAAGTACTAATCTTTGGTTTTTTAACAGTTTGGGGGTCAAAATAGTAATTTCAGGCTACTGTGACTTACATCTGTGATTGAACTTGCTCTTTTCATCACCAGTGCTCTTCTCGACTTTCAGAATTAATATCATCGCTAAACTCATTGAAACTTATGTTTTCCTTATTTACTTTTTTTGATTCACACCTCTCCTGGTTTCACTAATAACTGACTACATTGGGAAAGCTAGAAGCTAGGAAGAGTGAATAGCAGAGCGATTCCTTGTTTTGAGGAATGGATTTATATTGCAAAATACTTCTTTCATTTGAAAGTCCAAATGGAAAAATTTGTATTTCAACACATTCTGATGTTCCAAAGATAAATAATAGCATGTGCTGAGACTTGGAAAGCTACAACTTCAGAGAATGGCATGGGGGCACAGACAGGGACGTAAAAAAAGACATAAGCTTCCCCTGACAAATCCATCTTACTGTGGCCTTTGTGTTTCCTGTATGTAAGGACTGGCTCACAGACTGGAACTGTATGCAGGGACTGTATATGGGGCCCTTCATGGATCCAGCAGCTTAGAGATAGATCTGACAAAGGAAGATGAAAATATGGTGACCCAATTTACTCCCGTTTCTTCCCTATCAATATCCTTTGTCAGTAATACAGTCTCAAGTCTGTAACTCTTAAATAATTTGCTATGCAATAATTACATTATATTGTAAAATTATACTTAAGTATTATAGGCATAAAATATTTGATACTGTAATATGTAGGTAATTAAAATATCTTTATATTCTAAAAGTAGAAAAAAATTTTTTCCATTTAATTTAACATTCTCTCTTCTCATTCTCCTCTCTCACAAGGTGATCTCATCCACTCCAGTTGCTTTAAATACCACCTATATGCTAAGACTTCCCAGAGTGCACTCCTGAATATACCCACCAATTATTTTGACATCTTTATGTGGATAGATCACAGGTATTTCAGTTTAAGCATGTCTAAGTCTGGACTCTTCATTTCTCACCAGACCTTCCAGGATAAAAAAAAGTCCCCTTCTTATTTTTTTTAAACTAGGGTCATCATGCTGTACATTACCTTCCAGAACTTACAACTGGCAGTTTTCAGCTTTCGACCACCTTCACCATTCATCCTTCCTTTTGTTACTAAAAACCCCACTGTTATTAAAGTGCCCCTCTGGCCAATAAGGAGAGTTGAGGGTGCTGTCCTTGCCGCTTCCTCTACCTTCCTCTCCTAGTCCATCACCAAACCCACCAAGTCTATCTCCTAAATATTCCTCATCTGTTAACTTCTCTTCATCTTCACTGCCCCGGCTCTAGCCCAGGTCACTCTTAACACTCTAGTTCAGGTTAGCATATTAACTGGCCTCCTTGTTCCATTCTTGGTGTTCTAAAAATCCATACTCCAGTTATGGGAATCCTCCCCCAACACCCTACAAATAGTGTTTATTTTTAAGAACAAATTTTATCAGGCTTCCCATGACATTGAAAACCAGTGACCTATAAGGGCCTGCATGCTTTTCCAACCCCAGTCTCAGCTCCAGTTGAGTGTGACAGGTTTTGTACCTCAGGGCCCTTGTACAGGTTGTTCCTCTGTATTTCTGCTTGCAGTACTTCCCTGATCCATCCAACACACACACACACACACACACACACACACACACACACACACACACACGTACTCTCTCTCTCTGCCCTGGCTAAATTCATTTAAACTTCAGGTATTAGCTTAAGTGCCATTTCATTTAAACAGATTTTCTTTGGCTTTCCAGTCTGAGCTAGGTTCCTTTGTTAATGTGCTCTTGTAAGCACCTCCTAATCGCTCATGGTCTGTAGTTGATCTGTAGCTAGGCATCTATTCCATAATTCCATATTTGTCTTCACCTCGAGATTGGAAGCAAGATGAAGCCAGGCGCAATAACTGTTTTGGTTGGGACTGTATTCCTGTATAAATAGTTGTTGAGTGAATAAATGAATGACTGAATATAGATAGATAATTGTGCAGTTGATTATCTTCTTTCATCCCCAAGCTTGAGCGGGCTTCTCTAGAGAGTATATATATGAAAAGAATATTGTATAGGGAAAAGACTGTAAGACATGCAGAATGAAGTGGCCAAAGTATGCAGGTTTTATATAAAGAGCAATTCCATGATTTGAAAAAAATATACTGAAAGAGGAACTGGTATTTATTTGGATTTAACACATCATATGTTGGTTTATATATGGGGCTAGAGATAACATAAAGATTCCTACAGTAAATGATTTCATTCATTTTTTTCTTCTTTTTTTTTTTTTTTTAAACAAATCGTACTAATTGCAGAGAACACTTGGTGGGGACATAGAGAGACCACAAATGATAAGAGTGTGATAAGTGCTTTATTTGAGGAGTATATAGGAGACTGTGGGAACACAGGTTTGAGGGGAAATAATTTGGCCTGTTTCCTGGAAGAATGCACATTTAAAGTGTGTCCCAAAGTGATATAGAAAAGCAAAAGGAAATAATTTATTATTTTTGATTTAGGTCTATTTTTTCCATTTCTTTTGTGATTAACAGTATAATAATTCTGTTCCTTTTATCATCATTCCATGCTGTTAGAAAATAATAACATAGTTCTTCCACCGTTTCCTCATTTCTTGAAGACACCAGATGTGCCCTCTCCTTTCTAAACAAAGGGATTGAATTCAGGATTTAAACATAAGCCCCATTTCTATCAATTTAGGTCTGCTGTGAATTAGCAGTGACTGTGTCTTGCCTTTACATTGATATATAGCAGAAATAACTCTCCCCTGCCTTTAACAGTGGGGTATCACCACCTTGACCAAATTGTGCTGTTTTCTTAACATCTCAGTTCTCGACATGAACACAGCACAGAAAGCTGTGTCTTGACGTCTCCTGTAACCTCTCTCTCCCATCTGGGCCAGCCTGTTGGCCATTTCCCCACCCTATCATGGGAACAACTTGGCTTCTCTTCTTTCCTCCTTGGTGACCCCAAATTTCATTTCCACACCCCACCACAAGGCAGTGAGTGATTTAAGATTTATTTTGTTAATGATTGTGTTTGCACCATCCTAATTGAGACTTTAAAAAAATGTAATTGCACATAGCAGTTGCCTGGTTTTCTGCTTAATCAGAAAGAATATGAAAAATAATAGATAGGAATTTTATATATTCATGAACTTTTTCTCCATTAAGGTTAATCTAGAGGTGTACTCATAGCAAGAGGCCATTTAGCTGAAATTACCAATGCATGAGAAAAGTTCTCACATTTACTTGCAGCTATATACATTGAGGTATTTTTGTGGATATAATCGAAGTTTGCTCTTACCACTTTAAGGCACCCTATTATGCAGTTTCTGCATTTTTAAAAAATCCCTGAAATTCTGTAAATCTTCCAGGCTAGGGGAACTGAGACACTGAAACAGGTGGCTTAACAGGGGGAGCATATGGGCTGACTCTGGCTGTTTTCCCCCAGGCTCTAGCCCAGTGTGTCTGCCTCTCGTTCTTAGGGTGCTTGTGTGGTACGTTGTCTTTGGGTTTTCACGGACTATAGGAGGAGATTATACCACATAGTCAGCATATGAACTATATTTACATGGAAGAGGCAATATATTAACGTATTTAATGAAAGACATTGTCTTAACCCGACAAATCTGTTCCCTGCTTTAGACCTTATCTATTTCTATCCCTTCCCTAATCATTTGACTTGGGGAACCAGAGATCATCATTGATTCTGTCTTCTCTCTCTCCCACACTCACCTGTCACTCACTGGGTTCTTTTAAGTATTCATCACAGTCTTTAGTATCCATTCCTTCTGTTTCATTTTCACAGCCACCTTCTCAGTCCAGCCCGTTGCTGCCCTGCGCCCCATCTGTTTGGACTTACACAGTAATCTCTTAGGTCTCTTATTTTTTACTACTTCTAATTCAAACCATACCCTTTCTACATGTATCTTCCTGAAATACTACTTTCATTTTTTATGCTTTCATTATATTGTCATTTAAAATTTGAAGTCTTCTGTCAGGCTTCTACTTCCCTCCAAATTTTTAGAATGAATACTTTGAAATATTGTATACTGAAAAATTCAATTAGTGTAATGGGTATCCATATATCCTCCAAGATGCAATAGTTGTTAACATTTGTCATTTTTGCTTTATCTCTATTATTGTCTTTACACACACACACACACACACACACACACACACACACGGTATTGCAGAACCAATTGAAACTTAAATTTATACATCCTGACTTCTCATCCCTAAAAGCTTTAGCATGCTTCTCTTAAGATCTGGGGAACATTCAGTGGGCAAGTAACACTTTTTTTGAAATGGTAAAACAATTATTAAAAAATTTTAATTGAACTGTATAAACATCAATGAAGAAAAGGTATAGAGCTTCAAGTAAAGAATGAATGAGTAAATGAATCTTATAGATTGTATATAGAATTTTTAAGAAGGTTTCACTTTGGCTTGTTATATTTGTGCAAATAACACATTACACATCCACCAGGTTGTGATAAGACTGAGTTTTGTATAAAGGTAGCAATTTAGCTACATTATGCTACAAAATGGGAGGTTCTGCCAGGCTTTCAAGTTACTTTGTTTTTTGGTCATTTCCCACCAATCTAGGATCAATTCCCATTAATCAAATTTTTACTTGTAACTTTTATGGTGGATGTATATAGAACTGTCTGTCTGGTACCTATCTTCCCCTTTCTTCTGCTTATGCCGCCCTTATCCATCCACATTTGATGTTGGAAATGGTAAGATGTAAAACCTGAGAGTTGTCATCAGCCATGCTGCCTACCATGTGGAGAAAGCCTATGAATGGAAATGATGAAGCCAGTATTCAGAGATGGAGTTCCTGGTCCCAGTCATTCTCCAGATCAGCTGGATAGTTGCCATCCCTGTGGTTTTCTTGTACAACCCTTTCTTGTATCCATCAGTTGATAAATTTCCGTTTTGCCTCAGGAAACTCTGGTTGGATTTCTATAACTTTAGTCGAAAAAGTCATAACTAGCTTAATAGCTTAATATGTTATTTCCCAAGCTAAGTCCTAGCTCCAAGGAAATTTTAAATCCTTTGACTCTTTTCCCTCCCCGTTGGCACTGCCCTACCTCTTTTTTATCTCTAACTCCACCAGAAACCAACTTAGCTCTACTGTTTTTTTTTTTTTTTTGCAGTACGTGGCCCTCTCACTGTTGTGGACTCTCCCGTTGCGGAGCACAGGCCTGGACGCACAGGCTGAGTGGCCATGGCTCACGGGCCCAGCCGCTGTGCGGCATGTGGGCCGGACCGGGGCACGAACCCGTGTCCCCTGCATCGGCAGGCGGACTCTCAACCACTGCGCCACCAGGGAAGCCCAGCTGTACTTTTCTCATGAAGCTTTTTCGGTCCACAATTATTTTCTCTTACTACATCAGTCAGTCTCTATTTGGTGATTCAGTACTTGATAATATGGTGTTTAGAATTAGTCCCTAATTGTTTCTGGTGTGTTTATTTTGTCTTTCTTGCGCTTCTGAATTCCTTTAGAGCATAGATATATTCCTTCATTCGTTTTTACATTCCAGAATACCTAACACTCAGTAAGTGCTCAATAAAAGCATGGCATGTTGATTCGTAACATGCTATGATAGTATATATTAAGAGAACTATCTAAGAACCAAGGATCTTTTGTTATTCATATTATTCATTTACTCCTCATGCCTATCACGGTGCTAGACACAGGGTAGGTGCTTTAGAATTCATGTTAATGAAAAAATATTTGTTCTTAGATTTATGAGTTTGGGGTAAATGCTGATGATATTAAAATGAATTTGAGGATGATGATTTGAATAATACTTTATGATGCTTTAAGATTGTGAACTGTCAGTCTTAAACCCAGAGTACTTTGTCAGAGCCATTTTCTTTCCCTTTTCTATATTTTTGTTTCCTTTTACTCCTACCTTTATTTTTTATCTCTCATTAGCACTTAGTTTTGTCACTTTCTGGTCCGTGATGAAAAAACATCATGCCTCTCACTCCCGCTTCCCATTTTTTCTCACTTACATTTCCCCCTCACTTCACAGTACTAATTTAGATGTCCTTAGGTTTCCATAAAGGGATCTTATTTTCTCCGAATATTGCCCTCAGGCCTCTGACTCACAGAAGCAAATTTCTAAATCTACATTGCAAACACGTACATTTAATTAATCTAGTCCTCAATAATTATCAAATAAAAGTTCTGTGTCACAAAAAGCATAATAAATGAGGGTAGTCGTTAAAGATTATTTTTTGGCACTTTAAAAAACTGGGCGACTAGCTGAATTGCGGTTCATGATTGTAATTTTGGAGAGGAAAGGCCTTGGTGAGTTTGAGCTGTGGAAGAAGGCCTGTGTGGCTGCCCTGGGGAGAGTGAGATGAGAGGGTGGGGGGATGGGGTGGTAAAGGGATGCAGGGCTCAGGTATGGTTGGTTATGGCAGCACATTGGCTTCCGTGCACTCCTACTTGCTTCTGTGGTTGATGTCTTTACCAGAAGAGGAATCCTTCTAGGGTGCATGGTTTGGTGGCTAGACCATGGCCTTTGGAGTTTGAGCAACTGGAGTTCAAAATCTGCACTGCCTCTTCTTAGGTATGCTCTTGGGCAAACTAATTAAACTTTCTCTGAGACAGAGATAATGATACTTACCTTGCAGCATTGTTAAGTATTAGAGGTGATGTATGTGAAATACCTAGAACTTAACAGATACCTATCAATTACTGCTAGTATTAGAGATGATTTTTAGTAAATTAAATACTTCAGAGATATGAATATTCTGTCTTGATTTATATCCTATGGTGGTAAGGATTGAATAAGTAGACAGAAAAGGTAACGTGTCAGTTTTACCACTTTCTAGTAAATGAGGCTGGATTTCTTTTCATTGCTTTATTGCGTTTCCTATAAATTGACTCTAAAGAGAATATGTTTATATAGTAAGACGTATTAAAACATATCGTGGAATAAAATTTCTGTTTTTCCTTTAAAGCAACCTAGAAACAACATTGTCTTTGGAACGTTACCTCAAGCAAGCAAGCAAAATATATTTGAAAGCCAAAAATCAGAGGGAGGGTATTCATCTGTGAGCTTCATGTTTTCACTACTATATTGATTCCTTTTGTTTTGCTGAGAAGACAAATTGGCTCTTAAGAAAGGCTGAATTCAAACAGTAGTTTTTATTATTCTTTTTTCTGTCTAGAAAATCTTAACATGAGCTGGAATATTCTCAGCATACAAATAAGCCAATGGATACTGGCTGTGGTCCTTTGGAAAACTTTGTATGGAAAAGAGTGTTTCTTCTTTATGGAACAAACAGGAATGTTTTGCAGCTCGCCTCCTTTCTCTTTTTGCTAGCCTTGGCATTGTGCTGGGGAGTCAGATCTGTCCATTAAAATGGTGTGTCTTGAAACATTCTCTTTAGAAAAGAATTCTGCAAAGCAGACGAAATCTTAATTTATTTTTGAATACGTGTCTCAGAGGAGTAGTAAACTATGTTTCTTTGTAGTATTGCGGTTACTACCCCACAGCAGAGAAGGGCATTGACATCCTAGTGGAGCCAGCTGATTGATTAACGTTATTGATTAGATCTGGAAGACTGTGTTCTGTAAAATTCAAGGCTGATTGAATTCTCGATTGGTATGGCAGTTGCATCTAACCAGTTTAAAATTTTCTAATGTTAACAACATTCACAAGTAAAACAACATTTTAAGGAGTTTTCATTAAAAGATGGGATGAAAGAATGAAACAGAATTATTATAAACTACACATTAAGAGAAAAGGATTCTGAAATTATTTGCCATTCTTCTCGCTATAAGTAGGAAGCAGGAGACAGTCATGAATTGTAAAGGCCAAATAGGATTCATCAGGAGTTTACTGAAAATTCCTAGTCATGATGATACAGTTGTGTTCAAATTTAAGTAGTAAACCAGGTGAAGGTTTACAAAGTTCGTAGGACAAAAATAAATCAGAGCAAGTAGTTTAGGAATTATTTTTAGTCCACTTTGAACGTACATGGAAACAAAGGATTCAGCTATGTCAGACTGATTTTTTTTTTTTCCTCTGTACTTTCAGAGCCTGGCAAGTGGCAGGAAGGCATTATCAACCCTGGACTTGTGTTGGGTTCACAGTAATAGCTTACTGAATGGTTGGATCAGTGGATAAATGTATGCTTCCTGATGGGTTAGGTGGAATTGATTGACCGGTGTGGCAAAGGCTAATAAGGCAGCTGTGTCTAAAGTGATGGCTGGCTAAATATAAGATTTGATCTCTACTGCTCAGTTCTTAACCTAAAGCAGCTTTTGCTATCTTCTCAGGCATTGTCATGAGAAAGAATTAGAAGCACTTAGTTTAGAAGCGGTAGTTTCTTAATCTCTTAAGTCCAACAGTTAAAAATTAAATGATATACTGAAGTTCTAAGATGGAAAATTATTCAGTCAGAGAGATGGGCGTATAGTCTAAACACTCAACGTCAATATAGCAACTGCAGGTGAACATTTATTATGCAAAGTCTCTTTGACTTTTTGAAGGAACTTTGAAAAGTAAGGTTTTTGCTCTCAAGATACTTAACATTTAATTGATGGAGAGGGCATAAACATATGTAAATATAATTTAACATAAGTTGCCATAATATGCCCCATTAAGAGTTTCAAAGTGCTGTGGGAACCTAAGGGAAGGAGAGACAAACTTTCAATCATTAAGGGACTGATTTCCCAACTGCTTATGGTTTAATTACCTGCTTTTTCGTCACCACAGTTTTAGAGCCTACATTACAGGGGGTGGCTCGAAAGCAAGAAGGAGAATGTTTTTTGTGCTGATTGTCTCTCAGTAGAAGGCCAGATGGTAGAAGGAGGAAATAGAAACTAAGATTTTTGTTTGTGTTTTTATATTTACTCACCTATTCACTGTAGGAATACATTTTCCCACTTCTATTCTGTTTTTATTTTTTACGATTTCATCTTAATTATAAAAGATTTCAAACATAGAAATATAGTCTATATAGTTTCATCACTGAAATTAATCAAATATTAGCCTTTTGCTCTATTTGTTTCAGATTTCTCTCTCCGTCTTTTTTTAGGAAATAAAAATTAAAGGTCAAATCAAGCCCCACTTTCATCCCCTTTCCCTCATTATCCAGAATTCATCACTATCCTGAAACTGGTGTTAATCTGTTTCAAAAACTGGAACAGATGTGCATACATATTATACATATCCTTTAGCAGTTTGATTTTTTTTTACTCAATATCATGTTCATTGTTGATACATTAACATCTCATTAATTCAGCTTAATTGCTCCATAATATTCCATTGTATAAAAAAGCCACACTGATGGGCAGTTAGATTTTATCTAGTGTTTTTTCAGTTTTCAATAAGCTTCAAGAAATATGAGAAAATTTAAAAAGCGCCTATACTTTTTATTCAATATGTACAGTTATTTGTATTTGGTGCATAATAATTATTTAAATATGTATTCTGTTCTCTTTATGAAGTAATACTGCTTTCAAAGCATTCAAAATGAAAGCAATTCATAAGGAAAACGATTCATGTCATACCTAGTATTGGTGTGAAGGATGCGGTCTTAGGCTTGGAAGGGTGTTAGCAAAATTACTTTTTAATGTGGTAAATATTACTTTCGATGTTTGCTTAGGCCTGACACAGCATGCTTTGTGTCGAAGGATGAGACGACCTTTCGGTATCTGAAACAAAAGCAAAATGCTGAATTTGTTGCATGCTTGATAGGGAGAGCTATGTTGGTCGGGCACAGTTTTTCTCAGTAGAGCAGGAAACTGACCTTACATGGAGGTTTTTGAGGAAGTGTTGAGTTCTGGGATTGGCGGGCTTTCAGAGGTGTTGTGGGATGACGTTGGCAGAGGAATCTGGCTTCTCCGGTGAGGCTTTTGCTGTTTGGGTGGCAGGGCAGAGGCACAGTCGCTGCAGAGTCTGCTCCCGATTGGCTGATGCTCAGGAGTGTTGGTCACTGAGTGGTTGCCTTACAGAGGGGCGTTCACTGAGGCAACTTGTCAATGTTTGATTGGTTAAAGGAGTTGCAGACCAATTCTGTGAAACTGAAGGCCCCTAACTTTGGTGCCCTTTCTCATGCTAGTCCTTCTTCCTGATGTGACCTTGCGTCAAGTCTGCATTTTAAAATTTAGCTACTCTTTCGAGTTTAGCCTCAGTTAATTCCTACTTGAAAATACCTCACATTCTCACTTAGAATTCATATTTCCCTTTTCTGCATACCTATAATACTTTGTTCATATCATTTTTGTATGCCTTTCCTGCTAGGTTTTGAACTGTTTCAGACCTGAAACTAGGTACTATTAAATAGAATAACATAAAAATTTAGCAGAGCATAGTTTCTGATACAAAGATGGTGTTGAATAAATAAAAGTTATGATATGTGCTCCACTGGATCTGGCATTTAACCTGATGCCTGGTCAATATTCAATAACTGGTTACTCAAGTGAATTTCATCTGGAGTTTTGAAAATATTGTGATGCTACCTATGGACCTTTCTTTCATACAAAATGCATACTGCTTTACCTTTTAAGATCTTTTGATTTCATGTTATTATTTTCACTGAAAAAAGAAATTAATGATTTGTTTTGCTTGAAATTTCCAGGCCAGTATATTGCCTCTCTGCTAATACTGTAAACTGCATCCCATTCAGGCTGTAGTAGTCATGCTATGGTCATGCTTTAGGCACTCGTTCTTCAAACACCTGAATTTCTGTTTACTGGTCAGTATTCCTTTCAGATGTCTAATTAAAGGGAAATTGCTACATTTTACTAAGTTGTCAGAGGAGCATTGGAGAAAATTCTGGTACTCATTCTGTTTAAATCTAACCACTCTCCCCACAGGGTGGGTCTCATCTGCTTAAACGAAATGCTGACAGTGAGTTTAAAACCCTTTTAAAAAAGCCATGCTGAAGCATGTATCTGGCAGGTTCTAAATAAGTTCCATTTTCTCTGTACCGATTTAGACATATTTTGCATGTAGAAAGAACAAGGAGAGAACAAGGAGAATGTCTTCTGAAAAAGGGAAAATGGATGTTTTATTAAGTCCTTTCCACTTTATTTTACCGTGAATAAAGTCTATAAATTCACCAATGCCATCCCAGAACAACAAAATACGTAGTATATGTTGGGCTCTTTCTCAGGCTATTGTTTGTCTATTTAGTTTTGTTCATAAGAAAGCTCTCTCAACCTATCAAGAGGGTGTGAGGGAAAAAAACAACAACTAACAGTGTTAGGAATGAAATTTAAAGTAGAAGGAAAATAGAATAAATGATTTCAAAACTTTACTGAATATTTTTCATGGTAACTCCCTGGGGAGACAGGAGCAGTCATATTGATATATTGACTACAGCAAAATAAAATATGAATACTCTTCTGTTTACACTATAATTGGTATCATATTCTGGAAAGCAGTTTAATAATACATATCAAGAAGCTTTAAACAGTTTATACATTTTGGCCTATTATTTTTCCTCCCAAGGAAATAATTGAAAATTCAGATGGAGATATATGTACATGGATTTTAATTAAAGCATTGTTTGCAAATGCGAAAAATTATAAATGACTAAACATACACTAATGGGAGAATAGGTAAATGAATAACAACCCATAGAATATTCTTCACTAATGAATATGGTAATTTTGAAAAATATTTAATAACATGGATACATGTTCACAACACAATCTTAACTGAAAAACACAGCATATAACATTCTTTATCTATTTTCTTTTTTCTTCTTACTATAATGCATTCTCACTGTAGTAAGTCACATCACATGTTGTATGTAGTAAGTCAGATAGTATCACCCCATGACCCAATTAATAATAGTCAGTGTTGGGCTTCCCTGGTGGTACAGTGGTTGAGGGTCCGCCTGCCGATCTAGGGGACACGGGTGCGTGCCCCGATCCGGGAGGATCCCACATGCCGTAGAGCGGCTGGACCCGTGAGCCATGGCCGCTGAGCCTGCGCGTCCGGAGCCTGTGCTCCGCAACGGGAGAGGCCACAGCAGTGAGAGGCCCGCGTATCGCAAAAAAAAAAAAATAATAATAATAATAGTGTTAACAATTTGGTCAGTTTCCTTCACACCTTACTTCATGCTTATATAAACATATACACAATTATATACATATATACAATATGTTTTTAATTTTATAAATCTATTTATAGATTTTAAAAGTACTGGGTGGAATCCAGTACTGTATGGAATCCAGTACTTTTTAAATCTATAAGTAACTTGGATGGAATCCAAGTTATTTCTGAGAAATTGGATTAGGAAATTTTTTTTATTTTTCTGTATTTTCCAAATTACCTATATAGAACATTAAAAAAAACAGAGTGAAGCCATACCTGAGTTAACCAGGTATTTTGAATGTGAGAAGGACACAGAGATAAATGATTAAAAAATAGCAGATATCAGTGATTTAAAAAATACCCAAAACCACCAACAATAACTATTAGTAGACGTAGCCACCAAGGTCAGCTTTCTTTCATGTCAGTATCCCACATCTCTGATTCCCTGGGGTGCTTATGCAAGCCATGGAATAAATGTGCATGCCTGTTTCAAAGATAAGAAGTTTAAATTCTTTTATAGTAAAAGAAACAGAATACTTGAAGAGGATGGCTTTAGGTCATGACCCTATCCCCTTGGGATATACTTATTGTTTAGGTCAGTGGTTCTCAACCTTGGCTGTACATTAGAACCATCTGGGACCTTATGAAAATTTGATTCCCTGGACTGCATCTGCAATGATTCTGACTTAATTGGACTGGGGTGGGGCCTGGGAATATACTAAAGGTTCCCCAGGTAATTTTGATATCTACACAGGGTTGAGAACCACTGTCCTAGGCCAAGAGAGTTGCACATGCTGGAAAAGGTAACAATAGTAACACATCATGCAAATTGATAATTTTGAGGTTTTGTTAGATTTTCATTTAATATTTCATGTATTTGTTTATTCAAGCAATTAGTCACACATTCAGAAAATAATTGAGTAGACACATGCATGTTTACAATTCTAAATGTGTTTTTTCCAAAGAACAGTTGTTTTCTGGAATGTTCTTACTAAGACAAAGTGAACAGGCACTTTTAGAAAGATGGATGCTAAGAGTTCACATGTGACTCGTTTCTTGCCTAACATTGTTAACCAGAATAATTTGATCATACAATTCTCTTAACTCAAACATCTTATGTGCACTTTTTTTTGGCACTATCACTCTTTTCATTTGATTCTCTCAGGTAGATATTTGAAGGCAACTAATGTCTTTGTATCTCTCACAGTGACTAGTACAGATCATGCATATTGTAGGTGCATGTATAGCATAAAATGACTGCTCAAACCCAGACTCTGGAACTTTCTTGGTTCACAGTCCTTTTAGTGCCTCAGTAATTTTTTTTTTGTGGCCGGACAGCAACTTCTAACAACTTAGTAGTCATTTGAAAAAAATAATCCATATTTGCTAATAACTTAATGGGATGTACTTGTCTGTTAGACACTGCACAACTTCTCTGACCCTGGAGTGAGACGGAACACTGCCATCCTCATTTCTGTTCAACATTGGTTTTCATGCAGTGTTTACTTTTTAGCAGAACAATCACTGAGCACTCAACTTCTCAAAGATCTCATGTCATTGATTTGAGTATAGAATGTTGAATTATGGACTCTCAAATTAGTTTGCTTTCATGAAAATTTCAAATATCTTCTGACGCCTCTGAGTTTGTTGTGTCACCTTTGGTGGCTTCGAGCATAGTTTAGGTTTTTGTGGCCCCAAATCTGGGGCTTCTGATGTTTTTCTGTTATAGGCACGACAGAGGATTTGTCTACTAAGTTTTTGTTGATTATGTTGTTTGCTTTAGATATCCAATTGCTAAGCCTACGCATACATTCTAACAGAAGACTAATCATGGTCTTTCTTTTTTATAGCATTAAGATGTGGAACCACTAAAAATAGATACTTAAAAAAAGCACTTGGATTCAAGGCACTGTACTAATAAGTACTTTATAGTATCATATTCTTTGATTCTATCATGTTTTTGAAATTGAACGATCTCACAAAACTTCCCTGCTGCAGGACAGAGAGGAATAGGCTGTCTGTCCTGTTGTGTTGGGCTTAGAGATGGTGGTGTTTGGGCAGTGCTTGACTGTTCTCTTGGCAGGAGGTGGAGGGTGCTGGCCATTCCAGTTGGGATGGACCGTGACCCTACCTGAAAGCTCATTCCGGAGAAACGTGATAACACGGGCTCCAGGAATGAGTTCTCTCTTACGCCAGGTCCCCTGCGGCCCAAAATAATAATCACACTTTACAATTATTTGCTCTTTGGAGTATTACATCCTTTCTGGGAACTTGGTGGGGAATATTACTTTGAGGGAGGCATTTTTAGTTTGGTACACTAAATCTTTTTCAGGATATTAATTATATAAATAGCAATAGCTTGATTCTCCTATTGGCCTGGATGACATAGTCCTTTCCAGACTTCATCCATCAATTTTACTAAATTAGGGATACTTAAGGAAATTGAGTCATTAAGTTGCAAAGGAGGCTAGAGTACTCTGTGTTCAGTTCAAAGAGTTCATACTTAATTCATTCCCAAGCGGGTATTGTACACCAGCTAACACATCTAACCCGATTTCCATTGTTACATTCACGAGAGGGAACATTCATTGATTGTTGGTTCTCTAAAGGTCTTCTCTCCTATATACGATCATTAATATATTTGAAATACCTAAGGGAAAAACATTTACCACTCACAGATTCCTAATGGACTTTTCCTTTTAAATAGCGTTTTATTAAGAAACCTGAGTCTGTGTGAAATAGATTTTGTAACAACTTTATATTTTTAAATTCAATTATTTTCCCAAATGGGTTTTTTTCCCTTATAGCAGTCTCTTGTTTTCACCCATATTACTTGTTTCCATTTTTATTGTCAACTTCAATTTTGGCTCCTTGATGATCTGCCACAGAGATTTTTCCAATTAATTATTTAGAATTGGGTAATAATTGGTAGAACTTAATCTTCATTTAATTGCTTTTCTAAGGAAAAGCCACAATGGTTGCCCTAATCTTGTTTTGTAAAGTCCTTTCTCAACATTACAAGAGTGAACATATCTGTTGAAGAAGTTACTGAAAGAAGAACTGGTAAAGAATCAAAGAATCTGTACTCTGCTTAAAGTACGTAACTTATGAATGTTCTCTGCACAGAAATGGTTGCTTACACATTATCTCCTTGCCCCTCCCTCCACTGCAAGATGTATGTACTTCATATTCACACACTTGAATCCTCCCTTGCAGTTATTAAGTGGACCTCTCTGGGCATGGCTGATGCATTTATTTTTCATGTTGTTTTTTACTCTTTATCCTTTTGCTGTTACAAATCTTAGTTGTGAGTGTGACCTGCCAGTAAGTGGTACCTTTTGCCTTCTGCCGAATCACTGAACGTGAAAGTGGTCTTGGGACCCCTGAGACATAGAGCAAGAAGGACTGGGAGGGTAGGACTCATGAGAAGTATAATTTTGACACAGACTTTAAGGAGGTGAGAGTAAGACATTTGGATATGTGGGAGGGGGCGGGGGGTGGGAGAGAGAACTCTAGGCAGAAGGAACAGCCTGTGCAAAGACCCATAGGTGGGCACTTGCCTGGCTCAAGGAAGTGCAAGGGGCCGATGTGGATCAGAGGAGTGAGGATGGAGTGGCGAGGATTAAGCTCAAAGACTCAGTGGGACACGTCATCTCAGGCAAGGACCTTCTTGAGGGAAGGGGATGATGTCAGTCAGCATATGCTTGCTGGGTAAGTCACTAAATTCCCGTCTTTCCTCTAAGGAGGAATATCTGCTTCTCACATTTTCTTAGCTCAATCATTTGTCTTTGGTGGAGACTTCACATATTCTGTTTAACCTCATTGTTCTTTCCTCAGTCTTTAAAATTTTTTTTGCTGATTTTTCTCAGGAAATGAAGTCTCTCTTTCTCTCAGTCTTTTCATCTGTGATGCCATTGGGCTGTCAGTTCTTCTGTCACTCCATACTTAGCACCTTCGTATATAGTGTACGTAATTAATGCATGTTGGGCGAAATTTGTGAGTGAATGAATAATTGTGATTCTGAGGCAGGATGAAAAATTGAGAAGACAAGATAAAAGTTAGGATGAGAAATGCCTGTGGAGTGAGCTTGGGCAATATGTTTTAGGATTTTGATTTGTTTATTTATCAAACTGATTTATTTCTACTGAGGGAAGGGGCCCTTTGGGTAGGCAAGAAGGAACTGAGTCCAAGTACTAATGGTTCACTTTCTCATTTGTTCCCTATTCAGTCATCTGCAATGTGCTTGTTCTTAAGTTATAAGGACTCTTTTTTATGTCATTCATTAGTTTTGGTGAAACACACTCATTTAAGATTCTGGTCCTAATGGAGAAAATGTGCACTTTACTTGGTCTATAACATTTTTCACCTTTGGAGATCATGTCCTTATTCTATCTCTGTAATTTCTTCTTAGATTTGACATTTTCTCTGTAATGAATATTAGTACAATAAATTTGTTTTTGCTTCAAACAGGCACAGATTTTTTTTCTCTTAAACTCCACAGCCAGTACGAATTTTGGATCCAATCTGATGCTTAAGCAATGAAAAGGAGGCTTTTCTAACTTATTGAACTTTTTCTTTAATTCAGCTCCCTTTTGTTCCTTTAAAAGAAGGAGGCTGTGTGTCCATATTTGAAATGCTGTAAAGATTAAACTGTTGAAGCCCTTTCCACCCTGCTTTACAGAATGTGGAATAATATGTTCCTTTCTTTCACAAGCCCCTTTGTTGTCCTCACTCTTTCCTAAACTTTTGGCCCTCCTTCCAATTAAATAGGGAAATTGTGCTGGTACCCGGGAGAGAGAATTTTAAAACTACTTTGTTGGTATTGTTTTGTAATAGTGAAAGTAAAGTTAATCTTTGATGTAATACAATTGCATTATATTTATTTAGCAAGTTTTGCTACTTATGTGTTCTCTAGTCAAAATTTCCAAGTTAAATATTCTTAGAAAGAAGGAAAAGTCGTATTAATTTCCAAAAGGAAAAGGAATCTTAATATTTGTTTTTGTGATTATTGTAATAATGTAAAATGTTTCTTATTGGCAACTGTGGGATTAAGCTCAAAATTTCACCAAATACTGGGGCCGGAAAGCTGGCTGTAATTTCAAGTGGCTTCTGTAGAAATCCTATAATTATTCTTTCCCCAGTTCGTGGTCACTTCTGATCATCTCTTCCTCTCTTCCTTCATTTCTTCTCTTTTTCCTGCTCTTCTCATCTTCCCTCCCTTCCTCCCCACCCCTGTTGCATTCATCTAGAATCTACATGCTAAACTCTGGCAAAACACAAGGCTGAGTTTGAAACAGTATTGGCTGTCAAGGAGATTGTTCTCACAGAGAAGACAAATGCACAGAAAGTAAAACATACACCATAATATACTATGTGCTATCAGACGAATCAGTACAGAAGAAAAGAGCCCATCTAACTGGGATAAGGCCACATTTATTTGAAGAGTGTCATTTGACCTAAACTTTGAAGGATAGCTTAGGATTTTTGATGGGTAGAGATTAAAATTAAGATTTTTTTCAGATAGAAGAAAGGAATGATATAGCAGGAGAGTGGGTTGGTCTTGGATAGTGACTAGTGACCCACACATGTGACGATATAAAGCAGAGTTCTGCAAACTTTTTCTGTAAAGTGCCAGAGAGCAAATAATTTCTTCGTAGACCATATGGCCTGTGCTGTTGAAGCAAAAGCAGCCATAGGTAATCCATAAATGAGTATATTGGCAGTGTTCCAATAAAACTTTATTTACAAAAACAGGCTGCAGGTCAGAGTTGGCCTGCGGGCTGTAGTTTGCTAATCCCCATAAAAGAGTGGTTAGTGGGAAATACGGCTGGAATGGAAGGTGGTAGCCAGATGTCAGCTTTTGAATGCTAGGCTAAAGACTTGGGAATTAATTGAAACTCTCTTTAGTGAAACCATGATGATGTCTCTACTAAAGGCTTTAAATACCTTAACATTTAAATGTGGAACCAGATGTTTTCTATTTACATCCTAAGATATCTGTATAGCTAGCTCTATACCAAGATTTCTCTGAATATCTTGTATGAAAATGGTGGGTGGAGAGCAAACTCTAGGCCTCTGAATGCCCCCAGTAAAGTTTGATTTGAGTCATAACATCTTTGAGTCATAACATAAAGTCTCCACTGGAATGGACCAAAAAGTCAGATCATGGAAAACAGGAGAGAATGAATGGGCAGGCCCTTTGGAGATCTGAGCTCAAAATGTCCACAGTTTCCCTGTTCAAAAAATGATAATGTGAACTGATTCCAAAATAGATACGAGATCCACATTTTTTAAAAACCCTTTTATTGAGGCATGGTTGACATGTAAAGGCTGTAGATATTTAATGTATGTAACTTAATGAGTTTGGGGCTAACTATACACCTGTGAAAACATCGCTACCATCAAAACCATAGACATATCCATCACTTCCCAAAGTTTCTTCCCGCCCCTATTATTATTATTATTTTGTGGTAAGAACACTTAAAGTAAGATCAATTCTCTTAGGAAATGTTAAATATATAGTACAGTATTGTTAGCAATAGGCACAGTGCTGTATACTAAATCTCTAGTATTATTTATCTTGCGTAACTGAGACTTCACACCCTTTGACCATCACCTCCCCATTTCCCCCTCCTCTCAGCCCCTGGCAATTACCATTCTAATCTCTGCTTCCATGAGTTTGAGTATTTAGTTTCCACATATAAGTGAGATCATACATTATCTTCTTCCTGTGTCTGGCTTATTCCACTTAGCATAATGTCCTCCAGCTCCATCCATGTTGTTGCAAGTGGCAGGATTTCCTTTTTTTTTAAAGGCTGAATAATATCTCATTGCATGTATATACGAGTTTTCTTTATCTGTTCATCTGCTGATGGACGTTTAGGTTGTTTCCATATCTTGGCTATTGGGAATAATGCTGCAGTGAACATAGGAGTGCAGGCATCTCTCTTTGAGACTGATACTTATAGGAATAGTGACACATGTTGATTCTGAATTTCTACATAATTTCATAGAAGGTTGTATTAGGTACTATAGAAAGTTGTTCTTGGTTTCAATATTGCCTTTTTAAAACTTCCTCTATAGTAATATCAGATAATTCTGCAGTACTGTTTTTTCACGTTTCCTTAGAATCTTCCTCAGGGTAAGAATGCATCCTATTAATGTTTGCAGCCCCATTACCTAGCTAGTGCGGATCTGGCCAAAGTCAGGCAGTCAATAAATATTTGTTGAATGAATCAATGTAGGTAAACATTTCTAATTGTTCCCAACCAATTATTTAATTTCACTATATTTTTGTGTTCTTTATTTTTTTATAGCTCTCATTTAGAATGCATAAGCCTCAAAGTTTTAAAATTTTCATTGTTAAAATATTTTATTAAATTTTATCTGTGATCTGTTTATAAAAACTTTATCTACCTAGTATATTTTTAGCACTATATTCCTAGAGAGGAAAAAGGTTGTATATTAAATTATTGTAGATGCTTGAAACATAATTGAAAAGAAGTAGCCTAGTTTTTGTACTTGGAGAAATCTGAAAAAGTTTCTCCATGGGTATAGTTGTAACCTACATAATAGTAACAACATAATAAGATGATGTCAGATTCTCTTGAAAAGAAGTGGGGTTGTAATTTCTCAGCGCACCCCACTCCAGATGTCGTCAAATAAATAGCTATTTTGGACTTTGATTTACCTATCTATATCCTGTAGCAAAAGCATAATACAGTGTTGATTCTAATATGCTTTTTCAAGAACATTTCTTTATACCTATTTGTCTTTTGAATTTGTGATTCTCATTCCTTAATGCTTCTAATCATGTGGTAAGTAGTTAAATCTTTGTCAGCAACCTCAGACCTTGCTCATGGGTGTGTATTTTATTTTTCCTTGTTTCTCTCAACATTTAGATTATATGTTTTCTTAGGGTGCAGTTGAAATCATTTGATATTGAACCATTTTTAAACCAATGGTGACATACTGAAAAGAAAATTATGTGGGCAAGACATAATGATTATAGTTACATGACAGAGAAAATAATATGGGCATGGAAAGCTGAAAAATACAATGGAGAAGAGTAGGTAGATTATGGAGACAATAGCACCTCTGGTTGAAAATCATTTATTTAATCACACAATCTGCCCCGTCTAAATGCCAGAGTATTTTTGTTGGAGAAGAGAGCTAGTGATGGGGATTATTATGGATATATATTACTTCTGGCTGCCAGTGCTGTTTGCCCGGTCAAATTTGACATCACAGAAGTCAGAGGCATTCTGTTTAAGTCAATGGCAGGTAATTCTTTATAACTTTTTATTTGAAGGAAAAAGAGTTGTTTGTGCCTCTTTAATTGCTGTAACCAGGCTTTCAGCCAAGATTTTGTTTTTCGGGTTTTTGTTTTTTTTTTAAATGCTATTTTTGCTGCTGCTTATGTCGGGGCCAGAAAAACCAGGCTGAGAGAGGGAATGAGCAGGTCAGAGAATCAGCAAATGAGTACTTCCTTCTCTGCACTGGTTGGGAGGAAATAAGTGAGCTAGTGAATATGATGGAAACCAAATTCCTAAGGCTTTTCAATGAGAAAGAATGTGGAGTAAAACACATGGAACTTGGAGTAAAATGAACCTGTTCATCCTGCCTGTAATTTATTAGCTGCTCAACTTTAGCCTCGATTTCCTTGCCTTAAAAGGGGGAAGTTTTGCAGGTTTGTATTAGGATAAAATTGGACAACATGTGTAAAGTTTCTAGAACTGGGCCTGAGGGAGCAGGGTGTGTGTGTGAATGTGTGTGTATTATACAAATAGCTAGTTTTTCCCATTTGAGCTAGAGAGGACAGTGCTGGTCAGGCCTACAGTATGTCTTAAGTCTGTTAGGCAATCTAAGGTACAGATATAGGGGATCTCCACAGACAGGCTATGAGTTTGATAGCCAAGATTTGACCTTTGCAAATTGTTTTTTCTGAATTTGATACTCATTTTCTCATCAAATTTATTACATTAACATTAGCACATGTGGAAAAAAATCATCCATTCTGGATTAGAAAACATTTTATGAATCAAACCCAGCTTCAGAATGCCAGGAGGCTTTAGGGTGTCTTATTTTGGCAACTGTACTTTTACAAAGATGAAACATATGGAATATGCAGTTTTTTTTTTTTTTTTAATGAGTTTAGCTTAAGATCTTACTACACATTGGACTTTGTCTATAAATCCAAAGGCTCTGAGAATTTCTAAAATCTTTGGAGCAAACAAATTAATAAAAATTCCCTGTTGAGTCCCATTCCTGAAAATGCTGTTGAAGGAACCATTGTAGGTACATTTGATTTGAATAAGACCCATTACCAAATTTTAATAGGGAATGTTAATTCTCTTATCTTCTAGTTATGTGCAGTCTCCCTCTTATGTGGTTTCTCATATTTTTGGTACATTAGCCTTCCCTCCTTTGCCTTCTCTTATAAAAGATAGGGTAGCCTATTAAATAAAATATCATATATTTACAGTTGTATCCCATGTCATTTAAGGTACTTGCTTTGGAAGCAAGCAACAGAACCCAACTCTGGCTACAAGATTCGGGGGAGGGATTTTGATATAGCTCACAGATCAGCAGAGGGACAGTACAACCCAGCTTCTGGAAGGAGAGGGACATGTAAGCACTGGAAATCACAGAGAGTAGGAGTTCATAGACTCTCTCAGATGATTCAGCTCCAGCAACTGTTAGCCTCTGTGTATCTTTATTCACATTTTGAGGGCCTGACAGACTGTCTGGCCTGCATTAGTTAGATGCTTTATGCCAGTGGCTCAATAAATTTTGTCTAGGGGATTAGGGGCAAGTGACTGGGGGAATTATTTTGAATTGAGCAGCAGCTACTTGTCCTCTACACATAACTAGTGTTTTGTACTAGGTGGCTCTATTCAAGGACATTGGTTTAGAAACCCATCATGCCCTATTTACATATGGCAACCTTTTATTTTTGGCCTAAGAGTTGTATTTCCCATTTGAATTTGAAGCCATGGTTTGGCATCAGCATGTATGTATGATTACTTTTTTTCTTTTTAATTGATGTTGTATAAGAATTTAAGTTCTCAGTGATGATTGCAATAATACATTCCTTGAATTAACTTGAGTAATATGACCCCAGGACTCACTATAACATGATGTAAAGATGGCTTTGGAGTCATTCATGGGGGGGACACTTGAAGGCTGACACAGCTTCTTTTTTTTTTCTTTTAGCATCTTTATTGGAGTATAATTGCTTTACAATATTGTGTTAGTTTCTGCTGTATTGACACAGCTTCTTAATGACTGTGAGATTTGAGGCAGTTTGCATAGCTGCCTGAATGTCTGAAATCTCACTTCTTCATCAGTAAAATGGACTTGATATTATATATTTTACAAAGGTATATTGAGATTTTTTTGATAATATACACACAAGGCTTGGCAACAGGAACATGTATTTATTCCTAGTCCTTTTTCATATTTTGATTTTAAATTGTTAGCAACATGATTTATTTTAGTGTGAATTTATATGATGGGGAGGTAGTTAAATAATTTGAGGAAAGCTTGGAGTTATGGCCCAAGGCTTAGTTGACCTTTTAGTACCAGATGCTCCTGAATTTTTCTATTAAAAGTAATGACTGCTCACAAATAATTTAACCTCCCACAAAGGCTTTTTATTATTAAAAATGCCGAGAAAGTAGAGGTGTGGATGAACATCAGTTATCTATATTTTCCCTTGTAATCTATTCTCCATATTTACATTTGAATATATACAAAATTGTTTTGGAAATTAACCATTTTTCAGATATACTAATGGAACCTCATTTTAAGGTGTGACTCTACAGGAGTCATTTTTTCCCCCAGTTCTTCCCATTTCCATGCTCTAAAGTGGTACTAGAGTAGCTTTTAAGGGTATAATCAGGCAATTGTAGTGCAATAAGAGCACAAGCTTTGAGGAGAGACTGTGGCAAGTTTGTGTCTGGTTTCCTCCATGGCTGACTTACAAACCGTGCTAACCTGCAGTTACCAATATATGAAATGAAGACAGTCGTATCTATCTAATGGGGGTGTTTTGAAGAGAAAATGGAATGATGCACTTAAAAATTAACACAATGCCTGGTTCATTAACCGCCAACATATTTTAGTTCTTATTAGAGTTAATTATTATCATGTATGAGGAAATATATGAAAAATATGTTTGTGTCTGAATATGTAAAGAATTGTGTTTGGATAACATTTAACCTCATTTTTTGATTCTTAAAAGGATAAGGACTATTTTATAACTTGCTGAATGGTACCTTTCCTAGGACTGGGCAGTTACAGTGGTTCTATTTGTATTTAAAATGTCTTTGTATGGTCAAAAGCAATTTAAAGTCTAGCTTATCTTAACAAAATATAGATAAGGTGTGACAACAGTTTTGTAGCAATATTGCAACTCAATCATTGTTGACTAGGATTTTTTACCTGACGTGATGTTCTTGCTAAAAATTATTTTTAAAAAATGGGTTTGTTTACACAAATGCATAACAGCATAATTAATCCTTATGAGATGTTTCTTATTGAAGTACTCATGTTTATGAAGTGGTCTCCAGTTGTGAAGTAATAATTTTTGTTATAAATAACGATACTAACATTAGATGTGACAACCATACACTGTACTGAGCACATTATTTGCATTATTTTATTTTACTAGCTCAAAATAGTTGCTATCTCCTGATTTTACAGATGAGCAAATGGACTGAGAGGTGAGTAACTCACCCAAAGTCACATGTCTAGGGAATGGCAGAGATGGACCTTGACTGGCTGCAGAGCCCATTTATGGTAGAAGATAAGGCATCTTTAGCAAAGGTGTTATGATACAGGCTTTGCAAAGGCATTTCCATGATGGTAAAAGTTCTTTTGTAGCCAGACATTATCATTGGTAAATGCATGGACACATTGTCAAGATCTATAAGGCTGGATGTTTAAGTAGAAAAAGCTTTAATTCTTATTTTCTTGACTTTATTATTTTCACATGTTGTGTCTATATATTTAATGGATAATGTTTTTTTATATTTTAGAAAAAGGTTTTTTTTAACTTAAGTATAGTTGATCTACAATATTAGTTTCAGGTATACAGCATAGTGATTCAGTATTTTTGCAGATTATGTTCCATTATAGGTTATTACAAAGTAACGGCTATAATTCCTTATGCTATACAATACCTTCTTGTTGCTTATCTATTTTATAGATAGTAGTTTGTATCTGTTAATCCTATACCCCTAATTTGTCCCTCCCCCTTCCCTCTCCCTTTTGATTACCTTAAGTTTATTTTCTATGTCTATGAATGTGTTTGTTTTGCATATACATTAGTGTTATTTTTTAGATTCCACATATAAGTGACATCATAATATTTATCTTTCTGACTTATTTCACTAAGCATAATATTCTCTAGGTCCATCTGAGATTCTGTTTTGATATTTTGTAATTTGGAACTAAAACACATCCCCTGCTTTCCAGACAACAGAACAAAATAAAGGAGCTAGCCATGCACTAATGGGTTTGGTGAGATGGCATTTTATTCTAAGACCTTTGACTGTATTTTAAATTAGTATTAAATCTATATAACTTGATAATATTAGAAATTAGTAACATAAAGTAAAAATTATTTTCCTAAAGCCAGAAACTCTTTCCATTATTCACTGTTCTCCCTTCTTCTTCTAAATGGCAGAGAAAATGGAGTGATAATACTGCGCCGTATTAATAATAAATTCAAATTTATTCAGTTTTAGGGAGAATAATGAATTTTTTGGAATATTTAACACCTCTTTCTATCCATCCATGTGTATGTATTTCCTAAATTTTTCAACAGTTTTGTACTGTTGGTTCAGGTGTCTTAAATGACATTTTAAAGTATAGTGACATATGCTTTCTAGGATATAACGTGCTGCAATTTTCTTTTTCTCTTCCAGTGTCTGTATTTATGCTGAAAGTCCAGGTGAATGACATCATCAGTCGTCAGTACCTGAGTCAAGCAGTTGTAGAAGTGTTTGTAAACTACACGAAGACAAATTCCACAGTAACTAGAAACAATGGAGCAGTGTTGATAAGAGTACCCTACAAGTTAGGACTCAGCCTAACCATTATTGCTTACAAAGATGGCTATGTGCTGACACCTCTGCCTTGGAAGACTGGAAGAATGCCAAGTAAGCAGTTAAACAATGTTTTGCTTTCACTAAATGTAAATGATTTTTTTCTCTTGTTCTGATAAACCGAAAATGAGACTATGTGAAGCCAATATAAGGAGGTTAGAAAGGCGTGCCAGTTTGAAGAAAACATGAAGGTCTTTTTCCTTCTACAGAAGCTTAAAGGAATCCCGAGCTACAGCTCTGCTCTGGCACAGAGCTTGTCTGCAGGTGGCGGAGAGGGGTGTGGCATGCCCAAAGAATTAGTTAGAAGCAGGATAGTAAAGTAAAGTAAATTATCTGGCCCAAAGTAAAGTAAAGGGCCAGATAATTAAAGGACAGTCTCAAAAGCTAAGATGAACAGTTTAGATTTACGTGACGAATAATAAAACAGTTCTTGTAGATTCTTGAGCACATGAAGTAAGTTGTTTAGAAACTGAATTTACAGTGTATAAAGAACAGGGCAACAGCAGGGCTAAAATGGATTCAGGGAGCCTGGCTATGAAGCTGTGGTTGTGCTGCTGGACAGTAGCCTGATGTAAGAAAGGAAATGGAAAGGAGAGGTGAGAGTACAAGAGGCATACTGGAGAAAGAATTATTAATTATTGTGGCAATCATTTCACAATATAAAAACATATATCAAATCATCACATTGTACACCTTAAACTTACATGATGTTAGCTGTCAATTATATCTCAATAAAGCTGGAAAAAAATTGGTAGGAGTGATTATAACTAATTGAATACTGGGAAAATTGGCCATACAAGGTACCAGAATACAAGTCTGATTGACTGGAAGGATGATACATTAGGTAGTCAATCTTTCTAAAAATTTTATTTTTTATTGTGGTGGTTCTTGTTGTTAGGTTTTAGATATTTTATTTAGTTTCATAATGGAAACATTTGAATTCTTGAACTATTTAAATTTAGAATGAGAAAGAAAATGAAAAATGAATTAGATAATTTAATAAGACTCATGTGAATAAAATTGTAATAAAATGACTGGAAAATCCAGATAAGGATGTATTTGAGGTGACTTCATGGTCTCAAATGCTTTAAATTTTTTTAAAGACAGAAATTAAGTACAACTATTCATTCAACAAAAGTGAGAAAAATAATGAAAGAAGAAACCAACTAAAATGGGAAAAAGGAAATAAAAAGATTGAAGTAGATTGGCATATATTAGAAAAATATAAAGAAATAATTGACAGAGTGTTAGTTCTTTGAAGTAAATTATACACACATCTAGCTAATTTAAACAAAAATGAGAGAAATAAAGATAAAAATACATAAAAGCTTTAAAAATCATAAAAATTATCAAAAAATTAGGCAATAATCTTAAAAATCCAATAAAACAAACAATTTTGTGATAATATAAATGGTATATTGATCTTAGATGAGGTAGATTAATAACCATGGGTAAAATGTTCTGGGTAAAAATAACTTCAAAGGCTATAAGGAAAAGTGCCCCAGATCATTTTACCAAATCAGTACAGCCTTGATTCTGAGACCTAACAAAGGTAATACAAAATTAAATGCCCTCATGTGTGCATACTGTCTCTCATATACACACACCTCTCTATTGACCAGTCATACTTATAACTCTAAATGTAAAATTCCTAAACAATACAGAAAAGAATTTCACCATTATTAAAATATAGGATACTGTCAAGAGCAAGTAGGATTTTTCTTCTTTGCAGAACTATAAGGATGTCAAACTTCATTAATTTTATGTATCATATTAGTAGAACAAATTAGAACTAATATGTGATAATATCAACAATTGTCTGAAATGTTGCCTGAAATGCATTTTATAAGTTCACCATTCATGCCTAACCAAGAACACACTCTTTAAAAACTAGGACCACAAAGATATCCTTAGGTATCTCAAAATCATACTTAACTGTAAAATATTAGAGGTGATCCTACTAAAATAAGAAACTAAACACAGATGTCTATATTATTTTACATTGTAGTAGAAGTTATTATCAGAGCAAAAAGATATTAACAGATAAAAAAAGGGAATAGCTATTAGGAAGGAAGAATCAAAACCATTTTTTCTGGTTATGATCATATCCCTGGAAAACTACAAATTAGTATTGCTACAAATCAATACATGTTCTTATATACCAGAAGTAATAACCAATTAGGAAAAATAATGAAAAGAAATCCCTCTCAGAACAAGAACAAACAAAATATGCAGGGAAACCTACAGAAAAAAGTGAAGTAACTGTGGGGAGGGAAAATAAAACTACCAAATGTTACTGATAGACCTAAAAAAAAAAAAAAAACCAAATCAACTAAAACACCAGAAACTGGAAAAATATTTTTTCTTAGCTTGAATATTGTAAAGATTTGAATTCTTCCCAGATTAATTTATAGATTTAATGCATTAACAAAACACTTGGCAAAATAACCCTTAAAGAACAGATGTGTCAAAATACCTGAAATCTTGTTTTAAAAGACAATTTACTAGAGGCAATTTGCCATTCCAGATAACTAAAATATATAGCTACAGAATTAAGTGATATTGTACTATGATTTGTAATGTGGTACAAATCAGATACTAGTAGGCATAAAAAATATAATCTATGATAGGAATCATAAATCATTGAGGAAAAAGCTGAATATTCAATAAGTAATATTGGGATACTTTGGCTAACTATTTGGAGTAAATTAATTTGAATCCATATTCCAAAATATATTGCTCAAAAAGTTAAAATATGGAAAATTATATTAAATTTAATAAACTATCTTATTTTTTTAGGATGGTCTTTTTAAACTGAAAAGCAATGAAAGATGTCATAAAAGGTAGATTTCCCCATAATTTTAAAAAGTAGTAAAAAAAATATGAAATAATAAGGAATGATATCCTTAATGTGTTAAGAATTCATACACATCAGTAAAAAACCAAGGCCCTGCCTAAATAAGGCAAATGGATAAAATCATGACTTAGTTTTCAAAACAGGAAATACAAATTATTAGTAAATATGATAAAATATTTTACCTTCCTAATAATCTAAGTACGCCTCCAAAATACACATTTCTTAGATTTTTTCACTTTAGAAACATTTTTAAAAAGTGAACATACTCAATATTGACAAGCGGGGCAAGATGGCCATCCTCAAACACTGCTGGTGGGAGAAGTCGGCAGTGTTATCTGGATAACAACTTTGAAATGTGTGTGTCAGTGTCTTCGAAATCTTCATCATCATTGACTGCTGGGAATATATCCTAAAAACATACAAATAAAGTGGACAGATATCTGTGCACAAGGATGTTGAGTCAAATATTATTTTGTAATAGTGAAAATGGAAACAATCTAAATATACAGTATTGTACAGTGTAGTGGTTAAGTGAATCTTGATACTTTAAGAAATATGTGACCTTGAAAATGTTATGAAAGTTTCTATTGAGGAACAGAAATGCTTACAATATTATTTTAGGTGAAAAAGCAGGGTGAAAATATTCTGTATACAATATCATACTCCCTCTTTTTAAAAACAAAATCACAGGAAAAATCCAGGAAGAGCTACACTGAAATACTAATAGTGGTTGTCTCTGTGGTGGTATTGTGATGACCATCATTTTCTTCTTTCCTTTTCTGTATTTCTCAACTTTTCCAGAGTGGATATATATCCCATTTATAATCAGAAACAGTTTTTAAAGTCAAAGGAAATCTGAATCCAAGTTTAAGTGACTTTCTGAAAGATTCTCCTCAGGTTTAATAGAAAAGCCCTTTTTAACCTACCTGGGACTAAGAAAGTATCCAAATATGGGATACAATCATCTCGGGGTCCAAGCTACTACCCTAACCACCTCCTCTCCACTCTGATAAGTCTAACAATCCATCTAAATGTTAGTGTATTCTGAATTAAAATTACTTTCATTTGGTGGTCCTCTATTCCTACTTAAGAAAAAAGTATATTATTTTACATCCACCCATACATCATTGTATACTTTTAATATTTTATCCTGTCTTTTCCGTATTTCCTTTACAGCTCTTTGAAATATCTCCAAATTTTAAAAGTATTCTCATGCAAGTGTGTTTTATCCTTTCTTAAGTGATTTAGGGTTTGTATCATTTCTGTTGATAATTACTTGCATTGCATGGAGGATAGAGATCAGTGAGAACTTGAACTCTAGGTGATGCCTCAGAACTTATTTTTCTTTTGCAGGATTGGTCAGGTTGTTTGATTTGGTCTTGCTTATAAAACGATGGTCTTCTGTCCCTGCCTCTTGTTCCTGATCTTGAAAGAATTTAGTTATCTTTCAGGGGATCTGCACTTAGTCATCCCACCAGGCATTTCAGGTGCCTACTCTTGTAGGCGGGTCCAGCCCCATCCTCCCTACTACTACAGGTTGCCTCTGGATCATTTTATGTGTTAAACTGTTTCTTCCTTTGGCAAAGCACAGTCTGTTTGGCGAACCACACTGTGAAGAAGAGCACTGCACCTTTGTATGGGAAGTTAAAAAAGAAGAGTGGATGTACTCCCCATCTGAGAGAACCTTGAATCATGGGGCCAGGAAAAAATGGCTTAAAAATTATTCAGTATAAGAAGGAAATAAATAACGATTATATAGAGAAAATAGCAGAGGGTTGTTTAAGCATTTAACTTGACCAAATATATCTGGGGTTAGTTAGAGAACATTATTAGTCACCTTGGTACAAACTACTGTACAAAAATTTAAAAAATTAGTAAAATAGTGATGCCAAATCGTCTCACTTTATTATGTTCCTTTTTTTCCTCCATCATATTATACATGCATTCTTCCTTTGTTTTGAATTGCTTTTCTCATCACAGAATTTCTTTTTCCCCACAATTTTAGGACCGGCCAGAGCAGAACTATATTTGTCCCAGTTTTCCCCCCCATGTCTAATAAAATATCCTAATTATGCTATATTTCACAGTATATTCATCAGTTACACTTTCACTGTTCCCGCAAAGCCAAGCAAATATATGGCTATTTGAAGACACTGTTTTAATTACTGGAAAATTAGCTGGTAAGTACACCACTTCTTACTTAGCTAGTAAGTAAAGAGACTATATTGTGACTGTATTGTATAACTGTACTTCTTCACCAGTGGATCAGTGTTGATTATAAGGTGGGAAAAATCTAAGTTGATCAGGGATGATTAGTACTGACTATAAGTTGATCTGAACTGATTCTTATTTCACTATCAAACTGTAGCGTGTGTGTGTGTGTGTGTGTGTGTGTGTGTGTGTGTGTGTGTGTGTGTGTGTAGTGGGAATCATTCTCTCTTTTACCATTTTAGCCACCCCCAGTAGAACATCTGACTTGCAGAAGTACTGGAAAGAGTCCCTGAACTGCCTTCCAAATCACATCTCTCACTGAGCTTTAGTGGTTGGTGAAATTGGGAAAAGGACTCAGATCTCTGGGGCTTTCTAGTTTGCAGGTCACCTTCATTCCTGCTTCTGACATTAATCTTGCTGCCTGTGTGGGAAGGGTCTCAGGCTGGGGGGTTAAGTATCTGCTTGGCAGACATGATTTGCCCCACTCACATATCCCAAGGGCAGGAATACGGGAAGCATGATTTGGGGTCTGATTCAAGCTGTGTCCTCCAGCTCTGCTTTACCAACCACGAAGATGATAGTTTTATCCTTACCTCACCTCCTCACCCCCTTAACTAGTCCCAGCATTTTGTGACTCTTAACTGCATATTATGTAAAACCTCTATAAATGGCAATAATTGGCTTTTTTGTTTCTTTTGGGAAATTAATGTTGAGAACTAAAGCATAATAAGAATGACTGGTAAAGGCAGAAAACCTCAAAGTCCAATACAAGAGTCATGGTAAAAAGAACTGTTTTTGAAGTTCTCTTCATCTTCAGAAGCTTATCTTATTTAGTCCTAATGTATTAAAAAAGAAAGCCTAACACTATCATTTGGAAAAAATTAACTAGGGCTTGATTAATCTTAGAGTAATTTACTGAGCAAGGCAGTAGAATCTCTTACTCTTGCACTGAGTTTGCCGGTGCATGGCAGAATGGGTGGATGTAGCGTTGCGTATGAAAGGTGGAAAGTAAATAGGAACTACATGTTTGCAGAGAGAGGCCACGTTGTACACTGCTGGGACCTTAGTGAAATCAGGTTCTCCACAGTCCTGCTTCATTTGTTTGTTTTGGTTTTATCTTGACACATCCTACTCCTTCCTGGATTCTTCAAACCCCATCACAAATTGTAATTTCTGCTGGGTTATATGAAAAGGGTCAGCGTGAGCATGTTCATGTACCACTCCTTTGCCACTGTACGAAGCAGTGGTGAGCTCTCGTCTGTCTGGGTGGCACTGCACATGCCACGTGCCCATCTCTGTGAGAACACTGTGAGCCCTCTGGAATTCCTTTTACTGCCTCATTTCCCTAAGAGCTGACCTATTGGTGAGGCCAACCAAGGAAGGATGGATGTTTCTGATGATGTTAAATCTTTCCTTAGGAAAGTACACATGCTCACTTCTTAACTTCCAAAAAACGTTTATATTTTTCCTTCTAAGATTTTATCAGGAAGTTGTTCATTTTGTGTAGTGAAAAATGTGTTAGGCCTGTGTGTAAATATATTTGTAGTAAAAGGAGCAGCAAAAATTGGGAACTTCAGGAATGTGTAAAACCTTAGAGAAGTTCAGTTGGACATTTCCTTTAGTGTACATGTTTTCAGTTGTAAAGAAGTTTGGATTTTCATCATAATTAAGCCACACATTTTAAAAAAGTAAGTTGTAGATAGTACCTGTAAGGGATCAAAAGGTATTACATTGTTCCCTCAAAGCAATTTAACAAGGATAATATAGATGTGTTGTTTTTTTCCTTTATATCCCTTAACTGTTTATTTTCCAGGTACCATTTTTCTAGCTTCATACGTAAATGATAAATAAAACAACGTAAGATAATTCTCAGTCAGTGTATAGTTTATTTTTTATCGTCATGTAACTTTAAAAATGGATACTTTTTTCATCCTAAGAACTTAACTGATTGTTTCTGATAATTTTTAGTTTTAATGATATGAGTTGACCCTTGAATTGTTAAAGATCTGCTGAATACAGAAAAAAATCAATATTGTCCCTGGGTTCTCGATAAATTAGAGGATAGTCAATTCAAAGTTATTTACATGAGATAATATTTATAAATTGAATGCCTGGCATTTGAAAAACTTTTAATGCATGTTTAATTGCCTGATGCAGAAACCTACCCACTTAAGTATATGGCTTATCATCAAAGATACTTTCTGTTGCAAGTTGCTGAAAACCCAACCCGAAACTAGTTTAAGCCCAAAGGAAGCACTTATTTATTGCTCAAATGATTGATAAGTGTAGGAATGGGACCAACTTTAGACATGGCTTGATCAGGGCTTCAGTTGAAATAATTGAGAACTAGTTTTACTGTTTGTTTCTCAACTCTCCGGTCCTTAAATATTGTCTCATTTTCAAAGGAGCTCTCATTTTTGGTCACAAGATGGCTTTTGCAACTCCCAGACATATATCTGCTCACATAAAATCTAGTGGGGAATAGAAGGTCTTTTCCCCTAGAAGTCCAAGCAAAACTCACATTGCATCTCATTAACTGTGGTTGTCACAAGTCCCATAGTTCAACAAATCACTGTGGCCAACAGGATAATGAGTTGCTTTTGATTGGTTTCAGCCCATTCTGGCATGCACCATTACCTCTACTCTTGTTACAGAAATGAAACCCCAAGTGAACCACATGGGTCAATGTGTGGTTCCCTAGAGTGAAACTCAAAGGGTGTGAAGAAATTCTGGGCAAGCAAATCAAGCACTCTCTAGGCTAAAGGTGCCTTGTATGATCTAAAGAAAGGGGCATTTCTTATTTATTCAGATCTGAATATAAAATAATAATTATAATTAGGAGATGTCAGTAATGTTTTAGAAATAACTGGTTCACTTAGAGTAAAATGTCCTGACCAATAGTGCTGTGCTTAATATGCATTTGTTTTGTCTATTTGCTAATGAGGTTTCCTTTTTCCAGATGCCAAATCTCAACCAAGTGTTCAGTTTTCAAAAGCCTTAATTAGACTACCCAACAGCCATCACATTAGCAACGTTACAGGCTACCTTACAGTCCTACAACAGTTTTTGAAAGTGGATAATTTTCTGTATACGACTGGAATTACTCTCAATAAGTCAGGTATTTTCTAATTTTTTATAATCTAATCTATTTATAAAAACAGTACATAAATCTCTCATCAAGTACTATTTATTTAGATGTCTGAAATTCATTTAAGCTTTGGAGGAGACATGTCACTTTTGAAACATAAATATAGTTATTAAAGTGTTTATAGGCAGTCCCTTTGATCCAATGAAAGATTATACCAGTCTTCTGCGTACATTATTTCAAATTAATAGAGAGTTTAATTTACAGGATATTTTTATCCAAAGGAGGTAATCAAGGTATAGAAAATAGTAATGATTATTGTATAATTGTGCAAATTAAAAAATATTGAAAGTGGAAATTTGATTAAGAAGTTTACATATATATTATAATTTGACCTATTCATTCTTTTCAAATTGATCAGCAGTGTCAATAATTGTTAGATATAAAAAAGTCTATAGATTAGAGTAAGCAACTAGAAATTTTTCTTTTCAAATATATTTGATATACTCTGAGTAAAACGGTAATACTGAAAAGTACTTTTTATATTCAGCAGCACTAGTACACTTACATAAGGCTGTCATGACCTACATTACAAAGATAATGGAATCTTACACTTTATTTAACAATTAACTTATGAATGACACCTGTAAAAACTGTATCTTCCCTCTGTACATCCACACTCGTTCTACCATTTCTACCAGTTGTTGCAATTAACAAACTCCACTGTTTTTATTTTTTTATTATTATTTTTTCACTTTGAAAAGTACAGTGTATTTTCACTTTGAAAAATACAGTGTATTTTGCTAAAACTTTACAAGGTTTGTTATTCTTTTAACATCTTTATTGGAGTATAACTGCTTCACAATGGTTTGCTAGTTTCTGCTGAACAACAAAGCGAATCAGCTATACATACATATATCCCCATATCCCCTCCCTCTTGCGTCTCCCTCCCACCCTCCCTATCCCACCCCTCTAAGTGGACACAAAGCACTGAGCTGATCTCCCTGTGCTATGCGGCTGCTTCCCACTAGCTATCTCTTTTACCTTTGGTAGTGTATATATGTCCATGCCACTCTCTCACTTGGCCCTTCCCCCTCCCCATGTCCTCAGTCCATTCTCTACGTCTGTGTCTTTATTCCTGTCCTGCCCCTAGGTTCTTCAAAACCTTTTTTTTTAGATTCCATATATATGTGTTAGCATACGATATTTGTTTTACTCTTTCTGACTTACTTCACTCTGTATGACAGTCTCTAGGTCCATCCACCTCACTACAAATAACTCAATTTCATTTCTTTCTATGGCTGAGTAATATTCCATTGTATATGTGCACCACATCTTCTTTATCCATTCATCTGTCAGTGAACACTTAGGTTGCTTCCATGTCCTGGCTATTGTAAATAGTGCTGCAGTGAACATTGTGCTACATGACTCTTTTTGAATTATGGTTTTCTCAGGGTATATGCCCAGTAGTGGGATTGCTGGGTTGTATGGTAGTTCTATTTTAGTTTTTTAAGGAACCTCCATACTGTTCTCCACAGTGGCTGTATCAATTTACATTCCCACCAACAGTGCAAGAGGGTTACTTTTTCTCCACACCCTCTCCAGCATATATCATTTGTAGATTTTTTGATGATGGGCATTCTGACCGGTGTGAGCTGAAACTTCATTGTAGTTTTGATTTGCATCTCTCTCATGATTAGTGATGTTGAGCGTCCTTTCGTGTGTTTGTTGGCAATCTGTATATCTTCTTTGGAGAAATGTTGATTTAGGTCTTCAGCCCATTTTTGGATTAGGTTGTTTGTTTTTTTGATATTGAGCTGCATGAGCTGCTTGTAAATTTGGGGGAATAATCCTTTGTCAGTTACTTCATTTGCAAATATTTTCTCCCATTCTGAGGGTTGTCTTTTGGTCTTGTTTATGTTTTCCTTTGCTGTGCAAAAGCTTTTAAGTTACATTAGGTCCCATTTATTTTTGTTTTTATTTCCATTTATCTAGGAGGTGGGTCAAAAAGGACCTTGCTGTGATTTATGTCATGGAGTGTTCTGCCTATGTTTTCCTCTTAAGAGTTTGATAGTGTCTGGCCTTACATTTAGGTCTTTAATCCATTTTGAGCTTATTTTTGTGTATGGTGTTAGGGAGTGTTCTAATTTCATTCTTATACATGTAGCTGTCCAGTTTTCCCAGCACCACTTATTGAAGAGGTTGTCTATCTCCATTGTATATATTCTTGCCTCCTTTATCAGAGATAAGGTGACCATATGTGCATGGCTTTATCTCTGGGCTTTCTATCCTGTTCCATTGATCTTTCTGTTTCTGTGCCAGTACCATACTATCCTGATTACTGTAGCTTTGTAGTATAGTCTGAAGTCAGGGAGCCTGAATCCTCCAGCTCTGATACTCTTTCTCAAGATTGCTTTGGCTATTGGGGGTCTTTTGTGTTTCCATACAAATTGTGAAATTTTTTGTTCTAGTTGTGAAAAATGCCATTGATAGTTTGATAGGGATTGCATTGAATCTGTAGATTGCTTTAGGTAGTAGAGTCATTTTCACAATGTTGATTCTTCCAATCCAAGAACATGGTATAACTCTCCATTTGTTGGTATCATCTTTAATTTCTTTCATCAGTGTCTTATAGTTTTCTGCATACAGGTCTTTTGTTTACTTAGGTAGGCTTATTCCTAGGTATTTTGTTGCAGTGGTAAGTGGGAGTGTTTCCTTAATTTCTCTTTTAGATTTTTCATCATTAGTGTATAGGAATGCAGGAGATTTCTGTGCATTAATTTTGTATCCTGCTACTTTACCAAATCATTGATTAGCTCTAGTAGTTTTCTGGTAGCATCTTTGGGATTCTCTATGTATAGTGTCATGTCATCTGCAAACAGTGACAATTTTACTTCTTCCTTTCCGATTTGTATTCCTTTCATTTCTTTTTCTTCTCTGATTGCTGTGGCTTAAACTTCCAAAACTATGTTGAATAATAGTAGTGAGAGTGGGCAACCTTGTCTTGTTCCTGATCTTAGTGGAAATGGTTTCAGTTTTTCACCATTGAGAATGGTGTTGGCTGTGGGTTTGTCATATATGGCTTTTATTATGTTGAGGTAAGTTCCTTCTATGCCTACTTTCTGAAGGGTTTTTATCATAAATCGGTGTTGAATTTTGTTGAAAGCTTTCTCTGCATCTATTGAGATGATCATATGGTTTTTCTCCTTCAGTTTGTTAATATGGTTTATCACACTGATTGATTTGCATATATTGAAGAATCCTTGCATTCCTGGGATAAACTCCACTTGATCATGGTGTATGATCCTTTTAATGTGCTGTTGTATTCTGTTTGCTAGTATTATGTTGAGGATTTTTGCATCTATGTTTATCAGTGATATTGGCCTGTAGTTTTCTTTCTTTGTGATATCTTTGTCTGGTTTTGGTATCAGGGTGATGGTGGCCTCACAGAATGAGTTTGGGAGTGTTCCTCCCTCTGCTGTATTTTGGAAGAGTTTGAGAAGGACAGGTGTTAACTCTTCTATGATGTTTGATAGAATTCCCCTGTGAAGCCATCTGGTCCTGGGCTTTTGTTTGTTGGAAGATTTTTAATCACAGTTTCAATTTCGGTGCTTGTGATTGGTCTGTTTATATTTTCTATTTCTTCCTGATTCAGTCTCGGAAGGTTGTGCTTTTCTAAGAATTTGTCCATTTCTTCCAGTTTGTCCATTTTATTGGCATATAATTAGTTGCATGCATTAATCTCTCATGATCCTTTGTATTTCTGCAGTGTCAGTTGTTACTTCTCCTTTTCATTTCTAATTCTATAGATTTGAGTCTTCTCCCTTTGTTTCTTGATGAGTCTGGCTAATGGTTTATCAATTTTGTTTATCTTCTCAAAGAACCAGCTTTTAGTTTTATTGATCTTTGCTATCGTTTCCTTCAGTTCTTTTTCATTTATTTATGATATGATCTTTATGATTTTCTTCTGTTAACTTTGGGTTTTTTTTGTTCTTCTTTCTGTACTTGCTTTAGGTGTAAGGTTAGGTTGTTTATTTGAGATGTTTCTTGTTTCTTGAGGTAGGATTGTAGTGCTATAAACTTCCATCTTAGACCTGCTTTTGCTCCATCCCATAGGTTTTCGGTCATCATGTTTTTATTGTCATTTGTTTCTAGGTATGTTTTGATTTCCTCTTTGATTTCTTCCGTGATCTCTTGGTTATTTAATAACGTATTGTTTAGCCTCCATGTGTTTATATTTTTTACAGATTTTTTTCCTGTAATTGATATCTAGTCTCATAGCATTGTGGTCAGAAAAGATACTTGATACAATTTCAATTTTCTTAAATTTACCAAGGCTTGATTTGTGAACCAAGATATGATCTACCCTGGAGAATGTCCCATGAGCACTTGAGAAGAAAGTGTATTCTGTTGTTTTTGGATGGAATGTCCTATAAATATCAATTAAGTCCATCTTGTTTAATATATCATTTAAAGCTAGTGTTTTCTTATTTATTTTAATTTGGATGATCTATCCATTGGTGAAAGTGGGGTGTTAAAGTCCCCTACTATGATTGTGTTACTGTCAATTTCCCCTTTCATGGCTGTTAGTATTTGCCTTATATATTGAGGTGCTCCTATGTTGGGTGCATAAATATTTACAATTGTTATATCTTCTTCCTGGATTGATCCCTTGATCATTATGCAGTGTCCTTCTTTGTCTCTTGTAATAGTCTTTGTTTTAAGTCTATTTTGTCTGATATGAGAATTGCAACTCCAGCTTTCTTTTGATTTCCATTTGCATGGAATATCTTTTTCCATCCCCTCACTTTCAGTCTGTATGTGTCCCTAGGTCTGAAATGGGTCTCTTGTAGACAGCATACATACAGGTCTTGTTTTTGTATCCATTCAGCCAGTCTGTGTCTTTTGGTTGGAGCATTTAATCCATTTACATTTAAGGTAATTATTGATGTGTATGTTCCTATTACCATTTTAATTGTTTTAGGTTTGTTATTGTAGGTCTTTTCCTCTCTTGTGTTTCCTGCCTAGAGAAGTTCCTAGTTCCTAGCATTTGTTGTAAAGCTGGTTTGTTGGTGGTGAATTCTCTTAGGTTTTAATTTCTCCATTGCATCTGAATGAGATCCTTGTTGGGTAGAGTAATCTTGGTTGTAGGTTTTTCTCCTTCATCAGTTTAAATATGTCCTGCCACTCCCTTCGGGCTTGCAGAGTTTCTGCTGAAAGCTCAGCTGTTAACCTTATGGGGATTCCCTTGTGTGTTATTTTCTGTTTTCCCCTTGCTGCTTTTAATATTTTTTCTGTGTATTAATTTTTTGATAGTTTGATTAATATGTCTCTTGGCGTATTTCTCCTTGGATTTATCCTGTATGGGACTCTCTGTGCTTCCTGGACTTGATTGACTATTTTCTTTCCTATATTATGGAAGTTTTCAACTATAATCTCTCCAAATATTTTCTCAGTCCCTTTCTTTTTCTCTTCTTCTGGGACCCCTATAATTCGAATGTTGGTGCATTTATTGTTGTCCCAGAGGTCTCTGAGACTGTCCTCAATTCTTTTCATTCTTTTTTCTTTATTCTTCTCTGTGGTAGTTATTTCTACTATTTTATCTTCCAAGTCACTTATCCATTCTTCTGCCTCAGTTATTCTGCTATTGATTCCTTCTAGAGAATTTTTAATTTCATTTATTGTGTTGTTCATCACTGTTTGTTTGCTCTTTAGTTCTTCTAGGTCCTTGTTAAACGTTTCTTGTATTTTCTCCATTCTACTTCCAAGATTTTGGATCATCTTTACTGTCATTACTCTGTATTCTTTTTCAGGTAGACTGCCTATTTCCTCTTCATTTGTTAGGTCTGATGGGTTTTTATCTTGCTCCTTCATCTGCTGTGTATTTCTCTGTCTTCTCCTTTTGCTTAACTTACTGTGTTTGGGGTCTCCTTTTCACAGGCTGCAGGTTTGTAGTTCCCATTGTTTTTGGTGTCTTCCCCCCGTGGGTAAGGTTGGTTCAGTGGGTTGTGTAGGCTTCCTGGTGGAGGGGACTGGTGCCTGTGTTCTGGTGGATGAGGCTGGATCTTGTCTTTCTGGTGGGCAAGACTGCGTTCGGTGGTGTGTTGTGGGGTGTCTGTGAACTTTTTAGGCAGCATCTCTGCTAATGGGTGGGGTTGTGTTTCTGTCTGGCTAGTTGTTTGGCATGGGGAGTTCAGCACTGGAGCTTGCTGGTCATTGAGTGGAGCTGGGTCTTAGCGTTAAGATGGAGATCTCTGGGAGAGCGCTTGCTGATTGATATTACATGAGGCTGGGCCAGGAGGTCTCTGGTGGACCAATGTCCTGAGCTTGGCTCTCCCACCTGAGAGGCTCAGGCCTGACACCCAGACAGATCACCAAGACCCTGTTAGCGACACGGCCAGGTACGTGGGCAGTTTCTTGCCCTTTGGGAAGTTTGAGGTCTTCTGCCAGCATTCAGTAGGTGTTCTGTATGAGTTGTTACATACATGTAGATGTATTTTTGATGTATTTGTGGGGAGGAAGGTGATCTCCACATCTTAACTCCTCCTCCGCCATCTTGAATGTCCCCTGGCAATTATTTTTTTTAACTTCTATTTATTCCACTGTTTGTTTTTAAAATCACCTCAGACAATATGTAATTTTTATGGTTTCCTCTGAGTCAAATTTTTGGTCCATGTCGTTTGGGGAGTAGTCAGAAATTAGAGTAATAAGCATATAGATGTTATGGTTAGATAGGCTTTTTTTTTCTTTTTTTTCCTAACTTGCTGTAGCTGATGCTGTTGATACCCCAGCCAGATGACCCTGTCTTCTGTTACAAGCCTATGTTTCCTACTGCACACATCTGTGACTCTGCCTAAGGGCATTCCCTGGTCCAGGATGCAGACTTGGCCCTCACAAGGGGCAAGCTCTCAACCAATGACAGATAAAGAGCACATAACGCATACACACCTGTTCATTAACACATCCTGTGTTGGCTTCCTTCTTCTGTGTTACTCCTCCATTCCCTCAGTGGTGGGTGCTTCCTCCATATTGTTATTTCAGGGTTTGCTTCTTGAGGAAGCCAATCTAAGATACCTGCCAAAGTTTTCCAGTTGTAAGTTACAGGATGCTTTCAAAATAAAAACATCACAAGAATGGTACCAATATATACACTATTGCAAATGAAGCTCATGGTGCATTGGAGGGTTTTTATGAACAACACTCATTAGATTCAGTGGGAAGGAGTCATAATGTGCTCTGCCCTTCAGCGTTCCTTTACCACCTGCTTTTGAGATTATTCATTAAACATTTCAATTGTCCTGAGAATGCTGCTAACATTTTCAAAGTTCTAGAGCTGTGCTGCCAAATGGGAGTGTTCTGCTCTGCCCAGTCTGGTAGCTGCTGAGCCACGTGTGGCTGTTGAGCTCTTGACACATAACCAGTGCACTGAGAAACTGTATTGCTCATTTCATTTAAATTTAAATTGCTGCATGCTGCTTCTGGCTACTCTACTGGATCGTACGGTTCTAGAGCTGTACGAGTATGAAAATTCTTTGTGAAAGTTTCCTCCTCATTGTTTTTCAGACTCTTTTTTCTTTCTTCTTTGAGTTGGCCTTATCCCAAACGGTGGGATGCTGATTTCATCAGTTTCAGCTGCATTCACTATGTGAAGCCACCGGCTGTATAAAACTGAGGGGTGGAGTTAAGAAAGCCAGCTGGCTTTATAAATAGTTTGATTAAAGAGATTATAATTACTTACAGATTACATAGTACTTTTTACAGTGCATTACTGACCAGTGCAACTAGTCTACAGAATATGTATGGCATTATTTTGCTTACCTTATGGTTAGAGTTTCAGGACGTTTGCAAAGGTTAATTCTCTTACATTTAACAGAAGATTTCCAATAAGCCAGTGGTTGCCCTGTCTGGTAACTGAAGACATATACCAGATTCGGTGGCAGCGATAATAAGCATTCCTTTCGATGGCCTCCAAGGCGCTATGCTATTTCCATCTCTCTCTCTGACCTCCAGGCTTCTTTCTTTCTTACACATGCCAAGATCACTTCCGATTTGGGAGCTTTGTGCTGGTTTCTTCTGCCTGGAAGGCTCTTCTCTGAGGTCTCTTCATGGATGATGGCACCTTCTCATTTGGCCACTGCTCAAATGTCTCCCCCTCAGAGAGACAGCCTTCCTGTTGGTTTTGTAGGTTTTTAAAAACATTGAATTAGATTCCAGTGACCTTAAATCAGAGGACTCAGAATTTGATCTCTAGGCTCATACTGATTTGTCAATGTTACATAAGTATAGCATTTATTTATGATATATTATATACTTTAAAAATCCTTAAGTAGAATCCAGTATCTATTTGATATTAAAATGGATAACCCTCGGTGAAATAGAGGAACTAGATATTTTAGGCCCATATTAGTCTGTTGTTAATACACAACTACAGTTTGTGTTTTACATATGATTTTAATGAACTGTCTTCTGTTTTTAGGTTTTGAAGGCAATGAACTGACTCCTCTTGCTGCAATATGTGTGAAAATATATTCTGGAGGAAAAGAATTAAAGGTGGATGGCTCTATTCAAATTTCTCTCCCACTTCTACGTACAAATGGTATAACTGCAGGGGATCACATACCTGCCTGGACATTTGATATGAACACAGGTATGTGAGCTAGGTGAAAACGTTCTGAATATTTGAATATTTTAGAAATATGTTTCTATATTTTTATTTAATTTTTCATCTTTATTAAGGTATAATTGACAAATAAAACTTCTATATTTTATATACAGTATTAAATTTTAATATGCATTATTTAAAACATTAAAATATTTATATTTGAATGTTTTATCTTTAGTAGAGTACTAAATCAGTAATATTATAATTTTAAGCACTTTGTTAATGACGAAAAGTGACCCTACTTTGATTAAAACAATACAATTGTGGGAAAAGGATATCACTGTTACATTTTAAGATAGCATTATTTACTCATATTCCCATGTTTTTATATTTTGAGCAGAAATAAAATTTTTAAAATTATTTCTGCTCTAATGAGTTTATTTTTGTTTTGATAGGAAATATGAAATTATATATAAAAGCTTGGCTAAAGCAATTGATAAATATATGCTAATTTCATGAAAATAACACTGTTTTTTATATGTGTGTGTGTATATATGTATGTGTATTATATTTATAGAGGGAGAGAGAGTAGAGAGATTATTTTCCAAAAAAAAATCTTTCGTACCAATTTTGTTCCCTGAGTTTAGCCTCCTAAATAGCAGCTGGATGCACTTTTTTCCCCTTCTGCTTCTCTTGGTTTTCTTGTGTTTCCATGTAAATAAGGTGGGAATCTTTACCAAAAAACAAAAACAAGAAAAGATGATCAGTCCAAAACTGGGTCCAGGGGTAGAACTGTCTTGGGTTAAGTCATGTTACACAACCTAGACAGTTTTGCAGGACTTGATTTCTTTCTCATCTGTTTCCTGTGTTGATACCTTTCTGGAATAGGATTTCCCTTCTGAGTGTCAAGAAGGCTGTAGGTGCTCTCACTTTATACTACCCAGGTTATATACTACCCAGGTTAAAGTCCAACGGAAAGAGAAATTCTTTTCCTAGTAGCTATTACCTAAGCCCTTGGATTCACTGCATTTGTAGAATGGGGTTTGCATGCCCATCTTGGAACCAATCTTTGTGGTCTGCAAATAGATTGCACAAATTTATTTAGGCTTAAGTCATGTGTTGGAACTGGGATTGGAGCCCTAAAGTAGTCATGTGGACTGAGAATAGGGAGCAGTAGATCCTCAAAGGAGATTTGGAATGAGGTTTCACTGTAACTGGAAGGGTAGGTAGTGAGGCACAAACACACACATGTTCACTATAGAAGATAAAAACATGGGTATATTATTGTTTAAGAAAAACTGGAAACTATATAAGTAACAATGGTAGTTGGAAGGGACAAACTCTTCTTCTAAAACTTCACTTCTGGTCACCAAATGTGAGGGTGTTTTTTCTGTACCAAGCAGGACTCTTAACACGAGCTAATAAGTGTCCTAAAATTTCATTCAATTTAGACACTCTCTACCTGGAGTTAGTGTCAGATCCTACAGGTTAAGGGCTCAGTCCTGCAGCCCCCAACTCAAGAGGCCAGTTGCAAGTCCAGCTTGTCACCCATGCTTCTGCCCAGCTGGCTATAAATTGGAGGTTCCCATGACCCTCTCCTCGAGTTTGATAACTTGCTAGAACAGCTCACAGGAAGACAGTTTACTAACTAGATTATCAGTTTGTTATAGAAGGGTACGACTTGGTAATAGCCAGATGGAGGAGATGCACAGGGCAAGGTATGGGAGAAAGGGCCTGGAGCTTCAGTGCTCTCTCCTCTGGGTGCTCCACCCTCCCAGCACCTCCACGTGTTCACCAACTCTGCTCTCTAAACCCTGGAGTTCAGGGATTTTTATGGAGGCCTTATTATATAAACATGCTTGATTAAATCGTTGAACACTGGTGATTGAGTTCAAACTCCAGCCCCTCTTCCTCCTCTACAGGGGTGCGTAGGGGTGGGGACGAAAGGTCCAACTCTGATCACGTGGTTGGCTCCTCTGGCAACCAGCCTCCTATCCACAGGGACTTTCCAAAATTCACCTCATTAACATAAACTCAGGTGTCATTGAAAGCAGCTTGTTATGAACAACAAAAGACACTCTCCACCTTTTTGGACCTTATCAATCACATAGGAAATTCCGAGGTTTTAGGAGCTCTGTGCCAGGACTGGGGATTAAGACCACATATATATTTCTTATTATAAATCACAATGTCACAGTGGTATACTACTGTTAAACATTGGATTAAGAGCTCTAAGACCTGGATTCTGGTCCATTTACCAGCAGTGTGATTTTGAACAAATCATTTAATTTATTCCGGCCTCAATTTCCTAATTTGTTGAATGAGAGAATTGTTTTAAGACACTTTAAAGAAGAATATCTTCTTTGAGTTCTACTTTCTGATTGTTTCTCCTGAAAAAGGCTTTTGTCTCTAATGTACCTTCCAGTGGCAAAATTTTTGAATTAATTTGTCACATACGTAATGCTTAGTTTTAATGTGACTATTTAAAAAGCAGTAGGTTGACTTATTCTGATAATTCCAAGTTTGTCTACCTTATTAAAAACACTGTTTTACATGTTATAGATATACATCATTACAAGGAACCAATAAACCAAATACAACTATACACCAAACTTATAAATAGCTTTGTTATGCTGGACTTCATAAAAGATACTGGCTTTACTGAATGCTTTTTTCTGTGGATAACATTTAATTGAATCCGAATAGCATTTTTAAAAAAGTTTTTAAAAAGTGAGCTCTAAAAGAGCCATGCCAGCAGTACTAGAACAAAACAGTATTTAATAAATAATAAGGCCATAAAACATAGACTATAAGTGTTTAATCAGAATCCCAGAATAGGTAACAACCACCTGTTGATAAATTTGGATTTAATTACTCACATTCTTATTAAGACATATCTCAATATGCACAATGTAGACATTATTTGGAGTCATGATTTCCCTAAATAGATCTATATCCTTAGTTTATTAGTATTGATTTTATTTCCTTTAGTCTTAACAAATCAGATTATTCTATTTAATATAATATGTACTGTATTATGATGTAATATATATATATTATCCCATGATAATATATTGCCACAGTTTTCATAATCTTTGAAAAAGTCCTGCAAAGTATTCTATACATGACTATCAGCAAACTCCTATCAGCATTAAAGATATATAAACTAATTGATTAGTATTTTTTACTTGCCTTCCTTTGTAGGTGCTTGGGTAAATCATGGCCGGGGAATGGTCAAGGAATATAACAATCATTTAATTTGGACATACGAGGCACCTCATTTGGGCTACTGGATAGCAGCTCCACTTCCAGGAGCTAGAGGTATGGTAAAAATGAAACAAAGAGTAAATTTTAAAAAGTCCAAATAGTCATGCTGAAATTGATATTAGGAGATTCCTATTTTATTCTGAGCATTGCCACTTACTGTATGACACTGGAAAAAGCTTTTAGTCTCTTGATCTCAGCTTTATTTTATTTTTTCCATGTGTATCAGGAAAGATTAAATTCCATGAACTCGAAGGTCCTTTGTAGCTGTAATATCTGATGAATCTGAAGTATGAAGTGTATTCAAATCAAGAATTTCCTTAGTTTACTTTTTATGAATAAATTCTACCCAGATCAGTTAGAGTTTTTGGTTGCAAAAAACAGGAATAGATTTTAGATAATTAAAAAAATGTGTTAGGATATAGGGAGTTTGCAGAATCCTAGGGAAAGCTGAAGAAGCAGATTATAAAAGGCAGGAATCCTAGAGGGCCCAGTTAGCAGACCTACTTGACTGTCTTTGGAAGACTGCTGCTTCATAACAGCTGATACTAACCCTTTGCAGTCCTTTCCTCATACTGTTCCTGATCTTTCTAGAGATGTGGAATTTAGATGGGCCCAGACTTAGGTCGTGAGCATTCTCCTTGGTGGGGCTGCGGTGGGGAGGAGGAGGGGCTGTTGAATAATAGTGTCCCCAGACTGTTTCCGAGATAAATAGCTCAAATGGAGAGTGGCCTGACATATGCACAGAAGGTGGACAAAGACCAAGAGCTATCTGCTAGGAATGGCCTATTCATATTCTAGGAGAAATAAGTATTTCATTTTTCCTAGATTTAACATGGTATCAAATTATCTATTTACTTTGTACTTAAACACAACTCAAGATGTAGGATTTCTATCTCAAAATACTCAAACATTGCATGTTTCATCCATTAATTCATCTTAAAAAAAGAAATACTCTAACCTACTGTAGTGTAGACTGGTTGCATGTTTCATCCATTAATTCATCTTAAAAGAAATACTCTAACCTACTGTAGTGTAGACTGGTTGCATCATGGACCTGCTACCACTTTCTAGGGCATCTGGGTGTTCACTGGTATAATTCTTGGCTTTCCCTGCTGCCAGCTCTGCTAAGTCAACTTTCCAGCAGTCAGCATCTTGTTGCTCTTGTCTCTTATCTCAGTCTGCCTTAACCTATGGGTTTTTGTCTATTTATAAAAACAAAACATCATCAAAAAGTCTACAAACAATAAATGCTGGAGAGGGTGTGGATAAAAGGGAACCCTCTTGCACTGTTGGTGGGAATGTAAATTGTTACAGCCACTATGGAGAAAAGTATGGAGGTTCCTTAAAAAACTAAAAATAGAACTACCATACGACCCAGCAATACCACTACTGGGCATATACCCTGAGAAAACCATAATTCAAAAAGAGTCATGTACCACAATGTTCATTGCAGCACTATTTACAATAGCCAGGACATGGAAGCAACCTAAGTGTCCATCAACAGATGAATGGATAAAGAAGATGTGGCACATATATACAATGGAATATTACTCAGCCATAAAAAGAAATGAAATTGAGTTATTTGTAGCAAGGCAGATGGACCTAGAGTCTGTCATACAGAGTGAAGTCAGTCAGAAAGAGAAAAACAAATACTGTATGGTAACACACATATATGGAATCTAAAAAAAAAAAAAGTTTCTGAAGAACCTAGGGGCAGGACAGGAATAAAGATGCAGACGTAGAGAATGGACTTGAGGACACAGGGAGGGGGGAGGGTAAGCTGTGACAAAGCGAGAGAGAGGCATGGACATATATACACTACCAAACGTAAGGTAGATAGCTAGTGGGAAGCAGCTGCATAGCACAGGGAGATCAGCTCGGTGCTTTGTGACCGAGGGGTGAGGATAGGGAGGGTGGGAGGGAGGGTCAAGAGGGAGGTGATATGGGGATATATGGATACATATAGCTGATTCACTTTGTTATACAGCAGAAACTAACACAGCATTGTAAAGCAAGTGTACTCCAATCAAGATGAAAAAAAATAATATAAAAAAAGAAAAACAAAGCTTTCAGTGTCATTTTAGTAAAGTTTAGGGAAAGTGTGAAAGGCAAATGCATATGTCATTCCTTCATCTTTAATCATGTGTCAGAGAAAATTCTTTTGGTTTATCTAGTGTCTTGGTTCCCAGCTGAAAGGCAGCTGCAACCTGGCTATTTCATGCTGTTCAGGAATAGTCCCAGTGCACACCGTGATCCAGGATGTGGATGATATTTTACATACATTTCTCTGTAGCAATTTATCTGCTAACTTTGTTAGCAATTTATCTGCTAACTTTGTTAGGCTTTGATTTTTTTCTGCAATTTTAAAAATAGTTTGATATTTTCATTTTACATTTGACAACCTTTGAATTTTAAACCATGCAAGGTAACAAGACTTTTTTTCATTGAAGCTAAAATTTAGTATTTCAATAGAAGAAATATGAGCTATTAATATTAACCATTACGATCAAGAGGATGTTCTGTTTTTGTTTGAACTTAGTGCTTATGAGATTTATTCAGAAACCAGAGGGTGATTACTTTTGTTTTTCATGGTGCAAGATATCATGCAGTCTTGCCAGCTCTCTGACCATATCCCATTCTAGATTTGCAACTATAAAATGATGAAAAGATGAAAAAGAACAATATTTAATACTTCAGCTAAATCCAAGTTCTTTCATTTCTAACAAAAATGACCTAAGGGGCACTTGAGTTTTATAGAGAAGTGTGCTTTCCACTGAAAATATACCTGAAGCAACCAATCTATACAAGATGACTATGAATTATAAAAGCTGAAATAATTTTCTAAAATAGGTGGAAGTTTTGTTTTAGCTTATATGTCAAGAACGATTTTGTGTGAATCAGAGTACTAACATAGAAGTGTGGGATTCCCGTTCAGTTTGAATTAGATACCTTCTAGTGATGGTGTTGAAAAATCCATACGAGAAATATGGATAACTTGATAACTTGACTGTAGTTCTGGCTTTGACAGTAATTAACAGGGTAAGCTTGAAATAGGTACTTACCCATCTGAGTATTAGTTTTCTTTTTTCTAAATTGCGGAAGTTGGATATGAGGATCACTAATGTCCCTAAACATTTTAGGGTGCGAGTGTTACAGTAAACTCAAAATTGGTCCTATGATGGGCCAGTTAGTGTCTGGTGTGCTAGAGCTACTTTAGTTATAATTTGGTTAATAATATACTAAATCTGTTTTTAAAGTAAATCTTAATATTTTTTCAAGGAATTCTAGAAATCTGTTTAAGTGCAAGAAATTAAAATCAGTTGGTTTTTCACAGATTGCTACAGGTAAGTAGGTGGCTGAGTATAGAATTTATTAAACAAGTACCATTACTTTTTTTAAACATGCATTTTCAGGTATATTTGAATGAAAATATATTATAATTTTCTACCTTTCTAACCCCTTTTGGGCATGCGCATGTACACCCAGTGCGCCCACACACACATGCAGATGTATGCTTTTTTGCTATTGTCATACCTATAAGATTTGGGACAGATGCAACAATGTCAGCCTCTTAATTCCAAAAGTGAGTTCTGTTGGAATTCTGTGGAGTGAAAATTGTTAGCATTACTCTATTGTGGAAATATATATTCAATATTCTTTTGGAGAAGAAGTTGAATTTCACCCAGTTAATAGCCGAACTTTACTCTGTTGCAGCTCTGGATCCTGAATAAGAATCTGTAGGTAGAATTGTTACTCTTATCTCTTTTCTGTTTGAAGAAATTTCATATTGTGCGATGCTGTGCTTGGTTGCCTATTCAATATGATAAACATTTTATTATCAATTACCATATAGGAAAGCATGGCCAATACTGAAGTGCCTGTTCTATAACCTTGATGTTTCATTTAACAACAGTGGTATAATATAGCTAACACTTACTGAGTGCTTATCATGTGCTAAGCGCTGTTGTAAATATTTATACGTATTGACCCATTTAATCTTCGTAACAACCCACATGGGTGAGGTATGACAGTTATGGACTGAGACACAAGTAAATGAAGCCTGCCCAATACCTCACAGGAAGAAAGGGTGAGGCCAGGATTCCAGTTCAGGCATTCTGGCTCTAAAGTCTGAATGCATAACCACAACACTGCTTCTCCAAATCCTTTAATATTACTATTACTTTAATCAACTTAGATGATGCAAAAGTTAAAGGATCTAAAGGCCTCGTGATCCTTAGTCTTTCCAATGTCCTTGGTGAAGCTGAAAGCTTCATGCTGGACATCTTCTCATGGTCAAGATGACCAGAAAATCGGATGTCTCATCACCTTGAATACATATTAAAATCCAGTTGATACTGATCAGTAGAGTTGTTGTTACATACATTTTTGAGCAAAATTAGGTCTTAGTGACGTTGAAACATTACCTCAAGATAGATAAGTTGCATTTATTTTCACGCAGAATATTCATAGCCTGCACTGATCATCCCAGTGCTTAGTCTGCTTTTACTGCAGTTAAGCTAATTACAACAGCACTGTATACATGTGCTCATTGTATATATGTGCTCATGAAGAAGAATAATGGCTCACCTGTGCCGCTGCTGGGCTTAGCTTGCTGGGATCATAGCATCATCTTGTTCTGGAGTCCAGCCTGCAATTAAAAGTTGCAACTTTTAATTCTTCAGGTCCCCCAGTTTTTGCATTCTCTTTGGTCCTTTTCATCCCTGCTTACTTTGGCAAATTCTTTTTGAATTTATCTTTAAAATTTCTTTTTCAATCAAATGCAGCTAATCATAGTCAACACTCACTACATTCTATCTCAAAACCTCTTTGCACAAAGCTGTCGTTAGAAATATTTTCTCCCAGTTTATGCCAGCAAATATTTTGCTACCACATGGCTTGGGCCACCATTTTTATTGCCTCCTGCAACAGTTTCCTCACTGCCTGGCTTGGAAGCCAGTGTCACACATTTTAGGTTTTGTCATAGCAGCAGTTCAGCATCTCGCTGCCACTTTCTGCAATACTCAGCCATCAGTAACAAACAAACCTGTTATCTCAGCAGCTAACGATAGCAAACACTTGTTTGTTGCTTTCACTTCATGACTGTTGGGCTTGGCTTGGTTCAGCTCAACATTTTTTCTCGTTCCAGAACCTAGGTTGAAGGAATAGCAAAACTTTGGGATATACTATTCACATAGTAGAGGGCCTTAGCAAGAGGACAGGCCATTCAGGCGGCCTCATTTAAGATGCTCACGTTTCACTGGGCAGAGCAAGTCAATTGATTAAGCCCAAAGTGGGTAGGGAAAGTAATGTCCACCCACAGGGAAGCCTGCCATGGGAGGGGAGCAAATAAATACAACTGTGTATACACATATTTAGTCTGCCTTGCCCAAGATAGGACATTGAAAATTTGACCTAAAATAATATACTTTCTCTTTGTTTATTTTGAACCATTTAGGGTCAGGTATAAATGGAGATTCAAAGGACATAACTGCCTACCACACAGTGTTTCTTTCAGCCATATTAGGAGGAACAATAGTCATTGTCATTGGATTTTTTGCTGTACTTCTTTGTTATTGCAGGTAAGAACAATATTAATGTGTATGAACACAGAGACTATCAGGTTATAGTATCATGTCAGTTCTGTGTATTACAATGTTAGTAGAAATCAATGGTTTGATCTTTAAAATATGTAGATTAAAATAAAAATGGATATATTCTTAGAGTAGCATTGCATATATTAATAAACATATTATGAGATGATATTTTAAAATGAAACCTTCTAGATAAGTTTTAAACATTTTTTTGCCTTCTCTTCTACTCTAGGGATAAGTGTGGTACTCCACAGAAAAGAGAAAGAAATATCACTAAACTTGAGGTCCTCAAGAGAGACCAGACAACTTCAACAACTCACATAAATCACATCAGTTCAGTCAAAGTTGCATTAAAAACCGAGGACAAGTCACAGTTATTCAGTGCCAAAAGCTCCTCGTACAACCCTCAGAAAAAGGAACCATCAAAGGTAGAAGCAGAAGAAAGAGTTTCCATGGTAAAAACTCGGGACAGTTTAAAAATCTACAATGAAGATGTTTCATTTCTGTCAGTCAATCAAAATAATTACTCAAGAAACCCAGCTCAGTCTTTGGAGCCCAATGTAGGGTCCAAACAACCTAAACATATTAACAACAATATATCTTCATCTCTAGGTGATGCTCAAGAGGAAAAGAGGTATCTCACAGGTAGTGAAGATGTGTATGGGCATTCTCACATTCCAGAACAGCTTATGCATATCTACAGCCAGCCCATTGCCATCCTTCAGACATCTGACCTCTTCTCCACTCCAGAGCAGTTACATACTGCTAAGTCAGCTACTTTGCCAAGAAAGGGACAGTTAGTCTATGGCCAATTGATGGAACCAGTAAATAGAGAGAACTTTACACAGACATTGCCCAAAATGCCAATGCATTCTCATGTACAGCCTCCAGATGCCAGGGAAGAGAATATCCCACTCGAAGGTCAACAGAGCTTGCCATCCCAAACTTCAGATTGGAGCCGGTATTCAAACAGCCTACTAGAATCTGTTTCTGTTCCTGGAACACTAAATGAAGCTGTTGTAATGACTCCCTTTTCATCAGAGCTTCAAGGAATTTCAGAACAGACCCTCCTAGAACTGTCCAAAGGAAAGCCCTCCCCCCATCCCAGAGCCTGGTTTGTGTCTCTTGATGGAAAGCCAGTCGCACAAGTGAGGCACTCCTTCATAGACCTGAAAAAGGGCAAGAGAGCCCAGAGCAACGACACGAGTCTGGACTCTGGGGTAGACATGAATGAGCACCACTCAAGTAGAAAACTGGAGAGGGAAAAAACGTTCATCAAAAGTATGCATCAGCCTAAGATCCTTTACTTAGAAGATTTAGACCTGAGCAGTAGTGAGAGTGGAACCACTGTCTGCTCCCCTGAGGACCCAGCTTTAAGGCACTTCCTAGATGGAGGGAGTGGAGCTATCATGGAGCACCCTGGGGAAGAGTCCCCAGGAAGAAAAAGCACCGTTGAAGATTTTGAAGCCAATATATCCCCCACTAAAAAAAGGGGAAGACCACCACTCGTCAAAAAAGATAGCAAGACTAATATCTGGAAGAAGCGAGAGGAACGCCCACTGATTCCCATCAATTAACACCAAGAGTGGTCGTGTCTCTGCTGTCTCGTGCTGTTTAGTCTTGCTTGTTGTTGTAAACTGCCGTATGAACTTCTGCAGAAGTTGAGACTGAGCAATCTCATGGTCCCTGGACATGTCTCAAGCAGAGTAAATAGTAAAATGGTAATTCAGTAGTGAGAGAAAGAAAGATACCAAGGAATGCTTTTTCTGGCCTATTCTTTTCATTTATTTTTGGGTGATGAATTTGAAGTATCCAAGAGTTCAAAATGTAAAATAGCTTCAAGATGTTAGTTATCCAGAAATGTTGCTCAGTCAGCAAGTTGAGTCCTGACTCTGAAGAATAACAGTGAAAAGTGTACTACTAAAAAATGTTGCTTCTGCTTTGATGACTACCCCTGTGAAATGTATAGAAATGAAACTGTATTCTTCAGGTATCATATTCTTGTGAAATGTTACTATCATGTTTTCCACTGCCTATACTTGAAAATAACTTGATAAATATTCTGGATTGATGTTATTCTAGAGTTCAAAGGCCAAACCTCATTTTCTTTCTTTTTTAAACAGCATGTGTATTGTTATCAACCCAAAAGTAAATTCCATACTCACATAAGATGGGCAAGAAGCTACTTGGTTGTTAGAGAGGGAAATGCCAGCTCTTTGGTTGTTTTTGGATACAACGTCACAGAATAAAAAGGTGTTAGTTTATTCAGAAATCTGAGAAATGAATGCCCTGATACTGAATTTTTATTTTAAAATGTCTTACCCCCTTCCACATCACCAAAAGTGAAGTGAGCTTAGCTGTCAAGGAAAACTTTTTACCAATCTAAAAAAAAAAGAAACCCAAACATTCCTCCCCCTCCCCAATTTTTAGTTTGACTCACTGATACATGTAGGCTAAAATCAGTTTTAAGGTATTTCTTCTATTTAAAAAAATTTAGTCACTTAAACACTATTAAACTTGATTTAAAAAATCAATGAATTGAAAGTTTCTTATGAACACTCAAAATTAAAATATGTGGAGCTAAAGGAAGTAAATATTTCAATATTTTCTGAAATGTCAAGCAGAAAAAAAAATGCCATTTCCCTGAGACTCAAAAATACCTTCATGATACTAGGTGTATATCCAGATCTTTTTTTTCAGTTGACATTCATAAAAAACGTTTGGGAAAAACAGTTTCAATTTCATGGGAAAAGTAAAAGATTTTTCTTAAATCACTTAAATGCTTTAAGTTATATAACATTTTTTCCAAGTTTGGAAGTCATATATTCATATTCTTTTCATCATAGCAAAGAATTCAGTGTGAACACATTCAACAGCTGTTTTTAATTATGTGTTTTCAACTCCAAATTATCATTCATATGTCCTAAAAATGAAGCTCTTTGTTAATTAAAATCAGCTCATCCCATTTTTTCTTAATTTCCATAAAGACAGATGTCTGAAGCAGCTTCCCCTTTCCCCTGGGGAAAAAATGAAACTAAATTGCTTTATTTCTCATGCCCTACTAATTAACTTGGAAGCAACATAGAGACCCAAGGCACATAAACAAGTTGAAAGAACTAAAATTAGCCACATTAGCTTGAGTCAAATTATATAGATATACAACAAAAGGCAACAGCTTTTTCCCCAAGACAGTAGACTTCAGCCAGTTTTTTCCTGCAACCACTTCTGAAGCATCTAACATGTCAGATGACACTCCTACCTTTCTGTATTAACCCGAAGAATTTAAGACCTAGGCAAAAGTTTGCTATATTCTACCCCAATCCATGAAAGAGATAAATGTTTTGGATAATACCTAGATTTACTTTTTTTTGGGGGGGGGGAGTGATAAGGTCCAAAATTAGAAGCGGCTTTTTATTGGTTTACACAGAAAGATGTAGTAAAAGCGGCATAAATGAAAACAATTTGGAAAAGGTTAAGGAGTTAGTGCTCTGCTGAAGTGCCTTTGATATAGATTTGCTTTATTAGAAGGATATGATAACATCTTTCTTAAATGTGCATTTTCTTTCTGTTAGCCAAATTAAACAGATGTGCCGTTTTATTAATTAAAAATATAGACCTCGTGTTTCACGTTGGAACAATGAATTTTGCATGCAAGTGACATCTCTTTGTGTGTTTAATTATTGTTTGAATCCAGTTTATATTGATACATTGTTTATGTTGGAATGAAGTTAGAAACTATATAGTAATATATTGCACTTCAATATTTTAAGTGTATATTTTCCCCACCCTTAAAAATGTTTAATCTCTTATCTTGGTAATGGAATACACACATTGATATAAGGGTATACCATTCAGGTATGCCACTTACTCATTCTTGTATAAAGGAAATGAGAAGATGTATCCCCAAGGGCTTTTCTAGAAATACTTTTTTTGGTTTCAGAATAAAGTCTTATTTTTTTATACACTGCACATTCTGTTCTCAATTGGGAAGTATAGGCAATTTATCTTTTCTAATGATCCAAACAAAATGTGTAACTTCTCATTTGTGAGTAGTTCACAAATTTCCTGTTAAAAAGCTGAAGCCATCTACTTTTTCTTAACCCAAGTGATAATAAACCTGCAATATTCACAACTTTCTTAAAATTTTTAAATTGAAAACTAAGTTTTTTGCAAATGAAAACCTTGAGAATTTTGGTCACAAATTGTTAACATCTGTGGATCCTTTATATATACTTTGGATATATCTTAAAGGCAAAATTATCCCTTAATTAACTGATGGGTTCGTTTACTAAAGCACCAGCTATATGTATTTTTGAATACATATTATCTTGAATTTATAAAATCCATTTTTATGACATTTATGCAGTTGTATAGGGATTATGCCCTTTTATAATACACAGTATACCACGAAGGTCACCAGTATTGAGGAATAAAAGCACTTCTTTGCTTTGGCAGTCATTTTCAGATCACTTTCTATGTGTTTGAATCCTCTGGTATCAATACATAGTATAGAGTTTTAGGGGTCTGTGGGTCAAATTTTGTCCCTCAAAACTTCCCAGGAAGGTGAAGCTCCAAGTTACATATTCATTTATAGGGAATGAAGTACTCATTTCTCCATGTACTAGAGTTGTAAAGAATTTGACTATGTTAATTTCCATCTCAGACCTAGAGTTGACATTTTGCTCTCTTGTTTCCAAGTGTTTCTATCTTTTGTATTCTTTCATCAGAGGAATCTCACATTTCAGTGTACTTAGTGCCATTACTAGGATATTTACTGCTGAAAACTGTTAACAATCTGAAGATTTGAAAAATGTTAAACATAGTTCAGTAAAGATAATAAAATAAATCTAAAAATGTACTTGATGCATTGTTTTATTTTGGGTAAACTATGAAACATTCCTCCCTAAACTGTTGTTTAATATAGTGGATATTCAATTATTTTTTCTTTATTACACTCCCTACAGTAAAATAAACATATTTGAATACCCTTTGTTTATATAATGAACTTGATTTCTCTTTGTATTTCACGTTCTCCAAGGTTCACATTTTTACTACTAAAGCTGAGTATAGACATTATTTTTCCATTCAATGAGAATACTTTTCAAGATAATCTGATAGATATTTAGGTAGTTGCAGTTTTATATTCTAAAGGAGAAATGCTATAATACACCCTCCCACAGCCCCTGCAAAAAAATTTCTTTTGACTTTAAACCAAAGACTAAATGATGACACAAAGGCTGTTTACACTTAGAGAGCTGGATCTCCTTCAAGACCCCTTCTGCTCAGTTAATTGAACAATGCCCAAGTTCATGCAGTCTGTATTTTGGGGCTTTAGAATATCTTTTAGAATGATTATCCTGACTTCATGTTTTTAGACATTTTGTACAACTTAAATAAATATGGTACTAGAAATACCTGTGGTCAGTTCTAATGGGAATTGGGCTCTGAATCTACTCACAAACACAGTGGAGATTATGACCCTCAACACTGGTGTTGAAATAGACACTTCCGCTTGGATCCCCAGGTGCAAGCCAGGCTATGGCCACCTTTGTCAGGGCCTGGTCTCCATCGAGGAGAGTGTGGAGTCTTAATAGAAATGATGCAGCCCCCGGAAGAGTCATGCAGGACCCAACCTCACATGGAATTGGTTGTAACAGAAAAGAGATTTCATAAACCACAATCAGAAATTTAGCTTCCAAAAAGACTGAAGTTCATGAACTGTTCATCACATTCTCAAGGGAAATTAATATGGGAAGACGGATATGTAGGAACTACAGGAAAAAAAGTGAATGGAGTTAGTAGGTATTTTTAAAAGTTTATCAAAAGTCTTCACTCATCAATTCTTGATAATTGTGACAGCTAATCAGGGACCCTTCCTTTGAACTACATGCTGGAAAAATGTTAAACTATATGGTACTGTTGCTTTATCTAGACTTCATAAAATCATCTTTTGGCCTTTTTATAGGTGGATTTCTTTATCATAAGCTACAGTGAGATAGCTTAATTCCAACAGTAAGCTCTCTCTAAATAAATTGCGTTAATTTCTTTTGCAAAATCAGCCCTATTGTCTTAGATTTGGATATGTTTTCTCCATCAGAATAGATACTTTTTGGGCTTCCCTGGTGGCGCAGTAGTTAAGAATCCGCCTGCCAATGCAGGGGACACAGGTTCGAGCCCTGATCCGGGAAGATCCCACATGCCGCGGAGCAACTAAGCCCATGCGCCACAACTACTGAGCCTGCACTCTAGAGCCCGCGAGCCACAACTACTGAAGCCCATGTGCCTAGAGCCCGTGCTCCACTACGAAGAGTAGCCCCTGCTCGCCGCAACTAGAGAAAGCCCACATGCAGCAATGAAGATCCAACGCAGCCAAAAATAAATTTATATGAAGAAATAAATATTTTTCCTTTGACTTGTTTTCTTATCTTTTTCCTTTATTTTGGGCCTCTAATTTGGGACTGTGCACTTCTCACCATTGACTTAGTATGTTTTCGTTATAAAAACATTTTCAGTTTGACTAGAGAAAAATTGATTTCTAGGACTTCCCTCGTGGCACAGTGGTTAAGAATCCACCTGCCAGTGCAGGGGACACGGGTTCCATCCCTGGTCCGGGAAGATCCCACATGCCATGGAGCAACTAAGCCCGTGCACCACAACTACTGAGGCGGAGCTCTAGAGCCCACGAGCCACAACTACTAAGCCCATGAGCCACAACTACTGAGCCCGTGTGCTGCAACTACTGAAGCCCATGTGCCTAGAGCCCATGCTCTGCAACAAGAGAAGCCACCACAATGAGAAGCCCACATTGCAACGAAGAGTAGCCCCTGCTTGCTGCAACTAGAGAAAGCCCACGTGCAGCAATGAAGACCCAATGCAGCCAAAAATAAATAAAATTTTTTAAAAAAAAAGAAAAATTGATTTCTAGACAATTACAATTTATAATGCTAAATACCAAAAGTTAACTCAATTACAAATGATGGAGAAACATTTTCATTAGATATATATGAAAAATTTCTTAAGGGAAAAATAACTATTTTTCTTGATAAATACTTTCTTCCTAAGATAGCTAAGATTAAAGATCACATTTTAAAATTACCTGTGGTGTTTGTCAAAACACTGCAGTAAAACTTTCCTCCACTTTGTGTTTGCTATAGTAGATGAATATCTGCCTGTTTCTGTTGGGAAAGTTCACGTGTTGAGAAGAAGCATATGGTATTTTTTTTAACCTTTGGTGGCAAAACTTTTCTTGGTTGAACTCTATATTTCCTCATTTTCAAACCTACACTTGTTACAATTGTAAATAATATTCCACAGTCCGGTAGGGATACTCCAGTTTCCCAAATGATTTAGTCTATTTTTTTCTACTTATATTCTTCAGGTTGACTAGAAGTTTCATAATTCATATGTTGACTGGTTCTAATCCCTATAGACCTTATTAAAACACTAGGCTAACTGCAGACATTCTAATTCAAAACAAACCTGATAATTACGTTCCCAGGAGTCTCTGGCCTTGTTACACTTGAACACCTTGGTTAAGAACATTTCCTAAATACTGTACTGAAAAGTAGAATTGTAGCTATTAAGTAACGTGCAGTAGATATATATTTTTTCAAAATAATTTTTATTTTATATATCCCCATATTTCAGTCTGGAAAATAAAGATTTTTTTTGTTTTATGTAGAAAATATTTTTAAAGTAAATTTATTCAGCTTAAATTTATCTCTAATATCCAGCATTCTGAAATAAATACTATCTTGAAACCCTGAGTTCTAACTTAGATAACTTCTGAAAGACTTGTGTCCATTAAATACAGAAATGTTTAATTATTAACATGTACTTTTACATATATTCTTATTATTAATTTTTTAATTTGGTGTTTGTTACTGATTATTTGGGTAACTAGGTGACTGCAGGAAAGCTTGAGAGGAGATCTGTCATTTTCTTTTGGATATTCTAAGTTAAAAGGATCAGTGTGGTATCTAAGAGATTTCCTGTGCACCTTTGAATCCATCTTGGGTTAGCTATTAGGGTCACATCAGATGTTAGATATGCAGGCAGTAGAGATTTGGAGAATTTCAGATGGTTGTTTGAAGCTACAGGCGAAGGTGAGATGGTCAAGAAAGAGTATGTATGGTGAGAAAAGACTCCCACTGATGTCATTAAATTATTTATGTAAAAAATAACTTAAAAATATAAGTAAAATATCAATTCTATTTAAGAATATTGGTTTTACAAACAAACTGATGTGTATATATTTAAGTTGAAAGTAAAAAAGACAGTGACTTCAGCATCTCCTCTTATATTTCATAGATACGACTTTCACTTTACATCTCAAGCTGAATATAATTTTAATTTTTGTAAGTAGAATCTTATTTAAAAATAAGTGGCAAATAAGTCAATTTCTTCATTACTAAATTTGTTCTTTTTTCCTATCTTGCATTTTCACAATGTAGATTTTCAATAAATATTTTACAAGTAATGGAGCAAACGTTAGGAGATCTGGGTTCAAGCCATGACACTTCACATTTCTAGTAAACTTCAGTTTCCTCATGTTACGTGGCTCTGACAATGTTCAGGACAGTAATATTGTAAGACTGAACGTGGTACAAAGGAAAAGCACAGACCTGGCAAATATTAGTTATTGACCTATGGCACTACGTTTGATGAATTTACAAATTACAAGGGGTCACTTTTGTGATTCAATCCTTTTTAACCCATAGGACTATCTCCAATTAAGAGCTGATTATCACTGCACACTAACACCTATATCACTGATAGCTAATTATCAGAGTGTAGCCTCCAGATGCCAGAGTTCTTCTTACAGCCACTATTGTGCTTTTTCACTTAGGACCATTAGGAATTGGGGAAAGAAGAGAACCACTCAAATTATTTAGGGAATTTGATAAATTGGGGTACAGCTCTCATGCATATCCTGCCTCCCATACTTCATATTGTCTCATATAACTCAATAACTGCTCAGCTATCTAGAATGATTTAGCAACAACCATCAAAGAGGCATAAAAAAGAGGGTTTTTATGGACCCATTATTCAGTGATTCATGAATCAAAGAACCTGAGTTATTTCTAAACATCCTCACCCTAGTAGTTTTCTCCTACATTTTTATTAATCTGAAATATATGTTATACAAACTAGAAGTATTTAATTATACAGTTTCCTTCAGAAACAGATTGTTTCTAGAAAACTTTTTCTTGATCTCTTCACTGATATTTTTAATGTATTCTAAAACTTGTAAAAAATGGACCAAAACATTGAGTAGGAGCTTTCCTGGTAGCCTGAAGAATGAAGTCCATAGAAGAAGAATAAAACACGTGTGTTTTCAGTCCAGAGAACCCTCAGTTATCAGGTCAACCGTCTCTTCAAAGTGTCTGTTGAGAGCAGCTTTTTTGCAGAATTGGTGCTAACTTCACCCCCCACCCCATTTCATTAATGCAAGAGGAAGATGGGGAAGCAGAGAAGTGCCCTTTCTGGGGAGAGGTTGTCATTGAAGGGAGCTACCCCTCACCTCACCCCCTGTAGTGGTGAAAGGAGCATTTTACTGGTACTCCTCCCAGAAGTTTCAGTGGGGGGACAAGAGGACCACCAGTGAAGTTTGGGGGTATCTACAATAAGGGGACACAGACATCTCTTTCTATGATTGGATTGCTGTCCTGTCCTAGTGCAAGTGGGGGAAAAGTACTGTGGGAGATGGCATTGTGATGCCACCAGGTGGGAATAAGAATTATTTCTTTTTTGGATCAGATCAAGATGGCAGAGGAGTGGGACATGGAGCTCACCTTCTCCCACAAATACATCAAAAATACACCTACATGTGGAACAATTCTCACAGAACATCTACTGAATGCTGGCAAAAGACCTCAGACTTCCAAAAGGGCAAGAAAATCTTCATGAAACTGGGTAGCACAAAAGAAAAAAGAAAAAAAAAACGAAAGGAATTGTGATGGGACCTGCATCCCTGGAAGGGAGCTGTGAAAGAGGAAAGGTTTCTGCACACTGAGAAGTTGCCTCACTGGTGGGGAGGTCAGCCAGGACAGAGGGGGAGCTTTGGAGCTTCAGAGGAGGGTGCAACAACCAGTTTGCAGAAGGCAAAGGGGAGAGAGACTTGCAGAGACAGTCTGTGTCACCGCCTGGTACTCCCGGGCCTGAGATGCTTGCTCATCTACTGTGGTGGGTGGGGGCTGGGTGTTGAAGCTCGGGCTGTGGAGGTCAGACCTGGGGAAAGGACTGGGGTTGGCTGTGTGGAGACAGCCTGAGGGGCCTGGGGTATGGTGCGCCCCAACCAAGGGTGTATGGGAAGAAGCCTGGGCCCACCAGAGAGGCAAGGAGAGGAGGGTGTGCAAGGAGAGGGGTGGGACCACCATAAGAGTTTCTTTTTCTGTGTGTGTGCACTCTCAGGCAGGAGGGCACTGCCTACACAAGCTCCAGGGGTGCGTGCAAGACACCGCTGCCATCTCAGACTCCAGAGGTGGGTGCAGACTGCTGTCACTGCCAAGGGTCCTGCGAGTAGGTGTCACTTGCTGCCCCCACCTTCCCAGGGGCAGGCACAGGCCACTCACCTGCACAGCCCCTATCAAGGGAACAATGGCCAGCACATGCTAAGGAAAGAGACAGCCAGCATCCGAACCAAAAACAGCCCTCATGTGAAAAAAATATTAAACCCACACAAGCTAGGCGGGGACACTCCCACATATAAATAGCCCCACAAGACTATAGTAGATAATTGTCTCTCCTAAGCTCACAGAGTAAAAGAAATATAAGCAGAATGAAGAAGCAGAGGAACCACTCCCAGATGAAAGACCAAGAAAATTCCCCTGGAGGAACAAACGGTGAAACAGACCTCTTCAATCTAACAGACACTGATTTCAAAAAGGAGGTAATGAAAATACTGAAGAAATTAAGAAAGGCTATCAACAGAAATGTAAAAAGGAACTAGAAACTAAAAGGAGGAGCCACGAAAAATTAGAAAATTCATTTGCTGAGATGAAAGCCGAGCTAAAGGCAATGAATAGCATAATGAATAATGCAGAAGAAATAAGTGATCTGTAAGATAGAATAATTACCCAATCAAAACAGCAGATAGAAAGCCAAATAAAAAAAAAAAAGAAAGCAATATGAGACCTATGGGATAACATAAAGCATGCCAATCTAGGCATAACAGGGATTCCAGAAGGAGAAGAAAGAGAAAAGGGGATTTTAAATGTATTTGATGAAATTTTGGCTGAAAACTACCCAAACTTAAAGAAGGAAACAGATATCCAGATACAGGAAGCACAGAGAGTCCCAATCAAGATGAACCCAAAAAGACCTACACCTAGACATATAATAAAAATGGCAAAAGTTAAGGATAAATGACTCTAAAGGCAGCAAGAGAAAAACAAAGAGTTAATTACAAGGGAACCCCCATAAGGTTATCAGCTGATTTCTCTACGGAAACTCTGCAGGCCAGAAGGGAATGGCAAAATATATTCTAAGTCTTGAAAGGGAAAAATCTTCAGCTTAGAATACTCTACCCAGCAAGATTATCATTTAGAATAGAATAGGAGGAGAAATAAAGAATTTCTCTGGCAAGCAAAAACTAAAAAAATACAATACTAAACCTATCCTAATAGGTTTAGTGTTGAAATATTGAAATGTCTTCTTTAAATAGAAAAGAAGAAGATACAGGAAGGAGGAAATCACAGTTGGAAAGTAAATCACTTGAATAAGCCCGTATATAGATCAGAAAAAAAAAAAAAAAACCATTTGTGAAAGCGATGATAATCACAAGGAACAGCAAAAGAATTAATATAAAGAAGTAAAAAATGACATCAAAATCATGAACTGTGGGGAAGGAGAGTATGAAAATATAGATTCTTACTTATAAGAATGTGTTTGAGCCTATATGACTATCAGTCTAAAGCAAGGAGATATAGGAAGGGGTTAACATACTTGAAAAACAGGGCAACCACAAGTCAAAAACATGCAATAGATTCACAAAAACCAAAAATAAGAGAACACAAGCATAAAAGGAAATCATCAAACCACAAAAAGAAACAAAGAAAAAGAAACAAAGAATAAACATAGAATCTACTGGAAAAAAAGGTTTGAAATGGCAATAAATAAATATGTATCAATAATTACCTTAAATGTCAATGGACTGAATGCTTCAATCAAAAGACATAGAGTGCGGAATTCCATGGCAGTTCAGTGGTTATGACTGCGCTTCCACTGCAGTGGGCATGGGTTCACTCCCTGGTCAGTGAAATAAGATCCCACAAACCATGTGGCACAGCCAAAAGAGGCTGCAATATGCTGCCCACAGGAGACGCATCTTAGGGCAAAGGACACACATAGATTGGACATGAGGGATGGAGAAAGATATTTCATGCAAATGGATATGAAAATAAAGTGGGAATTGCAATACTCATAACAGACAAAATAGACTTTAAAACAAAATAGACTTTAAAACAAAGGCCATAAAGAAAAATAAAGAAAGACACTATATAATGATAAAAGGATCAATAAGAGGATTTTACACTTGTCAACATATATGAATCTAATAGAGGAGCACCCAAATACATAAAACAAATACTAACAGACAAAAAGGGAGAAATTGATGGGAATACAATAACAGTAGGGGACTAACACCCCACTCACATCAATGGAAAGATCTTCTAGATGGAAAATCAATAAGGCAACAGAGATCCTAAATGATACAATAGAACAGTTATACTTAATGGATATTTTCACAACATTACATTGAAACAAACCACAGAATACACATTCTTTTCAAGTGCACATGGAACATTCTCTAGGATTGACCACATACTAGGGCACAAGACTAACCTCAACACATTTAAGAGTATAAAATTATTTTAAACAACTTCTCTGACCACAACGGCATGAAACTAGAAATCAACCACAGGAAAAGAAATGAGAAAAACGATTACATGGAGGCTAAACAACATGCTACTAAGAAACCAATGGGGATGGAAGAGGGAGCAGATGGTGGAAGAGTAAGATGCAGAGCTCACCTTCCTCCCCACAGATACATCAGAAATACATCTACACGTGGAACAACTTGTACAAAATACCCACTGAACGCTGGCAGAAGACCTCAGACCTCCCAAAAGGCAAGAAACTCCCCACGTACCTGGGTAGGGCAAAAGAAAAATGAATAAACAGAGACAAAAGAATAGGGACAGGACCTGCACCAGTGGGAGGGAGCTGTGAAGGAGGAAAGGTTTCCACACACTAGGAAGCCCCTTCGCAGGGGGAGACTACGGGTGGCGGAGGGGGGGAGTTTCAGACCCACGGAGGACAGCACAGCAACAGGGGTGGGGAGGGCAAAGAGGAGAGATTGCCGCACAGAGGATCAGTGCCGACCAGCACTCACCAGCCCGAGAGGCTTGTCTGCTTACCCACCGGGCCGGGCGGGGCTGGGAGCTGAGGCTCGGGCTTCGATCGCATTGCAGGGAGAGGACTGGGGCTGGTGGCGTGAACACAGCCTGAAGGGGGCTAGTGCGCCACAGCTAGCCGGGAGGGAGTCCGGGGAAAAGTCTGGACCTGCCGAAGAGGCAAGAGACTTCTTCTTCCCTCTTTGTTCCCTGGTGCGCGAGGAGAGGGGATTAAGAGCGCTGCTTAAAGGAGCTCCAGAGATGGGTGAGAGCTGCAGCTAACAGCGCCGACCCCAGAGACGGGCATGAGACGCTAAGGCCGCAGCTGCCGCCACCAAGAAGCCTGTGTGTGAGCACAGGTCACTATCCACAACTCCCTTCCGGGGAGCTTGTGCAGCCCGCCACTGCCAGGGTCCCGTGATCCAGGGACAACTTCCCTGGGAGAATGCACGGCGTGCCTCAGGCTGCTGCAACGTCACGCTGGCCTCTGCCGCCGCAGGCTCGCCCTGCACTCTGTGCCCCTCCCTCCCCTGGCCTGAGTGAGCCAGAGCCCCCGAATCAGCGGCTCCTTTAACTCCGTCCTGTATGAGCGAAGAACAGACGCCCTCCGGCGACCTACACGCAGAGGCGGGACCAAATCCAAAGCTGAACCCCGGGAGCTGTGCGAACAAAGAAGAGAAAGGGAAATCTCTCCCAGCAGCCTCAGGAGCAGCGGATTAAATCTCCACAATCAACTTGATATACCCTGCATCTGTGGAATACCTGAATAGACAATGAACCATCCCAAACTGAGAAGGAGGAGAGCAAAATATATTATTTTTCCCCCTTTTCCTCTTTATGTGAGTGCGTATGTGTATGCTTCTGTGTGAGATTTTGTCTGTATAGCTTTGCTTTCACCATTTGTCCTAGGGTTCTGTCTGTCCGTTTTTTTTTTGTTTTGTTTTACTTAAAATAAATTTTTTAAAATTATTTTTTATTTTAATATCTTTATTTTATTTTATCTTATTTTATTTTATGCTCTTTCTTTCTTTCTACTTTTTCTCCCTTTTATTCTGAGCCGTGTGGATGAAAGGCTCTTGGTGCTGCAGCCAGGAGTCAGTGCTGTGCCTCTGAGGTGAGAGAGCCAACTTCAGGACACTGGTCGACAAGAGACCTCCCAGCTCCACCAAATGGCGAAAATCTCCCTGAGACCTCCATCTCAAAACCAACACCCAGCTTCACACAATGACCAGCAAGCTACAGTGCTGGACACCCTATGCCAAACAACTAGCAAGACAGGAACACAACCCCACCCATTAGCAGACAGGTTGCCTAAAATCATAAGTTCACAGACACCCCAAAACACACCACCAGACGTGGACCTGCCCACCAGAAAGACAAGATCCAGCCTTATCCACCAGAACACAGGCACTAGTCCCCTCCATCAGGAAGCCTACACAACCAACTGAACTAACTTTAGCCACTGGGTACAGACACCAAAAACAACAGGAACTACGAACCTACAGCCTGCAAAAAGGACACCCCAAACACAGTAAGATAAGCAAAATGAGAAGACAGAAAAACACACAGCAGATGAAGGAGCAAGATAAAAACCCACCACACCTAACAAATGAAGAGGAAATAGGCAGCCTACCTGAAAAAGAATTCAGAATAATTATAGTAAAGATGATCCAAAATCTTGGAAATAGAATAGAGAAAATTCAAGAAACATTTAACAATGTCCTAGAAGAACTAAAGAGGAAACAAGCAATGATGAACAACACAATATATGAAATTAAAAATACTCTAGAAGGGATCAATAGCAGAATAACTGAGGCAGAAGAATGGATAAGTGACCTGGAAGATAAAATAGTGGAAATAACTACTGCAGAGCAGAATGAAGAAAAAAGAATGAAAAGAACTGAGGACAGTCTCAGAGACCTCTGGGAAAACATGAAACACAACAACATTCGAATTATAGGGGTTCCAGAATAAGAAGAGAAAAAGAAATGGACTGAGAAAATATTTGAAGACATTATAGTTGAAAACTTCCCTAATATGGGCAAGGAAATAGTTAATCAAGTCCAGGAAGCACAGAGAGTCGCATACAGGATAAATCCAAGGAGGAACATGCCAAGACACATATTAATCAAACTGTCAAAACTTAAAAACAAAGAAAACATATTAAAAGCAGCAAGGGAAAAACAACAAATAACACACAAGGGAATCCCCATAAGGTTAACAGCTGATCTTTCAATAGAAACTCTGCAAGCCAGAAGGGACTGGCAGGACATATTTAAAGTGATGAAGGAGAAAAACCTACAACCAAGATTACTCTACCCAGCAAGGATCTCATTCACATTTGATGGAGAAATCAAAACCTTTACAGACAAGCAAAAGCTGAGAGAGTTCAGCACCACCAAACCAGCTTTACAACAAATGCTAAAGGAACTTCTCTAGGCAAGAAACACAAGAGAAGGAAAAGACCTACAATAACAAACCCAAAACAATTAAGAAAATGGGAATAGGAACATACATATCAATAATTACCTTAATTGTAGATGGATTAAATGCTCCCACCAAAAGACACAGACTGGCTGAGTGGATACAAAAACAAGATGCATATATATGCTGTCTACAAGAGACCCACTTCAGACGTAGGTACACGTACAGACTGAAAGTGAGGGGATGGAAAAAGATATTCCATGCAAATGGAAATCTAAAGAAAGCTGGAGTAGCAATTCTCATATCAGACAAAATAGACTTTAAAATAAAGACTATTACAAGAGACAAAGAAGGACACTACATAATGATCAAAGGATCGATCCAAGAAGAAGATATAACAATTGTAAATATTTATGCACCCAACATAGGAGCTCCTCAATACATAAGGCAAATACTAACAGCCATAAAAGGGGAAATCAACAGTAACACATTCATAGTAGGGGACTTTAACATCCCACTTTCATCAAAGGACAGATCATCCAAAATGAAAATAAATAAGGAAACACAAGCTTTCAATGATACATTAAACAAGATGGACTTAACTGTATTTATAGGACATTCCATCCAAAAACAACAGAATACACATTTTTCTCAAGTGCTCATGGAACATTCTCCAGGATGGATCATATCTTGGTTCACAAATCAAGCCCTGGTAAATTTAAGAAAATTGAAATCGTATCAAGTATCTTTTCTGACCACAATGCTATGCGAGTAGATATCAATTACAGGAAAAGATCTGTAAGAAATACAAACACATAGAGGCTAAGTAATACAATACTTGATAACGAAGTGATCACTGAAGAAATCAAAGAGGAAATCAAAAAATATCTAGAAACAAATAACAACGGAGACACAACGACCCAAAACCTATGGGATGCAGAAAAAGCACTTCTAAGAGGCAAGTTTATAGCAATACAATCCTACCTTAAGAAACAAGAAACATCTCAAATAAACAACTGAACCTTGCACCTAAAGCAATTAGAGAAAGAAGAACAAAAAAACCCCAAAGTTAGCAGAAGGAAAGAAACCACAAAGATCAGGTCAGAAATAAATGAAAAAGAAATAAAAGAAACAATAGCAAAGATCAATAAAACTAAAAGCTGGTTCTTTGAGAAGATAAACAATATTGATAAACAATTAGCCAGATTCATCAAGAAACAAAAGGAGAAGACTCAAATCAATAGAATTAGAAATAAAAAAGGAGAAGTAACAACTGACACTGCAGAAATACAAAGGGTCATGAGAGATTACTACAAGCAACTCTATGCCAATAAAATGGACAACCTGGAAGAAATGGACAAATTCTTAGAAATGCACTACCTGCCAAGATTGAACCAAGAAGAAATAGAAAATATGAACAGGCCAATCACAAGCACTGAAATTGAGATTCTGATTAAAAATCTTCCAACAAACAAAAGCCCAGGACCAGATGGCTTCACAGGCGAATTCTATCAAACATTTAGAGAAGAGCTAACACCTATCCTTCTAAAACTCTTCCAAAATATAGCAGAGGGAGGAGCACTCCCAAACTCATTCTACGAGGCCACCATCACCCTGATACCAAAACCAGACAAGGATGTCACAAAGAAAGAAAACTATAGGCCAATAACACTGATGAACATAGATGCAAAAATCCTCAACAAAATACCAGCAAACAGAGTCCAACAGCACATTAAAAGGATCACACACCATGATCAAGTGAGTTTTATTCTAGGAATGCAAGGATTCTTCAATATATGGAAATCAATCAATGTCATCCACTATATTAAGAAATTGAAGGAGAAAAACCATATGATCATCTCAATAGATCTAGAGAAAGCTTTCGACAGAATTCAACACCCATTTATGATAAAAACTCTCCAGAAAGTAGGCATAGAGGGAAGTTTCCTCAACATAATAAAGGCCATATATAACAAACCCACAGCCAACATCGTCCTCAATGGTGAAAAATTGAAACCATTTCCTCTAAGATCAGGAAGAAGACAAGGCCGTCCACTCTCACCCCTCTTATTCAACATAGTTTTGGAAGTTTTAGCCACAGCAATCAGAGAAGAAAAAGAAATACAAATTGGAAAAGAAGAAGTAAAGCTGTCACTGTTTGCAGATGACATGATACTATACACAGAGAACCCCAAAGATGCTGCCAGAAAATTACTAGAGCTAATCAATGAATTTAGTAAAGTAGCAGGATACAAAATTAATGCACAGAAATTTCCTGCATTCCTATAAACTAATGATGAAAAATCTGAAAATGAAATTAAGAAAACACTCCCATTTACCACTGCAACAAAAAGAATAAAATACCTAGGAATAAACCTACCTAAGGAGACAAAAGACCTGTATGCAGAAAATTATAAGACACTGATGAAAGAAATTAAAGATGACACAAATAGATGGAGAGATATACCATGTTCTTGGATTGGAAGAATCAACATTGTGAAAATGACTCTACTACCCAAAGCAATCTACAGATTCAATGCAATCCCTATCAAACTATCTTTGGCATTTTTCACAGAAATAGAACAAAAAATTGCACAATTTGTATGGAAACACAAAAGACCACGAATAGCCAAAGCAATCTTGAGAACAAAAAATGGAGCTGGAGGAATCAGGCTCCCTGACTTCAGACTATACTACAAAGCTACAGTAATTGAGACAGTATGGTACTGGCACAAAAACAGAAATATAGATCAATGGAACAGGATAGAAAGCCCAGAGATAAACCCACACACATATGGTCACCTTATCTTTGATAAAGGAGGCAAGAATATAAGTGGAGAAAAGACAGCCTCTTCAATAAGTGGTGCTGGAAAACTGGACAGGTACACGTAAACGTATGAGATTTGAACACTCCCTAACACCATACACAAAAATAAACTCAAAATGAATTAAAGACCTAAATGCAAGGCCAGAAACTATAAAACTCTTAGAGGAAAACATAGGTAGAACAATCGGAGACATAAATCTCAGCAAGATCCTTTTTGACCAACCTCCTAGAGAAATGGAAATAAAACCAAAAATAAACAAATGGGACCTAATGAAACTTAAAACCTTTTGCACAAGAAAGGAAACCATAAACAAGACCAAAAGACAACCCTCAGAATGGGAGAAAATATTTGCAAATGAAGGAACTGACAAAGGATTAATCTCCAAAATTTTCAAGCAGCTCATGCAGCTCAATAACAAAAAACAAACAACCCCATCCAAAGATGGGCAAAAGACCTAAATAGACATTTCTCCAAAGAAGATATACAGAATGCCAACAAACACATGAAAGAATTCTCAACATCATTAATCATTAGAGAAATGCAAATCAAAAGTACAATGAGATTTCATCTCACACCGGTCAGAATGGCCATCATCAAAAAATCTAGAAACAATAAATGCTGGTCAGGGTGTGGAGAAAAGGGAACACTCTTGCACTGTTGGTGGGAATGTAAATTGATACAGCCACTATGGAGAACAGTATGGAGGTTCCTTAAAAAACTATAAATAGAATGACCATATGACCCAGCAATCCCACTACTGGGCATATACCCTGAGAAAATCATAATTCAAAAAGGGTCATGTACCAAAATGTTCATCGCAGCTCTATTTACAATAGCCAGGAGATGGAAGTAACGTAAGTGTCCATCATCAGATGAATGGATAAAGAATATGTGGCACATATGTACAATGGAATATTACTCAGCCATAAAAAGAAACGAAATTGAGTTATTTGTAGTTAGGTGGATGGACCTAGAGTTTGTCATACAGAGTGAAGTAAGTCAGAAAGATAAAAACAAGTACCATATGCTAACTCATATATAAGGAATCTAAGGGAAAAAAAAAAAGTCATGAAGAGCCGAGGAGCAAGATGGAAATAAAGACACAGACCTACTAAAGAATGGACTTGAGGATATGGGGAGGGGGAAGGGTAAGCTGTGACAAAGTGAGAGAGTGGCATGGACATATATACACTACCAAACGTAAAATAGATAGCTAGTGGGAAGCAGCCACATGGCACAGGTAGATCAGCTCGGTGCTTTGTGACCACCTAGAGTGGTGGGATAGGGAGGGTGGGAGGGAGGGAGATGCAAGAGGGAAGAGATATGGGAACATATGTATATGTATAACTGATTTACTTTGTTATAAAGCAGAAACTAACACACCATTGTGAAGTAATTAGACTCCAATAAAGATTTTTAAAAAAAGGAAACCAATGGTTCAAGGAGGAAATCAAAAAGGAAATTAAATAATACCTTCAGACAAATGACAATGAAAACACAACCGTACATAATCTATGGGATGCAGCAAAAGCAGTTTGTACAGGGAAGTTAATAGCGATACAGGCCTTCCTCAAAAAGAAGAAAAATCTCAAATAAACTACCTGACCTACTGCCTTAAAGAATTAGAAGAAGAAGAACAAATAAAACCTAAATTCAGCAGAAGGAAAGAAGTAAGATCAGAGAGGAAATAAATAAAATAGAGAGTAAAAAAAATAGAAAAAAATCAAAGAGCTGGTTCTTTGAAAGGGTAAACAAATTGACAAAACTCTGGTCAGGCTCACCAAGAAGAAAAGAGAGAGAATCCAAATTAAAAAAATAAAGGAAAAATCTCAACTGATACCACAGAAATACAAGACCATAAGAGAATACTATGAACAATTATGCGCCAACAAACTTGACAACCTGGAAGAAATGGACAACTTCCTAGTAACATACGGCCCACCAAAACGGAATAAAAAAGAAATAGATAATTTGAACACACCAATCAGTAGAAGTGAAACAGAATCTGTAATAAACAAACAAAAAAACTCCTTACAAACAAAAGTCCAGGACAAGATGTCTTCACAGTCTAATTCTACAAAACCTACAAAGAAGAATGTACACCAATCCTTCTGAAACTCTTCCAAAAGGCTGAAGAGGTGGGAACACACCCAAAGACATTTTATGAAGCCAGCATCACCCTGATACAAAAACCAGACAAAGATACCACTAAAAAAGGAAATTACAGGCCATTATCTTTTATGAATATAGATGCAAAAATTCTCAACAAAATATTAGCCAGCTGAATCCAACAGCACATAAAAAGGATCAGACACCAAGTGGGATTCATCCTAAGTTCACAAGGATGGTTCAAAATATGCAAATCAGGGCCTTCCTTGTTGGCGCAGTGGTTGAGAGTCTGCCTGCCAATGCAGGGGACACGGGTTCGTGCCCTGGTCCGGGAAAATCCCACATGCTGTGGAGCAGCTGGGCCCGTGAGCCATGGCCGCTGAGCCTGCGCATCTGGAGCCTGTGCTCCACAACGGGAGAGGCCACAACAGTGAGAGGCCCACATACCGCAAAAAAAAAAAAAAAAAAAAAAGCAAATCAATCAATGTAATACACCACATTAAAAAAGAAAAGTCAAAAACCACATGATCACCTCAATAGATGCAGAAAAAAGCATGTGACAACATTCAACATGCATTTATGGTAAAAACTCTTAACCATAGTGGGTATACAGGGAACATATCTCAACATAATAAAAGCCATTTATGACAAACCCACAGCCAATATAATACTCAATGGTGAAAGGCTGAAAGCCTTCCCACTAAAATCTGGAACAGGACAAGGATGCCCACACTCACCATTTCTATTTAACATAGTATTGGAAGTCCTAGACACAGCAATCAGACAAGAAAAAGAAACAAAAGATATCCAAATTGGAAGAGAAGAGGTAAAATTTTCATTATATGCCAATGACATGATACTATATATAGAAAAGCCTAAGGGTTCCACACAAAAACTACTAGAGCTGATAAATGAATTCAGCAAAGTAGCAGGATAGAAGATTAATATTCAGAAATCAGTTGCATTTCTTTACACTAACAATGAAATATCAGAAAGGCAATGTAAAAAGACAACACCTTTTAAAACTGCACCAAAAACAACACAAAAAACTAGAAATAAACCTGACCAAGGAGGTAAGACTTATATGCTGAGAACTGTAAAATATTAATGAAGGAAATTAAAAAAGGTGCAAAGAAATGGAAAGATATCCCACGCTCTTGGGACTAGAAGAATTAATATTGTTAAAATGGCAATATTATCCAAAGCAATCTGTAGAGTTAATGTGATCCCTATCAAATTACCCATGACATTTTCCACAGAACTAAAACAAATAATCCCCCAATTCTTATGGAACCATAAAAGACCCAGAATTGCCAAAACAATCCTGAGAGAAAACAACAACAACAAAGCAGGAGGCATATATCTCCCAGACTTCAGACAATACTGCAAAGCTACAGTAATCAAAACAGTGTGGTACTGGTACAAAAACAGACATAGGATCAATGAAACACAATAGAGAACCCAGAAATAAACCCACACACTTAGAGTAAATTAATCTTTGACAAAGGAAGCAAAAATATAAAATGGAAAAAAGACATTATCTTCAGCAAGTGGTGCTGGGAAAGTTGGACAGCTGCATGTAAACCAATGAAGTTAGAACACACCCTCACACCATGCACAAAAATAAATTCAAAATGGTTTAAAGACTTAAACGTAGAACATGACACCATAAAACTCCTAGAAGAGAGCATAGGAAAATATTCTCTGACATAAATTGTATGAATGTTTTCTTAGGAATTGCTCCCAAAGCAATATAAATAAAACCAAAACAAACAAATGGGACCTAATAAAACTTACAAGTTTTGCACAGCAAAAGAAACAATTAAAAAAACCAAAAACCTATGGGATGGGAGAAAATATTTGCAAATGATGCGGCCAATGAGGATTAATCTCCAAAATATACAAACAGCTCATACAACTCAACAACAAAAAAACAAAACCCAATCGAAAAATGGGCAGAGGACCTAAAGACACATTTCCCCAAAGAAGACATACAGAGGGCCAGTAGGTACATGAAAATATGCTCAACATCACTAATTATTAGAGAAATGCAATCAAAACTACAATGAGATACCACCTCACACTGGTCAGAATGGCTATCATTAAGCGTCTACAAATAACAAATGCTGGAGAGGGTGTGGAGAACGTAAGTTGGTACAGCCACTATGAAAAACAGTTTGGAGATTCCTCAGAAAACTAAAATAGAGCAATCCCACTCATGGGCATAGACCTGGACCAAACTGTAACTCAAAAAGATACATGCACCCTTATGTTCATAGAAGCACTATTTACAATAGCCAAGACATGGAAACAACCTAAATATACATCAACACATAATGGATAAAGAAGAGGTGCTACAGTGACCAGCAAGATGGTGGAGTAGAAGGACGTGAGATCACCCCTTCTTACAAAAATACCAAGATCACAACTAACTGCTGAACAACCATCAACAACAATAACAACAAAATGCTGGAACCTACCAAAAAAGATACCCTACATGCAAAGACAAAGAAGAAGCCACATTGAGATGGTATGAGGGGCACAATCATGATAAAATCAAATCCCATACCCACTGGGTGGGCAACCCACAAACTGGAAAATATTTATACCACAGAAGTTCTCCCATAGGAGTGAAAGTCTTAAGCCCCACATCAGGCTTCCCAGACTGGGGTTCTGGCAACAGGAGTAAGAGACCCCAGAGAAGCTGGCTTTGAAGGCCAGCTGGGTTTGACTGCAAGAATTCCATAGGACTGGGGGCAACAGAAACTCCACTCTTGGAGGGTGCACACAAGGTCCCATGCACACCAAGACCCAGGGAAAAAAGCAGTGACCTCATAAGAGACTGAGCCAGACCCACCTCCTAGTATTGAAGGGTCTTCTGTGGAGGTGGGGGGTGACTGTGGCTCATTGTGGGGACAAAGATACTGGCAATGGCAGTTCTGGTGAGTACTCATTGGCATGAGCCCTCCGGAGGCTGCCATTTTCTTCCCAAGACCTAGCTTCACCCAACAGCCTGTAGGGTCCAGTGCTGGGGTGCCTCAAGCAAAACAACCAACAGGGTGAGAACACAGCCCCACCCATCATCAGACAGGCTCCTTAAAGTCTTCCTGAGCATGGCCCTGCCCACCAAAGGGACAAGACCCAGCCACACCCACCAGTGGGGAGGAAGTCTTCAACCAGGAAGCCTACACAAGCCTCTTAGACAGCCTCATCTACCAGAGGGCAGACAGCAGAAGCAAGAAGAATACAATCCTGCAGTCTACTGAATGCAAGCTGCAATCACAGAAAGTTAGACAAAATGAGATGGCAGAGGAATAGGTCCCAGATGAAGAAACAAGATAAAGCCTGAGAAGAACAACTAAATGAAGTGGAGATAGGCAATCTATCAGAAAAATAATTCAGAGTAATGATAGTGAAGATGATGCAAGATCTTGGAAAAAGAATGGAGGCACAGATTGAGAAGATGCAAGAAATATTTTAAAAAGACCTAGAAGAACTAAAGAAAAAACTAACAGAGATGAACAATACAGTAACTGAAATGAAGAATATACTAGAAGAAATCAATAGCAGAGTAACTGAGGCAGAAGAATGGATAAATGAGCTGAAAGAATTGTGGAAGTCACTGTCATGGAACAGAATAAAGAATGAAAAGAAATGAAGACAGTCTAAGGTAGGGGTCCCCAACCCCTCGGCCACGGACCAGTACTAGTCCATGGCCTGTTTGGAACCAGCCTGCAAAACAGGAGGTGAGCAGCGGGTGAGTGAGTGAGTTTCATCTGTATTTACAGCCTCTCCCCGTCACTGGTGTTACCGCCTGAGCTCCACCTCCTGTCAGATCAGTGGTGGCATTAGATTATCATAGAAGCACAAACCCTACTGTAAACAGTGCATGCAGGGGATCTAGGTTGCATGCTCCTTATGAGAATCTAATGCCTGATGATCTGAGGTGGAGCTGAGGCAGTGATGCTGGTGCTGGGGAGTGGCTGCACATACAGATTATCATTAACAGAGAGGTTTGACTGCATAGTGACCATGATAAATCAATTGCTTGCAGACGCACATAAAAACCCTATCAGTGAGTGGAAAGTGAAAACAAGCTCAGGGCTCCCACTGATTCTGCATTATTGTGAGTTGTATAATTATTTCATTATATATTACAATGTAGTAATAATAGAAATAAAGTACACAATAAATGTAATGCACTTGAATCATCTCAAAACCATTCCTCTTGCCCTGGTCCATGGAAAAATTGTCTTCCACGAATCCAGCCCCTGGTGCCAAAAAGGTTAGGGGCTGCTGGTCTAAGGGACTTTTGGGACAACATTAAATGCACCAATATTCACATTATAGGGGTTCCAGAAGGACAAGAGAGAGAGAAAGGACCTGAGAAAATATTTGAAGAGATAATAGCTGAAAACTTCTCTAACATGGGAAAGGAAACAGTCACTGAAGTCCAGGAAGAGCAGAGTCCCATACAGGATAACACATGGAGGAACACAGCAAGACACATAGTAAACAAACTGACAATAATTAAAGACAAAGAAAATATATTAAAAGCAACAAAGGAAAAGCAACAAGTAACATACAAGGGAACTCACATAATGTTATCAGCTGATTTCTCAGCAGAAACTCTGTAGGCCAGAAGGGAGTGGCACAATATATTTAAAGTGATGAAAGGGAAGAACCTACAACCAAGAATACTCTACTCAGCAAGGCTCTCATTCAGATTCAGCAGAGAAATCAAAAGCATTACAGACAAGCAAAAGCTAAGAGAATTGAGCACCACCAGACCAGCTTTGCAACAAACACTAAAGCAACTTCAAGTGGAAAAGGAAAGGCCAGAACTAGAAACAAGAAAATTATGAATGGAAAAGCTCACTGGTAAAGGCAAACATAAAGTAAAGGTAGGAAATCATCTTCACAAAAATAAATCAAAACCAGCAACTGCGAGGAGAGCACAAATTCAGGATACTGGAAATTCATTTGAAATTAAAAGACCAGCAACTTAAAATAATCTTGTTTATATACAGACTGCTATATCAAAACCTCATGGTAACCACAAACTGAAAATCTACAATAAATATTCACACACAAAAAGAAAAAGGAATCCAAACACAACACTAATGTTAGTTATCAAGTCACAAGAGAAGAGAACAAAAGAGGAAGGGAAGAAAAAAGACCTACAAAAAACAATCCAAAACAATTTAGAAAATGGTAATAGGAACATACATATCGATAATTACCTTAAATGTAAATACATAGACTGGCTGAATGGATACAAAAACAAGGCCCATATATACGCTGTCTACAAGAGACCCACTTCAGATCTAGGGACACATCCAGACTGAAAGTGAGGGGATGGAAAAAGGTATCCCATGCAAATGGAAATCAAAAGAAAGCTGGAATAGTAATACTCTTACCAGACAAAGTAGACTTTAAAATAAAGACTGTTACAAGAGACAAAGAAGGACGCAACATAATGATCAAGGAATCAATCCAAGAAGATATAACAAGTGTAAATATATATGCACCCAACATAGGAGCACCGCAATATATAAGACAAATACTAACAGCCATAAAAGGAGACATAGACCGTAACACAATAATAGTGGGGGACTTTAACACCACACTTTAATCAATGGACAGATGAACCAGGTAGAAGATCACTAAGGAAACACAGGCCTTAAATAACAAATTGGACCAGATCAACTTAATTGATATTTATAGAGTATTCCATCCAAAAAAACATTCTTCTCAAGTGCACATGGAACATTCTCCACTATTGAGCACTTGCCAGGCCTCAAAGCAAGCCTCGGTACATTTTAAAAAACTGAAATATCAAGCATCTTTTCCTGCTACAACACTATGATATTAGAAATCAGCTATAAGAAAAAAACTGTAAAAAAACCAAACATGTGGAAACTAAACAATATGCTACTAAAAAACCAATGGATCACTGAAGAAGTCAAAGAGGAAATCAAAAAATACCTAGAGACAAATGAAAATGAAAGCATGACAATCTGAAACTTATGGGACATGGCAAAAGCAGTTTGAAGTGGAAAGTTTTTAGGAATACAATCTTATCTCAGGAAACAAGAAAAATCACATACAAACAACCTAACCTTACACCTAAAGCAACTAGAGGAAGAACAAACAAAACCCAAAGTTAGTATTATAGAAGGAAAGAAGTCATAAAGATCAGAGCAGAAATAAATGAAATAGAGACAAATAAAACAGTAGCAAAGATCAATGAAACTAAAACCCGGTTCGTTGAAAAGATAAACAAAATTGATAAACCTTTAGCCAGACTCATCAAGAAAAAAAGTAAGAGAGCTCAAATCAATAAGATTAGAAATGAAAAAGAAGTTACAACTGACACCACAGAAATACAAAGGATCATGAGAGAATACTACACGTAACTACATGCCAATAAAATGGACTATCTGGAAGAAATGGACAAATTCTTAGAAGGGTATATAACCTTCCAAGCCTGAACCAGGAAGAAATTGAAAATATGAACAAACCAATCACAAGTACTGAAAATGAAACTGTGATAAAAAAACTCCAAACAGACAAAAGTCCAGGACCAGATGGCTTCATAGGTAAATTCTATCAAACATTTAGAGACGAGTTAACACCTTTCTTTCTGAAATTATTCCAAAAAATTTCAGAGGAAGGAATACTCCCAAACTCATTCTATGAGGCCACCATCATCTTGATACAAAAACCAGACAAAGATACCACAAAAAAAGAAAATTATAGGCCAATATCACTGATAAACGTAGATATAAAAATCCTCAACAAAATACTAGCAATCCAAATCCAACAATATATTAAAAGGATCATACTCCATGATCAAGTGGGATTTATCTCAGGGATGCAAGGATTTTGCAATATCTGCAAAGCAATCAGTGTGACACACCACATCAACAAATTGAAGAATAAAAACCATATGATCAGATCAATAGATGCAGAAAAAGCTTCTGACAAAGTTCAACAACATTTATGGTAAAAATTCTCCAGAATTTGGGCATAGAGGGAACATATCTCAACATAATACAGGCCATATATGACAAATCCACAGCTAACATCATACTCAGCAGTGAAAAGCTGAAAGCATTTCCTCTATGATCAGGAACAAGATAAGGATGTCCACTCTTGCCACTTTTATTCAACATAGTTTTGGAAGTCTAGCCACGGCAATCAGAGAAGAAAAAGAAATAAAAGTAATCTAAATTGGAAAGGAAGATGTAAAACTGTCACTGTTTGCAGATGACATGATACTATACATAGAAAATCCTAAAGATGCTACCAGAAAACTACTAGAGCTCATCAATGAATTCAGAAAAGTTGCATGATACAAAATTAATACACAGAAATCTGTTGCATTTCTACACACTAACAATGAAAGATCAGAAAGAGGAATTAAAGAAAACAAAATCCTATTTACCATCACATAAAAAAGAATAAAATACCTAGGAATAAACCTACCTAAGGAGGTAAAAGACCTGTACTCTGAAAACTATAGGATGCTGATAAAAGAAATCCAAGATGCTGCAAACAGATGGAAAGATATACCATGTTCTTGTATTGGAAGAATCAATATTGTGAAAATGACTGTACTACCCAAGGAAATCTAGAGATTCAATGCAGTCCCTATCAAATTGCCAATGGCATTTTCCACACAACTAGAACAAAAATCTTAAACTTTGTATGGAGGCACAGAAGACCCCAAATAGCCAAATGAATCTTGAGAAAGAAAGACAGAGCTGGAGGAATCAGGCTCCCTGACTTTAGACTATACTACAAAGCTACAATCATCAAAACAGTATGGTACTGCACAAAAACAGAAATACAGATCAATGGAACAGGATAGAATGCCCAGAAATAAACCCAGTCACCTATGGTCAATTAATCTATGACAAAGGAGGCAAGACTATACAATGGAGGAAAGATAGCCTCTTTTAATAAATGGTGTTGGGAAAACTGGACAGCTACATGTAAAAAACCAAATAGAACATTCTTTAACACTATACACAAAAATAAACTCAAAATGGATTAAAGACCTAGATGTAAGACTGGATACTATAAAACTCTTAGAGGAAAACATAGGCAGAACACTCTTTGACGTAAATCACATCAATATCTTTTCTGAGCCGTCTCCTAGATTAATTGAAATAAAAATATACAAATGGGACCTAATTAAACTTAAAAGCTTTTGCACATCAAAAGAAAGCACAAACAAAACAAAAAGACAACCCACAGAATGGGAGAAAATATTTGCAAATGATGTGACTGACAAGGGATTAGTCTCCAAAATTTACAAACAGCTCTTGTGGCTCAATATTAAAAAAACAAACAACCCAATCAGAAAATGGGCAGAAGACCTAAATAGACATTTCTCCACAGAAGACATACAGATGGCTAACAGACACATAAAAAGATGCTCAACATCACTAATTATTAGAGAAATGCAAATCAAAACTACAATGAAGTATCACCTCATTCTGGTCAGAATGGCCAACATCAAAAAGTCTACAAATAATAAATGCTGGAGAGGGTGTGGAGAAAAAGGAACCCTCCTACACTGTTGGTGGGAATGTAAATTAGTACAGCCACTATGGAGAACGGTATGGGTGTTCCTTAAGAAACTAAAAACAGAGCTATCGTATAATCCAGCAATCCCACTCCTGGACATATATCCAGAGGAGAACATGGTTTGAAAGGATACATGTGGGTCTTCACTTGTGGTCCACTGGTTAGGACTTTGTGCTCCCAATGCAGGGGGCCGAGGTTCAATCTGTGGTCAGGGAACTAGATCCCGCATGTCACAACTAAAAGAGACCGCACACCACAACTAAAGATCCTGCATGCTGCAAGAAAAGATCCTCCATGCCAAAAGTAAAGATCCTGCATACCGCAACTAAGACCCAGCACAGCCAAATAAATAAATATTTTTTTAAAAAAGAAAGGAAACATACACCTTAATGTTCACTGCAGCACTATTTATAATAGCCAAGACATGGGAGCAGCCTAAATGTCCACTAACAGAGGAATGGATAAAGAAGATGTGGTATATATATATATATATATATTTACATATATATACACACACACATACATACATATACATGCAATGGAATATTACTCAGCCATTAAAAAAATGAAATAATGCCATTTGTAGCAATATGGATGGACCTAGAGATGATCATACTAAGTGAAGTAAGTCAGATAGAGAAAGACAAAAATCATATGATATTGCTTATATGTGGTGTCTAAAACAAATGATACAAACGAATCTAATTACAAAACAGAAACAGACTCATAGACATAGAAAAACACCAAGAGGAAGGAATACACCAAAACTGATTTTACAAGGCAAGCTGATACCAAAAGTAGACAAAGACACTACCAGAAAAGAAAACTACAGACCAGTATCCCTGATGGATATAGATGCGAAATTGTCAATAAAATACTAGCAAACCAAATTTAGCAACACATTTAAAAGATCATTCACCATGATCAAGTGGGATTTATCCCTGGAATGTAAGGATGATTCAACATTCACAAAATCAATGTGATATCACATTAACGAAATGAATGAAAAAAATATATAATCATCTCAATAGATGCAGAAGAAAAATTTGACAAAATTCAAGATCGGTTAATGTAAAAACTCTTAAAAATTATGTATAGAAGAAATGTACCTCAACATAACAAAAGCCACATGCGACAAGCCAACAGCTAACATATTTAGTGGTGAAAGTAGGAAAGCCTTTCTGCAAAGATCAGGAACAAGACATGGGTGCCTACTCTCCCCTATTCAACATAGTAGTAGAAGCCCTTGCCAGAGTAATCAGGTAAGAAATTTTAAAAGGTCAGAATTTGAAAGAAAAAAGTAAAATTGTGTCTATGTGCAGATAACATGATTTTTATTAGAGAAAATTCTAAGGACTCCACAGAAAAAGTATTATATCTACCCAGTGATTTCAGTAAAGTTGTTGGATACAGTATTAGCAAAACAAATCATTAGCATTTCTATACAATAATAATACATAATCTGATAAAAAATAAAGAAAATGATCTCATTTAAAAGAGCATCAAAAATAATAAAATACTTAGGAATAAATTTAACCAAGAATGTGAAAACTTTACACTGAGAACTACAAGACATTGATGAAAGAAATCAAAGAAGACAAAAATTAACGAAAATTTACCCCATGTTCATGGATTGGAAGAATTAATATTGTTAAAATGTTCATACTACACAAAGCCATCTATATATTCAACACAATCCCTGTGAAGATTCCAATATTTTTTTCACAGAAATAGAACAAACAATTCTAATACTTGTATGGAATCACAAAAGTCCCTGAATAGCCAAAGCAATACTAAGAAAAGACAAAGCTGGAGGCATCATGCTTCCTTATTTCCAACTATATTATAAAACTACAGTTTTATAACATAGTTTTTAAACAAGTTTTAAACAGTTTTTAAAACAATATGGTAATGGTACAAAACCAGATACATAGACCAATTAAATAGAATTAAGAGCACAGAAATAATATTAGTCAATATTAGTTGACCATGTATATATGGTCAACTAATATTTGACAGGGGAACCAAGAATACTCAGTAGAAGTCTCTTCAATAGGTGGTGCTGGGAAATCTGGATATTCACATGTAAGAAATAGAACAGACCCCTATTGTACACCATTTACAAAAATTAATTCAAAATGGATTATAGTCTTAAATGTTAGATGAAAAACCATGAAGGTCCTAGAAGAAAATGTAGAAAAGAAGGAAAAAGAAAAAAATAAAAGAAGAAAAGCTCCTTGACATTAGTTTTGGCAATGATAATTTAGACATAACATATAAAGCACAAGTAACAAAATAAAAAATGAAGAACTGGAAATACATCAAACAGCCTCTGTACTGCAAAAGAAACAATCAGCAAAATGAAAAAGACATCCTATGGAATGCGAGAAAATATTTGCAACCCATGTACATACATATCTTATTGTATTGCACTCCACATTGTTAGGCTTAGGAGATACGGATTTTTTTACAAGTTGAAGGTATGTGGCAACCCTGTATTCTAACATGATGATTAGTACTTTTTAGCAAGATATCTTTAAATTAAGGTATATAGTTTTTTTAGACATTATGGTATTGTACACTTAATAGACTACAATATAGTGTAAACATAACTTAAAAAAATTTTATTGGACTATAGTTGATCTACAATGTTGTGTTAATTTTAGGTGTACAGCAAAGTGATTCAATTATACATATATCCATTCTTTTTCAGATTCTTTTTCATATAGGTTGTCACAGAATATTGAGTAGAGTTCCCTGTGGTGTACAGTAGATCCTTGTTTGTTATCTATCATATACATAGTAGTGTGAGTATGTTCATCCTAAGCTCCTGAGTCACACTTACCCCACACATTTCCCTTTTGGTAACCATAAGTTTGTTTTCAATATCTGTAAGTCTGCTTCCTCTTTTGTAAATAAGTTCATTTGTATCATTTTTTAAAAAATTAGATTCCTCATGTGAGTGATATCATATGATATTTGTCTTTTTCTGTCTGACTCACTTCACTTAGTATGATAATTCCATTCATGCTGCTGCAAATGGCATTATTTCATTCTTTTTTATGGCTGAGTAACATTCCATTGTATATATGTACCACATCTTATTTATTTATTCCTTTGTCGATGGACATTTAGGTTGCTTCCATGTTTTGGCTATTGTAAATAGTGCTGCAGTGAATATTGGGGGAAACGTATCCTTTTGAACCATGTTCTTCTCCAGGTATATGCCCAGGAGTGGGATTACTGGATCATAATCATAACTTTTATATGTATTGGGAAACGAAAAAAATTGTGTGATTTGCTTTATTGTGACATTTGCCTTATTGCAGTGGTCTGGAACCAAATCTGCAATATCTCTGGGGTATGCCTATATCTGATAAGGGCTTAATATCCAAAATATAAAAAGAACTTATATAACTCAATAGCAAAGCCCCCCCAAATAATCCAATTTTAAAATGGGCAAAGGACATGAATTGATATTTTTCCAAATAAGATATATGAATGGCCAACAGGTACATGAAAAGATGCTCAACATTACTGAAAATTAGGGAAATGCAAATCAAAACTACAGTGAGATATCACCTCATACCTGCTAGAATGGATAACATCAAACAAACAAGAGATAACATAGCTGGTGGGGATGGGGAAGAAAGGGAACCCTTATGCCTGTTGGAGGGATTGTAAAGTGGCTAATCCCAGCCAATATAGAAAACAGCATGGACGCTACTTAAAACACTAAAAATAGAACTACCAGATGATTGAGCAATTCTATTTCTGCAAATATATTGAAAGGAAAGAAAAACACTATGTTGAAGAGATATCTGCACCTCCATGTTTATAGGAAAATTATTTCCAATTTTCAAGACATGAAACCATCCAAAGTGTTTTGACAAATGAATGGATAAAGAGATTGTGAGACATATATATATATATATATATATATATATATATATATGACAGAATATTAATCCAACATGAATAAAAGAGAAAATCCTGCAATTTGTGACAGCATGGATGGACATAGAGGGCATTATGCCAAATGAAACAAGTCTAAAAGAGAAAAACAAATACTGTGTCATCTCACTTATGTGTATAATCAAACAAAAACAAAAACAAAACTCATAAAAAGAGATCTGACTTGTGGTTACCCGAGGTGAGAGGAGGGGAAACTGGATGAAAGGTGTCAAAGGATACAAATTTCCAGTTATAAGATTAAAAAGTACTAGAGTTATAATGTACAACATGATGACTAAAGTTAACCCTGTTGTATGGTATATATGAAAAATGTTAAGAGAGTAAATTCTGAGCTGTCATCACAAGGCACAAAATATTTTTTCTTTTTCTTTCCTTTATTGTATCTGAGATGATGAATGTTATCAAAATTTATTGTGGTAATCATTTCACCATGTATGTAAGTCAAATCATTATGCTATACACCTTAAACTTATACAGTGTTGTATGTCAATTATATCTCAATAAAACTGGACAAAAGGCATACAAATTCCTCAACCAAATATTAAGAAACTGAATTCAACAATACATTAGAAGGATGATATACCATGATCAAGTGGATTTATTCCAGGGGTGCAAGATTGGTTCAATATCCACAAAATCAATGTGATGCATCACATTAATAAAATGAAGGATAAAAATCATATGATCATCTCAATAGACACAGAAAAACCTTTTGATCAGATTCAACATTCTTTACAATTAAAACTCTCAACAAAGTGGATACATAGGCAACATACCTCAACATAAAGTCTATATGTGACAAGCCCACAACTACCATCGTACTCATTGATGCAAAGCTGAAAGTTTTTCCTCCAAGATCAGGAACAAGACAAGGATGCCCACTCTCAACACTTTTATTCAGTACAGTATTATAAGTTCTAGCCAGAGCAATTAAGCAAGAAATAAAAGGCATCAAAATCAGAAAGGAAGCAACAAAACTGTCATAGTTTGCAAATGAAATGATATTATGTATAAACACTCTAAGGACTCCACCGGAAAACTGTTAGAACTAATAACCAAATTGAGTAAAGTTGTAGGATACAAAATCAATATACAAAAATCAGTTGCATTTCTATACACTAATAACAATCTGTCAGAAGAAATTAAGAAAACAATCCCATTTACAATTGCATCAAAATGAATAAAATACCTAGGAATGAATTTAACCAAGGAGGTGAAAGGCCTGTATGTTGAAAACTATAAGACACTGATGAAAGAAACTGAAGATAAAGCAAATGGATTGGAAGGATATTGTTAAAATGTCCATACTACCCAAAATATTCTACAGAATCAATGCAATCCCTATAAAAATTAAACGGCATTTTTTTCCACAGAAATAAAACTAATAACTGTAAAACTTGTATAAAACCAGTAAGAACCCTGAAGAGCCAAAGCAATATTGAGAAAGAACAACAAATATGGAGCATCACACTTCCTTATTTCAAAGTATATTACAAAGCTATAGCAATCAAAACAGTTTGTTATTGGCACACAAAGAGACACATAGATAAGTGGAACAGAGAGCCCAGAAATAAACCTACTCATATATTGTCAATTAATTTATGACAAAGGAGGCAAGGATACACAATGGGGAAATAACAGTGTCTCCAATCAGTGGTGTTGGGAAAAAGAATGAAACTCGACCACTATGTTACACCATATTTCACCATACACAAAAATCAACTCAAAAATAGACTAAAGTCCTGAATGTAAGACCTGAATCCATAAAATGTCTAGAAGAAACCATAGGTGGTAAGCCCCTTGACATTGATCTTGGTAATGAGTTTTTTGCATTTGATACCAAAGACAAGACAACAAAAGCAAAAATAAACAAGTGGGATTACATCAAACTAAATGCTTCTGCACACCAAAGGAAACCAGCAATAAAATGAAAAGGCAACCTATTAAAGGGGAGAAAATATTTGCAAATCATATATCTGATAAGGGGTTAATATTCAACATATATAAAGAACTCACAAAACTCAAGAGCAAAACAAAATATATGATTAAAAAATGGGCAGAGAATGTGAATAGACATTTTTCCAAAGAATACATACAGATGGGCAATAGGTACATGAAAAGGGACTCAACATCAATAATCATCAGGGAAAATGCAAATCAATGTCATAATGAGAGATCACCTCACACCTATTAGAATGGCTATCACCAAAAAGAGAACAAGTGTTAGCAAGGTTGTGGCAGAAAGGGAACCCTTGTGCACTGTTTTCGGATTAAATGGGTGCAGTCCCTATGGAAACAGTTTGGAGGTTCCTCAAAAATAACATGTTATGGTGACTATAGTTGATAACTCTGTATCATATAATTGAAATTTGCTAAGAGAGTAGAACTTAAATGTTTATATATGTATGTGTATATGTAAATACACATAAGTGTATATATATATGTACACATACATATATATGTATGTATTACTAGATGGGAGGAATCCTTTCACAATATATATATCTGTCAATACATATACATTGACAAACATATGATGTACACTTTAAATATCTTACAATTTTACTTGTTAATTATATCTCAATAAAGCTGAAAAAATAAGAAAGTTAGTCTTTAGTGAATTATGTGGAGAACTACTAGGAATTGTATAGCTAAATTCTCATACAGAATATTAAAGATATGTTCTTGCATATTCCTTTGGTTATATTTTTCTCTAGACAACATTCTTTCCCATTTAATTATGTAATACTCTCTCATTAAAGTCCAGGACTCCCTGGCTTCTAGGAACTCAGGTACTGTCATTTTTATACCATCCTTCAAATATACTGAAGGCATTTGGATAGTTAGAGAATACATGCAGATATGATGCATTTCAGATTTAATTTTTTTAAATGCTTTAAACATCAGATAAAATACTAATTTTCTAGAGGTAATATGAGTGAATTTACACTGGTTACAACATATAACACTCAGCACTTTTATTCAGTGTTGTATATATACAACATATATTTTAGGGGAGGAGATTAAGATGGCAGAATAGGAGGATGCTTAGCTTACCTTCCCCTATGACCACATCAAAAATATATCTACATATGTAGCAATTCTTACTGAAAGCAAACTGGAAACTGGGAGAAAGACTCTTATACAAAGAAAGCTGTAAAGAAATATCTACTTGGAGTCAGGTAGGAAGGGAAGAGAAGTGATCATGTAGGGATATGCACCTCTAGGAGGGGACACAGAAATGGGGGATTACACAGGTTCAGATATCCTCCCTGGGGAGTGAGCAGTTTGAAACACATATGGGGTACCCAAGCCCTGGGATTCAACACTAGGAAACTAGTCCCCTTGGCTAGTTTGACAACTAGTGGGATTGTCAGGGGTGCTTGAGCAACATGAACTTCATTCATAAAGAGCATACACATGGTTGCTTTTTCCCAAAACAAGGTGGAGGAAGCAGGTTGAGAGTGCCTGGGACTCTGGCCAGTTTCCTGTGATAGCCCAACGCATGCTCTTGCCCATGTCAAGTGCTCAGTCTTGCCCCTCCTGCTCCATGATGCAGCTCCCCACTAGGGTGAAGGTTGTCACTGCTGATGAGAGTGCTCAGTTGTGAGGGATAGTGCTGTCTAGGACCTGGCAGTACATCTGAAGGAGGCAGGGGTGGCCACTGCTGGCATGCTAGGAGGCAGCAGATCAGGAGCAGTCTGGAATTCTGACTGGTGTGCTGGGACCACCCCAGCATGTGCAGTAGCATGCACTGGGTGCCCAATCCAGCCCCTCTTTCTCCAGATGTTGCTCTCTTCTGGGGCAAAGGTGCCAATGTTGGGATGGGGGAGAGCACACAGAGGGAACAGAGCCAGCCCCTGACCCTCAGGGCTTCTGCTTCAGCACCTTGGGACCTGACCTTGTCCCCAGTAGGATGGTGTCAGCCACTAAGCCTAGGAGAAGTCCTGACTCACACCTGGTTCTAGCTCTAGCCTCTCCATCTCCAGCCCCACTTCCCAGCAAGGTGATAGCCACTAGCACACCCTGGGGGAAGACATGTCTCTTGCTCACTTCAGATCCAGCTCTCCCACCAAAGACACTGGGCACTTTCAGACTGTATAGGGATGTACCCACACAAGGACATCCTTTTGAGACTGGGATAGGTAACTGTTTCACCTAATCTCATGGAGAAAGAGAAGGTGGAACAAAATGAGAAGACAAAGGAGTTTGTTTCAAATAAAAGAAAAAGAAAAAAAAAACCCTGAAAAACAACTAATGAAACAGAGATAATTTACCAGATAAAGAGTTCAAAGCATTAGTAATAAGAATGCTAACTGAACCAGGGAAAAGAATAGATAAATACAGTGAGAATTTTAATAAGGAACTAGAAAATATGAAAAAGAATCAGTCAGAGCTGAAGAATACAATGACCAAAATGAAAAACACACCAGAAGGAATAAACAGCAGACTAGGTGATACAAAAAAGCACATAAGTGATCTGGAAGATAGAATAGTGGAAATCACCCAGTCAGAATAGCAAAAGGTAAAACAAATTTAAAAAAATGAGAACAGTTCAAGGGATATCAAGCATACCAACACTTGCATTACAAGAGTTCCAGGAGAAGAGAGAGAGAAAGGGGTTGAAAATATATATGATAAAATTATGATTGAAACATTCCTGAACCTGAGGAAGGAAACAGATATCCAGGTACAGGAAGCAGAGAGAGACCCAAACAAGATGAACCCAAAGAAACCCATACCAAGACCTTTCATAATTAAAATGGCTAAGTTAAAGACAGAATTGTAAAGGCAGCAAGAGAAATACAATGAGTCACATACAAGGGAACCCCAAGAAGGTATCGGCTGATTTTCTGCAGAAATTTTGAAGGCCAGAAGGGAGTGGTATGATATATTTAAAGTGAAAAAATTACAACCTAGAATACTCACCTGGCAAGATTATCATTCAGAATTGAAGGAGAGATAAAAAACTTCTCAGACAAGAGAAAACTAAGAGTTCATCAATAGAAAACAGACCCTAAAAGAAAGGTTAAAGGGTTTTATCTAAGTGGAAAAGAAAAGGCTACAACAAGAAGTAAGAATCTATATAAGGGGTAAAAATCCCTCTAGAAAAGGCAAATATACAGCAAAGGCTGTGATCAACTACTTAAATAAGCTAATATAAGGATTAAAAGACAAAAAAATTGAAAATCAACTATAACTACAATAAACAGTGAAGGGACAAAGATGAAGATGTAAAATATGACATAAAAACCACAAAACGTGGGGAAAGGGAGTAAAAACATGTAGATCTTTTAGAATATGCTTGAAGTTAAATGACTACCAGTTTAAAACAAATTTTTTTTTGCAGTATGCGGGCCTCTCACTGTCGTGGCCTCTCCCGTTGCAGAGCACAGGCTCTGGATGCGCAGGCTCAGCGGCCATGGCTCACGGGCCCAGCCGCTCCGCCGCATGTGGAATCTTCCCGGACCAGGGCACGAACCCGTGTCCCCTGCATCGGCAGACGGACTCTCAAGTACTGCGCCACCAGGGAAGCCCACAAATATAGTCTTATGTCAAAGTATATAAACCCCATGTTAACAACATCAAAAACTTAAAATAGATATACAAAAACTAGAGAGAAAGGAACAGAAGCATACCACTAAAGAAAACAATCAAACCACAAGGGAAGAAACTAAAAGAAGGAAAGAACAGAGAAGAATTACAAAAACAAGAGAACGAGTATCAAAATGGCAGTAAATATAAAGCTATCAGTAATTACCTTAAATGTCAATAGACTAAATGCTTCAATCAAAAGACATAGGGTAGCTGATTAGACAAAAAAAAACAAGACCCTATATACTGCTTACAAGATATTCATTTCAGAGAGAAAGACACACGAAAGTGAGGGGATGGAAAAATATTTTATGCAAATGAAAACAACAAGAAAGCAGGGATAGCAATATTCATATTAGACAAAACATACTTTAAAACAAAGGCTATACAAAAAGACAAAGAAGGGCACTCTGCAATGATAAAGTGATCAAAACAAGAAAAGGATATAACACTCGTTAATATATATGCACCTAATACAGGAGCACTTAAATATATAAAGCAAATATTAACAGACATAAAGGGAGAAACTGACAATAATATAACAATATAGGAAACTTTAACATCCCACTGACATCAATGGACAGATCATCCAGCCAGAAAATCAACAAGGAAACAGTAGTCTTTTTTTCTAATTTAATTTTTTATACAGCAGGTTCTTATTAGTTATCTATTTTATACTTATTAGTGTATATATGTCAATCCCAATCTCCCAATTCATCCCACCACACACCCCCCCCGCTTTTCCCCCTTAGTGTCCATATGTTTGTTCTCTACATTTGTGTCTCTATTTCTGGCTTGCACACAAGTTCATCTGTACCATTTTTCTAGATTCCACATATATGCATTCATATATGATATTCATTTTTCTCTTTCTGACTTACTTCACCCTGTATGACAGTCTCTAGGTCCATCCACGTCTCTACAAATGACCCAGTTTTGTTCCTTTTTATGGCTGAGTAATATTCCATTGTATATATGTACCACATCTTCTTTATCCATTCCTCTGTCAATGGGCATTTAGATGGTTTCCATGACCTAGCTATTATAAATAGTGCTGCAATGAATATTGGAGTGCATGTGTCTTTTTGAATTATGGCTTTCTCTGGATATATGCCCAGTAGTGGGATTGCTGGATCATATGGTAATTCTATTTTTAGTTTTTTTAAGGAACTTCCATACTGTTCTCCATAGTGGCTGCATCAATTTACATTCAAGGAAACAGTAGTCTTAAATGACACATTAAACCAGTTGGACTTAAAGATATCTACATGACATTCCACCCCAAAACAACAGAACACACACTCTTTTCAAGTGCACATGGAACATTCTGCAGGATAGATCACATGCTAGGCCACAAAACAAGTCTCAATAAATTTAAGAGGATAGAAATTATATCAAGCGTTTTTTTTAACCCACAATGGTATGAAACTAGAAATCAATTACAGAAAAAAAAGTGGGAAAAACACAAACATGTTGAGACTAAACAATATGCCACTAAAAAACTAAAAATATGCCACTAAAAAGAAATCAAAAAATAACTTGAGACAATGAAAATAAAAACACAACTTTCCAAAAACTATGGTATGTGAAAAAAATCAGTTCTAAGAGGGAAGTTTACAATGATACAGGCCTTTCTCAAGAAACAAGAAAAACGTCAAATAAACAACCTAACATATAATCTAAAGGAATTAGAAAAAGAATAAACAAAGCCCAAAGTCAGCAGAAGGAAGGAAATGATAAAGATTAAAGAGGAAATGAACAAAATAGGTACCCCCCAAAAAAAAACCAACAATAGAAAAGATCAATGAAACCAAGAGCTGATTTTTGAAAAGATAAACAAAACTGATAAGCCTTTAACCAGGATCATCAAGAAGAAAAGAGAGGCCCAAAATAAGAAATGAAGGAGGAGAAATAACAACTTATATCACAGAGATACAAAAATCATAAGAGAATAAAACAAACAGTTATATGCCAACAAACTGGACAGACTAGAAGACATGGACAAGTTTCTAGAATATACAACCTTTCAAGAATGAATCAGGAAGAAACAGATAATATGAACAGACCAATCACTAGTAGTGAAATTGAATTAGTAGTAAAAAATTTCCCAGTAAACAAAAGGCCTGGACTGGATGGATTCACAGGTGAATTCTGCAAAACATATAAAGAAGAGCTTATACTTACCCTTCTCATACTATTCTAAACAACTGAAGAGGAGGGAAGACTCCCAAATTCATTCTATGAGGCCACAATTACCCTGTTACCAAAACTAGACAAAGACACTACAAAAAAGAATTATAGGCCAATATCTCTGATGAATTTAGATGCAAAAAATCCTCAACAAAATATTAGTAAGCCTAATTCAACAATATATAAAAAGGATCATACACTATATTCAAGGGAGATTTATCTCAGGGATGCAAGGATAGTTCAGTATACTTAAATCAATCAATGTGATACACTGCATTAACAAAAGGAATGATGAAGATCACATGATCCCCTCAATAGATGAAGAAAAAGCTGTTGACAAAATTCAACATCCATTCATGATAAAAACTCTCATCAAAGTGGGTATAGAGGGAACATATCTCAACATGATAAAGGCCATGTATGGCAAACTCACAGCTAACATCATACTCAATGGTAAAAAGCTGAAAGCTTTTCCTCTTAAATCAGGAAAAAGCAAGGATGCCCACTCTCACCACTTCTATTTAACATAATATCGGAAGTCCTAGTCACAGCAATCAGAAAGAAAAAGAAATAAAAGGCATCTAAATTGGAAGGGAAGAAGTAAAATTGTCACTATTTGCCGATGACATGATACTATATATAGAAAACTCTAAAGTCTCCACCTCAAAACTATTAGAATTAATAAATGAACTCAGTAAAGTTTCAGGATACAAAATTAATATACAGAAATGTGTTGCTTTTCTATACACTAATAATGAAATATCAGAAAGAGAAAATAAGAAAACAATCCTGTTTAAAATTGCATCAAAAAGAATAAAATATCTGGTAATAAACTTAATCAAGGAGGTGAAGGGCTTATATTCTGAAAACTATAAAACACTGGTGAAGGAAATTGAAGATGATACAAAGAAATGAAAAGATATCCTGTGTTTATGGATTTGAAGAATTAATATTGCTAAAATGTCCATACCACCCAAAGCAATCTACAGATGTAATGCAATCCCTATCAAAATACCCAAGACATTTTTAACAAGAAATAGAACAAACAATTCTAAAATTTATATGAAACCACAAAATACCCCAAATTGCCAAAGCAATCTTGAGAAAAAAGAACAAAGCTGGAGGTATCATGCTCCCTGACTTCAGACTATACTACAAAGCTACAGTAATCAAATCAGCATGGTACTGGCACAAAAACAGACACATAGATCAGTGGAACAGAAAATACATCTCAGAAATAACCCCAGGTACCTATGGTGAATTAATCTATGAAAAAGGAGTCAAGAATATACAATGGAGCAAAGACAGTCTCTTCAACAAATGGTGCTGGGAAAACTGGAAAGCTGCATGTAAAAGAATGAAGTTAGAATATTTGCTCAATCATGTACAAAAATAAACTCAAAATGGATTAAAAGCCTAAACATAAGATCGGAAACCATAAAACTCCTAGAAGAAAACATAGGCAGAACACTCTTTGACATAAATTGCAGCAATTTTTTTTTTTGGCCCTGTATCCTGAGGCAAAGGAAACAAAAGCAAAAATAAACAAATGGGATCTAATTAAACTTAAAAGCTTTTGCACAGTAAAGGGAACCATAAACAAAAAGACACCCTACAGAATGGGAGAAAATATTTGCAAACAATGCAACTAACAAGGGATTGATCTCCAAAATATGCAAACAGCTCATACAGCTCAATATAAAAAAGAAAAAACAACCCAGTCAAAAACTGGGGAGAAGATCTAAAAAGACATTTCTCCAAAGAAGACATACAGATGGCCAAAAGCACATGAAAATATGCTAATCATCATTAATTATTAGAGAAACGCAAATCAAAACTATAATGAGGGGCTTCCCTGGTGGCGCAGTGGATAGGAATCTGCCTGCCAAGGCAGGGAACATGGGTTCGATCCCTGGTCTGGGAAGACCCCACGTGTTGCAGAGCAACTAGGTCTGTGTGCCACAACTACTGAGCCTGAACTCTAGAGCCCATGAGCCACAACTACTGAAGCTTGCATGCCTAGAGCCCATGCTCTGCAACAAGAGAAGCCACTGCAATGAGAAGCCTGCACATGGCAATGAAGAGTAGCCCTTGCTCGCCGCAACTAGAGAAAGGCTGCGTGCAGCAATGAAGACCCAACACAGACAAAAATAAGTAAAAATTAAAACAAAACAAAGCAAAAAACTATAATGAGGTATCACCTTACACCAGACATCAAAAAGTCTACAAACAGTAGGTGCTGGAGAGGGTGCAGAGAAAAAGGAACCCCCCTACACTCTTGGTGGGAATGTACATTGGTGCAGCCACTATGGAGAACCGTATGGATATTCCTTAAAAAAGTCAAAATAGAGCTACCATATGATCTAGCAATCCCACTCCTGGGCATATATCAGGAGGAAACCATAATTTGAAAAGATACATGCACCCCAATGTTCATAGCAACACTATTTACAATAGGCAAGACACAGAAGCAACATAAGTGTTCATTGACAGATGAACGGATAAAGGAGATGTGGTATATATATACAGTGGAATATTACTCAGCCATAAAAAGGAATGAAATTATGCCATTTGCAGCAACACAGATGGACCTAGAGATTATCACACTAAGTGAAGTAAGCCAGACAGAGAAAAACAAATATCATATGATATCACTTATATGTGGAATCTAAAAAAAGGATACAAATGAACTTATTTACAAAAAAAAAATAGACTCACAGACAGAAACAAACTGTGGTTACCAAAGGGGAGGTAGAAAGTGTTAAATTAGGAGTTTGGGATTAAAATATACACACAAAACAAAAGGGGCAGTGAAAACCCTGGAGAGTAGCACATGCTAAAACATGAACAACGAATATTTGGAAATAATAAGATGTTAAACAGGAGTGGAATAAAGGCTGATTGAGAAAATGAGTGATGGGAATGTAGGCAGAACAAGTAGTTTAAGGTCAGATTATAAAATGATAGATTATAAATCATATAGTTGTGAAGAACTCACAGACATAGAAAACTTATGGTTACAAAAATGGGGTGTTAAATTAGGAGTTTGGGATTAAAATATACACACTATCTATAAAATGGATAATCAACAAAGGACCTACTGTATAGCACAGGGAACTATATTCAATACCTTGTAACAAACTATAATGAAAGAGAATGTAAAAAAGTATAAATTAATATATATTTGTATAACTGGATCACTTTACTGTACACTTGAAACTAATATAACATTGTAAATCAACTATATTTCAATAAAAATTTTGAAAAAAGCTTGCATGGCAAAGGGAACCATCAACAAAATGAAAAGACAACCTACTGAATGGGAGAAAAGATTTGCAAATGATATAACTAAATAGTGTTAATATCCTTGATATATAAACAACTCACACAACCCAATATCAAATAAACAAACAATCAAAAAATGGGCAGGAGACCTGACTAGACATTTTTCCAAAGAAGACATACAGATGGCTAAAAGGCACATGAAAAATGCTCAACACTGCTAACCATCAGAGAAATTCAAATCAAACCACAATGAGATATCACTTCACACTTATCAGAACGGCTATCATCAAGAGGAACACAAATAATGAATGCTGGCAAGGATGTGGAGAAAAGGGAACCCTAGTACACTGTTGGTGGGAATATAAATTGGTACAGCCAGTGTAGAAAACATTACAGATATTCCTCAGAAACCTAAAAATAGGTTTGTTTTTGTTTCACTCCTGGATTTCACTCCTGGATATACACCTGAATAAAATGAAAATGCTAATTTGAAAAGATACATACATCTCAATATTCGTAGCAGTATTATTTACAATATCCAAGCTAAGATATGGAAACAACCTCAGTGTCCAACAGATAAATGGATAAAGATACACATACCACATGGCACATAACACACGTACACAATAGAATACAACTTAGCCATAAAAAAGAATGAAATTTTGCCATTTGCAACAATGTGGCCGTCCACATAATACCTGGAGGGTATTACACTTAGTGAAATATGTCAGACAGAGAAAGACCAAAAAAATACTGTATGTTATCACTAATATGTGGAATCTAAAAAACAAAACAAATGAATGAATATAACAAAACAGAAAAAAACTCACAGATATAGAGAATAAACTAGTAGTTACCAGTGGGGAGAGGAAAGCGGGGGACAGGCATGATAAGGGCAGAGGATTAAGAAGTACAAATTACTATGTATAAAATAAATAAGCTACAAGGACATATTGTATAGCACAGGGAACATAGCCAATATTTTATAATAACTTTAAAAGGTTTATAATCTATAAAAATATTGAATCACTTTGTTGTACATCTGAAACTGATATAATATTTTAAATCAATCGACTATATTTCAAAAAAATAATACATTTTAAAACTCCCTATTGTCAAAATAATCAATGGAAGGTTAAAAATATTACATTTGAGAATTATCATATTCTTTTTTTTTGTTTTTTTTTTTATGTACGATCCCTTAGCAGTCTACAGTGTACAGTAAAATCAGGAACTGGGATTTTTTAAATTACATTTTTTGAAAGTTTTCTTATAAACAAAAGTATACAAATTAGTGCTGCTTCCATATTTTATTTTCAAAATCTGTGTCATATTTATAATGGTTTTATTATTTTATTTTAAAGTAATTATATAATTAGTACTACAAATTGAAATAAGCAGCATCTAGTCATTTTAATAATCTTTTGTCCAAAATAACTGATTTTTGAAATTTTGTGTTTGAACACTTTGACTATTAGATTCTTATTCTATTTTTCTTCTGTAATGAACATTTAGAATTTTAGCATTTTAAAGTTATTAATTATTCATAGTGAGAAAAAACTAATAAGCAAATTATTTCTGTTTTAATTAACCAGTGACAGGCATGTAAATTTTTGGAAAATTAACTATTATAGTCTAGTGTTTTTATAAGGTATAAAAGGAACATATGTTATTATTTCTAGCTTGAACATGTTTCTCCTAAATTTATAACTCATATAGTAGTATTTTTTTGGAGAGAGGAATTTTTATTAGTATACTTTGATTGTTTTACTCAGATATTACTGAAATATCATTGAAACATACCTCTAGTCCATGGTTGATATTTTTCAAATAAAAGCAACTACTTTAAAAAATTTACATTTTCTTTCTTATCTTGCTCCTTTATACTATAAGAATAATATACTAGTACATAACTACTAAATTAAAGTTGTATCTGAAGCACAATTTCATCCTTAGTATTACATCTTCTAGTCCTTATTCTGAGGATTTTAATGTTTGAACAAGCATACATTTTGGAAATGTATTTTAATTATGAAACAGATGGCCGCAAAACAGTATAATTTATTTAGAAACTGAAATCCAGCTTTTAAACACGAGAGCCTTTTCAGTGATTTAAACCTCTGTGGTAGGCCAAATTGTCTTTTAGATGAATCAGTGTTTTCTACTCAAATTTGAAAATGCTTCCTCTACTCCAGGGAGATCAGTCACTCACCCAATAATAATGACATTTTAACTTAAAAGAAATTGGTCATCTTCTTTAAAGAGCACATTAAAAGAACTTGTTTCACAGTAGTCATCACTTAGAAAAAAGCATTTCCCTCAGTTTTGAATCCTCTAATTGCTTTTTTGAAATGTTCCTGCAATCATGTCACTGAATATTTCATTATAATGGCTTATTTGAATAAAATATTTATTACCATATGTACAAGCATATATATGTATATATATATATGTAGTTACTAATCATGATAATGAAGGTATTTATTCACTATAAAACTGACTCTATAAAAGTTAACTACACACCACTGTTAAGAGCAAAATTTTATCTAGAGAAAACATTATCTAGCCATAATAAGAAAGATTAGTTTAAAATGGGATAATACAACACTCCCTCAATTTAAAGCTGAGAGAGATTGAAAGAGGGAGAAGGAAAAAGTTGAGAGAGAGAGAACGTCAAACTAGGAGGAAGGAAATGTGGATTTTTGGGGTATAGTTTTGGCTACTTATCTTGGGTAAAATATTAAAGCCCTTTAAACTTCATTTTCCTCATAAAGAAAACAGGATTTCCAAAAATTCTTTCAGCTCTTAAACACTGTGACTGGAGAAAGGCTAAGGGAAATCAGGAGACCACAGAAAAGGGTCTGAGCCAGCCGCTGGCCTCCAGTCTTCTTTCACCCAAGTCTCCTACTGTAATCCCCTCTTGGACCTTTTTACCGTTGCTCAGCCCCACTGACCACCAGCCTCCTGTTCACTTAGGCTCCTGCTGCCTCTCTATATGTTTTTCTGCTGTAACACTTGGCAACATGATTGGGCCTCATATTTGCTGCCATCAGACTGAGGGTCAGGAGCATACAGTGCTAAAGCTCACATCCACCTGTGGATCTCTCCACCTAGCCACAACCCAGCAGGGGCTAAAACTCTTAATAATCTTTGAAATGACCTGTTCTCTCTGCCTCAAATTCCCATTTCTCCGTCACTTCTCAAGTCCCACCTTCTTTCCTCTTATTTCAGATCACAGCTCCAGACATTCTTATAAAAATGCCAGTTCCGGGCTCCCCTGGTGGCTCAGTGGTTGAGAGTCCGCCTGCCGATGCAGGGGACACGGGTTCGTCCCCCAGTCCGGGAAGATCCCACATGCCGCGGAGCGGCTGGGCCCGTGAGCCCTGGCCGCTGAGCCTGCGCGTCCGGAGCCTGTGCTTCGCAACGGGAGGGGCCACAACAGTGAGAGGCCCGCGTACCGCAAAAAAAAAAAAAAAAAAGAAAAAAGAAAAAAGCCAGTTCCTTTGACGGGTTTACCATTTTTTACTCTCCCTTTATATCCCCTCATCTGTAGACATTATAGACATTCCGTCACTGAGGATTTTTGGCAACGTGTTTACAAACTTTCTTTCCTCCCTAACTCCTGTTATCAAGAAGGATGTAATGTCCAAGAGGCTGACCCAGTTATCGCCATTGCTGCTCAGTTTCCTTTGTGTTTTCACCCCTGCAGCCCTCTCTCTGTTACCTCCCCCAACCCATGGCCACACCTGGGACCTCACTCAAACCTGCCCCACCTCTGAAACCTCTTCTTCAGGCATTACCTTCTCTGATCCAAACTTCCTATTTTTGCAGCTTGCCTGCCTAAGCACTCTTTTTTGACCAACCTTTGTCCTCTGATTCATTTGCTCGTTTATTTTACCTATGGGTCAGCCTTCTTCTGGGTTCTCTTCTAATCCAGTTTAGATTTTGAGTCTCTTTTCAATCACTCCCTTGTTGAGGCCCCAAACTTTCTTGTCCATTTTCCTTTAATTCCAACTGCCTACCAAAACTGCAACTGTGAGTGACTCCAACTCTTCAACTTCTCTGTGCTTGCACAAAGATTGTTTTGGCAGCTAAAAATCTTCCAAGGAAGTCAGATTGGTAACTATATAAATTCATAGCCAACAAACTTAAAAGGACTTTAAAATCGTGTGAATTTCTGTCATGGGTCAGTAGTCAGTTCACTTTCTATTTCTCTGAGGAAAGTAAAAGGTTCTTTAATCTTTTTCGATGACTGTGAACCTCTTCATTCTTTATTGACCTAGATTACAGCTTTACCACCTCCTGCCAGCAAATATCCAAACATGCCTACATCTGTAATACCCTCCCCCTGCCCCTATCTTCCTTCTGTTATAGGGGATAGTCCCTGCATCCTACCATAGGCTACCCCAGCACCTGTGCTCTAGATCCTCGTTAGTATCAATTATCACCAGCTGTATCTTCAGTGACTCAAACGTTTGAGTCTTAGTTTTAAAAAAAACCCTGAAACAAACACCCTCTTCCAGTTACTTTTATCCCTTTATTCATAATGATAGTTATCTATACATCCTGTTTCTGTGTCCACACCTGCCACTCTGTCTTCACCCCAACCCAGCCTGGACTTTGCTCCCACCACTCCACTAAAAGTCTCCTAGCCAGGATCAGGAATGCCCTCCTAATGGCTAAAGCCAAACTGCATCCCTCAGTGCTGTTCTTATTGACCAGTCCCTGCTAGCTGACTACACTTTCTTTCTTTGGTTTTCTAATACCACATATTTTTACTTTCCCCTCCACTTCTTATCTGGACATTTTTCTTTACAATTCAAATATTATAGGATATCCATGTATGTCAAGCACTGTATGTTGAGCATGTTAACAGCGAGAAAAACCAGGCCTTTGCCCCTAAGTACCTTATATTTTAAGGGAGGAGAGATTAAGTAATGTCATATAGCCTTCAAAAGTGTTATGAAAATAGTAGAATAGTTATATTAGATTCCAGATTAGAGTATTTCTCACTCTTTCTCAGCCTCCTTTGCTACAGTCTTCTCCTGAGTTTTTTTTTTTTTTTTTGTGGTACGCTGGCCTCTCACTGTTGTGGCCTCTCCCGTTACGGAGCACAGGCTCCGGACGCACAGGCTCAGCGGCCGTGGCTCACGGGCCCAGCCGCTCCGCGGCATGTGGTATCTTCCCAGACCGGGGCATGAACCCGCGTCACCTGCATCGGGAGATGGACTCTCAACCACTGCGCCACCAGGGAAGCCCTTCTCCTGAGTTTTAAATGTTGGAGCTCTCTAGAGCTCTGTCCAATGCCCTCTGTTTACTCTGTATTCACTCCTTAGCTGATAGCTGATCCTGACACACTAGATATCACACAATTTACACTTTTCGTCTACATGCCTATAACGCCTAAATTTAAAATCTCAACCCAGACCTCTTCTGAGCTCCAAACTTACATTTAAGTGCTTACCTCAAGGACGCAGGCTGCTGGAGGATCCACTCTTTTGTTGCTGTACCACCTGGAATATGTGGCTTCCCAAATACTGTAGCTGGGGAAGAGAGACTGGATGGTGAGGGAACTTTTCACTGTCTCTGGCTGGCAGTGGTGTACTTCAGCTTTTCTCACATTTCATTCGTCCTGAGCTAGTCCCAGAGCTCTACCTGACTACAATGGGGCTGGGGAGTGTGATTTCCCAAAGGCCCAGAAAGGAACCAGATATTGATGAGCATAGGTAATATCTACCACAAAAAGAATTATTTTAGACTTCTTTTTCCTCCTTTCCCTTGCCAACAACCTCTAAATGTTTCTTTAATTCAGTAATTTCTTCATCTATACTTACAGTAAACAGGAGATGCACTGCACACAAATCGGCCTTCCCGGAAGGACTTGTTGCCTGGGCTGCTGGGATTGCAGTTAGAAGACAGCCTGCAGCTGTCAGCATCTCTTGAACCTGCCTCAGCTGCAGAGCATTACCTAGGCCAAGAGCACACCCTTCCTGCTATGGCAACATCTCATGATTGATTGTGGCAGGAGTATGACCAAGGCTTTACAGTTCTACTTCTTTCTCCAACAAATCTGGTTTTCTTTCCCCAGGGAAGGGACTAGGGTGAGGAAAGATGATGAACAAAACAACAATGTTTTAAATAAAAACAGAATCAGGTGCTTCCTTCCCACAGGTGTTAATGCTTAATAAATAGCTTGTACATCAAATTCTATTTAAGCATCTGTTTTTGGAAGAAATAACTTATGCCAGTTGGTAATGGGAGGTGTCTGAAAACAGAAGATAAGATGAGGGTTGGGAGTAAGATCACTTTCAGCCCAGCTGGTGATGAGGACCCTGTCATTGGTAAGGGGAACACAGACATGTCTGGACATAAGGTGGATGTCCAGTTATTAAAACTCTCTCCATTGGTGAATTATGATGTATACCACTGGGGGAGGGGAGTATGCATTAGCTTGTGTAAAGATTCAGACCTCTGAGAAGAACTGGGAAACAAACTTTAAAAATAATGGGAATGAATGGCTATTGTTAAGCCCATTGATACCCTAGAAAAAGATCATGGAAAGGTGTGGGCAATTGATCACCAAGCATGAAAGTCAACGCAGTAACCTTCCTGATAGCTTACAAAAACAGTCTCCTGCAGCAGGAAGGCAGAAGAAGCTGAAGACCAGGAGTTAATGGAGCGGTAGAGCTTCAGATAAGATTAAATGCCCAATCAAGGCAGGTTGGTTACGACAAGATCAGGGCCTGGTTGGGATAAAATGGGATCTTGACATTTGGAAAGAGAACATCTGGGTGGATGATCCTGAACATTTTGAACCTCCAGACTCTTCTGAACTCTGCAATGCAGAAGTGAGCCACCCTTCCTTCCTTTGTCTTGAGGGCTAGCCTGCCCCACCCCTCCTTGCTTGAAGGCAAAGCAGAGTTCTCTCCCCAAGAAATATCATGTGCCTCCTGCCTTTCAGGATTTGCCTTTACCTTCTGTTATGGCCGTTAGGGTATATAATTAGGGTTAAGTCATAGCATAACTCAGCCAGTGATACACTGGTGTTAATTATACCTAATAACCTAAAGAAGAAAAAAACTTTAGCCATTGTGTATTGCCAGGTGCTGGAGGAGAAACTGTGGGTCTGAATTCTAAGAGTGCTTAATTAAGGGGACTAGACAATAAGATTGGTCAAGAGAGCTTATTTACTTAGGAGCTTTCTACTGATATTGGATTGAACAGTTTGGTGAGGACTCCAGCTGATGGTGCATACTCACTACTGAGATGACTCCTAGAGGCCTAGAAAAAGCAATGGCTAAAGCTAATTGAAGTTGATATGCCAGAATGCCGTAGTAGACAATAGGGGATTAAAAAACCCATGGAAGCCAGCATGCTGGAATGAATATACTTTGTAAGTCTAGGAGCCCTACCAGATGGTTATGTTCTATGGGAAGGCAATACATTATTTACCAAAGCCATAAATAATGTGTTGGTGTGGGGCACTAGAATCACTAAGAGTTCAGTGGTGGTTCTCTTCTATAATCCAAGGCTTGATGGTAGGATAGGCTCCTACTATTGGGATCACTTATAGCAATGGGGATGATTGGACCCAAATAAAGGCCAGGTGGTAGCACTTAACTGACAAAATCCAGGTGGATAAAAATATCGTAATAACTGGTAGCATCAAAGTAGCAGCCAGGAGGCCTGACATAATAGTTGGAGATGGTTAGTCAGATTAAATGTCTGTTTTGTCACTAGGGGCAAAATAGATGGGAATCCAACAAAGGTATCCTAATCAGCTTGCAGTATCATAAGAAATGAAGAACAGATGACCAGGAGGCCAAGGGCAATTGCCTTAATTAAAAGTTACAATCTAGTGCCAAGTTTCTGGATCTGAGGTTGTTTTCAGACGCAGATCCCCTCTACTGAAGAGGCCAAGTCCCTGATAGGAAGGAAATTGCAATAGCACAGAAAATATGCTCAGTAATGATTTCCCCACTATTGCCCCCAAATTGTTTACTTGGGTGACTGTTAGAGTGGCTAACAATCACAGATTTCCCAGAATTCAGGGGGTTCTTGGGACATTGAACATTTTTTTTTTTTAATTGGGAAAAGTCCTGAGCAAGTTGGGATGAGCTGGTCACTTCAGTACTATAAGTTACAGAAAGGGGAATAGCCAATATTTCAAGAACTGTTGGACACAGTCTGAACTGACAGCGATACCCAGAAGCTTGAAGCCCTATTATGGTCCTTCTATTAGAGTGAGGGCACATGGGGGTCAGGTAATTAATTGAGTCCTGAAAAACATCTGGCTTGTGATGGGTCCATTATTTCTTCAGATCTATCCAGCAGTTATTTTCCTCAGTCCCTGACAGTATAATTGAGAATAACATACTAAATAATTAGCACAAGCTCCACTTTGAGTTCTTGGTCTATGGGATAAGGATAATTACACCCAAGTAGAGGCTTCTAAAACTGCTCCCCAAACTCAGCTGAGATAATAAAACAAAAACAATGTTACATCCCAAGGGGGATGGTGGAAATTAGTGTCAACCTTAAGAATCTAGAGGATGCAGGGGTGTTGGTCCCTATCAAATCTCCATTTAATTCACAATTATGACCCTTGCCAAAACTGGAAGAATCTTGGAAAGATGACAGCAGGCCACTGCAAACTCAACAAGGTCATAATCCCAATTGCATGGCCATGCCAAGATGTGATATTTTTGGTAGAGAAGATCAATATGTCCTCAGGTTCATGATATAAAGACATTGATATGGTGAATGCATCCTTTCTCTTCCAGAGAGAAAAAAAGGATCAGAAGGACTTCTCATTCACATGGAATAGGTAATAATATACATTTCTTCTTTTGCTCTAGGGCTATGTTAGTTCTCCTGCCTTCTGCACCATTTGAACATCCTGCAGAACATTACTAGTTGATTCACTACACCGATGCCATTACATTAATTGGGGAAGATAAACAAGATGTTGCTATCATGCTCCTTGGTAAGATATATGTGTTCTAGAGGATGGGAGACAAACTGAAAGAGATTCAAAGCCTTCTCATTAGTAAAATGTTTAGGGTTCCTATGGACAGAGGCATGCCAGGATATCCACTCCAAAATAAAAGACAAATTATCACGTGTTGCACTTTGCACAACAAAAAAGGAAGCTTAACTAACCTGGTCAGTATCTTTGAGTTATGGAGGCAGCATATTCCACTATTCCAAACCTGAGAATACTGCTGTTGGCCCATATGCTGGATGACACTAATGGCTACCAGCTTTGGTGGGACCTAGAGCAGGAAGGACTTCTGCTACAGGTCTAGAGTATAATGTAAGCAGTTCTGCTGCTAGGGCCACACAGTCTCAAGGTGTTAGAGGTATTGGTGATGATACAGATGACCTATGGAACTCACGGCAAGCCCATATGGGGGAATCATATGTGGGTTCCTGAGGTTTTTGGAGCAAGGTCATGAAATTTGCCTTTTGGAAAACAATTCACAGCATGCCCTGATAGAGATGGAGCCCCTGACCATGAGATACCAATAGCTGGATCATGTACCCACAAAAGCCAATCGTGAGCTGGGGTGGGTCAGATTCATCATGTCATAAAGTTGGTTAGGCCTAGCAGCAATCCAGCATAAGATGGAAGTGGTACATCCAGATGGCATGAGCAGTATCAGAAGGCAAGCTGCATGACAGAGGGCCCAGACCTCCATTTTAGCCAGCAATGTTAGATAATGTTGGACCAGTGCCCCTCCTTTGGCTAATATCTATGACCAGCTGACAGAGAAAAAAATCTGAGCTTTGTTTCTGGATGGGTTGGCTGAATATGTGGGTACAAATTGAGGATGGAGGGTCAACTGCCCTGTAGCCTCACTAGTGGCTTCAAGAGACAGTGGTGAGAAAGAATTCTTATAATGTATATTTTTGGCCCTACCTTTATATATCAGAAACAAGTCAAACTTTCCATTTGTTTTTAAAATTCTGCTTATGCTCTAATTAACTCTTGTTAATTAGAGTTAGTTATTGTGACTAACTACATTTTAGTAATTACTTTTTGTTTGTAATTAACCTCAATTTAATCAATCATTTCTTTAAATTCAAATGCTGTTTTCAAAGAACTTTCCCTTTCTGATCTCTTCAAGATTTGTTTCATAGAACTATGTATTCCATTACCATCATGACAAATATTATGTGAGGTTCTTTTCCTTTGCTATAGATAATAAAATCAATGAAATCATCAATTTTTTAAAACAATAATAAAATTAAAAAAGCTACTGAGCCACAGAATTTAAAAATGAAAAAATAAGAATCTAAGGCTTATATTTTTCAAATGAACATTTTGAAACAATGGTTAATTATTTTGGAAATAGAGCCAGTTTAAAAGAAAAAATCAGATCCTTTAATAGTGATTGTATAATAAGAAATTTTTTTGGTGGGGGGCGTGGATCAAGACGGTAGAGTAAGAGGACATGGAGCTCACCTCCCCTGACAAACACATCAAAAATACATCTACATGTGGAACAATTCTCATGGAAAACTAACTGGAAACTGGCAAAAGAACTCCTATACAACCAAGGTTGCAGGAAAGATTCCCACATAATTGTGTAGGATGGGAAGAAAAGCACTGGGTCAGGACCTGTGTCCCTGCAAGGGAACTAAGAGGAAAAGGCTGATCACATGGGTAGACACTCACCCTGGGAGTGAGTGGGTCAAGTCCCAGTCCTGGTGCCCTATGCTGAGGAGACAAGCACCCTCGGCTGCTTGGGGAACTGCTGGGACAGAGAGAAAGGCTGGAGAAGCCTAGACTCCACTTGTGAGAAGTGTGTGAGTGCTGGCCTGCCACCAGATATGGCAGAGAGAGGTCTGCCTTAGTGGCTGCCACTTTGCTGCCCTCCCCAGTCTGAGCTGAGCAAATACCCAGGCCCCACTTACTCCACAGCACAGCTTGGCACTGGAACTAGGGCAGCCAGACCTGAGAAAAGACTTGATCTAGGGTTGCAGAGGCAAACTGGGGGCCCAGGGAGTAGTCCAGGTGGGGCAGTTGTGGCCATTGTTGACACTTTCTCAGACTGTGCCTCAGAAGCAGCTCAGACTTCTGAAGCAGCACGGCTGCTTGAACTCTTGTGACCAACACACCATGATCCCACCTTCAGCTGAGCAAATCCTTGGGCTCTACCCACTCTACACTGCAACCTCACACTTGATGTCAGATGACCACAACAGGAAAAGATGCAACTTTGGGCTGCAACTGAGTGGAGCTGCAGATGCTTATACAGGCAGTGCATTGGAACTCTGTAGTGCATAAGCCCCACTTGTTTCAGCACTCCCCTCCTTTGCAGCAAATGTCCCAATGTGGGGAGAAGGAAAAACACACACTTAAAGGGAATAGAGTTAGCTCAAGCCTGACGCTCAGGGATTCCATTCCAGCAACTTGGGAGCAGATCCCACTCCTGACAGGGTGGCGAATGTCACTGACCAGAGAGGAAGTCCCTCCTGAGACCCTGAACACACTCCAGCTCCTCTAACACCAGCCACACCTCCTATCAAGGTGATAGTGGACAGTACACCTTGAGAAACGACATGGCTGGCATCCATGTCAAATCCAACCCTCACACCAATGTCATTAGTCACAAGCAGTCTACAGAGGGATGCTACCACAAAAAAACTCTTTCAGGACCAAAATAAATAACTGTTTCACCTAAATTCATAAAGGCAGATACAGTTAAGTAAAATGAAGAGGCAGAGGAACTACCTGCCTTTTCAATTGAAAGAGCAATAGAAAAACTCTGAAAAAAAATAATGAAAGAGATAATCAGCCTACCAGACAGTGAGTTTAAAAATTTGGTAATAAAATTGTCAACAATTAAGAAAGAGAATCTAAGCACAGACCATTTTAACAAGGAATAAGAGGCTATAAAGAAGACCTAATTAAAAATAAATAATTCAATTTCTGAGATAGAAAGCACTCTAGAAGCAATTAATAGAAGACTAAAGGACACAGAAGAATGCACATGTGATCTGGAAGACAGAAAAATGGAAATCACTCAATCAGAACAGCAGACAAATACAAATGAAGAAAAGCACAAGAAACAGAGAAGATTTATAGAATAACATAAAACATGCCAACATTCACAATATAGGGGTTCCAGAAGGAGAATACAGAGAGAAGGGAATCAAAAATATTTTTGAAGAAATTGTGGCTGAAAACTTCCCAAACCTAAAGAAGGAAAGAGATATCTAGGTACTGGAAGTACAGAGGGTCCCAAACAATATGAACCCAAACAGACCCACACCAAGACATGTAATTAAAATGGCAAAAGTTATTTCCGACCACAACGCCATGAGACTAGATATCAATTACAGGAAAAGATCTTTAAAAAATACAAACACATGGAGGCTAAACAATACACTACTTAATAATGAAGTGATCACTGAAGAAATCAAAGAGGAAATAAAAAAATACCTAGAAACAAATGACAATGGAGACACAACGACCCAAAACCTATGGGATGCAGCAAAAGCAGTTCTAAGGGGGAAGTTTATAGCAATACAAGCCCACCTTAAGAAGCAGGAGACATCTCGAATAAACAACCTAACCTTGCACCTCAAGCAATTAGAGAAAGAAGAACAAAAAAACCCCAAAGCTAGCAGAAGGAAAGAAATCATAAAAATCAGATCAGAAATAAATGAAAAAGAAATGAAGGAAACAATAGCAAAGATCAATAAAACTAAAAGCTGGTTCTTTGAGAAGATAAACAAAATAGATAAACCACTAGCCAGACTCATCAAGAAAAAAAGGGAGAAGACTCAAATCAATAGAATTAGAAATGAAAAAGGAGAAGTAACAACTGACACTGCAGAAATAAAAAAAATCATGAGAGATTACTACAAGCAACTCTATGCCAATAAAATGGACAATCTGGAAGAAATGGACAAATTCTTAGAAATGCACAACCTGCCAAGACTGAATCAGGAAGAAATAGAAAATATGAACAGACCAATCACAAGCACTGAAATTGAAACTGTGATTAAAAACCTTCCAACAAACAAAAGCCCAGGACCAGATGGCTTCACAGGTGAATTCTATCAAACGTTTAGAGAAGAGCTAACACCTATCCTTCTCAAACTCTTCCAAAATATAGCAGAGGGAGGAACACTCCCAAATTCCTTCTACGAAGCCACCATCCTTGATACCAAAACCAGACAAGGATGTCACAAAGAAAGAAAACTACAGGCCAATATCACTGATGAACATAGATGCAAAAATCCTCAACAAAATACTAGCAAACAGAATCCAACAGCACATTAAAAGGATCATACACCATGATCAAGTGGGGTTTATTCCAGGAATGCAAGGATTCTTCAATATGCGCAAATCTATCAATGTGATAAACCATATTAACAAATTGAAGGAGAAAAACCATATGATCATCTCAATAGATGCAGAGAAAGCTTTCGACAAAATTCAACACCCATTTATGATAAAAACCCTCCAGAAAGTAGGCATAGAGGGAACTTTCCTAAACATAATAAAAGCCATATATGACAAGCCCACAGCAAACATCATCCTCAATGGTGAAAAACTGAAAGCATTTCCACTAAGATCAGGAACAAGACAAGGTTGCCCACTCTCACCACTCTTATTCAACATAGTTTTGGAAGTTTTAGCCACAGCAATCAGAGAAGAAAAGGAAATAAAAGGAATCCAAATCGGAAAAGAAGAAGTAAAGCTGTCACTGTTTGCAGATGACATGATACTATACATAGAGAATCCTAAAGATGCTACCAGAAAACTACTAGAGCTAATCAATGAATTTGGTAAAGTAGCAGGATACAAAATTAATGCACAGAAATCTCTGGCATTCCTATATACTAATGATGAAAAATCTGAAAGTGAAATCAAGAAAACACTCCCATTTACCATTGCAACAAAAAGAATAAAATATCTAGGAATAAACCTACCTAAGGATACGAAAGACCTGTATGCAGAAAATTATAAGACACTGATGAAAGAAATTAAAGATGATACAAATAGATGGAGAGATATACCATGTTCTTGGATGGGAAGAATCAACATTGTGAAAATGACTCTACTACCCAAAGCAATCTACAGATTCAATGCAATCCCTATCAAACTACCACTGGCATTTTTCACAGAACTAGAACAAAAAATTTCACAATTTGTATGGAAACACAAAAGACCCCGAATAGCCAAAGCAATCTTGAGAACGAAAAAAGGAGCTGGAGGAATAAGGCTCCCTGACTTCAGACTATATTACAAAGCAACAGTAATCAAGACAGTATGGTACTGGCACAAAAACAGAAAGATAGATCAGTGGAACAGGATAGAAAGCCCAGAGATAAACCCACGCACATATGGACACCTTATCTTTGATAAAGGAGGCAGGAATGTACAGTGGAGAAAGGACAGCCTCTTCAATAAATGGTGCTGGGAAAACTGGACAGGTACATGTAAAAGTATGAGATTAGATCACTCCCTAACACCATACACAAAAATAAGCTCAAAATGGATTAAAGACCTAAATGTAAGGCCAGAAACTATCAAACTCTTAGAAGAAAACATAGGAAGAACACTCTATGACATAAATCACAGCAAGATCCTTTCTGACCCACCTCCTAGAGTAATGGAAATAAAAACAAAAATAAACAAATGGGACCTAATGAAACTTCAAAGCTTTTGCACAGCAAAGGAAACCATAACCAAGACCAAAAGACAACCCTCAGAATGGGAGAAAACATTTGCAAATGAAGCAACTGACAAAGGATTAATCTCCAAAATTTACAAGCAGCTCATGCAGCTCAATAACAAAAAAACAAACAACCCCATCCAAAAATGGGCAGAAGACCTAAATAGACATTTCTCCAAAGAAGATATACAGAATGCCAACAAACACATGAAAGAATGCTCAACATCATTAATCATTAGAGAAATGCAAATCAAAACTACAATGAGATATCATCTCACACCAGTCAGAATGGCCATCATCAAAAAATCTAGAAACAATAAATGCTGGAGAGGGTGTGGAGAAAAGGGGACACTCTTGCACTGCTGGTGGGAATGTGAATTGGTTCAGCCACTGTGGAGAACAGTATGGAGGTTCCTTAAAAAAATACAAATAGAATTACCATATGACCCAGCAATCCCACTACTTGGCATATACCCTGAGAAAACCAAAATTCAAAAAGAGTCATGTACCAAAATGTTCATTGCAGCTCTATTTACAATAGCCAGGACATGGAAACAACCTAAGCGCCCATAATCGGATGAATGGATAAAGAAGATGTGGCACATATACACAATGGAATATTACTCAGCCTTAAAAAGAAATGAAATTGAGCTATTTGTAATGAGATGGATAGACCTAGAGTCTGTCATACAGAGTGAAGTAAGTCAGAAAGAAAAAGACAAATACCGTATGCTAACACATATATATGGAATTTAAGGGAAAAAAATGTCATGAAGAACCTAGTGGTAAGATAGGAATAAAGACGCAGACCTACTGGAGAACGGACTTGAGGGTATGGGGAGGGGGAGGGGTGAGTTTTGACAGGGCGAGAGAGAGTCATGGACATATACACACTAACAAACGTAGTAAGGTAGATAGCTGGGGGGAAGCAGCCGCAAGGCACAGGGATATTAGCTCGGTGCTTTGTGACAGCCTGGAAGGGTGGGATGGGGAGAGTGGGAGGGAGGGAGACGCAAGAGGGAAGACATATGGGAACATATGTATATGTATAGCTGATTCACTTTGTTATAAAGCAGAAACTAACACACCATTGTAAAGCAATTATACCCCAATAAAGATGTTTAAAAAAAAAAAAATAAAATAAAATGGCAAAAGTTAAAGATAAAGGCAGCAAGAGAAAAACAAAGAGCTATATACAAGGGAACCCCATAAGGCTATCAGCAGATTTCTCTGTAGAAACTTTAAAGGCCAGAAGGGAGTGACATGATATATTCAAAGTCCTGAAAGGGAAAACCCTGCAACCTAGAATATTTTACCCAACAAAATTATCATTTAGAATAGAAGGAATGATAAAGAATTTCCCAGAGAAGCAAAAACTAAAAGAATTCAGCAATACTAAGCCTATGCTAAAAGAAACGTTGAAGAGTCTTCTCTAAATGGAAAAGAAGTAAGAATCTACAGGAAAGGGAAAAATCTTAATGGGAAAGGCAAATACATAGTAAGGATTGAGGTCACTTAAATAAGCCAGTACATAGATTAAAAAAAAAAAATAGCAAAGCAACTATAACTACAATAAACAGTAAAGGGATAAGCATGAAAATGTAAGATACATCAAAAAACACAAAATGTGCTGGAGGGGAGTAAAACATGTAGATCTTTTAGAATGTGTTTGAACTTGAATGATTATCCGTTTAAAGCAAGTTGATATAATTATGGGTTAGCATATGTGAACAACATGGTAACCACCAATCAAACAACAAAATAAAGCAGGGGTAGCAATACTCATATCAGACAAAATAGACTTTAAAACAAAAGCTATAATAAAAGACAAAGAAGGGCATTCTATAATGATAAAGGGATCAATATAAGAAGAGGATACTATACTCATCAACATACATACACCCAACACAGGAGCACCTAAATACATGAAGCAAATACGAACAGACATAAAGGGAGAAACTGATAATAACACAATAATAGTGGTGGGAGACTTAATTTAATACTGCACTGACATCAATAATAGATCATCCAGACAGAAAATCAGTAAGAGAACAGTGTTCTTAGATGACACAATAGACCAGTTCAACTTAATAGATATCTACAGGACATTACATCCACACAAACAAGCAAACAAAATACTAGGATACACATTCTTCTCAAGTGTACATGGAATGTTCTTCAGGATAAGCCACATTCTAGATCACAAAACCATCCTCAACAAACTTAAGAGGATAGAAATTATATCAAGCATTTTTCTTAACTACAACTGTATGAACTAGAAATCAACTACAGAAAGAAAAATGGGAAAAGAACAGAAAAGTGGAGACTAAACATCATGCTACTAGAAAATCAATGGATCAACAATGAAATCAAAAAGGGAATCAGAAAATACCTCAAGAGAAATAAAAATGAAAACATAACTTTCCAAAATCTGTGGAATGCAGCAAAAGCATAGAAGAGGCAAGTTCATAGTGATACTCAAGAAACAAGAAAAATATCAAATAAACAATCTACTCTACCACCTAAAATAATTGGAAAAAGAACAAACAAAGCCCAAAGTCAGCAGAAGGAAGGAAATAATAAAGATGAGAGAGGAAATAAATAAAATAGAGATAAAAACATAGAAAAGATCAATGAAACCAAAAGCTGTTTTTTAAAAAAGATAAAATTGATAAACTTTTAACCAGGTTTATGAAGAAGAAAAGACAGAGGACCCAAATAAATAAAATAAGAAATGAAAGAGGAGCAATAATAACTGATACCACAGAGATACAAAAAAATCATAAGAATACTATGAACAGTTATATGCCAATGAATTGAACAACCTAGAAGAAATAGACAAATTTCTAGGAAAAGACAGCCTGCCAAGACTGAGTCTAGAAGAAAAGACGATTTGAACAGACCAATCACTAGAAGTGAAATTGAATTTGTAATTTAAAAATATCCCAGAAAACAAAAGTCCAGGACTGGACAGCTCCACAGGGGGATTTGACCAAACATATAAAGAATAGCTTATACCTATCCTTCTCAAACTATTCCAAAAAACTGTAGAGGGGGGAATACTCCCAGATTCATTCTACAAGACCACCAGTACCCTGATACTAGACAAAGACACTACAAAAAAAGAAAATTACAGGCCAATGTCTCTGATGAATATGGATGCAAAAATCTTCAACAAACTATAAGTAAACTTAATTCAACTATAGGATCATACACCAGGATCAACTTGGATTTATTCCAGTGTAACAATGATGATTCAACATACTCAAATCAATCAAGTGGACACACCACATTAACAAAAGAAAGGATAAAAGTCACATGATCATCTCAATAGATGAAGAAAAAGCCTTTGACAAAATTCAAATCCATTTATGATTAAAAACTCTCATCAAAGTGGGTATAGAGGGAACATATCTCAACATAATAAAGGCCATTTGTGACAAACCCACAACCAACATAATGCTCAATGGTGAAAAGCTGAAAACCTTCCCACTAAATTCAGGAATAAGACAAGGATGCCCACTCTCACTACTTCTATTTAACATAGTACTGGAAGTCCTAGTCAGACAAGAAAAAGAAATAAAATGTATCCAAATTGGAAAGAAGTAAAACTGTCACTATTTGCAGATGACATGATACTCTATATAGAGAATCCTAAATTCTCCAACATCAAACTATTAGAATAAATGAATTCAGCAAGGTTGCAGTATACAAGAAATCTCTATACACTAATAATGAAATATCAGGAAGTAAAAAAAAAAAAAACTATTTAAAATCATATAAAAGAAACCTTCAAATAAACTTAACCAAGAAGATGGAAGACCTATACTCTGAAAACTATAAAACACTGATGAAGGAAATTGAAAATGATTCAAAGAAATGGAAAGATATCCTGTACTCTTGGATTGGAAGTATTAATATTATTAAAATGGCCATACTATCCAAAGTCATCTACAGATTTCATGCAATCCCAATCAAAATACCCATGACATTTTTCACGGAACTAGAACAAGTAATCCTAAAATTTATATGGAACCACAAAAGAACCCAAATTGCCAAAGCAATCCTGAGGGGGGAAGAAAAAAACAAAGCTGGAGGCATAACTCTCCCAGACTTCAGACTATACTACAAAGCTAGAGCAATCAAAACAGCATGATATTGGCATAAAAACAGACACACAGATCATTGGAACAGAATGGAGAGCCCATAAATATATCCATGCATCTACAGTCAATTAATCTATGATAAAGGGGGCAAGAATATACAGTGAAGAAAAGACAGTTTCTTGAACAAGTCATGCTGGGAAAACTGGACACTACATGTAAAACAATGAGATTAGAATATTTCCTCACACCATATACAAAAATAAGCTCAAAATTGTTTAAAGTCCTAAATTTAAGATGTGAAACCATAAAACTCCTAGAAGACAGCATAGGTGGAACATTCTTTGACATATATTGTAGCAATATTTTCTTGGATCAGTCTCCTAAGGCAAAAGAAATAAAAGCAAAAACAAACAAATAGGTTGTGTTTGGATTCCTTTTTCTTTTTTTGGTGTGTATATATTGTAGATTTTCAGTTTGCAGTTACCATGAGGTTTTGATATAGCAGTCTATATATATACAAAATTATTTTAAGTTGCTGGTCTTTTAATTTCAAATGAATTTCTAATATTCTGCATTTGTACTCTCCTCGTCTCACAATTGCTAGGTTTGATATCATATTTGTGTGTGGATGATTTCCTACCTTTACTGTATTGTTGCTTTTACTGGTGAGCTTTCACATTTGTAATTTTTTTGTTTCTAGTTGTGGGCTTTTCTTTTCTGCCTAGAGAAGTTCCTTTAGCGTTTGTTGTAAAGCTGGTTTGGTGGTGCTGAATTCTCTTAGCTTTTGCTTGTCTTTAAAGCTTTTGATTTCTCTGTTGAACCTGAACAAGAGCCTTGCTGGGTAGAGTGTTCTTGGTTGTAGGTTTTTCCATTTCATCACTTTAAATATATTGTGCCACTCCCTTCTGGCCTACAGAGTTTCTGCTGAAAAATCAGCTGACAACGTTATGGGGATTTCCTTTTATGTTATTTGTTGCTTTTCCCTTGTTGCTTTTAATATTTTCTCTTTGTCTTTTTTTTTAATATTCTGATTGGCATTTAAAAATTTTATTCATTTATTTTTTGGATGCATTGCGTCTTTGTTGCTGTGTGTGGGCTTTCTCTAGTTGCAGTGAGCAGAGGCTACTCTTTGCTGCGGTGTGTGGGCTTCTTATTGCAGTGGCTTCTCTTGTTGTGAAGCATGGGCTCTAGGCGTGCAAGTTTCAGTAGTTGTGGCACACAGGCTCAGCAGTTATGGCTCATGGGCTCTAGAGCAGAAGCTCAGTAGCTGTGGTGCATGGGCTTAGTTGCTCCGCGGCATGTGGGATCTTCTTGGACCCGGATCGAACCCATGTCCCCTTCACTGGCAGGCAGACTCTTAACCACTGCACCACCAGGGAAGCCCTTTCTCTTTGTCTTTAATTTTTGTCAGTTTGATTACTATGTGTCTCACCGTGTTCCTCCTTGGGTTTATCCTGTATGGGACTCTCTGCACTTCCTGGACTTGCGTGACTGTTTCCTTTCCCATGTTAGGGAGATTTTCAGCTATTATCTCTTTGAATATTTTCTCAGGCCCTTTCTCTCTCTCTTCTCCTTCTGGAGCCCTTATAATGCAAATGTTGGTGTGTTTAATGTTGTCCCAGAGGTCTCTTAAACAGTCCTCATTTCTTTTTATTCTGTTTCTTTATTCTGTTCCACGGCAGTCATTTCTACCATTCTGTCTTCCAGCTCACTTATCCGTTCTTCTTCCTCACTTATTCTGCTATTAATTCCTTTTAGTGTATTTTTCATTTTAATTATTATATTGTTCATCTCTGTTTGTTTGTTCTTTATATGTTCTAGCTCTTTGTTAAACATTTCTTGTATTTTCTTGGTCCATGACTCCATTCTTTTTCTGAGACCTTGGATCATTTACTATTATTACTCTGAATTATTTTTCAGGTAGATTGCCTATTTCTACTTCACTTACTTGTTCGTTTGGGGTGTTATCTTGTTCCTTTATCTGGAACATATTCCTCTGCCATCTCATTTTGTCTAACTTTATGTGATTGTGGTTTCCATTTCGGAGGTTATAGCTCCTCTTGCTTCTGGTATCTGTCCCCTTATGGGTGGAGCTGGGTCTTATCCCTCTGGTGGGCAGGCCATGTCAAGGGGTGTGTTTAGAGATGGCTGTGGACTCAGGAAGATTTTAGGCAGCCTGTCTGCTGAAGGGTGGGGCTCTTTTCCCACCCTGTTGGTTGCTTGGCCTGAAGTGTCCCAGCACTGGAGCCTACAGGCTATTGGGTGGGGCCAGGTCTTGGTGTCAAAATCGTGGCCCCCAGGAGAGCTCATGCCAATGAGTACTCCTTGGTACCTCCACCACCAGTGTCCTTGTCCCCACAGTGAGCCATAGCTGCCCCTGCCTCCCCAGGAGACCCTCCAAGAGCAGCAGGTGGGTCTGGCCCAGGCTCCTATGAAGTCACTGCTTTTTCTCTGGGTCCAAGGGGACACAAATCCTTGTGTGCACACTCCAAGCATGGAGTTTCTGTTTTCCCCAGTCCTGTGGAGTTCCTGTGATCAAGCCCCACTTGCCTTCAAAGCCCAATGCTTAGGATTCTCCTCCTCCTTCCAGTGCCAGACACCCAGGCGGGGGAGCCTGATGTGGGGCTCAGAACTCTTACTCTGTGGGAGAACCTCTGCAATATAATTATTTTCCAGTTTGTGCGTTGCCCACCCAGCAGGTATGGGATTTGATTTTGTTGCAAATGGGCCTCTCCTACTGTCTTGTTGTAGCGTCTTCTTTGTCTTTGGATGTAGAACATCTTTTCTGGCAGGTTCCAGTCATTTTTATTGGTGGTTGTTCAGCAGTTTGTTGTGATTTTGTTGTTTTCATGGAAGGAGGTGAGCTCAAGTCCTTCTACTCCAACATCTTACATTAAAAGAAAACTTGACAAATACATGTTGAACAAAAAGCAAATGCTCTCAAAGGAAAGTTTTTTACTCCAACAAAATAAAATTCAATTCATCAATCCAAAAAAGCCAACAACGAAAAAACAAATGTGACCCAACTAAACTTAAAAGCTTTTGCATGGCAAAGAAAACTACTGACTGAACGAAAAGACAACCTAAGGAATGGGAGAAAATATTTGCAAATGATATGACCAACAAGGGGTTAATATCCAAATATGTAAACAGCTCATACAACTCAGTATCAAAAAAACAATAACCCAGTCAGAAAATATGCAGAAGACTTGAATAGACATTTTTTCCAAAGAAGACATACGGATGGATAACAGGCACATGAAAAGATGCTCAACATTGCTAATTATTAGAGAAATACAAATCAAAACCACAATTAGGTATCACCTCAGACCTGTCAGAATGGCTGTCATCAAAAAGTCTACAAACAACAAATGTTGGAGAGGATGTGGAGAAAACGGAACACTTGTACACTTGGTGGAATGTAAATTGGTGCTGCCACTGTGGAAGAGATTCCTTAAAAAACTAAAAATAGAACTACCATATGATCCAGCAATCCCACTCCTAGGTATATATCCAGAAAAAATTAAAACACTAATTTGAAAAGATACATGCTTCCCAATGTTCAGAGTAGCACTATGTACAATAGCTAAGACATGGAAGCAGTCTAAGTGCCCATCAACAGATGACTGGATAAATAAGAGGTGGTGTGTGTGTGTGTGTGTGTGTGTGTGTGTGTGTGTCTGTATGTATATATATATATATATATGTATATGTATAATGCAATATTACTCAGCCATAAAAAAGAATGAAATACTGCCATTTGCAGCAATGTGGATGGACCTAGAGAATATTATGCTTAGTGAAATAAGTTAGACAGAGAAGAGAAATACTACATGATATCACTTATATGTGGAATCTAAAAACTAATAAAATGAATTTATATACAAAATAGAAACAGACTCACAGATATAGAAAACAAACTGTGGTGACCAAAGTGGGGAGGAAGCAGGGAGGGACAAATTAGGGATATGGGATTAACAAATACAAATTACTATATATAAAATAGATAAGCAACAAGGCTATACTTGGGAGTTATACCCATTATCTTGTAATAATCTATAATGGAATAGCACAGGGAATTATACTCATTATCTTATAACAGCCTATTCTGGAATATAATCTGCAAAAATACTGAATCACTATGCTGTACACCTGAAACTAACACAATATTATAAATCAACTATACTTCAATAAAAGAGGGGGAATTTGGTAGTACTTATATATTTCTTGATGAAAAAAAAAACCCAGTAAAACCACTATAAATGTGGCATAGCTTATAGCATTGTAAGGATATTTTATTTCATTTCCTATACAAGAAACCTCCTTTAAGGAATAAAGTAAAAAAGAAAACCACCATCTGGATTTTCCTATAGGTTTGTGGTGATTATTAGTGCAAGAAAATGTAAAAATACCTGGAAAGAGTCCCTGTATGTTACATGTCATCAAGTGAAATGTTTGACAATAGTGACTCAGGGCATGGAAAATCTATTTCCTTAATTAAAAACAATTATTTTAATTAGTGTAAAGTCATATGTGAAAGTTCTAAAAATTATTTATAATTCATAACATACTGAACATACTCATTAAGATACCTAATTCTTTAAGTCTTATAAGGAATGAGGCCATTTCCTTTAGCTGTAGGTCATTATTCATAGACAAGTAGGCAAAATAACAACAGAGAATATTTGTCAAGAGTATATAGTGTTTTTATGTTCTACAAAAAAAATTTTATGTTCAATATTCAAATATTTTCTGATTTTAATAAAATACATTTTTATAACTGAACTCCTTCTAATATTAAAGATAACTCAGTACTTTTTGTACTTAAGGGGTGAGATATAGGCCTTCTGGATAAATGACTACATTTTGGTCTAATTTTCCCCATACAATTATTATACCTCTTAGACAAACTAAGCTTAGCTGTACCCCGATTGACAATAAGATTTAAATCTTCTGGAAGCAAAGTATTTGGTCTCGTGTTGTCCTCTCTTATTTTATTACCAAGAGTCTTCTTTGAATTGTGGTTAACACGTTTACAGTCTTTGTTTATCTTCTGGCTTTGACCGGCATGGTGTTTTTTACTGATACATGGGTTTTCCGCTCCAGTTGGATATATAATATTCTTGTGATCAATAGAAGGAAAAAACGTTTGAGATGATATTTTTCCAAAGGATCCAGTGGGTAAATCTTGGAGATAGCTGGGGAAATGTTGGCTAATTTTATATTCATAGATTGATTTTCTTGAATTTGAATCATCTACTTTGACAGAATACAGATCATCTATTGTTATATTCTGATAAGTATCTATTGGACTTTGAGGTGTATTCAACTTTTCAGAATTATGCTGAGGTATGATAGGTAAAATTCCAAGTCCATTTTGTTTTAATACTAATCCGGTACCAGGAATAAAAAGTTCTGGTTCTTCCTGTTTTGACAGATGAATGATGTTTGTGTTTGAAACAGATTGATGTGCATGTCCACTCACTGCTCTATCTTTCCAGATTAAAGGGTTATATATAACTTGTCCATCAATAGGGCATGAATTGCACTTGTGGAGTAACCAACTGTCAATACATTTCCTATGAAACTTAAAAGAAAGTTATAAGTTAATCAGAGATATATTATCTTGTTTATAATGTATACTATCTATGTAAAATTTCCCCACTTTCATTATTGTGTTACTTTTAACACTGTTTCATAATATTGGAAGGTAATAAAATTCATCAAGTTTTATGGAAATATTTTGAAGTTCTCTTAAAAATGTAATTGGTTAGAGACTGATCTTCATTTTTCATATTAAAACGAAAAGCCTTCTATGGATGTCATTTTTTCAATTTCATTAAAAACTCACTACTTATTCAAGCCATTAATTTCACTGTTGCTTTCTAATGAATGAAAATTATTAAGTAATAAAAATGTCATAGCCAACTAGAGTTGAAAATTGATATGATGGTAAGACATAATGTGACAAATCACCTTCTAGGGAAGAAAACAAATTATCAGTCATTATAAGTAAGGGTGACTCTAAAGCTATAAAAGTTTATTTATTAAAACAACTTCATCTCAGAAAAAACCTGGTTACCACTACATAGTGATTCAGCAACTTTAGACTTTGATTCCAGTAAGTTAATTTGAAATAATAATAAACTATGTCAAATTAAGCATTTCTGTTTCATCTAAAGAATCATAAAATTAACATTAAAAAGTTAGTATTCTATAAGCCTTTTACAGGTAACTAAAGCAGATAAAAGAATCTAACTTAAAGTGCCATTTTATCTTTCCTCAATAGTTTATACAGAAATGAATCCTAATTAATAGGAATCCATCCTTGGGGGGCAGAACTGCCTTCTCAATAGTCTCTGCTCTAGCTTTCTGCACACACTGTTCAATTTGAACATCTCTGCTCATAATTCAACTAAAAAGTAAAAGGAGAGACTTAAATTGCCACTTCATTTGTGAAAACTGGCCCTACAGGGAAAGTCAAACTAAAATGATGTGACTTCTACCTTGTGAGTACATGGTAGCAATCTTGTATGCTGACCAGGACAAAATGCCTTCAAACAAAGTCGACACTGGTAGCCTGGAGCAAGCAGCTTACTATTCTTTGTGATCAGTAAGAGAGGCAGTGACCTTACCACGTGTTTTGGTGTGTAAACTTGGCTAAATGAGAATAAACAGAGAGACATGAATGGTCATATGTGATTGTAGATAAGGAAGTAATCAATAAATAGTACAGGTAATAACCTCCAAATAAATAATGCAAATGAACCCAGTGCCTTCTAGAACTGAAGATAATAAATCTCGTACATTATAAAGTTACAAAATCTATTGTATTGATCTTGAACAAGATGGATCCAACTTCAACATCAACTTCATCAGGAACAAAATTTAATTTAGTCATTTCAAATAAAAATACTAACCTGAATTTTTTTGATTTGTACTTTTTAACATCAGTGAAACCAGAACATAATTTTGAGAACCATATACTCAAATTATTTCAGACTGAGCCAACACACAGGCTTGTGTTTAGAAAAATACAACCCAATTCACTCTGTCATCTGGTAGGAAGTAAGATGCGTGGTAAACCATATTAAATATTCCAGGCTACTATTATAAACTGGTAGGTCATAATCTATGAGGAGACTTATTTCACTTGGGGTATATGCTTATTACTTCTGTATTGTTAGACCATGTTAATGAACTCTAAAGATACAAACCCCATTTTTGTAGCAAAAGTACCAACAAACTTAACTAAGATTACACAATGTAAATTTGATGCCACTAGCAACTGATAAAACACGTAAAACAAATATTTAAAAACAAAATCTTGGTTAAAAGGTTAGATGCATTCCTATTATTCAAAAGTCATTCAGAATAAAGCTCAAATATATTCTTTAGACAACTTTATACTTCTCATTACTCTTCAGATAAACTTTCATAATGCTACAAAAATTGCTTTTACCAAGGTCATTTAATTGTCAACTAAAAAAAATCTGTGTGTTTCTATTATTTCAGGTTGTTAATCACTTTTTAAAAAAAATCTTGAAACTCTCTCCTTTTATTTATTCCATTTTCTCTGCCTAGAATGTCCTTCTACCCCTAATATTCTCTTGTCTCCCCCTACAATATCTCCTAAACCATTAGTTATACAATTTATCATTCTAATAGGTTGAAGTGTGATACCCAGCCAGGGCCAAGGGAAATGGAGATGGAGAGCCTTTGTATAGGCTCCTTTCATACACACAAAGCATTTTATGCTCCACAAGAGTTGTAGTCTCTGAAGTGTGTGGAGCACCCACAGGGCATGGGTTAGATATCCACTGGGTTGGATAGAAATCTATCTATCTATCTACTATATATATGTGGGATAGAAATACATATATACACACATATATATGTATAAACAAGCACAATTTTTGTTTGGTTAATTCATTGAAATGGTCCTTTAAAAAATATTTCAATTTTATCCCATCCTATTAAAATGAGCTTTGTATATATTTTATAGTGTACCTAATATGTTGATTATACACGGTACGTTTAATTTTCTTTAATTGATACCAAGTATGGCAAAAGGTCTGGACGACTGTCCACTAGTCAGGGTTTTGACATACAACCAATCCCCTTAGCACTCTCCTTCCCTGGGGGTGGAATAGAGGGCAATAAGGAAAGAAAGACTTCCTTCCCATAGAGGTCATTTACTTCAAAGCAAATCTCAAAGCTCCCTGTATTTTTTCTTTACATAACATATATCAGTTTTAATTTTACATTTATTTAGATGATCACTTAATTGCTGAGGAAACTAGATATCCCTAATACCTAGTACAATCTCTGGTAGAATTAATAATAATAATAGACAGCATTATTTGAGTATTTACTGTGTGTATTAATTCATTTCATATGCACAACATTACTATGAGACTGGTTTTATAATTATCCCCATTTTAAAGATAAAAATGTGGCAAGGAGATGTGAAGTAACTAGCCCAAAAGTTGCATAGCCAACTTATGGTTGTACTAGGATTGGATTTAAGCATTCTGACTCCAGAGCCTTGCTCTTCACTTGAATACTATGTCACCTAGTATATATAAGTACTCAATACATATTTATTGAATAAAGAAATGAATAAAACTTATCTGAACTGAAAAATTGTTTAAATATCCTAAGAAATATAAATTTCACTGAGAATCTCACCCTTGCTTTTCTTGAAAATGTGGCATCTTTTCTATCTCATTTTTAATATCTATATATTTTACAGTTTCATCTGATCTTTTTTCCAACAATCTCCATTTTTGATTTCTCTTCTGTAATAGGTAAAAGGTGAATGTTACTTTGTAAATTGTGGAAGCTTTTATCTTGTGCATGAAACCAGTAGGCTGTGTATCAATAACATAATAATGTAGATAAAGACTCATCATTTTAAAAGATAGCTTTTTAACACATTAAAGAATTTGCAAATTATTAGTGAGTCTAATATACTGTTGCACAGCTACTATAACATTACTTTTTAAGGTAAAAATATTTATCTTTTAATCAATAATGGTAATTGTGGATGTTTTATCTTGTGTAGTAAATAGAAGGTAGCATTATTATTCAGCATCAGGAGATACTTATTTGCTTGTTAGATTCAAATGATAGCAATAAAATTCCATGATGTAAGAAATTTTAAAACCGTAAATGGTTGTCAGTAGCATTTTAAGTCATTTTGTAGTGTTGAGATCTTTTTTTAAAATGAATTTTCAAGCTTGATGGCTGTAATTTCTGTCCTTAAGATTTATGTATGATATCATTACATATTTGTTATTATATTAGATTTTGTAAATTACCAATGTAAAAACTGATTGCCTATAAATCCTTATGAAAAAGAGTTCTCCAAAAATTATGGTCTTTGGTTTTTATTCAAACACAGTCAGCTCTATTCCAGAGAGTTACCTATTCTTAGATTTTACTTAGATTTACAATAGGAAAATACAAACACTATATGAAATTCAAGATGGATACTGTACCTCACGAAATGTAAATGAGTGAGAAAGATGGCAGCAGCTATCAAAACAATCCTGGCATAAGTGATATTCTATACATTTGGTACACCTAAAAATGCAAAACACCAAAACATACAAGAAAAAATCCAATTATTTTGATTGTTTTTGGTGAAAAATTCTGGCCAAGATTTCCTGGGAACTATGCAGATATGACAAGGCCCATCTTAAATCTCACCCCATATTAGCTTCCTGTTGCTACTGAAACAAATTACAACAAATTTAGCAGCTTAAACGCTTTATTATCTTACGGTTTTGTACGTCAGAAGTCTGACATGGGTCTCAATGGGTTTAAAATCAAGGGGTCCACAGAATGGCATTTCTTTTTGGAGGCTATAGAGATCTGTTTCTTTGCCCTTTCTTCTAGAGGCTGCCCACATTCCTTAGCTTAGCTTTGTGGCACTTTCCTCCATCTTCAAAGCAAGCAATGCAGCACCTCTCTGTGCCTTTCTTCCATATTCACATATCCCTTTGACTCTCTTCTTTGCTGCCCTCTTCCACTTTTAAGAACTCTTGTGATTATACACTGAGCCCAGGCAATCCAAGATAACCTCCTTATTTCAAGGTCAGGTGATTAGCAACCTGAATTTCATCTGCAACCTTAATCCCCCTACAACATGTAACCTAACACACAGGTTCTGGGCATGGGGATGTGGATATATTTGGGAGGGCATTATTTTGCCTACCACATATCCCTACCATGATGTCTTCCTGGAATGCTTTATCTTTCATTTATCTCTTTTTCTAAGTTCCTTTAGGATGTACAGCCTATTGGACATTCTATCATTTGATTACCCAGTGTTTTCCCATTATTTCATGAATGCTAGAGTTAGCAGAATACTTCTTGAAAACAGGAATTGCACTATATTCCTTCTCTGTCCTCACAAAATAGAAAAAGCTATATGTATAAAAAGTTTGCAATAAAAATCATTGATATACTAAAAAACTTCATTTTCCACAAAGCTCAATCTAAACATGTATCACTTATAAAAATTTTGCCACAAGCAGAGCATTTTAATTTACTTTCAGCAATATTCACCAGAAATAACATTTCAAGCAAATAAAGTTATTTTCTTGCTCAAGTTATCAAAGAATTAGAAGATTGTTTCCAAGAGAAATCTGGGAAAATATATCCTTCAGACATCTTAGAAGCAGCAAGTATTAATTTATTCATTATTATTGTTTATACATACAGGGAAGATTCTTAATAATTAACATCAACCAATCAAAGCAATGGTGCAGATTATTCAATACATCAAATTGTGCTGGGCTTCAAAAAGTTAAGTATCTCTATATTTTAATATATATATATATGATAGTTTTGGAATTAACTTCTTAAAAGGTAAGTAGCTATATTATGAAACTTTAATGAAGAGGAACTGAAAAGCTTTCTAGTTTACCTTATCTCCTACTCAAACCATTACTAAAACTACCAGAAGTCGTTTTTTCAGGCTAACGGCTGAAATGCTAGCATTTGAGGGAGTGGCAGGAGATATGGATGTGAATAATTGTGAGCCAAATGCGTAGAGAAGTTATTCTGAAAGGAGAGTGCAGAGCAGCAGGCAGGAAGCAGAACAGTGGAGAATGCCTGTATTGAGGGGTAGTAGGAAGAATCACCCTTGGGGACAGAAAGCAGTCAGAGGGACAGAGGAAAGCACTGTCATTAACAAAATACTTAAAAGCAAGATTTGAGATAATTTACCAAAGCCACCCACGCATTAACAATTTGAGGAATACATCACTATAAAAACTGAAAATTTTACACCGTGGCTTTCACCTGTCCTTGTCACCCCCAGCTGTTCCTCCCAACCCACCTTTCCACATGTTACCTTAGCCCCTTATTGTTCTTACCCACTCCTTTTGAAAAAATTCAGATTGCCCCAAAAATGGCTGCTAATGCCAAATATCAAGTCTTTCCTTTTCCTAGAACTCTCTTTAACCAACATTCCTGAAACTAGCTGAACACCTCCTGCTAAACTTTATAAAAATTCTGCCCTTCTTCCTCAAGTGAGCTTTCTCAGGCTTGCTGTTTTCAATAAAGACTTTTGCTAATGGTGCTCTAGTTGATTTACTTCTATGTGACACATTGAGAAAACAAAGGACTAAAACAGTTTAAAGGAGAAAGGTATCATTCACCTTTGGGGGTGATTAAAAACAGTTTTATGGTTTTATGAGAGGGTTTTAAAAATATTAATTAGACTCATCATAATGTAATTCCAGGAAGACTGAAAAGTAAACTGATGCATTTTAGAAAAAATTTTAACAAAGACTGAAGCAAAATATTTTCTTCTTAACATACAGTTAAGATTTCAATTAAGAAAGCACAACATCCCAAGCATAGCAATTAATTGATGTTTTATTGTGGAATTGTGGGAAAGTTTGAGGAATACTCAAAAAGTAATGAAAATCTCTTTCTCTAATAAGTATCTTGTTGTTGTTAAGGTATAAGATGTGAAAGAAAACAAAACATGTATCATTGCAGTTTGGAGTTGGGGAACTCCAGTTCAGTTGATCTAGTCAATATCCCTCTGGCTCAGTCCTAGGAGTTTTTGGCAATGACCTCATTGGTGGTTCAAAGAAAGTTACAGGGGTAAGAGGTCTATCTAGCAGGGCTCTGAGCTTGGAAATTCATTTAGGTCAAACTACAAAGCCTGTGTTCAGAGCTTCCAAGAAAGGATGCTACTTCAGACTCTCAATCTAGACTGGAATGCAAAGCCAATACTCTGTGTGAGTAAAGAAAATAAAACAACTGAAATTCTTAAGGTACTGGGCTGACATAGATCACTAGTCTGAAAATCCTAAGTAAGTAGCCATCTTTAAGGCAAACACACTATATAAAGGGGGAAAAGAAGAAGGCTAAATGATTAGTACTCTAATGTTCAAAGTTTCCTAAAATTAAAAAAAAAGTTAGACTACAAATTTATAATATTACTGATTGATACTTACTTATAACACTTCCCCTCAACTGGAAACTGTCGACAGTTATTACAGGGAATTCCAAGGTGTTTGTCTAGTCGCTCTTTCTCAGCTGTAGCCACAAGTTTGCTAGAGTTTTTGAATTCCTCTAAAATAAGTTTTAATGGTGCAAAGTCTTTCCTACACAAGGGACATTTCAACATGGAAGTGTGTGATATCTTATCCTGATAATTAGCTAAGATCTTCATGCATTTTATATGAACACTATTGCCACAGCCAAACCTGTTAGAAATAAAATCCAAGTCTACCATTTGTATACAGCAAAGTTTTATATATATATATATATTTTTTGTGCTACCATCTTTATTTCCTATAAAAATAGATTCTGAACTGATTATCCAGATATAGCTTGATTACACACATAAACACTATTTTATCTATCTAATCTAATCTATCATATTTAATTTAGTACATCAGAATTCCAAACAAAATCTTTCCCATTTCAATGAAATGGTGGTAAAAGATTTTGCATCATTATAATATTTTTCATTTTTAAAGTGAGAATGCATATAGTCTTAACAAAAAGGAAAAGTATAACAATAATTATTTTTAAATAAAAAGCATCATTGAGAGCAGGGGTGTCACCTTATTTTTCTAGAAATCACACAATATGAATGTGGTTGTACCCAATAAATATCTGCTGAGAGAAATAATATTTTGGGAAATAGTAACTTTAAAATATGCCAAAGAAGCAGCTATGTGAAAAAAATACAATGTGGATGAAAATTTTGGTAAATAATCAGGAAAAAAAAAGAATTGAAAAGTTCAATACCAAATGGTTGCCCAAATTTTCCAAGTCCAAATTTACAGTGCCTTTGAAGCATAGTTAAGTACAATACTCTCAATAAACATTTATGTATGTGATATTTTGAATTATTTAGTTTTAAAGATAAAATTTAGAAAAGCTGAAGAGAATTTTTATCATTTTAAAGTAAAATAATCTTCACTTTCAGAAAAACTGTTTGTAACTACTCTAAGCCGTGGCATTTATTCATGTGTATAAAACAGAAACATGAAAATTATCTACTTTAATAACTTAAAGTGAAAAAGTAAATAAAGTGGAGTTATTTTTTAACTTTCACCCTTTAAAATGTAGCCCAGAAATATTTAGAGTTAGAACAGGACCTCTCACAACATGTTAGGAAATAAAAGGTGGTCAATTAAGTATAATTGTTTAAATATGTATTATTTTTCAATCAACATGTTTCATAACATATTACAAATATATTAAATTAGAATTTTTTCATAAGTTTATAGAATCCAAAGAAAAATCATGTCACCTGCAAAAGGTGACAGGAACCTTTTTCTCTAAAAGTACTTCTTGACAAATAGAGCATATATCATCTGAACTAATTTCCTTCTGTTTAATGTAACCATCTTCTTCAATCTGTGCATTTTCATTGTTCCTTCCTTGTTGGGGAGTTTGAACTCGATGTATCCCTCGAAGCAAGTCGCTGATTTCTCTTTCCACAAGACCTAATTGCAAAGCAGCTAACGATAAATTCCAAAGTATTAAAATTCAGTGGCAAATTGGAGACAAAGAAACAACTTAGGCAGAAAATTAGCATTTTTTTCCCAAATATCAGAAAGTTTGGTTGAATTATTACACTGACATTTACCACTTATTGTATTCCTTTCAGAGCCAAAAGGTCAGAAAAGAGTCATTTATAAAAAGAAGAGAAGTTATCTCTTGTTTTCCTGTTACTGAAAAGAGTCAGTGTAACCAGCACATTATAAAGGTTTCAGATTAATTATAAGACAGTGTTCCTCCTTGGATTGGTGCTATAATCATCTCTTACATTTTGATCTGTTCTCTTGTTCATAAAAAAATATTTATCATCATACAGGAGTATTAAAAGAAATGGGCATAAATACAGAAAGGAGATGAGAGATTCGAGTGGTTAGTGTAATTAACATTTGTTAGATGAATAAATTAGTAAATAGATAATGAGAGAGCAAGACACAGTTGCGCCTACTTTCCTTAGTTTTACGTCTCTACAAGTGTCTCGGTAGCCACATTCTTCATAGATTTGGTCAGTATTCCTCAGGACAATCTGTTAGGAACTATATTGCCTATACATTTGGGATACACAGTCTTTGAATTCTGAATTTTCTCCATCCTGCTGTCCTTCTAAGAAATGGTGTACTAAGTGCATATAGTTTTGATCCAGGCATCTTAGATTCCCTTTTTCTCTGGCCCATTCCCATGCCCCTCCTCTTTCCCTCTTCTTAACATAATTTAAATGCCAGTTGTTATTGGTCCCCTTGAGTTCTATTCATTTTATATATTCTTTAATACATAGAGATTAAAAAATCATTTGCAAGATAATGAAAAGCTCCATTTTCCCTTAAAAGATTACCAATTAAACATTAACAATACTGAAAACATCACAGTTACATTTCAATACAGAAATCTCTGTTCCTTGTCTGAGGTGGCATGGCAGGTGGAATGTGGGAGGGTATCATACTTTAATTAACCATTACTTTGGAGGATGAGGGCTATTTGTCACAGAGACACAGCAAAATCTGCTCCCTAAAAAAATGAGGAGGAAAATGAAGAACAAAAGATTGTGCTTTGGGGGATAAAGATTCTCTAGAGCAGCAGAAATACTGAAATATAAAATTTCATAAGAGGAGTTGGCTACAAACTGTTCTTTGTGGTATAACATGAATTGGAGAATAAAAGGGAGAAACAAACTCTTCTGAAATTAATTTGGAAAAATTAATGTATGAGACTATAAAAGAATATTCTTTCATAAAGGAGAGCAAGACAGCTAACCGTATCAGATATCATAATGTATTATAAAAAAACAAAACTCACTATAAAAATTATGAAACAAGGATGAAAAGCACTATTTAATAGCTGTTATTGAGATAACTAGGTAGAAATATGGAAAAAATTTAATTACTTCAAACCAAATACCAACCTCCAATTTATATCAATACAACTACACATGGATGCTATAAAGAAGAATAAAAATAAAATAGAAAAGCTAGCAGAAAAAAAAATCTCTAAAATACTATGGAAGATAGACAACTTTCAAAGTATCAAAACAATATACATGAAAAGTAAAAATGGTCAGATTTAGCAACACACAAAAATCCATATACATAAAACAAAATTTAATGAAACCATATAAAAAAGAACTATGACATCAGAAAAACATTTGCAAACATTTAATTTATCATTTAAATGATAAATTTCAACATTATTGAGACTTATACTTTCTTTGAATATTTGTGCACAAAGGATTTTCTCAATGTTGAGTAGCTAAAACGTCTTTTAACTATGAGGTATAAAAAATATTTTATTTTAGTAGGAAATATAATTTTTCAAAATTATAGGAAGAGTGTGTAGTTTTATCCCAATAAATAAATAGCCAAAGTTTAATTTACACATGTAGTACAAATATTAAAGTCAACAGATGTTCAATTTCATTAATATCAGAAGAAAAGTGAGTTAAAATCAAAATGAGGTGCAGACACAGAATAAATCTAAACAAAAGGTAATAAATAAATAGAATGTTACATCTTATTTGCCTTATGTTATTTTCTCTTTTTATTTGAAAAAGTTATTTCAGGGCATTTTAGATTCTAAGGGTATGTTAGATGTATGTATGGAAGAATGAAAACTATTTTCTTACTTAATTTACTAGGAATGAATAGATTACTATGAACTTTGTATCTGTTATTTTTTCCCACTTTGTGTGACTTAGTCTTTTTTTCTAATATTATAGAAATATTATTAGCTTTTCAAAATATTTCCATGTATCTTTATTTTCTTTGGAGACTTAAATATGCTGTTAATGTCTTCCATTTTATGCTTAAGTAATATGGTAAATATGCCTAAAACATGAATCCAAAAGCAAAGCTAGCAGAAATTTGATATACTGCTGAAATCATAAATCAGCAAAAGTATTGCTATAAAGCAATACCTATGGGTGACAGACATAAAAATATTAATACTTAAAAAAAGGAAAAAAAACTCAAACTCACAGATACAGAGAACAGATTGATGGTTGCCAGATGTTGGGCCAAGGGACGGCTAGGAGGTAGGAGAAATGGCTGAAGGTGGTCAAAAGGTACAGACTTCCACTTATAAAATAAGTAAGTCATGGGGACATAATGTACAGCATGGTGACTATAGTTAATAGTACTCTGCTGCATATTTGAAGGTTGCTAAAAGAATAAATCTTAAAAATTCTCATCTCAAGAAAAAAAATTGTAACTATGTGTGGTAATGGATGTTAACTGGATTGTGTTGATCATTTTGCAATATATACTTACACTAAATCATTATGTTGTACACCCAAAACTAATATAAAGTTATATGTCTATTATATCTCAGTAAAAAATAATAGTTTTACTGCAAGATCCAGTTAATGAGACTTCAGGCTACAGAAATAATTGAGAGGAGAAAAAGTTTCATTTACAAAGAATATAACAGGTAGTCAGAAGTAAATTAAATGCCTCAAATGGAAGAATGTTAAATAAATTATGATATACCATACACTAACATGGTATATCATAGTTTATTTAACATTCACTGATGACTTGAATGAGAGAGACTACATAGCACTGAAATAAAGTAACAGTGTGTGACAAAAGCAGAACACAGAATTCCCACAGACTATTAGGTATACATAAATACAAGGTCAAAAAAGAAAATAGAAAATAAAAAGTTTATTATATCTTTGTGGTGGGGATTTAAAAAATTTTCCTAAAATGAAGTTTTTATTTTATCCATAAATATTTAATTGAGAAAAGGACAAGATGGCATTTACTAGACGTTATATTTAGGAAAAACCATTAGGTAATAAAGCTAGGTTTTACTGGGAAGCATTTGTTGGGTGATAGAAAATAATATTCAGTGTTCAAAAACTGATCTCTTTATAAAAAATTCCTATGTAATCATCTTTATAGGTCTTCAAAAATAAAAGAGAGTCTCAGGTTTCTTGTATGAAACACTAGGGCACAAATAATTGTTTCCAGATTTGTTTTAGAAAAGAATCTATGAATGATGTTCAAAATGCTTCTGCTTCACTACCTTCTTCTCCACACTTATGTACATACTTTACATAATATTATTGAATAATTGTTTATAGCTTTCTTTGAATTACTTTAATTTTCAAACTTTCATTTAAATGATAAATTTCAACATTATTGAGACTTATACTTTCTTTGAATATTTGTGCACAAAGGATTTTCTCAATGTTGAGTAGCTAAAACGTCTTTTAACTATGAGGTATAAAAAATATTTTATTTTAGTAGGAAATATAATTTTTCAAAATTAATATATAGGATCAAATTTAAACAAAAAATTTCCTACTAAATTTCCTAATAAAATAGGGATATTTATAATAAGATGTGGTTTCTGCCTTCAAGAGCACAAAGGATAATATGATATAAAGTATTAGATTGATCCATATGAAATTGCTATTTTTGTAGATGAAAAAATATTGGCAATTCATATGATTCAATTTATTTAAAATATCACCTAGTAGGATTCCTGACTAATATGCAGTACAATAAATATTTGTTGAATGTAACTGGGTAGAGCTGCACTGTTCAATATGGTAGCCATCAGCCACATGTGGCTACTGAGCACCTGAAATGTGGATAGTGTGACTGAAAATTGAATTTTAAATTTTGTCTTATTTAACTTTAAATGGAAAACTGATAATCTATAGTTTCTGGAAAATTTATGTTTATAACAATTTGGGTATTATATGAATTTATTTTTCAACTGAATATTTTACGATGTCTAAATGCAGATCAAGCATTTCCAATGAAAATATAGTGTCTGAGGTGAGATGCATTGTAAATGTAAAATACACACTAGATTTTGAAGGCAGTATGAAAAAACATTAAAATAACATAATTTTTATATTGATTACATGCTGACATGATATTTTGATGTATTGGGTTAAATTAAAATATGTTATTAAAACTAACTTTCCTGTTTATTTTTACTTTCTATAATATGTTACCAGAAAATTACATATGTGGTTCACATTATATTTCTGTTGGGTAGCCCTAGTATAGAAGCTTGTGAAAATGACATGGAAAATAATGCAGATAATAACTAAGACTTTGAAGAGGATGTGACCATTTAACTTCAGGTGTATACAATGGAGAAATAGAGAAGAAAGCAATATCCATGAACTCATCCAACCTAATTATTGTGTATGAAGGGATTGGGAGAGAGGATGAAGTACAGAGTAGGTGACATTTCAGAAAGAACCTTTTGTCTACAATGTGAAGGAGAAAGCAACAAAGTGCAGATGCTGGAAACGGAGGCTACAAAGAACAGTACTAAGGGCTGATGATGGTTGAACAAACGTAAGAATGAGGATGGGGAAGTAAAATCACTGTTGAGAAGTAGGTAGGATGTAACATAAACAGGATTTGTTTATGAGAGAAGAGGATGAGAAAGGAAAAACAAGGAGAATGCCAAGGTTTCTAGCTTTGGAGACTAAAGAAAAAGGAAAGCCAATATGTGAGATAGGGAATACAACAGGAGAGCACATATCGGGGGGAATTTACTATTCCAAATGCCTGCAGGACCTCCAAAATTGTGGTGCTCAGAAGGCAGCTGGAAATACTGGTCTGCTGATAAGATGTGGAAATCACTGTTACAGAGGTAACAGGTGGAGACAGAAAATATGAGATGTTTCTAAGAAAATGGGTGGAGAGAAGAATACAAAAGAAAAATCCCTGTGAAACACTAATATTAATTTATTATCTAGTAGGACTTTTAAATGTCAACTGTGCTTGTACTTATATAATAGTTGCCTAAACAGAACCAATAACCTGAATTGAAAAAAATTGAAAACTGATTATCACTTTAATTCTTTATGAATATTATAAACATTTATTAATAAATGTTAAATGCCTTTGCAGTTCTTAGATGAATCTAGTATAGGTTAAATAAATCTTTGCAGGAAACATTTCCATAATGATAGCATCTTTATTATAAAATGTATAAATCGAAATAACCTGTGATAGAATTATTTTTCTTTCTCTTTTATTTTTGAGGACTCTAGAATTTAATTTTAAATTAAATTTCAAATTGAAAATTATAAAAAATGTCATATGCCTGACTTTAAACTCAATGTAGGTACTGACATAAAAACTATTTAACTGTAAAATACATATATTTTTTGCATAAAAACTTGTCAGTAAACATTTTTAAATGAAATTATGTATCATGTCAACTATTTCTGTGACCTGAAAAATTACATTTGTCATTTTTCTCATAATTAAAATAAATTTAGATACAGAAACTACTGTAAATTCTTGCTTAGAATTCATGAGGGAAAGTTTTTCTACTGAAAACCTGGCCATTATTTCACCTCATTTTTTATTAAGTGCTTTTTAATGTGAAATGGCATATGAAGTCACATTTTTTTGGTAAATAGGAAGAAAAATGTTCCAACTGTCTTAATGTAACAAACTGTGTTACAGTTTTCAGACTGGACAATAACTGTCTAAATTTAGAATATGTCTAAATAAACAATTATTAAATTCGTTAAATTCAAATTAGTAAAAACACACAAATGCAACTTACATTCATGATTCCTTGGAAGCCTGAATTTTTTCAACAAGACCCTAATATTCAGAAGTAGAAAAACAAAATAAAACATTTATTTCTGACATAACCTCAAAAGGTATTATTAATTTTAGAATAAGAATGGTATTATAGAATTTATATTGCTGAAAGTATTAGGGATAAACTTAAAATTCTCATCAGTTTTCTGTTACAAGAGTCGTTAAATTTTTGTTTTAAAATAAGCATATGTGTAAAAAGTATGATACATGGAAACTAAAGACATTTGCAGTAAAGAGATTTGTCGGAGAGAGTCCATGTATTTCTTTATGACATAGAGTAGCTCACAAAGAGAGGTTAGTGAGGGAATCTAAGTATTCACAGCACTCTTTTTACACTTCCCTGGAAGTTTCTTACTCTTGGACATGGAGGAATTTTCTGGATAGAGTAACAAATGACTGTTTTCCTACATACCAGTTTAACGTATGACAGAAAAATACTTTCAAATATCACCAATTAAAATGGAATATGACTTTTTTTAAAAAGTGGTAAATATATATTAAATTCTTACTTAAATATATTAAATATACCTTAGTATGTTAAATACTTGGATTATATTTCCATTAAGTTTATGGTAAATACACTGTAAAAAATAAGTTACATTACATAAAAATCAGAACAGAATGCCCTTGCTCTGAGGAAGCTGGCATAAAATAAAAATGGAAAAAACCTATTTTATGTATAATAATAAAACCAAATTGCAAATTTTGAAGGGACCATATTTTATATTTTTATGCTAACTAGAGCAAATAACTTGTGTTAGTAAATGCTCAATTAAAAACTGATCAAAACAACAAAAAACTTGGTAAATAAAAGCATTAAAAATAACAGCTATATGTTATATACTGTTTTCTAACCTATAAAGAAAAGCATTAGAAATATGATACACACTTTTCTTAATTTCTTGTTTGATTTTTTCCTCTTAAAATATCAATTACAAACTTTCTACAATAATATAATCAGTGATTTGTTGGTATAAGTATAGTAGGTAAACAAATGAGTTGATGTGGGTTTAAATTACATGGAAGGAATTTTTTTGTTTTTCATTTCTGGGATCACCTACAGGATCTGACTCTTAGAGGAAAAATTTTAGATTTGACAGAAGTAATCTTCAGCAGAGTCCTATTTTAATCTTAAAAGATTCAGAGTCAAATGCTAATTGAAAAGGAAAATAGTAAAATTTAAAAATATCATAATGAACCATGCAATTATCATCAGTGATGTGAACAGGGGAGATTTTTTGTTTTATTGTTACATTTCACCTTTGTACATAATGAAAATCTAAACATTGATTTTTTTTCTTATTAAAAACAATAACATTCCAAACATATAGAGGCGGTAGTATGCTTACCTCACTTTAATTTTTAAACCTCACTTAATTTTTAAACCTCACTTAATTTGGGGGATGAAATAAAATATCCAAAACGATATTGACAAGCTACAACCATTTTACCTTTAAGTTCTCCCAACACCAAATTTCTTTAATCTTGCAGTACTCAAGCCATGAAAAAGGCAAAACATGTAATATACCAAGATGTTCCTTTGTGGAAGATCTTCATTACGATGTCACTTACCAGCATATATGCTTACAAAGTTCCCCTCCTTTCAGAAATATGGAACAATTACAAACATGAGGATTTCCTAGAGAAACCTTCAAAAGAAAAATGGAAAAATGCATACTTAAAAAAAAGTTCCAGTCAGTTTTTAGAGTTATAGAGTAAAATTAATAGATAATTGGATTAAAAGAGATTTCAAGAGATATTTTAGTTTAGGTGACTCCAAAAGGTTGAACATAGTCTACTGGAACATCTTAATTCTTGACATAAGTCTAATTTTTCACTTCCTTATTCTTTGCCTTGTTCAACAAATTGCATTGTCAGCTAAGGCTGTTTTTAATAGACCTACCTGCAGGCAAGTGAAAAGAAATCTAATTTTAAAAACTTGAAAAAAAATCTATAAATTTTTAACTGAAAGGAAATTCTACTTTGCAATGGAGCTAAAGACCTTTTGTAAAGTAGTTCTTCTGGGGTTTTTGTTTTGTGCGTTTCAATTGGTGAGTTTATTTAATTTTATTCAAGAAAACTAATTTTATTCACCAAGTCTATACTGGCTTAAACTATTTATTAAATGCCCTAAGGGTTATAAAGTGACAAAAGGACGTCTGACATAAGCAGCATGACACTAAATTAAAAATTTTCAAGTCAACTCCAGGGAGGTAGAGTGGTGGCTGACTTTTGAGTGGTGAGAGTAGGATATGCAAATATGAAATATCTGTGGTCTTTCAGCAAAATTAAAAAGAATTTTTATTCATTAAGACATTTCCAAGGAATCACCATTTAAGCCATACTTGAAAAGGGTCTTGTTATAGCTTCAGACTGACTGAAAAGTAAAGAAAACCTGATTTTATTTATTTAGCAAATATATACGGCTTGTAAACAGATTGTACGATTTTCATTTCGTTTGAGTTACAGGGTTAGTGACTGCTAACGGATCTAAGAACGCACGTAAATGCAAACCATATATTCAGATAAAATGTCTCCCGTTTTTAAGTCCAGAGATCAAAGGCCATAATCTTAGGAGAGTTGGATGCAACTTGGAGTCCTAACCTCCAATAATGGAACTTTTCTAACAAGTACTGTTTCAATCAGCAATGTGCACATATTTAGAGTCTGGAACACTCGCGGGTGGGGTTCGGCAGCAAGTGGCTACATACAAGGTGGGCCTGGGGGTACCGCGCGGGTCGGCCTGGCAGGGAGCCGAGGCGGGTTGTGGGGGGTAGTTACTCGGAAATCCCTGTTTTCCGGCTCTTCCTCTCTCAGTAGAAAGGAGGTGGGGCCCATCTCTCGTAGAAGGTAGATGCTGCTGCTCAGCGCCTGGTCTTGTTGCCAGTTGAGGCGGTCGCTAAAGTGTCTTCGCCTTTCAGAGGCCTTACAGCCTCTGCGATGCATCTTGTCTGGGTAGGGGCGAAGGCAGCCCCTCCGCTTTCTGAGTCGCCCGCCGGTCTCCATGACAACCGCGTGCCCGCCGGTTGCCTTGGAGACGGCGGTTGAGTCGCAGTGTCCCAGAGTGCCTTGCGCGGAGGTTTGTTTCCGCAGCTCGCCCCCGTCTCCACTCCTTCCTGAAGCAACGATCCTGACTGTAGAGTGTTTCTAATACCTAACTGGCTGATTTAAAAGCTGGTGGCCAAAGTCATCGCTGTCAAATCTCTCGCGTTTCTTCTGCTGGTTCCTTGCAGGCGGGGGCTTGTGAATTCTGTGTTAGGATAGTCGCACAACCCCCCGGTTACAGTTTGGGCTCTGGATGCTGAAATGATCCTGTGATGATTCATCATTTTTATCCGAAAGCCCAGAGTGACTGTTGACATTTAACAGTATTCCAAAAACATTTTCCGATTGCGTACTAGGTGCATAATCTGAATGAAGCGCTGGGGGAAGATCAATGATGTGGAAGACAGGATTTTAACCTGGGAAGTTAGACTCTTAAGTAGGGATGTGTGTGTTGGTGGGGGGATGGTCTTTAAATGAGGGGAGCATCTTTAAGTTGCATGTTTGTGTAGGGATGGGTGTTTGGGGTGGGGTGCGGAATCCATTGCCTCTATGCCCTCTAAATTTACAAATCCCAATTTAAGGAATAAGCTATGCTATGTTGACTCAATAGTTCAAATTGTCTATGAGCTTTGTTACTACGTTCTAGGGGGAGAGCTGTAATACAGTATGAGTCAAGTAAAGAAGCCATATTACTGGAATATCTCTTTCAGAAATTGAAATCAGGAAATAGCCAGTTGGTGGCGAAAATATAAAGATGGGGGATATTTGTCCCATTTTATCATGGGAGGAACTCACAACTAGATTATGTCAAGCGCAGGAAGGAGAAAATGGCCAAAGGCCCCAGTATGAAAGAAGATGATGGAAATGGCAGCTTTCACATGTGAGACATCTGGATAAACAGCATCTAATCCTAGGTCTAAGGTTTTAACTTAACTAAATTTTATCTCTACTCTCCTATTTTTACTAATAACAACTAATGTACGTACTACCATACTGCCACTTTACCATCAATTTAATGGTGCTAGATGTTAAACTTTATGCATTAAGAAAAAACTTCATATTGAAACCAAAAGAACTTATAAATTGAATTAACTTAGTTTATTTATTAATACTTATAATTTTAAAAACTCCAAATAAATGACAATCTACACTTTCTAAATGAGAAGGTGAGTAAGGTTTCAGAGTGAAGGCACTTTATTCAACCACCATTTCCTTCTCTCTCCATATACACACATACATACATAAGATATCTCCATATATATTACATATATTATGTATATAGTTATTTAAGAATTACCTTGAAGGGAACTTTAAGAAACAAACAATAGCAAATAATTGTTCAAATTATTTTTGTAAATAAGTAAATTGTTTTACTTATTATAATTAGCTAATAATACCTGATACATGTGTAACTGATAAACAGCATTCTCAAAAGATCGCATCTTTAAGACACGATTGTCATTATGTCAACTGAATATAGGTTCGTAAATTCTATTTTGGGGAATGATAAAAGTAACAGTATTCATACTTTTATGGAAATTAAAAAGAGAAAGCACAGGTTGCTAGACAGAACTTTAGCTATAAGACATTTGTTTTTGTATCTCTGTTAAGACTTTAAAAACATTTTTATAGCCAGGTGACTATCCCATATGTCTGCTTCATCTCTTAAGAGTGTGTGACAGGGATAATATTTTGCAAATATTTAAGGGAATTGTTCCCCTCCAAGTTCCATTTTGAAGCATAATGCCCTAGGAAAGAGGGAAGTGGTTAGTGCTACAAAGTCATTGATAAGCTTTGAATTACATGAACTAAGTTTTAGGCCCTTTAGCAATACAATTTGGTTATAAAAGACAGGAATTAAAAATTATTATAGCTACAGATTAAGATATAAAAAACTGGGCTTAGAGTATTAGGCCTGGGAATTGTATGAAAGAGAATGCCCTGAAGGGTTGGGAAGAAGAATAACAGAAGTCAGTGGAAAAAGTCAGCTGCCACTCTCAACATGGGTGGGTATGTGTGTGTTGTGGTAAGAGTGGGAGTAGGTGGAGGGATGGATTGAAACAATGAGCTGGGTTTGGGAAGACTGAGAACATCTAGGGTGTGTGTGTGTGTGTGTGTGTGTGTGTGTGTGTGTGTGTGTATAGTAGTAGTAGTAGTAGTATGCTTACTTCTGAAATAGTGTTAGGGAGGTACAGGCTAGTAGGAAACTTGAGTTTCTAGTTTAGTGCCCTAAAACACGATAAGCAATATGCAGAGGTGCCAGTGGAAGACAGGTAAATGAACTGGAGGTAATGCCCTGGTTCTCAAGGGGTAAAGATATATAATGAATATAGGAATTTGTGTTTACCCCTAGAGAATGGTCACAAAAGAAGGGCAGAATACTAGTGGCTACAAAGAGGGTGCAGAACTCAATGACTTCAAGACTGGAAGCAAATAGAACCAAGGACTCTAGTGGGAGGAACCAACATGATACCTTCCATTAAAAAAAAAAAATCCAACAGGTCCAGAACAACTCAATGATTACCAACAGGTGATCAACAGTGGCCACACTGCAGAAGTGACCAGCAAGAATCCAGGGGACATTGTATGGATTCAAGGTCTCCATCTTTCATCATCAGACACAAGGTTACATAAGCTTCACTTTCCTCAAACACTCATATACATTTGTGGAGAGAAATAGGTGATGGGTAGAAAACTGAAATGCTAAACATTTTATCCTTAATAGTGACCAAAGTAGCCTTAACATTCCTCTCACCTTGACTAAACTTCAGACAGATTTCTTCTGGACTTTAAGTTCCTGACCTCCCTTTTCTTAGAGCATTTACTTTAGAAAACTTTCATTTGTAAATTCTTTCACTGCCCCTTTGAGATGCAGATTTTCTCACAGAATCTTGCCAGTTTTACAACCTAGTAATATCTTTCTCAAGAACATGCTAGCCATCCCTTTGAAATAGAATCAAGAAAGATATTGCTCCTATCTCCCAGTTTTTGTGGCAGCATGGAGCCTAACTTTGATAATCACCAAATAGCAAACATAAATGGTCTAATCGCAGTGACCAATCTTATCCTTAAGGTCCTCCAGTACTTTCCAGCTAGCTCACCAAAGGATTCAAAACTCCCACCTTTTGTTCTGGTATAGTTGAGCTCAATCTCTCTCCCCTGCTGTAATGTCTTGAATAGACTTCTTTGCCTGTTTACTCTGCCAGTGCAATTTTTCTTTGGCAATATATACCATTTATCTAAAAAGACTTTATTAAATCAGACTAAATGAGTTTATGAAGTTATGCTTCCCCCCTCCCCATTAGGGGAGTAGTGGCTAGCAAGTGATTGGATCATTTATAGAGAGAACATACTTCAATATTTTGCACATCCAAGTCTAATATAAATTTGTAACCAACTATGAGTGTGATTGATACTATTAAGATGCAAAACTGAGTAGTTAATGTCAGATCCTTTTCAATCTGAAGAGCTTATGAAAATAATAAAAAAATAAAAAAGGTTTCAACCTCTGATATTAAAGTGAACTAGAGAGGGCTGAGATAGGCAGAGTTTTAAGAATGACCCCAATGACCTTTGTCCTTACATAATTCCCTCTCTTGTGAATATGTCATGTTATATGGCAAAAGAGATTTTGCACATGTAATTAAGGTTACTAATCAGTTGACTGGGTTAATAAAAAGGAGATAATTTGGGTCATCCTAATCTAATCTCACAAATCCTTTAAAAGCAGAATTTTCTTTGTCTGATGGCAGAAGGAGAGGCCAGGATTAAAACATGATTCTCTTGTTGGCCTTGAAGATGGAGGGGGCCATGTGATAAAGCAGTGGTGATGGTGGTGGTGGTGGGGGCTCTGGAAGAAAACAGCAACCTCTGACTAACAGCCAGAAAGGAAATGGTGACCTTAGATTTATAGCAACAAAGAACTGGGTTTTGCCAGCAAGCTTAATGAGGTTGAAATCAGATTCTTCCCCAGAGCTTCCAGATAAGACTACAGCCTAGCTGATACCTTGATTTTGGCCTTGTAATATCCTGAGCTGAGAACGTAGTCAGGCCTGCCTCAACTTCTGACCTATAGACCTGTAAACTAATAAATGGGTGGTGCTTTAAGCCACTAAGTTTGTGGTCATTTTTAACACAGCAATAGAAAATGAACTGGCAAATTTCAACAAACTACCAGGATATATATGGATGGAAAGTACTGACTGGTGAAAAGGGGGATAAGTGAAGGTATGAACATGGAACAGTTTACTCCTTGTTATCTGCCTGCATTGGGTTTGACAATAGAATCACTCTGGCTGATTCTAAGTATAAAGAAATTTATTATAGCATATAAGTTAGCTTACAGAATATTTAGAAAGGCCACAGAATCAAAGTATGATCCCACTCTAAAGTGAGGCACTCAGGAAAACTGTTCACTCCATGAGATTTTTCCTTTGGAAATCCCTCCCAGTCACTCTAGAAGTTAAGGATTAGATATCAGTACTTCCACTATTATTGCTACAGAAAAACCAAAGGACTTTTTAACTGTGATTGCTAGTTGGGCTGGGTGGTCTCAAAAGCTTCTCTTCTGCCTTTCAAGTCTTGGCAGAAGCTAGTCATGTCTTTACAATCTAGAGGCCAAAAGAAAAAAAAAAATCTCAGAAATATGGAAAGGGGGTATTAACAAATTGGAGAGCTACCAAAATGGGTAAGAGGAGAGAGATAAAAATGGTTTGGCCAGTCAAAAGTAACACTCAGAGAATAAGAAAGAGCTTTTCAGTATTAAAAATGATTGTCAAATAAAAAGTTCAATAGAAGTTTTGAAAGATGAAGTCAATAATCCAGAATATAAAGCAGAAAGGAAGCAAGATGATAAATATTAAAAAGAAAGAAAGAAAGAGGATTAATGTAAGATGGACAAATTCAGACTATTAAGATTTCCAAAGGGCAGAATGAAGGTGAGGAAATTATCAAAGATTTACTAAAAGGTATTTCCTAAAACAAAGGGGGAGAACTTACCTTCAAATGGAAAGACCTTATCAAGTGCTGAGTAAAGATGAATGAATAATGATTTATATCATACCTAGATATTTGGCTAATAAATTTCAGAACATTGGAGAGAATGAGAAGAACCTAACTGTTTACACTATGGGAAAAATAGGTACAAAAAGGCAAAAATTAGATAAGCATCCAATTTTTCATTTACATCAGAGGATGCTAAAAGACTGGGAGGAGTTCTGAGAGAAAATGACACCAACACTAGAATTTTATATCTAGCTAAGTTATCAAACAAATATAAGGACACATAGGATTTAGAAAGCTTATCTCCCATGCATGATTAATGAATAAGGCACTAGAGGATGTCTACCAGATAAACCAGGGTTGTTTAAATTTGTATTTATGTATTATTATTTTTTATTGTTTAATTTTATGCTTAAATGGTTTCTATTAATCAACACCTGTCCTTTTATATCCCAGCTTATTGTGTGATTCACCAATTACTCGGCACAATAAACCCTCTTGCCTTAATTAGCTTGAGTGAGTCTCTGCTTTTTTGTTACCAAATGAGGTAACTTTTTTGTATGTAAAATGAGGCTCTTCATTAACTTAGTGGTTGTCGAGATATAGAAGAAAGAATGGGTCTCAAGCATAGAATCAAAATGCCTTAGAAACCAATGAGATATGGATGATAGCAAGAGGGAAGAGTCAAAGATGAGTCTCAAACCCTTGGGAGAGATAACACAGAAGAAAGAGTTGGGCAGAAAGATCTTGAGCCCAGATTTAAACATGTCAAGTACAGGTTTAAACATGTTAAGATTGTAGTGCCTGTGGGACATTCAATGAAGATGCATATTAAAAAGTTGGATACATTAGTTTGGACTCATCTTAATGCAATATTCTTTTTTCCCCCAGAAATAAGACTTAATTGTCATGAAACATTTTTATGTTGAATTATTTATAACTAAGGATTTTGACAATGATTTGATCTGCAAATTGACATAGTAAGAGTACATCAAACTAATATAGCAACATACCATTATTAATTAAGCTTTCATTCTTTTAAAATAATCATATTATTTTAATACATACTATTTGACTTTCTGTACTTTGAGCACAGAATTGTAATTCATAAAACTTGAATATTTTATTCACTTGATAGTATATTTCTTACTATAAGTCAATAAATTATAACCCTTTTTTACACAGGAGTCCTTTGTGAAATTTTTTGTTAGTGTGAGCTAGTTGCCAAAGGACTGAGCAATTCTGAGCCACCAATAAAATTATGTTTCTAGAGGCACAAACTTGAGGAATCAGTCATGAGCTTATGATGCCTCCAAGGTGATTCAGGTGTGGACGTGGACAGCTGGACTCTGTAAATATCATCTTTAGTTCTGTTGCACTCAAACACGTATAAACTGATATCTGTAATATATTTTGGTTTTCCTTCTCAGGGCCCTAAGTGGCAAAAAAAAAAAAAAAAAAAATCTACTAGCTGAATAGAATGCAAGGTTGCTGCTTGATAAATGAAACATATGACTCTCACTAAGCTACCTTCCAAAACGCCAGTGACGTTATAGTAAAGGAATGTTTTAAAAGGAATGAACCCACAAGTACAAAAGGATGAGAGTGGACACAGCAGCAACATAATTTTGGAAAATGGTAGCTGCCATAGCCAGCTGGTGATAGCTGTATATTGAACCTGTGTTGCAAAAAGTGAGAACCAGTCCAGTTTACCTTGAAGAATTCCAAAAGAGCCTAAGGATTAATGGAATCAACTACCCCTGGCAGTTGGAAGATGCAGTGGGATGATATTCTAAAATAAGAAAAATTGATTAAAAGCTGCTTAGGAAGGAGTTATATCCCCAGTTCCCCTTCCTTATTCTGAACATTCAGACAGCTTCCTCCACCCAGGTAAATCAGCAGAGATTTATTCTCCGCAGGAGGTAAAACAGAAGGGATCTACATTGGGGGACCCCAAGAATAATCAAGGATGGTAGTATCATACTGAAAAGAGAGGTATTAAGTAAGCATATATGTATTAGAGGCTGAATCCCAGCCCCTTACTCTATCCACAACTAGATCACTGTTGTCAGATATTTACTTTCCAAGAAGAAGGAAGGGTCTTCTCTAGGGAAACTTCCCCAAGATGAAAGACCTAAACATTGACCACAGGGGCTCCCCAGTGACAATGACGTGGCCCAGCCAGATCACTTGCAGTGCTGATTACAGTCAGCAAAAAGCCCCACCTGCACACTCAGAGTTTCAAACTGGGATTTTCCATCACCCATTCTTAAATATGAGCTGGTAACTAAGGATTAGAAACCTAAGGGAGACCTTTAACATAAGAGATAGAGATCAAATAGCTAAAAGCAAAAAACTTTGAGAAAGAAACCGAGACTCAGCAGGGAGAAGAAAATATGAAAAGTTTTGCACCATCTTTTCAGAGAGATACGTCTTTTGGAACCTTAAAAAAAAGAACAAAATGCTATCATTAAGAAAATTTAAGAAAACAAAAAAATAGCTTTTAGCAATTTAAAATATGACACAAGAGGATTGTAAGAACTGAGGAAATTTACCCCCCAGAGAAAACAAACATAACAAAACAACAACAACAACAAAACCCAACTAACTACCACCGCCACCACCAAAAAATGGAAGAGAATTTAAGTGAGAAAATAATACTGTAAGACAGTACAAGAGATGTAATACCTCATAAATAGAAATTCCAGAAAAAGACCAAAGAAAAGAAAGAAGAAAACATTAAACAAACGATACAAAATATTTGCTGGAACTGAAAGGCATGAATTAACTGATTGAAAAGGGCTTATAAAGTGTAAAAGCACATCTGCTGAGGTGGGTATATAGGTTGGGCATTGAATCACCCTAAGGGGGCACCCTATATACATAAGTGGAGTTGTGCAATGCTGATATGTGTGCTGCATATGGTGGCTCTGATGCCTAGTACCAAGGCCCATGAATGTAAAATTTCATAATCATGGAATCAGAGAGAAGATTTTACACTGTGTGTGTGTGTGTGTGTGTGTGTGTGTGAGAGAGAGAGAGAGAGAGAGAGAGAGAGAGAGGGAGGGAGAGAGAGAGAGAGGGAGAGAGAGAAAAGACAGAGAGAGAGCGCATCTGACTAAAGGATCTGGAATCAGAATTTTACTTTTCATCAACAACACTGAAACTATAAGACATGGACTTCAAAATTCTAAAGAAAAGTGATTTCAAACCTAGAGATCTATAACTAGCCATATCTAGTGTTGTGTGGATAGGATAAAAACATTTTCAGACATGCAAGATTTTGGAATGTTTACCTTCCATCAATTGTTTCCCCCTAAGGAAGCGACTGGAGCATATGCTCCAGCAAAACACAGAAGTAAACTAATAAAGAGAAAGACACACACACACTGTTGGACATAGGAATTCTAACAGAAGATATACATAGAGGGAATACCCAGGATAATAACTGCACAAGGAGTAGAAGAAAAACAGTCTAGACTGGAGAAGTTGAAGAAACATCAGGAGATTTTTTTCAAAAAGATAAAATTGATAGAATATGTCATAGAACATGTGATGTGTCTAAAAGTTTTGAGAGGGTTTTTTGATATTATTTTCAGAGTTTCTGGTTAAATCAGTGATAGGAACAGAAAATTAAGGAGTAAACTTTATCAGAACACTTATGTGTCACCTCAGGTTATCTTGGTTACAATTCTTTTGGTGGTTTTTGGGTAACTGTTTCCTTATGTGGGTCCAATCTGACAGCACCTCTTCTCCAGCCTTGGATTCTTCAGTCTGACCTATTGCTGTTAGGTATGAGATGTCCTTCAGGTGACCAACTGTCCTGGTTTGCCCAGATCTGAGAGGGGTGCCCAGGAAGCAGGACTTTCAACTCTCAACTGGGTAAAACCATGGGCAAGCCAGTATGACTGGGGCTTGGAAATGCTGGGAATTTAACATCCCTGGGGAGGCTAATGGGGGACAGGAACTGGTGGATAAGTTGTTTCCCTGCCCTGGCTCCATACTCTCCTGAAATACAGACTCTGAAGATGGTCCTGCAAGATGGAGCAATCAGCTGTGCTTGATATCAAGCAGAGATCAGTTTCAATAATTCATTCCCTCATATTTGCTTATACTATTTTCCTGCCCCTCTCTCCTTTCCTTTATTCCTGTGTTTCTGGGTTTTCACCCCCCCAGTAAAATACTGGCATACAAGTTTCACCTTAGGCTTGGTTTTCTAGGGAACCAGGATTAGAGGCAAACCAACCAACACTTCTTCAACAAATACTAGTTTTAAGAGTAAAAATAATGTACAGAAATGCAAAACATATTTGTACTTTACTACATGGCTTTACTCTGATTAGCATTTACACATTCATGACACAGTATTTTAACACATTGAATAATGACCTAAATAAAAATATGCTGGAACTCTTTTGTGAGAATGAGAGGATGGTAAGGGTAACTGTGTGTTGGTAGTATAGGGGTGAGAAAAAGCTAAACCTTTAACTTCCATTAGTTAAAGTTAAAGCTCTACCTTTAACTTCCATTGTGGGAAGTAAATGGAAAAATTAAAAAGTCATTTGAAGATACAGACATAAAAATAAAAAGAATCAACTAGTAAAATAACTTAAAATATTTGCCTCTGGGGAAGGAGAAATGGGATGTAGAGGGGGCAGAGGCTAATTTTTGTCTTAATAAACATTGATTCTTATAAATATATTCATTTAAACTTTGGTTAAAATAAAGAAAAATTCATGGCTACTTTTAAATAAATATAATTTTCACAGGATTTGGTATGGTATTATTATTTGAGATCCAATAGCATCTGTTTTTAATTGCTTTCTTATTAAATTGGCCCCAAGACCATATTGTCTTTCAGCATATATTATATGTGTATCGGGTGTGTGTGTGTGTGTGTGTGTGTGTGTGTTGTTTACTGCGTAGGTTAAAGTGTGAAAAGCTTAAAAACAGGTTTCTTGGCAGCCCTGGACTCCTGTTTTTATTCCACTAGGTGTCAGCATAGCACTGTGAATCTGAATGTTGCTGGGTGAACAATTATTAAATCATTGCTTGTTCATAAACATGTTTTTATTCATCTTTCTGAGAATGATGATATGAAATGTAGATTTAATAATGTAATCAGTTTGTATGGTTATAATAATTATTGTCTACCCAAATGTTCATTTTTGTTTCTCCTATTCATATTAATGTCAGCTGCTGGGGTGGTAATCTACATCAAGGGAATAGAAAAAGAAAGCAATCACACACAGGAATGACAGTCATGAGTATGTTTCCTGCATCTGTATTTTGGGTTTTGTCAGTGGCTTTTTCCTTCAGTAGGTTATAAAAGACATTTGACCAATAGAGAAGATCAAAAATATGACACTTCTCCCTTCTGTTATCTAGTTTTAAAATATGCTTTAAAGGATATGAGCAATAATTGACTAGCTTAGTGTCATGATGACTGGTAAACTTTCTTGTTAAGAGGATGTATTGGGTAATTTATGAGTTAGATATTTTTAACTTATTTTTTCCGCCTATGACTACCCAGTGTAGCATCTCTGGTTTTGGCTTTATGTTGACTTCACCTTAATTCATCTGAACATCAGTTTCATCTTACATTAAATAGTGAAGATGTGCCTTAGGTCATATCTTCGAAGGCCAGAAATAGCTTTATATTTGTGAAAGTTATTTCATATTGAGTTGTTTTCCTTAGTATGCAGAAACTGTCATTTTGCTTAATACAATTGTTACTATATTTTAGAGGAAAAAAATGACATGCTGAATTATTTTTCAAATAACAGTACATAGAAATGCATTAAAATGCACCATTTTGGGCACTTGTTTTTAATGTGGTCAACATTGTAATAAGTTTTCAGCCACAGAAGGTAGGGGGGGATCCTGTGGCAATGTATTCTGATTTTAATAAAGTATTATAAATCTCAATTAGTTAATTTGGGGTTATAATCTTGTCACTTTTCTTTGAAAATTTTCCTTGAAATTCACAGGAATTTCCACTCCTTCATGCTAGTTTTTCATAGTAAAAGACTTATTTTCAGTGTTAATTTACTCACAATATTGGTCAATTACATAATAAAAAGCCAATATCAAATGATGTAAACTATATAAATTTTAGGATATTAACTTATTCTATACCGTAGGGAAAGAGTATAGAGAAATATTAGGTAAACTGATATCTCTAAACGCCTTCCTTTTTTGGCAAAACAATCTTTTAAAAATTTAAGTTGAATAAATATTATGATACAACTCTAAGATGAAGGGTATATATACACACATACATATGCATATCCATATACACATTTAGAAATACAAGGAACATGTCTATATTTATTTTCTGTTAATTATGATTAGACTAGTACCTGGAACATAACAGGTATGTAATAAATATTTGTTAAAAGGATAAATTAACAGACATGAATAGAGAAGATACATGTGTGATTTAATCAATAAAATTTGGTCACGTATGGAACAGAAGCTTGAGAAATTGAGAAAGACTATTTGGGTTTTCTAATTTAGAAGGCTTCATAGTGGCATTCTTTAAAAGTTGAGACTCTGGGAAGAGGCACAAGTTTGGCAGGAAAGATGATGAGTTCAGATTTTGAGGCAGTCATACTGTTTACAGTATGACTGAGGAATATGTGAAAAGTGAGTAAGTGAAGATAGTGAATATATACTGTAGACTACATTTTGATGGAATACAGATATTCAAAGAAAGGGAGAGAGAAAACATGGCACTTAATGTTGCTAAAGCCAGCTGACCTACAGGTGGGATTTAACGGGGTAGTGGACCAGCAGTCTTCAAATTGAGATATGTGTACTTCTTAAAGTTCACGAAGACTTTACAGAGTACATGGGCTTAGAATAATTTTAAGAGATTCAATGTCCTGATCCCATATCCCATATATACTCTTTCCTAATATTAATCGGCCTGAGAACTTGAGTTAAAACATCACACTTTGGCTTCCCTGGTGGCGCAGTGGTTGAGAATCTGCCTGCCAGTGCGGGGGACACGGGTTCGAGCCCTGGTCTGGGAAGATCCCACATGCTGCAGAGCAACTGGGCCCGTGAGCCACAACTACTGAGCCTGCGCCTCTGGAGAGGCCGCGATAGTGAGAGGCCCGCGCACCGTGATGAAGAGTGGCCCCTGCTTGCCGTAACTGGAGAAAGCCCCCGCACAGAAACGAAGACCCAAAACAGCCAAAAATAAATTAAAAAAAAAAAAAAAAAAATCACACTTTTTCTTCCTTTTCCACTTCCTTTGCAATCATACTTCTCTCACTTTAGAAAACAAAATCATATCTTAGATCCAATCTGGTGTTCATCACCCCAGGGTATGAAAATCACTGGGACACCAAACAAAAGGAAAATTTGTATTGGTGGTAAGAAAATGAATGTCTTTAATAGCTCAGAAACAAATCTTTTTGAAAGTTAAGGCATTTCTAGCTTTCACTTTCAAAACAATTAAAGGAGCTAATTGATCATTAAAATACACTTTTTGATAATCACTGTGATAGTTGGCAAATAACTTGAAAGGAGTTCAATAGTTGAGTTATATTGCTAATACCAAAATTTTCATTCTCATCTGTCTCATCCCACGTTGTTACGCTAACAATTTTGCTCAGTATTTATAAAAATAACAAAATAGGAATTAAATCCATATTTAACACTGCCTTCTACATAAGTGATATTTATTCATTGTTACAAAAACTAATTAGAAAACAACAAAACAATGAAAAATAATTCTAGACATATTATAGAAAGGAAAGTGTTGGGAAAGAGAAGAGCGTTGGCAGTCAGGGTTGAAGAAGCATTGAGTGGTCCGGGAATGAGAGCATATGAAAGGAAAGCTCAGTAAGGGGTCTGAATTTTGTGCTGAACAGGATAAACAGCCATAGAATGGGATTAATCCTGCCAGGTTTGAAGGTTCTAAGTAGATGCAGACAGAAGCCTTAGGTGATGTCAGCTGTCCAATGAGGCCAACTACTCCTCAGGATTCATGACTTTTAGAAACGTATTCAAGACAACAATGACTGTGATTGGATGGATTCTGAAGAGAACCTCCGATCAGGTGGTATGAGGGGATTCAAAACCTCTAAGAAAACTCACCTCTTATGGAATGAGAGCTTGACTGTTTTCTTCAATACAGTATTCTCAATGCTTAGAACCCTGCTTGCCATAGGGTGCTCAAGTACTTTGTGTTGAATGAGTTGGCAGTGATTGGAAGTACCCAAGACTCCTGAGTCTTAACTTAGTGGAACTAATTTGAATTGCCAATCTGTAATAATGCCTATTTGAATTTATGAATTCTTTGTTCACGCCATATAGAATGGAACAAAAATAGGTTCCAGTTATATACTTATGCTTATATAATTCAGTTTGAAAGTTCTCTTGCAAATAAATCTTATCTCTTTCATCACCTAAAATAAAGGATGGTGATGCTACAAAATAGCAGAAAAAAAGTTTAATTCAAATGATAATGTTATTAAATTACATTCTATATACCATACTTGAATTATTTGTTTATGCCATCATGTGTTAAAGAGTATTTATGTGTTTGGATTATGGTAGAGAAGTAATAGCCTAAAACTGCTGATCAGACTTGGTGTCATGGAGTTAAACATGTCACAGATTTAGTTTTTAATAAGCCAGAATGATCATGTAAAATAAGAATCTCCAACTGACATTCTTGGGAACATGGGGATGACTTTGAAGTTAAGAAGTATTTTTAGATTAAAAGTCTTGACATTTTCTGTCAATTAAAATGACTAATTAACAGCTATTTTAGTCAAGAGTTATTGCAAATTATAGAAATCCAACTTTAATTAGTTTTAAGAGAACTGGGAAATTATTGGCTCAGAAAAGTGGGAAGCCCAGGATGCATGTGGCTTTACCACAGCTGGATGCAGGAGCTTAAATAATATCATCAAGACCTTTTCTTTCTTCTTCTCTCGGCTATGTTTTCTTTTGTGCTGCATTTGAACTTCTAGGTGGATGTTCCCCACTTGGTGGCCAAGAGAGCCTCAAGAATCCAAGCTTGCTTGCCTTTAAGTTCTGAAGGAGATGGATCTTGTTGCTGACATTTTAAACGAAAAAAAGCTGGGAAGGCTTTTATGGGCCTGGCACGGGCCATGTTTCCAGCCATAAAACATTCATGATGGTCAGCATGTTGCAATACTGTGAGTGACCAGATCTGGGTTCTCTGTATCCTTGTTGAAAAGGCTGGTGATAAAGGCATCCCTCCCTGAATTACATGGATTGAAAATACCCCCAAATAGATTATCAGACAAAATAATATGATATTGTTCATATATTATATTTGTACTGATTAAAAACTGATGCATCAAATAGGCTAAGCAACTGTAACAAAGAACATTAAATATACAGTGGTTCAGTCCCTCTAAGAACAACATTCCAGAGATAAGTAAGAAGTTTAGGTAATGTAAGTGGCTCTTCTTCTTAAGGTCAATCAGAATTCGAGGTTCCTTCTATTATATTGTTTCTTGTTTCCTAGTGCCAAAGCTAGCTCATTGGCAACAGCCCACAGAGGGGAAAAGAGGACACAGAAGAAGAAGGAAAAAAAAAAAAGAAAAAGCAACTTCTGTTTAAGGAAATGATCCAGAAGTAGCATACATCACTTCTGTTCATAAGCTATTGGCCAAAATATAGTCATATGACCATCTCTGGTGGCAAAGGAAGCTGAGAAGTATGGCATCTACCTGGGTTATGATGTGTTCAGGAGGATTGTATTACTAAAAGGAAGAAGGTGAGAATGCATAATGGGAAAAGTAGTTGTCTTTGCAATACTTACTTCTTTTAATTTTTAGATGTACAAACTTAAATAGAGTAAATTTTTAAAATTACTCTTACTATGGAAAACATTGTTAAAATACATCTTTATTTATATGGAAAAAGAGAAAAGGGGATTTCTGCTTCTATAGTAAAAGAAAAAGTTGCAGTGTAAGTGTTTAGAACATTTTAAAGTCCTTCACACATGGTAGTACTCCTGAGGGATGCTTTAATTTCTGATATTACTATGCACATTTTAGAAATAATAATTGCACATATTTTTCATTAGAAATGGATATTGATACTCTCAAAAGGGTTATAAATATTCTGGTCTTGAACTTTTATGTCATCAGCCAGTATATCTACATTTTTAGAAAGCATGGAGTTTACTATCTTGCTTTTGTGAAGAATCAAATTGCTGTAGTATTTACTGTAAAAGAGTAGATTATGATTCAAATCAAATGGAATTGCAAGATTTTATCTCTTTCTAATGCTAAAAACTTACTGAGCTGGAAAAAGTATAATTTAGCATCTCACCCACTTGCCAAAAAAAAAAAAAATAAGATGCCTGGCTTGGATTTCATCCAGGAAGACATCTGTTTGCCTGGAACTAATAATAGTACAACCCTAATTATGTGCCAAACAAGTGATTTTAATAAAAATGCTTTGTTTTGAGAGGTTAACTTTGGTTACTCAGCAGAAGTGATGTGTTTATAAGGGGATTATGCGTGAATCTTCAACTAACAAGCTTGGGAAGTTTGGTGGTGCTGCTGCACATTGAAAAGCTAACGCAACAGAGTACTCTTGACCTCTAACTGACCTCTCAAGTTAACCACATTTAGATAATGGGCTCAAGGTAGTAGCAAATCACCATTCAAATTTTAGAACAGATATTGGAGACTGTCCATTGTTTCAAAGAGCACAAATATTTATTCAAATGCCTATCAACTGTTTCACAAAATTTACTCGAAAATAAAAATTTTACTTGGTTCATTTTGGTTCCACAATTTCTCACTCCTTGTTTTCCTCTACATTATCAAAACTTTTTTTTTTTTCTGAGACTCACCCCCTTTAAATACTAATGGAATCTCAAATTTACTTGTGCAGACTCAAAAGTGGTATGAGCCAGTCATGGCAATCACATTTTCCTCAGCCAAGTAGTTCCTTTCCCATAATTCTTTGCACCCAAGAATGAGCATATGAAACTGTTCAGACAAATGAGAAGAAAGGAGAAGTTTGTTAGAGAACATTTAGGTAAGATTTTTCCCTCTCATAAAAAGGAGGGAGGAATACAAATTTATCATACTCTAGTCCCATTGCTTTCTCCCTTCCAGAATCCTGCTTTAGACAAATGATGTCTGGAACTATGGCAGCTATCTTGCAAGCATGAAGGAAAGGTCAAAAGAACTGTAGAGATAAAATTCCAGAACCTTGTCATCATTAGCTTGTCAACAAACCTTGAAATTGTCCACCTTCAAATTTCTTATTATGTGAGATAACAATGTCTGTTATTTAAGCCATTTTATTATGTTATTTGCAGTCACTGACATTCCTTACTCAGAAACTATCATCTAGTCTAGAAATCAGTTCAAGGTGGAACTGGGGCTCACAGTTTCAGAATTCGGATTACTACAGTTTGAAAATGTCCACTACTACTTTCTACGGTAACTTCATGCTGTACATAAAATGGATTGGCACCTAAACATTTTCCTGGAGAATTCTTAAACCTATCAATTCACTTAAACAATTACAATTGTACACCACTATGATTTGTCATGAGATCTTACTAGGCTTGCTCCAATATCTTCTGGATTGGTTGCAGAATTGTGAAATATGTATTGATTATGATACTACAATTTTCTTCTAGAGTCAAATTTAAGCATAATTTTCAGATTATTCTCTAAAAAGAGGAGAGAATTAACCAGAAAATATAATGAGTCTTGATAGGAATGTACTGGCCATGCTACCCATTATTATAGTCTCATAATGGTTAATATAAAGTTGCTCAACTGATACATTTTGTTATCTTGAATTAGGCATATATAATATTAAAATAAAGAATAGAATATATCTTTTTTGTTTTTTTAGTTAATTTTTATAGGAGTATGGTTGCTAGAATGTATCATTTACTTTGGAGAACTGAAGGAATATAAGTTGTCTTTAAGGCAAAATAGAAAACGAATAAAAATTATTTTAGTAGGTAGATCACATTTTTGTCTGGGGTTTGTCAAATATATGCTATTATTACTTACTATTAAATACTTGTTTCAAAGTTATTCCAAACCAAGATCCTTGCAATTTTGTAGCCACTGAACAGGAAATCCTGTGCTTAAAGAACTGTTCTCTCTGCCATGAATGTAGGGATGTGCCCACTGGGGATAGCCTGAAAGGGCAATTGGTCCTGTAGAAATATTGGAATAATATAAAACTATGAAATGCTCTTGTTAATAAAACAGCTTAATACTTTAGAAGGAAGATAATTTTAGATTTGTCTATTTTCTGTCAAACTCTTTTGCAAAGAGGGCCAAAGTTTTTGACTGAAGTGTCCATATTCAACAATGACCCCAAAATATACTTGAAAGATATTAGAAATGAATTCTTTTGTATATAAGATACTCAATGAATTATTTCTTTTTAAAAAATATTTATTTATTTATTTTTGGCTGTGTTGGGCCTTCATTGCTGCGTGCGGGCTTTCTCTAGTTGCAGTGAGCAGGGGCTACTTTTTGTTGCGGTGCACGGGCTTCTGATTACGGTGGCTTCTCTTGTTGCAGAGCACAGGCTGTAGGCGCACAGGCTTCAGTAGTTGTGGTTCATGGACTCTAGAGCGCAGGTTCAGTAGTTGTGGCGCACGGGCTTAGTTGCTCCACGGCATGTGGGATCTTCCCGGACCAGGGCTTGAACCCATGTCCCCTGCAATGGCAGGTGGATTCTTAACCACTGCACCACAAGGGAAGCCCCATGAATTATTTCTTGAGATAGTGCTAAGAATAATAAAGTCACCTGTGTTTGGGATTGAATAGTAAACTCCATATATCTTTGTCAATATTTCATAAAATAATTCTGCAAATGTTAATAGATAAGAATAATTTTGTGATTTTATTAGCCATTCAACAGTCTAAGGAACAACCACTTTCCTTTGTTTCCAGTGCATATAAAACACTTATTCTTGAGAATGCTTACCCAAATCTTTGTTCATTTAAAATAATAAGGCTACTAGATTACAGGAGAAATGCAGCAAATTTATGCTACTTTAGATTACTGAAAGGGACTTCTTTGAATTTTTCTTGAGCTGTCTTAGAACTCTTAGAATGGAAGAGGTTTTAGAGATTATCTAGTTATGTTATTTTAAGTGCCCTGATTTACCCACCAATATGCATATATTTTTTGAGTTGTAGGAAAAGGGGTAAAGTTATAGAGAAAGTACCAGGAATTTCTCCTAATTTGTTGTCCATCTCATCTGTTCAAGAGTGTTGTGCCTGTGAGCTGCCATCTGCCATGGCTGCACAGACAGAGATAGTTTGAGAAACACTGATCTATATAAATTACTATATATGGGAATTCCCTGGTGGTCCAATGGTTAGGACTCGGCACTTTCATTGCCATGGCCCGGGTTCAGTCCCTGGTTGGGGAACTAGCATCCTGCCAGCCGTGTGGCGTGGCTAAAAAAAAAAAAAAATCACATTATATAGTTGAGATATTCAGTGATCAAAGAAGTGAAATAACTTGCTTAGTATAAAATAACTATCTAGAGGCATAGGGTAGAGGAAAAAATCCTCAGGTAGAAATCAGTACACTTTGGATCTGGCCCTATAAGTGCCACCAATTTGTTGGAAATGGCAACAGAAAAATGACTGTAACTATGACCAATAACTTACCTAGAGTATGTAGTTTACAGACTCAGGACACAGTGTCCAAGACCCATTGCCATGTGAATTCAGCATGCTCACATCTCCTAGACAGGGCTACCCTTCATGCCGCAAAAGCCTAGCTGTGGGCAACAATTATTTAAGCAATAGAGGACAGCTGACCCAATATTAGCCATATCATTGTGTCATATTGCTCAAATAGGATGATGAATCAGTTGGGGAGAAGGACCAGGTGGTTGTGATTGTAGAGTTTGGGCAGCAGCCATGTTGAACTTGAGTGATTTAGTGTACACAAAGAAAGAAGCAGAGATAATATGAGAACTTACACTTATTACATAACTACAAGTATTATTCTAAGAACTTTACATCTCTAATGTCACCATATCTTTATTAAAGAGGTACTTTTTTGTTCCCATTTTTTAGATGGGGAAAATAAGGCTTAGATATAATAAATAGTTAATCTAAAGTCATATAGTTAGCAAATGGTGGAACAAGATTTTAGACTTAGGTAGTGTGACTCAAGGCCCACATTCCTAAGCAATGAGAAAAGCAGAGATATGGAGAACAACCTTATGTTAATAACTTTCCAGTTTCTAGGTTTGGCTTTCCATAAATCTATGTATTCTTCATGCTTTGGGGATATGCGAGATTCATCACATACCTTCTTTTCTACCTTTTTTTTTTTTTTTTTGCGGTACGTGGGCCTCTCACTGTTGTGGCCTCTCCTGTTGCGGAGCACAGGCTCCGGATGCACAGGCTCAGAGGCCATGGCTCACGGGCCCAGCCGCTCCGCGGCATGTGGGATCTTCCCGGACCGGGGCACGAACCCGCGTCCCCTGCATCGGCAGGCGGACTCTCAACCACTGCGCCACCAGGGAAGCCCTTCTACCTTTTTTTTAAGATGAGTTTATTTTTAAATTAATTAATTAATTAAGTTTTGGCTGCGTTGGGTCTTCATTGCTGCGAGTGGACTTTCTCTAGTTGCGGGGGGTAGGGGTTACCCTTTGTTGCGGTGCGTAGGTTTCTCATTGTGATGGCTTCTCTTGTTGCAGAGCACAGGCTCTAGGCGCATGGGCTTCAGCAGCTGTGGTTCGCAGGCTCTAGAGCACAGGGTCAGTAGTTGTGGTGCATGGGCTTCGTTCTTCTGCAGCATGTGGGATCTTCCCAGACCAGGGATCAAACCCGTGCCCCCTGTCTTGGCAGGCAGATTCTTAACCACTGCACCATCAGGGAAGTCCTTTTTCTACCTTTTCACATGAGCTGTTTGTTCATTAAACAAACAAACAAAGAAACAAACTAAATCCTTTACTAAATGTTGGGAAAACAGAGGCTGAGAGTAGAGATTACAGAGAGTTTTACAAACAGGACATTGGAGTTATTTATATAAAATGTAAAATACAGACAGGGTAACATTTTAACAAAGCCATCTCTACCTGGAGGTAAGAGATCTGGATTACAGAAACAGTGCAAGGATGGACAGAATAGGATCTATAAATAACCAGATCATGTTGAAAATCTAGAAATTCTTAGAATGGATGTGTGCCAGATTTACACTCAGAATTTTAAAATGTTCTGGAATTTAAGAGCAGGGGGTGGAGTGATGTGTCAATTGGAGGAGCTTTCCAATAAAAAAGGGCTGTGCTATTATTTGACACTCGTAAGATGTTCAAAATTTGTTGAGTACTATACATTACATGACACAGAGGATATTTTACCTGAGTAATTCTTATGAAAAAATTGAACAAACGGATACAAATGCTATTCCGATTATTATTTCTTGAATAACATCTTTGGATTGCAAACATATCATTAAGCAAAATGATCTGTGTGCTACCCAAGTACAGTATTTTTTTTACCCTCTTAAAAATTTAAGTCTACAGTACAGTAATGCTAACTATAAGCACAATATTGTACAGATCTCTAAAACTTTTTCATCTTGTAAAACTGAAAGTTTATACCCATCAAATAGCAACTCCACAGTTCTCCCTCCCCCCAGCTCCTGGAAACCACCATTCTACTCTGTGCTTTGATGAGTTTGACTACCTAGATACTTCACGTAAGTCGAATCATACAGTATTTGTTCTTCTGTGACTGGCTTATTTCACTTAGCATAATGTCCTTAAAGTTTATCCGTGTTGTAGCATATGACAGGATTGCCTTCTTTTTTTATGGCTGAATAATTTTCCATTGTATGCATATACTACATTTTCTTTATCCATTAATCTACTGATGGGCATTTAGGTTGTTTCCACTTTAGGTACTGTGAGCAATGCTGTAATGAATACAGACGTACAGAGGCCTCTTTGAGATCCTGATTTCAGATCTTTTGGATAAATACTGTACACAAAAGTAGGATTGCTGGAGCATATGGTAATTCTATTTTTAATTTTTTGAGGAACTTTCAAATTGTCCTCCACAGGCTACACCATTTTACATTTCTACCAACAGTGCACAAGTCTTTCACTCTCCACATCATCATTTATTATTTTCTGCTTTCTGGGTTTCTTTTCTCTTCTTTCCTTTTTTTTTTTGGTAATAGCCATTTTGTCAGATGTGAGGTGATATCTCATTGTGGTTTTGACTTGCATTTCCATGATGATAAGTGATATTGAGCATCTTTTCATGTACTTGTTGACCATTTGTATGTCTTCTTTGGAGAAATATCTATTCAAATCTTTTGCCCACTTTTAAAATCAGTTTACTAATTTTATTGTATTTTTTGCTGTCAGGTTCTAGAAGTTCCTTATGTAGTTTAGCAATTAACCCTTTATAAGATAGATGGTTTGCAAACATTTTCTCCCATTTCATAGGTTGTATTTTCATTTTGTTGATTGTTTCCTTTGTTGTGAAGAAGCTTTATAGTTTGATGTAGTCTCACTTGTGTATTTTTGCTTTTGTTGACTGTGCTTTTGGTGTCATGTTCAAGAAATCATTGCCAAGACCAATGTCACAAAGATTTTTCCCTATGTTTTCTTCTAGGAGTTTTACAGTTTTAGGTCTTATGTTTAAGTCTTTAATCCATTTGGAGTTGATTTTTGTGTATTGTGTAAGATAAAGGTTCAATTTTACTTTTTCACATATGGATATCTAATTTTCCCAACAACTATTGTTGAAAACAATTTTTTCCTCATTGTGTATTCTTGGCACCTTTGTTGAAGATCAGTTGACTGTATATGCATGGGTTTATTTCTGGGCTCTCTATTCTGTTCTGTTGATCTATATGTCTGTCTTTATGCCAGTACCATGCTATTTGATTACTGTAGCTTTGCAATATGTTTTGAAATCAGGAAGGTGGAAGCATCTGATCTGTTCTTTCTCAAGATTATTCTGGTTACTTGGGGTCCTTTGTGGTTCCATATGAATTTGAGGATTGTTTTTTCTATTTCTATAAAAATGCCATTGGGATTTTGATGGGTATTGAATTGATTCTGTAGATAACTTTGGGTAGGATGGAGATTTTAGCAATGTATGTCTTCTGATCCATGAACATGGGATCTTTTTCTATTTATCTGCATCTACTTTAATTTCTTTTGGCAATGTTCTGTAGTTTTAAGTATATAGGTTTTTTGCCTCCTTGGTTAAGTTTATTCCTAAGTGTTTCATTCTTTTTTGATACTATTATAAATAGGATTGTTTTCTTAATTGCCTTTCAGACTGCTTGTTGTTAGTAGAAAGAAACACAATTGATTTTTGTATGTTGATTTTCTGTCTTGCAAATTTACTGACTTTGTTTATTAGGACTAACAATTTTCTTGTGTATGTGAAGATGGAAATGGGGAGGGGGCAAGGAGATTTGAATGTGCAACCATCAATACTCTGCCTAACAGAATATCCTGAGAGACTAAATAAACTTAGTTGGGAATAAACAAACTGCAACTTAAATATAAGTAAAATTATACATTTGTACTTTATAAACAAGTTTATAAAAATTTGCCTTAGTTCTTACTTTTTAAACACAAGGGATTTCAGACTTAATTTCCAATAGTCATAGTGAGTTAATTCTTTTGGTAAAGAGCATTTGCCATAGTGATTGCAAGAGGAAAATTTATTGCCTGTTATGCTTTTCTTGTTACTTTCTTCAGTTTATCTTGGTATGGTTTCGTTGTCTACAAGGACTGAAATTTGTAGAAGTAATTTTCTAGTACCCAAACAAAAAAGATAAGCAGTGACAGTTTTCTAAAATATATGTTTCCTAACAGAGGCAACCTTCATAGCCCATTTCCTTTAATGATATCTGGGGAGGATCTGATAAGCCTTATTCTACTTTGCACAGGTTAAAGGGCATTGTCTTCCCTTTCACTCCAGCAGCCAACAACAAAGCCAGGCATATGTTATCACCATCACACAGGAAGCTTCAGGCTTACTTGTGTTAAACAGAGCACAAATACAGGAAAAGTGTCAGGCAGGTTACAATCTGGTAAAGCTGTGCTAAGAGAATATTATGCTAATAATATTACAGACAGAACTGGAGATATCTAATAATATTATAGACAGAACTGGAGATATGGGATTAGCCTTCAGCATAAAATGCTTAGAAATCCTTAAACATTAAAAACTCTATAAAAGTAGCCATTTTATCTTCTTCACTTTGGACTGATGACCTCCATTTTTTAAAAATGGGAAAATAATGGTTAAATTAAAAAGTTATATCAAGAAGTAACACAATTTTTCAAAACATACAATTAAACATTTCTTAATAATTTAAAAATTGTTTTCATCTGCAATGTATGTTAAAAATTCCAATTGTATTCTCTTATTTCAGAAGAAAAGGGAATTTCCATTTCGTGGCTAAACTTTTGTCTTAAATAAAGACTTTGTGCCTTTTGTAAACTAAAAAACTCATTTCATTTAGGGATTTTTATTTTGTATATTTTAATTGGGGTATACATCTGTTGTTAAAGAGTTACCTGAGTGATTTGAGAAGATGGAAGAAGAGTAAGACGCGGAGATCACCTTCCTCCCCAAGATACATCAGAAATACATCTACACGTGGAACTGCTCCTATAGAACACCTACTGAATGCTGTTAGAAGACCTCAGACCTCCCAAAAGGCAAGAAATTCCCCACGTACCTGGGTAGGGCAAAAGAAAAAACAGAGACAAAAGAATAGGGATGGGATCTGCACCAGTGGGAGGGAGCTGTGAAGGAGGAAAGGTTTCCACACACTAGGAAGCTCCTTCGTGGGCGGAGACTGCGGGTGGTGGAGGGGGAAAGCTTCAGAGCCACGGAGGAGAGTGCAGTAACAGGGGTGCTGAGAGCAAAGTGGAGAGATTCCCGCACAGAGGATCGGTGCCGACCAGCACTCACCAGCCTGAGGGGCTTCTGCTCACCCCCCGGGGCGGGCGTGGGCTGAGAGTTGAGGTTCGGGCTTCGGAGCTTAGATCCCAGGGACAGGACTGAGGTTGGCGGCGTGAACACAGCCTGAAGGGGTTAGTGCGCCACGGCTAACTGGGAGGGAGTCTGGGAAAAGTCTGGACCTGCCGAAGAGGCAAGAGACTACTCCTTGCCTCTTTGTTTCCTGGTGCGCAAGGAGAGGGGATTAAGAGCCCTGCTTAAAGGAGCTCCAGAGACTGGCGCGAGCCACGGCTATCAGCGCAGACCCCAGAGACGGGCATGAGACGCTAAGGGTGCTGCTGCCGTCACCAAGAAGCCTGTGTGTGAACACAGGTCACTATCCCCACCTCCCCTCCCAGGAGCCTGTGCAGTCTGCCACTGCCAGGGTCCCGTGATCCAGGGACAACTTCCCTGGGAGAACGCACGGCGCGCCTCAGGCTGCTGCAACGTTATAGAGGTCTCTGCCGCCACAGGCACGCCCCGCATCCGTACCTATCCCTCTCCCCAGCCTGAGTGAGCCAGAGCCCCCGAATCAGCTGCTCCTTCAACCCAGTCCTGTCTGAGCGAAGAACAGATGACCTCAGGCGACCTACACGCAGAGGCTGGGACAAATACAAGCTGAACCCCAGGAGCTATGCGAACAAAGAAGAGAAATGGAAATTTCTCCCAGTAGCCTCAGAAGCAGCGGATTAAATCTCCACAATCAACTTGATGTAACCTGCATCAGTGGAATACCTGAATAGACAACGAATCATCCCAAATTGAGGAGGTGGACTTTGGGAGCAAGATATATTATTTTTTCCCCTTTTCCTCTTTTTGTGAGTGTGTATGTGTATTTTTCTGTGTGAGATTTTGTCTGTATAGGTTTGCTTTCACCATTTGTCCTAGGGTTCTGTCCGTCCGTTTTTTCTTTTTTACTTAAAAAATTTTTTTTTCTTAATAATTATTTTTTATTTTAATTATTTTATCCTCCTTTCTTTCTTTCTTTCCTTCTTTCTTTCTTTCTTTCTTCCTTCCTTCCTTCCTTTCTTTCTATTTTTTCTCCCTTTTACTCTGAGCTGTGTGGATGAAAGGCTCTTAGTGCTCCAGCCAGGATTCAGTGCTGTGCCTCTGAGGTGGGAGAGCCAACTGCAGAACACTGGTCCACAGGAGACCTCCCAGCTCCATGTAATATCAAGCAGCGAAAATTTCCCAGAGATCTCCATCTCAACACCAAGACCCAGCTTCACTCAACGACCAGCAAGCTACAGTGTTGGACACCCTGTGCCAAACAACTAGCAAGACAGGAACACAGCCCCATCCATTAGCAGAGAGGCTGCCTAAAACCATAATAAGGCTACAGACACCCCAAAACACACCACCAGACGTGGACCTGCCCGCCAGAAAGACAAGGTCCAGCCTCATCCACCAGAACACAGGCACTAGTCCCCTCCACCAGGAAGCCTACACAACCCACTGAACCAACCTTAGCCACTGGGGACAGACACCAAAAACAACGGGAACTACAAACCTGCAGCCTGCGAAAAGGAGACCCCAAACACAGTAAGATAAGTAAAATGAGAAGACAGAAAAACAGACAGCAGATGAAGGAGCAAGGTAAAAATCCACCAGACCTAGCAAATAAAGAGGAAATAGGCAGTCTACCTGAAAAAGAATTCAGAATAATGATAGTAAATATGATCCCAAATCTTGGAAATAGAATAGAGAAAATGCAAGAAACATTTACCAAGGACCTAGAAGAACTAAAGAGGAAACAAGCAATGATGAACAACACAACAAATGCAATTAAAAATACTCTAGAAGAGATCAATAGCAGAATAACTGAGGCAGAAGAACGGATAAGTGACCTGGGAGATAAAACAGTGGAAATAACTACTGCAGAGCAGAATAAAGAAAAAAGAATGAAAAGAACTGAGGACAGTCTCAGAGACCTCTGGGACATTAAATGCACCAACATTCAAATTATAGGGGTTCCAGAAGAAGAAGAGAAAAAGAAAGGGACTGAGAATATATTTGAAGAGATTATAGTTGAAAACTTCCCTAATATGGGAAATGAAATAGTTCACCAAGTCCAGGAAGCACAGAGAGTCCCATACAGGATAAATCCAAGGAGAAACATGCCAAGACACATATTAATCAAACTATCAAAAATTAAATACAAAGAAAACATATTAAAAGCAGTAAGGGAAAAACAACAAATAACACACAAGGGAATCCCCATAAGGTTAACAGCTGATCTTTCAATAGAAACTCTGCAAGCTAGAAGGGACTGGCAGGACATATTTAAAGTGATGAAGGAGAAAACCTACAACCAAGATTACTCTACCCAGCAAGGATCTCATTCACATTTGATGGAGAAATTAAAATCTTTACAAACAAGCAAAAGCTGAGAGAGTTCAGCACCACCAAACCAGCTTTACAACAAATGATAAAGGAACCTCTCTAGGCAAGAAACACAAGAGAAGGAAAGACCTACAATAACAAACCCAAAACAATTAAGAAAATGGGAAAAGGAACATACATATCAATAATTACCTTAAATGTAGATGGATTAAATGCTCCCACCAAAAGACACAGACTGGCTGAGTGGATACAAAAACAAGACCCATATATATGCTGTCTACAAGAGACCCACTTCAGACCTAGGGACACATGCAGACTGAAACTGAGGGGATGGAAAAAGATATTCCATGCAAATGGAAACCAAAAGAAAGCTGGAGTAGCAATTCTCATATCAGACAAAATAGACTTTAAAATAAAGACTATTACAAGAGACAAAGAAGGACACTACATAATGATCAAGGAATCGATCCAAGAAGAAGATATAACAATTGTAAATATCTATGCAACCAACATAGGAACACCTCAATACATGGCAAGTAGTAACAGCCATAAAAGGGGAAATTGACAGTAACACAATCATAGTAGAGGACTTTAACACCCCACTTTCAACAATGGACAGATCATCCATAATGAAAATAAATAAGGAAACACAAGCTTTAAATGATACATTAAACAAGATGGGCTTAACTGATACTTATAGGACTTTCCAACCAAAACCAACAGAACACACATTTTTCTCAAGGGCTCATGCAACATTCTCCAGGATAGATCATATCTTGGGTCACAAATCAAGCCTTGGTAAATTTAAGAAAATTGAAATCATATCAAGTATCTTTTCCGACCACAATGCTATGAGACTAGATATCAATTACAGGAAAAGATCTGTAAAAAATACAAACACATGGAGGCTAAACAATACACTACTTAATAACGAAGTGATCACTGAAGAAATCAAAGAGGAAATAAAAAAATATCTAGAAACAAATGACAATGGAGACACGACGACACAAAACTTATGGGATGCAGCAAAAGTAGTTCTAAGAGGGAAGTTAATAGCCATACAATCCTACCTTAAGAAAGAGGAAATATCTCAAATAAACAACCTAACATTGCACCTAAAGCATTTAGAGAAAGAAGAACAAAAATTCCCCAAAGTTAGCAGAAGGAAAGAAATCATAAAGATCTGATCAGAAATAAATGAAAAAGAAATGAAGGAAACTATACCAAGGTCAATAAAACTAAAAGCTTGTTCTTTGAGAAGATAAACAAAATTGATAAACCATTAGCCAGACTCATCAAGAAAAAAAGGGAGAAAACTCAAATCAATAGAATTAGAAATGAAAAAGGAGAAGTAACAACTGACGCTACAGAAATACAAAGGCTCATAAGAGACTACTACAAGCAACTCTATGCCAATAAAATGGACAACCTTGAAGAAATGGACAAATTCTTAGAAATGCACAACCTTCTGAGACTGAACCAGGAAGAAATAGAAAATATGAACAGACCAATCACAAGCACTGAAATTGAGACTTTGATTAAAAATCTTCCAACAAACAAAAGCCCAGGACCAGATGGCTTCACAGGTGAATTCTATCAAACATTTAGAGACGAGATAACACCTATCCGTCTCAAACTCCTCCAAAATATAGCAGAGGGAGGAACACTCCCAAATTCCTTCTACGAGGCCACTATCACCCTGAGACCAAAGCCAGACAAAGATGTCACAAAGAAAGAAAACTACAGGCCAATATCACTGATGAACAGAGATGCAAAAATTCTCAACAAAATACTAGCAAGCAGAATTCAACAGCACATTAAAAGGATCATACACCATGATCAAGTGGGGTTTATTCTAGGAATCCAAGGATTCTTCAATATATGCAAATCAATCAATGTGATCCACCATATTAAGAAACTGAAGGAGAAAAACCATATGATCATCTCAATAGATGGAGGGAAAGCTTTAGACAAAATTCAACACCCATTTATGATAAAAACCCTGGAGAAAGTAGGCATAGAGGGAACTTTCCTCAACATAATAAAGGCCATATATGACAAACCCACAGCCAACATCGTCCTTAATGGTGAAAAACTGAAACCATTTTCACCAAGATCAGGAACAAGACAAATTTGCCCACTCTCACCACTATTATTCAACATGGTTTTGGAAGTTTTAGCCACAGCAATCAGAGAAGAAAAAGAAATAAAAGGAATCCAAATTGGAAAAGAAGAAGTAAAGCTGTCACTGTTTGCAGATGACATGATACTACACATAGAGAATCCTAAAGATGCTACCAGAAAACTACTAGAGCTAATCAATGAATTTGGTAAAGTAGCAGGATACAAAATTAATGCACAGAAATCTCTGGCATTCCTATATACTAATGATGAAAAATCGGAAAGTGAAATTAAGAAAACAGTCCCATTTATCACTGCAACAAAAAGAATAAAATATCTAGGAACAAACCTACCTAAGGAGACAAAAGACCTGTATGCAGAAAATTATAAGACACTGATGAAAGAAATTAAAGATGATACAAATAGATGGAGAGATATACCATGTTCTTGGATTGGAAGAATCAACATTGTGAAAATGACTCTACTACCCAAAGCAATCTACAGATTCAATGCAATCCCTATCAAACTACCACTGGCATTTTTCACAGAACTAGAACCAAAAAATTCACAATTCGTATGGGAACATAAAAGACCCCAAATAGCCAAAGCAATCTTGAGAACGAAAAATGGAGCTGGAGGAATCAGGCTCCCTGACTTCAGACTATACTACAAAGCTATAGTAATCAAGACAGTACGGTACTGGCACAAAAACAGAAATATAGATCAATGGAACAGGATAGAAAGCCCAGAGATAAACCCACGCACATATGGTCACCTTATCTTTGATAAAGAAGGCAAGAATATACAGTGGAGAAAAGACAGCCTCTTCAATAAGTGGTGCTGGGACAACTGGATAGGTATATGTAAAAGTATGAAAGTAGAACACTCCCTAACACCATACACAAAAATAAACTCAAAATGGATTAAAGACCTAAATGTGAGGCCAGACACTATCAAACTCTTAGAGGAAAACCTAGGCAGAACACTCTAGGACATAAATCACAGGAAGATCCTTTTTGACCCACCTCCTTGGGAAATGGAAAGAAAAACAAAATTAAACAAATGGGACCTAATGAAACTTCAAAGCTTTTGCACAAGAAAGGAAACCATAAACAAGACCAAAAGACAACCCTCAGAATGGGAGAAAATATTTGCAAATGAAGCAACTGACAAAGGATTAATCTCCAAAGTTTACAAGCAGCTCATGCAACTCAATAACAAAAAAACAAACAACCCAATCCAAAATCCAGAAGACCTAAATAGACATTTCTCCACAGAAGATATACACATTGTCTACAAACACATGAAAGAATGCTCAACATCACTAATCATTAGAGAACTGCAAATCAAAAGTACAATGAAGTTTCAGCTCACACCAGTCAGAATGCCCATCATCAAAAAATCTACAAGTGATAAATGCTGGAGAGGGTGTGGAGAAAAGGGAACACTCTTGCACTGTTGGTGGGAATGTAAATTGATACAGCCACTATGGAGAACAGTATAGAGGTTCCTTAAAAAACTAAAATAGAACTACCATACAACCCAGCAATCCCACTACTGGGCATATACCCTGAGAAAACCATAATTCAAGAAGAGTCATGTACCAAAATGTTCATTGCAGCTCTATTTACAATAGCCAGGACATGGAAGCAACCTAACTGTCCATCAACAGATGAATGAATAAAGAAGATGTGGCACATATATACAATGGAATATTACTCAGACATAAAAAGGAACGAAATTGAGTTATTTGTAGTGAGGTGGATGGACCTAGAGTCTGTCATACAGAGTGAAATAAGTCAGAAAGAGAAAAACAAATACCGTAGGCTAACACATATATATGGAATCTAAGAAAAAAAAAAGGTCATGAAGAACATAGGGGTAAGACGGGAATAAAGACACAGACCTACTAGAGAATGGACTTGAGGATATGGGGGGGGGGAAGGGTAAGCTGTGACAAAGTGAGAGAGTGGCATGGACATATATACACTACCAAATGTAAAATAGACAGCTAGTGGGAAGCAGCCGCATAGTACAAGGATATCAGCTCGGTGGTTTGTGACCACCTAGAGGTGTGGCATAGGGAGGGTGGGAGGGAGGGAGACTCTAGAGGGAAGAGATATGGGAACATATGTATAACTGATTCACTTTGTTATAAAGCAGAAACTAACACACCATTGTAAAGGAATTATATATATTCCAATAAAGATGTTTTTAAAAAAAAGTGTTACTTGAATCATGGTGGGTATATTCTAGAGTTATCTACCAATGTGATAAAACCTATTGTTTGAGCCATATTGGATTTGTTAAAAAATAATTTGAGAAGTTTTTCACAATGGTTTCCACATTCCTTCTTTTCAAAAAGGTTAAAAAAATGAATTATCGAAACTTCTGGAGAGAACAAAAATAATAGTGTATAGTCTTCACCATTGACATAGCCACTGTGAACATTTTGATTCGTTTTCTCTCCCTGTATGTTTTTCAATATATTTTCAAGACTGCAATCAAATGTGTATATACACACACATACCCAATGCACATATATATGTACTTTTAATTTTGAATATAACTTTTTCTTAAAAATTAATATTATAGAATACACATTTTCATGGTTTTTGTATATTTTATAATCTTCATTTTCAGTGACTGCATAAGGTTTCATTGATTGAACAAGTCATTATTTATTAGTGAACAACTGTATGGGATGCACAAATATCTTTATTGGACTCCTTTAAATCTTCTGGTTACCTTAGAGACAGTGTCTCCCTATATCTTGTATATTCTTATGGCCATGATCAGGAAGACCCATGTCATGTGGATCAACTACTGGATTTAGTGAATCTATTATAAAGCACATGCCCTTAGCATAAAGTAATTAAATGTTAAAATATTAAGCTGTCTCCAGGGGAAAGTTAATTGTGTTACACAAGAAGTGTCGTGGTTCTATACAAATACAAGAGCCATTTCCAGTTTGGATTCAAGCAGGCAGAGGCTGTAGATTGCTGAAGAAGCTTAAAATATCTATCATCCAGGCATCCATTAGAGGAGAAATAAGCTGGTTCCCTGCCAAAGTGCAGACAGAGAAAACTCATGTTTAAGATAATACCAGGGTTAATAAGTAAAAATGGTACTGGAAAATCAGTGTCTTAAAGTGCATTTTTGTATTTTAAACAAAATACACTACGGCCATATGTGACATCTTTTTTTTTTTAACTCTTTATTTATTTTTGGCCATGCCATGTGACTTGTGGGATCTTAGTTCCCTGATCAGGGATTGAACCCGGGCCCTTGGCAGTGAAAGCACTGAGTCCTAACCACTGCACCACCAGGAAATTCCCATATGTGACATTTACATACCTATTTGTGCTGTAAAAAACTATGTTGGTTGTGAAGTTTTGCTCTTAGGACCCCAGGACAATTCTAATAGTCATACACTGATTGCCTTCTCTATTGCTTATGAAGAAGCAAACACAAAAGTCCTAAAGCACACCATAGTTTATCAAAGCGCTTGTCATCATCCCCAGGAGCTTCTCTGCAAGCCCTCTGATACTAAAGAAAGGAAATCTTATTATGGCTTTACACCTTCTTTCTTCATTTTCTTTTTCTTCCTTTTTTCTTTTTTTGGGTTCTTTTCTCTCCCCCATGGCCACTCTCTTTGTTTAGAGAAGAGGACTTGACAACCAGATTAAAAAATCAAATATATTGAAGCTATTAAGTATCTTTTGCTATGGAGAGTATAACATAGAATAAAGGGTCATTTCTATCTTCATGGGAACAATGATGTTTTTAATAATTCTGTTTCTGCCTCTAACTTTCTGTTGATCTTATCAGGTTTTACCATTGAAGAATTCCATTTTTTAAATTTATGGCCATTTTTTTCAACTAGTTTACCACTGAATAAGTATATTTAATGTTTTATTGTGAGAAATTTTTCTTAAAATTTTTTTCTTAAGAAAAGCACAATATAAAGAAAAGGGAGCCTAGTACTACAACTTGATTAAAAAACAAACTCTGCCTTATTTTTATTTAGGATAATCACACATGGAAGTATCAAAAGGCAGACAGAATATTATTTAGCTAGTTTAGTTTTGTTCTGTGCTGATGTTGGACACAACAAAAAAGAGAAGAATCTTTCTCTGCTGTAGCCCAGATGTTACGAGGCTGTTGAACTTGGGTCTGAGTGACCCAGGAGAATCAGTTGGCTGCTACAGCGGCCTTGCTTCTGGCTTTGTGGAGATCAAGGAAAGCCCTTTCAGCATGTCTGAGAGCCAGATCCAGGGTGTCTCAGGCAAGCTGGGGAGCACTTTGGCAAAAATCTCCTGAATTGTGCAATCTTTGACTCTGTTTTTTCCCAACGTTTCCCTCTCAAAATCACATGCTTAAATTGGGCCATGCAGCTGTTTGTGGGTGGAGTGCTTATACTCAGAGCTCTTGTCTGATGGTGCCTAGTCAGTGGTACACTATTTCTTACTCCGCCCCTACCCTGAGAAACTTCAAAAGTAATCCCTCAAGGTAAGTTGGTAACCTGATCTGTTCACTCTAAATGTTAAAATAGGGCTTGCCTCTTCTTGGTATTATACATGTGTAATTTGTAGTTGTCAGGCAGTTTCAACATGTTTTACTTGCTTTTAGAAATCTATTAACAAATGATATATATCAGTAGTTTTATATCAAAGAGGAATCTCAAACAGTATCAGTTTAAAGAAGTTTACATTTCTGCAATATTAATTTTTAAATTTAAAGTTTTACAGATGCTATATTATAGTACTGACTATTGTAATTGTAAAAAAAAACCCTCATATTTTATTTAAAAATACATTTTTTTTTTTTTTTTTTTTTTGCTGTACACGGGCCTCTCACTGTTGTGGACTCTCCCGTTGTGGAGCACAGGCTCCGGACGCGCAGGCTCAGCAGCCATGGCTCACAGGACCAGCCGCTCCGCGGCATGCGGGATCTTCCCGGACTGGGGCACGAACCCGTGTCCCCTGCATCGGCAGGTGGACTCTCAACCACTGCGCCACCAGGGAAGCCCCTAAAAATACATTTTGAAACACTCCTAATTTTACTTGCCACTGACTTTCTTTGAATTATGGAGCAGATATTTCAGCATACATAAAGAAGGACTTGGTCCTAAGGACAAAGTTAATCTTGCAAGTTCAAAGAATAATTTGTTAGTGAGTAGTTATCATGGTCCCTAGGAATGTTACTCTGTGCCCTCTTGGATGCAAAGACATTACATTTTATTACTGCTGAGTCTACTAGCTGCCTCTACCTTCACCTCCTCTTTCTGCTCCTCATCTTCCTCATCCTCTGGCCCCCTTCCCAGTTAAGGAAGAGACTTGATAATTAGATTAAAAATTTCATGTGCAATGATGCTATTGAATTTCCAAGGTCTTTTGCCAGGAAGAATAGAATATAGCAATAAGAATAATAAAAAATGTTAAAGGAATATCATTGATCTTTATGAAACTATTGTAGTGGATATGAGTTAATCTAATAGAATTCTACTTTTATAGATACAAGACAAGCTTTAGGAGAGTGATTTCACCAAGATGACGACATAGGTTGTTTCTGACTTTGCTCCCCTCACAAGAGGAACAACTAACAATTTTTCAGGGACAAGACACCTCTGAGAGAATCCTAGAAAACAGAGGTGAGACTGAAGCACCCCCTGCACCACAGAGATGAAGACAGACTGCATTAGAAGGATAAGAGAAGCAGCCATAAGTTGACCACATTGCCCTTTCTCCAGGCCAGCACAGCACCATAAGCAGAGGTCTCCCTGAGCCTCTGTTCCTCCAGTGGGAAAAGAGGAACAACTAGTCACCTCCCCACAGCACTGTGGGCCTTTTTGTGAGAACCCCTACTCTGATCTCATCCCACAGGGATTGTAGTCAAATCTGCAGGGGCTCAACCACTGGTAATCTGACTGTGATGGAGAAGGGAGGAGGGGCATGCTACTATCAGCTCACGAATCTTGGCAGACTGAGTTCATACCTGCAGTGCCCAAGCAGTAAACCCAACCAGTGGCTTTGCTCATCTGCAGAATGGTGCACTCTGACCAGAGAATTTGGCAGGGTATAGACCTACCTGACTTGGATTCTCAAGAGTTTTGCCAGACCCAGAGCCTGATTTGCTTAAGCCCAGGTAAGGAGCTGAGTCATAGCTTCACCTGCTCTGGAGAGTGTCTCCTGGCCTCACATGACCAGAGGGACTGTTGAGAACCCTTGGAAGCTGTATAGCCCAGCAACCAGAAGCACCCAGTACTGAAGTAGGATCTCCAGGACTGAGAGGAGGGAGGATATCGGGGAAGAGGCAGATAAGAATATAAAAAAGCATTAAAGGACAAGGTTCTTGCTGACTGTATCAGGACTTCAGTCACCCTGTGGCTTCTTGTCATGCTCCTGAGTGCAGTGGTAAAAGCAAGTCTGGTAAATGGAATGCTGTTAGAAGAAAAGAACAGGATCTGGGGGTAAGGATGAAACTACAAATATGAGCTATGTCTAGTCTTACCTTATTGAAAGTCCAGAAGGCAGAGAAAACCTCAGATATAACAGTACCAATGAATAGTCTGAAGACACTACCTAATCTGAAGGCAATTAGTAAAGATTTAAGGAGGTGTCTGATGCTTCAAATGCAAAAGCAACACTGAAAAACTATAATGAAAATGAAAAATCAAGGAAATATGTCATCACAAAAAGATAATAATTCCCCATTAACTGAACCCAAAGGCACAGAATTTTGAGATCTAACTGAAAAAGAATTCAAAATAGCTGTTTTGAAGAAATTCAGTGAGCTACAAGGAAACTTGGAAGGACAATTCAATAAAATCAGGGGAAAAATACATGAACAAAATGAGATATTTACCGAAGAGATAGAGATAATAAACCAAGCAGAAATTCTGGAGATGAAGAGTTCAATGAATGAAATGAAAAATTCAATAGAGAGCATCTGCCTCAGAGTACAGCAAATGGAAGACAGAATAAGTGAGCTGGAGGGCAGGAATTTTGAAATAACTCAGAGCAGAACAAAGTAAAAAGATGAAGAAACCTAATAGCCCACATGATGTATAGGACTCCATTAACAAAATAATTGGAGTTCCAGAAAGAGAAGAGAGGGAGAAAGGGTCTGAAATTTTATTTAAAGAAATAATAGCTGAAACCATTTAAAATCTGGGGAAAGATCTGGAGATCCCGGTTCACGCAGCTAACAGATCACCCTATTATCTCAATGCAAAAAGACCTTCTCCAAGACACATTATAATGAAAACATCAAAAGTTAAAAATAGAGAATCCTAAAAGCAGCCAGAGAAAAATTATTAAAATCTATAAAGGATCTCCCATTAGGCTATCTGTGGATTTCTCAGCAGAAACCCTGTATGCCAGGAGAGAGCAGAATGACATATTCAAAGTGCTGAAAGAAAAACTGCCAGCCAAGAATATCATTCTGGCAAAATTTTTCTTCAGATATAAAGGAGAAATAAGGATTTCCCCAGACTGGAAAAAAAAAGAAAGAAAAAAGAAAAAATGCTGAGGGAGTTCATCACCCCTAGACCTGCCTTGCAAGAATTGTTGAAGGGCGTTCTTCAAGCTGAAATGAAAAGATGTTAACCAGTGTCATGAAAACATGCGAAAGTATACAACATGCTCATAAAGGTAAATATACAGTCAGACTTAGAAAACTCTAATTCTGTAATAGGATTAACTATAGTTAAATATGTACAGTCTATGTCAATACACTGTAAAAAGTGCAGATTCTGATTCAGTAGATTTGGGGTGGGGCCAAGAGTCTGCATTTTTAATGAGCTCCCAGGTGCTGCTGCTGTTTCCATACCATATCTTGAGTGGCAAAGCTCTGAGTCTTAATTTTGTCACATATATATCATTTGAGTATGCAATAGATTCATATGACTGGTACCATATTGGATAGCACAGACAGAATATTTCTATTGTTGAATAAAGTTCTATTGGGTGTCAGTAGTCAAGATTCTTGAATACATTGGTAACCATTAATCTTGTCATACCTAATAATTATCTCCCAACTATGACTTGTCTTAGTGTCCACTCTCTCAGGCTGAATGCCTTCCCCTCATAAAGTGTTGCTGGAATCCCATTCTGATTATTGATTACATTTCATTTCATCATATTCTTCACTCTGACTTGCATTAGAGTTGGAATAAAGTTAAAAGACTAGAAAGTTCAACTGGAGGCAGATATTAGTTCAATTTAAGGAGGAACTTCCTAACAATTTAGACCTATCTAAAAATCTCACTTTCCAGCAGACTCCTTCGCCATCCAGAACATTCATGTTTCAGGGTTCCTGTGGCTGTACTTAGGACTGCACACAGGTTTGAGGAAGTTCCAGTGTGACTTCTACCACTAAGAGGCATGGCCTGAGGTAAATCAGAACTTCTCTAGGAATAACTTTCTTCTCTAAAGTAAGGGGGTTGAAGGAGGTTATTATTTCTTCTGATTCTCACATTCCATATTCTTCTGCTTATTTCAGAGTAAACATAGTATGAAGCCAGAAATAACTTTAGCTTCTTAGCACTGGATAAGGAGTGGGTCTGACTATGTGTCCAAAGTGATTAAGAAAGTTTTTGGCCCTTTACAGACAGCTTGACAATCCCTGGTATAAACTGTACAAAGGTTGGCACTGACTAACATAAAAGGCTACTTTGAACAATTATATGTGAACAAATTGGACAACTGAGAAGAAATGGATAAATTCCTAGATACATACAACATAACAAGACTGAATCAGGAAGAAATAGAATATCTGAACAGACAAATAACGTGTAAGGTTAGATTAAAACAGTAATGAAACACCTCCCAACCCAGAAAACCCCAGGACCAAATGGCTTCAGAGGTGAATTCTACCAAACATTTAAAGAAGAATCAATGCCAATTCTTCTCAAAATCTTCCAAAAAATTGAAGAGGACACAATACTTTCAGACTCATTTTATGAGGTCATTGTTACCTTGGTACCAAAGCCAGATAAAGACACAAAAAGAAAAGAAAACTACAGACCAATATCCCTGAAGAATATAGCTATAAAAACTCTCAACAAAATATTAGAAAACTGAATTCAAAAACATAGTAAAAGAATTATACACTTTAATCATTTGGGATTTATCCCTGGGACCCAAGAATGGTTCAACACATGCAAATCAATGAATGTGATATACCACATTAATAGAATAGAAGATGAATTTTATACGATCATCTCAATAGAAGCAGAAAAAGTATTTGACAAAGTTCTTGCAAACATTCTTTGATGAATAAAAACCCTCAACAAATTAAGCACAGAAGGAACATACCTCAGTATAATAAAGGCAATATAGGACAAACAGACAACTAACATTACACTCAAGGATGAAAAATTGAAAGCTTTACTTCTAAGTTTCGAAACAAGGCAAGGGTCTCAATCTCACCACTCTTACTCATTATAATACTGGAAATCCTCGCTAGAGTAATTAGTCAATATAAAGAAGTAAAAAGGATCCAAATCAGAAAGGAAGAAATAAAATTGTTATTTGCAGATGATATAATATTAAATATAGAAAATCTTAAAGACTCAACCAAAAAACTGTTAGAACTAATTAATGAATTCAGTAAACTTGTAAGATACAAAATCAACACACAAAATTCAGTTGCATTTCTATACATGAGCAATGAAACATCAGAAAAAGAAATGAAGAAAACTATCCCATTCACAATAGCATCAAAAATAATAGGTTCCAGGGGCTTCCCTGGTGGCACAGTGGTTGACAGTCTGCCTGCCGATGCAGGGGACATGGGTTCATGCCCCAGTCCGGGAGGATCTCATATGTTGCCGAGTGGCTGGGCCCGTGAGCCATGGCCGCTGAGCCTGCGCATCTGGAGCCTGTGATCTGCAACACGAGAGGCCACAGCAGTGAGAGGTCTGTGTACAGCAAAAAAAAAAAAAAAAAAAAAAAAAGGTTCCAAATCAAGATGGCAATGTAGGATATTCCAGAACTCACCTCCTCCCATGGACACACTGAATCTGCAGTTATATTTGGAACAATTTTCTCTGAAGGAAATCCAGAAACTAGCTGAATGACACCTACACAGCAGGTGAACAAGAAAAACTCATTGTGATGGGTAGGAGAGGTTGAGAATCAATCTCACCATAAACCCCACCCCTGATGAGGTGACATGCAACTGGGAGGAAACTCTGAGGTGTGAAGGGTTTGGACCCCACATATGGCACCCCAACATTTAAGTCTTTCACCTGAGAGATGGATCCCAAAATATCTAGATTTGAAAGCCAACAGGGCTTGCATCAATAGGCTATAGTGATCCCATAGGCTATAGTGATCTGAGAATCAGTTCTTAAAGGGCTCATGAACTCACCCACCCCAGGCACCACCACAGAGGTAGCAAACTGAAACATGCCCAGTCTTCCCATGAAGGAGGTCTATTTGCTTATCTTAAAAGCTTTGGTCTGAAGGGCAGGCTTCTAATTTAACATATATGTATGGGCCAACTGCAATACTCTCCAGAGACTATGGAGGCCAGCAGTTGCCATCTTCATGTTCACCCTCTACCTCACCCCAGGTTGCTGGTATCTCCTGGAAAGAAGCTTGTGCACATCTTTGGTGCCCTGGTCTTTGTGGCTGCCACCAAGGGGACACCCCTAGATAGCCTGGTTCTGGTGACCAGTGGGGCTTGCACTCAAGGGTCACACAGAACTATAGTGACAGAAACAGTTCTTGGCTGGCTATACACTCAGGGCATAGTGCAGAGGCAACAGATAGAAATACTCAGTGTTTCCATAAAAGAGGCCTATTTGCTTATTTTTAATAGCTGAGGACTTAGGGCTGCTAACTTAATACACTCTGAGCCAACTGCCAAACATTACAGAGGCTGGGAGGCCATTGGAAACCATGTTTGTGTTCCCCCTCTGTGCTGCCGCTGGTCTGCAGTGTCTCTGAGAAAGAAACTTGTGTATATGTCTGGAGCCCAACTTTTGTGTCTCCTGTCCAGACGACACATCCTTTGACAGCCTGGCTCTGGTGATCAGCTGGACTTGTGTTTATGGGTTCAAGCGTATCAAACAAAGAAACAGTTCTTGACTGGCTATCATCCTGAGGCTCAGTACAGAGGGATCAGAGAGAAACACCTATCTGCCAGTCTTCCCCTGAAAGAGGTATATTTGCACACTTTAAAAACTGCTGCCTAAATCTAGGTGCTGACAGACCCACCCCTTTGGAACACTGCCAGGTCTTAGCACACCCTCAACTACTACTGGGAGTCATAAGAATAAAGGAGGCTGCTTGGGCAATCACAAAGGTTTGACACACAAACAGAGATAGGACAGAGTTGAACAATAAGGCTCATCTCATACACTAGGCCACTCCTTCAAGACTGGGCATGGTGACTGTTTTATCTAATGCATAGAAACCAACACAAAGAATAATGGGAAAAGAAGAAACAGAGGAATAAATTCCAACTGAAAGAACAAGACCTCAGAAAAAGACCTTAATGAAACAGAGATAAGTGATTTACATGATAAAAAGTTCAAAATAATGGTCATGAAGATGCTCACCAAGCTCAGGAGAAGAATGGATAAACAAAGTAAGAATTTCAACAAAGACATAGAAAATATGAGAAAGTACCAAATCAACGTCACAGAGCTGTAGAATATAATAATTGAACTGAAAAATATAACAGAGGGGTTCAATAGCAGACTAAATGAAGTCTTGTCTTTGAGTTCATCTAGAGACTCAAAGACAAGGTGGTGGAACTCAATCAAAGCAATGAAAGAAAAAAGAATGAAAAAGAGTGGAGATAGCTTAAGGGACTTATGGGACAATATGGGACAAGCAGACCAACATTTACATTATAGGGGTCCCAGAAGGAGAAGAAAGAGAGAAAGGGGCAGGAAACTTATTTGAAGAAATAATGACTAAAACTTTCCTAACCTAGGGAAGGAAACACATCCAGATCCAGGAAGCCCAGAGAATTCCAATAAGAGGAACCCAAAGAGACTCACATCAAGATACATTATAAATAAATTGTCAAAGTTAAAGACAAGTAGAGAATTTTAAAAGCAGCATGAGAAAAACAACTTGTTACATACAAGGCAACCTCTATAAGACTATCAGCAGATTTTCTGCAGAAACTTTGCAGGCCAGAAGGGAATAGCATAATACATGCAAAGTGCTGAAAGAAAAGAACTGCCAACCATGAATACTCTACCTGGCAACTGTCTTTCAGAATTAAAAGAGATACAGAGTTTTCCAGATAAGCAAAAACTGAAGGAGCTTAGCACCACTAGACTGGCCTTATAAAAAAATGTTAGAGGAAATTTTAAAAGTTGAAATGTAAGAGTGCTAAATAGTAATAAGAAAACATATGAATGTATGAGTCTCACTAATAAAGTTAAATATATAGTTAAATTCAGAATAAACTAATATTGTGATGGTGGTTGATTAATCACTTATAAGTCTAGTATGTAATTTAAAAGACAAAAGGAGTAAAAATAATTAAAACTACAATAATTTGTTAATGGATACACAAGAGAAAAGGATGTAAATTGTGACATCAAAAACATAAAACATGGTGTGGGGCGGGGAGAGAGTAAAAATGTAGAGCTCTAGAATGCATTTGAACTTAAAATAGATGGTTATAACTATAAGATGTTTTATGTAAGCTTCACACAATCACAAAGCAAAAACCTATAGTAGATACACAAATGGTAAAGAGCAAGGAGTCTAAATATACTACTATAGAAAACCATCAAATCACAAAGGAGGAGCAAGAGAAGAAAAGAACAAAAGTATTACAATACAGTAAAAGAAAAATTACCAAAATGTCAAGAAGTCCATACTTATCAATAATTACTTTAAGTGTAAATAGACTAAATTCTATAAACAAAAGACTCAAGTATATGGGTAAAAATGGGTAAAAAACCCCCACAAAACAGACTCAAGCATAAGTTTCGTATAAGATACTTTAGCTTTAAGAACCCACACAGACTCAAAGTGAAGGGATGGAAAACATATTCCTTGCAAATGGAAACCTAAGGAAAGCTGGGGTGGTTATAGTTAAATCAGATAAATTAGACTTTAGGACAAAGAATGTCATAAGAGACACAAAAGGTCATTATATAATGATAAAGGAGTTGATCTAACAAGAGCATATAACATTTGTAAATATTTATACACCCAAAGTAGGAGTGCCTAAATATATAAAGCAAATACAATAATCGGAGGGAACTTTAATACCCCACTTTCATCAATGGATAGATTATCCAGACAGAAAACCTGTAAGGAAGCATTGGACTTCAATTGCACATTAGGCCAGATGGACTTAATAGACATTTACAGAACCGTCCATCCAACAGCAGCAGAATATATGTTCTTCTCAAGCACTCATGGCACATTCTCCAGGATACATCATATGTTAGGCCACAAAACAAGTTTTAATAAATTTAAGTGGATTGAAATCATACCAAGCATGACTGACTACTGTGGCATGAACCAGAAATCAACTACAAGAAGAAAACTGGAAAATTCACAGATGTGTGGAGATTTGTGTTCAGTACCATGCTACTGAACAACTGATGGCCAATAATAAATCAAAAGAGAAATTAAAAATATATTGGGACAAATGAAAGTGGAAATATAACATACCAAAACTTATGGGATGTAGCAAAAGCAGTTTTAAGAGAGAAGTTCTTAGAAATGTGTACTTTAATAGGTGAGAAATTTCTCAAATAAGCAACCTAACTTTACACCTCAAGGAATTAGAAAAAGAAAAATAAACTAAGCCAAACATTAATACAGGGAAGGGAATAACAAAGATCAGAGCAGAGAAAAATAAAATAGAAACAAAAAGACAATAGAAAAGATCAATGAAAGAGTTGGTTTTCTGAAAAGATAAACAAAATAGACAAACTTTTAGCCAGACTCATCAAGAAAAGAGAACACAAATAAAATCAGAAATGAAAGAGGAGGTGTTACAAATGATATCACAGAAATGTAAAAGGTCATAAGAGACTACCATGAACAATTATACACAAAGAAATTGGACAACCAAGAAGAAATGGATACATTCCTAGAAACATACAACCTACCAGGACTGAATCATCAAGAAATAGAAAATCTGAAGAGATTCATTACTAGTAAGGAGATTGAATCAGTAATCTAAACCTCCCAACAAATAAAGTCCAGACAAGATGGCTTCACCGGTGAATTCTATCACCATTTAAAGAATAATTAGTACCAACCCTTTTCAAACTCTTCTAAAAAGTAGAAGAGGAGGGAACACTTCCAAACTTATTTTATCAGGCCAGTATCAACCTAATACCAAAACCAGACAAGAACTCTTAAGAAAAGAAAATTACAGGCCAATATTTCTAAGGGATATAGATTTTAAAATCCTCAATAAAATATTGGCAAACATAATTCAACAATACTTTAAAAGGCTCTTTGTTGGGGGGCCTGTAGCTGATGTGTTAAATTAAGAATATGTTTATTATGATCCGCTGAATGAGGAGGCACAAGCCACCCTCACCGTGTCGGCAGGTAGCTCTCTCAGCATCTGAGCTCCCACTCTGGGGAAGTGAAAACCCCAGGCCGTTTTCATTGAAGTTGCAGTTTCAGTATACTCATACAAAGGAATCCAAGTCACAATATTTTATTAATTATGGATCCCAGAAAAGGGGTGGGTGCAATGAGCTGGGGGAAGGGTGGTCCTCCATCCCAGGTCATGAGCGAGCAGAAGATAGAGCAGAGTAGTGAGCACCTGTTATTTATAAGGTGTTATGGGTAGCAGTTACTAATTTTTCTTGAGCTTAACTTTAAGTAGTCTTTTAAAAAGGTGCCCTGGGAAAAGCAAAGTGAGAATTTGTGGTAGGAATCCTAAGCTTGGATCCTTATCTAAATGTCCAGACTCTAGGTGTGAGCAGGACTGTCATACTAGAAAATGCCTAGGCAGGAACACAAAATAACTGTTTTCTCATCACAGGATCATAAACCATGATCAACTAGGATTTATTCTAAGGATGTGAGGATTGTTCAACATCCACAAAGCTATCAATGTGATACACCAATTAACAATATGAGGGATAAAAATCATATGATAATCTCAATAGATGCAGGAAAAGCATTTGACAAAATTCAACATCCATTTATGATAAAAAAAATTCCCAACAAAGTGGGTATAGAGAGAATATACCTCAACACAATACAGGCCAGCCATATATAACAAGCCTACAGCTAACATCACACTAAATGGTGAAAAGCTGAAAGCTTTTCCTCTAAGATCAGGAAAAAGACGAGGATGCCCACTCTTGCTACTTTTATTCAACATAGTATTGGACGTCCTAGCCAGGGCAACTAGGCCACAAAGAAAGCATCCAAAGTGAAAATAAAGAAGTAAACTATAACACTATCACTATTTGCAGATGACATGATGTTATGTATAGAGAACGCTAAACACTCCACCAAAAAACTGTTAGAAATAATAAATGCATTCAGTAAAGTTGCAGGATACAAAATCAATGTACAAAAATCTGTTGCAATTCTATACACTAAAAATGAACTATTGGAAGGAGAACTTAAGAAAACAATCCCATTTACAACGCACCAGAAAGAAAAAGATACTTAGGAATAAATTTAACCAAGGAGGTGAAAGACCTGTACGCTGAAAACTATAAGACATTGATGAAAGAAAGTGAAGAAGACACAAATAAATAGAAAGATATTCTGTTCTCATGGATTGGAAGAACTGATACTATTAAATATCCAAACTATCCAAAGTAGCCTACAGATTCAGTGCAATCCCTATAAAAATTCTAATGGCATTTTTCACAGAAATAGAACAAACAATCCTAAAATTTGTATAAAACCATAAACCCCAAATAGCAAAGCAATCTTCAAACAGAAGAAAAAAGCTGGCGGCATCATGCTTCCTGATTTCACACTATATTACCAAGCTATAGTTTTCAAAATAATATGGTGTTGGTATAAAAACAGACACATTGATCAATGGAACAGAATAAGGGACTAGAATAAACTCACATATATATGATCAAATAGTACACATAACAGACAAAGGCACCAAGAATATACAATAAGGAAAGGGTAGTCTCTTTAATAAAGACCAGTGCTGGGAAAACTGGACCACCATGTGTAAAAGAATGAAGCTGGACAACGTTTTTACATCATACGCACAAATCAATTCAAAAGTATTAAAGATTTGTACGTAAGACATGAAACCATAAAATTTCTAATACAGTTGGCCAAGAGGCACATGAAAAGATGCTCAACATCACTAATTATTAGAGAAATGCAAATCAAAATTACAATGAAGTATCACCTCACACTGATTAAAATAGGCATCATCAAAAAATCTACAAACAATAAATGCTGGAGAGGGTAAGGAGAAAAGGGAATCCTCCTACACTGTGCATGGGAATGTAAATCGGTACAGCCACTATGGAGAACTGTATCGTGATTCCTTAAAAAACTAAAAATAGAGCTACCATATGATCCAGCGATCCCACTCCTGGGCAAGTATCTGCAGAAAACCATAATTCGAAAGGATACATGCACCCCAATGTTCATTGAAGCACTAGTTACAGTAGCCAGGACCTGGAAGCAACCTAAATGTCTATCAACAGAGGAATGGATAAAGAAGATGTGGTACATACATACAGGAATATTACTCAGCCATAAAAAGAACAAAATAATGCTATTTGCAGTGACATGGATGGACCTAGAGTTTGTCATACTGAGTGAAGTAAGTCAGACAAAGACAAATATATGATATCACTTATATGTGGAATCTAAAAAAATAGTACAAATGAATCTATTTCCAAAATAGAAATTGAGTCACAGAAATAGAAAACAAACATGGTTACCAAGGGGGAAAGGAGGGGAGGGATAAATTGGGAGATTGGGATTGACATATACATACTACTATATATAAAATAGATAACTTATGAGAACCTACTGTATAGCACAGGGAACTCTATTCAGTACTCTGTAATGAGCTATATGGGAATAGAATCTAAAAAAGAGTGGATATATATATATCTGATTGAATTGACTCACTTTACTGTACAGCAGAAACTAACATGACATTGTAAATCAACTATACTCCAATAAAAATTTCATTAAAAAAATAAAAATTAGGGCTTCCCTGGTGGTGCAGTGGTTAAGAATCCACCTGCCAATGCAGGGGACATGGGTTCGAGCCCTGGTCTGGGAAGATCCCACATGCCTTGAAGCAACTAAGCCTATGCGCCACAACTACTGAGCCTGCGCTCTAGAGTCTGTGAACCACAACTACTGAAGCCTGTGTGCCTACAGCTTATGCTCTGCAACAAGAGAAGCCACCACAATGAGAAGCCCACACACTAAAATGAAGAGTAGCCCCCGCTCACTGCAACTAGAGAAAGTCCGTGCACAGCAATGAGACCCATTGCAGCCAAAAATAAATAAATAAAAATAAACAAAAAAATTAAAAAATAAAATAATATGGTAAGCTCCTTTATGGAAGTGCAACAATGATTTTTTGGATATGACACCAAAAATAAAAAGCAACAAAAGCAAAAATCAACAAGTGGGACTACATCAAACTAAAAAGCTTCTATACAGCAAAGGAAGCAATAAACAAAAAAAGACAACCTACTGAACGAGAGAAACTATTTGCAAATCATATATCTATTAACAGGTTAATATCAAAATATATAAAGTACTCATACAACTCAATAGCAAAAAACCAAATAATCCAATTAAAAAATGGGTAGAGAATCTGAATAGATCTTTTTCCAACAAAGACATACAAATGACCAACGGGTTTATGAAAAGGTGTTCTACCTCACTAATCACCAGGGAAGTGCAAATGAAAACCACAATGAGATATCCCTATATCTGTTAAAATGGCAATTATAAAAAAGATAGGAAATAACAAGCGTTTGTGAGGGTGTGGAGAAAAGGGAACACTTTTATACTGCTGGTGGAATTGTAAATTGGTGCAGCCACTATGGAAAAAAGTATAGAGGTTCCTCAAAAAATTAAAAATAGAGCTAATATATGATCAAGCAATTCCACTTCTTTGGGTACTTATCTCAAAGAAAACCAAATAACATATCACTTATCTTGAAAAGATATCTGCAACCCTCATGTTCATTGCAGCATTATTTACAATAGCCAAGATATGGAAAAAAACCTGTGTTCATTGACAGATAAATGAATGAAGAAAATCTGGTGTATATATGTAAAGTAGTCATAAAAACAAAGGTAACCATGCCATTTGCAACAACATGGATGGACCTTGAGGACATGGTGCTGAATGAAATAAGACAGAGGAAGACAAATACTGTATAATATAATTTACATGAGGAATAAAAACCCCCCAAACTCATAGATACAGAGGTGGTTATCAGAGGTGGGGCATGAGGAATGGGCAAAATAGGTGAATGTTGTCAAAAGTTACAAACGTCCAGTTAGAAGATTAATGAGTCCTGGATATAAAGTACAACATGGTGGCTATAGTTAATAATAGCGTACTGTATATTTGAAAGTTGCTAGGAGCATAAACCTTAAAAATTCTCATCACAAGAAAAAAAATGTAACTATGTATGGTTTATACATACATAAGCCATAACCATAACCATACATACATAAACCATATCACAATAAGTTTGGAAACTTATTATATAATATAATATATGTATATATTAATTCTGTAATATATACATATATCAAATCATTAAGTTGTACACCTAAAACTAATACAGTGTTATATGTCAATTATATCTCATTTCAACAAAAACAAAAAAGCAATAAGATACTTAGAAATAAATTTAACCAAGAAAGTGAGAGATGTGTACAATGAAAACTACAAGACCTTGATGAAAGAAATTGAAGAAGACACAATTTAAAAGATATTCCATGTTCTTTGATTTGAAGAATTAATATTATAAAAATGTCCATAATACCCAAAGCTATCTATAGATTTCATTCAATCTCTATCAAAATTCCAATAGCATTTTTCACAGAAATAGAGAAAACAATCCTAAAGTTTATATGAAACCACAAAATACTCCAAATAGCCAAAGAAATCAAGAGTAAGAATAATAAAGTTGGATGCATCACACTTTTTGATTTCAAACTATACTATAAAGCTATAGTAATTAAAACAGTATGGTACTGGCATAAAAATAGACACATAGACCAATGGAACAGAATAGAGAACCCAGCAATAAACCCACACATATATGCTCAACTAATATTTGACAAGGGAGCCAAGAATACCAGCGGGCAAAGAATAGTCTCATCAACAAATGGTCCTGGGAAAAATTGAATAACCACATACAGAAAAATGAAATTTGCCTCCTATCTTACACTACTCGCAAAAAAAAAAAAAAATCCTTGAAATGGATTGAGGACTGAAACATAAGACCTAAATAAAACATAATATTGTAAAACTCGTGCAAGTAAACATATGGAAGAAGCTCCTTGACACTGGTCTGGGCAATGATTTTTTGGATAATGCACCAAAAGCTCAAGCAACAAAAGCAAAAATCAACAAGAGGGACTACACCAAATAAAAAGCACAGCAAAAGAAACAATCAACAAAATAAAAAGGCAATGTATGGAATGGGAGAAAATATTTGCAAACCATATATATATTGGATAAATGGTTAATATCTAAAATATGTAAAGAAGTCATACAACTCAGTCAGATGGCCAACAGGTATATGAAAAGATCTCAGCATCACTAATCATCAGGGAAATGCAAATTAAAACCACAATGAGATATCACCTCCCACCTGTTAGAATAGCCAATCATGGAGAAGACAAGAGTTAACAAGTGTTGGTAAGGGGGGGGGTGAAGAAAAGAGAACACCTGTACACTGTTGGTGGGAATGTAAATTGGTTCAGCCAATTTACATGGGAAACAGTATGGAGGCTCCTTAAAAATTAAAAATAGAACTACCATATTATCCAGCAATTCCACTTCTGGGAACATATCCAAAGGAAATGAAAATAGGATATTGAAGAGGTAAATGCACTCCCACATTTATTACAGCATTTTTTACAATAGCCAAATATGAAAACAACGTAAGTGCCTGTCAACAGATGAATGGATAAAAGATGTGATGTATATATATACCACAATGGAATATTATTCCATCATGAGGAAGAAGGAAATTCTGCCATTTGCAACAACATGGACGGACCTTGAGGACATTATGTTAAGTGAAGTAAATCAGACAGAGAAGGACAAGTACTGTAATGATATCACTTATATGTGGAATCCTAAAAAGCCAACCTCATAAAAACAGAGTAGAACAGTGTTTACCAGGGGATGGGGGATGGGGGAATTGGGGATATGTTATTTAGGGGTACAAACTTGCAACTTGTAGATAAATAAGTCCTGGAGATCTAATGCACAGCATAGTGATTATAGATAACAATACTGTGTTATAAACTTCAAAGTTGCCAAGAGACTAGATCTTAATTATTCCCACCATAAAAAAAGAAGTGATAATTATCTGCTGTAATAAAGGTGTTAGTTTATGCTACCGTGGTAATCATACTACAATATATAAATGTATCAAATAGATATTTTGTACACCTTAAACTTATACAATGTTATGTGTCGATTATATCTCAATAAGAACAAATTAATGACATTTGCAGCAACTTGGATGGACCTAGAGATTATCATACTAAGTGAAGTAAGTCAGAGAAAGACAAATATCACATGATTTCACTTACATGTGTAACTTAATTTAAAAAAATACAAATGAACTTATTTACAAAACAGAAACAGACTTACAGATATCCAAAACAAACTTATGGTTACCAAAGGGGAGATGTGGGGGGAGGGCTATATCAGGAGCTTGGCATGAACATACACACACTACTATATATTAGATAGATAACCAACAAGGACCTACTGTATAGCACAGGGAACTCTACTCAATATTCTGTGATAACCTATATTAGAAAAGAATCTAAAAAAGAATGAATATATGTATAGCTGAATCACTTTGCTGTACACCTGAAACTAACACAACACTGTAAATCAACTATACTCCAATAAAATTAAAATATTAAAAAATTATATCTCAATAAAATTAAATTTAAAAAAGAAAATGGAATTAGATAAAATTTAACTGTGAATTGAGGTTTACTCAAGTTTAATAACATAGTGACCTTCTGAACTGCTGTCTTAAAAACAAGCTGCTAAGGACATACATTAGTAAGAGAGTATGAATTTCACTATTTACTGTCTACCAAGAGCCTTTGGCAGAACAATTTTTCATTTCACAATTCCATGATGAAATAGTCTGATGCTATGCAACCTTTGGCATGCCTCTAAATCCCAGGGGATGGAGATGTTGAATAAAATTAATTTTTAGAAAATAAAAAAAAGCTAGATATATATTTCCCTGACAGGGAAATAGATTATTTGAAGACTAAGAATATTTATCTAAACTCATTTCATATGTTGAACACATATTTAGTATGTCTAGATTGATCCTAAATGAATGTTTTTAGAAACTCTTAAGTAGTGCTAGAAATGCATGTATGTGAGAAAACAATTTAGTCCTCGGATAATTAAAAATGAATTTCTTATTATTTTGTTGGATTTTGGTAGTAAGTCATAGAAATAAAATTATTCTTAAGTGAAATATTTTAAAGCTCTTTTTAATATAGATGGAAATGCTAAATAAATGATTACCAATTGTAACAAATCGGAGGGATCTGGTACTTTATCTTTTAAACTCTACTTTAAACAAAGTATGTATGGCCTGCAAACAAATATCTCATATTTAAAAATAACCATCATTTATTGAGTACCTACTCTGTGCCAGTAACCATTTTTAGTCATTTGTTTAATCTTCATAAAATCCCTAGTAGAAATTGCTATCAGCATTTCACAAATTGGCAACTGAGGATTATATAGAAACCATAAAGCTAATTAAGGATGAACTGATAATGAACTCAGGATTATCTGACATCAAAGCCTATGGTTTTTCCATTTATACTGGAGCCTCGAGGGAATTTTCAGCTCACCTACTCTGTGCCAGCCCTGCCTCTACATCCTCCCTTGACCACCCAGCACCTTTGACCATTCTTTACTCTCACACCCTATTTGGTCACAGTTAAGTGGGAAAGTTTCCTGCACTTTAAAAGGCACTAGTCTAGACTCTGCTCTTTCTTGTTTTCTATTTTATAAAGTTGTATAGTAATGGTGCCCTGGGCCAATTCCTCCCTTTCTCAATTTTCTTTATCCATACAGCTAACCAGAAAGTGGTTAAGATTCCAAACTTTATATTCAGGTTCATTTGTGTGAATGAAGATGGAGGCTGAAAATGATGGTAGAGAATATAAATAGATTGTTGATGGCTTCTCGTTGGTCTTATTCCTGACCTTATGAGCAGAGCACAGCATTGAGGATGCTGTGCTTGCTCTGATATTAACAAAGTATCCTTTGATTTATTCTCCTCTTGGTCCATTGTTTTGATCCCCCTGTTCCCCTGCCTCCCAACCAAGGGAGGAAGGACACTGTGCAAGGCAGGGTTTATTTGTTCCTGGATATATGCCATAATACCATTAAAATATCTTTAAAAATATCTTTAAAATATTAAAATATCTTACCAAACTTTGCTTCAAATACCCTACATCATCTCTACTTTTCTTCATCGTGATCGAAATACTTTCATTTTTAGAAAACACAGTATTTGTTTATTATAAAAGCATTGCTACAATAAAAAAATCAATATGTAAATATGGTAATTTCTTTTGTTTTTTTTCTGTGTAAATGAATCATGGAAGGAGAAAGTCTTGATGTAAATATTCAATTATATTGTTCATACATAGATCACAATGAGATACTTTGACAGAAGGAGAGCCTATCTATTATTTGTGTTGTATTTAGTCTCTTATAAACAAAGAACTTCATTGTGGAGGTTTGGAAATGTTGAGGTTGGGAAAGCCTGCTGGTCAAATTTCAAGAGGCCAAAGGTGACACAAAGTAGAATTACAACACTGGTGATTTCACTCTGGTCCAGCTTAACAGATTGAGAGACTCAATCTTGTCAATACCCTACAATTAGTCATATGTGTTTGATGACTCACACTGACTAAACTCACGAGAGACTGAAGTATATAAATCAGAAAGCCAGTGTGTTATTTGACAATAAGAAATATAACAGCCAACATAACCCAACACTCCTGTCTTTTAGCCAGAGTGTTCTTTTTTACAAATAACCAGAAATGTGCTTGGTGCACATGGGAACATCATAAGTGACAAATATGATCTGAGGGTTTAACAGAATTTCTATAATAGAAATAAGTTCTAGTCAACACTGTTTATGTGGGCTAGTGCCAGCATTTTTCTTTCAGATCTTATTGCTGATATACTCCTCACAATTTATATATTTGTTTTCCTTTGTATTTTTTTAAAAATACATTTACTCCTGTTATGATCTGGTCTACTCTTGTGCTTCTTTAAATGATATTCTAAATTATGGTAAATATAAAAACAAAAGTTGTATTTGACCACTGTAGGGGAAGATTTGTATTGATATAGTTCTTAACAACTGTATTTACTCATTGAAAGCATATGTGGGAAATTAGATTCTCCAAATGTTGTCAATGATATGCTCCTAACTAGTCAAGTCTATGGGCTGTCAGTGAATATATAGAATGTATCACAATTGACAAAACTACCAAAAAATTCTAAAGAGAAGGAAAAAATGTTCATGTTATGTCAGAAAACAAATGTCATGTATAGTTTAGAAAACAAAGCAGAGATTACATACCTACTATAATTCCAAAATGTACACAAATTTAAAGAGAAAACTCCAAAATTATGTCAACCACCTAAATATTTCTGTGTAAGATAAATCAGTCTTGAGCCACAACCAAAGGAATTTATTTACTTAAATGCCTAATAAAGGAGCTCATTGTGATCATCTTGCCAAATGGAATGGTCCTATATAGAGCCACATAGCTACACTCTAACCTAACTATAAGCAGCTGCTATTGTAACACTGTCAAATAATATCTATTGTTATATTTTTTTCTCCTTTGGACCAACTGGTGGAAACTAGGAGAATATATTTTGGAACCAGGTAAAAATTGCTAAAAATTTTCTGCCTTCCCCGCTGCTAACCTTGACAAGTGGCTTGAGTAGGTACACATTAGGGAAGAGAAACAGTTTCTTACTAGGTGAATATAAGCTCTGAAAAAAGGGTAGGATTCATTTATCCATGTTAAAATTCACACCCATAAAAGGATATTTGCCTGTACTGAAGGCTATTTTTTTCTATATACTATGTTTTATAGGTCATGATAAATAATATATTTTTCCTCCTGGAAAGGTCAATGAAGTCGTCTGAATTTATTTTATTAATACCATTGGCTTACTGTTATAGATTATATTATTTTACATTTTATACATGAAAATATTAAATATATATTTATAAATACATATAACTTTTAGGTTTATTTCAAGAGTTACATTGTATAATTTGTAAAGTGAATCATCAACACCTGGTTTATACTTGTCTTTTAAATCTAAGATTATCTTAAATTAAGCATTTGGCTCACAGTTTACTCTGCTCCAAGTTCTGCCATCTCCTTGGGTAACGTTAGTGTCCACGAGGATGACCCATCTGGCTCTTGCTCAGGTCCTTGATTTCCACATCTTCAGTGACTTTTACTTCCACAGCACTGCAGTCATCCATTCCCTCAGCCACATCCGGGACCTTTTTATCACTCATTACTTCCTCTCCTTTCAAATGTTAAAGTCAAACAACCAGTTCTCAATCTCATATCCTTACAGCTCACTCTTCGGGCCCAGGCTGCACATTAGAGAAATCTGAAAAATCCTGATGCCCAGGCTAGGCCACATCCTAGATTAATTAAATCAGAATTTCTGGACTCTCTGGAGGTGCAATCCAAAACTCAGTAGATCGTAAAGCTCCCCAGGTGACACTAATATGCCTCCAAGATTGAGAACCACAGTTTTAACTCTTCCATTTAGTTACTCCACTACACTTGTTTTTGAAACATTAATCCCTCAGCTGTCGCCAATCCACATTTACGCCCTTCCTAGCTCCACTGACAGTTTTTTTTTTTTTTTTGGACGCGGGCCTCTCACTGTTGCAGCCTCTCCCGTTGTGGAGAACAGGCTCCGGATGCTCAGGCCCAGCGGCCATGGCCCACGGGCCCAGCCGCTCCGCGGCACGTGGGATCATCCCGGACCGGGGCACGGGAGTCGGCAGGCGGACTCCCAACCACTGCGCCACCAGGGAAGCCCCTCCACTTACTTTTTGTTTCATTCCCCAGCAGAGTGTCAATCCTGAATAAACCCGATGGTCCCCTGTCTGCCTTGGTAAGTGAACGGCTGAGCACTGGTGGTGAAAATCAAGTCATGTCACAGGACAGGTCCTTCCGTTTCAATTGCACCTGGGGTCTCAGTGATGCCAGACGAGCCTCATTTTGCCAGTTATGTTATTCTCCCTTTCTCCACAATACTTAAAATGTGCCTCATTTTTCTCAAACTACAAACTATATGGAATTACGAAATCAAACTAACTTCATTTATCCTGAAATATCAAACATTCTCATTTTCCTCCCTTCGCCTAAACTTTCTTCTTTATTGTTTTGTATCTCACAAATGGTATTTTCGTTCATTTGGCAGAAATACAAACATCTCCCTGGAATCCTTTTTTCTCTCTCTCATTTTATCAAAATCCCTAAATCCTGTAGCTTATACATTTTAAAAATTGGTCCGTTTCTCGGCACTGCTACTGTTATGACCTTAGACTGAGCAAGCGCTTACTCTTTACTTGGTTGCTGAAACAGACTCAAATCTGGCCTCTTTCCAAGCAGTTGTCTAGAGTGATATGTCTAAATGCCTATCAGATTATGTCTCTCCTTTGCTTATCAGTTTACCAGCTTTTCAGCTAAACCCTCAGAATGTATTCCAAATTTCAGAATCTAAAGGCCCTCCAAAATCTGTCCTTCATCTTTCTCTGCTGCCTCATATAATACATTTTACAAAATCCTATTGCTTACAAATCTTAAATATTTGTCCATTTTTCAGTGCTGTTGTCTCTGCCTGGAACATTGTTTCCTCTTCTTTCATTGGCTCAGTTTGACATTGTTTTCCCTGGGAGGCCATTATCTTTGTCTGGGACTAGTGGCCCCTCTACTTTGTTTCATTCTTCCTTGTTCTTCTACTTCTATCATAGCTCTTATCCCATTTCTTTGAGAGTTTTTTTTCTTTCTTTATACGTATCCCCCATGAAACTGTAAGGGCAGGGAGCATTATAATGGATTTTAATATAATGTAACATAAAATAATGCAAAATAATATAATATAGGTTTTACTCATAATAGATTTCAATAAATAATTGGTGGACAAGTGAATATTCAAAAACTTTTAATGATGTATAATAAAGTTTGGCTAGAACTCCACAGAATTTCATAATACAATAAAACACCCAATAGAGGACTATAAATAATAATAATGAAAAATCCTGGGACTCAAGTGAAAATCAGTTTAGTGATCTCATATTCATGTTTAGTTTTGAGATCTTTTTCCATATTTGATGTACTGGGCATGATTCACAGCTCACCCAGAAGATCATTAGGCATAGATAGAGCAGACAACAAACTTTATTTGAGATTTGAAAATCGCCTGAAAAAGTCTGGGCCAAAACCATGTCCTTAGCACCAAAGACTTTGGAGCTATATAAATCTGGGTGTGAAACTTGAATCCACTATCAACCAAGTAACCTTGGATGGATTACTTAAGTCTTAGTTATTTTCATGTATAAACTGAAGATAATTAAGCTTGCATTACAGGGATATCATGAAGGTTAAATGAGATAATATATATAAAATGTCAAATACAGTACCTGCTAAAGCAGATGCTTAATACTTTACTTTAACAATGGTGCCTCAAATACTATATTATTTTGGATTAAAGGATTATATATCCAGGAATCCCCAGTTAAATGCAAACATAGGATATGAGAGGCAAACATTTACATTTTAGCTTCAGTTGATGTATGGGTATGTGTGTGTGTGTGTGTGTGTGTGTGTGTGTGTGTGTGTGTGTGTGTATGTGTATGTATTTATATACATATTTATCTCTGAGGTGGTAGAATACTGAGAATCAGTCACAGAAGAAATGGATAGGGTACCTATGGGCTTTTGACATAGATGAGGGGTGGTGTGATAGGTATGAAATATAGGACACTGACTAAGGGAAGGTTTGAGTATACATTTTGGTCCTAGGCCCCTAAAGAACTTTGGATTTTTAGAAAAGAGGGAGATAAAGTCTCAATGCTGAGGCTTATTAGGAGCAGTGCTGATGGACAGGGAAGAGTGCATCTAAGAAAAGCTTCAAGCTCCTTACATTAAAATTTTTTTCTAAATTAATTTTTATTGGAGTACAGTTGATTTACAATTTGTGTTTGTTTCAGATGTACAGCAAAGTGAATCTGTTATACATATATCCACTCTTTTTTAGATTCTTTCCTCATATAGGCCATTATAGAGTACTGTATTGACTAGAGTTCCCTGTGTTATACAGTAGGTCTTTATGGGTTATCTATTTTATGTATAGTAGTGTGTATATGTCAACCTCCTTACATTTTAACTTAGGGTGGTTTTAACTGCCTTGTCTCAGTTGGTCTCTGAGAACCTGAAAGGAAACAGTTAGATTGAAGCTCCAGGTTTCTGTATAGTGGAACATTTCTGTGACTCTGGGCCCTTTGACGTTTTCGGGACAACAGTCCTTTCCTCCTGCTCCCTTTCTTTGGCCGTATCAAAGTACAAATATCTGTGGGAACTACTCAGTAAAAATGTGGGTCTTGGCTACAAGTCATTTCTAGTTAAATCCATCTGAAGAATTGTGCTGCCTCCTTTTTATCTTGCATTCTAGTTTTATTTATCAAGAAATTTAGATATTTAAAAATATGCATCTTGAAATAAAAAGAAAAAACACAAAAAAGTAAATTTTTGATATTGTTAAGTTACAATGAATTTCTCTTTCAATGAATTCTTTTTAGATGTGTAGGTATTTGATATTACATGAATTCTAAGAAACGTTTATAATCTAGCTAGGTTTGGGAAATTTCATTAAAATTCTTGTTGATAAGGACCTACTGTATAGCACAGAGAACTATATTCGATATCTTATAATAACCTATAATGGAAAAGAATCTGAAAAAGAATATATATATATATACACACATGTATAACTGAATACACACATGTATAACTGAAAGTATAATGTACTTTGCTGTACACCTGAAACTAATACAACATTGTAAATCAACTATACTTCCAAAAAAAAAAATCCCTGTTGAAACTCTTATGTACCACTTACATTTCATTTATCTGTCACAAGAGGGAGTAAGAACTCTGCTAAATATTACATATTTTCAAGCTTTTCCAAGAAAAGTTTTATGAAGAGTATCCCCTTGATTTCTAATGACAAAATACTTTCTCTTTTCCCTAATCCATCTAGGAACTCCTTTATCAGCTCTGATTTTGAATTGACATGACATTGTATCCAAATTATAAAATCTAATTCATAAAAATATTAGAATCTATGCTTTATAAAAGATCATTTTGTAAACAATCTGAAAAGGTCTGAATGTGATTTTTATACTATTTGACTAATATGCCCAAGTTAGCCATCATGCTTTCAACATTTAAGAGATTGCAAACAAAGTTGTGTCTTATTAATAATGATGCAATAGAATGATGAAATATATTGCAAAAGTGAAAAATAATCTTTAGAGGCAAATCTGAAATTTCTTTCCTAGAATGTCTGTAACCTATGACAATTTGTGGTTTTCTTGTCTCTTCATTGTTTTTATAAAAAGCTATGTGCTAAAATGCACTCAGTCATTTCATGTACCTTGATACGCCACAGATCATTAGGTAGTTTTTGGAGTAAAATTTTAAAATGTCTCCCATGAAAAGTGCAACACTGCTGACCTTTGAAAAAGTTCTTAAAAAAATAAAAATTTGTACAAGTTCCTTTTCAGAGTTTAGATTTTAAAAATGTCACATGGATGTTTGTCTTATATCCTTTGATAGAATGAATATAATTTCTCCTGAGGATTGCTTCTTCTAGTTTAGATATAAAGTAAAAGTACCCAAGTATCTAGTAGCTTTTTCCCAAACTTAATACTGAATGAGTCATATATATAATATACTTTATTTTGTGAATAATAGGATAGAAATTATGATAAACTGATGCTACAATGCATTTTTTTAGGCTTAATATAAGCTATAGATTTTTTTCCTCAATCAGAAATTCTCACTAGGATAACATATGGAGAGCAAGATATTTACTAATATGAAATAAATTATGCAGCTTAATATATTAATCCTTTCTTATTGTTGATTAAATATAAAAACATTAAATGGCCTAGAAATTTTGTTCATTGGAATATGTGTGAAAACTATTCAGTAAAAATGTGGGCCTAGGGCTTCCCTGGTGGCGCAGTGGTTGAGAGTCCGCCTGCCGATGCAGGGGACACGGGTTCGTGCCCCGGTCCGGGAAGATCCCACATGCCGCGGAGCGGCTGAGCCCGTGAGTCATGGCCTCTGAGCCTGCGCGTCCGGAGCCTGCACATCCGGAGCCTGTGCTCCGCAACGGGAGAGGCCACAGCAGTGAGAGGCCCACATACCGCAAAAAAAAAAAAAAAAAAAAAAAAAAATGTGGGCCTTGGCTACAAGTCATTTCTTGTAAATTCATCTGAAAAGTTTGCTGCTTATGTTTCATCTTTAAACTTTAATTTTGCAGTACGAACTATGAACTGCGAAAGAAGCACTTGTTATTGTTTTTAATGCCTTAGCTATTACACGTGTCAGCTAACAATGAGAACTTCTGGGAATCCTGAAGAAACACAGTGCTTCCCTACCCCACCCACTACTCCTAGTTTCCCACAGTTTTTTTTTTCTTTTTCTCTCTCATGTGGCTTAAACTGATGAGAGTGTGAATACTAAGGGTCATTTGTAATAAAAATTCAAAAGGAATGACTTTAAATACATAACCTCAGAGCAGTTAGATCACAGTTATTTTACATGGAAAAATACAAGCTATACTTTTATTTTAATAGAACAATTCTAAAGCCTCATGTTATTTAGTGAGTTACTGACTTAACTAAAATTACCTTCTGGAGAAAGTTTCACTATACGTACTATATTACAAACATAGGATAGAATACCTATACATATAGAGTAGCTCTAGCACTTAGTCACTGTTATATCTATAACTTTTGTTATTAAACTTGTACTGATGATAGAAGGTTAAAGAATATATGAGAATTTACCTCATGTAAGGCAAGAGAATTTTACAAAGAAAAGTATAAATTCAATTTAATTTAAATTCAACAATTTATCCCATTTTTCAATTATTGAAGAGATATTTTTGAACATCTGCCATTTGCTTAATCATTTTAACCCAGTTTGTTTAAAAATAAATTTAAGCTGATTTACATAAATGTAACTAATTGAAGAAGATGAAATCATTTGAAGTTAGTAGAAGAGATGAAGCAGGTAGAAGTAAGGAAGCAAAAATAAGATGGAAGCAGGAATTGAATATTTTATAGAAAACAAATGCCCTGGCATTCTATACACTTGTTATTGGAGAGTATAAATTGTTCTTTGATTTTCTAACAGCCAGTGGGAAAGAAGGAAACAAAACTAGAAATTTTATTCCTTATAAGATAGAAATAACCCAATTTTTCTAGAAAAGCACAACTATTTATGATACTGAGAGCAAACACTAATTCTCCTTTGGGTTCTCACCTTGTAAATTAATAAAGAATACCCCCAACAACATTTTTACAGTGAATCACTACTTCTTTGCAGTCACACGTTAAGCACTGGGGATTCAAAGCTGATTTTGACCCAGTTCATGCTCTCAAGGGAGCTGTGATTTAGCTAAGGAGAGAGACACAAACATATAATTAAAATGCAGCACAATAAGTTTTATGATACAGGTAAACTCAAAGTATTGTGGGTACAAAAATTCCTGCCAGAGAAAATGTGTCCAATAGGGAATGAAAATATTTTTGGTCTTATTCAATAACATACAATGATAAAATATGTTTTCATAGGTCATAATCTTCCCATGTGTAATATTTAATTCCATAGCTACAGACCCTCATTGCTTTATTCTTGAACTGGTATAGTAGTCTGGCTGACCTTGCCCCCTTCAAACTATTTCCTGTACTGCTTCTAGATATTCACTGGACTAAAGCTCATAGATGATTTGTGACTTAAAATTTGTTACAAAATAAATTTCAATTTACCTCTTTATTTAATTCTTTATATGATCAGATCACAAATAATATCCCCATAAATTATTAACATTTTTGAGAGCATAAATCACTTCAAAAGATTGGTTTTGTATTTTTTCTATTTCCAATGTTTACTCTCAGTGCCTTGTATGTGATATGTGCTCAAAAATATTTGTAAGAAGCAATGGATAAATGAATTCAGCTGGCTGAATAATGCAATGATTATTTAACTGTCCTATTAGTAGGCATGTTAAAAAAAATCAAAACGCACTTATGCTTTTAAATTTTCTATTGCAAAACTATGTCTATTAAGTATATAGTAAAATTCCCTTATTAATATTATATTTGGTGACTACTGAAAGAAATTTAGATTTAGATTTACTAGAAAAATCATATATTCTTCCATATATGAAAATACCCTATGAGGTCTATCTTTTTTTTTTTTTTTTTTTTTTTGTTGCGGTACGCGGGCCTCTCACTATTGCGGCCCCTCCCGTTGCGGAGCACAGGCTCCGGATGCGCAGGCTCAGCGGCCATGGCTCACGGGCCCAGCCACTCCGCGGCATGTGGGATCTTCCCGGACCGGGGCACGAACCCGTGTTCCCTGCATTGGCAGGTGGACGCTCAAACACTGTGCCACCAGGGAAGCCCGAGGGCTATCTTTTCTATGCCTATCACTATAGTGTGTAAGTACATATGTGTACAGACATTTTAAACATTATCAGCTTACTACAAAATAAAGAGCCTTTGGTATGATTTCAAACTCAGATCAATTCAGTATTATTCTATGTATATCTTAATCTGTGTGTAGGTTAATCAGTGGTTAGCAACTTGGATATTTTTAGCAGAGCAGCCAAGTAAAGATCACATCCATATATTTGATACATGAAAGACCCATTAAATATTTAATAACAACAATAATTTAATGCATTGCCTTTATTTTATAGCTCTTTTAAAATTATCATCTCTTATTTAAGTGGTATCTACCTCATAGATAGATTATTCAGGGAATACTAACCAACACAGAGATAGTAAACCTTTACTTCATATTTGGTTGTGATAAATCAAAGCCTACAGACCTATTTTTGAAGATGTTAAATCAGAATTTATGCATTTAACTGTGTTTTGTAGAATGCTGCGATTTTGTGAAGAAACAGATTTTGTGAATTTTAACTGATTTCTAAATTGAATAAGTTTTTTATATATATGTTTTATATATATATGACATTTGGATTAGAATTACTCATTCATTTATTACCTAACAGCTATTGGGCACCTTCTGCATGCTTGGCATGAGACAAGTGCTGGGAATAGGAACACGGTTTATAATTTCATGTCCTCTTCAGTTCAAGTCTAAGGATTTCTCACAGGGTGTTTTGGGAGCCCAGAAGAAGGGAGGAGGATTTGGGAAAGCTTCTAGGAGTAGCCAGTGTTCCAGCTGCTTAGGAGGAGTAACCAAAGAAAAAAGGGAAGAAACCACAGGGTAGAACAACTTGGAATGTGTGGGGAATTAGAAGCCCTTTGATCTTGCTAGAGAACAAATTGCTAAATGAGGAGTGTCAGAAATGAGACAACAGTCATTCATTTATGTATCTATTTAGTCAACAAAGTTTATTAACTGAAATTTATTATTTAGTTTGTTATTGAGTGATATTTATTATTCATCAGAAACGTTGCCGACAATATCACGGAGAGCAAGATATAAACAATATCTGTCATCATGTAGAGTCAGTCTGGGATTAGATCGTGGATGCCTTGAGTTGCACATTAGAGAGTTTGTAATTTAGCCTGTCGTCAGTGGAAAGCCATTCACATTAGTTTAGTCAGGAATGTGAGTGGGTCAGACTTGTGTTTTAGATGAATTACTGTGATAGCTGTGTAAGGTGGGCCTATTCAGAGGAAGAAAATTTACTTGTGGGGCTGCAGCTGTAATACAATGGAGATGTGGTAAAGACACTAACCAAGGCAGTGGAAATAATGAGATTTAGAGAGTAACCTCTTTGGGAATTAGGATATAAAATGATAAACAGATGACTGCTTGGTTTGGGGGTATGATGGAGAGGGGGGAGTTGATTCCTTTGTGTTTCTACCTTGTTTGATTAAATGGATTGATAATATCACCACCAACTAAGAATAGGAGAATTCAGTTTAGAAAATAAGCAATTTTTTTCCTTATAGTAAACCTCTGAAATTCAAAAGGATATTCTTAAATCTATGTGATATTTATGATTTTCAAACAACTGAATATTTTTGACATTTTTGCTTTTCTTCTCTAATTACATTAAGCAGTGTGGAATAGAATGGGGAACCTTGTATAAGAATAAGCATGAAAGATTAATGGAGCGCTTAGACCTTCTATTACCACCCATAAAAATCCATTTATTAGTTCAAAAATTATTTAACTGGACCTTCAAAACAAGTATCTACTATCATATTGTAATTTGTTTATTGAATGTGAATTTTGCATTAAAATCATAGGACAATAATATTTAGTTCATTTTAAATGGCAAAAAAATGGACAGAAAAATATACTTTGTAGCTTAAGGATGGGATTTAGACTTTTAAGTGATACAGCTGGGATCAGAATCCAAGTGGCTTCTGCTTCACTTTTTCCAAAATCAAAATTTCCTGCCTCGCTAAACTGCATATCTCCACTGCATATAATTTTTATTTAAACTCTATAGCCAAGCTGGCATTTGTAATCCTTATATTTTGATAAGTGACATGGAATTGTCTAAAGTTCAGTCCTGTTTTTAATGACTTTGTCTAAAGCTTGAAACCTTATGCAGCTCTTCTAGTAGTTATTCTTTTTATCTACAATTAACATTTTCCATAGGAGGATTTATTTATATGCTGCTTATACAATAACTTATTACTCTGGGTATCTTCTATAACATAAAATATCTTGAAATGTTTTGTTTTTAATCCCTGAAACAGTACTGATAATCTGGTTGCAGTTACTTAGAGTCAGGAGTTTAAATTTGAGATCGTAGTAACACGTCCATCTTCCATATCTTACTTCCTACCATAGAAATTTTTGTGAAAGGGATTCCTGCTGCTATTTCTGCCATTTGCTTACATATATTCTGTTCCAAGTGGGCACACCCTGTGAGTGTGGGAATAAAATTCGTTTGGGCAGAGACTCCAGTGCTGCAATTATCTTAGATGAGTCTGTTGGCTTGCTTGATTTCTCCAGAGAGTTTGGTAATGTAGCTGAACACTCCTTCTGTTGTGCTTCCAGCCACACTTGTTTTTCAATGTGCCATCTTAGTACAATTAACTCACCTCTAACCTCGAATAACATGAACCTTCTAATTCTGACCCATTACTGAAATCAACTCTGGAAAGACTTTATAATAAGAATTTTAGTGGGGAAGTTATGCTTTTCCACACTGCCTTGTCAGTTGCAATGCTTCTGAAACTCAAAATTCAAATTGTTACTACAAAAGAGTACTTTTTGGCCTTGCTACATTATAGAAAAGGGAAAAAGTTTGCTAACACAGAACTAATCTATATTTTGACTTATGTTTTTCATTTAAATTATTAAGATTTAATTGAAGTGGATTAATTGGACATGGTTCTAATGCTGTGCATATATGAATACTAAACTTTCAGGGTTCAGTGAGTGTATCATAAGCAATTCCCAAATTGTCCATTTTTAGCATTAAATAAAATACAGATTATCAGTGCCTAGTATTGGAGCTAAGAAGCAAGACTGAATTGTTAATACGACAATAAGCACAACTGCCATCTGCAGGTTTACTATGTGCTAAGTTATGTACCTGCATTATTTCCTTTAAGCCTCAAATATGACAATATTATGGTAGAGAGGCAGTATAAGTTCATATTTAAGTGATGGGCTCTGGAGCCAGGCTGTTTCAATTTGAATTCTGACTCTACAACTTATGAGCTGTGTGACCTTGGTCAAGTTACCTGATCTCTCTGTGCTTTAGTTTCCTCACGTGTAAAGGAAGATAACACAGAGTTGTTGAGAGGATTAAGTGAGTTGTTTATTGCATGAACAAAGCCTGGAACATAGTAAATGCTCAAAAACTGTTAGCTACTATTATTACCCTATATCATAGTGTTGTGAAACAGTTTAGGTACTTTACTTGAGATTTTATAACTAGTTTAGGTATCTAAACTAGTTATAAATATTTTAGGTACCTTACTTGAGATTTCATAACTTATAAATGCTGGCATTATAATAGGAAATCTGAGCTCTTGGACATCACAGCCAGTGTGCTTGAACACTAGGCTTTGTTATCTAAGTAATAAAGAATACTGGCATAATTTTGACAGCACCTTCAGGTACAAAATGATGCAGCAAGGTAAAAGAATAGATATACAAGACTGATATTTTCCCATTAAGGGCTGCTTGGCTTTTTCTGACCTCAGGTGCAATAGATATTTTTGTGTGCAAATGACGAGCAAAGCAGTCAGCTGGGTCTTGGGAACACAAAAGCAAACCCCCTGCCCTCCAGGAGCTTGTGGTGTAGCGTGAGAGAAAAAGAAGCAAAAAAACAAACAAACAAACAAAATACTGTAGCTCAGTAAAATAATGATACAATAGGAACTGCACAGTATTCAGGGAGATCCAAGAAGCAACCCATGATGCTTAGTGAGCCAGGGGAAAAGTCACAGCGTTTGAGCGGTATCTGAAGGAGGAGGAAGGGCTTGTCAGGTGGAGCAGATTACAGAAGGAATCTAGCAGATGCAGGAACATGTGAAGGCGAGGAATGGGGAGAGAGCCTGGCATTTTGGGAACAATTCTTAGAATTGTTTAGAATTGTTGGAGAGTAGAGTGTGTTCTGGTGCAGGGTATGGGGCATGGCAGGAGAGAGTCTGATAGGTAGTCTGGTAGAAAGCCTCTGTATGCCATGTAGTTATGTCAAGATTTACTCTGAAAGGAGTTATCAAGTAATAGGAACAGATCCTGCAAAAGGCAACTGCAGATACAAATCAAACCTGGAGAATTCCCAGGTAAATTTTTTGCTTACTCAATCAACAGATTTTATTTTATGTCATGTTGACTAAAAAATTATTCACAACCTAAAAGTTGAGAGCTATGTCTTATTTGGTGGGAATTTTTAGGACTTCAAGCCCGGGAGGCAGCATCTCTAGTAACCCTGAGAGAACTGCTCCAAGGAGGAGAAGGGGGAGCTAGGATATATAGGAGTTTTGCAACAAAGGCCAGGTAATCGGGAACATCAAAAGATTGCTATTAATTAAGGAAAACCAGATATGGAATGGCTGCAGTCTGATGGCTGCTAGATGGAAGGTATTCTTTCCTGAGTTCCCTCAGGGCTCACCAGCTCACCATAGGCTGTGGCTGCAATTGCTGATGACTGACATCCTTTGTTTACTGGTATGGCAGGGAATATTCTATTTCTCAGTCAGTATTAGGGTTTATGGGACAACACATAATTACTGTCTTTTTCCCCCCTCTACCATTAGGAGATGTAATAGAATTTAATGATTTTCCTTGCCGACAAATGGACTTGAGGCTGTGGCCATCATATTTAAACATTTTCTAAGTTGAGTCACATTTAAAATATAGAAAACATTTTATGTTGCTTTAAAAGAAACAGTAAGCATTTCAAGCCATTTAAATAACTTTGTTTTTTTACAGTCCTCATTTTTTTAATTTTTAAGACTTTATCTTTTAGAGCAGTTTTAGGTTTACAATAAAATTGAGAGGAAGATACAGAGATTTTGCACATATTCCCTTCCCGCACACAAGCATAGCCTCCCTCATTATCAACATCATTCATCAGAATGGTATATTTTTAACCAAGGATGAACATTGACACTTCATAATTCATCCAAAGTCCATAGTTCACTTTAGGATTCACTCTTGGTGTTGTACATTCTATGGGCTTGGACAAAAGTATAATGACATATATATCCATAATTATAATATCATACAGAGTATTTTCACTACCCTAAAAAATCTTCTGTGTGGTTACCTTTTTAATATATCAGTAATTCAGTAGAGGAACCATATCTTCATAAAATAAATTTTATTATTCCACTTCAATTTTCTCCTTTACTTCAATTCTCCTTTATTTGTACTTCATGATTTGGTTATGAGTCAGCATAATTGATTACTGGGATTAAGTTCAGGGTGAAAAGGAAGATGGCAAATTTAATTTATTGGAATCTATTTCATAATGCCCTTCAGTTTTCATATGAAGAATTGGATGTAAGTAGACTGGCTAAATATGCCTTGTCTTGGACTACTAATAATATTAAGTAATTAATGATATTAACAAATTTGAGGAAAGGAGCTCAAACAGAAGCTGTAGTTTAAATAGCAGCAAAGTTAGATAAGATGACCAATGGCAAGACCTTGTGAATTATCTGCTAATCTACTGATGCTTTGAGTCCAATCTAGAGTTTATTCTGTCATTGGAATTTTTTTCAGTGTCTTCATTTCTAATATCCATTTTTTTCTAGGTGATTATCTTTTCATGTCCACTTGGGCTTATTTAATTAATGCTTATTTTTGTTTTAAAAATTCTTGCTTGCTTTAAATGGTTGTGTTCTTTGTTTATAATTTTATTTTATTGTGGTAAGGACACTTAACATGAGATCTACCTTCTTAACAAATTTTTAAGTGTACAATACATTATTGTTGACTACTGGTACAATGTTGTACAGAAGATCTTTAGAGCTTATTCATCTTACTTAACTGAAATTTTATGCCCATTGATTATAACTCTCCATTTTCCCTTCTCTCAAGCCCCTCCTTCCATTCTCTGATTCTGCGAATTTGATTATTTTGGATATCTCATATAAATGGAGTTGTACAGTATTTGTCTTTCTGTGACTGGCTTGTTTCACTTAGCATAATGTCCTCAAGGTCCATCCATGTTGTCACACATTGCAGAATTTCCATTGTATTCGATACCACATTTTCTTTATCCATTAATGTGTGGATGGACATTTAGGTTGTTTCCACATCTTGGTTATTGTGAATAACCAATGGATGGCTGCAATGAACAAGGCAGTGCTAAAAGGCAATCTATGGAATGGGAGGAAACATTTGCAAACAGTATATGTGATAAGGGATTCATCTCTAAAATACGTAAGGAGTCAATAGCAAAAACCCCCAAAATCAAAAAACAAAACAAAACAAAACCCTAACAAGCTGATTTAAAAAATGGGTTAAGGATTGAATAGTCATTTCTTCAAAGATGACACACAAGTGGTGTATGAACAGGTATATGAAAAGATGCTCAAAGTCATCAGTAAAACGCAAACCCAAACCACAATGAGATACCACCTTGTACTGGTCAGGATGGCTATTATCAAAAAAACGGAATGTTAACTTTTAAAGTGTCTTTTAGAATTTAAGATTGCAAGCTCATTATGTGTGCCAGTTTTCTTTTTGTAATTTTATCTCCCTCTACCTTCTTATTTCTCCCCTCTCTCCCCTGCCCCCACTCTCTCTCCCTGACTACTGGTGTGGTTCTCCCCTGTCCCCACTCTCTCTCCCTGACTACTGGTGTGGTTATTTCCACGTATCCCTCAGGCTTTCAGTTCAGATTGGGATTATATCAAGGCATTCAATTTTTTGGTTAAAACGTTATTTGAATGGATTTTCTATCCCAGATTCATATATTTTTTTAATATATACATTTATTTATTTATTTTTGGCCACGTTGGGTCTTTGTTGCTGCGCACGGACTTTCTCTAGTTGCAGTGAGCGGGGGCTACTCTTTGTTGCGGTGCACAGGCTTCTCATTGCGGTGGCTTCTCTCCTTGCGGAGCGCAGGCTCTAGGCACACAGACTTCAGTAGTTGTGGCACAAGGGCTTAGCTGCTCCGTGGCACGTGGGATCTTCCCGGACCAGAGACCGAACCCGTGTCCCCTGCATTGGCAGGCAGATTCTTAACCACTGCGGCACAAGGGAAGTCCCAGATCCATATTCTTATCAGATTTGATTTTAATAATGACAAAATCTGAAAGAAGTTTTTGTAGTTCATTAGTATTGCTGCTGTTTTTAATGAGAAAATATTTTAAAATGATGAAAATACTTCTTATTCCTTTTTCAAAGTACTTTAATATACTTACTTTACTTATAGTGAAATAGGTAAGGTAGTTTTAAAGTAATATGTTAATTTTGGGAACAAAGTATTGACTTATTTGAATAGAAAATAGAATTGAGATTCAGAAGGTTTACTGCTATGCCACTGCCTTCCTTTCAAGAACAACATATACAGCAGTCACCCATTTATGCTGTATCCTTTAACATCCCTTGGTAAGTCCCAGCTGTCCTTAAATCTCTCTCCACATTTGGAACGTGGAATGTCACTATTTTCCTACTGTTTTCACACCCCAGATGCTTATCTAAATAAAATTCAAAAGCTTCTGGAAGCAGTAAAAACAATAATATATTTTTGTCTAATAATCAGGTGTTGTTAGATAACAGCTTACCAATGATTACAGCAATCTTGTATAGGGGGCCCTAGGGGGGATGAATGAAGGCAGGAAAAGAAGTTAAAGTTTAGGTGAAGATTAACTTTCTCTAGGTCTAAAATGAAAATAGAAATGAACCAAAACAAAATTTCCTCCCTTATCTTGCCTGTGCAACACGTGACTGTATTTACTTGGTCTTTTCCACATGAGATTCTGTGGCCTTCATAAGAATTTACTATGCAGTTCTCAGCATGTTTTTAGAAATAGAGATATTATGATAACTGGTTATCAGAGTGATGAACTAATCATTCTTATGCATTCACGTATTTGCCTGACACTTGCTAGCTGATGGTTTCATGTTTAACTGGATAAAAATGTGTTTTCCTGATTGACAGCTCCAGTAGTGTAATCATATTTCAGGATTTTATTCAGGGTATTCAGTCAGACATGTCAATTCTTTGATCTTGGAGTCATAGACTTGAAATGGTCGATGGAGCTGGAAATGTTTTAGCCAGAAGAACAGATTTGGATGGAAGGGCAATTAACGAGCCCAGTGTTTCTCTGCTTTGAATGTGGGAGGAACAGCTTATATCCTAAATCATGAAGAACTGCTCCTGATCACTTTTTTTTTTTAAGCAGAGAAGATCCAGAGGTAATACATTAGTTATACAGTCTTTGATATATGACCCAGAGTTAATGATTCATGTTGTTGGTGCCAGAGCTGACATAACAGAGTTGCAATGGTTTTTGTTCAATAATGCATTGCAATCTGCCTTCATGTAGACAAAATTACCACATCATACTATGATGAGCATGGAGGAGTCTCTCCTTTCTACAGAGCAGCAAATTGCATACTCATTCCAGATATTCTTTCATAAAACTTGTCTGATGAAGAGCAAAATACACTGATGCACTATGCTGAACCCAACACAACAGTAGCTTTGTGGGTCAGGACTGCAAGGAACGGAACGGCTATGCCTGGTTATTCTGAACACATTTGTCTTCTCAAAAAGCTACAAGACTAGGAATATTATTCTGAAAAAAATCTCGGTTTTCATTTTTAAGGATTTTTTTTCAATTGGATTATTCATTTGAAATGAACACCAAATATTCTCCAATTACTTGTCTACGAATGCCTTGTCACTGTCTCTGTCAAATGTTGCTTTCCCCCAAAACAATGAAACATTTCTGCTTTACACCCTCGACTAAACTGTGTCTTCCTTAATAAAGAATTCAGTGTTAATATTAAAAGGATTCAGCATTAAAATGCATGCCTAGTATACTGCAAGGCATGTGGCTGTATTATTATTAGCATTATTATTACTACTATTTTATTGACCTTTAGGAGGTTTTTCTTCCCTTAGCCTGCAAAAGAGGTTTTCTATATTTTGATCTGATGTTCCATGGTTCTCAGAGAGTATAATACCAGATTTGATGAGTTAGTGCAGTTTTTCATGAGGTAGTGACAAAGAAGCAATGTACTCTCAGAACCACCAGAGAGGAAGCTACATGTTAGGAGGCTTTTCCTGTAGTATGGGGATGTGTGTAACCAAACCAGCAAGTAAGATAAATGGACAAATAGGATCAATTTCAATCTTTATAAATCTGATAGATAAAAAATGGTAGTAGTTAATTAGCATATCTCTTATCATGAACTGAGATGGATATCTTTTCCTACTTTTTATATTTCATTTTTTTGGTGAACTGTATGTTCATAGCCTTTGTTCATTTCTGTGTTCAAAAGGTATATTAGTCTTTTTCTTATTGAATATTAGGAGCTATTTTTAATTTTAATGACATATAAATTACGAATACTGTCCCCAGTTTGCTGTTTTTAGACTATCCTCATGGTACTTTTTGCCATGTCTGTCTGTCTGTATGTATGTATTTATTTTTTAACATCTTTATTGGAGTATAATTGCTTTACAGTGGTGTGTTAGTTTCTGTTGTATAACAAAGTGAGTCAGCTATACATATATATATATATCCCCATATCTCCTCCCTCTTGCGTCTCCCTCCCAGCCTCCCTATCCCACCCCTCTAGGTGGACATAAAGCACCAAGATGATCTCCCTGTGCTATGTGGCTGCTTCCCACTAGCTATCTGTTTTACATTTGGTAGTGTATATATGTCCATGCCACTCTCTCACTTCGTCCCAGCTTACCCTTCCTCCTCCCCGTGTCATCAAGTCCATTATCTACATCTGCATCTTTATTCCTGTCCTGCCCCTAGGTTCTTCAGAACCATTTTTTTTTTTAGATTCTATATATATGTGCTAGCATATGGTATTTGTTTTTCTCTTTCTGACTTACTTCATTCTGCATGACTGTCTCTAGGTCCATCCACCTCACTACAAATAACTTAATTTCGTTTCTTTTTATGGCTGAGTAATATTCCATTGCATATATGTGCCACATCTTCTTTATCCATTCATCTGTCGATGGACACTTAGGTTGCTTCCATGTCCTGGCTATTGTAAATAGAGCTGCAATGAACATTGTGGTATATGACTCTTTTTGAATTTTGATTTTCTCAGGGTATATGCCCAGTGGTGGGATTGCTGGGTCATATGGTAGCTCTATTTTTAGTTTTTTAGGTAACCTACATACTGTTCTCCATAGTGGCTGTATCAATTTATATTCTCACCAACAGTGCAAGAAGGTTGCCTTTTCTCCACATCCTATCCAGCATTTATTGTTTGTAGACTTTTTAATGATGGCCATTCTGACCAGTGTGAGGTGATACCTCATTGTAGTTTTGATTTACATTTCTCTAATGATCAGTGAGGTTGAGATCCTTTCATGTGTTTGTTGGCAATCTGTATATCTTCTTTGGAGAAATGTCTGTTTAGGTCTTCTGCCTATTTTTGGATTGGGTTGTTTGTTTGTTTTGATATTGAGCTGCATGAGCTGCTTGTATATTTTGGAGATTAATCCTTTGTCAGTTGCTTCGTTTGCAAATATTTTCTCCCATTCTGAGGGTTGTCTTTTCGTCTTGTTTATGGTTGCCTTTGCTGTGCAGAAGCTTTTTAAGGTTCATTAGGTCCCATTTGTTTATTTTTGCTTTTATTTCCATTTCTCTAGGTGGTGGGTCAAAAAGGATCCTGCTATGATGTATGTCAGAGTGTTCTGCCTATGTTTTCCTTGAGTTTTATAGTGTCTGACCTTACATTTAGGTCTTTAATCCATTTGGAGTTTATTTTTGTGTATGGTGTTAGGGAGTGTTCTAATTTTATTCTTTTATGCATGTAGCTGTCCATTTTTCCCAGTACCACTTATTGAAGAGGGTGTCTTTTCTCCATTGTATATTCTTGCCTCCTTTATCAAAGATAAGGTGACCATATGTGCATGGGCTTATCTTTGGGCTTTTTAGCCTGTTCCATTGACCTATATTTCTGTTTTTGTGCCAGTACCATACTGTCTTGATTACTGTAGCTGTGTAGTATAGTCTGAAGTCAGGGAGCCTGCTTCCTCCAGGCCCGTTTTTCTTTCTCAAGATTGCTTTGGCTATTTGGGGTCTTTTGTGTTTCCATACAAATTGTGTAATTTTTTGTTCTTGTTCTGTGAAAAATGCCATTGGTAGTTTGATAGGGATTGCATTGAATCTGTAGATTGCTTTGGGTAGTATAGTCATTTTCACAATGTTGACTCTTCCAATCCAACAACATGGTATATCTCTCCATCTGTTTGTATCATCTTTAATTTCTTTCATCCATGTCTTATAGTTTTCTGCATACAGGTCTTTTGTGTCCTTAGGTAGGTTTATTCCTAGGTATTTTATTCTTCCACTAAGATCAGGAACAAGACAAGTTTGCCCACTCTCACCACTATTATTCAACATAGTTTTTGAAATTTTAGCCACAGCAATCAGAGAAGAAAAAGAAATAAAAGGAACCCAAATCAGAAAAGAAGTAAAACTTTCACTGTTTGCAGATGACATGATACTATACATCGAGAATCCTAAAGATGCTTGCCCAGTATTTAAAAAAAAAGTCAAATCTTCTTGATTTTGACAAGTCTTGTGTTTTGTGTCATAGTTTGAAAGGTCTTTCTCCCTGAGTTTAAAATAATCATCCAATGGTTTCTTCTTGTAATTTTATATTTTCACTTCCCTATTTAAATCATGTGTCCATTTTGAATTTATCAATTTGAATATATACAATGGAGTATTACTCAGCCATAAAAAGAATGAATTACTGCCATTTGCAGCAACATGGATGGACCTAGAGGTTATCATACTAAGTGAAGTAAGACAGAGGAAGATAAATATCATGATATCACTTATATGTGGAATCTTAAAAAATGATACAAATGATCTTATTTATAAAACAGAAATAGACTCATAGCCATATAGTTACCAAAGGGGAAAAGGGTGGGGGGGGGAATAAATTAGGACTTTGGGACTAACATATGCACAGTACTATATATAAAATAGATAAAAAACAAGGTCCTGCTGTATAGCACAGGAAACTATATTCAATATCTTGTAATAACCTAAAATGGAAAATAATCTGAAAAAGAATGTATATATAAATATATATATAACTGAATCACTTTGCTGTACACCTGAAACTAATACAGCACTGTAAATCAACTGTACTTTAATAAAATTTTTTTTAAAAATTAGTAAAATAAAAAGTCATGTATCCATTTTGAATTTATCAAGGTATAGGATATGAGATATGAATCCAACTTATTTTTTACTAGATGACTATTCAGTTGTCCTAAACCCACTGTCATATAATTCATCTGTTCTCCAACTGATTTGAGATCCCTTTATACACTAAATTTCCACATGCATCTAGGTATATTTCTTAACTTTTTAGTCTATTATTTTTATTAACCTGTCTCTTACACTTAAAAATGTGACTCTATAAGATTTGCTTTAGTATCAGATAGTTAGTTCCCCACTGGAGAGTTTTCCTGAATAGTGTTCACACTGAGTAGTGGATTTGCTGGCCTGTAGGTTCTGCTCACCTTCTGATATACTAGATAATTTCCAAAGAATTTGTACCAAATCAGCTGAACAGTAGCGTATGAGTTTTTGTAGTTCCACATGTGGAGATTTATGACTTTATTGACAACCTAGTGGTAATAAAATTATTTCTTATTGTGACTTTAATTTATATTTTAAAAATTACTAATGAGATTGAGCATCTTTTTATAGGTTTATTAAGCCTTTGGGTTTCCTTTTAATGAAATGTCTGTTTTGTTTCTTGCTCATTTTTCGCTTGAGTTTTATTTTCTTTTCCTTATTGATTTTGAGGAGTTTTTATGTATGCTGTCATTATAAGTTATGTTTTTCTAGGAAATGGTCAGTTTCATTTTCCAATATTGTCAAAAGTTTTTAATAGTATTCTCTTATTAGCCTTAAAAACTCTGCCACACTGTGGATTTTTGCCTTTTATCTTAGTCATGTCAGAGTATTGTCAATTTCATTAGTCTTTTCAAAGAATAAGGTTTTATATTTGTTTACTATTGCACTGAGCTTTGTTTTCTATATTATTAATTTCTATTCTTTCCTTATATCATATCATCTTTAGTTTTTTCTATTTTTTCTTTTTCTACTTTTAAAGTTCTATCTAAACTGACTAATTTTCAGTCTTTCTTATGTTCTAATATCAGAATTTAAGACTATATGTTTCTTTCTAAAAACCATAGTAGCTGCATCCTGCAAGTCTTGACATGTAGATTTACTTTACCAGTTATTAGTATATTCTAATTTATATTTTGATTTATTCTTCAACTCTTTTTTAATTGAAATATACTTGATATATAACATTGTGTAAATTTAAGGTATACAGCATATTAATTTGACACTTCTATTTTTTTTTAAACATCTTTATTAGAGTATAATTGCTTTACAATGGTGTGTTAGTTTCTGCTTTATAACAAAGTGAATCAGTTATACATATACATATGTCCCCATTTCTCTTCCCTCTTGCATCTCCCTCCCTCCCACCCCCCCATCCCACCCCTCTAGGTGGTCACAAAGCACTGAGCTGATCTCCCTGTGCTATGCAGCTGCTTTCCACTAGCTATCTATTTTACGTTTGGTAATGTATATATGTAATTTGACACTCTTATACATTGTGATATGATTGCTTTTGTAGTAATAATTAGTACCTCTGTCAGGTTACATAATTATCCTTTCTTTTTAGTAGTTGGAATAATTAAGTTCTAACAAGTTTGATGATTACAGTATAATATTGTTCTCTATATTCACTATGCTGTGCGTTAGATCTCTAGGGCTTATTTACTACTCACTGTAAATTTGTACCCTTAAACATGTCTTATCTCTCTACCCACTATCCCCTGGTAATTACCATTTTACTCTCATTGTGTAAATTTGACTTTTTAATATTTCACATATAAATGATATTTATTCTTCGACTCAACTATTTAGATGTGTTTGTAAATTTCTAATTGCATGTTATCCTTTGATATTTAATTACAGTTTTGCTATAATTTTAAATTTAATTATGTTAGGTTAAAGAATTTTTTTCTCTATGAAACTAGATGCTTGAGTTTGTTAAGACTTGCTCAATGGCCTTAGTGTGTATTCTCTATCATAAATATTTGCTCAAAAATGTGTCGTCACCAGTTTATTGACATACATTAGATCAAATTTGTTAATTGTGTTATTAAGTAATCTAATCCTGAATGATTTTTTTGTATGCTTTACCTACGGAGGACTGAGAGCTTTAACAAATCTCACCATGATATAGATTTGTCAGTTTGTTCTTCAAGTCCTGACAATTTTGCTGCTACCTTATTTGTTTAAAATGATTATAGCTTTCTGATAAATTGAACTTGACTTACTATGTATTGATAGCGTTATTGCTTGACATATTTTTGCCCTAATTTTTCTGACATTATTATAGTTACATTTATATATTTTTTGCTCTATATTTTTGTTAAGTACATTGTTTTGCACCTAGAGTTGCATATTTAGTATCCAATTTTTTAATCTTTGTTTTAATTGGTAAGTTAATTGGTGATTTATATGTATTGTCATTTCAGATATATTTCATTTCTGTTATATTTTGTGGTGCTTTCTTTTTGACCCATTAAAAAAAATTTCCTCTCTTGCCTTCTTTTGGACTGAAAGTGTTTTCTCTCATTCTCTACCCCCTCCATTGTTTTGACATTTATGCACTTTATTTCTGTTTTCTTAGGGGTCATCCTAGAAATTTTAACATTTAATACCGTCTTTCTCCTTTTCTTAATCAGTCCTGCCATGAGCTTATAAAATTTATTAATCTTTTCAGAGAATCTCTTTGTTTGCCTTTTTAAAATAATCTGTTGTCTTCTTTCTGTTGAACTCCTGCTTTTCTTTTATTGCTTCCTTTATTTAGTTTAGATTTAATTTGTTCTTTTGAAAAACCTTATAAGATGATGCTTAACTTTTTGGTTATATCTAAATGCACAATCAATATTTTTATTTGCATTGTTTAAATCTTCTTTACAATTACTATTTTTTGTGCTTAACTTGTCAGTTACTGGGAGAGATGTCATAGCTATAATGGTGGATTACTCACTTTTACCTTGTAGTTCTTTTGACTATTTCCTTAACTTTATTGACACTATTTTGTTAGAAGTTCATATATGTGTATATACTCCCTCTGATTTTAAACTTTCATCCTTATGCAGTATTATGTTTTACTTTTAATAATGGTTTATATGTTTAATTTTGTATATTAAGTTTTTTGTGTTAACCTAGCCACACTTGCTTTCTTTTGATTGATTTAGCTTACTGTGTATTTTTTCATCCTTTAACTTTCTTCCTGTCTCTATCTTTATGTTTTAGAGGTGCTAATGCAATTTGATTTTGTTCGCTAATCTAGTCCACCAACTTTTGAGTTTTGTTTGTTTACATGAATTGTGAATAGTTCTCTATTTGTAATAATTTCTATCATTTTAATTTGTTTTTATTGTCCTACTGTTTCTAGGTATGGTTTTATTCTCTCTCTCCATCTTGTAGATTATGTTTTCTTCCCATTCTCCTCTTGGTATTTTCTAACTGTTCTGTAGAGGTTACTGTAGCAACTTTAACATGCTTATTTAACTTAAGAAAGTAAAAAAAACTAATCAATCTCTGATTCCTCCCCCCTCAAGATAAGAAATTTATAATGCTTTAACACTGATCCTATCCTCCTGACATGCTTAGACAGTCAAGTAATTTAGTTCTAACTTATATTTCCAATACTCCAAAGTAGATATTATTATTGTTTTTCTCACAGTCAACATTTCTTTATATATTTCTTCTCACTCTTAAATTTCAGGCCTTCCTTCTATGGTCACTTATCTTCTTTCTAATGTTCATTTTTTTGAAATTCTTTCCATGAAACTCTGTTACTGTTAAGCTGAATGTATTTCGTTTATTTGAAAAGGCTCTATTTGGCCTTTTTCCTTACAAAGGTAGTTTCACTATGTATACAATTCTAGGTGGCCAGTTATTTTCTATTTGCTCTTTAAAGATGTTCCAAAGCCTTCTGGATTCCATTGTTGGGAATTCAGCTGTAATTTTAATTGTCTCATCTTTTTAGATTAACTGTCTTTATTCTCTGACTACTTTTAAGGTTTTCTCTTGCTCTTTTGCACTATATGAGTAGATTTGTTTTGGTGGTACAGTTGACCCTTGAACAACATGGGAGTTAGGGGCACTGACTCCCTTGGCAGTTGAAAATTCATGTATAATTTTGGCTCCCCCCAAACTTAACTACTAGTAGCCTACTGTTGACCAGAAACCTTACTGATAACATAAATAGTCAATTAACACATATTTTATATGTGAAATGTATCATATATTGTATTATTACAGTAAAGTAAGCTACAGAAAAGAAAATGTTTTATTAAGAAAATCATAAGGAAGAGAAAATACATTTATAGTACATATACATTTTTATTGAAAAAAATCTGCATATAAGTGGATCCCCACAGTTCAAACCCAAGTTGTTCAAGGGTCAGCTATATTTACATTGATCTATGAATTATATGTATGCATAGTTTTATTTTTTTTTTTTTTTTTTTTTTTTTTTTTTTTTTTTAACATCTTTATTGGGGTATAATTGCTTTACAATGGTGTGTTAGTTTCTGATTTATAACAAAGTGAATCAGCTATACATATACATGTGCTCCCATGTGTCTTCCCTCCTGCATCTCCCTCCCTCCCACTCTCCCCCTCCCACCCCTCCAGGCTGTCCCAAAGCCCCGAGCTAATATCCCTGTGCCTTGCGGCTGCTTCCCCCCAGCTATCCACCCCACCACGTTTGTTAGTGTGTATATGTCCATGACTCTCTCTCGCCCTGTCAAAACTCACCCTTCCCCCTCCCCATATCCCCAAGTCTGCTCTCCAGTAGGTCTGCGCCTCCATTCCTGTCTTATCCCTAGGTTCTTCATGACATTTTTTCCCCTCAAATTCCATATATATGTGTTAGCATACGGTATCTGTCTTTGTCTTTCTGACTTACTTCACTCTGTATGACAGACTCTAGGTCTATCCATCTCATTACAAATATCTCAATTTCATTTCTTTTTAAGGCTGAGTAATATTCCATTGTGTATATGTGCCACATCTTCTTTATCCATTCGTCCGATGATGGGCGCTTAGGTTCTTTCCATCTCCGGGCTATTGTAAATAGAGCTGCAATGAACATTTTGGTACATGACTCCTTTTGAATTTTGGTTTTCTCAGGGTATATGCCCAGTAGTGGGATTGCTGGGTCATATGGTAATTCTATTTGTAGTTTTTTAAGGAACCTCCATACTGTTCTCCATAGTGGCTGAACCAATTCACATTCCCACCAGCAGTGCAAGAGTGTCCCCTTTTCTCCACACCCTCTCCAGCATTTATTGTTTCTAGATTTTTTGATGATGGCCATTCTGACTGGTGTGAGATGATATCTCATTGTAGTTTTGATTTGCATTTCTCTAATGCTTAATGAGGTTGAGCATTCTTTCATGTGTTTGTTGGCATTCTGTATATCTTCTTTGGAGAAATGTCTGTTTAGGTCTTCTGCCCATTTTTGGATGGGGTTGTTTGTTTTTTTGTTATTGAGCTGCATGAGCTGCTTGTAAATTTTGGAGATTAATCCTTTGTCAGTTACTTCATTTACAAATGTTTTCTCCCATTCTGAGGGTTGTCTTTTGGTCTTGATTATGGTTTCCTTTGCTGTGCAAAAGCTTTGAAGTTTTATTAGGTCCCATTTGTTTATTTTTGTTTTTATTTCCATTACTCTAGGAGGTGGGTCAGAAAGGATCTTGCTGTGATTTATGTCATAGAGTGTTCTTCCTATGTTTTGCTCTAAGAGTTTGATAGTTTCTGGCCTTACATTTAGGTCTTTAATCCATTTTGAGCTTATTTTTGTGTATGGTGTTAGGGAGTGATCTAATCTCATACTTTTACATGTACCTGTCCAGTTTTCCCAGCACCATTTATTGAAGAGGCTGTCCTTTCTCCACTGTACATTCCTGCCTCCTTTATCAAAGATAAGGTGTCCATATGTGCATGGGTTTATCTCTGGGCTTTCTATCCTGTTCCACTGATCTATCTTTCTGTTTTTGTGCCAGTACCATACTGTCTTGATTACTGTTGCTTTGTAGTATAGTCTGAAGTCAGGGAGCCTGATTCCTCCAGCTCCTTTTTTCGTTCTCAAAATTGCTTTGGCTATTCGGGGTCTTTTGTGTTTCCATACAAATTATGCATAGTTTTAGAAAATTCTTAGCTATTACCTTTTTTAAAGTTTCCTTTTCCTTATTTTTTCTAATACTTTTATTTGGGACTCTAAACAGACACAAGTTAGTATTTCTGAGTCTATCCCTCAATGAACTTAACAACTCTTTCATATTTTCTACCTCTTTATTGTCTATATTTTGACTGATTTCTTCAAATATATTTGTAGCTTCTCCAATTCTTTCCTCAGCTTTCTTCAATTTTCTGTTTAACTTATCCATTTTTATTTTAGTTTTAAAAATTATAATTTCAGATTGATAATTTGTTTTATTACTTTCAGATCTTTTTGAACATTTTTGAGTCTTGTTTCATGCTTTTATTTATTCCTACTTTTCTTTCAACATTTCACACATAATTTTTTCTAATCTATATTTGATCATTCCTGTATCTGAAGTCTTTGGACTATAATCTATAATGAACACTGATGTGTTTTTGCTCACTTGCTACTGGTGGCTTGTTTCATTGTATGTTAGCTTTCTTTTTGTTAGTTTTTTTTTTTTTCAAATACGAACTTAGATTTGCCTGGACTTAATCTGAAGTGCTTAGATTAAAAATGCTTTTCTCATTGTAGGGTTTCTTTTTACTTTCACTGGGAGCCAGAGGTTGTTACCAACCTGTGACTTTTATCCACTCTTTAGCCTGGGGATTCCCTGATTGAAATGGTAGGAAAAATTCAAACCACAAACGTGTGAAAGCAGGTCTATTGTTACAAATTCTCAGAAAGGACAATTTTTTTAAAATCACCCAGGGCAATATTGAGTACTAAAAATTACCTCTTTGTTTTAGGTTAACACTTTATGATTTAAAATACATTTACTATTTTATTTCTCTCAGGAAATTGCTCTTAAATTTTTATAAGCCCAAAAGAGTTTATTTAAAAGTATATTTATTGTAATTTATCTAGGATCTGAATGTTGTATAGGAAAGGGATTTTTAGAATATGTGATCTATCATATTACTGAAGTCAGAATGTTAAATCATACTTCCCCTTATTCTTCTGCTTAATGGTCCTGCTACTCAGTTTTAGATTTGAGTAAGTTTTTAATAATAAAATTTTAATTTTGGAATATTTCTAGATTAACAGAAAAGTTGCAGTAATAGTAAAGACTGTTTGTCTGCCCTTCACCCAATTCCCTCTATTGCTGACATCTTACATAACCATGATACATTTGTAAAACTAAAGATCCAACATTGGTGCGTTACTATTAACTAAGCTTCAGGCTTTATTCAAATTTTACTAAATTTTTTCACTAGTTTTCTTTTTCCCTTCCATTTTCTCATCCAGAATACCACATTGTGTTTAGTTGTCATGTCTCTTTAGTCTCCTCAGGTCTGAGACAGTTTCTCAGACTTGTTTTTCTTGACCTTGTCAGTTTTGAGGATGTTTTAGAATATCCCCAGTTTGTATGATGTTTTCCTCATTATGAGGGTTGTCATTTTTTGTAAAGAGTGCCACAGTGGTGAAGTGCCCTTCTCATCTATCAGATAGAGGTGCACCTGCTAGCAACATGACTCATCACTTATGATGCTAACCATGATTCCCTGGCCAATGTAGTGTTTGCCAGGGTTTTTCCACTGTAAAGTTGCTTTCTTAAATAATTATCTTTCAATATCGAAGTCATTCAGGTGATACTTTTTTTTTTTTTTCAGTATGCGGGCCTCTCACTGCTGTTGCCTCTCCCGCTGTGGAGCACAGGCTCTGGACGCACAGGCTCAGCAGCCATGGCTCACGGGCCCAGCCGCTCCACGGCACGTGGGATCCTCCTGAACCGGGGCATGAACCCGCGCCCCCTGCATCGACAGGCGGACTCCCAACCACTGCGCCACCAGGGAAGCCCAGGTGATACTTTTTTTTATGGAAGCAATTTCATTTCACATTTTTCCTGAGGACATAAATTACACGTCTTCAAAGTAGTACTTTGTGTACCTTTGCTGCACTCTCCACATTTCCGGAGAGTACCTCTTTCTCGGCTTTGATTTTCTCAGTTGGTTAGTGATTCTTATCTGTAGGCTCATATGTTTGCTTTTAATTGTTGCTTAGGCTGACTGCTTTTTCTGATTCTATTTATTGTTGCCTACTTATTGGAGGGGAGGGGCAGGATACACCACCCTGAGGGATCTATTAGGAGCTCCCTTTTATCTTGTATGTTTCAGTTATGAGATCACTGTCCTACCTCTCTGTCCTAAGCCCCACAATCTGTTGCTTCCTCTCTGCGTAAGATGTACGGAATTGTGGAAGGGCTGACCATTATCCTTGCTCCTTTGTTTGCCCCCTGGTGACTTCTGCATCTGAAATCCTCTATCTCTTTGTGTTTGAAGCTGCTCCCACCTTAAAAAAAAACAAAACAAACAAGCAAAAAACAACTTTCTTCTACAAAGTTTTGGAATATTGTTTCTTTTAATATAATTTACTCTTCTTTGTGTTTTACAGTGTTGTCCCTACAGACTATTTTATTCCATTTCCCCCCATAGGCAACATCCCCAAGGCCTCTTTACAGACTCCTTGAATAGACTGACTTTTAAGGAGACAGAATAATAGTTGAGAATATAACACTGGTACTTACTGTGTGATTATGGAAAATTGTTAATATCAATTTCCTATTTGCCAATATTGGTATAATTATAATAAGTAACTCATGAGTGTTAAACGAAATGTATCAGAGCCAGATACATAGTAGGCGCTCAGTACATGTTGGTTATTAACATTATCTTACCCTTCTCCCTCAGGCTACAAGTAGTTTGAAATGGAGTTGATGAAATTTGGTTAGAAAATAATTTGTTAGACTTAAATAATTCTGATATGCAAGGATTTGAACAATAATTTGATTTATGGAATTTATGGACTTTCTTTTTAGTACTTATTGGCCATAAAATCATGGGTGAAATTAAGGTATTGATATATGTACATGATAAATACATAATCACTATTTGAGTTCTTTGGTTCTAAGTAGCAGAAACTGACTCTGATGAACTTAACCTTGAAAAAGATTTTTTTTAAAAGATAGAGTATCACTCACAGAACCAAGGTAAGAGATAAATATTTTGCAGCCTATTCGATAAATGTGAAATTTTGCCATTGCCAATATTCTCTCTGTTTAATACTATAAAAGGAAAGAAAGGAGAATGAAATGTGTGTACACTTACACACACACAGGCACATTTGACAATACATATTCAGAAAGTGAGAGAATAAATATACAGGCTAGAGTTCTCATTTCTGCAGTTAGTATCTGGTAAATTTCATTTTGCTTCTCCACTACCTCGTCCATGTTTCTCTTCCATTTGAACAGAATCCTGGTTGTTTGGTACTTTTTCCTTAGTGATGTGATCCAATACTTCATCTTTTATAGGACTCAGTGGTCCTTTCTGTAAAGGCTTGAAGCACACTCACTGATTTTCATTATTGTACAACAATCCCCCTGGGTTCTAACCTAACTCTTCCCAGCCCCCGTTATAGAGCAGAAATCCTATTTACTCTTGATAGTCAATCTCAAACAATAGCATAGCTGCAATTTTAAACTCTCTGCCTAGAGACAGGGTGAAACCAAAATTATCGGATGCAGCCTCTGTTTTTAACTCAGAGAAACCATTATTGTGTTCATTAGTATACACATATCTTCCTTGGGTACTAAAACTTATAGAAAAGCAAATTCCTGGGCTCAAAAGCAAATAATTTGTCAAGAAGATCATTAGATATAATTATAGGAGCCTCATCTGCACTGCTTCCCCTTCAAACTAAGACTTGTACATTTTTTGGGAAATAGAATCATATATATCAGTCATTGATTCAGAGCAAATACCACATTCTGTAAGTCAGCATACCAACCTTACAAAGTCTGTCTGCAAATTGGTAGCGCAGCTAAGTTCCTAGTAAGGCATTTAGCTATTCCATAGGATATTGCCTTTGAACATCAGCTTGCTAATTTAAAATGTAAAGCTGGTACTTTAATTGAGGGTAATATTTTATGGATTGCTTCCTTTGCAATGAAAAGGCCACAATTTAATTGAACGATTACCATATAGCTGCTAGTTCCCTTAAGACATGTTTGGCCACTGTTGCTGGCAAATTGGACATTAATAACATTGGTCAACCGTGGAAGTAGAATGACTCACATTCACATTCAGCTTATACATCTGGGTTATTAAGGCTCCTTTTATGGGGACTGATGATGTTAGAACCTACCTGAGGTACAGATATTTTCACGATCTGGTGTTTTTCCGAGTATTCCTTTCACACACTTCTTTCCAAACCTCCTTCCCTCCAATTTTTCAACCTCACCAATTCTTTACCATCTAGCCAGATATCGGCCTCTGTCTAACTGCCTAAGAATCGGAGTAAATTCTTGCCTTTATGGCAGAGGACTGGAAAGTGTTCTGCCCAAAGCTTTGTCCAGTGGGAGAATTTCATGAGTTATGTTTTGTAATAACTTAAAGCTTTCAGTAATTTCTCTCTTATTTAATACTGAACATGTGGGTATGTCTGTGTATAAACATGCACCATTGGAATCTAAACCGAACATTATGTAATCTAAAGAAAATCATAAAAAGGAATAATTTCTGAGTTATGGCATCAGAGAATTTAGTAGATTATGTTTCTATTAATAAAGCCAAATGATTTACATATATAAGTAGATGATAGAAAGGCCACAGTTAATATATGAATAAGTGAAGAGTAAACTTCTTTCACAGCCAGCAAATAGGCACATTTTGTATTAGTTTACCAGTCTGCCACTCAGTGAATTTTTGGCAGCTTAGGGTGAATGCATCTGAAGGCAGTTTAAATCCTAAGAGTTACTGAACAAATTCTTTGAATTAAATTTTATCTTTTATTCTGGTTCTTATTTTCGAGCTCACAATTTCGTTTAATCTTATATTTTCTCTTAAGCTTTAGACCCATTGGCAACTTTAAATGACATAAGTGCTTCAAAGAGTTTTAACTTAGGGAAATTTTTTTTTCTTTTCATGCCAATATATTCTACCATTTTAAGATATTTTGTTTAGAATGGATGCATTTCAATTGCACATGCCCGGAAAAACTCTTGTGCCTATTGAAGGAAGAATTCCAGGGCAGAAAGACAATAGCTATGGTCTCTCTGAGGCTTAGTCCTTTCTTTCCCGTGAGCCGTGCTGCGCAAATGGAGACTGCATGCTCAGAAACACTTTGTCCATATTACGGAAGAATAGGAAAAATGAGATCCCTAGTGAACAGTTTTTTTTTTTTTGTAGCAACTTTATTGAGATAAATAATTCATATACCATACAATTCACCCTTTTAAGTACACAATTTAATGGTTTTTCATATATCTACAGTGTTGTGTAACCATAGCTACAATCAATTTTAGAACATTTTCATCACCTTACAAAGAAAGCTCATAACCTTTGCTATCATGCTGCAACCTCCCTATCCCTCCTCTAGTTCTAAACAGCCACTAATCTACTTTCTGTCTCTATAGATTTGCCTATTCTGGAAATTTAATGTAATTGGAATCATAGAATATGTAGTCTTTTGTGACTAGCTTCTTTTAGTGAACAGTTTTGATTACTTCACAAAGCAACAGGTTAAAAAATATTGAGTTAGCACATTCTATGTGCATAACCTTTGGCATCCATTATACCATTGCTGCCCTTAAAGGTCCAACTCAATTCCTATGTTCTCCAGGAAGTTTCCCATGACTGCCAACTCCATTTGTACTTGGCATATTATGGTTAATAATTGTAATTATTAATATTAATGAACATTTAGTGCACCATAGGCTAGGTACACGCTAAATGCTTAATATGCTATCTTATTTAATCCACCTTGTGAGGTAGATATTATTATTTTGACTTAAGAGTTGAAGAAACATTTTAAAAGAATCTAAGTAGTTTTCCTGTGGTTGCATAAAAAATCATAGAGAAACCTTCAAGTCCAGGTCTGTCTGGTTCTTCAAATTGGGAGAGTTTGATATCCTTAAGACCCTATACATATATATATATATATATATATATATATATATATATATATATATATATATATATATACACACACACACATCTATCTATTTATATGTATATATATATATAGAGAGAGAGAAATAGCTAACTAACTAGTTAACCATTCATTTATACATTTCTTTAAAATATGTCATTCAATTATGGATTAGCGTTCTGGAACTCTATTTTTTTTTTGCGGTACACGGGCCTCTCACTGTTGTGGCCTCTCCCGTTGCGGAGCACAGGCTCCAGACTCACAGGCTCAGCGGCCATGGCTCATGGGCCCAGCCGCTCCGCGGCATGTGGGATCCTCCCAGACCGGGGCACGAACCCGTGTCCCCTGCATTGGCAGGCGGACTCTCAACCACTGCGCCACCAGGGAAGCCCCTGGAACTCTATTCTTTAAAGCAGATGTTCAATTTTTCTCTATGTAACAAAATTTTTTATAGCTCTTGTGCACAAGAAAACGTCAGTGTTTTAGGTTATATTTAAATTTCTGAAATATCTAAATTTGCCTGACTGGATTAAGGTACGTTTAGGTATTCATTCTTTGAAAGAATTCCCAATTGATTTTCAATACCTAGTGTAGAATCAGAGCAATTTTTGAGTTCATATTAAAAAACAGATATAATGTTAGGATCCTTACTGAGATGAGCCATTCAAAGGATTATTCAGCATGCCATTGACAGTAGGTTTTAGGATTATAAGACTGGACATTTTATATTGATCTGATGGAACATAAACACACCTGAGATGTATCAATCTGAAAATAATTTACCTACTGCTATCATTAATAGTCATACTGCTGTTAAAGTTATGGAGTTAGGAATATATTGTTACTATAATTTCTAGAATACTCAGTACTTCTTTATTAATGATTTAGTATGATTTTGTCATTAGTTTCCTTTCTTTTTGCATTATGTTATCCAAGTATATTTTTTCTTATCTAGGCACTAACACAGAGATGGCTCCAAGGGAAACTTTTAGCTTTGATAATTTGAATAACAAAACACATTAATAAAATTTTCGTTTATTGGTAAGTGCTTTCCTTATATATCTCAGCTTCAAGTGGAGGATGGTATTAGAGATTGGGGCTTTTGCCACAAAACTAACAAAAATGTTACCTTTCTATTTCCTGTTCCTTCTGCTCCAAACTAACTTCTCCCTGAATGTGCATACATGGAGTATATGGGCAGAGCTCTCAGTGTTTTCTACTTAAAAGAGATAATGTGTTCACTAATTCAGTCATCAATTGCACAATAGGAGACTTGAGGTTCATGACAATTGACATGCTTGTCAGACAATCAGTGTGATTTTATATATGTTGAGTACATTTGGCCTAAGGCTTCTATTCCTATCCTAGGTGGTTAGAGGAAGAACGGGCACTGGATTCTCTTAGAAGATTAAGTTTACCTGAATGACTTTAGATAATCTCTTTAGGAACTTTTATGCCAAGCAAGGGAAATTGAATATCATAGACACATTCATAATTCAGATGCCACAACTGAAGCCTCCTCACTGTGTGCGAGTAAATCATGGGCCTAAATTCTTTAGGACAACCATGGTTGCCACAAGATAGAACTAGAAACCAGAGGTCCTATTTTGGCACAGGTCTGGGTTAGTAGATTCTGGCTCCCTAAAAAAAATGGGCTCTTCCATGCAACTGATCTCTAAGAGTTATTCCTTAAACATGAGGCTTCATTACAAAAGTCTTTCTTGCCATCCTGAGACTTCAGATTTATGGCCATGGCTTGGTCTCTCCATTCCAGAGTCATGTCTGATGACTCTGGGACTTGATTCTTTTCTATTCTATACCAAATATGCCATACTTCTCTTCTGATAGTTGTAAAAAATGAACCTAAAAAGATGGTGGAATAGGAAGGCCCTGAGCTCACCTCCTCCCACAGATACACCAAGGTACAGCTATTTACAGAGCAACCATCTATGAGAGTGAGCTGAAGACAAGAAGAAAAGATTTTACACAATTGAAGAGATAAAGAAGGAATCACAATGAGATGGGTAGGAGGGGCAGAGGTGTGGTATAGTCAAGACCCACAACCCTGGTAGGTGATCCACAAGTGGGAGGATAATCACAGTTGCAGAGATTCTGCCCAAGGAACAAGGGGTCCAAGCCCAATACTAAGTTCCCCAGCCTGAGGGTCCTTGCTCTGGGAAGATGAGCCCCAGAACATCTGACTTTGAAGGTTAGCCAGAGGGCTATAGGAAACAGACTCAACTCTAAAAGGGCATGCACACAGAGGCATGCCCTTTAAGAGTCAGACCCACCTGCTGATCTTGGAGAACCTCTTGGAGAGGCAGGAGGCAACTGGGGACATGGATGCTCGTGGTAGCCATTTTTAGGAGCTTGTTCTATCATGAGGGCACTGGTGCTGGGAAGCACCATTTTGGAGTTCTCCCTGTAGCCTATTAGTGCTGGAGGATTACCCTCATACCAGTGGGCCAGCACCAGCCCTGGGTTCTCCTGGGACCTGCAACCTGCTGCACTGGGACCCGACCCTGCCCATTAGCAGGCTGGCAGCCACTACACAAGTCAGGGCCTGGCAGCCAACTGGGACAGGGGCCAACCCTGCCTACCAGTGCACCCACAGTAGTCAGCCCTGCCATAACAGAAGGGCACACACAGCCCACATAGGGGATACCCTTAGAGCATATAGTTCTGTTGACCAGGGAGGAGTGTGTGGCTAGGCTCCACAGGACATCTCCAAGACTAAGATATGTAACAGACCTACCTAATACAAAGAAATAAACACAGAGAATTAAGCAACATGAGGAGACAAAGGAATACATTTCAAATGAAAGAACAAGACAAAACCCCAGAAGAAGAACTAAATGAAATAGAGATAAACAATCTACCTAATAAAGAGTTCAAAGTAATGATCATAAAGATCAGAGCAGAAATAAATGAAATAGAGACTAAAAAAAGAAAGAAAGAAAGAAAGAAATATCAATGAAACTAAGAGCTGGTTCTTTGAAAAGATGAACAAAATTGATAAATCTTTTGCCAGAGTCATCAAGAAAAAATGAGGGAGGGCCCAAATAAATAAAATCAGAGATGAGAGAGAAGTTACAACTGATACCACAGAAATACAAAAGATCATAAGAGATTACTATGAACAATTGTATGCCAACAAATTGGACAACCTAGAAGAAATGGATAAATTCTTAGAAACACACAATCTCCCAAGACTGAATCAGGAAGAAATAGAAAATATGATAAAACTGATTACCAGTAATTAAATTGAATCAGTAATGAAAAAAACTCCCAACAAACAAAAGTCCAGGACCAGATGGCTTCACAGATGAATTCTATCAAATATATAACAGAGACCTGATATATAACACCTATCCTTCTCAAACTATTCTCAAAAAATTGAAGAGAAAGGAATACTTTCAAACTCATTCTACAAGGCCAACATCCTCTGATACCAAAACCAGACAATGATACCACAAAAAATAAAACTACAGGCCAATATCACTGATGAATAGAGATTTAAAAATCCTCAACAAAATATAGCAAACTGAGTTCAACAATACATTAAAAGGATGATACACCATGATAAAGTGAGATTTATCCTAGGGATGCAAAGATAGTTCAATATCTGCAAATCAAGTAACATGATATATCACATTAACAAACTGAAGATTAAATATCATATGATCTTCTCAATAGATGCAAAAAAGCTTTTGGCAAAATTGAACATTTATTTCTGATAAAAACTCTCAAGAAAGTGGCTATAGAGGGAATATACCTCAACATAATAAAGTCCATATATTACAAACCTACAGCCAACATTATACTCAATGGTGAAAAGCTGAAAGAATTTCTTCTAAAATCAAGAGCAAGACCAGAATAACCACTCTTGCCACTTCTCTTCATAGTATTGAAAATCCTAGCCACAGCAATCATACAAGAAAAATAAAAGGAATCCAAATTGGAAAGGAAGAAGTAAAACTGTCACTGTTTGCAGATGATATAACACTATATATGGAAATCCTAAAGATGCCACCAAAAAAATATTAGAACTAACAAATCAATTCAGTAAAGTTGAAGGATATAAAATTAATATACAGAAATTGGTTGCATTTCTATATAATAACAATGAACTATAAGAAAGAGAAATTAAGAAAACAATCCCATGTATAATTGCATCAGAAAGAATTAAAAACCTAGGAATAAATCTAACTAAGGAATAAAAGACCTGTACTTGAAAAACTATAAGACACTGGTGAAAGAAATTAAAGACGACACAAGTAGATGGAAATACATATCATGCTCATGGATTGGAAGAATTAAAATTGTTAAAACGACATACTCACCAAGGCAATCTACAGATTTAGTGCAATCCCTATCAAAATAGCAATGGCATTTTCCACAAAAATAGAACAAATAATTCTAAAATTTGTATGGAAACACAAAACACCCTGGAGAGCCAAAACAATTTTGAGAAAGAATAAAGCTGGAGTTATCACACTTCTTGATTTCAAATTATACTACAAAGCCACAATAATCAAAGCAGTATGGTACTAGCACAAAAAAAGACACATAGATCAATGGAACAGAATAGAGAGCCCATAAATGAACCCACATTTATATGGTCAAATAATCTATGACAAAGGAGGCAAGAATATATGATGGGGAAAAGACAGCTCCTTTAATAAATGGTGTTGGGAAAACTGGGCTGTTAGATTCAAAGGAATCAGATTGGACTACTTTCTCATACTTTATACAAAAATAAACACAAAATGGATTAAAGTCTTAAATGTAAGATTTGAAACCATAAAACTCTTAGAAGAAAACATTGGCAGTACTCCTTCTGACATTGGTATTAGCCATGTTTTTTGATATGTCTCTTCAGGCAAAGGAAGGAAAAGCAAAAATAAGCAAATGGGACTACATCAAATTAAAAAGCTTTTGCATAGTGAAGGAAACCATCAATAAAACAAAAAGGCAGCGTACTAAACGGCAGAAGATATTTGCAAACAATATATCTGATTAGGAGTTAATATCAAAAATATAGAGAGTACTTATACAACTTCGTAGCAAAAATCAAACAATCCAATTAACAAATGGGTAGAGAATCTGAATAGATCTTTTTCCACCAAAGACATACAGTTGGGCAACAGGTTTATGAAAAGGTGTTCTACATCACAGTCATCAGAGAAATGCAAATAAAAACCACAATGAGATATTTACCTCACCCCTGTCAGAATGGCTATTATCAAAAAGATGAGAAATAATATGTTGGCAAGGATGTGGAGAAAAGGGAACTCTTGTGCATTGTTGGTGGAATGTAAATTGGTACAGCCATTATTGAAAACAGTATGGTGGCTCCTCAAACAATTAAAAATAGAACTATCATATAATTCATCAATTCCACTTCTGGGTATTTTTACAAATAAAACAAAAACACTAATTTGAAAAGATTTATTCACCCCTGTGTTCATTGCAGCATTATTTACAAAAGCCAAGGTATGGAAGCAACCCAAGTGTCCATCAATAGCTGAATGGATAAAGAAGATGTGGTAAATACATACAGTGCAGTATAAAAAGTAATGGAGTCTTGCCTTCTGTGAGAATACGGATGAACCTAGAGGGTATTATGGTAAATGAAATAAGTCACAGAGAAAGACGGATACCATATGATTTCACTTATATGTGGAATCTGAAAAAACAAAACAAATGAACAAACAACAAAATAGAAACAGACTTATAAAGAGAGAGAACAGACTGTTGCCAGAGGAGAGGAGGGTAGGGGATGATTAAAATAGGTGAAGAAGATTAAGAGGTACAGACTTCCAGTTATAAAATAAATAATTCATGGGGATGTATAGCATAGTGAATATAATCAAAAATACTGTAATAACTTTTTATTATGACAGATGGTAACTAGATTTTTTGTGGTACGTGTTTTATAATGTATAAAAATATCGAATCATGTTTGTACATCTGAATCTAAAATAATACTGCAAGTCAACTATATTTCAATGAAAAGAAAGGAAGAAAAATGAACCTAAGTCAGAAAGCTGTGAGTAAAAATAGTGAAACTTAAACATTTGTTGGTGTCACTAATCCAAAGTGTCTTTATATTGGAGAGTCTATTATTTCTATATTTCTGTTATGTAGTTTTTGAAAACAAAGCAAAAATAAATTGTAGTACCCACTCTAATTTTCATTTGATTCTATTGTTTAACTTAAAACTTTAAAACTAAATACTTACGATTAGAATGGTTAATGTTAAAATATATTTTCATGTTAATGAATTAATAACCTGATTAGTAAGTCAATGTTTTAAGACATCTAAGTTGGAATGTGATTTTATACCAGTTTTAGTTAGAGAAACCAATTTAAGTTAAGCCAAAAAAATCAGTTCAATTTCTAGAAAGTCAAGTACTTTAAACTTTGTAGGTAACTTGCTCTTCAAGATTAATATAATTTAAAAATTATACTTTAAATTATATTTTTAAAATTATAATTTAAAAAATTTAGATCTATCTACTGATATTTAATGACATGTTTAACATTTGCTTTGCTCATTAAGGCAGTAAGGGTACATAGATCTGATGTTCATAAAAATGTTGATATTTATAAAGTTCAAAGAAGTAATCAAAATGTGAAAGCAATACAAGCAAATAAATTATAATGAAAAGAAAAAATCATGTACAATTCTCAATTCTCCTAATATAATCAAGTAAAGTAGAAAATTCCCAAGGTTATGTAGTTTAATTGATTTTTTTTTTTTTTTTTGCTTATACAACAGAAGTGTTATTTCCTCACAATTCTCAAGGTTAGAAGTCCAAGATCAGGGCAGGGCTGGGTTCTTCTGAGGCCTCTCTCCTTGGCTTGTATACAGCTGTCCTCTCCCTGTGTTAAATGCTTTTTTACAAGTGAGAATTATTTACTGTCTATGTAAATCAAACATACAGGGAACAGCAAAATCTTGACTTTAGACTGTTGCCTTAAGTAAGTAATAAATATGAAAGAAAATTGCTGTAGCTTTAAATAATTTACACAGGCTCTCTGAATAAATATATCTCGCTGCTTTCTTCCCTACTTGCTTATTATCAACAAAGAGTGCAGTGCGGTAGGAATCCAGAGCTACACCAAAGTTGACAGAGAAAGCTTTAGAGATCCCGCACTAAGAGAGGGACACTTTGTTTTTCCTCTTTATAAAACAATCACGGTGGGTAGGTAGTAGTTGTCCAATAAATATTTCTAGTGGTTAATGAATAGGTTGGAAATGAATTCCAAGGACCCTTGACAATTAGGTTATGAGTTGCCTCTAGTTCCCATCAAAGAGAAACAGGCTTTGAAGTACATACTTGGCATAATCCCTTATGAAAAGTTTATTTTAAAAAATGTTTGTTTTTAATAAAAGAAAGATTCAAATGAAATTTTTTATAGCTTGTCCAACACATGATTTATTCTTTCAATGATTAAGTAATAATATCAAGGGCAGTAAGATTTATAACTTTTCTAATTTAATAAAAATTTTAAAAAGAAACATATCTACTTTTCCTGTTATTAAAATTTAGATTGCTGCTGTAAGAAAGATATATGCTCTGTATTTAAGAATTTTAGCTCTCTCCTTACACAAATAGTGCAACTGTTCTTTATCATAGTTTTACTAACTTGAGTAATGAATACACTTTTGTGTTTCTTTCCACTTCCTAAGGCTCTGTCGTTTCTTTTACAGCTGCTTATCAAAGCCAGCAGACATCCTACATCTGTCTTCAAACCCTTAAAAGAGGTTTGAAGTTTAGGAGGTGCTTCATATGGGGTTATCTCTCTCTGCTTCTTGCAGCCTAAGTCAAATAATTTGAGTGTAAAAAACACTAAAAACAAATAATATATTGTTTCATGCCTTCGCTTTCTCTTCCTTTTCTAAATAAGAACCGCATTGTATAGCATGTCTGTGGAATTTACAGTTTCCTACAGTGAAAGAAATGCTGAGCAGATCTTTACTATTCTTCAGATATCCTAGATCCTTAAAATAAATGTGGCATTTGTATTTGGGAGCAGCTACAGTTTGAAGTGAGTGAGGTGATTTGTTAGAATATTTTGTAAAATTTCAGAAGTATTTTTTCATTCTTTGACGTAAGTCATTCTGTCCACTCCTGAATTATGGCTGGGAAGACAGCATAGCTAAAAGCACTTGTATAGGATAACTCAGTGTTGGGAAATATCCCAAAAAGTTTTAAATCAGCCTACCTAGTTGAGTAATTTAATCCTAGAAATCATTCAGAAAAAAGGTCAAAGAAACCATTGATTTTCCTAACAAGTGATTTTTCCCATTTTATTTTTTAGTTTTCTGTGGTATTGTATTAATACAAGCAGCATCTATTTCTCTTAGTACAGGCATCTATGACTAGCCTTAGGTGAGGCAGTCTGAATCAGGAGGGGGCTATTTATGTTCTAGTTCTGGTTCCTTCCTGGTTAGCCATCACCGCCCCCCGCCCTGGACACATTAGAGTCTCTCGCAGTCTGCTTTTCAGTAAGGTGAGGATAGAAATCCCTCCCCTGCTTTTATCATATAGTTGTTGCCATGTATCTGTAAATATTTTGTGGTGTAATTTTCTGTACTAATATTAGTAAATAAAGGTAATGGTAATCCTGAACAATATAGGCACTGTTTCTGTCCTCGAGGATCTGCTGGTAAGCCACAAATATTTGGCAGGTCCTTTGATGAAGGGTGTGATAAATTCAGCACTAGCGAGAGTGATGTTACATATCATCTTGCAGATGAAACCTCTCATCAGCAATGCAGGGTTGAAACTCATCCCTGACTTCAGGCACCTCAGGAGGAAAAGGTGCAATGGTGAACTAATGGGAAAAAAATTCACAGGAAAGACTTCCCTGTCATCTGAAGTGAGGAGTGGGCTGATCCGGACTTTTCTTCTCCCCCTTTTCTCCACAGGCAGGCTGTATATCGACTTAAGCTTTTATAGCTTGTTCAAGTAGGAATTATCCCAGTTACATCTCTTGATTTATAGCAAATTTTGATGCTGCTTCTACATAGTATGCATCTAACTGGGCCAAATTATTTTCATCTGAAGTAATTCTACCCTTTTTTTCAGTGCACTCTTTATTCAAGAGTCAGATTCAGATGGAGCCAGACAAATGGTGTGTGTGTCTGGCCTTCTCTTACAGGGTGATGAACAATAATGGACCCTAACTGAAGTATACCGTTGGTTCTATCACTGTTTTTAAAGCAAGTTTCCTCAATCTATTTATTTTATGTACTCATGTAATTTCTTTTAAGTAAAAATGTTTTTTGATAACTAAGATTTTAAAACTCTTCTTAATGCTAAGCAATATTTTTAAATGCAGGATCTAAGAGATTTAAAGTCTACATTAACTACACGACCGTAATTTCCCTTAAAGTCTTCCTATGTAAAACAAATGGATTGCACTAATTGATTGCTCCTTGAGATTTCTCCTATTAATTTTGCCAGAGTCTTTGAATTATTTCCATGGTCCCTACTTTCATACGTGTGTAGCTCATAGTGTTAATTTTTTATCCAGTTAGGTAGTGGAAACTCTTAGTGGGTGGGGCGAATGGAAGGTGGGAAGAACTCAGAGAAGGCAAGGGATATGGCAATTAATTTGGGGCAGTTCTATGGTTATTAAAAGGTCAATCTTACGGTTCTGGTAGAAAAGGTGATTTTAAAAATACAGAAATTTCTTGGGCTTCCCTGGTGGCACAGTGGCTGAGAGTCCGCCTGCCGATGCAGGGGACACGGGTTCGTGCCCCGGTCCGGGAGGATCCCACATGCCGTGGAGCAGCTGGGCCCGTGAGCCATGGCTGTTGAGCCTGCGCGTCCGGAGCCTGTGCTCCCCAATGGGAGAGGCCACAACAGTGAGAGGCCCGCGTACCGCAAAAACAAACAAACAAACAAAAAACACAGAAATTTCTAAATATAAAAACTAGGTCAGAAGAAGTTTGGTGCTGATTCTATTCCTGGTTTGTTCCCTTTCTAGATTTATCACCTGTTAGTGGTTTCTGAAAGTTGCTCAGCTTCTGCTTCCTCACTGTTAGGAAAAGTATAGCAGGATTTTTCAAAGAGATGCACATGGCATATTCTCTGGCAGTCTAATGGAAGAAGCAAAGCAAAACTGATGCAACAGTAACTAAATAGCCAGACCAAGGTGGTCCCTTTCTACTGTGTCATCTCTCTTTATTTCCGGTCTATCTCAGAACTCTGTGCCTGGATCAGTCTCCGCTGTGAACCTCATTGATTTCCTTCGATGCGTAGGCTATTGCCTTTTCACTGACTTAGGAAGTTTCTTTTTCTATCTATCCCATTAGGATTAATAATCAATTGGATAGTGGGCTTGGCCTTTGCTCAGCATCTCTTCAGAGCCTTTGGTCTTAGTCACCGTGGTTGGACCCTGTGGCTCTCAGACAGTGAGTGTTCCTCCCTTACTGTTATCAGGACCCTGATTTTCCCACCCTGATGTTCCAGTGCCCTAGTTCCCACTTGTGGACAAGGCAACAATTCAAGAATTTCAAATGGTACTACAAGCCAATGATGAAAATTAATAGTTATTATTTAGAGGAGGAAGACATATAGTTGGAAAAGTTCTTTGAGATTTAACAGCTGGGGTAGAGAATTGGAGGTTTTTTGAGATTGGGGTAAAAGGAAAGGCTGTCACTGGGGTCCGAGGCAAGATTGCATGTTGTAAAAATTTGACTTTGGTAAACCCCATTTATCCACTGGAACGGTTTCATCAAGTTTATCTTTTTATTCCTAGATCTCCCCTCCTCCCCCAATGACCAAGTCCTTTAGTTCTTTAAAATTTACTACTTTAATCACTAAAAAATCTCCTTCTATCACCTGTTTTCAGTTATAACTGTTTTCTTCCCTGTTTCATCATTACTCCGATATACCAGGTTTGCATATCTCACTCATGTATTGAAGTTAAGACGGCGAAAACTGGTAGAATTATTCTTCCAGGAGAATATTTCATTATAGAAGAGGACTCTACCAATGCAAATAAGACTCTAATTTATAGATTGTGTCCATGGGAGATTTGGGGTGTGTGAAATCTTTCTGTGCATCTTTCCTTATCTCAGGTGGTTGGCCTATCCCTCTGGGTTGTACCCTCCCTGGGTAGTTTTCTAAAGAAAGTAAAATACATGAAATGGACATTGTTATGAAACATAACAGTTCACATGCGTGCCTGACTCCTCTTTACATTTCTAGGTAGCTTCACACCCTTTTTTCACTAATCTTGACAGTCTTGGAAGCAATGTTGTAAGAGAAAAGGAAACCATCCCAGACTTTTTGCTTCCATTCTAAGATGTGTGTTAAGTTGACATAAAATTACCAATACTTATTTTGTGAATGAAGATTACTCTCTGTCAAGGTTTTATTCAAAACTATAGAGCAGAATTTACTTTGAGTGGCCTGCCATCTGTACATTACTTTATTTAAATTTTAAAATTTGAGCACTTAACATTTCCTTTCATTCCCAAGTAGAGTCCTGGAAGGAATTCTTACAAAAATAATTTCACAATCTGCTGTAAACCTCACATATGACCTTTTTACTTTTCAATTATTCAAACTGAGCAAATTATAAAGCTCTCCTGAGCCTCAGTTTCTTTATCTTTAAGATGGAGTAGGGAAGATTAAATGTCAGGATGAATACAAATCATTTGGTATATAGCAGATGTCTAGTTATTATTATTAAAAACTGTTTAATATTATAATTTTTCATTAAGAAAATTGCATTAAATACAAACTGTGCCATGCTCTATGAGTGTACTTAATTACTGGATGTAAAGTGCTTTTGGGAAATCACTCTGGAGAAATGCATTATAATGATAAAATAGTATATATTAATTCAAATATTTAAAAAGGAAATAAAAGTGTTACTAAATATTATCACATTTCCATATACCATAGGGATGCATAAGCATTTTATTATGCTCAGTTTGCTAGCATAAAAATCCCACAATTTCAGGCATCTCTGTATACCATAAATTGAGATTCATTGAGGACTTAATGAAATCATGGTACAACTGTGGGATAGAGAATTGTAGAATAGTCAAGAAGAAAGAGACAAAAGATGAGGAAAGAGGAGGAAGAAGACAAAAGAAAGGGGAGAAAATATAGATAAAAACTAAAAATAATATCCTATAAAAATTTTTTATAGGATATGATTTGAAGGACCTGCCTCATTATTAAGAAATTCATTATCAAAAGCACAAAAATATCTGCATAAGTTTATCTTTTAATAATGTATGGATTTTAACTATTACAATCCTAAAATCAAGTTATGTTACACACAACTCTTGATCAATGAGTGGTAAAATATTTTAATTATGTTAGAATGATAAAATATTAGAAAGAAAAAAACTTAGATAATCCGATATAAGTATATTTGCTTTCCAAAGCATTGACTTTGCTTGCATTTGAATTTTTTTCCCAGTGTGAACTTTATTTTTTCTTTGAAGAAATCAGACATTCAGAAAAGCATAAAAAGAAAGAAAATAATTGTTCAACCTTCAAATCAGACATGACTATCATCTGTATCTTGATATTAATTATTTCTAAATATTTCCATTATGTATGTGTACCCACATTTACAAACTGTCTTTTTAAAAAGGAAACTGAGATGATACAATTTCATATCTCTCTATATATAATTTTAGAATTTAAAAAAATGAAACAATGTAATATAGATGTATAGAAATACATCAACATTTTAAATACTTGCACTATTGTTCAATGTGGGTATAAATGTTCAGTGTTTATTTAACATCCTGCCTTGTTGGATATTTGGATTAATTTAATTTTCCTGATATAAATGAAAATCCATAAATTTTCTCTTACAAGTCTTATTATGTCCTTAAGGTAAATTCCTGGAATTGGAATTTTGGGGCACAACGTAAGCCTATTTTTATATCTGTCTGCGTCTATATCATTACCATCAGTATCTATTTCTGAATCTATACCTGAATCTGTAACTACATCAATATAACCAAATAATACTTCAGTACTTCAGAAAAATCACAGCAATTCTATACCCATCAATATAATATGACAGAGCAGTGGATATTTCCCTTTTGACCTAATTAATTTTTTTCTGCTCTGAAATTTTAAATGTTTGTGACATCTCATCTATCTTTGTTTACATTTATGGTTTCTGCCTTAGTAACATGACTAGGAAAACCTCCCCTTGCTTGACTGAACTGTAATTCTTCTATTTTCTTTACATGAAGAAAAATATTTTTTCATGGCTTCTCTAACTTAACAAATTTAACAGGTATCACAGAAATAGCTAGGCATAGATGGAAATTGTGCTCTCATTTCTTGGTAGATTAGTTGAGGAATCTCCAGTTAGAAAATCTGAGTTAAATTGATGTGATCTTTATCCATATATTTAGAAAGTATTAAGTTGATCAGAATACTTCAACTGAATGAGACACTTAAATGGGGGTAAATTATCTTACATGGTTTCCCCTACCCTAGACTCTATTCTTTTTTTTTTTTTTTGCGGTACGTGGGCCTCTTACTGTTGTGGCCTCTCCCGTTGTGGAGCACAGGCCCCGGACGCGCAGGCTCAGCGGCTATGGCTCAAGGGCCCAGCTGCTTCGCGGCATGTGGGAGCCTCCCGGACTGGGGCACAAACCTGTGTCCCCTGCATCGGCAGGCGGACTGTGAACCACTGCACCACCAGAGAAGCCCTAGACTCTATTCTTAATTGACAGTTTGGTTTTTGTGAGGATGGAGAAGAGGGAAGTTAATGTTAGTTGGGGACAGAGTAAGAGGATAGAAGAATAGCATTCAGTACTGGGAGTAAATCATGTATAAGAAGAAGGAAATATTCAAGAAAAATCTGGTTTCATTAAAAAGATATCAAATCTTGCATTATTATCTCAACCATTAAATTTTACCAGTTAAGTTTTCATACTCTATGGTTGTTCAGATAACTCATAATCATTCAATATTTTGATTACGAGTCCATATTCTCTCTGTCTCTCTCATCTCTACTTCTCTAATGCTGAATTTGTGAATTTTAAAAAATTATGGCTAAAGCCTTATTTTCTTAATTTGGAAAATTGAGAGTAGTTTAGGATTTAAGTCCTATTTTGAAAAACAACTTTAAAAGTTTAAGAAAAATATCAATGTTCATACTTATTATCCTGACCAAGTAGAAAAAAGAATCATAAGGAGCATCACCCATTCTAGCAAGAAATAAAAGTTACCAAAAATGTCTTATTTACAAAGTCCCAAGTTGAAAGGTTAGTATTAGTCAAAATTAATGACACTTCTTCAGAGCAAAATAATGTTAACATCGTGACTCTTAAGCAAAATTTAGATACTAGTAATTTTAAACAACAATAATTTAATAGCTACAAGACATGGTTCTAAAATATATACATGTATATATTTTTGGCAATGGTATTCAGAGATAGTAGGCTCCTCAGAAGATGGAAGCAAAGCTCAAACTATCCAAACAAAACTTTTATTAGTGGATGATTAACATGAAAATGTAGTGTTTTAATGATTTATTTGTTAATTCAACAAATATTTACAGAGTTTATATACTATGCCAAGGCCTATTCTAGGGACTTGGCCCATATCAGAGAAAAACATACTGAGCAGATTAAACATCATAACTTTTTCAGCATTAAGTTTTCATGGCCTAAAAATAATTGTTTTCTCTTCTTCAGATACTGTTATTATGTTTTGTTCTTTAACCCCAAATTTAACATAAATATTTAGATTTATCATAATCCCCCCTTTCCCTTGTTATGTGGTTAGAATTACGCACTTTGCAAATGAACTGAGCTGTTATCTTAAATTATATATTAAAGTGGATTTTCTTTTATGACTTCCATCTATCTTCAATAATGTCTTGGCAGCAATCTAAGGATGGAATTCTATTGATTGGTGTTATGTAAAACCACATGACATGATAATATTCCTGCATTATACTTAGAGCTATGCCATTCATAGGTTGCAGTTAAGAGAAGATACAAGAGAGAAGCCAGTCAGGCAATATACATCTTTAGGCACAAGAGGGAGTCCAAAGTATCATAAATAAGAAAGTATATGCTTAAAATGGAATCTACTATTTCAGGTGAAATGGATAGAGAGAAATGACTCCAGAAATAAATAACAAGATCAGAATCCATATCGAATGGTTGGTTAGGAGAGAAAAGCAAGAAATTCATAGCAAACAGGGTTGGGCAGTAAGTATCAGTTAGATTACAGGCAGCATTAAAAGACAGGACAAAAAGAAGCCTTAGATTTTCTGAGCTCACAAGAAACATGACGACTTACTGGATTTGTTAATGTATCAGACCTTTAAGAACTTTTATTTTTGTCTTATCACAGCAGAACTTTCAACATATAATACCTTTAAGTAGAAGGACCAAGTCTATCCATTCTTATGTCATTAGAGTGATATATGAATGCAAGGATGTGCTTTCCAGTTGGGTTAGTGCCTCAGCACAGGGTCAACATTCTTAAGACAGATGAGTTGGGTCAGATGGTGATGGGAAAATTTTCTGAGTTTAATGGTTGAACTTTATGTCTCTCTCCATTTATCACCCTTGCCCCATCTGATGTGAAGCCACGAGTACTATCAGTGGTGGCTCTGATCGAAGACAAAGGGCATAATTTTACAATCTTAAAGAAGTATTTAAATGTACATCTCACACATATATGCTTTACATGTCTTTGATACAATTTTTAATATGTATAATTTCAGATTTCGCTGTGTTTACTAAAGATTCATATCCTCTCCACAAATGGACTAAACTTTAAAGTAAGTGTTTTGGAAGAGAAAGGGTTGAAGACACAAATGGAACGAAATTTCCTATAAAGGAAGTTTCTTCTTACGTTATTGTAATAGAATGTTAACAGGAAAAGTGCAAGGGAAATAAAATCTTTGGAAAATAAGAAACCAAAAAAACTGCATGAACTTTTAATATCTTAAAGCCATTTTTGGCACATAAGTATAAAAATATTTCGAATTCTTATATATTAACTAATTATATTTGATTATACATCAAATAGAAATAATTGATGGTAAATTTCATAGTCACTGCAAGATCATAGAGAAAATAAACACTTGTTAAAAGCACTGTGCTCTTAAAGGTATAGGAGTTACAAGAAATTTGAAAAATTGGGCTATCAATAGTCTCAAATACCTGAGAAAAAAGGTTATGAACGAATTGAAAATTAATGTTTATTTTAATGCTATCAAACTCTATATTGTGAGTCCTTGTTTTCTTTTCTTCTTGCTCTACTAGATTAGTTTCTTGAGAGGACTGTGTCTTCTTGTTTACCACTGTACCCTCTGAATCAGCCCAATGCCTGGTTCATAGTAGGTGTGCAATAAATATTTGTTAAATTAATGAAAATGTAGAAAAATAAATGGAAGTTTAAAAAAACATTAGAATTAGCAATAGTTTTCCATTCTAAATTGTAAAATGTGGATGAAAACACCCTTCATGGTGCAGCCATTTTCTCACCGAGTAGTGTATTAAGTCCTTGATTTACTTGTTAAATTTATTGTTGGGTAATTAAAATTGATTATTTGAAAAAAGATATTTATAATATTTTCCCTTTGCGGGAGGGTATGGATTTCTCTAAATTTTTTTGCATGTATTTCTTTAATTTATTATCGATTAGATATTAATAAAAATTGTTACTTATTGAAACAACACAGTAAAAAGTTATATTTTAACAGGCTAGTTGTGTAATTGTTTTATTAGATACCTTCAAAGTAGACTTAAATGGGGCTTCCCTGGTGGCTCAGTGGTTAGGAATCCACCTACCAATGCAGGGGACACGGGTTCGAGTCCTGGTCTGGGAAGATCCTACATACCGCGGAGCAACTAAGCCCATGCGCCACAACTACTGAGCCTGCGCTCTAGAGCCCACAAGCCACAACAACTGAGCCTGCGTGCCGCAACTACTGAAGCTCGCATGCCTACAGCTTGTGCTCCACAACAAGAGGAGCCACCACAATGAGAAGCCTACGCACTGCGAGGAAGAGTAGCCCCCCCTCGCTGCAACTAGAGAAAGCCCGCACACAGCAACGAAGACCTAATGCAGCCAAAAATAAATAAATAAATTTATTTATTTTTTAAAATGTAGATTTCGATGAAGTCAAGTCTCAAAAGTGGTTTTAGATCAATGCCTTTGAGGTTTAGCCCCACAATTCCCTAGACTCTATTCATTGTGGTTAAGTAGTTCTTAAATCTTTGAGAAGGTGACATAAAATAACAGTGACTTATTTTTTCATTAAAATACATGAATATAGGGATACATTTATATGTATAATATAAATTTGAAATCTTCAGTTCGGTTTTTAATTCATTACACCAGTCAACACAGAAAATATCTTTTAATTCGTCTAGGATCTAGATGATGTATCTAGAAAAGGAAAATCTAAGAAACCCTTTCTGTAAATAATTATCAAATAATAAAACATCTTGTCATAAACCTTCAGTCAAATTTATAAAAGTACATTTCTCAAAATAATCCTTTAACTTTTTTTTCTTGTGCTTGTAGGAGGCAATGAGTATTTTATTACCAACATGTGCCTTCATAAAATCAGCTTGGATATTTATAGCAAGAGCCAAAAATAGACTGACTCAATTTCCTTATGACACATCTGCAGAAATAAAGAAAACACAAGGCAAACTGGCAAGCGTATTAAATATAACATGTATGGCCATCTATGACCCACCTGTTCTCTCATGCTGTGCAAAGCAGACACTGATCTTGAGTCATAAGTAGCTGGTGCGGTGTGCTTTCCACAAAAGCCTGAAGCACAGACCCCTTTCTGGAGGTATAAACATGTGTGAAGATGTTGTCATCTAATTGCTTTCCTCTGCATAAAATAGAGGATAGCCTCAAATAATGTGACCAATTTTCTACTATTAACCTCAGACCATTTGCTTCAAGTTCATTATTCATGGAATGAAAACTTGACATTCAAAATCTTTAGTTTAGTTATTTGCTCAGGTTTTTCCAATCAGAGGAGCAAAGATATTATGTCAAATCTAAAAGAACTTGATTTATGAGACATGAAAACTTAAAAAAGCAAGCAGCCCAGTCATTCTGGCATTATTTGTCATTCAGCTATTAATGCTTCCTATCATTGACTGCATTAGCAAAAGCATCTTTATAAGTAGGATAAAATTATATGGAACCACACACACAGAAACACACACACACACACACACACACAGAGAAGTGAATGCATGTAAAAATGGTGAAATTGAATAGCATCTATAGTCTAGTTAACAGTATTAAACCAATGTCAATTTCCTGGTTTTGACATTGTTCTATAGTTTTATATGATGCAATACTGGCCAAAGCTAGATGAAGGGTATGAAAGACTCTGTGTACTATTTTTTCTAGTTCCTGTCACTGTGTAATTATTTCAAAATGAAAAGCTTTAAGGAAAAGGCATCTAAAGAGGGAGGACACTTACTTGATGAAAATGTCCCTGGGTCAAGAGTCAGACACACGTAAGCCTTGAGCAAGTCACATAACCTCAGATCCATGTTTCATTCTTTGTAAAAATGTGGTGAATGGATTAAAGGATTAGGGGGAATGCTTTTAGTTTATAATCAAGATTCTAATTTAAGCAGCAAATTGATAAAAATTTTGTGCTTCAGAAAACATTGTTCAGCAGATGAAAATTTTTCATAAAATAATTTTCTAAAGGTAAGACATATTTGAAACAAAATTACTGTAAAAATATAGCCATTCAGGGCTTCCCTGGTGGCGCAGTGGTTGAGAGTCCGCCTGCCGATGCAGGGGATGCGGGTTCGTGCCCCGGTCCGGGAAGATCCCACATGCCGCGGAGCGGCTGTGCCCGTGAGCCATGGCCGCTGAGCCTGTTTGTCCGGAGTCTGTGCTCCGCAACGGGAGAGGCCACAACAGTGAGAGGCCCGCGTACCGCCAAAAAAAAAAAAAAAAAAAATATAGCCATTCAAGTGAATAATATTTCAGGAGTTTTCACCATAATGGCTGTCTATATAGGTGAAAATATGTCCAAATATACTTATCAAGCTATCCTTGCCCTTGTAGTTTGCTAACATAGGTAGCCTGTTAGGGTTGTAGCTAGCTATATGTTATTAAAATTGCATGTGTTAAGAAAAAATTCACTAACCAAATTTTAGTCCATATATACATGAGAAAAATTTTTAAATGGATGTCCTAAAAAAGTGCATGTTTTGGGACTTCCCTGGTGGTGCAGTGGTCAAGAATCTGCCTGCCAATGCAGGGGACACAGGTTCAAGCCCTGGTCTGGGAAGATCCCACATGCTGCAGAGCAACTAAGCCCGTGCACCACACTACTGAGCCTGTGCTCTAGGGCCCACGTGCCACAACTACTGAAGCCCACGCGCCTAGAGCCCATGCTCTGCAACAAGAGAAGCCACTGCAATGAACAGCCCGCGCAGGGCAATGAAGAGTGGCCCCCGCTCGCTGCAACTAGAGAAAAGCCCACGTGCAGCAACAAAGACACAATGCAGCCAAAAATAAATACATAAATAAATTTATACCAAAAAATTTTGTTAAAAATGACTTTCAAAAATAATGGGAAAAATTTATTCTAAAAATTAAACATTGAAAATATTGAATTTTGTAAAACGTGCATTTAAAAATATATTTATTTTTGGCTGCGTTGGGTCTTCGTTGCTGCGCATGGGCTTTTCTCTAGTTGCAGCGAGCAGGGGCCACTCTTCATTGCCGTGTGCGGGCTTTTCATTGCGGTGGCTTCTCTTGCTGCAGAGCACAGGCTCTAGGCGCGTGGGCTTCAGTAGTTGTGGCATACGGGCTCAGTAGTTGTGGCTCGCGGGCTTAGTTGCTCCGTGGCATGTGGGATCTTCCCCGACCAGGGCTTGAACCCGTGTCCCCTGCATTGACAAGCGGATTCTTAACCACTGCACCACCAGGGAAGCCCCGAAAGTTGTTTTTTAGAGATAATACCACTCATAGCACGTTCTGAGTGTCAGTAACTGAAGGTACATTGTGCCACTAAATCCTCAATACAAAATAGGAAATAGGTATATTATTCCCCAAAGAAAAGGAGGCAAAACAGAGTTTAAGAACAGTGATTAAGATCTCACAGCTGCTAAGTGGTGGAGCTAGAGAAGGCTTGTTTGACTTTAAATGTGGTGTTCTTTCCACTGTGCCACTTTGTCCCCGAAAGTGTGAGGATATAAATTTGCCTTTTGCTGCACAGCTTACTCAATCTTTCAGGCATCTATTGTCTACTGTAAATATGTGCCCTTGAATACCAGGAGCTCTTCACCTAGCCACAAATCTTTCCAGTTTGCATTGTAACTTGTTTTCCAATTTTTGTTACCTCTTATAGACATAGGATCAAGGCTAGGTTTCAGGTACAGTTTTTAGATATTGAGCTTTAAATACTCGAGTTCACCAGTAAAGCATAGCGTTTAATGGTTTTGGCTCTGGAGACAATAGACTTAGAATGAATTCCAGCCAACGTTACTTAGTCGGGAAACTTGTTGAAATTCTCAGTCTTAATTTCCTCATCTGTTATATAAATAATTGTATCTACCTCAAAGAGTTGTTATGAGAATTAAATGAAATTATTTCACTTAAAAGGCTTTACATCCTCATGGGTTCATGCTACTCATTGATGGCTGTGATTATTCTCACAATTATACATGAGTAGTTAGATTGAAATGTGCTCCTGTGTATTATTTTTTATTAAAAATTTTTTTAATCTTATATTGGAGTATAGTTGATTAACAATGTTGTGTTAGTTTCAGGTGTACAGCAAAGTGATTCACTTATACATATAAATGTATCTATTCTTTTCCCATTTAGGTTATTACAGTATACTGAGCAGAGTTCCCAGTGCTATATAGTAGGTCCTTGCTGGTTATCTATTTTAAACATAGCAGTGTGTACATGTCAATCCCAAACTCCCAATCTATTATGTAATTTTTATCACAGACTTGAAACCAGAAAATCATATTAATAAAATATTTTCAGTGTTTTGAATCTTCCAACTTGGCCAAATCTGTAAGTTTCAAACTATGTAGTGAATTATGGATATACATCTATTATTAATGGCCTTTTTATGTGAAAAATATCTAGTCTTCAGGTGAAATTCCAACTCTAGATGATCCATAGCTTTCTGATCATTTAAGGACTCCTTTTATAGGCATAAGGTTGAATTATACTGAAATGAGGGGTACGTTTGCATTATCAGCTTCCATGATTGTGGGCAGATGCTTTCTGTCCTTAAGTTTGCCTTAAGAAAATCTCTATACCATTCTGTGGGATACCAGTATATAGGACCAGCCAGAGAAAATTCATGTAAGGATTTGGATAGAGTCTGTTTTGAAGACAGGGATGGTTCTGAAGCACACTTCTGATAACCTGCTGGATTCAGTTCTGCAGTGTTATGTCTCAGGACCATTACCTTTTTAAAATCCCATATTGCAATGTTATAGTTGGATATTATGTGGATGACACGTAAGAAATAATCATTTTCTATAACACTTCAGAGTCTTACAGAGCAAACTGAATAAAATCATAACAAAGTGTCTCATAGTAATAAGATCTTAGACCAATATTTCAGTGATATTCACATTTTAAACAAGGTATGAATTTCTATATGTGACATTCCAACTCAACAGGAACTAAGATAAAGTGACATTTGAGATCAACCTTCTCTTTCAGAATAAGTAATGAAAATAAATAATCTGAATAAAAAAGTATCATATAATCTTTCTATTCCAACAATTTCTGTCCTGTGTATGTGTGTTTGCTAAAGAATTTGAAATTACAAGAAAGTTTTTCTGTTGATTGAAAATAATTGAAATGTTTGATAACTGTCACTTATAACAAAATGAAAAGTGAGTAAGGAGTTCGATTCTTCTCTCATCACACAATTAGGCAATTCTCACTGTGATTTTGAATCTTAAATATGACCATTTCATGACCAGAAACCAGAGGGGAGCAAGCAATATAAGGCTGTATGCAAGGATTTTTGAATCAAGAAATATGACTTCTGTAATAATGGTAAATAAGAATAAGTTGGTATATGAACTTCTGTGCATACCAAAATTTATTATTATTTTTTGGTTACATAGAGTATATGAACATAGATGTCTTGGGGAGAAAACTCTCTAATGTTTGCTAGAGTTATAGTACTACATTTTATCATAATAAAAGGAAAAATAACATTTTTGACAGATTTTATCACAAAAAATGTTGGCTACAGAAATTTTAAATATTGGAATTTAAACCTGGGAGTTACTGTAGAATTGTGATAGCACAAGTTTACTGCAAAATAAAAAAAATCATACCAAAGTACATAGCAAAACATAATTATATGTGTTGTTATGTTTTTAGTTAAGAGAGCTATTAAAGAGTAACATATGACATACATTAACAAAAAGATGATGATATAGAATAGATATCAACATGAAGAATAAAAGTCTCTTTTATAATGGGAACAAACTAAACAAAAAAGATTATGTTACTATTTAGAAAAATTTCAGGGAGAAATCACCAGCATAAAACTCCTGAAAAATATTTGACTATTTTGGTATGCGTAATAATAATGTATATATGTCCCTTAAATATATCATCTCTTATCCATTCAGTAGTTGGATGCTAATAACAATAGCATATTTTCCAAAAACACTAATTGAAAAGATACATGCTCCCCAGTGTTCACAGCAGCATTGTTTACAATTGCCAAGATATGGAAGCAACCTAAGTGTTTATCAACAGGTGAATGTGGTATATATACACAATGGAATACTACTCAGCCATAAAAAGACTGAAATTTACAACAACATGGATGGACATGGAGGGTATTATGCTAAGTGAAATGTCAGACAGAGAAGACGAATACTGTGTTTGAATTCTGTATGAATACTGTAGAGCACTTAGATGTGGAATCTAAAAAATAAAAATAAATCTAAAAAATAAAACAAACGTGAATACAACAAAAAAGAAGCAGACTCACAGATATAGAGAACAAACTAGTGGATACCTACGGGGCGAGGGGAGGGGGCAATGGGCAAGATAGGGGTAGAAGATTAAGAGGTACAAACTACTATGTACAAAATAAATAAGCTACAAGGATATATTGTACAACTCAGGGCAAGTAGTCCATATTTTATAATAACTATAAATGGAATATAACCTTAAAAAATGTGAATCACTGTGTTGTACACCTGAAACTTATATAACAATTTACGTATACCTCAATAAAAAAATAAAAAACAATTCAACAAATGTTTCTAAGAGTTTTCTAAACACCAAGATTGATCTGCATTCCATTTTTACCAAGTATTTCCTTAAAAAATCCTTCTCAATCTTGGGGATAAGAGTACTTTATCTCTTCTGCTTGACATTACTAGAGTTTAGTGATTCTCAGAATTTAGGGAAGAAAAAGCTAATTAATATATTTTATTCATATATTTAGGGACATATATCTATAGATTCTAAACACATAAATAGAAGGAAGAAGTTCTGCATTTATTGTTACTATGACCACCGAAAATCATTTATGGAATCTTTGCAGTGGCAGGGAACTTTGATAAGTTTATAAATTGAAACAACAGCAATTAGAGAGATGTTAGGTGAGGACTTTAAGGTATGGAAAACTATAAGAAATTACGCATAAATATGATTGCTTCCACTACTTAACTTATTCCAACCAAAAACTTGAGTTAACTAACATGGAACTGTGACTAACAAATTTTATTTACAGTGGGAGGGGAAAGAACTAACATTTGCCTTAAAGATGGCCCAGGTTATTCTCATTTTTCACTTTTTGGTGGGAGAGATTAGTTATACTGTTACTTTAGCAAAAATTGAATTCCCTTTACCTTTTGCCACACACACCCTATGTCTTCTATTCTATTCTACTTCTCATTTTTTTCCATATTTTTTATTATATTATTTTTTGAATTACTTCCTTTTTATATGCCATACATTTTGCTTATTTATTCTGTTTATTACTTATTGTCTTTCTTCTTATCTAGAATATAAACTCCAGGTCCAAGGGTCTTTATCTGTTTTGTTAATTGATGCATTCCGAATATCTAGAAGATTCCTGACTCATCATAATCATTTAATAAGTATCTATTAACTATTTGAGGTGAAAATGCTTTTGTTGATGTCCAGTTATTAAAATCTGTAAGCTTACTTACTCTTGATGCATTACAAGTGGGGATAATTAAATAATAATCAACAAATTGCATATTTAGCAGGGTGCATTACTACTAATAACGTAGAATCTTCTTGTCTGGTCTTCTGCCACAGCCTTTTCTCACCTTCTCCATAGACATAGCCCCTAATTATTTTTCCTTCACTGATTTCTACCTAATGAAATCTCCCTCTGCTTTTCATTTATCCTCTCTTCCAGACCTATCTGCTCTCCTTTTCACACCAAACTCTACCCTGTTAGGTGGTAACTGTCTTAAAAAAGGAATTCCTAGAGTTACATTCCTTGACTCCTGGCTCTCCTTAAAATGTCTGCGTATGAATTGAAAATTCAAATACAAAATTTTTCACATTTCTAGAGGATTTGAAACGATGTAGGAACATTTTTATAATGTTGATTTAATTTTTGTATGGTTTTATTTGGACGCAGAATATTTCTTTCTTTCTTTAACAAAATTATTTCAACCTCCAAATCTGCTCTTCTGTTAATTCAAACACTAGATGTCTCTCTAGTGCCAGTCTCACTTTGCTATTCACATGAGCTCATTCAGCCTAGACTAACACAGGATTCCAGAGCAAGGAGACATTTACTTACCCAGTGTTGGCCCTGAGGAGTCAGGGGCATTCATGTTCTGTAATGTGTATGTTCTCAGATTCCATGTGTCCCTGTAGCTAAATTTTATCTATGGCCCTTTTTGACTTACAGATATGACTGATAATACTATTTTACATTTGCATAGAGGTAGAAAATATATGGAACCCTCTCACATGTATTATTTCATTCTGTTCTCACAGCACTCTTGTAAGCTAGGTATTCTGGTTATCTCAGTTTTTACAGTTGAGGAAACTGAGGCTCACAAATGTTACAGAACATTTATAAGTTGTCATAGCAACTACTGACTGACCCCATATTAACTTACTGATTCTCATTCTAAATTTATTGTTCATTCCCCTGAATAAAACCACCTTTGCCTAGATGAGCACTTTTAGATGATTCCTTATTACATATATTTTGATGAACTGTGAGTCAAATATATGCATCCATATATTACAACTTTGAACACACAAAATATAACCTGGGCCATCTTTAAGGCAGATGCTAGTTCCTTCCCTTCCTTTAGTCATATGAAGGTGTTACAGTTTACTGCATTTAATTCTTTCATAATACCCTACTAGAAGAACAAACATTTTAGCTAATACTTCTAACTTGGCTTATATGCTCAAATAATATCTAGAGATGAAATTGTCCCTACCCCCACCCTTTAGTCTGAACCTTGGGTAACCCTGGTTTCTGATTAACTTTGAAGAGGTATACGTGTGAGCCTACATTCCTCTGTGTACTTTACTTGCTGCCAGGAGAAACATTTAATTTCCTGGTGGGAGAAAATTATCTTTAAAGGAAGAGTCCCATTCTTTCTATTGTTACTCTGAGGTTCCCTGGATGGTTTCAATCTCAATAAAGTACAAATAAGGACTCCTTTAGATTCTGGTTAAATAAATATATATAGGAAATGTTCCTTCTCACTACTTTGTATATTTCACATGATAATAAATCAGTTCTTTTTTGATATGTTAGTAACACCCATGGACACTTTGCAATTATGTTTTTAGTAAAGTCATTGATATATTACTTTTCTTGAAAAGCACATTAAAATATAGGACAATGTAAAATTAACTGTAACATTTGATCAGCAGTTCTATATACTTTACAAGTAGAGATTTAAGAGTTACATATAAAACTCCTAACTAATTTTGAAATTTTGTGCAAGGAATGAGCAAGAGCCTGTTACTTACTGAAGTTTACAGTCCTTAACACTCAGTAAACCTTCCAAATTTTCTTCTTTAATATGAGAGTAAATGTTGCTTTTGAATTAGAAAAGGAGAAAGGTGATCATTGTATTATATAGGAAAAACATAAATAAAAGCTGTACATTTTCATGAATAATTCTAATTTTTATTCATGTTTTAGTTTTATGTACAAATTATTTGTGCCATTGGCCAAGAACTTAATGATACTTTACTTTTACAGCATTCTTGGGACTTTTGGTTTATTTTTCATGTTTTCCATTTTCAGGGTAATCTAGATTCCCATATCTTCTTTTTCTTCCTTCTTTTATATAATGGATTTAGTTTCCTATTTTCCAGTAGATACATGGTTTGCCTGGTAGGCAACAGCACTGTCTTTGGAGACAGACAGACCTGTGTTTGAATGTTCCTTTATTGCTAATGTGATCATGGAAAAATTACCTAGCCGATCTGTGGCTGTCTCCTCATCTACTAAATCTTGTTAAAAATACTCAGAATTACAAGATTGGTTGGAAGGATGAGGTGCAGTAATGTGTGTAATGTGTTTAGCTAAGAGCATGGAATATGTTGAGTAGTTAATAAATGGCCTAATTGTCAATGATGGCACTTCGTCAGAAAAGCATGTCTATCCCTGTACCTGGTTGATCTCTCTCCCAACATTACATACTGTTGCTTGTTAGTCCACCAGTAAAAAACCTTTAACATGCTTCTTCAGAGAACAACATAGTGAAGCTAAGATGAACGTATCATTAATATGAACCTATGATCTTCTTAGGGGAATACATTACAAAATTCCTATAAAAATATTTTTATCATTCTTGAAAGACTTTATTTTTAGGGACCTATAAAACTTAGTTTCATTAAAAAAAATACACATACATCATAAGTGAAAAATAATTTAATCAGCTTCACTCCAAGCATAGCTGGAGTGGCATCTGCACATCCACTATAAGTCATTCAGTAGAAGTGCTTTTCTTTAGAAGAGGAATCTGTTGGAAAAGAGATTGTTGTGCAAGAACATTGTGTGTTGGTCTTCAAGCTAGCCTTCAAAATACTTGATTGAATAGGAAGAGATATAGAGGACAAAAAGGAAGGAAACGAAATACTCATAGAAGCAGGAGACAACAGGGTTAAAGATGAGAAAAGGAAGCATGAGGAAAAGAGCTTAAGTAAAGGCTAGAATGGACAAATAGAATTGATTGTTCTACTAATGTTTTTAGTGGCAGCAAATTCAATAACAAAAGCACATCCCTCGTTCTTAACACTAGTGATTTTGTAGTGCAGTAAACATAGAGAAGAACATTCTCTGTTCCTCTCTGGATTGTCTTTATGTCCCCAAGTAACTCATAGGAAGCAAAGAGCTCATATCAACAGTCTCTTGAGTCTGAGGTAGAAATGTTTGATAGTACCTGTTAACCATATTTTTGGAAATATATGATGTTAATAGACAAACTATATGCGATTAAATATTTACTTTTCATAATATTTTTGTTAATATAGATATAATTAAAACCATAGTTTTCTAACAACACAATTGTCTAAAACTTAAGAACATGAAATTTTATCTAGAGAAGGAAGGATAAATAAGTTTGAGTGCTTAATACTTTAGTTTTAGACTTCTGGGGGTATGTAGTATTTTGAACTCAGGAACGGAATATCAAAACAGGATTTTAATAAATAAAATACTGCTTTTTATTTTAGAAGTACAATTTAAAATATTTTTTAAAAGATGACTTAGTAAAGCTTATGGATCATATGATCCTCTCCTTTGAAATTATTTCTAAATTTATGATATAAAAATTATTTTCAGCAATTTGGAAATGTCCTATTTAAAAATACTCATTTCTCTTTCTCATCTTTCTCCACCTTGTTTCCCCTCTGACTCAAAGTTTAAAAGAAATTGAAACAAGTGACATTAGTTGATTTGCAATACTTTTTAACTAACTTTCCCCTCTGGAGATGTGGGTTCAAATGCACTTTACGTCACAAGTGGAATGAGTCAGATGACCCCAATTTGTTCTTCTGTGACTTCCTTTGTTGATTTCAGAATGACTCTTGCCAAACTCAGTTTGGGAGGAGTCCAGTGATGAAATAACAGGAGTTGAAACCTGCTTATTCAGAACATGGCTTTCGCTACTATTGATATTTTCAGAAAGTCAGTGAAAGTTAGCAAGAGAACAGGAATCCAGTCATGGAGACAACCAGGGTGTATCTGAAACTAGTTATAATTTAGTGTGTGTGTACATGCATGTGTGTATTTACAAGATTACAAGTGATATTCTAATTTTTTATCAACAAAATTCTTTTAACACCAAAATGGGATTTTGCATCATAGACATTTGATTGGCTACAGAGCCTGTCTCGGTCATTTTGGGCCAAAGTTCCATAGACTGGAGGCTTATAAATAACAGAAATTTATTTTTCACAGTTCTGAGAAACTGTGGAAGTCCAAGATCAGGGTACCAGCATGGTTGGGTGAAGGCCCTCTTCAGGGTCACAGACTTCTCATCATATCCTCACATGGTGGAAGGGGGCGAGGGATCTCTTTAATAAGAGATGGGGTTTCTTTAATAAGCACTAATCCCACTCATGTGGGCTCCACCCTCAGGACCTAAGCATCTCCCCAAAGCCCACCTCTTAATATCATCATACTGGGTATCAGGATTTCAACACATGAATTCTGGAGGGACACAAACATTCAGGCCATAGCAGAGTCTAACATTTGAAAGCATATTTAAATGTCATTTCAGATCACTAATAAAAAGTTAAATATGTAGATATGAAGTCATTTAAATATATTGGTTTTACCCTATATAAGGAGGATATAGGGAATTAACTGATAAAAGTCATACTTTGACATTTGGCTTTTGATCTGACACTACTAAAAAATATAAACTTTTTTCAATATGTAATTAATTCATAGAAAGAAATTACTCAAGTTGTAGAAATTAGGAAAAATTTTAAGCCTGTGCCATACAAAGGAAGTGAAGTAATGGGAATTTATATAGTAGTGAGGTTGAAATGGTATGTGGGCTTTAAAGACTGAAGATTGGAATTTTAGCGTCTCAATGGGAATGTGGAGGTGAGGCTTCAACAAAGACCGGTCTACTTTATTTGTGAAAAGAGCCTACCTAAAGTTTGCCACCAGTCTAAGGAAGTAGTAAGGAATACTGGGTTTTTTAAAAAATTATGAATTATGGTTAAGAAGAAAAACAAAGTTACGTTAGAGAAACTAAAAACCCATTCCAACGCCAGACTTTGACATTGTCTCCCTATATGGGACACAACTCTTAAGTCAGGAAATTAACTGGAGCTCCAGAAGAAACAAAAATAGAAATTTGTAATTCTATACCTTCCCAAAATATTATTTAGGTTTTACTGGTTTATAGAGAAGCAACAACTCATTGGGATATTACAATTTTTAAATAATTGTCCTGATTGGAGTCTGGAAATCTTCATTCGTACATCTCTGGCTGAGACTGACAACCTTCTAGTTTCTATAGTTGCACCCATACAAATGGACCATTAATTGGTTCTTCTGAGACTCCTGTGTCTTTCCCCTGTGTTATCTCTGATGTGGGAATTTGGCTTTGGTTCTAACTCTTTTTTTCCCCCTCTTTAGCTCCTGCTGTAGTTCATAAGGTTCATATATAGTTCATATATACTGATAAGGCAGCTGAGGGCTTTAGAAAATTCTGAGAAACTCATTCACTCCCTGTGAAGCCAAATGGTGGAAGTGTTGGCTGCATCACTGACATCTCTTAGCATTTTTTCTGTCCCTGTTTCCATATCCCAGCAACTCCAGGCTCTCTCTTGGCCAAGTAAATGGTCTGGATAATTTTATGTGAGAGATACTCGTGATTACCTGACTTAGAGGAAAGTAAGTGGTTTGGATACCCTAATTTGTTTTAGTGATTTTCTTTGTTTCTCCCTCTCCTGGCTTCAGAAAGGGAAAATATACATTTCTTTCACATGGAGGGATACATAAGGAGAAATAAAAATAAAAATAAAAAACATTCTTCGTGAATTGGGCATCCCACAAAAATTCACCTTCCATTTTCCTGAACTTCCTGTTATATTGAATGAGGTGTGGGTGTGGTAGTAACAGTTTTGCAGGAAAATTGCCTTTAGCAATCCTTTCATGGGTGGGTATAAATAGCTAAAAAATTAGTGCACTTAGATTCGAGGTGCTTAGTGCTTTTGCCTCAACTGAGAGGCTTAGAATCCATTTCTGGTACCCAGGACCAAAAAACATGTTACAGAAGAATAGAAACAAAATAAAATCATTCAGAAAAATTAGGACTAAGAGGATTCTTATTCAGAACCACTAAAGGAAACATCAAACAATGCACTTTAAAATGGATAGGGAACACAGAAGAACAGGATGCAAGAATCAGAGTAATTGATTAAAATGTGGATTAGCATGTCTGATTAACCTATAGATCAATCTAAATAAGCAATGAATGCCAAAAGGAATAATAAAATAATGGTGGTAACTAATTTTGAGTGCCTCAAAAAAGTGGTGCTCTAATTGCATGGAAAATTCACAGATAAACGGTTGAACTTCAAGCTTTCTCAGACCCTTTGATTTTTTGGAGAGAGATATAAATACTGACTAAACTTTCACTCTATTAGGCCAAGAATGCATGTTAAATATTTAAGGACCACCACTCTAAGGTGAGCAATATAGTGTAAAACAAAACCAAACCAACAGAAGTCTGTGTTGCTCAATAAAGGAAAGGGGAAGAATATAAGCAAATAAACAGCAGGGAAAACAAAGTAAAAATTAAAAGATAATAAAAACAAGTCAAAACAGAGCAGTAATAATAATGTTAATCTATAAACTAAATTTAATTTAATGTAGATTTAAATCTAAATTTACTTCTTAAAAGATAGGTAGTTTCAAATCATATTTTAAAAATCCAATTGTATACTATTTATGAGAAATGTACCTAAACATGACGATATAGAAAATATTGAAATGGAAAAACATATGCAGGCAAAGATGAACACAACTAAATTCACTTTTGCTACATTAATAAAAGGCAAAATAAACTTTGAACCAAAAAAAGACTTATGATGAAAGGATGTCATAATTCTCTAGAAAGATACAACAACCCTGAATGTATATATATTGAAAAACATATAATGCTTCAAAAATGCATAAAGCAAATATTAATAGTATTAAGGTTAAAATTGACAAATTATCAATTGTAGTAGGAGATTTTATTATAACTTTTCCAGAAAACGATAGATGGCATACATCCAAAATTAGGATGCATATAAAACATTACATTCAACAAATAGGGAAATAAATTATTTTCCAACATCCATGGAATATTTTTAAATTAAAAAAATTTACATGCAGAAAATTTGTCCTTTTTAGCGTAGAGTTCTATGAATTTTGACATACGCACACTGTAGCACAAACACCACCACAATCAAGATACAGAACAGTTCTATCACTCCATCAGAAATTATCTCATGCTACACTCTGTAGTCAAACACTTCCCCCACTATTAATATCTGACAATCACTGACTGATTCTCTATCCCTATTGCTTTGTCTATTCTAGAGGGTAATATATATGGAATTATATAGTATATAGCCTGTGGAGAAAGGCTTTTTTCTCTTAGCATAATACATTTCAGATTCATCAGTTTCTCACATGTATCAATAGTTCATTCCTTTTCGTTGCTGAATGGTATTTCACTGTACGGATGTACCATAATTTATCTGTTCTCCAGTTCAGGGGCATTAGTGTTATTTTTAGTTTCTGGTGATACTAATAAAATTGTTTTAAAATTACTGTAATATTTGTGTGAATATAATTTTCATTTCACTTGGGTAAATGCCAAAGTGTGGTATTGGTTGGTAATTGCTGTGGTAAATGTATGTTTAACTTTATAAGACATCATTTTCTAGAGTGGTTGTGCCATTTTGCATTCCCACCAACTATGCATGAGCGTTTCTGTCACTTTGTGTCCTTGCTAGCTTGTTGTCAATTAAAGAAAAAAAGACATTCTAATAGATGTGTATTGGTATCTCATCATGATTTTTATTTTCATATTATCTTTTTTACATACTACAGGATTCAACTTTTTGAGGGTCTTAGTTCGCTCTGGCTGTGATAACAAAATACCACTAACAAAATATTGAGAGGCTTATAAACAGCAGATATTCACTTCTCATAGTTCTGGAGACTGGGAAGTCCAGGATCACAGGGCAGGCAGATTCTGTGTGGTGGCTGGTGAGGGCCCACTTCCTGGTTCATAGAGGACAACTTCTCACTGTGTCCTCACATGGTGGAAGGGACTAGGAAGTTCTGTGGAATGCTTTTTATAAGAGCACTAATCTCATTTGTGAGGGCTCTGCCCTCATGACCTAATCACCTCCCAAAGGCCTCCACCTACTAATACATCATCACCTTTAAGGATTAAGATTTCAACATATGAATTTTTGGGGGGGGGTGGGCATAAATATTCAGACCATAGCATTGAGGATTTTTTACATTTATGTTCATGACGGACAGTGTTCTGTAATTTTCTTGCAATCCCTTTCGCTGGTTTTGGTTATCAAGTTGGTTTCAGAAAGTGAGTTGGGGGCTTCCCTGGTGGCGCAGTGGTTGCGAGTCCGCCTGCTGATGCAGGGGACATGGGTTTGTGCCCCAGTCCGGGAAGATCCCACATGCCGCGGAGCGGCTGGTCCTGTGAGCCATGGCCGCTGAGCCTGCGCGTCCGGAGCCTGTGCTCTGCAACGGGAGAGGCCACACAGTGAGAGGCCTGCGTACCGCAAAAAAAAAAGAAAGTGAGTTGGGAAATACCCCATGCCCTTTTCCTCCCCTTGATTTTCTGCAAGAGGTTATGCAGAATTGGAATTATTTCTGTGTTAAATACTTGGTCGAATTCACAAGTGAAACCATCTGGGATTACAGTTTTCTTTTTTGGCAGGTTTAAAACTACAAATTCAATTTTCTAATAGATATAAACTATTTACTATTGAGTGAATTTTGGTAATTTGTTTCTCAAGGAAGTGATCCATTTCATTTAGGCTGTTGAAATTATGTGCATAGAAATTTGTAGTATTCTCATATTACCCTTTAATATCTATGGAGTCTGTAGGAGTATCTCCTTTTATATGCTTTACATTGTTAATTTGTGCTCTCATTCAGTTCAAAATATTTTCCAACTTCTCTTGAAATTTCTCCTTTGACACAAGGGTTAATTTTCAAGTATTTAGGTACTTTGCAGATATTTTTCTGTTACTGATGTTTATAATTTATATAATTTGAATTCTCCTAAATTTGTTAATGTTTGTTTTATGATCTGTCTTAGTGAATGTTCACGTGTACTTGAAAATAATGTATATTCTTCTATTCTATTATTGGGTGGCGTGTTTTACAAACGTCAAGTAGGTCAAGCTGGTTGACAGTGTTGTTCAGGTTTTCTATGTCCTCACTGATTTTCTGTCTACTTGCTCTGTCATACATATTACAGGTACATACACTGAAACTTACCAGAAAATATTTTAAATTTTGCTTTCAAAGTGACATATTTTAATAAAAAGAAGAAAAATAGTAAATTATATTTATTAAGATATTTATCATTTACCTTGCTTTTCCTTCATTCCTACAGTTCCAAGTTTTCCTCTGTTATAATTTCCCTTAAGTCTTTTATAATATCCCTTAAGTCTAAACTGTTTGGGGTTTGCTGAGATTCTTGAATTTTTTTCAAACATGGGGAAATTTTTTCATTCACTATGTCTTCAAATATTTTTCTGCACCAACCATTTTCTCCTTTACTTCATACACTCTACTGACAGAAATAATAGATTTTTGATATTATTATCATATTATCCTTAGGTCCTAGAAGCTCTGGTCATTTTAATTTTCTATCTATCTTTTTCTCTCTGTTATTTAGACTGGATAATTTTTATTGATTTATCTTTAAGTCCACTGACTTTTTCTTCTGACATTTCCATTCTTCTATTGAACCTGCACAGGGAATTTTAAAATTACAGGTATTATATTTTTCAATTAAAAATTTTCCATTTTGTTCCTTTTTTTTTTAACCAAATAGTTTCTATTTCTCTGTTAAGAATGTCTACATTTCCACTCATTTCAAGAGTTACCTTTACCTTATGGAGGATGGTTATGATAGCTAATTAAAAAATCTTTATTTCAACATCTGGGTCATTTTAGATTTGATATCTGTTGATTATTCTTTCTCTGGAAAGCTGGTCCAATTTTCCTGGTTATTTGTATGTTGAGCAATTTTGGATTGTATCTTCAACATTTTGATAATGTGTTCTGAGACTCTGCATCTTGCTAAAATCCTCTGAAGCAGGCTGAATTGTTGGTTCACCAGTAAATCAACCCAGTTGATTCAGACTGCTGAATTCTATGTTGCCTTCTGTGGGTGGCTGTTTCAATGTTGGTTCAGGTTTTAAAGCCTTTACTGTGCTATCTGAGCCAGTCGGGAATCAGTGTGGGACTGTGGAGCTGGTTCATGATGAATTCTCCAAGACTTTTCTGTGATTATTTTGATATGTTCTGTACAGGCAGTTTGGGTTGAGCCTGAGAATTCCCTTCTTCAGTTCTCTTTTTAGGATCTTCCCTTATACTGTCTGGCTCCCAGAGGTCCCCTTTTCAAGTCCCTCTGGCCAGAAAGATAGGCTTCTCTCAAAGTTGTTGACTCTTACACTGTTGTACAGTTCTGTGTAACTGGATACACCTTGTGGAGAAGTAGTGAAAGAAAAGACAGAAAATAAAAATAGGGATTCCTTCCACACTCTGCACAACAGAGGCCCATTTTCCTGATTTCTCTATTCAGAGAGATGGGTTTTCTCAGGGTTTTAGGGTCTTGCATCCCTGCTGCTGCCTCTGCAGGCACTGAAGCTGACCTTGGGGCAGAGTTAGAAAACAAAGAGAGAGAAAGAATTATGTTGGAATTCCCCTCCCCTCCACATACTTACACTCTCTGACTTGCGGGGGTCCTGCTTCCCAGTCCTATGGCTAGCAAAACAGGTTTATCTCAAATTTTTGCTATGAGAAGAGCAAGGCTGTTGCACAGCTCCCTGATTAGGCCCATCCTTAAGTCAAAGGCAGAAGATCTTGGAGGAAGAAAAATATCAGGAAACTCATCACCACCATTCTGGTGGTTTTTTGAATTTAAATTCTCTTCTCAATCTTCTTGCTATTTTTTACTTTTCAGAGTTGTCAGATAGTTGTTTTAGCATTTTGTCCAGAATTTTAAACTATTATCAGAATTTTAAACTATAATCAGTGAGAGAGAAAGCCTCTTGCATGCTTCCTCCATCTTGACTGGTACCAGAAATCCATCCAGAGATATATTTAAAAGTTGTTCATGTACTTGGCCACAAAGAAATTCTCTAAGAGTTGATAACATACAAACTATGTTCTCTGAGAACAATGTAATAAAATTAGAGAATAATATCAAATCACACACTTACAAATATTCCATAGTTCAAAAAAGAAATCATATTGAAAATTACAAACTACTTAGAACCGAAAACAATAGAAGCACAACTGGTAGACTATGGCAAAAATTACACTTAGAGGAAAGTTTTAACTTTAAATGCCTATATTAAAGAAAAAATTGGAAATTTATTAGCTAAACGTTTAACTCAAGAATTAGGAAAACAGTAAATCTTAAGATAGTAGAGAGGAGTGATAATGATAATAACAGAAACAAATCTAGAAAACCAAGCCATAATAGAGAGAATTAGCACTGTATAAAGTTTATCTTTGAAAAGATTAAAAACTTACACAAATCTCTAAGAACATTAATCAAGAAAAACCAGAGCTAATCTGCATTTTCATACTAAAATATTTAATAGTATATTACTCATTTATAACTTAATATAAAAATGTAGATTTAATGGACAATTTTCTAGAGAAATATACCTTACCAAAATGGATTCAAGACAGAGAAAACTGAATATACTTATATCCTCTAAGGAAATGGAATCAGTTAGTGGTCAAAAGTAAATAAAAAAATTTTTTTAAAGTAGGAGTACCAGTTACTGACACTCTTTTGTCAAACTATCAGCAAATAGATAGGTACTAATTTTAAAATTATTTTAGAGAACAGAAAAAGAAGAAAAAGTCTCCTACTCCCAGTCCAGCCACTTACTACTTCTATATTCCCAGATTAATGACTAGAATTCTCATTTGTCAAATGGGAATAATGACCAAAGTACATACCTCTTTGAACTGTGATAATACAATGACAAAAAAAAAAAAAAAAAGAAAGAAAGAAATGCTGAGAACAACGTCTGCCACAGTAAGTGCAAAATAAATGTTAGCTATTCTTTTCTTCTTATTTTTAAGGTACCCAAACAAGGAATGGCCAGCACATAAAAGGAAAACTCTACTCCAGTATTCTTACTAGTATAGATGTAAAAATACAAAGTAAAATATTAACTAACTATATTCTGCAATGTATTAAAATACATCATTATCAAATAGTGTGTATTCTGGGATTTCAAGGATGGTTTAGCACAAAAATTACAAATATCTTTAATATATAACCATATTAATATATTAAAGGAGAAAAATTTATGATCAATTCAATAGACATAGAAAATCCATGCAATCTATGCAGCTCTCATTCATCATAAAAACTTTTAATAAACTGGGAATAGAAAGGAACTTGCCCACCTACCAAAGTGTATCTACCAAAAACCTGTAGCAAACACTATTAATGGTGAAGCCGTACAAAATTTCCATTAATGTTGGGAGCTAGATAAGATTTTATAAGAGTTTGTAACCAGCACAGTAAGACATGAAAATAAGGAACAGGAATGAGAATTGGAAAGAAAGAAATTAAATGGTCATTATTTTCAGATTATGTAAATAAATATATATATATAATATCCATAGAAACAAATGATTTGAACTAATGAATTTGGCACATTTGCTGGATACATTATCAATATACAAAAACACTGGCATTCCTATTCATTCCCAACCTCCTTAAACTATTATAGAAAAGAAGACCAAAATCATAAGAGGAGCAAAACCTAAAAGATACCTAAATTTTTAGTGAAGGGCATAAGAGAATGCTGAAAAACTGGATGCAGTAAATACTATTAATGGTGAAACCTTACAAAATTTCCATTAATTTGGGGAGCTAGACAAGGATTTTATAGAAGTTTTTATATGAAAATAAGTAAAAGGAATATTTACTGATAAAGAAATGATTAAGTAAATTATGGATGGGAAGATTTAATACTGTAAGAATATAAATTCTCCCCACATTAATTTATAAATCCTGTACAATGTCAGTTTAGCTGATTTGAAAATTCCTCTGGAACAGGAAAGGGCCAGGAATATTTAAGCCTCTTTTGAAGAAGAAACAAGAGGAAATTCTTTGCAGATATAAAGACCAATTATAAAAGTATAAGTATTATTCTATTTTACTATTTGTATAGGGCTAGACAAGACAACCAATGTAAAGGAATAAAGATTCCAGAAAAAGACTTATGCATATAAAACACTTCAGTAGTGGTATCTTTTTTTTAAATAGAATACTACCCTAGCAGTTAAAATAAATGAAGTAAGTCTACATGTACCAACTCTGATACATTTTGAAAGCATAAGCTTAAGTTAAAAATTAAGCTGCAAATATGGATTATACAAAATTTTAAATAATGTAAAATAATACCTATAATTTTAATGTCTCTATACATATGTGGTAAAAGTAACAAAAGCCAAGATAGGAAGGCTGCCCAATCTATTAATACATTGGTTATCTCTGGAAAGGGAGGAAGGCAGGTAGAAGGGGAGGAGTAATTCAGGTTAATTAAAAGACTCAGGAGGGTGTGAAAGGGGCTTTCTCTGTAGTTACCATTTTTCATTTCCTTCCAAAAGTTTCTGAAACAGTTAAAAAATTAACTGTTGGATACAAACTATTGGATGTTGGGTGTTAGATACAAACTGTTTCCAAACGTTTGAAATAGTTCATAAAAAAGAGGGGAAAAGTAAAAGTTGATGAACAAAACGAAGTACAGCCACTTCCTACGTATTCTGTGCTGAGTGATGAACAGCTCTATTAGCTATAGAATTGACCTGCAAAAAGTTTCAAATTTCTCCTGACTTTACATGTGAACCTGGGCTGAGCCTCACAGAGGGAATGTATAAACTAGAGAGGTCAAAGCTGAGTGGGAGGGAGGTTACTGCTATTGCTAATTGTTAAAAAGAAAAGAGAAGAGCCTACAGGGTTCCTCATACAAACTAATATAACTATGAAAATGTCATGGAAATTAGGCATAAAATTCTATTATATTTTATACTTACTTCTCTCCTCAGGGAAAGGGAGAGAACTGGGTGTGTAGGAAACCCTTGTAAATCATGTGTTCTGCCATTTAAAATTTGTGATTATTATTCAACTTCCTTCTCTGCTCCATTCTAATTGCTTTTTCCAGAAAAATCATTTCCCAAGTGTCCAGATAACAAAATAGAACACAAAGAAAGTTTCAAGCACAAGGAGGAGGAAAGGGTGGAGTTGTTAACATCCTCCATCTTCCTTGCAAATCATATTTAGGTGAAAAATGCTGTTTGTTTCCTAGAAAACCACATGCTAATTTATAGTCTTATGGAGTAGTTTTATTTTCTGTTCCAGAATTAGTTTATTTAGTGTAATTTAAAGCGTATACCACAGGGAATATATGGATACTAGATTTAAATCTGTAGACTTTTTGGCTTCTCTATATACATTTGACTTAGCTTCAAAATATAAATATGTAAATGATAAATTGAATTGACTACTAGTGCAGAATAATTTTTAGTTTCTATCAGGTAAAATTTTAGTTTCTGTCAAGTAATAGCATTCTCTCTCTCTCTCTCTCTCACACACACACACACACACATGCCCCAAATTTCAAACCAAAAACGTCTACAGGTTATTCTTTTATTTTAAATAAAATTAAGTGATTATTGATAAAAATTAGGTACACATTACCAAAATTAGCCTTTCAGATAAATTAAAACAGTTAAAATGGTTGTGTATATTACCCTGTGGTGATGCTTTTTAAAACTTAATGTAATTCCATTATATTACAATTTAAAAAAATTACTCTGCCTGTGAAAAGCAAAGTTATGGTTAGCTTGTGTGATGATTAATCTTATGTATCAACATAGCTAAGCTATGGTATGGTACTATGCTATGGTACTTAGGTGCTTGGTCAAACACCAGTCAAGATGTTGCTCTGAATGTATTTTTTAGATGTGATTAACATTTAAATCAATAGACTTGGGGTAAAGTAGATATGGGTTGGGCCTCTTCCAATTAGTTGAGATCTTAAGAGCAAAGACTGAGGTTTCCTGAAGAAGGGATTCTCCTCCAGACACCAAGAAAGAAACCCTACCTAAGTTTCCAGTCTGCTGACCTGTGAAATTCAGATTCAAGATTGCAACATCAACTCTTACCTGAGTTTCCAGCCTGCTGGTCTGCCTTATGGATTTCGGACTTGCCAGCTCTCACAATCATGACAGCCAATTCCTTAAAATCAATCAGTCTCTCTCTTGTTCAATTACTCTCTCTCTATCTCTCCATCCTACTGGTTCTGTTTCTCTGGAGAACCATGATTAATACAGCTGGCTATCAACCAGTTGAATTAGGTGAGTACCAACATCAGAATTCTCCAACTGTTTTTAACACATCTTACATATATAAACTTTTGCAAACAAGTAGGACATGTTGGGTTATCAGGACAGTTTTTATGCCCCAAATAATTTAGCTCCACTTACTGCACAAACTGAAAAAGAGTTCCCCATGTTTGGGATTTAAAGTACACAAACAATTTTCTTCGGCCTTGGCTGAATCCCTCTCTGTGACTCTTTCCCTGTAGCTTTCCACCCTGACAGGACATATGAAAGAACAGGGTAGGTCCTCTGTCAATAAAGTCCATCCTGATGGAGACAGAATATGAAGATGTAGTGGTATGTATAAGGCTATTTCATAGAATGGGAGGGGAAAAGGAAAACAGAAAGGTCAACAGAAAAGTGAATCTTCAGGATGTCAGCTGTCAACCATCAATGTGGAAAGAGAGAAATAATTTTCCAGTTTCTGTAGGACCTGGATATAAAACAGTGTGGCCTCCACACATGTTCAGTCTTTGTGTATTGAAGTTGGAGTGAAAAAAAAAAAAGCTTTGAATCCACTCGAGGAAGATGGAGGATGTTAACAACTCCACCCTTTCCTCCTCCTTGTGCTTGAAACTTTCTTTGTGTTCTATTTTGTTATCTGGACACTTGGGAAATGATTTTTCTGGAAAAAGCAATTAGAATGGAGCAGAGAAGGAAGTTGAATAATAATCACAAATTTTAAATGGCAGAACACATGATTTACAAGGGTTTCCTACACACCCAGTTCTGCCAATAAATAGATGAGATCAGTTTTCTCATTTATGAAGTAAAGGAATTGGATGTCTCCAGTAGATGATCTCTATAGTCTCTTTCGGTTTAAAAATTCTATTAAAATGGACAATGCAGAGGAAAAAAAATTCAGGTCTCTTATTCTCCCTCATCCACCAAACAAATAGAATTATAATTTTTTTTCCCTTATGAAGAGTGGTTGTTATATGAATAAAGAACAGAAAATTTATTTCATACAACTAAATTAACAAAACACAATTCCCAGTAGACTACAGGGTCAGCCAGAAATTTAATGGCACTATTTACTTGTATTGTTAGATTTTCAAACATAAAGCAAGGTTCATATTAATTAATTTAAAGGGGAGCCCTGCAAAATATTTAATTTTTAACAGGCAATAAAAAATTGTTTCAAAACCTTTCTCCATTTTCTGCCTGTACAATTTTTGAAAAGTACCATAATTTTTTTGAGCCTTAATATCTTCATCTTTAAAGTTGGAATAACAACTTCCTACTAAGGTGATTACAAAGATTAAATAAAGCATTACATGTGAAAGTCCCTAACATACCCTGAACATATGCTGAACTCTTCCCAACTTTCTCCTCGTTCCTTTTCCTATATTCCTCATCTTGATGATCCATCAGTTTTTCTCTGTTGCCAAGCTAGAAAGCTGAGAGTAACCCTAAATCAATATTTTCAAACTGTGGTAATATCAATTTCTGCAGCCAATATTTAAAAATAGAAACAATAAAATATAAAACTCAGTCATCTCAGTCAAGATACTGATTACTTTGTAAAACTGTTGCATCATTAAAATGTATGTTTGTGAATGGGGAGACATGAGGGATGGAGGGTCTTCCTGGTATGAATCTATTTCTTCATGTGGGTTATAGTAAAAAGTGTCTAAGAAACATTGTCCAACGATATGCTGTTTCTCTCCTATGTTCTCCAGCTTATCAACTTTATCTCCTAAAGAAGCTTTCTGATCTGTACTATTTTCTTCCATTGCTTTAATGTAAGTCCCAATCACTTCAGTTTCCTTGTCATCAAACATTTCCATGCTGAAAACTGCTACTCAAGAGATCTTTCTAAACTGTAAATTGAAACAGGTTAACCTTAAGACAAATATTATTTTTTAAGGTGAGAGGTCAGTGTTTAATCGCCATCACACGTATTAGGGAGCATTTCAAATATGTGGTTGTAAAATAAATGAGTACCTCAGACACTTCTTAGGTCCTTACATCCCTCTCCGCCTCCGATCTGATTCTAGCCTTGACTTGGACAGTTAGCTCCTTGCGGAATTCCAGAGTTCACTTTGCAGTGACAGTGTCTCATCTCCAGCACGTGTCCTTTGGCTTCTGTCCCAGGACCCCTCTTAGGTTGTAGGGGGCGATACCTGGGGGTGCTGTGCGCCACACACTTACGTACCTTTAAGGACGCGGGCGTGCGTGTGCGCGTGCGCATGTGCATATTTGCCGTGAAGTGAAGGCGCCAATCAATAAACGGGGATGGGAACTACACGATGAATGCGTCTCTCTTTCTATCTTTGCGTGGAAGATTCTGTGAGCTCTTCTAAATGCTCCTCAGAGAGCATGGTGCTGAGCCCCTGGCTGCTAACGGCCGTGATCAGCCCAGTATAACATTCTCAATTTAGCTTTTCCTGTTTCGCTCTACCTTGTCTGTCTTCCAAATAATCTACCCTCACACAACTCGTAGTTTTAGCCTCTGCCTTCTGGGGGAACTAAACTCCATTTCTTGACATTCCACAATATCTATACAAATTACAAAGTAAACAATATTTGTAGTGCAATGATAAAAATTTTCTTGAAACATTATTATAAAGTTTGGAGAATATAAACGTCTTCAGTCTTTTAGAATAAATTCTCTTAAAATCTGGTCTCTACCTGTCTAGCCTCATTTTTACTATTTTTTCACAGGTACTCCACACTAAATCCTAATTCTGCCACTTACCGTTTCTGGAACATGCCTTGCTTTCCCTTGCCCCTGTGCTTTTCCACAAATTGTCGCCTCAAAATGTGCTAGAGTTGATGGGTTCCCAGTAAGGGAAAGAATCATGAATTATGTCTTTATAACCCAAGCAACTGCCACATCGTCTGGCACAAAGTGATTTTCAAGAAATGTTTGTTGAATGAATGAATAATTTACATACTACATGTTGCATTCTAATTCTTGGTTTACTGATTTCTTCTCTCGTAAGCCTGCTTTTTTGAGGTCAGTTAATATATCTTCTTCATGTACCCTTAGCTTAAGGTCAGGAACAAAGTAGGGATCTGATGAATGTTTATTGAATGGATGAGTGACAGGATATTGCTTAACAAAATGTGGTTTAATTTGTTTTTACCCTTGTCTTCCTCACTAGGTTGTAGGGTCACACGTGGGATCTGTAGTTGAACTCGGTCAGGGGCTGGCACATATGTTCATAATTTTTTAAAAACCCACTATATTATGTGTATTTTTCCATGTTCACTACCAGAAATAAACTTCTTAGGCAATATTTATGGATAACACAGTCTTCTTTAAACAGTACAAACAAATCAATTTTATAAGATGTAGCTGTATATCTGTGATCATCTTAATGATTAATTTTGAAGCAACAATTTAGTTCAAATATTTCCATTTGGTTGCCAGTATGAGGTTGAAAGAAGCTGGTTATTTGTTACCAAATTCCTTGGGGAAGGGTGGAGATATCAGCTTGACACAGTAGTTTGATAAGTACTAATCAAATTGTGAATATATGGTATAGGTGGGAAAAGGAATGCATTAAGATTAGCCAGATGAAATAGAAGGAGTAGAGGCAATATATTTAGGAAAAACTATGCAAGTAAATCAGATATTGAGGAGACAAAAAGACCTGATTGAAGCAGAGGTACAAAGCAAGGAGAATGAAGGATTTGGTTTTTAGCTAAATCCTTCATTCCTTTCTAGAGTGAAAGTAGCCACAAACATAGTGGGAGTCTGATCAGGTAGAGTTAAAGTTGAAATGCTCTAGGGAACTTTGGGTATTTCCTACTTCCTTTTTGACTTTGGTGAGAATGATCTTCCTTGCTGGAAAGAAATCTCGTTAATCAGAAACCAGGATTGAGAAAAGGTGAATGCTCAGTCTGACTGTGACTGTCCAGAGCAACAGACCAGAAATATGATCTTTTAAAACTTTAGGTCAGACTACTTCATGCCTCTGTCCAACTTCTCACACTGGCTTACAAGTCCCTACATAACTGGCTCCCCATGCCCTTATCTTTTATATATCAGTTCATCTTCCTCTCCCCCTTGATCACTCTCCTTTTGTCACAGATATTGTCTCTGTATCCTAATTATTATTGCTTTACACTGAGCGTTGAAAAGGAACCAAAGTCTAACTTAGGATCTTTGGGAAGGGAGAATGTGAACCTTGGTCACTTCTGTGACTTTTCCCAGTTACTGGGTAGGGTCAGGCTCACTCAGTGACTCAGGATTTAGTCAACAGTCTGAGTAGGTGTTCAATTGTCCAGGGCCGAGATAGGTAGAGTCAAGGTATCCTCATAGGTGTCCTCTCAAACCTACCTGATAATAAGCTGTTTCTTGCAAAACACTGCCTTAGCAAATAGGATTCCTTTGCCAATAAAGTGATTGTAGAATAGTGGGAAAAGGCTGAAGAATACAATTGTGACTGAGGAATAAATAAGGGTTCAGGACCCAAAGAGCAGTAAAACATTTATTTACAATCCTGGGTCAGGATGTTACATGATCTCATGATTTCAAATCAGACAGCTAAATTTTATGAAAAGGTCATGGTAAACATAGCCCATCTGTGATGATAAATATGCTTGCTTTGGCCAGATAAGCTAAACACTGAAACTTAGGAAAAATATAAGTAAATTTTTGATGAAGTAAAAGAATCCCATAAAATTAATATTCTGGTATTTAATTTTTAAATCATCATGATAATGAGAATATACATTAATTAAGATATAGAAAACATTTAAAAGAATATGACAGGTAAGAAACATAGACATATTAGCTTTGTCAAGATTTAAATTTGAAATGTGTAGGAGAATTTTATTTGTCTGTTTAAGGAAAGCTATTTACATTTATATTTGGTTCATTAGATTTACAAAAGTTGCTTAAATACTTAGAAGTGACTTGCAAGTTAAGCATTTGTATTAGTTTGTTAGGGTTGTTGTAATAAAGTACTACAGACTGGTGGCTTAAACAACAGAAATTTATTGTCTCACGGTTCAGGAGGCTAGAAGTCCAGGATCAAGATGTCAGCAGGGTTGGTTCATTTGGTGGGTTGTGAGGGAGAAAATTGTTCCATGCCTCTCTCTCTTAGCTTCTGGTGGTATGCTGACAATCTTTGGTGTTCCTTGGTGTCACCATGTTTTCTGCCTGCATCTTCACAGGGTGATCTCCCTGTGGGCATTGCTGTGTCTACAGTCCCCCTTTTAATAAGGACACCAGTCATATTAGATTCGGGGCCCTTGCTACTCAAGTGTGACCTCATCTTAACTAATTACATCTGCAATGAACATATATCCGAATAAGGTTGAATTCTGAGGTCCTGAAGATTAGGAGTTCAACATAACAATCTGGGGGGACACAATTAAATCCATAACAGCATTTAAGTCTGATTTATCAGGAGTTTGAAGTGATGAAGTTCAGCTATATTAAACTTTCAAAAAGGATCAAGTAAAACTTGTCATTCTTATTTTAAATAGATTTAAGATTTTTTTTTTGCATTGACATAAAGGATTAGGAAATAGGTTTAAGATTTTAAATTTTAATTAATAAGCTAAAGCACAGACAGTTTAAAATTTTGTTTTTCACACATAAATCCTCCCAGATATTAAACACTCAACTGACGCTCTTCACCAATCAAAGGCCAGCCAAGCATAACACCATATAATAGTTTTTTATATGCATTCAACCTGATCCTAAGGAATAAAAACATACTTGGGGTATCTATTTCACCCTAGAAAAATCTGAAGCAATGTGGATTTATCTTTATTTTGTAAATAAACCTAAGGGAAATCATTAACTAAACTAGCTTGAAGTGGCTTATTTCCACAATGGAGCCTGGAACTTGGAAATTAGACTTTGCCATTGTTATGGCATAAAACTATCTGGGGCAAATTGTTTCACAATCTGTACAGAGTTGACAAAGTTGATATTTGTACAGTTCACTTTATAGGACTGATGATAATTATTCTGATTCCCCTGTGTACCAAATATACAAAGATTTGGTTTCTTTAAAAGTTATATAATGTTTCATTAGTAATTTTTACATATTCTGCCAAACATTTTCATAAGTAATTGTTCCAAAGTAAACAGACTGATCTGATTGAATACCGTATGCCTAGGTTTTTCTCAATGCTGTACCACTACTACTTTTAGGTGTATATTGTGTCTATTCAACAGAAAAGATATTTACGCTTGTTTTTGAAAGGGCTAGGTAATTTTGTGCTGGATAATGATGTCTTGTACCATAAATTCTGTGTATTGAGTATTTGTGAAGAGTGCTTTCCTCTTTTAGAGTACTAAAACTTGGTCCTTAGTCCCTTCATATATTGTATTCCTTAACTATTCATTAAAAAAAGAAATATACTTTAAGTATTCAATTAGTTCAGTATTCTCACACTAAAAAACCCTACTCTCTTCCTTTAGTGTTATTTGCAATATCAGAAGAAAATTAAATATCATCACCAAATAAATAAATTTTAGTATTAAATACATTTTTTTAGAATGAAATAATGCCGTTTGCAGTAACATGGATGGACCTAGAGATTATCACACTGAGTGAAGTAAGTCAGACAGAGAAAGAGAAATAACGTATGATATCCCTTATATGTGGAATCTAAAAAGAAATGATACAAATGAACTCATTTACAAAACAGAAACAGACTCATAGACTTAGAGAACCAATTTATGGTAACTAGGGGCAAGGGTGAGGGGGAGGGATAGTTAGGGAGTTTGGACTGACATGTATGTACTGCTATATTTAAGGTGGATAACCAACAAGGACCTACTGTATAGCACAGGGAACTCTGCTCAATGTTATGTGGCAGCCTGGATGGGAGGGGAGTTTGGGGGAGAAGGGATACATGAATATATATGTCTGAGTCACTTTGCTGTGCACCTGAAACTATCACAACATTTTTAACTGGCTATACCCCAATATAAAATAAAATGTTAAAAAAAGAAAAAAGACAAGGGCTTCCCTGGTGGCGCAGTGGTTGAGAGTCCGCCTGCCAATGCAGGGGACGCGGGTTCGTGCCCCGGACCGGGAAGATCCAACATGCCACGGAGCAGCTGGGCCCGTGAGCCATGGCCGCTGAGCCTGTGCATCAGGATCCTGTGCTCTGCAAAGGGAGAGGCCACAACAGTGAGAGGCCCGCGTACCGAAAAAAAAAAACAAAAAAAAGGCAAGAAAGCCGAGCGACTTGATGGAAAAAAAAAAAATTCACCTTTTCAAATTTAATATTGGATATACTTTTTCAGATATTAGTGTTGAATATGGCCTTTTAAACATTCTGCATGCTCCTCCTGAATATATATATATATATATATATATATATATATATATATATATATATATATATACACATGTGTGGAATGAAGTAGCATAGCCACCCTCTCTTTCTCATTATCCCTTCTCCCAGGCTGAAACTCAGTGAATTTGTTTAAATTGGCTAGATTGTCATAACAGTCCAGGTTGTGCATGTGTGTTTTTCTTTTTGGTGATTGGAATGTGCAGGAGTCTATTTCCTTATCTGGGGAAATAGGGGTAGGGCCCAGGGGGAAATGTATCAGTTTGAGGTGTTGATCTGAGGAACCATAAAGGTTTGTGTGTGTAAGAATCAATATTACAGTAGTTATGAAAACAGGGAGAGCGCTGTGATCTATGGTCTTAGGGGATACTGTAAACCAGAAGGAAGAGCAGAGGTGAACTAAAGTGCCCTGATATAGATGCATGTAGTTATAAGACTATGGTTAGAGTGGACCTTAATAATCATCACTACGTGTAAATATACAATATGACTCCTATGAGAAGAGAATTTTGTCAGATTTTGTAAAATCTGATGTATTTTAGACTGTTTCCTTACCTTCAGCATTTTACTCAGTAAAATTTACTGTATAAAGTGTCCCTGAGATGCAGTTAGTATTTGCTCAGCAAACTGTATCCTTGCAATCTAGCCTAGAGAAGTCATTCAGGGAAGCTGAACAGTTCTGTAAATTTCCAATGTTTAATTTAAATAATTGTTGCATGGCAATAAAAAAAATCATTTGAAGAATAAACTTGGGCTTTCTTGGTCTTTTCTGATCTCATCAATCCTTCAAGGAGAGTTTTAGTTCTTATTTTAGGGCTAATCTCTAGAATTTTATAGCTTAAGTTTTCATTTTAAGATGCATGAAACTTGTAAATAAAACATTGTTTAATTCAGGGTTTGGATGAATAATTCTGTCAACTAGATAACTGTCTGGGTAAGTCTTCAGTGGAATCCTAAAGATACTAATGAAAATATAGATTGATCATTTTCATAATAATTTGAAATTGTTAGAGCTGGTTTATCAATTCTACAGATTTATAGATTAAAAAATGAAATCATAGGATAGCCATAAATAAAAATTTCACTATCAGAAAACTAGCTACTATCTGAGGCAGAACCAATATTCAGTTGAATCTCCTTATCACAGTAACTATCAGGTATAATTATCTTTATTTAACAAACGAGAGGCCTGAAGCCCAGAAAAATAATGGAATATGACAGAGACATAGAGTTAATTAAGGGAAAACTCAGAGTTTGAATTCACCCCTCATTTTAAAACCCCACTCTTTGTGATACACCATGCTGTCTCCCAAAGGCAATATTTAACAGGAGAAAATGTTGTTCCTCATTCCCTTGATATACTGAGTGACTGTTGTTTAATATGTAGAAAAAAGCCAAAACAAATATAACAAAGATTCCTTTTCTTTTCTTTCTGTGTTTTGTCAGCTGATGTAAAGTTTTGATGTTAAACCTAAAAATGAAGTTTACATTAAATAGAAAACTCAGTAAAGAACCAAATGTTCTTCACAGGAATCTCATTTATTTATTTTTCTCTAACAGGGTGCAGTAACTCAAAATGTGGTCTTCATTTTTCCCTTTTTCTTTCTGCCTAACATCGATGGGGTGAAGTTAAAAGAACAAAACAAAACAAACAAACAAACAAAAAACCCCAAACAACTGCTTTTTAAAAGCTGCAAGCCATGAAAGATGTGAAAGCTTAAATTTACCTTTCAGGTAAAGTTTACTTCTGGACAGCTCTCCTGCGTCCCTTCAGTTAAACAAACTGAAGTACAGGAAATACACAACCACAGTTTGTGGGAAAGTTTGATGTAACTTGAATACATATATATTTCAGTCTGAAAAGCTAAGAGTTCTGATGACAATAGAATTTGTTGAGTGTATACTTTAGCTAATGTCACAACTCATTAGAGTTGTTGCTTCTTTGTGAAAATATTTCCTTCCTTTGTATGGTTTTAATTTTTTTGTATGTGTGTGGAGGTGTGGATATTATTTTTGTCCAGTCTGAGGGATAGGCTAAAATTGGTCCTAGCTAGAATAACTGAGGTTCTTTATAAAACTATTATGCAATATGAGTAAACAGGTTATACTGCTCCACTAATTTGCTTATATAAATTGCTTAGACAAAGTCTTTACAATGTGTTGCTAAAGCCATGTTGTGGCTAATATGTTGAAGATGGACAGCCATTCTACTGGCCAACACTTTAATACATAAACAGAAAAGTGGGCATGAAATCAACTACAGAAGACTAAGGATTATGGCATTTCTCAGAGCAGCTGGTGACAAGCTGTCTGTCTATGCAGGGCTGAGATTTTACACCAGTCTTCCCAAGCAGTTTTTATCTTCTAGGTCGACCATTTAGTACCTACTAACTGTTAGAGGTGTTCTTGCTCTAGGGGTGGGACAAATAGCTTGTGTTAGGTAAATCCTTAAGTTTGGACTCAGACACTGCACTGCTTTCTAGCCACAGTTTCTAAATATGCTCAGACTTATAAGTAGTCTTGTCACTTGAAATATCTTAATAAGTAAGATAGGAGCTGAGAAAGAAAGGACCTGAGACAGAAGTCTGTGGGAAGGACCAGAAGGCATGACTTCATGCTTTAAGAGAGACTGTGAAAATGGATTTGAATAGGACTTGGCACTTCTCAATGTGTACAGGACTACTGATGCCCTTGCTCATAGTATTATTTAAAACCAAATAATCTACATGTGCTAATGTTGTATTATCATGTTCAGATGTATATTTCCTATTGGAGAAGAGGGCAAAACATACATAATGACTTCTGGGTTTTTTCTGAAGGCAGAACTTACCACTCTTAAACATCCTGTAAAGTGGCTCACTTTAAATTGGGAGTATAAAGAATGGAGAGGAAGAGCTTAAACTATAGGGTTATTTTATTTTATTTTCTCTAAGAGTTAGGCTGCTGTGCCTGGAACTTGTGGTGTGGGGAGATTTATACTATGTCTAACCTCCTGATTGAGCCTGAGCTTGCTACCTGAAAGTAGGGACCATATCTGTTTTATTTACCATTTGTTCATTAGAGGGACTTCTCTGTACTCCCCCCCAGAAAAACTTTTTAAGGGTATAATTTCATAACAATAAAATACACAGATTTTAAGGGTATAGTTTGATGGGTTTTGACAAATTTATACATCTGTGTAACCATCACCCCAGTCAAGATTTCCATCACCGTAGAAAGTATCTTCATGTCTCTCTCCAGTCAATGTCCCTCCATCCCCTACCCAGGCAATCACTCTTCTGATTTCTTTCCAACTTGAGTTAATAACAATACAATAGGACTTCCCTGGTGGTGCAGTGGTTAAGAATCCACCTGCCAATGCAGGGGACACGGGTTCAAGCCCTGGTCCGGGAAGATCCCACATGCTGCGGAGCAACTAAGCCCAGGCTCCACAACCACTGAGCCTGTGCTCTAGAGCCCGGGGGCCACAACTACTGAGCCTGCGTGCCACAACAACTGAAGCCTGCGCACATAAAGCCCGTGCTCTGCAACAAGAGAAGCCACCGCAATGAGAAGCCCCTGCACTGCAATGAAGAGTAGGCCCCGCTCACCGCAACTAGAGAAAGCCCATGTGCAGCAACAAAGACCCAACACAGCCAAAAGTAAATAAATAACAATACAATATATATTCCTGTGATTGCCTTCTTTCACACAGTACTTTTTTTTGAGATTCATCCACATTATTATCGTATAATAGTGTATTCCTTTTTATTTCTGAGTACTACATCAATGTATGAATCCACCAGAATTTTTTTATCCATTCATCTATTGATGAATATTTTAGATGGTTCTAATTTGGGGCTATAATGAATAAAACTACTATAAATATTTTTGTGCCCGTCTTACTGTTAGAGTACATTTCCATTTATCTTGGGTAAATATCTAGGAGTGAAATTGCTAGATAATTTGAGTAGTTGTATGTTTCATTTTATAATATATTTCTATTTTTCTGAAATGATTGATAAGTGCACACTATCACTCAGCAATGTATGAGAGTTGCAGTTACTCCACATTCTTGCCAAAAGTTGAATTTTAAATCTTTTTAATTTTAGCTATTCTTTAAGATGTGAACTGTTAGCTCATTGTGACTTTAATTTACATTTCTCTAATGACTAATGATATTGAACAACTTTTCATGTGTTTATTGGTTATTCATATATCTTCTTCTGTGAAATGTCTATTAAGGGTTTGTCCATTAAAAAATACCTCCCCTAAAATTATTTGACTTTTTATTATTAAGTTATAGGAATTTCTTACATATTTTGGATAAATTCCTTTGCCAGATATCTATACTGCACATGTTTTCTTCCAGTTTGTGACTGGCTTTTTAATTTTCTTAACAGTATTCTTTTTTTTTTAGTTAATTAATTAATTTATTTTTGTCTGCATTAGGTCTTCATTGCTGTGCACGGGCTTTCTCTAGTTGTAGCGAGCGGGGGCTACTCTTTGTTGCTGTGCGCGGGCTTCTCATGGAGGTGGCTTCTCTTGTTGTGGAGCATGGGCTCTAGTCATGTAAGTTTCAGAAGTTGTGGCTCACGGGCTCTAGAGCACAGGCTCAGTAGTTGTGGCACACAGGCTTAGTTGCTCCGCGGCATGTGGGATCTTCCTGGACCAGGGCTTGAACTCGTGTCCCCTGCATTGGCAGGCGGATTCTTAACCACTGCACCATCAGGGAAGTCCCTACAGTATTATTTTCTTATGAATGGAAACTTGTAAGTTTTATGAGGTCCAACTTATCTTTTTTCTTCAACAGTTTTGCTTATGTTCTCTTTAAGAATTCTTTGCAAGTTTATTATTGCAAGTGTGCAAAAAGTCTATATATTTTCTTTTAAAATCTTCATAGTTTTAGCTTTTATGTTTAGTTATATGTACCACATCAAATTAATTTTGTATATGGTGTAAGGTAGGGGTCAAACCTATTGGAAATAGACTCAAAAGTAGACAGGGGGCTTCCCTGGTGGCGCAGTGGTTGAGAGTCCGCCTGCCGATGCAGGGGACACGGGTTCGTGCCCCGGTCCGGGAAGATCCCACATGCCGCGGAGCGGCTGGGCCCGTGAAGCCATGGCCGCTGAGCCTGCGCGTCCGGAGCCTGTGCTCCGCAACGGGAGAGGCCACAGCAGAGAGGGGCCCGCATACCGCAAAAAAAAAAAAAAAAAAAAAAAGTAGACAGGGAAGGTCTTTAAAGAAATCCAAGGACATAACGACCTGTAAGCTCTAAGAATAATCATATGTGGTAACAATTTAAGTTATTCTTTACATTGTCTGGCTTCCTTTATAGCAGAAAATTCAGTACAATTTTGTTAAAGTTGCAGTGTTGTCTCTGAACTGCTGCTGCATGCCAAGGGATTAAGCAATAAAAAGGAGAGCATTACTTTCTCCCCATCCAATAGTATAATGGTACAATGGTACAATGGTACATTTGGAGAACAGCATGGTGGGAGCAGCAGCATCTTGAGGGAGGTCAGTAGTCCCACAGCTGTTGAAAACAAGAGACAATAGTTTTTGTCATGTCTTTAGAAAAGGCTGTAACAAATGAGGCTGAGCAGCTCCTGTTCTTAAGTACAAGGGGAAAGCATATTCAAGGACTCTAGAAACATCTAGAAGATATTGTAAAGATGAATCATTTTTTTGCATTTAGATTGTGGGTACTCCAAATTATTGTTGTTTGAATATTAGTGGAATGTGGCCTTATGTTTTTACTTTCTGGTCAATGAGGCCTGAAGATCCCTGTTCTACATATACTAAGAAATATAATGAAATTTAAATACATAGTCACATATGTAACTGAAGTACAAGTTTACCTTCATTTAATATTGGCATTTGAGGAGAATGTAATGAAGATAATTTCTAGTATTCTAAATAAAAGTAAATTGATTATGAGTGGCATGCCAAATCTAACTGAAAAACCTCTACAACAAGAAGTGCCTAGTTGGTCAACAAATAAACTTTCAAGGGAAAAAAGAGAGGCAGACTGTGAGTATATAGATGAAAGGAGATGAGATGTAACAACCTATTAAAATCTATGGGCCTTAGTAAGATCCTGTTTCAAGCAAGCTGTAAATATATGACTATTGGGAAAATTTAAACATTGTTTAGAAATTTGAAAATAGTAAGAAATTAATATTAATTTGGGGGGCATAGTAGTGATAACATGGTTGATTTGGTGGTTGCTGAAGATGGGCAATGTGTACATGATAGTTCATTGTACTCTTTCTTTATGTGTGTGTTTTTGAAATTTTCCATAGTAATAAGTTAAAAAAGGAAATTGATACCTATTTGAGATATCTTTCCATTTGACAAATAAGGTAAAATTTTGATAAAACATGAAGATCTAGGCTTAGGTTTCATCTTGAAATTCCTACTAAAGTTTACTACAAATAATGTTAGAACCTATGGATACGATAATTATTATTATTAATTATAGGTCAGAGCTGTGATCAACCCGATTTTTAATGAAATTTCACAATTTTCCTAAAAAGACATATTTGAACATTACCAAAACAGTGCAGAAAACCCATACCTATTAAAATTTTACATTCACTGAATTGTTTTCTCAATTTATTTTCTTGGGTAACTCATCTCCTTTGACATTTGATGTCAGTTTATCTGCAGGAAGAGAAAAATAATTATGTTTTGTAGTTTTAATTCTTACCATTTTGCAGATGAAACTGAGGCTCAGAAAATCTTAAACATTTTTTTCTATGATAAGATTGCTGAAAAGTGATGGATTTTCAATTTGAACACAGGAATCATTCTTAATGTTTGTGAACAGTTTGGCATTGTCAAGAGTACTAGCTTTTTATCCTTTTAGAAATTGAAAAAAATGGCTCAACTGTATTTCCTATACTCAGGATTAAAAAATATTCTCAAGATAGAAAGAAATAAGGCCTTATTATGCTTTGAAGAACTCCTGTAAGTGTCTGATTCAAGCAAAAAAGGTGAGACTAGTGAACACATGGAGATTCAGTTTTTGGAGGGCAAGAGTGCGATAGACACTCTTAGTAATTTATAGTCTTAAAAGATCAGCTAAATGGGTCTCTGACCATAGGAGACACAAGGCATGAAAAGAGGAAAATTTCAGAGAACAGGAAGAGAAAAGTAAGGGGTTTATACCTTGACCACATTAATTGATTTTTATTTTGTATTTAATGAGTTGAAAATTTATCATTATCATTCTATTGAACATCCGGTCAGCTCCAGACTAACTAGATCAAAACTCTCGGTCTTCTTTTCCTGATCTACGTGGTTAGACATCACACACCCTTGGACCATACTAACCATTTTCTGCCCTCTGATTCCTTGACTTATTCATTAGTTGCTCTTTTCATCCCTGCCTTACCTTTATTATTTCTTCCTAGCAGCTATGCTCAAATTTTTTTTTTTTTTTTTTTTTTTTTTGCGGTACGCGGGCCTGTCATTGTTGTGGCCTCTCCCGTTGCGGAGCACAGGCTCCAGACGCACAGGCTCAGCGGCCATGGCTTCATGGGCCCAGCCGCTCCGCGGCATATGGGATCTTCCCGGACCGGGGCACGAACCCGTGTTCCCTGCATCGGCAGGCTGACTCTCAACCACTGCACCACCAGGGAAGCCCTATGCTCAAATTTTTGAAAGAATTCATCAACCAGTGGGCACTGTGTCTAGTTAAAAAGAGAAAAGATCTAGCCGATGGTTCAAATGTTTAGGAGAATCAATCAACCAAACAACTAATCAACAAATTGTGGTACCAATGACTTCCTTTAATAAGCCAGAATGATTTCGCCTCTAATTAATTCTGGCAGCCCTTGTCCATTCTAACCATCCCAGCAGAGAATTCTGGATCTGATGTTGGCTGTGAACAGGCCAGTTATAAAATGAGTAGTTCAATTTCTTAGTATATGATAATGGAATTTAAAAAATTATTTTTTATTATGGTAAAATAGACATTGCACAAAATTTACCACTTTTAATTGTACAATTCAGTGGCATTAAGTACAGTCACATTGTTATATAACTATCACCACTATCCCTCTGCAGAACTTTCTAATCATCCAAACCGAAACTTTGTATCCATTAAATAACTCCCCAGTACTCTGTTTCCCAATCTGGTTTCTACTTTCTATCTTTATGAATTTGACTATTCTAGCTATCTCATATAACTGGAATCACATATTATTTGTCCTTTGGTGTCTGGCTTATTTCACTTAGCATAATGTTTTCAAGGTTCATTTGTGTAGCACATATCAAAATTGTTAATAGAGCTTTGATTCTAACTACACCAAGATTTCCCATTCGGCTCATCTGAAAATGTAACCATTGCTAAGGAGATACTTCCCCTGCCTCAAAGGGTTAATAATATAAACATTAAAATTTCTGACTCTAACTAACTCTATTCAGGTTATTTGACTACATTTCAAAAATCTTTCTTACAATAATAAATTTCTGAAAAACTACATAGTGAATTATTTAGTTGGCTAAAATTCCTGGAAGAGGTAGTTTCAGCCACAATGTCCATCTTTATAAAAATGGTCATAGGTCTCTGTTTGAAATTAGGGTAGTTTTCATTATAAATGTTATTGTGATCTATAGGCTATAACCTTTAATTTGCTCCTTTTCATCAACTTTAAGACCAGATTCTTGGCACAACATGATAGCATTCCAATATCTAGTAAAAACAAATGATTTCCTTTATTAAAACAAAGGGAATAAAACTGAAATCCTTTAACCTTCACTTAGCTTTTAAAATATCTATCATCAGTATATTAGATTATGCCTAAAATCTGACAGTCTGCCATGCAAAAATCATAATTTATTAAATTGATTCATTTTTTATATAGCATGTACATAAAACCATTCAAACTACCCATTTTATCTGCTACTATTTTTCTTGACATAAGACCATATAAGTTATTGTATAAATATATTTTAATTGGTCAATTCAATTTAATATTTATTCATGAAGTTGTGTCACATTATCTCTTGTTCACTAGGTCCATTCATCCAATTTTACTGAGCACCTGTACTGTGTCACTTTTCTGTTCTAGAAAATTAAAATGCAATTGTAAAGAAGACAGAAATTGACTCTGTCTTCACTGAAAGTTATTAACAACTGGGGAAAACAGAAAAATAAGCAGGCATTTGTAGTGCAGTGTGACATATGCTATGATAAGTCCAGAGGCCTAGTGGGCCCACAGAAGAGTGTACAATAAACACATTATATGGAGGCTGAGGGCTCTAAGAAGAATATATGCCTGAAGAGAAGACCATGATATCTTTGCTTTGTGGAGAGCCAAAAGGGTACTTATGGGCACACCAAGATACTCTTCAGAAAGTTGCTGTAAATCTCATTAATGGACAAATGGATAATTTGTTATCTTTGATAATTTGTTAACTTTTAAGAATCCAAAGTTCTTTTTCTTAAACTAAATTATGGTTACTATATCTTGAGATTTGAGCTTAAAAAAATTTCAGGCAGTGTTTCAGGCAAAAGCACCCATCAGTTAGTTACATAAGGTACTACTACTTTTAAGTGTACATATAAGACTGTTTGCAAAATGTACTCCAAGGAAACTTGTGTGCAAATTATTTCCAAACACTTTGAAATTTGGCAAATGTTCACCAAAGATAATCACTTTCATTTTAGAATACTTGCTAAGGTGCCTGTCTTTCAAGTAAGAGTTAGTGAAATTTATTGTATATAAATCTTAATATATAATAAATAAATTTGAATATAAATTGTATATTGTCTATTTAGACTACTTTTATTTCAAGATTCTAAAACTGTGCAAATTACATTCTATATTGGTAGTAGAGTTAAATGTGTGTGTATGTGTGTATGAGTGTGTGTCCCAAAAGATCATGCCTGCATTAATTATAAAAGGCAGGGAAATGATCAGAAATGTGGCAACACAACTTTACATAGGCCCACAAAAATTTTAAGTGTTGTCATTCAGTTCTCCCATTCTCCCAGTTCTGAATTTTGTGTGTGTGTGTGTGTTATAGGCAGCTTCTATATAAGCATCACTCATCTATTCAATAAGTAGAAAGCCCCTATATGTGCCAAGGATATGAAGTGCTGACGTGCTTCACTACACAATATGAACATGGTCCCTGAAAGATAAACTTTGGACAAATAATCAGATATTTAAAGAGTAATACAAGGGGAAATGTCAAATAAAGCAGGAATACACAAAGTAAACTCTCAGTTCATGGGAAGTCTCCCTGAAAAGATAAAACTTAAGCTGAGGCCTGGAAGTTGATTAGGAACTTGCAAATACAAAATTAGGTAAAAGGGTGTTTTAGGCAGAGGAAACAGTCTTTGGGGAAACCTTCAGGCAAAAGAGACAGAGCCTCACATTTTAGGACTGAAGAAAAAATAATGCAGACAGAGGAAAAAGAGGAGCACCTAGAGGATCGATTTAAGGATTTGAGACCTAATTTTAAGAGAGATGGGGTTCTATGGAAGCATTTGAATTAAGCAAGTGACAATGACCAGATTTTGTTTTAAGAGATATCCCTAATTTTCACTTGGGATGGGAATAGGAATGAGGTGCACTGTATTAATTTGAGACAAACTTATGAGGTAGAATGAATAGGACTTGTTATGATGTAGAAGTACAGGGAGAGGGAAGGGTCAAAAATGCCTTGTAGTTTTCTGCTTTAAGCAACACTATTGATAGAGATTCTGTTTACAGTGAAGGGAAACTGGAGGAAACACAAACTTGAGTTAAGTTCAGTTATTGAGAGTGAAATACCTGTGAGAAATCCTATGACTGGATGGTGCCCAAGCATGTATTAAAGTCTGTGGCGTATAGCAAATTTTCAAAAGGTATATGTTGAATGAACACCCAGTGGGTATAACCATTTAAAAATTTGATATGTGAAATTGGAATGCCAGAGGCAAATTTTGGATATATTATGAAATATATGATTATTGGGAAGAACAAAATAGCCCACACAGACAATGTAGATTCTAAAGGGAAGGACATACATTTAGGTCTTTAATCCATTTTGAGTTAATTTTTGTGTATGGTGTTAGGGAGTGTTCTAATTTCATTCTTTTACACATAGCTGTCTAGTTTTCCCAGCACCACTTATTGAAGAGGCTGTCTTTGCTCCATTGTACATTCTCAAAATGGATTAAAGACCTAAATGTAAGGCCAGACACTATAAAACCCTTAGAGAAAAACATAGGCAGAACACTCTTTGACATAAATCACAGCAAGATCTTTTTTGACCCACCTCCTAGAGTAATGAAAATAAAAACAAAAATAAACAAATGGGACCTAATTAAACTTAAAACCTTCTGCACAGCAAAGGAAACCATAAACAAGATGAAAAGACAACCCTCAGAATGGGAGAAAATATTTGCCAACGAAGCAACTGACAAAGGATTAATCTCCAAAATATACAAACAGCTCATACAGCTCAATATCAAAAAAACAAACAACCCAATCAAAAAATGGGCGGAAGACCTAAATAGACATTTCTCCAAAGAAGACATAACAGATGAACAAAAAACACATGAAAAACGCTCAACATCACTAATCATTAGAGAAATGCAAATCAAAACTACAATGAGATATCATCTCACACTGGTCAGAATGGCCATTATCACAAAACTACAAACAATAAATTCTGAAGAAAGTGTGGAGTAAAGGGAACCCTCTTGCACTGTGGATGTAAATTGATACAGCCACTATGGAAAGCAGTGTGGAGGTTCCTTAAAAAACTAAAAATAGACCTATCATGTGACCCAGCAACCCCACTACTGGGCATATACCCAGAGAAAACCATAATTCAAAAAGAGTCATGTACCACAATGTTCATTGTAGCACTATTTACAATAGCCAGGACATAGAAACAACCTAAATGTCCATCAATAGAGGAATGGATAAAGAAGATGTGGTACATATATACAATGGAATATTACTCTGCCATATAAAGGAATGATACTGGGTCATTTGAAGAGACGTGGATGGACCTAGAGACTGTCATACAGAGTGAAGTATGTCAGAAAGACAAAACAAATATCATATATTAACACATATATGTGGAATCTGAAAAAATTGGTAAAGACGATCTTATTTACAAAGCAGAAATAGAGACACAGATGTAGAGAACAAACATAAGGGGGAAAGGGGGGGATGAATTGGGAGATTGACATATATACACTATTGATTCTATGTATAAAATAGATAACTAATGAGAACCTACTGTATAGCACAGGGAACTCAGTGCTCTGTGGTGACCTAAATTGGAAGGAAATCCAAAAAAGAGGGGATATATTTATAGGTATAGCTGATTCACTTTGCTGTACTGTAGAAAATAACACAACATTGTAAAGCAACTATACTCCAATAAAAATTTAAAAAAATAAATAAAGGGAAGAACAGCTCCTTGAAGAGGCTCATTTATTTAAATGATGACTAGAAGAGGATAACAGGCAAAGTAGCCTGAACAGGAGTGGGGTAAGGTGGACTAAAACTAGCAGAGGGTGTCAAGATGGAAGGGAAATTTAAAAAGGGTTTCAGAAGAAGTGCATGCTCAATATTGTCTGATGTTTCTGATATTAAATAACGACTAAGTGAATGGTGACTGGCTCTGGGGATACAGAATTTATTCATGACCTAAATGAGGATATTTCAGTAGAATAGTAAAGGCAGAAATCAGTTTGAGTTTGAGTATTCAGTTAGAGATGGATAATTCATGGAGAGAGCATCTGAGGATAACTCATTAAGGAAATTTGAAGAAGAGAAAGAAAAAAAGAAAGATAGAGGGTAATAGCATAAGTTTTTCAGGCTAGGGTTTAAATCCTAGATTTTCCAATTATTATTTATATGACTTCTAATCTCTATGTAGGAAAAATTTTAAGACTTTGCAATTAGCAAAAAATTTTCCTGAATATCTTTCACAGAAATGCTGGAAATTAGCTGATTCTGTAGGGATATGCACTTTTGTCACTGACTAGTCTATTTTACAGCTCTGTTAGCAATAAAAGTTTACTTGTAGAGCACTGATAGTAATACAAATAATTCTTGTTTATAAATATGCAAATAAATTCAGTCTAGTAGAGAGCCAATCTATTTCTCTCTCTTACTGTCAAAAAAGTACATTTTCAATCCATTTCAAAATTCATGTCACCATTCCTCCACTCCCTATAAATTTGTGGGGTTTTGGACTTCTGTCTTATCCTCTCATTAATTGAGTTGAGTAGACATTGACATGTTTATTTTATATTTGTATGGGAGTCATGGTTTTAACACTTTTTGAAAATTATCGTTTTTTTTTTAAAATAAGTTCCAGTTGCCAATCTGGGCAATGAGTTGTTGAGAGGGGTAACTAAGATACTCTAAGTTAAAAATGCTTAACACACTGTCTGACTCTAAAAAGAATTATGAAGTGGTGTCTGGAGAAGAATGTGGGGTTAAGTGGAATAGTTTATTCTTAAATAATATGAGAAGGATAATAAATTTATCAGGATCTGATATATGGTGGGAGGGGAAGGAAGCTGGAGCGCTGGGCAGAAACTGAATTTTGATAGGACAATTCCTCTCCTATGAATGGAGAATGGAGGAAAGGTTGAATATAGGTACAGGTGTACTTGTAAATTTGGTGGCCACAAGGTGAGGGGGTTACTGTCTGATGAGGTCAATTTATGAAAAGGAAGAAGTGATGAGGTTGGTAGTTTAAGGAGAGTGGGAAGGTTGAAATGATCATGGTGCAGGGATAGGGGTCATGCTGGCTAAACAAGTGTAACAGGATCACCAGACTGGGCTTAGGGGTCAAGGTGGGGCTGATCGTAAGGCAGTTTTATTGGTACCACCAGATTTAGTCATTTATTAATATCAGTTTGGTGACAGGTATGGTGAAAGCAACATGAAGCTTTGACAGGTGAGTATTATGCGAGGGGCAAAGAAATTTAGAAATTGCACTGAAGAAGATAAATTGAAATGAGGACTCATGAAATATAAACTGTGTAGGGAAGAATTTAGCTTCTTCCCTTTAGTGCCTTCATTAAGCTTCAGTGGCTTAAAGGATAGGGAGAAAGGAGGAATCAGTATGCTCAAAGGTCAAAGAATTTCTCAATAGCATATTTTTTTCTTAAAGGGCTAATTTGTTGATTTTGCTATAGTTTTTGCCACTTCTTTCACCCTCAGCATTAAGCATTTTACTGTATTCTCTTCATTTTTCTCTGTCTCTCTCTCTCTCTCTCTAAATGAATATATATCCATATAAGTACATGCATATATGTATATTCAGTAACACACACATGAATATATAGTATGTGCATTCAATAAAACTAAATTAGGGTCATATTATTTTGTAATCATACATCATGACCATTTTCCATGTCATTTTCCTATGATATCATTTAAAATAACTGTTTAATATTCTACAAAAAGATTATCATAACTTAATCAATCAGTACCTTCTAAGTGAATATTTTCACCAAGTTTTATTATGATACATAACATTGCAATGAAAATTGCATATAAATCTTTGTACAAAGCTTTAAATATTTCTTAAGGAATGTTTTTACTGGTTACTGTATAAGTAGCTTAAGATGAACTGGTGATCATCTTTATAATTCTTAATAAGGAAATGTATGCATTAAAAAGTTAAACCCTTCAGTGCACTAATGTGTGTGAATTAAGAATGGAAACTAAGAAAATGAGGCCAACTTCTGTTTGGGGTTCGCTCATGTTAGAGCTGTGTATCATAACTCTTTGTGCTAAGGAATGATACAATTTCTTGCATTGCTTATTGAACATATAATACTGTGTTTAAGATACGTAAAGTGGAATAGTCCCTATGATGTACAAGTATAACCCTTGATGACTTAGGTATATTTCTTGCTAATTCTACTCTTGTATCTAAAGAAACGTAGTTGTATGCTTTTAAAATAATTTTTAAAAAATTTAAAATTATAAATATATACTTAGTGTTAAAACTCAAATATGAATCAGATTACTTTGTGGTTGCTTTCCTCCTGTAGATTCAGCTTTATTTTTTTTCTTGTCATTTATCCTCATCCATCTGATACTCAGCTTCTAAAATCTTGCTGAATTTCTTATTTGTTGTTACTTCCCTTGTTCTCTTTGTCTTTATAAGTGGATGATGTAAAAAGAAAACCCTTTACTGTCTCTTTAGTGGGGTTTTTGGTGGGAGTAGACATGTTTTCATTCTCCTATGTCTAAGCAGAATCTTCTCTCATTTTAAAAATTATTGTCTCTCTTCTTTCCATTTCTTTTACTTCTTCCAGAAAAGGATAATCATAAGATTTAACTTCCAACAATTTTTTTCAGTTTCTTTGTTTAGTTGCTTGGTTTAGTGGGCTGTTTGCATGTTTAACCTGTATACATCAGTACTATAGTTTTACATTGTATTCACTCTATTTCCTATTTAGTCTGTTTACTTTTAAAATTCAGAAATCATAATTTTGGTTCCAGAAAGTCTGTTTTGCCTGTAAGGTAGTTAATTTCCTTAATGCTTCTCACTACTTTTTACTTTAAAGTCCTATTTTCTTTCTTTCTTTCTTTCTTTCCTTCCTTCCTTCCTTCCTTCCTCCCTCTCTTTCTCCCCTTGCTAACCCACTCTTCTCTCTTCTAATATACATAACAGGAGCCACCTGTTGAAGGAAGAGGCTGCCACTCAGGATCTTAAAAAGAAAGCTGATTTTATTCCTTGCTAATCATGAGGGAGCTGTGCTTGTAGGATACAGTCTCTCTGTACAAAGCATAGAGGCATGTGCAGTGGTGTGAAACTGTTATTAATCACTTCGATCAATGCCTCCTTGTTTCTATGGCAAAGGAACAGTCTTTTCCTAGAACAGAAACCTTTCATTCTCACTCTTGTCAGCGTATATTTCTTCCATACCGTATAGGCCAGATTGGTGGACTAGCAGTGAAAAATAAAATAGAACAGGCTGGCAAGCCAAGGTATTTCTGTGGAGTCAAGGGCCAGATCTTCTTAGTTCTTAATTGTTTTCAGTGTACATGGTGAAAAGCAATTCTTTCCTCAACTTTTTAATTATTCCTGAGTCAATAATATCATTTAAAAATTCTATAGCTACAGTGATTTTCTTGTGTATTTTCATATTGTGAACCTTTTCCTCAAATAGTTAAATGTTTTTCCAAAACACGGTCGTTAATGGTTGTAGAATTGGAAAATATTTATTTGAATGTTGCTTTGTAACCATGGGTCTGAGAAGAATTGTACCAGTGTGTCAACATTATTTATTAATAACATTGAGACTGATGGTTTGCATCTGGCCTCAGTGAGACCCCTATAAATCTCTGCTATTATGGCTGGTTATGTATCAAGAATGTGCTTACATGATCAGCAGAATATATGGAACCCAGGATGAGACACCCTTTGGGCTCCCTGGTTTGGAGGTGTTCCATGTACATACTGATATTACCTGATCTGAGAATAAAAAGACTTCTGCTATGGCCCTTAGAGGAAGAACAATTGGAGCCCCTGCCTGGCCTGCCTGGATACCTTGTTCCAAGTAGCCTTTGGAACAGGCTTTGGTGATAACCTTTGGCTGTGATGCATATCTCTGCTTTATGCTGTTGTTGTATTGTGTCCTTTACTGTAGACTTGAACGTATTGCCAGTTTGGATCCTGTGATTCTTCTTTAGCAATCAACTCTCTTTAACTGTCCCTGTACGCTTGAAGGTTAGGTAATGTTCTACTCTGGATATGCCTTATACCCGAGAGAGGCTTTAACAAAGAATTTATAAGGCTCAGCCGAAGAATAATCTCCCAAGTTCATGTCCAACTTAATACAAAACCACCTATGCCTGTAAAGGGATGGGTACAAAAACTTTATAGGGAAGGAACAAAATAAACTTATTTATTGCTGACATTTTTACCCTTATTCAGAGACATTTTGCATCTTAAAATGTCTAAAGGTATGGTGTTAAAATTTATGTTTCAATTAAGCTTTGGTGGTGTATGGTGGTCATGGAGATGTGCCATTCAGATCGCATATGTGAGAAGCTGCTATGGGAGCATAATTGACTGACAGTTTTGAGCTACCACCCCTGTGAATCTGAGGCCAAGCTATCCCTAGACTGCTGCAAGGCAATGACTGAGCATGGCAGGGTATTAGCAACAACCCATTTCTGCCTGATGCAGGATTCCTCTAATGTCCCCAGGACATATCAAAATTTGATCAAATTTGGGACCACAAGACAAATCTCAGTAGAATGAGCAAATTAATAATAGTAAAGCACAATTCATTGACCTCAATACAGTAACATTAAAATTAATAATAGACTTAGAAAAAGCGCAGAAAATAGATAATAAAAACATTCTATCAAAATGGCAAAAATATCTAAAACTTAAAAATTAAGAAAAATGATATATTATGATCTATGAGATCAACTAAAGTAAGTTAGTTAGAAAGATTGAAGTTTGTCTCTCTCCCCAAATCATAGAATCATGATTGCATTATAAACAAGAAGAAATGAAAATAAATCCTTCAATTGAAGAGTATTTAAAAAGACAATAAAACATGGAGAGCAGAAGGAGAGAACCAATAAAGATAATACAAAAAATTAGAAGCAAAGAAGGCAAATAATAAACATATTTAAGAGCTGTTTATTCGAAAAACAAGCAATGGATGAATTGTTAGTTAATCTAATAAAATAAATTCAAAAAGAGATTCAGTGAGTAGAAATGGTAACTTCATATGAGCATTTCTCATGTTTCTTCTACCCTGAAGATTAATCCATCTTCTCCTTCAGAACATCTGGAGATGGCTAGCAGCAGACTGCATGTGAGCTTTGGGCCATGGGAGAGGTCTGACAGGCAGAGCCAGCCTAAGACTTGGGCTAAGACCAACATGGACCCCAAGGCATGTCAGTCTGACCCTAAGACACTGAGTAGAAGCTCAAATAGTGGAAAGAAACCTCCAGTGGCTGAGATTAAAAACCAGGCATCCAGAGAAATAGAATTGCTGGAGATGACAGAAAACAATTCGAGTAATAAACAAACAAGCAAAAGCTTTAATATGATTCAAGTACAGAAGAAAAAAGACTCTCTAGAACTTTAAAGCAGTTTTTTTTTCTTATTTTTTTTTAACATCTTTATTGGGGTATAATTGCTTTACAATGGTGTGTTAGTTTCTGCCCCATAACAAAGTGAATCAGTTATACATATACATATGTTCCCATATGTCTTCCCTCTTGCATCTCCCTCCCTCCCACCCTCCCTATTCCACCCCTCCAGGCTGCCACAAAGCACCGAGCCAATAACCCTGTGCCATGCGGCTGTAAAGCAGTTTTTTGAAGCAAATTATTCTGTAGATGAATTGAAGAAAATGATGATGCAAAAATTCTCAAAAAAGACTAACACACCAAATTCAGCAGCACTTAAAAGGATCATGCACCACAATCAAGTGGGATTCATTCCTGGGATGCAAAGATGGTTCAACCTACACAAATTAATAAATGTGATATATCACATTAATAGAATAAAATTTATATGATCATCTCAATAGAGGTAGAAAAAGCATTTGACAAAATTCAACATCCATTCATGATAAAAACCTTTACCCACCCAGAAACTCTCTGAACCCAGTCCTGTTGGATTTTTATGGAGTCTTCATTGTGTAGGCATGACTGATTAAATCATTGGCCTTCAGTGATCAATTCAATTCAGCCTCCAGACCCTCTCCCCTCCCTGGAAGTCTGGGAGTTGGGACTGAAATTTCCAACCCTCTAACCACAAGGTTGGCTCTCCTGGGATCAACCCCCATCTTTCTGTGTGGGCCAAAGCCACCTCATTAACGGAACAAAAGACATCTTTATTTTGCTCTCATTACTTAGGAAATTCCAAGGGTTTTAAGAGCTCAGTGCCAGAAGCAGGGTTAAAAACCAAACATATACATTTCTTATTGTAAATCACAATATCGTAGAATCTTTAAAAAAAAAACCAAACTCAAGAAAAAGAGATCAGATTTGTGGTCGTCAGAGGTAGGGGGTGAGGGGTGAGGAAAATAGGTGAAGGTTGTCAAAAGGTATAAACTTACAGGTATAAGATAAATAAGCACTGGGGATGTCGTGTACAACATGATGACAGTAGTTAACACTGCTGTGTAGTATATTTGAAACTTGCTTAAAGTTCTCATCACAAGGAAAAGTTATTTTGGTGTGTTACTATATGAGGTGATGGATGTCAACTTACTGTGGCAATCATTTTGCAATACACGCGTGTCAAGTTATTATACTTTATGCCTTAAACTTATACAGTATTGTATGCCGATGATATCTCAATAAAACTGGAAAAAAAGATATTTGAGAATATAAAAATATTCAGGCTGTGCATCACCCATATAAATCATGTGAGGCAACCTGCTCACATGAGAATAGCTCTAATTAAACAACAAATGAATCGAAACATCCTTCCCATCCTGGGTGAAGGGGATGAACAGAGGAAATAGGTGTTAGATAATGAACTTAAAAGTATATATATGTACATAGTTATACTGAATTTTATGGATTGGGAATGAGTAATATAAGGCGAAATAAAGATCCTTGAAATGGAGGGGACAAGCTGCAGGGAATACTATACTAATCCAGAAAAAAATAGCAATGAAAAGGGATAAAAAAAATGTTTTCTAAGAGTTCCATATTATTGAGGTGTAGCAAGTAATGGAAAAAAAAGTTTGTTTGTGGAGAAAATAGGTAGTTTTTTTCCTTTCAATAGGCAGTTTTTTTTTTCCTTTCAAATAGTAGTACAAAAATATGCTTCTAATTATGATGCTAGGAGAAAGGAAGGGAACTGATAAAGCTATAGTAACCTAATTAAATGACATTTAAAAAGAACAAAACAAACAAAATGAAATATGTAGATAAATAAAATGAAATAATTAGTTAAATCAGCAAAATTAAGGAAAAGGAAAACAAGAACACAATACAAAATAAGACAAAGTTTGATGAAAGAAATAAAATACATATATTGATAATCGTCATTATGCTATATATGAATGAATTGAATTCACTCATTGGAAAATAGATTGGCTCAAAAACGAAAACTGACATATGACATTTCAAAGAAAAAAAATAAGTGATAAGGCGAAGAGCAAAGAGATGGCAGGCACACATAGGACAAGTAAATCAAGAATGGCTGTATGAATATGAGAAAGGGTATAATTTATCTATAAAAGCAATAAGTAAGGGTAAAGATGGACATTACATCATAATGAAAGATGCAGTTTATGATAAATGTAAGAGTAAAGCTAGAAAACCCCTAAATAGTAGCTAAAGATAAAAATCAATATATTTAGGAATACAAGGATAAGTTTAGAAAACATAATTATATTAGGAGAATTTTATTTCAGTCTTTTTGAGAATTAGACATGACTACTAGACAAAAATAAGCAAGGAAATTTAATTAAGTTATTTTAAAAACTTGGCTTAGTAAATATATAAGATCCCTAAGTCCCTAGATATTATGACTTTTTCATTTTTCTATGAATTGGTTAAAATTACTCATATATTGGCTACAAAAAAAGCATTTGAAAGTATGGAAAGTTTTACTAAGCAATTTTCTGATCATATTCACATAAAGTTAGAAATAAGTAAAATGTCATTGAAATATTAACCACCTGAAAGTTAATAATTATTTTTCTAAATAATCCTTTGATTAAAAAAAGGAAATCAACTGAGAAATCATAAATGATCTACCAAACAAGGAAGAAAAAAATTCTTCCTATTAAAGCCCAGCAAAGAAACTCACTTAAATTAGAAACACACACACACACATCCAAAGAAAAATAGAAGGAAGTTGCCAATAAAGGTAAAAGTAGAAATGAATGAAATAAAAAACAAAGAAAATAAAGTAGAAAGAGTAAGTCAATTCAAAAGTTTGCTGTTTGAAGAAGAGGTCAATAAAGTAGACAAATCTCTCAGAAATTCAAAGAAAAAATGAGACAGTAAATGAGAAAAGTTACATAGCCACAGTTATTAAAGAGATCTTAAGACAGTACAATATAAATCTATGGGAACTAATTTAAAAATTATGAAATTAATTGTTTACTAGCAAGATATAAACTAACAAAGGAATACAGAAGAATTGAAAATCTTGAATGAATCAATTAATGTTGACAAGATTGAAGGATTGCTTAATCTACCATTGGAAATGGAATGAGGACCAGATGGTTCTACTAGTTTTCAAGGAATAAAGAATTGCAATATTATTTAAACTAGTTATAACCCCAGAAAAATCTGGAACTCTCCCTAATTTATTTATAATGTCAACATATTTTCAAACACTACTGTGTTAAATGTGTGAATTGTAGTACAAAAAAATGAAAAAAGAAAAAAAAACCTAGTGACCATTCTTATGAGTATAGAAGCAGAAAGTCTAAGTAAGGTATTTATAACTAGCTCTAGCAGTGTCTCCCAAAATATATAATGAATAAGAATATTTATTGAGGACTGCAAGGGTATTTCAATATGAGGGAATTATCAAAGAGAGTAGGAGGGGGAGTGGGAAAAAACTAGAAACAAAGTTAATTTCCACTGAAAAAGGAATGTTGAAAAATAAAATTGTAACTTTTTAATTTTATATAGCAATTAAAAAAAACTGAGTTAAACAGCTGAATATTTGTGTATAATTATATGGACATGGAGAACATTACAGATATATATGAGATAGTTAATTTGGGTCCTTGCCCATGTGAGGTATGGGTGGGAATTGGGAAAGGCTGCTGTGGGTGAAAGAGAGTAGGAGGGGTAGGGAATAAGGGCGAGCAAAATGAAAATGAAGAGATTTACTCCAAAACTTCACATGCATTATATTATTCCATTTATTCATGTAAAATTATATATATATAAAATAAAAAATATACTGTCTTATTAAAAAAATAACTAAAAATGAAAGGAAAAAGTGCCTCTAGAATGACAATAGTAATATATTCATAGATATTGAAGAAATGAAAAGAATTATAAGAGAATAAGTCTGAGTAGTTTTCCAGTCAGGAGACAGAACCACAATTATTTTAACAGAGAAAATTTAATATAAAGAATTGTAAACCAGATATTGGAGAACTGGAATCGAAAACAGGTCATAGAAGTATCATAGAGGTATTAAACACAGGAAAAAATTACCACCCTGAGGATGGAGGGACAAAGGGAAGAACTGAGGTTAGAAAAATGTAGAAGCTTGAAGAAGAAGGGCCCATCAAGGAAGACCCAGAAATCTGAGTTGGCATGCTAGTAGACTGGTGTTGGTATGTCTGAAGGGGTACACTGAGCCTGGTTTGGGAGACTTGGAATAATTGCAAACTGGAACTAACTGTTGTTGCTATGGTAAAAAACTATTGCAGAAGTGATGCTGACAGGAACAGGAAGAAAAGAAGGGACATTTTTCCATTGTCTCCTCCAGCTTTGCAGTTTCCCTCCGGGAAACTCTCCTTATTGGCACAGCCCTGCAGGGAGCTGGCCAGCACAGGGGAAATGGATTTGGCCTATCCTAGTTACAGCATCACGTTGCAGAGAATAGATTGGTGGGTTTCAAGCTGAGAGACACTAGTTTAATAACCAGCAGATCTATGTCAATACATCTAAAAATTGAGATGGAAGACATGATTTTAGTTTAGAAAAATATAAATTGTGAAAAGGACCCCAGAAGAGAAATAAAAACCTAAAGAAGTCAAGTGCCATTAAGAAATTGAGTAAGTGGTTAAAGACTAACAGTTTAACACAATAAAAAAATTACATACACATGTACAAAGTCACAAACTCTATGAAACCTTCTAAGCGTATAAAAATCTGATATTCTTTCAGTTGCTCCAAAGCATAAATGTAAGAGGAAATTCTTCCCGGAATCCACCATTCAGTCCACCCCTGTGAACTAGTTCTGACGCTCAGATACATCCATACGCTCTCCTGCTCACAACACTCTGTGGCTCCCTATTGCCCTCAGAAGAGTTTCAGCTCCTCAACATGTGGTTCAGGACCTGCACATTTCCTCCAAGTGACCCTCATGTTCCAGCCATGTAAAATTATTTGCCAAAACACACAGGATCTTTCCCACTTTGGGCCTTTGCCCCAGCTGTTTTCTCTGCCTGTAAGATCACCCTTTCTTCAAGTACCAGTTCCAATTCCCACCCCCCCTGCCAAAGTTTTACTTTGCCAAGCAGAGCCTGGTTCTCTCCAGGGACTCCCCAAACCCAGGTCCTTCCCTGTGCTCCACAAAGCTCTACCCCACTATCCCTCAGCCCAGGTCCCTTCCTCTACCCCTCTCAGGGGCCCAGCTGGGCAATGAGGTTGTCAGAATGAATCAGTAACTTCCTACATTGTAAACTCCTATACATCTATTAATATTCACCTCAAACGGTTCTTGGATCAAGGCAGTTTGTAGAAAGTGTGAATTGTCTGGATTCCAGCCCCAGCCTCACTAGGCACTCACCAAGATGGTAGGCCAGTTGCGTTCCAACAACATCCTCTGTGTCACACTTGTTCCCCACCAGCAGCATCTGTACATTTTCCTACGAGTAGGTCTTGATTTGGGTTAACCTGGAGAAGGCGGTGACAGCGGTGGGTTAGGGCTTGGAGGATCCAGGCTCCACGCCTTCATCTCCCCTCACTCACCCAACTCCAGCCTTCCACCTCCCCATTATTCCTGGAACATGGCAGGCTCTGTCCCTCCTCCTGGCCTTTGTCTTGCCAGGAATACTCTTTCTTCTCCAGGTGTTTGCTCCAGCAGTTCTCTGATCTTGGAAGTAGGGTCTTTCAATCAGCCTCTCCCACCCTTCCCAGATGCCCCTCTCCCCCAGAATAATTTCTCCCTCTTCAGCAAATACAGACATTTTCTTAAAATTTATCATTATTTCTTGGCAGAACATTTTAAAGTTTATATACTTTAACCTATGCATACTGGCTTATATTTTTTATCCCCCAAGACTTTTTTCCTATATGTTTACATCTTCATTTTCCCACATAAACTAACTAAATAAATAATTTAAAAGGAAATCTCCTAATATATTATTTTAATACCAGGCTCTGAGAAATAAAGCGAAAAAAGGAAAACCACAGACTAATTTTATTTATGAATATGAATGTGTCTAGTACTTTCAAAATATATATTTGTATTATTGGAGCAAATTATCTGGAAAATAAAAAAAACTTTTATCTGTGTTATCTATACACTAAATGTAGAATGGATAAGTATTTCTACTCTCTGTTCTTTGCTAAGACACTGCTATAAACTTGTACTAATAATGGGCTATGCACACTTAGGTTGGATTGATAAACTATAATGCATGCAGTGGTTCTCAATTCTGGTCGTGTATTAGCTTCATCTGTGGAGCTTTGAAAAATCCCAATTCCCAGTGCGCATACCAGATCAATTAAATCAGAACCTCTGGGGGTGAGACCCAGGCCTCAGTATCTGAGGTGAATACAATGTGAAGCCAAGTTTGCAACTACTAAATCAAATTACATAGTAGGAGGATTTTAAATTTCAGAAGTTTAGTGACTATCAGCCTAAGGTCAGCAATTGAGCTTGAAATAAATATTTTTCATAGTAGTCATCTAATATTTTAATAATTTAAAATTATTTTCTTGGTGCAGGGACCTGTTAATAGCTTGAAACTTCACTGAACCAGAGAGACCATAATCGCTGCTTTGTGAAGCATGTGGCACTGTAAAATATTTTCATATTGAAATGAAACTTTAACCATTTCCAAATTTTGAGTTAAATTTAAAAGATATGATTGTTCGTTAAACAATTTAAATGGGTATTCAAAATATTAATTACTTTCCCTAATGTTAGTCAAATCATTAGGATCACAAAATGTGAATATAATATTTGTATAGGTGATAATTAATTTTATGTGTCAACTTGGCTAGGCCACAGTACCCAGCTACTCGACAACATACCAGTCTAGATGTTACTGTGATAGTATTTTTCAGATGAGATTAACACTGAAATTAGTAGCCTTTGAGTAAAGCAGATTACCCTCCATTATATGGGTGGCCCTCATCCAATCAGTTTAAGGCCATAAGGGAGAAAAGATGATGCCTTGAGGAAGAGGGAATTCTGCCTCCAGGCTGCCTCAGTCTTAGCTGCAACATCAGCGTTTCTCTGGGTCCCCAACCTGACAGCCTGTCCTGCAGAGTTTGGACTTTCCATCCTCTGCAATCATGTGAGCCAATTCTTACAGACAAATTTCTCTCTCTTTATATTATATACACATCCTACTGGTTGTGTTTCTCTGGAGAACGCTGATTAATACAGTATATTTAAATGTGAGGCAATTAAGGGACACTAAAAACAATTTTATTCTCATTCACAGCCCAACTCCTACCCCTACTGTTTTCCAGTATAACTACAAATTAAAACTTTTAGACATTTTTTGCTCTTGTCAAAAGCATGGGATCTGTGTCTCCAACTCAGGATGTTTGCTGTTTTGGGGGACATACTGGGCCCAGTTCCCTAGGTATCTGTCTTGCCATAATGGACAGCTCCTGGTTTTAGACAGTTTCTGGCTCTGAGTGTTTTTTTTCCAGAGGGGAATTTTCAAGGTTTGGTATAAATATTCTGATCCATTTTGGGAAGAGACTAGGAGTCAGAGATTGCTTAAGATTTTTTTGCTTTTTAAAAATTTGTGTTTAGTTTGTATTTCCTTGTTTTATACTCAAAAAGCCTCCAGTTATTCACCACTGTGTTTAGTCTTATAAGGAATACAAAAATATTCCAGTTGCAAAGTTAATTACACTTTTGTTTACATGAGACAGTAAAATGGATGAAGCAATTTACATGAGGACATGAAGTGGGGAAATGAATATACTTTGAATCCAATCTGTTTTTTTAACTTTGGGATCTTCTGAATGAAAGTTTTGGTGCTTTTGATTAATCACTTAACCAATTACTTCCATTTTTCAGTCCAAGTTTTTGTCTTTCAAGGAGAGTTTTTCAAAATGGTTGAACCATACCTTCTTTTGATGTCTTAGTTTGGGTTGCTATAACCAAATACCATAGACTGGGTGGCTTATAAACAACACAAATCTATTTCTCACAGTTCTGGAGGCTGAAACCTAAGATCAGGTTGCCAGTATGGTTGAGTTCTGATGAGGGCCCACCTCCTGGCTCATAGCGAGTTGTCTTTTTGCTGGGTCTTCACATGTTGGGAGGGGCAAGGGAGCTCTCTGGGTTCTCTTTTATAAAGGAACTAACCCTATTCATGAGGGCTTTCATACGCATAACCTACCATTTCCCCAAGGCCTGCATCCTAATACCATCACCTTAGGGATTAGGATTTCAACTCATGAATTTTAGGGTGCACAAATATTCATCCTATAACACATACTCTCTTTTGATTACTATGAAAATCTTACAAACCACTCTACTTCATTCCACCCACTTCTTTGGGGGGATATGCCTCACAAGTTGAGAATCTTCTTGGTTGGGGGAGAGAGAAAGAAGATACAATCAAGTTAAATCTAGAATTTGTTTAAACCTTTATTTCTTGTAGTTTGTATTAAAAAAGAAGAGGAATCCTCTTCAGATGGACACGTTTTGGGGGTTTCCATCACTTCCTGAAGACTGATACCTATAATGCTTAAAATTTCAGAAGAAAACTTTTCTAATAATTCCTTAGCTTAGCATAGAAGACAGTGAGGCTCTCAGCATGTTAAGATTTAAAATATTTGCTAGCAGTAGGTTAGATTGATCTTTTCTGTACAAAGATTTAACACTCCAAGCAGACCACGGAGTGGTTTTGTCTCCTCTTCTACATCTTTAGGATAGGAAGTTTTCTTCTCTCTCCTTATCCTGTCCCTTGTCTAGTTGCAGTACCTGGCAAAAGAGAAAGGTCCATAGCGCACTCCCTGTAGTTCTTACATTAGAGAAGGAGGAATATTTTTGGGAAGTGCCTAATGGAACTCAGAGCTGGGGGTGGGCAGTGGGGAGGAAAGAGATTCAGAAAGACAGCTCTGCAGAGAGCTGAGGCTGGGAGGGGTGTCCCTTGGGTCCTGAACCACCTGTAGGTATCTATTAACCATGCAGGTTCCTAAGCCTCAGGTCCAGGCCTTCTAAAGCTGAGTTTCTGAGGAGGCTTAGAAATCTGCATTCTATGCAGGTGTTATTTAAGAAATATTTCTCTAGGATTAAAGTAGGGTAGAACTCAGTAGAAGTCGATTAAACTAGATAAATCACTCCTGACTCTCTGCCCATCTGAAGACTCTAATTACTTGAAGTCAAAGGCTTATCAAGCATTTTTCTGATTCCATTTGTGTGCAAAATTAGCTACAAAAGCCTTTGTGTGTGTGTGTGTGTGTGTGTGTGTGTGTGTGTATTAAATAATGCTCCCTTCTATGCTATGTGGAGCAGTAGGAAAATAACTTCTAGTTAGGTAAGAAGTTGAAACTTGATGCCCTAAAAGCCAAAGGAGATTTTACATATATTCAACATTATTGGTTGGTTTTATTTTCTCAAATGCTATCTTATAATCTTACTTCCTTCATTTAAATGTTCCTGGGAATGATGGAGAATGAATAAAGCAGATGTTTCTCATTTTTTATCCATAAATTGTTTGCATTTTGTGTTTTCCAATTTTAATGCTAATGTTGACTTTTTTGCAAATAAAGTAATTCATTTCAAAATATTTTTAAAATTTTGCTTTAACTTGTTTTCACCATGATTGATGCCATTTCTGTGATAGCAATAGCCAAATATGTCTTTACAGAACCTTCCAAAAGTTTCAGAAGCATACATTAAACAGTTTCTTCTCAATTTTAAATAATATTTTCCCTTTAATAAAGTCCTCCTTTAGTTATTTAAAAAATCTGAAAAGTATAAAGAAGTAAATTAAAATTACCTGTAAATTATGTCACTAATAGACTTTCAGTATGTATTATTATTTTTTTTTTCGGTATGCGGGCCTCTCACTGTTGTGGCCTCTCCCGTTGCGGAGCACAGGCTCCGGACGTGCAGGCTCAGCGGCCATGGCTCACGGGCACAGCCACTCCACGGCATGTGGGATCTTCCCGGACCGGGGCACGAACCCGTGTCCCCTGCATCAGCAGGCGGACTCTCAACCACTGCGCCACCAGGGCAGCCCGGTATGTATTTTTATTTATACTTGCACGCATATACATTACCCATGAATTTGCCTGTATCACCAAATACATATAGTAAGGTTGTAACATACTGTAAAAAATACTGATTCTTTCTAATTATCAGGTGATGGGTATTTTTACATGCCACTTAAAATCATCCTAAAAAACTATGCTTAATAACTGCATGATATTCCATCATATAGATTTTTTTAAACCACATTTCTATATAAAGATTAAATTAGAGTTCTCATTATTGTAACATTTTAAGAATGCATTAGGTGGTCAGTTCAAAGGCCTCTGTGAGACCATATCTATTGTCACGACACCTTGGAACTGTTTCAAGTGTTTTCCAGTAACAGCAATCTGTGGAAGACAAAGGATACAAGTAATTTTATCTCTAAAGTAGTTTCTCAACCTGTGCACTACTGACATTTTTGGCTTTTTGGCTCAATAAATCTTTAGTGTAGAGGGCTGTCTTGTGCATTGTAGGATGTTTGGCAGCATCTCTGGCCTCTACTTATTAGAAGTCAGTAAGCACCGCCCACCTCCTACTCAGGTGTGGGGGGAACCACACTAGGTTGAGAACCAATGTTCACAGCAGTTGGTCTTGAGCTGTCTGTACTCATAAATCCATGCAAGCTGTGTAAATGAATTTCTCTCTCAAGTGGGTCCTTGAAAGATGAAAAAAATGTTGGAGAACTACTGTTACTGTAGTTAAAGTTATGTTTATGAGCTCTCTTTGAGGAGGGTCATTATTCTCTATGTCTGTAACTACAATCTAGCTCATTCTGCTTCACTGTAAATAATTACCAAAGGTCAAGGGACTGAAGAGAAAAGGAGAGATTCATGACTATCACCTTAGCTGAAAACATAACTCAGAATATGTGTTCCCCTCATGCTTACCAGCAGTCTTCTATTAAAAACATTAAATCAGATATCTCTTTAAAACCTTAGATACCTTTTCTCTTAACCTAGGTTTTTTTTTTTTTCAAACATCTTTATTGGAGTACAATTGCTTTACAACAGTATGTTAGTTTCTGCCTTACAACAAAATGAATCAGTTATATATATACATGTGTTCCCATATTTCTTCCCTCTTGCGTCTCCCTCCCTCCCACCCTCCCTATCCCACCCCTTCAGGCGGTCACAAAGCACCGAGCTAATCTCCCTGTGCTGTGCCGCTGCTTCCCACTAGCTATCTACCTTACGTTTGGTAGTGTATGTATGTCCATGCCTCTCTCTTGCTTTGTCACAGCTTACCCTTCACCCTCCCCATATCCTCAAGTCCGTTCTCCAGTAGGTCTGTGTCTTTATTCCTGTCTTACCCCTAGGTTCTTCATGACATTTTTTTTTCTTAAATTCCATATACATGTGTTAGCATACGGTATTTATCTCTCTCTTTCTGACTTACTTCACTCTGTATGACAGACTCTAGGTCTATCCACCTCATTACAAATAGCTCAATTTTGTTTCTTTTTCTGGCTGAGTAATATTCCATTGTACACATATGTGCCACATCTTCTTTATCCATTCAGCTATCGATGGACACTTAGGTGGCTTCCATGTCCTCCCTATTGTAAATAGTGCTGCAGTGAACATTGTGGTACATGACTCTTTTTGAATTATGGTTTTCTCAGGGTATATGCCCAGTAGTGGGATTGCTGGGTCATATGGTAGTTCTCTTTGTAGTTTTTTAAGGAACCTCCATACTGTTCTCCACAGTGGCTGTATCAATTTACATTCCCACCAACAGTGCAAGAGGGTTCCCTTTTCTCCACACCCTCTCCAGCATTTATTGTTTCTAGATTTTTTGATGATGGCCATTCTGACTGGTGTGAGATGATATCTCATTGTAGTTTTGATTTGCATTTCTCTAATGATTAGTGATGTTGAGCATTCTTTCATGTGTTTGTTGGCAGTCTGTATATCTTCTTTGGAGAAATGTCTATTTAGGTCTTCGGCCCATTTTTGGATTGGGTTGTTTGTTTTTTTGTTATTGAGCTGCATGAGCTGCTTATAAATTTTGGAGAATAATCCTTTGTCAGTTGATTCATTTGCAAAGATTTTCTCCCATTCTGAGGATTGTCTTTTCGTCTTGCTTATGGTTTCCTTTGCTGTGCAAAAGCTTTGAAGTTTCATTAGGTCCCATTTATTTATTTTTGTTTTTATTTCTATTTCTCTAGGAAGTGGGTCAAAAAGGATCTTGCTGTGATTTATGTCATAGAGTGTCCTGCCTATGTTTTCCTCTAAGAGTTTGATAGTTTCTGGCCTTACATTCAGGTCTTTAATCCATTTTGAACTTATTTTTGTGTATGGTGTTAGGGAGTGATCTAATCTCATACTTTTACATGTACCTGTCCAGTTTTCCCAGCACCACTTATTGAAGAGGCTGTACGTTCCTGCCTCCTTTATCAAAAATAAGGTGACCATATGTGCGTGGGTTTATCTCTGGGCTTTCTATCCTGTTCCATTGATCTATCTTTCTGTTTTTGTGCCAGTACCATACTGTCTTGATTACTGTAGCTTTGCAGTATAGTCTGAAGTCAGGGAGCCTGATTCCTCCAGCTCCGTTTTTCGTTCTCAAGATTGCTTTTGCTATTCGAGATCATTTGTGTTTCCATATAAATTGTGAAATTTTTTGTTTTATTTCTGTGAAAAATACCAGTGGTAGTTTGATAGGGATTGCAATGAATCTGTAGATTGCTTTGGGTAGTAGAGTCATTTTCACAATGTTGATTCTTCCAATCCAAGAACATGGTATATCTCTCCATCTATTTGTATCATCTTTAATTTCTTTCATCAGTGTCTTATAATTTTCTGCATACAGGTCTTTTGTCTCCTTAGGTAGGTTTATTCCTAGATATTTTATTCTTTTTGTTGCAATGGTAAATGGGAGTGTTTTCTTGATTTCACTTTCAGATTTTTCATCATTAGTGTATAGGAATGCCAGAGATTTCTGTGCATTAATTTTGTATCCTGCTACTTTACCAAATTCATTGATTAGCTCTAGCAGTTTTCTGGTAGCATCTTTAGGATTCTCTATGTATAGTATCATGTCATCTGCAAACAGTGACAGCTTTACTTCTTCTTTTCCGATTTGGATTCCTTTTATTTCCCTTTCTTCTCTGATTGCTGTGGCTAAAACTTCCAAAACTATGTTGAATAAGAGTGGTGAGAGTGGGCAACCTTGTCTTGTTCCTGATCTTAGTGAAAATGCTTTCAGTTTTTCACCATTGAGGACAATGTTGGCTGTGGGTTTGTCATATATGGCCTTTATTATATTGAGGAAACTTCCCTCTATGCCTACTTTCTCCAGGGTTTTTATCATAAATGGGTGTTGAATTTTGTCGAAAGCTTTCTCTGCATCTATTGAGATGATCATATGGTTTTTCTCCTTCAATTTGTTAATATGGTGTATCATGTGATTGATTTGCGTATATTGAAGAATCCTTGCATTCCTGGAATAAACCCCACTTGATCATGGTGTATGATCCGTTTAATGTGCTGTGGATTCTGTTTGCTAGTATTTTGTTGAGGATTTTTGCATCTATGTTCATCAGTGATATTGGCCTGTAGTTTTCTTTCTTTGTGACATCCTTGTCTGGTTTTGGTATCAGGGTGATGGTGGCCTCGTAGAATGAGTTTGGGAGTGTTCCTCCCTCTGCTATATTTTGGAAGAGTTTGAGAAGGATAGGTGTTAGCTTTTCTCTAAATGTTTGGTAGAATTCGCCTGTGAAGCCATCTGGTCCTGGGCTTTTGTTTGTTGGAAGATTTTTAATCACAGTTTGAAGTTCAGTGCTTGTGATTGGTCTGTTCATATTTTCTATTTCTTCCTGATTCAGTCTTGGCAGGTTGTGCATTTCTAAGAATTTGTCCATTTCTTCCAGGTTGTCCATTTTATTGGCATAGAGCTGCTTGTAGTAATGTCTCATGATCCTTTGTATTTCTGTGGTGTCAGTTGTTACTTCTCCTTTTTCATTTCTATTTCTATTGATTTGAGTCTTCTCCCTTTTTTTCTTGATGAGTCTGGCTAATGGTTTATTAATCTTGTTTATCTTCTCAAAGAACCAGGTTTTAGTTTTATTGATCTTTGCTACCGTTTCCTCCATTTCTTTTTCATTTATTTCTGATCTGATTTTTATGATTTCTTTCCTTCTGCTAACTTTGGGGTTTTTTTGTTCTTCTTTCTCTAATTGCTTTAGGTGCAAGGTTATGTTGTTCATTCGAGATGTTTCCTGTTTCTTAAGGTAGGATTGTATTGCTATAAACTTCCCTCTTAGAAGTGCTTTTGCTGCATCCCATAGGTTTTGGGTCGTCGTGTCTCCATTGTCATTTGTTTGTAGGTATTTTTTAATTTCCTCTTTGATTTCTTCAGTGATCACTTCGTTATTAAGTAGTGTATTGTTTAGCCTCCATGTGTTTGTATTTTTTACAGATCTTTTCCTGTAATTGATATCTAGTCTCATAGCGTTGTGGTAGGAAAAGATACTTGATACAATTTCAATTTTCTTAAATTTACCAGGGCTTGATTTGTGACCCAAGATATGATCTATCCTGGAGAATGTTCCATGAGCACTTGAGAAAAATGTGTATTCTGTTGTTTTTGGATGGAATGTCCTATAAATATCAATTAAGTCCATCTTGTTTAAAGTATCATTTAAAGCTTGTGTTTCCTTATTTATTTTCATTTTGGATGATCTGTCCATCGGTGAAAGTGGGGTGTTAAAGTCCCCTAATATGAATGTGTTACTGTCGATATCCCCTTTTATGCCTGTTAGTATTTGCCTTATGTATTGAGGTGCTCCTATGTTGGGTGCATAAATATTTACAATTGTTATATCTTCTTCTTGGATTGATCCCTTGATCATTATGTAGTGTCCTTCTTTGTCTCATCTAATAGTCTTTATTTTAAAGTCTATCTGCTCTGATATGAGAATTGCTACTCCAGCTTTCGTTTGATTTCCATTTGCATGGAATATCTTTTTCCATCCCCTCACTTTCAGTCTGTATGTATCTCTAGGTCTGAAGTGGTCTCTAGTAGACAGTAAATATATGGGTCTTGTTTTTGTATCAATTCAGCCAATCTGTGTCTTTTGATGGGAGCATTCAGTCCATTTACATTTAAGGTAATTATTGATATGTATGTTCCTATTCCCATTTTCTTAATTGTTTTGGGTTCGTTATTGTAGGTCTTTTCCTTCTCTTTGTTTCTTGCCTAGAGAAGTTCCTTTAGCAGTTGTTGTAAAGCTGGTTTGGTGGTGCTGAAGTCTCTCAGCTTTTACTTGTCCGTAAAGGACAAGCAAATTTCTCCATCAAATCTGAGTGCGATCCTTGCTGGGTAGAGTAATCTTTGTTGCAGGTTTTTCTCCTTCATCACTTTAAATATGTCCTGCCAGTCCCTTCTGGCTTGCAGAGTTTCTGCTGAAAGAATAGCTGTTAACCTTATGGGGATTCCCTTGTGTGTTATTTGTTTTGCCCTTGCTGCTTTTAATATGTTTTCTTTGTATTTACTTTTTGACAGTTTGATTAATATGTATCTTGGCGTATTTCTCCTGTATGGGACTGTCTGTGCTTCCTGGACTTGATTAACTATTTCCTTGCCCATATTAGGGAAGTTTTTAACTATAATCTCTTCAAATATTTTCTCAGTCCCTTTCTTTTTCTCTTCTTCTTCTGGAACCCCTATAATTCGAATGTTGGTGCATTTAATGTTGTCCCAGAGGTCTCTGAGACTGTCCTCAGTTCTTTTCATTCTTTTTTCTATATTCTGCTCTGCAGTAGTTATTTTCACTATTTTATTTTCCAGGTCACTTATCCGTTCTTCTGCCTCAGTTATCCTGCTATTGATCCCATCTGGAGTATTTTTCATTTCATTTATTGTGTTGTTCATCTTTGTTTGTTTCATCTTTAGTTTGTCTAGGTCCTTGTTAAATGTTTCTTGCATTTTGTCTATTCTGTTTCCAAGATTTTGGATCATCTTTACTATCATTATTCTGAATTCTTTTTCAGGTAGACTGTCTATTTCCTCTTCATTTGTTAGGTCTGGTGGGTTTTTATTTTGCTCCTTCATCTGCTGTGTGTTTATCTGTCTTCTCATTTTGCTTATCTTACTGTGTTTGGGGTCTCCTTTTTGCAGGCTGCAGGTTCATAGTTCCCGTTGTTTTTGGTGTCTGTCCGTAGTGGCTAAGGTTGGTTCAGTGGGTTGTGTAGGCTTCCTGGTGGAGGGGTCTAGTGCCTGTGTTCTGGTGGATGAGGCTGGATCTTGTCTTTCTGGTGGGTAGGTCCACATCTGGTGGTGTGTTTTGGGGTGTCTGTGGACTTATTATGATTTTAGGCAGCCTCTCTGCTAATGGGTGGGGTTGTGTTCCTGTCTTGCTAGTTGTTTGGCATAGGATGTCCAGCACTGTAGCTTCCTGGTCGTTGAGTGAAGCTGGCTGCTGGTGTTGAGGTGAAGATCTCTGGGAGATTTTCACCGTTTGATATTATGTGGAGCTGGGAGGTCTCTTGTGGACCAGTGTCCTGAAGTTGGCTTTCTCACCTCAGAGGCACAGCACTGACTCCTGGCTACAGCACCAAGAGCCTTTCATCCACATGGCTTAGAAAAAAAGGGAGAAAAAGTAGAAAGTATTAGTAGAAGTAGAAAGAAAGAAAGAAAGAAAGAAAGCAGGGAGCAAGGGAGGGAGGGAGGGAGGACGGAGGGAAGGAAGGAAAAAAAGAAAGACGATACAGTAAAATAAAGTAAGATAAAATATAATAAAGTTATTAAAATTAAAAACTAATTATTAAGAGAAAAAAGACAAATAGACAGATAGAACCCTAGGACAAATGGTGGAAGCAAAGGTATACAGACAAAATCTCACACAGAAGCATACACATACACATTCACAGAAAGAGGAAAAGGGGAGAAAATCATAAATCTTACTCTCGACGTCCATCTCCTTAATTTGCGATGATTCATTGTCTATTCATGTATTCCACAGATGCAGCGTACATCTAGTTATTTGTGTAGCTTTAATCCTTGCTTCTGAGGCTGCTGGGAGAGATTTTCCTTTCTCTTCTTTGTTCTCACAGCTCCCAGGGGCTCAGCTTTGGATTTGGCCCTGCCTCTGCGTGTAGGTCACCGGAGGGCCTCTGTTCTTCTCTCAGACAGGACGGGGTTAAAGGAGCCGCTGGCCTTTTCGCGGGCTCTGGCTCGCTCAGGCTGGGGGGCGGGGGCACGGAGTGCGTGCAGGGCGGGCCTGCGGTGGCAGAGGCCGGCGTGACGTTGCACCAGCCTTCGGCGCGCCATGCGTTCTCCCGGGAGAGTTTTCCCTGGGTCCCGGGACCCTGGCAGTGGCGGGCTGGACAGGCTCCCCGGAAGAGGGTGTGGATAGTGACCTGTGCTCGCACACAGGCTTCTTGGTGGCGGCAGCAGCAGCCTTAGCGTCTCATATCCGTCTCTGGGGTTTGCGCTTTTAGCCGCGGCTCGCGCCCGTCTCTGGAGCTTCTTTAAGCAGCGCTCTTAATCCCCTCTCCTCAGCGCACCAGGAAACAAAGAGGGAAGAAAAAGTCTCTTGCCTCTTCGGCAGCTCCAGACTTTTCCCCGGACTCCCTCCCGGCTAGCCGTGGCGCACTAACCCCTTCAGGCTGTGTTCACGCCGCCAACCCCAATCCTCTCCCTGTGCTCAGACCGAAGCCCGAGCCTCAACTCCCAGCCCCGCCCGCCCCGGCGGGTGAGCAGACAAGCCTCTCGGACTGGTGAGTGTCAGTCGGCCTTGATCCTCTGTGCGGGAATCTCTCTGCTTTGCCCTCCGCACCCCTGTTGCTGCGCTCTCCTCCGCGGCTCCGAAGCTTTCCCCCTCCGCCACCCGCAGTCTCCACCCGCGAAGGGCTTCCTAGTGTGTGGAAACTTTTCCTCCTTCATAGCTCCCTCCCACTGGTGCAGGTCCCGTCCCTATTCTTTTGTCTCTGTTTTTTCTTTTGTCTTTTGCCCTACCCAGGTACGTGGGGGGTTTCTTGCCTTTTGGGAGGTCTGAGGTCTTCTGCCAGCGTTCAGTAGGTGTTCTGTAGGAGTTGTTCCACGTGTAGATGTATTTCTGGTGTATCTGTGGGGAGGAAGGTGATCTCCGTGTCTTACTCTTCCACCATCTTCCCGGAAGCCCCCTTAACCTAGGTTTTTATGAGCTTTTTTCGTCTGATAAAAATGTTGTGTGTTTTGTACCTTAAAGTGACCAAGACTGAAGGTAGAAATTCAGGGTTTCTGTGTGTGGTCAGGCATGTCATGTACCACACAAATCCAGGCACTGCCATTCAAAACACCTCTGATACTGTGATATTGGCTGGAGTTGGGCAAAACTCTGCTGTAGCCCAGGGACATTCGTCTAAACTGTACTCTCTTCTCTTTTGATACTACTGAATCTAAGTGTCCTAAATTCAATGAGTCGTACTCTTGACTATTTATTAACGCTGACTGAAATGCCCTTTCACATTTGAATGTGTGATTTATTCAACATGTCTCATAGGATGTGCTTAGTTATAAAACTATTCCCTGGATATATTTCTTGGTACTTAATAGGAGATTTCATTTTAGCAAGTGCCTGATAATATGTGTGAAGCACTATTGGAGGCACATACTGGAAATAAGATAGTGTAGTTATAGAATCATCTACTTGAAAACCAGGTCACCAAAGCTGGCAGAAGTTAAGCAAACAATATATGCAATGTTCAATTAAATAACATACTAGTAGAAAGACAAATCATTAAGGGAGGGAAGAATTCTGACAGAAACAGGAAATGATTCACAAGGTTGGCATTTGAATAGAAATTACAGGATGATTAGAATAAATTTTTTGACATTTTGACAGTTTAGAATGTTTATATAAAAATTGGGAGAAGGTAAATAAAAGCTGAGGAAGTGCTACAGTAATAGAAACTTGATGCTCCCTGCCACTATGGCCTATCGTTTTGGCAAACAGTACCAGTTCTTATTTGGGAATCTACCTCTTCTCTCCTTAAGCTGGGTGGGGGCTCCACCATGTCTCAGGAGTGAGGCACAAGACCTGACCCCCAAACAATCAGTGCATTGCATTTTCCTGGCCACAGTGAGGATAGACATTGGACTCAGTCTAAACCATCGAGAGGCAATGAAACTTTTGCTAACTTATATGCTTTACAAAAAGGCGAACCTAAATACAAATCTACAGAGCACGTTCCAGGAACTAGAATGTGTCTGGTGAAGAGATGGATTAAAAGGATAATGATTCACTGTAGATACCAGAAATTATTACATAGATCCACTTTCCCCACTCCTGTTCATTGTCCTGACTTACTACACACCCACTGAGTATATGATTGTAGCACTAATGTTCAAACTGTTAAAAGGTAAACTGAGGCATATTGAAAATTTTAAGTTTATTTGAGCAAAAATCGATTCAAATTGGGCAGCACCAAAATGGAAGCTGTTAGGAGGGCTCCACCCACAGTAGCTGAGGGAGAGACTTTTGTAGAGAAAAGGTGGAAGCAAAGCAAGGAAATTATTTGAACGGCTGTGGCTTAAGTGTTTGCCTTAGTTGGAAAACCTTTGTTGGCTGTTTGTGATTCGTAGCCCTTGGGTTTTGATTTCTTAACCTTGAGGCATTTATAGGCTTAAGACTTGTTTGCTTACGTAGGTCACTCAGGTATTAGAGCCGTCTCAGTCTAATGGCCTCCTTGTTTAACAGTATTTATCAGATGATTAAGTGAAAGGTGATCTTTTTTTAACAAGAAAAAATTGTTTACAATGATATTGAATTCGATTCAGATATATAAAGCAAAATGAAAAAGTTAAATGTGCAGTGGCCCTGGTTTAATTTGATAATCTTAAGATTAATAGGAAAGGTCGTTTGGGCTCATGCCTTTTAGTCACAGTAAGAATTGAACATCTGCATGATTCTTGTTTTTCACTTTTCATCAAATGGGTGATGGGAGGATAGATTGAAGAGAGTCCAGTGATTATCAAAGGTCAGCAAGAGGGCACTGGATGGGAGGTAGAGTTGAATATATCCAAAGATGAATGTAAGGTATTTCAGAACTTAGATTACTTGACAATATTTCCCATCCAGCTCTATGGATGATAACATGGCCATACATTTATAGTTCACTAGTGACAGTATAATTGACTTATGAACAATAAAAATATTTGTAAAACTTTTAATTTTTAATTGAATGTCAACATAATAATACTTGGATTAATTGTGTGATGCCAATGAAATCTATGTATTACGTGAGGCCAGACTATGCCTGGTGATGAAAGGGTGTACTACAGTACAAAGATCCCAGGAATCTGGAATTATAGTTTCCAATCTTGATTTCACTACTGATACACTATCTGACTTTGGTCCCTTATTCCCCAATATGCATGTAAAATGTGGATGAAAAAATCCAAGATTTTTTATGAGAAAAAAATATCTGCAACGTTGGTTAAGAAATGTGAGCTACATAGAATTATAATTATGAATTATTTTTTATGTCAGTAAAAGAAAATAAGTGACCAGTTATGAGAATCTCTAAATAACTTTTCCCATACTTTATATATTGTGACAGTTTGATGTAGTGAGTACAGAAACTCAATATTTTTTCATGAGATTTCTCAGCCCCATTGAAAGGAAAATGGCCCATTTGTTTTACATTATCCTTTTATTTCAGAATGGAAACAGCCGAAGCATCATGCAGCCAAAGATTGATGTCATAACTCCAAGTATTACTCTGTACACTATTTCAAATTAGAAATAGACATTTAATGACAGAATTTTAATTCTGGAAGGCAACCTTTAGGTAATTTTGTTAAATCATTTACAAATGAGGAAATGAAAGATGAAAGAAGATTTAATAAGTTGTTATAGATCTTCCAGATGTCCTTGATTTCCAATTTGGGTTTTTTCCATTATAAAATGTAAGTAAATTATGTTCTAAATTCATTGTCCAACAAATTTAAGGGTGCTTTGGCTCAATTTTTGGGATAGCTAAAGAAAGTGCTCAAACTTTGATGATATCCCATAGTCAACTTAGATATATGTGCCATTTAGGAGAAATATTTCCAACATATCACTACTGCAATTCTCAGGCAATTATGTCATCAATGATCTGTCAATCTGGTACTATGGTTTGAGCTAAAGAAACAAATTTGTGGTAGCATTTCATAGATTTCTAGAATCTAGCAGATTGGGCAGAAATCATAGTTGGACAGGCTACATTTCAGAGGATTATGCTTATGCTTATGTTACTCAGATCTAATTCTAATTTTAAAAAAATATGTATTGAATGTTGTGAGAAGGGAATCCTCATGCACTGTTGGTGGGAATGTAAATCACTGTGGCCACTGTGGAAAAAAATATCCATTGAGGAATACATATTCCTCAAAAAATTAAATATGAGATTACCATATGACCCAGCAGTTTTACTCCTGGGTATTTATCCAAGGAAAAGAAGAACACTGTTTAGAAAAGATATATTCACTCCTGTGTTCACTGCAGCATTATTCACAATAGCCAAGATATGGAAGCAACCTAAATGCCCATCAATAGATGAATAGATAAAGATGTGTTATCTTATTCAGCCATAAAAGAAGAATGAAATCTTGCCATTTGTGACAACATGGATGAACCCAGAGGGTATTATGCTAAGTGAAATAAGTCAGAGAAAGACAAATACTGTATGATTTCACTTATATGTGGAATCTAAAAAACAAATGAACAAACATAGCAAAGCAGAAACAGAGTTATAGATACATAGAACAAACAGGGGTTTGCCAGGGGGTGGGGAGAAGGAAAGAAATAGGTGAGGGAGGTTAAGAGGTACAAACTTCCAGTTGCAAAATAAATGAGTCATGCGTATGAAATGTACAGTGTGGGGAATATAATTAATAGCTATATCTTTGTAAGGTGACATCATAACTAGACTTATCATGGTGATCATTTTGAAATGTATAGAAATATCAAATAACTATGACTTGTAACAGGAACTAAGATAGTATTGTAGGTCAATTATACTTCAGAAACAAAGTCATAGATAAACAGATCAGATTTGTGGTTACTAGAGGTGGAGGGTGGGGATTGGGGAGTAGGGGGAGAGGGAATTGGACGAAGGCAGCCAAAAGTTACAAACTTCATTATAAGATAAATAAGATGCATAAGATAAATATAGGATTATAATGTTCAAGGATAAATAAAACTAACACTGCTGTATGTTACATATGAAAGTTGTTAAAAGAGGAAATCCTAAGAGTTCTTATCACAAAGAAAAATTTTTTTCTATTTAATTTTGTATCTGTATGAGATGATGGATGTTCACTAAAGTTACTGTGCTAATCATTTTGTGATGTATGTAAATCAAATCATTATGCTATATACCTTAAACTTATACAGTGCTCTATGTCAATTATGTCCTAAAAACTGGAAGAAAAAAAATTTTTAAAATGTACTTACAATGTGAATCCAAATGTTTTGTAGTAATCGTACTAATTAGGGTTCCGTGCAGATGTCAGAAATCATGTGAATCAGCTTAAGCAGAAACACTACATTTTCCATTGCTTACAGATTATGGGTGAATAATTCCAATAAGACCTGAATTTTTGAAAATATAGCAATGTGGAAGAAAGCAAGATTTAAAGGGAATAGAGGAAGGAAGGACGAAAGTAAGGAGAGTATGTAGGAAAAAGGAAGGAAGGATGGAGGAGATGCTGTTACTTTTCCTCCCAGATCCTTTTTACTTGATCAGGAAGCTGTGCTTCAGCTGTGCAAGTGTTGAACTAACTCTGAAGAACTGTCCTTAGTTGACCTGATCCTTAACTGCTAATACTTGAGAGGTTACATGACTCTGCATCCCTGAAGCAGCTAATGACTGAGTGATACAAGGTACAGAAGCTCAGCCTTCTTGCTTCCAGGTGAGCTAACTCAATCCATGCAATTTACAGTCCATGCTAGCCTCTATCTGAAGTCACATGCTTGCCGGCTCTTTCTCCTTCCCTATCCTTCCCTCTGTCTCATATATGTTTTTCCTAAAGAGAACTTTCAAAATAAATCATGTGTGCTTGGATTCCCGTCTCAGGTCCTGCTTCTGGGGAATTCTTCTTAAGATAAAGGAAGAAAAAAAGTAGAAAAAACAAAAACACCAACAACTCAACCCTTCTCTTCAGCCTTGAGAGCCTCTTACCATACCATTAACCTCAAAATGCAACACCTGATTTTGTTTTTCACTAATTTACTAGTGAACCTAGTCTTTCTCCAACCATCTTTTAAATTTTTCGCTGAAAACTCCATCCAAGCACCAACTTGAACAAATATGTTAAGTTCAATTCTACTGCCAAATATACATTTTCCATGAAAATCAGACAAAGGAGAAGGAACTAGAGAAAGAACAAACTTGATTTCCTTGTTGAAGCATATTGATTTCATTTGTAGGGATTAGTGTTAGAATAAATAAAGGTTGTTTTTACTTTATCCAGTGAATATGAATAAATACAATGAAACTTGTCATTCGAGAAGGTTAAAAAAATTCAGAGAGTGTTTATCTAGACAAATGGTATTCATACCGATTAATAAAGAGAAGTCAGAGGGTACATTTCTCACATGCTGAAGCATTATCTGGCATTCTAAGGACATTTACCATGCTTATTCCATTAAACAGAGAAACAATATCGTCTGTGTGTCTGTGTGGGTGATGGTGGTGGTGGCCATGGTGGTGGAGTAAGCAGAAAAATGGCTTAATGCCCAGAACCTGTGAAGAGGTTGTTACCAGGCAAAGGGGTCTTAGCAGCCAATCAGTTTACTTTAAAACTGCGCATGCCCAGATTCTCCAGGTGGGCCCAATGTAATCACAAGCGTCCTTCAAAGAGGCAGGAGGAGGTAAAACAAAACAGTGTTAGAGTGGTGTCATTTGAGAAAGAATTGACTGTCCAGGGCACTGCTACCTTTGAAGACGGAGTGGGGCCATGAGCCAAGGAATTCTGGTGGTTTCTAGAATCTGGAAAAAGCATGGAAATGCATTTTTCCTTAGGATCTCCAGGAGGAAAGACCTGCATCAGACTTCTGATCTACAGAACTGTAAGGTAGTAAATTTGTGTTGTTTTAAACTACCAAATTTGTTGTAATTTGTTATAGCTGCATATCATTAGATTTATGTTTTATTTAGGATGTCAGCTACTGTTATGAAAAAACTAACAAGCAACACAACCCTGACAATATTTTCTTCTTTTACCCCTAGCCCATTTTACTGAAAAGTATGTTAAAAAGGAGAGAATACTCATTCAAAAGGGCAAAAAAGCAAAAACAAAAAAGCAAAGAGGCTGTATCTTCTGAAATGACTACCTGAATACAGCTCTAATTATCAGTCTCTAGAAAATACACACCACCAGTTTGTTTCTTCAGTTCCCCTCTTGGTTCAGTTATAATACATGCTGATACCTCAATGGAAATGAGGAGTAATGGAGTACAAAGTTTGGGGGAAGTTAACCAGAATATAGGGCTGCCCCACTAGAAAAGCTGTTAAGTTAAAATATCCAAACAAATGCAAATTTAATTGGCTCTGATCTAGGGAGTAAGATATGGTCCCCACAAAACTTGGAGGGGTAGGTAATACTTATTAATGGTATAATTGATATGTGAAATAACATGGTGGAGTTAGAAACTGATTTTAACTTTTGCTGTCTTTTTTTTTTTTTTTTTTTTTTTTTGGCGGTACGCGGGCCTCTCACTGTTGGGGCCTCTCCCGTTGCGGAGCACAGGCTCCGGACGCGCAGGCTTAGCGGCCACGGCTCACGGGCCTAGCCGCTCTGCGGCATGCAGGATCTTCCCGGATTTGTTGTCATTTAAAAAGAAATTTCTTCTAGCCCATAATAATTCCTCTACCCCTGGGTGAGATCTTTGGTAGGCCAAAGGGAGGAGGAGTAAGAGGGAAGAAAGGTCTAATGTGAGCTCAGGTAGCATCTTACGTTGATTTTCTCCGGCCTTTCCTATTGTTCGAAGTGATTCTTCTCTGGGTATTTAGTGAACTACTCTATTATTTTCTTGAGGCTCTCTCCACTTGAGTAAGTAATTCTCCTTCATCTGTCCAGTTGTTATTCCCACACAGCTTCTGCACCTGGCTCTATACTTTCAGCTTCCCTGGATGAGATTATCTTGATCATTGCAGAAAGCCCTCTTGGACATCATTCAAAACCTCTACAGGCTACCTCTGTGTCTCAGGTGGCCCATGCCTTGTCCCTGGGAAACCTGGTCCCTTTTCCCACTGTGAGATGGTCAGTAGCTTCCCTAACTAGTTCTCTGCTTTGCCACCACAGGCTGTTTTGGCAGCCTTCTACTGCTTACACAATCAGGCTTGAGGTGGAAATCGGATTGCATGTTCTCAGACTCCAGGGGATTATGTCAAACTTCTCGAAAAATGGTCTCCTCGAAGCTCCGTTCACTTGATTTGGGACCAGGGGCAAAATCTCCATGTGTCCCCACATGCCTCTTCCAGCTCACTAGCAATGGTCTCCAAAGAAATCCTCTTTCTGTTTTCTCATGTATGTGCCTCTCCCACTCCCTTTAAAACCCAGAGATGAATGAAATCTAAGGTTAGTTAAAACTGATTCACAGACAGCTCTTTTGCAGTCCTGCATAGGTGCTCTCATATTTCATCTGGGAATATTAAAGTAGTTGATACCTACTGCCCTGGACCTCAGTAGAAACTGAGACAGAAACAGTCGCATTCAATATCCTATTACTGTGGTCAAGCTTGTAGATCCTGGAGAGTGCACAGCCAGTGGCTAAAGCTATAGGAAAGGAGAACCAGGCCCTGGAGGTACTGCAACTGGCAGGAATAAAGCAATATATTGGAATATCAGTCAAAATAGGCTGACATTCAATGCAGGATTCCGGTGTCAAAAGAGGTCATATAGTTAGACGTTTAGAGGGAAAACTAGTTGTAAGTCTTGGGCAAACAGTAGATCTGGGAGAGAAAAATCTGTAGGCTGGTATCCAGGCTGCTTATGGCACATGATTCCCACTGGTTGTTAATATATTACATGTGTCTCTATCGCTTCACGCACTATGTAAGCTGGGTTTGCTCTCAGGTATTAATGAAATATGTGTTGAGCACCTTAATTTTGCCAGGTGCTGTGCTAGGGAATGAGCTAGGTGCTCTGAAGTGAGGTCTCTGTGAAGCCAGGTAGGAGTGGATGACATTGCTACTATTTTATCCTTACCCTCTTTGACTCTTCCATGTGTTCTTGTCATATTTATAAATATCTACACTTTAAAGGGAGCAACGGCAGACAGAAGTGTTTAAACTGAGGTGAATTCTGACACTTGTTAAAGCTTAGATGAGATTTGTGTAAGAACCTGGAAACAAAATGGGGCAGCTAGAGTTATCATGAGATATAAATTGCCATTGCTTCTATTTGTATGAATAATTAAGTGTTTTCCAAATTATTTTTGTAATAATTGAATCAGAAAACAAAAGTTTATTTGCTTTCTCAAGAATCTCAGGCACTAAGGGAAAAAAATGCTTTCTTGCCTTAGCCTTCTTAGATTTCTTTCTATCCTGTTTGCTTTATTTCTAGACTAACCTGTGGCAGAAGGCCAGCTGCAATCTGAAAGAGATCAGTCACAGTCTTTGGTGTATTAAGAATATGTTCATATTAATAGATTTCCTCTAAGGATATCTCACATCACCATTCCTGAGCCAAGTTTAAAACAATATGTGTAATTCTTCGAATACTGAGATTTCGTGGAGGCAGATGTGCCAATTTGTATATGTGTGTTTTTTGATTGTCATTAAATGGGTTTAATTCCATTGAGTATACAAGTGGCTCGCTATTTTGGAGTCTCTATGAATTGAAATACTGCTGAGCAACTAAGCCTCTGATAATTTTTACCTTTTGTTGCTGTAGGCATATTGCATATCAATGTACATTTTTTTTTTAATGCTAAGCCCCCTGGGGAGAAAAAGAGACAAAAAAAACACAGGGTTATTCAGTGCTGAGGTCAGAGATACAGATTAGATTCCTTCACCTCCATTCTTAGAAATAAAACTTATAAATTTTTAAGGTGGATGAGACATTAGAGATCATGTAATCTGATCATCTAATTTTACAGATGAGGAAATTACAGCCCGTTATAATGGGGACTTGACCTTGATTTGCCCAAATAAATTTTGGAATATTATTAATACACAGAATCACTTTTATAATACTGAAAGCTAGGGATTACCATACATATAATGCTTATTTGAAAAGGTATCATTGTTTAAATGTGATTAGGGTCACATACAAGAATCAAATTTTAGATTAACAATAGTTTATTTATGAGTTATTTGGTTGACGATATTAGATCCAAAGTAGTGAGTTTGAAATTCGCAAATGCCTGGAAACTGTCAGTTTTCTTTCTCCACGGTAGTATAATTTTAAATTGAACATTTCTGAAGGCAACCACACAGTCTAGTAATCTGAGCTCTGGAATAGGAATTGGGGATACAGTGTTCCATATATAAGTTTGACAAAGACTGCTATTTGACTGAGAATATGATTATTACATGAATGGGTGAAGTTCACTGCCTTGGACCTCTCTTCATTTGGTCTGAGGTGGCGGCTAGTTCCAGGATACAATCCCTCACTAGGAAGCTGTCTGGGATAGCAGTGCAAATCACATATAGCCCATTTGAGGGTACCGTTAATGAGGAAGGCAGACAATCAAGGCAGGACATTGTTTACCTTATCCTGGGAGTTGACACCTGGCCACTTACTGGAAACTGAATCTAATCATTTTATCATATCCTATCTTTTTCAGTTACCTTTTTTTGAATTAGATTTGATTTACAATATTAGTTTTAGGTGTACAACACAGTGATTTGATATTTTTATAGATTATACTCCATTTAAAGTTGTTATAAAATATTGACTACATTTGCTGTGCTGTATATTACCTCCTTGTATCACATTGATTTTATACCTATTAGTTTGTACCTCTTATTAGTTTGTACCTCTTAATCCCCTTCCCCTATCTGTCCCTCATCCCACCTCTCTCCCCACTGGTAACCACTGGGTTTGTTCTCTGTATCTGTGAGTCTATTTCTGTATTGTTACATTCATTCGTTTTATTTTTTGATTCCACATATAAGTGAAAGCATGTAATAGATGTCTTTTTCTGACAGATTTCACTAAGCATAATATCCTCCAAGTCCATCCATGTTACTGTAAATGGCAAAGTTCATTTTTTTTTAATGGCTGAGTAGTAGTCCATTGTGTATATATTCCACATCTTCTTTATCCCTTCATCTACCTATGGACACTTAAGTTGCTTCCATATCTTGGCAATTGTAAATAATCCTGCTATGAACATTGGGGTGCATGTATCTTTTCAAATTAGTGTTTTCGTAGTTTTTGGATGTATACCCAGGAGTGGAATTGCTAGGTCATATGGTAGCTCTATTTTTAGTTTTTTGAGAAACCGCCATACTGTTTTCCACAGTGGCTACACCAATTCGTATTCCACCTACAGGTGGAATAACAAATGTTGGCGAGGATGTGGACAAAAGGGAGCCCTACTACAAGGTACAAGGGCTCCCTTTTGTCCACATCCTCGCCAACATTTGTTATTTGTGTTCTTGTTGGTGATAGTTATTCTGACAGGTGTGAGGTGATATCTCATTGTGGTTTTGATTTGCATTTCCCTGATGATTAATGATGTTGAGCATCTTTTCATGTTTCTGTTGACCATTCATATGTCTTCTTTGGAAAATTGTCTATTCAAGTCTTCTGTCCATTTTATAATCAAATTGTTTTTTTGATGTTGAGTTGTATGAGCTGTTTATACATTTTGAATATTGACTCCTTATCAATCATATGATCTGCAAATATTTTCTCCCATTTAGAAGGTTTTCTCGTTTTGTCTATGGTTTCCTTCGCTGTGCAAAAGCTTTTAAGTTTAATTAGGTCCCATTTATTTATTTTTGCTTTTATTTCCTTTGCTTTAGGAGATTGATTCAAAAAAATATTGCTACAGTTTATGTCAAATAGTGTTCCACCTAAGATTTCTTCTAGGAGTTTTATGGTTTCTGGTCTTACATTTAGGTCTTTTCAATTTTGAGTTTATTTTTGTATCTGGTGTTAGAGAATGTTGGAATTTCATTCTTTCACATGAGGTCTGACTGGTTCTTTTTTATATTTTCTAGTTCTTCATTGAAATTCTCACTGTGGTCATCCATTCTTTTCCCAAGTTCAGTTATCAATCATATTACCATTGCTTTGAACTTTTCACCAGGTAAATTATCAGCTGTAAGGTGGGGCTTCTATGTTCAATGGCAGTCACCTCCCTGTGGGGGTGAGGTTATGGCCCAAGGGGCTGGAGCAGAAACCCTGAGGGAGCTGGGTTTCATCATGTTGTGATGGCCGTCTTTGCTTTGGTTAGGGGCATGGATGGGGTCTAAGGGCTTAGGGCTGCACTTCTGTGCTGGTTTCACTTTTTCCCCCAAATGTATATCCCTGGTTAGAGGCTGAGTCCAGCCAGAGGGGTTGGGGCCACACTACTGAACTGGTTTTATTCCCCACCAAGTATGCACACAGATGTTTGTGCAGGAAATGGCAGTCTCTGTTGTGGTCAGAGGCAGCGCTGGGGCCAGAGCTGGCTCTGTTCCCTTCACTTCAGTGGGGAGCAGTGTTGGAGCAAGAGGTGCTGGAGCAGGTGCACCATCTGTTTGCAAGTCTGTGCACATCCTCTTCAAGAGTGGAGTCTCAATTTATTACAGTCCTCTGGTAAGCCCCACTGGTTTTCAAACCAGCTAAGGGGACTCATCTTACCAGTGTCAGACACCAGGGCTGAGGTGTCTAATATGTGGCTTGAGCCCCTTGCTCCCCAGGGAGGATGCCTGAGACTGTCATATCCCCCTTCTCCTCTGGGTTCCCTGCTAGGGGTGAAGATACTGACTAAATCGCTTCTCCTTCCTTCCTACCAGACTCCATATGAATATTTACAGCCTTGGTTGTCGAAGAGCCCTTCTGCTAGTTTTCAGCAAAAGTTAAGCTATATGTAGGTACAGTTTTCATGCGTTCATTTGGAGCGTTGAGCTCAGTGTCCTCCTCCTCCACCATCTTGATCCTGAGATCTCAGTTACCTTTTGATTTCTCTAAATCAAGAATTGCTTTTTGCAAAAGAGAAAAGTGGGAAGCTACTCTGTGCTTATCATTTCTTTTGATAACAATGGTAATCATTCTTCTGATTTTACTCTGACACCCCAGGTATCCTAAAACATAAAGATTTTTAAGGCGTTATATGGAAGTGTGACAGTTTTGTGTAATTCAAGATTTTATGAGCAATGAAAGATTCTAAAATGTTCTATCCCCACTCTTGTATGCTGTCATCTTTGCTATTTTGCCTTTGTGACAGATGCTAGGACTATGTGCTTTGTGCTAGAATAGATTGATTTTCTTTCAGGCCTCTACCAGTTCCAAAGAATGAATACTGTACTAAAAATATAAGTACAATGGGAATATATGTAACCTGACAGTTTCATATACAGAGAGAAAATAAATGAATATATCTGAGAAGGAACTGAAACAATCTTCTTTTAAGATATTTTATTGAAATATTTTACGTCGTCAAGGCAATTTGTACTTCCTGTGACATGTTTAATAACCAGTACAATGGAAAAATATGCCAGTATATCTTGACAGTCTGTTGTGCCTTTAAAATGTAAAATCATTATTTGAAGCAGTTGTCACAATATCTTTTAGCTTTTTGAGACTTATAATTATAGACTGACTACAGGATTTTTCTGAGCATGTACCGGCTTTATTATCAGGGAGTAGTGGCATTGCTGGGGGAGATGAAAGTCATAGTACATGAATACATAATGATGCAAAACTTTTTAAAGAAACACCTACAACTGAAAAGAGTTATAAACATGGGTACTTACCATATGCAAGGTACTGCATTATGTTCTTCATGTATATATATTGTCTCCTTTAAATTTGACAACACCTTTGCACATAGGAAGTTTGCACTTGGTTTTCAGACTGAGGAATTTGAGTAATAGAAGTTAAATAACTTGACTAGCTAAGTCTTATGTCATGTAAAGGCACAGGCAGATTTATAGTTCAAGTTTGCCTAACTACAAAATTGAGAGTTGCATGGAGGGAGATAGATGTGGGACTATTTTTCCCCTCATTTCAAGAAAAGTGTTGCCTACATACACTGACAATTTTTCCTGACATTCACATTTCTTTTCTTTGTCTATTGGCACAGCTTGTAGGTAAGCCACAGGCACAGGTCCTACGTAAAGCTTAATGGGAACAATGATTAATGGCATGGGATCTAACTTAACATTTTTCTCTCCTTTAAACCCCCATCCATTCCATTATCAACACCTCTTCATCCTCTAGAAAGCACACCTCAAATATTCCTATGTCTCTACGGTTCAATTTTTATGACTCTGGTCCAAATTAATCGTCTTTCACCTGGGCATCCACAATATTCTCCTTATTTTCCCTGTTTCTGTTCTTGCCACCTCCAATGTATTCTCCAAAGGCTAGCAGGAGAAATTCTTTAAAGTGTAAATTGGAATGTATCAATTTCCAGGTTGAAAGTTTTTAATATCTTCCTAATGTGTCTGGAGTAAAATCAAAATGTCTTACTTTGGTGGACAAATTCTTTAATTATATAGCTTTTGGCTACCTCTCCATTCCTTCATCTCCTCAAATATTCCCAACTTTAACCACATTTGTTCTCTCTCCTGTATGCCAAGCTTTATTCTGCCTTAGGAGTGTGTATATGTTGTTACTTCTGCTTGGAAGGTTCTATCCAATTCCTTTCATAACTTAAAAAATAGGTTTTCTCCCCATGAGTTCTTAGCATAAATGTCAACTACTCAGAGAGGCTTTCTATGATTTATCTAAACTAGTTTAAGTCCCATTATGCTTTTTCTCAACATTTAAAAACAATTTGTCATTTTATGCAGGTTTTTTGTTTTATTTGTATATGATTTTACCTTACTAAACTTTAAGTTCTATAAAGGGCTTGCCACAGTATAGTCTGACTTTAATTCTAAGGTAGGCATATAATTGGGGTTCAGTTGAGCAAATTAAATAAAATCACCATAATCAACTTCATGCTTTTATTCTGTTCTTATTAATAAAATTGGAACTTAAATTGATTACTAAGTGCATTTACATTATGTCCATTCTATTGGGGGAAAACTATGAAAAAATATCAGTTATAATACACCGGTACCATGCAAGTGCTTTTTCAGAGTTAAAGATAACATAAGGAACACAGAGGATGGAGCAACTAAGTTGTCTCAGGAAAGAATTCACTGATGTGGTGACCTGTGTAGCAGGCCTTAATGATGAGTTACAATTTTCCAAGTTCAGAAGGCTGAATGGGTAATGGAGGATATATGAGGAAATGGGAAAGCATGAATTGGTGAAAAAATGCTCTGGATGTATGGCAGTATCATCGACTGATTGGAATGATGGTGGGAGAGGGGCCCCAAAGTCAAATTGCGTTGAAAGACCTTCTATACCAGACTATGGAGTTTTTAATAGGGAAGTGACATGATTCATATCATTTTGTAGAATGGTGGTGTGTGAGTAAAATACATTGAAATTAGAAGATACTGTTGAGAATGGTTAAGATGGTATTGTGATATTCCAGCCCAAAAATGCTGAAAGCCTTAATTAATAAATTAATTGACTTTTAGTTAAGCAACAGGCATGGTGATATCTGTTGGGGATTTGGAACCACTGATCTAACAAGAGAGGTAATTAGACCTACATTTACTATTTTTCTGGGTTTGTTCCATCTTTACACTTTCAGTCAGTTATTTGGCTTTTCCAAATTTGACTTTAGTATACATTTTCTAAAATACATTACATTTGAAAATAGGATATTTCTGTAGCAGATTTTATTTATTAAGAAAGTGTAGGGTACAGTGTAATGGAGAATATGGTCAGCTCTATAGTGTTTAAGAAACAGATGGCAGAGAGGCTTCATAAATTATGTCATGCTTGAGTTGAAATATGGGGGCAGGCTCACTTCAGGCAGAGAGAGCAGTATAAGCAAAGGCATGGAGGCATGGTCCGAGCCAAGAATGGCAAATAACGTAATATGCCTGAACTACAGAAATAATAGGATTCTCATGTGTCAGTTGTTTGTGGACTTTGGGTGAACAAAAGGGGACAAATGAAAAACAGAAAGTTTACCATTTTGGGGTTCTATTTGAGCTTGTGGTCATCTAGTAGATTGCCGCCATAACTAAGGGAGTTACATATGCTGTTTGAATGTAGCTGGATTTTCATCACTACTAAGGATGTTCTGAATGTTCCTCTTTACTCATCACAGGGGCTATTTTAAATGTTTACATCTTTCCTAAACTCCAGTCTGGTCTAGCCCAATCTCTTGTAAGTATGCCTTTGAAGTGGGAGCCATCTGACAAGGGATAATGCAACTTCCTATCTCCTGGCTTCAAAGCTCGTCTTCCCTCTGCCTATTTGACTCCCACCCCACGTTCTCCTTTTGATCTGTTACTCCATAAAACTACTCTTTGAAAAAAGGAAATTTGCTGCCACCAGTTTTTACCTTCTCACCCCTGACCTCTTGTAAGCCAGTTACTCTACTGCTCTTTCGAAATTAATCTTTCTGTAATTTCCAGGGTAACTGAACTTTTTTCAGTCCTTCTAATTTTTAGCTCCAACTTCATGACTCTCCCTTCTCCCTTAGATTTCTTGCAATACAACCTTTTTATTTCCCTTTTCACATCTCATCTTTTCTTTTTATGTGGATTAATTCTCCAAGTTATTTCCTTAACCAAATCTAATCTTTCTCTAGTTTCTCTTTTAAACTATTTTTGTTTTATTGATATCTACCAAATCAGTATCTCCTAGGGTCCAGATCCTCATCTCTAAACTTCTGGTTATACAACAAAAACAACAATAATAAAAAAATTCTGTATACTGTTCTTTTTTTTAAAAAAAAGCAATATTTAAGATTTTAAGACAACAACTCTTTCTGTTCTTTTCATCCTGTTAGAGGGCCAGCATTTCCCAGTCTAATCGATGCCTAATCAGGTAAACTACTCTCCCTCCTTAATCTCCCACATTTAATACTACCAGTTGAATGTTGAGACAGTCTCTTCCATTGAACTTATTTTCTCTTTTCATTCTTATTGCTATACCTTGGCTCAAACTCTCATGTTCCCTTGTCTGTAAAAGCATAATGCCATTCTAACTGTTCTCACCTTTATCCTTTTGATATGTTAAAACCCAACTAATAATGTTAAAAGAGTAGGAAAAAAATCCCACCACTTCCTGGGTAATAAAATGTACAGTGGTTCCCTATTTCCTACCAAATTTAGGAGAAACACCTCTATACTATAATTGAAAGTCCTCTACTATATTTTATACTTCCTATACAAAGTAAAATTTCTACTTTTATTTTTAAAACAGACCCTTTATTTAGTTTATGGATAATATGCTACTAACCTTTGCTGTGTAACAAATCATCACAAAACTTAAAATAATACACATGTATTTCCTCCCAATTTGTGTGGCTCAGGAATCTGGGCATGGTTTAGCTGAGTCTGCTCCCTCAGAGTTTTTCATGAAACTGCAAATATTGTCCAGGGCTAGAGTCTCATCTGGAGGATCAACTGGGGAATGATCCCTTTCTAAGCTCATTTTGTGTTTTTTGATAGAATTTAGTTCCTAGAGGGTTGTTGGAATGAAGGCCTCAGTTTTTTGTTGGCTGTTGCCTGGGGTCTACCCTCAATTCCTTGCCATGGGAGCTTCTTGAACATGGCAATTTTTTTTTCAATCAAAGCCAGAAAAAGACAGAGTCTACAAGCAAGAGAGAAGTTACTCTTTTATACATTCTAATCACAGAAGTGTCATGTCATTCCATCACGTTTGTCATTTTCTATTGACTAGAAGCAATAGGTCGCGCCCATAATCAAGGGTACACTCAAGGGGGGTGGGATTGCACAAGAGTGTGAATATCAGGAGACAGAGATCACTAGAGGCCATCTTAGAGGTGTCCTGCCTCAGGGAGATTGGATCAGGATATGAGTGTAAGCTGCAAATAGATAGCAACTGTACTTCAGCCCCAGCGAGGGGTGGTCTTGACAGACAGTGGATAGGGAAAAGCCTTTCAGTGGATATAGGTTTGGATGGTGCACCTGGTTATCCGGTTTTTGTGGAAGAAGTGACCTGAGGTTAGATATGTATAGACTCATACATACTCATATACATAGATATGTATATATTCGTATAGACTGTATACATATAGATGTGTATATGGCTAGTGGCAAATGGTGTGACCACGTTCAGGAACCTGGAAGGAAAAAGATTGGAAAATTGATAAGGATCTGGGGCAGAGACATTTGGTTGTATTTATGGAATAGGTGTGAAGTTTGAAAATCTTCATATCAGATGTTCATGCCAATCAGAGAACACCTACCAGGTAAGAAGCACTAAAACACAAAGTAGATGAAAATACTTGGCCATAAGCCAGAATTTGTCATCAGCTACCCTGGTGCTGGCACAATGGGCACATGAGTGAAGTGGCATGGTGGTAGGATGGAGGCTATGTATGAATCCAGCAGCATGGGCTCCAACACACTGAGCCTGGTCTACCTACGATTGCCACAAAATATCTACCCTGTCAGTGACAGAGGCCAAGACTAAGTCCTTGATATGGCACCATCCCTTGAGGACACTAACTGGCCACTTGGTGACAAGCAGATAATACCAATGTTATCTTTCCTTCCTGGAAAGGCCAGTGATGAGCTCTGAAAATAATAACAGACATTTCAGGAATGGGTTTTCATTTACTACCTGTCAGATCTCAGCTGGCACTGCTATTTAAGTTATGTTTACATAGTGTTTGACCCACCAGCATGGAATCCTGATAACATCGTGTCTATCCAGAGGACCGATTTCTGTACCATAGGAGGTATGAGAGTGGGCCCGTGACTGTCGTGGTCCACATATAATGATAAATAGATGCATGAATATAATGATCTTTCCTTCTGGCCCAACATGAGAACTTCTGAAGGTTCTTTATGATTGGAGAACTCCCATTTGAGTCAGTTGAGGCTCTCAGGACTGCATTGTAGCTCAACTTCTTCCTCTGTCTAATCCAGCTGTGACCTTCCTACCTCTGCACAAGTGTTGGTTCCAAGAACACTTCTTATTAAACATTCTCCATGCTAAAGTTTACCTCAGGGTATGCTTCCTGGGGAATCCAATCTGGGCAGCCAACATGCTAGAAAAAATTTTATACTAAAAAAAAATAGCAGTGGGGGACAGAGTCTTATCTCAAAGTATATGCTGGTATAAAAAGGTTCAAGGAAATATTTAAATCAATATGAAGACATTCATAAGATGAATGGATTCATAAAATTATAGTGTTAACTTACAGTTAGAGTTCTAAAATAAGTTGAGTAACTGAAGTGAGATTTTATTCCATAAATAGGCCAACTATTTCACTAACTTTGTGTTGATTTTTCTCAGTAAAAACTACCAGCTATTGGAATCTTTAAAATTCCAGAATTGACAGTAATTGGTTATGGCTGAATTTATGTTTAAATAGAAATCTAAGAATAGGGAATGGGTCTTCCCTGGTGGCTCAGTGGTTAAGAATCCACCTGCCAATGCAGGGGACACAGGTTCAAGCCCTGGTCGGGGAAGATCCCACATGCCACGGAGCAACTAACCCCGTGTTTCACAACTACTGAGCCTGTGCTCTAGAGCCAGTGAGCCTCAAACACTGAGCCCACGTGCCACAATTACTGAAGCCTGTGCGCCTAGAGCCCGTGCTTTGAAACAAGAGAAGCCACTGCAAGGAGAAGCCCGCACACTGCAAAGGAGAGTGGTCCCCGCTCGCCACAAATAGAGAAGGCCTGTGTGCAGCAATGAAGACCCAACACGGCCAAAAATAAATAAGTAAATTAAAAAAAAAAATCTAAGAGCAGACAAAATTCACAGTAGGGTATTGTAAACATATAAGCACTTTTTTGAAAAAAATAATTATTTTTGAGATTTTTAGTTGATAAAAATGTAAATATCATTCCAAATAATGTGAAATAAAATCTAAAAAATCTATTTAGTCTTTTGATTTGATCTACCATCACTTTATATTTTGAATACTTGCTTTTCTCTCTATTATATTTGTCAAAATCTTTTCTATTTATCTCTCTCCTGATGCTAAGATAATGAAATGATTGACAGCTTTGATAGCATTGTTTACTTGGCTGAAAGAAGTTTCTAAGTACATCCCACAGTACATATTCCATGTTACAATCCAGTAAGTAAGAAGTCCTAAACTCCTCCACGAAAGCTCTTCTGAAATTATTTTATTTTACTTATTTGTGAACAGAGTGGCTAATTGTTTATAGTTTAAGCATGATATAGAATCAGGGGAAAAAATCCCTTGTGGTCATTTACATGCCTACACTCAGGAAGAAAGCTCTGTTGGGACTGGACTACCCAAGATGGCAACACACACACACACACCCCAGGGGGACTGGTGCTGACTGTTGGCTAAGGTAACTCAGTTCTTCATTGGCCTCTCCATGGGGTCTTCCATCATTCAGTATTCTAGACTGAGATTCTTCACATGATGACTGGCTTCTAAGAGAACCAAAAGAGAAGCTCCTAAGACTTAGGCCTGAAAATCACACAGCATCACTTTCATCATACTATTGGTCAAAGGAAGTCACAAGGCTAGTCCAGATTTATAGGGAGGGGACATAGCTTTTACCCCTTGACCAGAAGAGTGGTAAAACTATATCACTAAAGGGCAGATTCCATAGGAGGAATTATTGTATCCATCTTTGGAAACAATCCAGTACATTAAGGTTGTAGAGAGTGACAGGATTTGCTATGATAGAGTTGTCAGGGAAGGGTCTGTCTGAGCAGGTGAAATTAGACTAAGAAGCTGAATGAAATGGGGGAATGAACTACACCAATATAAGGGAAGAAAGAACATTCTTGCTAACGGAATATTGATTGCAAAAGGCCTTGAAGTGGGAACAAGCCTGGTATGTTGGACGAGTTTAGTAGCAAAAATAGGGCTAGGTATAAAAACTTAGAACTGGTCATATGTGACTTTAAAAATATGGAATTTGGTGAGATCACCCAGAAAGTAATTGTAAAAGGAGAAAAGAAGAGGCTTGGGGACTAAGTTCTGGAGCATTTCAATATATAGGGGTTAGGAAGAGTAGGAAGATCCAGCGAAGAAGTCTGACAAAAGAAGTAGCTTGTGCAGACTGTTGGCTAGGGAAACAGTGTTAGGAAAGCACATGAGGGAGGGAACTGCAAGAAGGGAATTATCAGTGGTTACAAATGATACTAAGAAGTCAAGCTGGATGGAGACTGAGATCTGACTGTTGGATGTGTAAGACTTTGAACTTGAACAGAGCTGTTTCAGTGGAGGGGTGCAGCTAGGATAGAAAGTGAAAATAATGTATGTAAATAATACTTATGAGTTTTATTTTTTCCTGAAAATGAGAGCAAAGAAGTGGAGCATGCTTTTTGTTGATGGGAAGGAATGATCCATAGGAAGGAAAAAATGATGAGGCAAGAGAGGGAGGATGATGGCAAGAAGCAGTATTTGAGACTGTAAGAGAAATGAGAAAAAAAAACTCAGGCAGACCATTGGGTCTTAGGGATAAAGGCTATTTATCCATTCTAATAAGATGAAAAGAATAGTTGGGGCTTAAAGACATGTAAGCTGGTGGATTTAATGTTGAAAGATATAAAATTTCCCCCTTGAAATTTTTATTTTTTTCTGAGTGAAAATAAAAGCAAGATGATCAGCTAAGAGTAAAGTAGTAGTATTGGCTTTTGAAATTTTGAGAGAAGGAAAGGGTGAAATAATTATTTTGGATGAATGAAATGTGAATTGACTAAAAAATGTAGTATAGTTACCAGGCAACACTAACAGGCCGTTTGAGACTTTGTGGTAATAAATTTAAGTAGGCCAGTATAATTTTCTGGTTTCCTTCAGCTATTTGCACAGTTACCTAGGTGTAACTAGCGGGGTAGAATGGTGGCTTTTCAGTTTGGGTTATCCAGGTGAGATGGAATGAAGTCAGGATAAGGGAGATGAAAACCCCAAGGATATGCAAAGAATAGTTAAAATAATGAATCAGGGCTTCCCTGGTGGCGCAGTGGTTGAGAGTCCGCCTGCCGATGCACGGGACGCGGGCTCGTGCCCCGGTCCGGGAAGATCCCACGTGCTGCGGAGCGGCTGGGCCCATTAGCCATGGCCGCTGAGCCTGTGCGTCTGGAGCCTGTGCTCCGCAACGGGAGAGGCCACAACGGTGAGAGGCCCAAGTACCGCAAAAAAAAAAAAAAAAAAAAAAAAAAAGAATCATACAATGTAAGCTAGGTAAGGGAGGAGGTGGGGGAAATCAGGAGGGTATTGGGAAGTGAAAAGAGATAGAGCTAGTGAACTTAAAATCCTGGTGGAATGAGATTGCAATGTTGTAAAAATCCACAGTTAACCTCCTTCAGACCTCTGAAGGTGTGGCCCTCCTTGGAGGGGGGCTACCATGAAGAATGACTGTGGCAGCAGGAACCAAAGAGGGCAAGAGTCCTGGGATGGGAATGGGATGGGCAAGCCTCAGTTACCAGGATTAAACATCCTTCTAGCCTAAATAAGTGAAAGGATTAGGATTTAATTTAATTTAAGGAAAGAAATCAAGGTAGAATTTCTTATACACCTAAATACACATGTGTTTATATGTATGTGAGTACATTTCTGGGAAGGGCAGTGATAGTTTGAAAGAGTTTGAAGGAGTTTCCCCTTTTAAAAATATTCATGTACGTTATAATTTATGCAATTAAAAAATTAAAAATGGCAAAAGAAGAAAGGCTTTACTGGCTGTATAATGAGTACAATTGGATATAGAGCATTATATAGATATCCAAAGAAAGAATGTCTCAATTTGATGTAAGTTGGTTAGTCATGGAAGCCTTAAAACAAAAAACTCACGAAGGCATATTTGGCAATTTCCATCCAAGCATTGTCCAGGAGAAAAGGACACTAAGCCAACAGACTTTGAGTATATTGACTCCTTTGGCAAGCTTACTCCTATTTTAAGATGAATTCATCAGCTGTCTGAGCTTAATGCCATTGAAATTTAGGATTCATCTAATGGTTTTGTTTTGACTCCACATTTATTAAATAACCTTCTGATTATTATTTGTCTTTTCCATGTTTGTGCCTACAAGGACAAAATGTGTTGCTCATATGAGCTTCAAGTATTTTAGTCCCTGTAACAATTATTTCACAATATAAATTAAGTTACATTCTGGTTTTATTTATTTACCTCAGGAGCTTGGGTAATGTGAGCTTGTTCTTGAGAAGTGGATTTGCTCTTGGAATGCTGACAAAATCAAGTTACTAGGCATGTAAATCTGCAGGGCAGTTTTTCAGCTGTTGTGAATCTATGCAGGTAAAGAATATCACTCTGTGAGGCCTGTTGGGAGGCAGCCAGCCTTCCCCTGGCAAACTCCCCTGTAATCACTGTGGACCTCATGTACACTTGGAACCCTGGCTCAAACTGCCTCTTCTGTGATGCCTTCTGTGGGCACTCCATCCACTTTCAGCTGTCCGGAAGTGCATTTTATGAATCACACAATCTACTGGACTCACAGAGAGGCTTGCCTACTCACAAGTAAAAGTTCCTTGGGAGTCACTTTAGATGTCTTCTAACAGGAAAGCTATATGACTGATGTATGTCCTTAGAATTGCCCAAGTAAGTTATATCTTCATACTTTTGGTTCAGGAGAGAAGGCTTTAACCACATTCTTCTTCAAGTACAGTATTCCAGGATTCTTACAGACCCCATGTGCAAATTTTCTACTTTTGTGCAGAGGTAGAATGGTTTTGGGTATGGGCAAGAATGCATATCAAGATTTCTGATGTTAATGAAAATAGAAAGTTTGATTCCTGGCATATACTAGAAGGCTAAAATTGAAATATTTGTCATCCAGTCCTCAATGAAAGTAGAGCTATGGTGGTTGATATTCCAAAGGAATCATTTATGTCATTGTATATGCAAGCCAGGGAGACAATATAATTTATCATTTACCTAGGACACTTGAGAATGAAAGTGTACATTGTTGATTGTTCCAGGAAAGCAGGTATAAACTAGGACTGTACTGAGTAAACAGAATTGTATGGTTACCCTACCTGGAGGCTGAAACTATAATGAGCCAGTAAAGGTCAGTACAGTCATACTGTTTAATAGCCATCACATGCTACAGTTGGTCAGTGCCTTCTTTGATGTCATGTGCTGTACTCTTTGAAAAACATTTAAAAAATATCACCCTGGCATATAAGGATAAAGAATTTATAATTTAAAAAATTTATACCTGAAAGCTTGCTTAAGTAGTGAGAGGATAAAGTTCAGGGGAGATTATTCTAAGCAATGAAGTATAGGAGAAATAAAGTTAACTCATAATAAAATATGTCATTTGACTATACATAACAACATAATATTATATTTTATAATATTTTTAATTACCAGGAGAGGGATGCTTTTGCATATAGAGGTTACATTGAAAATATGGTACTTTGGGGGAGGGCCTTTTTTTGTTTATATATTTTTTATTCTCAAGGTAAAGAAATGTTATAATAAAATTTCTAAAACAGCATCATATCACAAGCATATTCCATGTAACAACATCTTTTCAGTCATATTTTTAAACAATTCCATATAATTTCATCAAGAAAGCTATAATTAGGTACTATGTTATTCCTTTATCTTGAGGATTTTTCTAATTTTTTTGCTATTATTAATAACAAAACAGTTATTGCTAAGATAGTGTCTTCATAGGAAATTTAAAAAATGGAATTAATGACTAAAATGAATAAAAACATTTTAGACTCAGTACACATTGTAAAAATGTTTGCAAGAGATCATATTAACATACTATTACAGTTGTGTAAGCTTTTAAGTTTCATTAGGTCCCATTTGTTTATTTTAGTTTTTATTTCCATTTCTCTAGGAGGTGGGTCAAAAAAGATCTTGCTGTGATTTATGTTATAGAGTGTTCTGCCTATGTTTTCCTCTAAGAGTTTGATAGTTTCTGGCCTTACATTTAGGTCTTTAATCCATTTTGAGTTAACTTTTGTATATGGTGTTAGGAAGTGTTCTAATTTCATTCTTTTACATGTAGCAGTCCAGTTTTCCCAGCATAACTTACTGAAGAGGCTATCTTTCTCCATTGTATATTCTTGCCTCCTTTATCAAAGATAAGGTGACTGTAGGTGTGTGGGTTTATCTCTGGGCTTTCTAGCCTGTTCCATTGATCTATCTTTATGTTTTTGTGCCAGTACCATACTGTCTTGATTACTGTAGCATTGTAGTCTGAAGTCAGGGAGCCTGATTCCTCTACCTCCATTTTTCTTTCTCAAGATTGCTTTGGCTATTCAGGGTCTTTTGTATTTCCTTATACATTGTGAAATTTTTTGTTCTAGTTCTAGGGAAAATGCCATTGGTAGTTTGATAGGGATTGCACTGAATCTGTAGATTGCTTTGGGTAGTGTCATTTTCACAATGTTGATTCTTCCAATCCAAGAACATGGTATATCTCTCTATCTGTTTGTATCATCTTTAATTTCTTTCATCAGTGTCTTATAGTTTTCTGCATACAGATCTTTTGTCTCCTTAAGTAGGTTTATTCCTAGGTATTTTATTCTTTTTGTTGCAGCGGTAAATGGGAATATTTCCTTAATTTCTTTTGCAGATTTTTCATCATTAGTGTATAGGCATGCAAGAGATTTCTGTGCAGTAATTTTGTATCCTGCTACTTTGCTAAATTAATTGATTAGCTCTGGTAGTTTTCTGGTAACATCTTCAGGATTCTCTATGTATAGTATCATGTTGTCTGCAAACAGTGACAGGTTTGCTTCTTTTCCGATTTGGATTCCTTTATTTTCTTTTTCTTCTCTGATTGCTGTGGCTAAAACTTCCAAAACTATGTTGAATAATAGTGGTGAGAGTGGGCAACCTTGTCTTGGTCCTGATCTTAGTGGAAATGGTTTCAGTTTTTCACCATTGAGAACGATATTGGCTGTGGGTTTGTCATATATGGCCTTTAGTATGTTGAGGTAATTTCACTTTATGCCTACTTTCTGGAAGGTTTTTATCATAAATCGGTGTTGAATTTTGTCAAAAGCTTGTTCTGCATCTATAGGGATGAGCATATGGTTTTTCTTCTTCAATTTGTTAATATGGTGTATCACATTGATTGGTTTGCGTATATTGAAGAATCATTGCATTCCTGGAATAAACCCCACTTGATCATGGTGTATGATCCTTTTAATGTGCTGTTGGATTCTGTTTGCTAGTATTTTGTTTAGGATTTTTGCATTCATGTTCATCAGTGATGTTGGCCTGTAGTTTTCTTTTTTTGTGACATCTTTGTCTGGTTTTGGTATCAGGGTGATAGTGGCCTCATAGAATGAGTTTGGGAGTGTTTCTCCCTCTGCTATACTTTGGAAGAGTTTGAGAAGGATAGGTGTAAGTGTTTTTCTAAATGTTTGATAGAATTCACCTGTGAAGCCTTCTGGTCCTGGGTTTTTGCTTGTTGGAAAATTTTTAATCACAGTTTCAATTTCCGTGCTTGTGATTTGTCTGTTTATATTTTCTATTTCTTCCTGGTTTGGTCTCAGAAGGTTGTGCTTTTCTAAGAATTTGTCCATTTCTTCCAGGTTGTCCATTTTTTTGGCATATAGTTGCTTGTAGTAATCTCTCATGATCCTTTGTATTTCTTCAGTGTCAGTTATTACTTCTCCTTTTTCTTTTCTAATTCTGTTGATTTGAGTCTTTTCCCATTTTTTCTTGATGAGTCTGGCTAATGGTTTATCAATTTTGTTTATCTTCTCAAAAAACCAGCCTTTAGTTTTATTGATCTTTGCTATCGTTTCTTTAATTTCTTTTTCATTTATTTCTGATCTCATCTATGATTTCTTTCCTTCTGCTATCTTTGGATTTTTTTGTTCTTCTTTCTCTAATTGTTTAAATGTACATTTAGGTTGTTTATTTAAGATTTTTCCGTGTTTCTTGAGGTAGGATTGTATTGCTATAAACCTCTGTTTTAGAACTGCTTTTGCTGCATCCCATAGGTTTTGGGTCATCATCGTCATTTGTTTCTAGGTATTTTCTGATTTCTTCTTTGATTTCTTCCGTGATCTTTTAGTTATTTAGTAGCGTATTGTTTAACCTCCAAGTGTTTGTACTTTTTACAGTTTTTCTCCTGTAATTGATAGCTAGTATCATAGCATTGTGGTCAGAAAAGATACTTGATACAATTTCAAGTTTCTTAAAATTACCAAGGCTTGATTTGTGACCCACGATATGACCTGTCCTGGAGAATGTTCCATGAGCGCTTGAGAAGAACGTGTATTCTGTTGTTTTGGATGGAATGTCCTATAAATATCACTGGAGTCCATCTTGTTTAATGTGTCATTTAAAGCTTCTGTTTCCTTATTTATTTTCGTTTTGGATGATCTGTCCATCCGTGAAAGTGAGGTGTTAAAGTCCCCTACTATGATTGTGTTATTGTCAATTTCCCCCTTTATGGCTGTTAGGATTGCCTTATGTATTGAGGTGCTGCTATCATGGGTGCATAAATATTTACAGTTGTTATATCTTCTTCTTGGGTTGATCCCTTGATCATTATGTAGTGTCCTTCTTTGTCTCTTCTAATAGTCTTTATATGAAAGTCTATTTTTTCTGATATGAGAATTGCTACTCCAGCTTTCTTTTGATTTCCATTTGCATGGAATATCTTTTTCCATCCCCTCACTTTCAGTCAGTATGTGTCCCTAGGTCTGAAGTGGGTCTCTTGTAGAGAGCTTATGTACAGGTCTTGTTTTTGTATCCATTCAGCCAGTCTGTGTCTTTCAGTTGGATAATTTAATCCATTTACATTTAAGGTAGTTGTTGATGTGCATGTTTCTATTACCATTTTGTTAATTGTTTTGGGTTTGTTTTAGGTCTTTTCCTTCTCTTGTATTTCCTGTCTAGAGAAATGCCTTTAGCATTTGTTGTAAAGCTGGTTTGGTGATGCTGCATTTTGTTAGCTTTTGCTTTTCGGTAAAGCTTTTAATTTTTCCATTGAATCTGAACAATATCCTTGCTGGGTAGAGTAATCTTGGTTGTAGGTTTTCCCCTTTCATCACTTTCAGTATGTCCTCCCATTCCCATCTTGCTTGCAGAGTTTCTGCAGAAAAATCAGCTGTTAACCTTATGGGGATTCCCTTTATGTTATTTGTTGCTTTTCCCTTGCTGCTTTCAATATTTTTTCTTTGTATTTAAGTTTTGATAGTTTGATTAGTATGTGTGTCAGCATGTTTCTCTTTGGGTTTATCCTGTATGGTACTCTCTGTGTTTCCTGGACTTGATTGACTATTTCCTTTCCCATGTTAGGGAAGTTTTCAACTATAATCTCTTCAAATATTTTCTCAGACCCTTTCTTTTTCTCTTCTTCTTCTGGAACCCCTATAATTTGAATTTTGGTGCACTTAATATTGTCCCAGATGTCTCTGAGACTGTCTTCAATTCTTTTCATTCTTTTTTCTTTATTATCCTCCCTGGCAGTTATTTCCACCATTTTATCTTCCAGCTCACTTATCTGTTCTTCTGCTTCAGTTATTCTGTTATTGATTCCTTCTAGGGTACTTTTAATTTCAGTCATTGTATTGTTCATAACTGTTTGCTCTTTGTTCTAGATACTTGTTAATTGTTTCTGGTATTTTCTCCATTCTGTTTATGAGATTTTGGGTCATCTTTACTATCATTATTCTGAATTCTTTTTCAGGTTGGTTGCCCATTTCATCTTCATTTATTTGGTCTTTCAGGTGTTTACCTTGCTTCTTCACTTGTAACAAAATTTTTTTTTTTTTCTGATGGACGGTGCTGTATTCCTCTGTTACTCGTTGTTTGGCCTGAAACTTTCAGCCGTCGAGTTTGCAGGCAGTCGGATAGAGGTGGGTCTTGGTGCTAAGATGAGGACCTCTGGGAGGCCTCACTCTGACTGATATTCCCTGGGGTCTGAGGTTCTCTATTAGTCTAGTGGTTCAGACTCAGAGCTCCCATCACAGGAGCTCGAGCCTGACCTCCAGCTTGGGAACCAAGATCCTGCAGGCTGGTTGCTGGGGGTTCCTCCCGTCCCCATAGGTGTTTGTGGTCCCCCACCAGTGCCTGGTAGGTGCCCTACTTGTGAGGAGATGTGAATTCCATGTCCTCATAGCATGCCATCTTGAATCCACCCCCTGAAACATGATTTTTCACTTCTTGAATAGACATCACTGACATGAAATATTGAAAGCCGATTTTTAAAGGAAGTTTGGAACAATCTCTACCAAAGGAAATTGTGCCATAGCTAGTCCACTCTGCCAGAGAAAACAAGATGTAATCACAACGTATTCTTTCATACTTACTGTTTTTTTTGTTTGCTTGGGACGCATATAGGGTTTTTTTCTCCCCCAGCTTTATTGAGGTATAATGGACAAATAAAAATTGTATATATTTAAAGTGTTTAATGTGATGATTTGATATATATTGCAAAATATTCTGCAATCTAATTAGCATATCCATCTCCTCATATAGTTATCATTTTGTGTGTATGTGCACATGTGATAAGAACACTTAAGATCTCCTTTCTTAGCAAATTACAGGTATACAAAACAGTATTATTAATTATATTCACCGTGCTGCATAGTAGATCCCCAGAACCTATTCCTTTTAAAATGGGAAGTTTTTACACTTTGACCAACATCTCTCCATTTCCCCCTCCCCTCAGTCCCTGGCAACAACCATTCTACTCTCTGGTTCTATTAATTCAACATTTTTAGATTATATATGTGAGATTATATATGGTATATGTAGTTTTTAATATTATATACTAGTAATTAACTTGTGAGGCAAATATATTAAAAACAGAAAATGGGCATTAAAAATTGAAGGAAATATTTTGGATACATTATTTTTATCTCCTTATTTAAGCAATTGTCAATACCAGGAAACTGAATACTAGGTTAAAACATTTGTTTAAGGTAGCAACTTGTAGAATTGTGTGTGCACCTCATATGGTAGTCAGTATCATCTTTCAAGGTCCTTTTTCTTTTGTGAGATATTTCTGAAACTCTAGCTTCAGCAGGGATACAGGATTGTATAAAGATTATCGTAAGTGACAAAAACTCTTCTCAGATAAAGAGTGCCTCTTGTTCTTTGTGTGTCCCCAGCATCTAGATCAGTACCTGGCACAGAGCAGGCAGTTGATGCACATCTGCAGAGTAAGTTAAACAGTAATAAGATTTGTCTCTTTTGGATGCTTTAAGCTTTTATTTTTTCCATGCAGGGATCCAATTTTATTTTCCTATCTGTTGCAGTGTGTGCTTATCATTCCTACTGGTCAGTGAAACTGTCATAGATCTTAAAATGATCTAAATCTGACTTATTGGGGCAAAGAGCATGTGCTAGAATTTTAACAGGGTATGGCATGAAGAGACATGTGTTGTCAATTGATAGAGATCCTTAAATTCTGTAACACAGTATCTGGATTAGATTTAATAGGCCATTATCATCATTTGAGAGAGTGAAATTTAAATATTGTTTTTAGATTTGCATGCAGAAGGGAGAATTAGTCCAGAGAGTATGGAAGCAAAAAGACAGACAAAAATGCCTGTCAGTAGATATATGCTAATTGTTTAACAAAGTGGAAAAGGAACATATAATTGTACACATTTTCCTTGCAGTTAACTTAAGCCATGTCTTCTTCAGACCTGTTTTAGGGGATTCTGGATGTAGTGGCTTGTTACTCTTTTCACTAGTCCCAAGACAAAAGCACAGTGACAAGTAATAGGAGGTCAGCCCACTGTGGACAGGGCAGAACTTTGCTCTTGCTTGGGAGTATAGCATCCCCCAAGCACAGAGCAATCCGTGGTGGAGCAAGTATTTAATAAGTGGGGGTGAGAGGCCAACAAGAGGAACATCTCTTAATTTCTCTCCATCTTTATAAAATTAAATGCTATAAATTCTTACCAATATTGAATAAGAATTAGAGTAATATTAAATGAATGCCAGAAAGTTAAGCTGACCCTAGAAAGTGTAAAGGAGGTAATAAATGATCAGTGTCAAGCACAGGATGAGAAGAGAATGTTTCTGTCTGTGTGGAGATCATCAGTGTGTCTGCCTTATATAGTTTGAAGTACTGAGGAGTTCCAGAGCTCTGGGCATGCCATTATTAATTTTCTAGAGCAAAAGCACACCTAAAGTCAAGCATAAATGATTGTTGAATTGGTTAAATTTTTTTTTTGCATTATTTACCACTACTTTCCATTTACATTTGATCATCATGAACTACCTGCTTACTAACCAAAATGTCCTCTCATTGTTTTGTTTATCAATTTTACTGTACATTTCCATAGAAAAAATAAAGCTTCTTGATAAATGTGATCTCTGAAGACCAATACTTTAGGTAGTTATATTTGTTTTAATATATCATTCTTATGATTAAGAACTAATTCTCATTGTTGTGAATATACAGTCTTGTTTATGTTTGAAATCCAGTTTCACATGTTTTCTCCTTGGCTTTTGAAAATATTGACAAATTTTCAACATATATCATTTTGGACTCTCATGGTTGAACCACCCTCTTTCTCAGCAGTTAGCAAAATCTACTCTTATATGATCAGCCAAATTGGCCCTATTGCTGCCTCTTAACTCTGACTTTTAACAAGTGCCAGAACACTTGGGGAAAATTGCAGATGGGAGAAATATGAGCATTTGTTGAGATTCTCTACTATCTGATTAGAATATTATGTTTCTTGTCCCTTGTGAAGTAGAATTCTCACTTTTAGAAATTTTCCCCATCCAATAATTTTTCAAGGGCTCCAGGGGAATCCCTGGGCGATTAAAACTGAGGACTCTGTTACAAAGTCTTCCTGAAGTCCAGGACCTTGCAGAATGCTTGGGTAAAGAATAACATGCCAAAGTACATATTATGTTGTCATTCAGAACAACAAAATCCACAAAAGCTGAAAGAAATTATAGTCAGAGCTTTTTTTATATACATATTCAACTTTTTAAATGCAGTGATTTATTTACCTTAGCAAACTAATCTTAAAAATGTAATTTGCTTTCACTCTTTAAACATTCAGTCCTGTGAAAGACTGTTAACACTTTTATAGGCCCAGCTGTCACGAAGGTGGAAAATATTGCTATATTTACATCTCTAGTCCTGGTCATCTTGGCATGTTCTAGTCCAGTCCTTATGATATTATAAAGCTATATAATGGAATCTAATAATAATAACCACTGCATATATTTACATAGTGCTTTTAACCTTTAAAACACTTTTTACCTTAGATTTGCTTTAATATTAGGATAATATGATTATTAAATCATGTTAATTGTTCCTGACTCTAGAATGCATTAAATAGGTCCCTAACAAATTCTATAACTATTAAAAAAAAAAAAACAGCCCTGTAACTCTTAGAAGTAACCATATTCCATGTCAAGAAGGTATTAACTCTTCCTTGCTCTGAAGTGCTTGTGCAAAATCTGAAATATTGTTTTTAGTCCAGGATATTAACCAGTAAGAGCAGCAAATGGGAGTCATTCAGATTATGGGCATTCTGCAAAACAGTCATATGAGGGAATGGTTAATTGGATAAAGTGAATACTTAGGACTTCTTCCATGTGGTACTGTAAGAATAAAGAGCAGTAGATGGAAGTTAAAGAGAGATGGAAGTGAGTCCAACTTAAGGAATACATTTATTATACATGCTTGTATCTCCGGTGCCTAGAGTTGTATCTGGCAAACGAGAGTTCACAGGAAATGTTTGTTGCTGTAGATAATCAAAGATGAATATTGAGCTTTCTATAAAAAGAGTGAGCTCATTGTCACTGCATATATCAGGCAGAGGCTGTATAAACTTTGGTTGAAAATGTTGAAAGAATTCCTGCATTGGGAGTGATGTTTGACATGTTCCACCTCTTGGTTTCTTTCCATATTTATATGTTTATAATTCTATAAATTCTTATCCATATTAAATAGCCCTATATTGGTGTCCCTACACTAAACATAACATTTACAAGGTAGAAGTTTTATTTTAATGTGAAGGGTTTTCCCCTGACTTTGCAGACTTGAAAGCTTAATTGAGACTTTTAATGAACTGAGCATCTTAGGAATTCACAGCCTCGCTTTCTCAAAGCTATCGCGACATCAAAATAACCAGTTTCTGACCATAGAATTCTAATAAGTTGTTTTCTTGCTCAGCCTCAATCAAACTCGTGTTTCTATTTTTAAGTAGAAAATGTCCTTAAGTCTGATGAGAAGTTTGACTTTCAACTCCATTTCTAGTTTCTGATCTGGTTCTACTTTTGGTCAGTGATGTCAGGACCCTAATCTGATGCTACGTGGAGCAACAATAGTGGTCAATCTTGCTTCTTACCTTGGTCTGATTTATACTTTGTGCTCCTTTTCCCGACCTTAGCAATCCTTAATACTTCACTAAACACAGCACTCAATAAATATTTGTTACTTTGGTTTTTCTGATATAAGAGTAATCGTTCATGAGACAAAAGAAGGATGAGGAAGGGAGTGGACTAGCATAGAGTGAGGCTGGGTTCTTCAACACCACTCCTTTCTTGTGCTTTATTCTCGGTCCCTTGCCCTCATCCTTCTGCTTACCTTGACAAGTCTTTTATTATAAGGTCACTGAGACCACACACTCTCGGACATAGAAATACCATATTAACAGATGTTTCTATAATATATCCTCCAAGGCAACACTTGTTTCCAAGTCATCTGACTTGCAATATGCTGACTTGCATTCTGTGTTTGCAAGTGTGAGAAGCTCAATTTCTCTGAAAGATGACTGTATATATTTTTTAAGAATAGACCTTATTTTTATTTTTTGTAGGGCAGTTTTAGGTTCACAGCAAAACTTGAATGGAAAGTACAGTGATTTATATCTCCTGCCCCTGTACATGTGTAGCTTCCCCCATTATCAATATCACCCACCAGAGTGGCCCATTTGTTATCACTGATGAACCTATATTGACACATAATTATCATGCAGTGTCCATAGTTTACATTAGGGTTCATTCTTGGTATACATTCTATAGATTTGGACAAATTTATAATGATGCGTATCCACCATTACAGTATCATACAGAATAGTTTCATTGCCTTAAAAATCATCTGTGGTCCACTTATTTATCTCTGTCTCTCTCCCTAAACCCCTGGTAACCTTTGATTTCTTACGATCTCCATACTTTGCCTTTCCCAGTATGTCATATAGTTGGAATCATGCCATATGTAGCCTTTTCAGATTGGCTGCTTTTACTTACTAATATGCATTTGTTTCCTCCATGTCTTTTCATGGCTTGATAGCTCATTTATTTTCAGTGCTGAATAATATTCCACTGTCTGGATATACCACAGTTTGTTTATCCTTTAACCTACTGAAGGACATCTTGGTTGCTTTGAAGTTTGGCAATTATGAATAAAGCTGCTATAAACATATGTGTACAGATTTTGGTGTGGACATAAGTTTTTCAGTTCATTTGGAAAAATACCAAGGAGAATGATTGTATGATTAGAGTGTGTTTAGTTTTGCAAGGAAGTGCCAAACTGTCTTACATGAAAAATGTAAAATGTAAAATGGTTGTACCATTTTGCATTCCCACCAGCAACAAATGATAGTTCTATTATTCCACATCCTTACAAGCATTTGTTAGTGTCAGCATTCTGGATTTTGGCCATTCTAATAAGTTTGTAGTAGTATCTTAGTATTATTTTAATTTGCATTTCCCCAATGACAGATGATGTGGCACATCTTTTCATATGCCTGTTTACCATCAGTATATCTTCTTTGGTAAAGTGGCTGCTGTGGTCGGTCTTTGGCCTATTTTATTTTATTATTTATTTATTTATTTATTTTGCCATACGCGGGCCTCTCACTGCTGTGGCCTCTCCCGTTGCGGAGCACAGGCTCCAGACACACAGGCTCAGCGGCCATGGCTCACGGGCCCAGCCACTCCACGGCATGTGGAATCTTCCCGGACTGGGGCACGAACCCGTGTCCCCTGCATTGGCAGGCGGACTCTCAACCACTGCGCCACGAGGGAAGCCCCTGGCCTATTTTAAAATCAGGCTGGTGGTTTACTTATTGCTGAGTTTTAAGAATTCTTTGTATATTTTAGATGACAGTCCTTTATCAGATGTGTTTTTTTGCAAATACTTTCCCTCAGTCTGTGGCTTGTCTTTTCATTCCCTTCACAGTGCTTTTCACAGAGCAGAAATTTTTAATTTTAATGAAGTCCAGCTTATTAATTTTTTCTGGATCATGCCTTTGGTATTGTATCTAAAAAGTCATTGCCAAACACAAGGTCATCTAGATTTTCTCATATGTTATCTTCTAGGAATTTTATAGTTTTGCATTTTGCATTTAGGTCTGTGATCCATTTTGAATTAAATTTTGTGAAATGTCTGTGTCTAGATTCTTTTTTTTTTTTGCATGTAGATGTCCAACTATGCCACCATCATTTGTTGAAAACACTGTTTTTCCCCATTGTATGGCCTTTGCTCCTTTGTCACAAATCAGTTGACTGCATTTGTGTGAGTTTATTTTGGGAGGCTTTCTACTATGTTCCATTGATCTATCTTTCTATTCTTTCAACCATGCCACACTGTATTACTGTAGCTTTGTAGTAAGTCTTGAAGTCACATAATTTTAATCTTCTAACTTTGTTATTCTCCTTCAGTATTGTGTTGGCCATTCTAGGTCTTTTGCCTCTCCATATAAAATTTAGAATCAGTTTGTTGTTATTCACAAAATAACTTGCTTGGATTTTGACTGGGATTGTGTTCAATCTATAGAGCAAATTGAGAAGAATTGATATCTTGATAATATTGTCTCCCTATCCATGAACATGGAATATGTCTCCATTTCTTTAGTTTTCTTTGATTTCTTTTGTCTGAATTTTGTGGTTTTCCTCACATATATTTGTACATTTTTGTTAGACCTAAATATTTCATTTTTGGGAGTGTTGGTATAACCTTGTATCCTGATACCTTGCTTTAATTGTTTACTAGTTTCAGAAGGTTGTTTTTTGGCAGTTCTTTAAGATTTTTCTACATAGACGTTCATGTCGTCTTCAAACAAAGACAGTTTATTTCTTCCCCCAGTCAGTGTACCTCTTATTTCCTTTTCTTGTGTTATTGCATTAACTAGGACTTCCAGTACAATGTTAAAAGTAGTGGTGAGAGGAGACTTTACCTAGTTTCTGACCTTAGTGGGAAAGCTTCTAGTTTCTCACCATTAAGTATGATGTTAGGTGGAGGTTTTATATAGAAATTTTCTATGAAGTTGAGGGAGGTTCCCCTCTCTTCCTTAGAATTTTATCATGAATGACTGTTGAATTTTGTCATATGCTTTTTCTGCATCTTTTGGTATGTTATTGTGATCTTTATTCTTAGACTGTTGATATGATGGATATTGAAGGTTAAACCAGGTTTGCAAACCTGGGTTAAATCTAACTTGGTCATAGTGTATAATTCTTTTTATACATCATTAGGTTTTATTTGCTAATGTTTTGTTGAGGATTTTGCATCTATTGATATGTTCATGATAAATATTGATTTATAGTCTTTTTTTCTTGTAATGTCATTGTATAGTTTTGGTGTTAAGGTAATGCTGGCCTCATAGATTGAGTAAGGAAGTATTCCCTGTATTCATCTGCTTCCATCTTTTGAAAGAGATTGTAGAGAATTGGCATAGTCTCTTCCTTACGTGTTTGGTAGAATTTACCAGTAAACCAATCTGGGCCTGGTGCTTTCTATTTTGGAAGGTTATTAATTATTGATTCAATTTATTTAATGGAAATAGTCTTTTTCTCCTTGTATGAGTTTTGACAGACTGTCTCTTTCAAGGAATTGGCTCATTTTATCTAGGTGAAGAATGAGAAAGCAGATTTGGGGGAGAAGGTAATGAATTCAATTTTTGGCATATTGAGCTTGAGGTATTTAAGGGACAATAATATGGACACATCCAGAAGACAGTCATGAATACTTGTTCTAGACCAGAGAACAAGTTCTTGGGTAGAGTTACAGAAGTCAAAGAACATGTAACAGTTGAAATCATCAGTGTGTATACTGAGAAGAGAAAATGTGCCAGGTTGCCACCATGAGTAACATTAAGAGTTAAAGGAAAATATCACTGAAAAGAGGTTGATGTGACTGTAGGAAAAAGTTGTGTCCTGGAAGCCATGAATAAAAAAGACATCAAGGAGCTAGGAGTGGTTAATATTATGAGATGCTGTATTCAGATCTAGGAACATAAAGTTTGAAAGGAATATGTTGGATTTATCATTTAAAAAATTATTGGTGTCTTTAACAAGAGATTATTATAGTGGAATGGAAGCCAAAGCACATTATTAGTATTCAGTCAGCTAAGTGTAATAGAGTCCTGACAAATTTATAAAATGATTGTTTACCTTTCTTATTTCCCATTTCTTTTTTACATCAGAGAACTAGAACAGTGAGCAGTACAGCTAGTGCTTTAGTGCAGGATATCTTATCCTTTATTACTATTTTTTTTTAAGTAATAGCACTTAATGTAACCAGATTTCTATTTTCCCAGCATAGGACTAAGACAGTAACTGTCATTTCTGTGTCCAAGTGGCTAATAAATCTAAAATGGAAGTAGAAGCCAAGTATAATGCACAATTGTTTATTTCTGTCTAAATGCCTTTGATTTCTTAGTTCTCTGTGGTTTATATTTGGAGAATCGATTTTTTTTTCCCATTAAAGATGGTTGCCTGTGACAATATTGGAACATACTAGAAAGGTTTTAAGTAATGTCTACTAATTGAGTTTAAAATCAACATTTAAAAATATAAGCAAAAATTAGTTATAAAAGATATTTGCAGGAATTTATGGAAAACCTTTATTCTAATTCTTAGTTGTTGTATATAAAAAATTCATTTTTATGTTTATGTCTGCTATAAAATCTTTGTTACCTTATATTTTAAATAAACACTAGTGGTCATTAAAATAAACTTTCTGAATGCTATAGGCTACTATTTATGAATATCAGGTAGTGATCAAATTCTCAATTTTTAATTTAAATTTATCATTTTTCTTGCCCTGCGTTCCCCTAAGTGTACAAATATTACTTTTTAAAATAATGTGATTAAGAATGCAAGGATATAAATTTGATTTGAATGGTGCTTTTTTGTTTGCTTGCTATGAATTGTATTTGTTTCTTGATATTTTGTCTTAACATTTTTTCAGCCATTCTGTTTTATAAAAATACTTCTATGTTTTTTTTAACAACTTTATTGGAGTAAAATTGCTTTACAATGGTTTGTTAGTTTCTGCTTTATAACAAAGTGAATCAGCTATACATATACATATATCCCCATATCTCCTCCCTCTTATGTCTCCCTCCCACCCACTCCCAATCCCACCCCTCTAGGTGGTCACAGAGCACTGAGCTGATATCCCTGTGCTATGTGGCTACTTCCCACTAGCTATCTATTTTACATTTGGTAGTGTATATATGTCCATGCCTCTCTCTCACTTCACACCAGCTTACCCTTCCCCCTTCCCGTGTCCTCAAGTCCATTCTCTAGGTCTGCATCTTTATTCCTGTCCTGCTCCTAGGTTCTTCAGAACCTTTTTTTTAGGTTCCATATATATGTGTTAACATACGGTATTTGTTTTTCTCTTTCTGACTTCACTCTGTATGACAAAATCTAGGTCCATCCACCTCAGTAGAAAAAACTCAATTGTGTTCCTTTTTATGGTTGAGTAATATTCCATTGTATATATATGCCACATCTTCTTTATCCATTCATCTGTCTGTGGACACTTAGGTTGCTTCCATGTCTTGGCTATTGTAAATAGAGGTGCAGTGAACATTGTGGAACATCACTCCTTTCGAATTACGGTTTTCTCAGGGTATATGCCCAGTAGTGGGATTGCTGGGTCATACGGTAGTTCTATTTTTAGCTTTTTAAGGAACCTCCATACTGTTATCCATAGTGGCTGTATCAAGTTACATTCCCACCAACAGTGCAAGAGTGTTCCCTTTTCTCCACACCCTCTCTAGCATGTGTTGTTTGTAGATTTTTTGATGATGGTCATTCTGACTGGTGTGAGGTGATACCTCATTGTTGTTTTGACTTGCATTTCTCTAATGATTTGTGGTGTTGAGCATCCTTTCATGTGTTTGTTGGCAATCTGTATATCTTCTTCGGAGAAATGTCTGCATCTTCTGCCCATTTTTGGATTGGGTTGTTTGTTTTTTTGATATTGAGCTGTGTGAGCTGCTTGTAAATTTTGAGGGTTATCTTTTCTTTCTTTTTTTAACATCTTTATTGGAGTATAATTGCTTTACAATGGTGTGTTAGTTTCTGCTTTATAGCAAAGTGAACCAGTTATACATATACGTATGTTCCCATATCTCTTCCCTCTTGAGTTTCCCTCCCTCCCACCCTCCCTATCCCACCCCTCTAGGTGGTCACAAACCACCAAGCTGATCTCCCTGTGCTATGTGGCTGCTTCCCACTAGCTATCTGTTTTATGTTTGGTAGTGTATACATGTTCATGCCACTCTCTCACTTTGTCACATCTTACCCTTCCACCTCCCCATATCCTCAAGTCCATTCTCTAGTATGTCTGTGTCTTTATTCCCATCTTACCCCTAGGTTCTTCATGACCTTTTTTTTTTTCTTAGATTCCACATATATGTGTTAGCATATGGTATTTGCTTTTCTCTTTCTGACTTACTTCACTCTGTATGACAGACTGTAGGTCCATCCACCTCATTACAAATATCTCAATTTCGTTTCTTTCTATGGCTGAGTAATCCTCCATTGTATGTATATGCCACATCTTCTTTATCCTTTCATCTGATGATGGACACTTAGGTTGCTTCCATGTCCTGACTATTGTAAATAAAGCTACAATGAACATTTTGGTACCTGACTTTTTTTGAATTATGGTTTTCTCAGGGTATATGCCCAGTATTGGGATTGCTGGGTCGTGTGGTAGTTCTATTTTTAGTTTTCTAAGGAACCTCCATACTTTTCTCCATAGTGGCTGTATCAATTTACATTCCCACCAGCAGTGCAAGAGGGTTCCCTTTTCTCCACACCCTCTCCAGCATTTATTGTTTCTAGATTTTTTGATGATGGCCATTCTGACCGGTGTGAGATGATACCTCATTGTAGTTTTGATTTGCATTTCTCTAATGATTCATGATGTTGAGCATTCTTTCACGTGTTTGTTGGCAATCTGTGTATCTTCTTTGGAGAAATGTCTATTTAGGTCTTCTGCCCATTTTTGGATTGGGTTGTTTGTTTTTTTGTTATTGAGCTGCATGAGCTGCTTCTAAATTTTGGAGATTAATCCTTTGTCAGTTGCTTCATTTACAAATAGTTTTTCCCATTCTGAGGGTTGTCTTTTGGTCTTGTTTATGGTTTCCTTTGCTGTGCAAAAGCTTTTAAGTTTCATTAGGCCCCATTTGTTTATTTTTGTTTTTATTTCCATTTCTCTAGGAGGTGGGTCAAAAAGGATCTTGCTGTGATTTATGTCATAGAGTGTTCTGCGTATGTTTTCCTCTAAGAGTTTGATAGTTTCTGGCCTTACATTTAGGTCTTTAATCCATTTTGGTATAAACTTCCCTCTTAGAACTGCTTCTGCTTCCTCCCATAGGTTTTGCATCATCGTATTTTCATTGTCATTTGTTTCTGGGTATTTTTTGATTTCCTCTTTGATTTCTTCAGTGGTCTCTTGGTTATTTAGTAATGTATTGTTTAGCTTCCATGTGTTTGTATTTTTTAGTTTTTTCCCTGTAATTGATAGCTAGTATCATAGCATTGTGGTCAGAAAAGATGCTTGATATGATTTCAGTTTTCTTAAATTTACCAAGGCTTTATAGTGACCCAAGATATGATCTATCCTGGAGAATGTTCCATGAGCACTTGAGAAGAAGGTGTATTCTGTTGTTTTTGGATTGATTGTCCTATAAATATCCCTTAAGTCCATCTTGTTTAATGTGTCATTTAAAGTTTGTGCTTCCTTATTTATTTTCATTTTGGTTGATCTGTCCATTAGTGAGAGTGGGGTGTTAAAGTCCTCTACTATTATTTTGTTACTGTCGATTTTCCCTTTTATGGCTGTAGCATTTGCCTTATATATTGAGGTGCTCCTATGTTGGGTGTATAAATATTTATAATTGTTATATCTTCTTCTTGGATTGATCCCTTGATCATTTTGTAGTGTCCTTCTTTGTCTCCTATAATAGTCTTTATTTTAAAGTCTATTTTGTGTAATGTAAGAATTACTACTCCAGCTTTCTTTTGATTTCCATTTGCGTGGAATATCTTTTTCCCTCCTCTCACTTTCAGTCAGTATGTGTCCCTAGGTCTGAAGTGGGTCTCTTGTAGATAGCATATGTATGGGTCTTGTCTTTGTATCCATTCAACCAGTCTGTGTCATTTGGTTGGAGCATTTAATTCATTTACATTTAAGGTAGTTATCAATATGTATGTTCCTAGTACCATTTTCTTAATTGCTTTGGGTTTGTTATTGTAGGTCTTTGCCTTCTCTTGTGTTTCCTGCCTAGAGAAGTTCCTTTAGCATCTGTTGTAAAGCTGGTTTGGTGTTGCCGAATTCTCTTAGCTTTTGCTTGTCTGTTAAGGTTTTAATTTCTCCATTAAATCTGAGTGAGATCCTTGTGGGGTAGAGTAATCTTGGTTGTAGGTTCTTCCCTTTCATCACTTTAAATATGTCCCGCCACTCCCTTCTGGCTTGCAGAGTTTCTGATGAAAGATCAGCTGTTAATCTTATGGGGATTCCCTTGTATGTTATATGTTGTTTTTCCATTGCTGCTTTTAATACTTTTTCTTTGTATTTAACTTTTGATAGTTTGATTAATATGTGTCTTGGCGTTTTTCTCCTTGGAATTATCCTGTATGGGACTCTCTGCCCTTCCTGGACTTGATTGACTGTTTCCTTTCCCATATTAGGGAAGTTTTCAATTATAATCTCTTCAAATATTTTCTCAGTCCCTTTTTCTCGTCTTCTTCTCGGACCCTTATAATTCGAATGTTGGTGCATTTAATATTGTCCCAGAGGTGTCTAAAACTGTCCTCAATTCTTTTCATTCTTTTGTTTTTTATTCTGCTCTGTGGTAGTTATTTCCACTATTTTATTTTCTAAGTCACTTTTTTGTTCTTCTGCCTCAGTTATTCTACTGTTGATTCCTTTTAGAGAATTTTAAATTTCTTTTATTGTGTTGTTCATCATTGTTTGTTTCATCTTTAGTTCTTCTAGATCCTTGTTAAATGTTTCTTGTATTTTCTCCATTCTATTGCCAAGATTTTGGATCATCTTTACTATCATTACTTTCAATTCTTTTTTACGCAGACTGCCTATTTCCTTTTCAATTGTTTGGTTTGGTGAGTTTTTACCTTGCTCCTTCATCTGCTGTGTGTTTCTCTGTCTCCTCATTTTGCTTAATTTACTGTGTTTGGCGTCTCCTTTTCACAGGCTGCAGGTTTGTAGTTTCCATTGTTTTCGGTGTCTGTCCCCAGTGGGTGAGGTTGGGCCAGTGGGTTTTGTAGGCTTCCTGGTAGAGGGACTGGTGCCTGTATTCTGTTGGATGAGGCTGGATCTTCTCTTTCTGGTGGGCAGGACCGCATCCAGTGGTGTGTTTTGGGATGTCTGTGACCTTATTATGATTTTAGGCAGCCTCTCTGCTAATGGGTGGGGTCATGTTCCTGTCTTGCTAGTTGTTTGTTATAGGGTGTCCAGCACTGTAGCTGGCTGGTTCTTGAGTGGAGCTGGGTCTTAGCATTGAGAGAGAGATCTCTGGGAGAGCTTTCACCATTTGATATTATGTGGAGCCAGGAGGTCTCTGGTGGACCAATGTCCTGAACTCGGCTCTCCCACCTCACAGGCACAGGCCTGACACACAACTGGAGCACCAAGACTCTGTTAGCCACACGGTATGTTTTGAGAGCTTGAGATTCAGTGTAGAACCAGACAGATGAGTCCCTCATCTCATGCAGCACACTTCCCCTAAATGCATAGTAACACTTCTTTCTGTCTTTTTGGTGTATACTTCTTAATTCCTTTTTAAATGGAATCCTTTAAATCAGCCTGCAGGAATTTTCCTCGAACTTCAGTTTTTTCAGAGGAAAATGTCTAGGTAGGCCATGCAAAAATTAGCTGTAGGGAGCCTGTGCAGAGGCCTTGCACCTTACACATTGGATTAGAGTTCCCAGCACAGAACCGCTGCGCCTGATGCCTCGGCTTGGCGGGCCTGCACGGATACTGCCACTTCTGTTTTTAAAAAATGTCTTCAATATAATGTCTTAAGGTTTTAAACTAATTAATGGATGCTGTTTTTCTTCCCTAGAATTTGGTTCCTTGACCACTAATCTCAACTTTTATTTTCAAATCTAGGTCTGACCTTTGTCACCTTCCTTAGAGTGTATTCCTTTTGATCCCTAGTGGACTTTGGAATATAGGCATTTGGAAAACTGTTCTGTTTATTATTCAACAAAGAGAATATGAGTTATGTTAGGAAATTGGGTCTAATTTCAACAGGGTTGCTGAGAGACTATATTTTATTTCCTAATAGATTTTCCATCTGACAGTGAAAAAAGAGAAAATAATAGATGTCTTTTAGGAAGCAAAACAAAACAGTGTTCTTTATTGGTCATTGGAAGAGTGTCTCTTGGATAATAATGGATGTAGATTATGTGTTAAAATTCAAAAGCACAGAAAGCATACAGAGCAGTGATTTCTAATATTAAAATATGTTCTGAAATATTTTTCTAACTTCAATCAAACAGTTTGCTGCTACTGTAAAAACACATTTAGTGTTCTTTCCTTTTTGGGATTCAACCATTAGGTGAATTAATATTTAATATTACAGGCAAACCATTTAATTTTTTAAATGATTCTTAAGTCTTAACATAATCACTTTATTTTGAGGTGATTAAAGACAGTGAAACATGGAGTAAAACCTGAACCTTGAATACAGCCAAAGAAATTACAAATTATTTTTATTTTGTTTTACTTTGTAATACTTTTTCTCTATGTGTGAGGTATGATGGACTAAACATGTCTTTCTCGGATGACTTTTCAATTTACAGATGTTTACTGAGTTATGTAGAATACTAAGTACTTTACTAAGTACAGAGTAAACCAAGAAACGTGGAAAATATCAATGAATGAAAGAAACATAGGAATTATCAAAATCATGAGAATTTTTTCATAATGTTATTATATACTACTGTCTGCTCTAGGCAGTTTATACAATTTTAAAATGCAAATATTTTAGATATGGATTGGTAAAAAGTTAAATTCACAACATACAATAGATCACAGCTGTTAATGGTCTTTGGGCTATATTCTGTAGTTAAAGAGAGTTGTAGAGGATTGCTACAAAATGTTCCTCTCTTGTGTCTATTTCTGTAGTCCTTTGAAAAGAATATAAGAAAAGAAAGGACTGAAAAAATAGATCAAGCTGTATTTGAACAACAAACAAACAGTGAAATCAATGGCTGTTCTGACTGTCAGTGCTATCAAATGAAAGTTTTTTCCAGCTGTACTCAAAATAAGTACTTTGCTCCTGTTTGAGAATTTGATACACAGATCATTTACCAGAAGCCCACGGTTGTATTGAATAGGCAGCTGAAGGTAAAGCCAGAAAACTTTTAAACAGTATTTATAGTTCTAAGTAAGTAAATCCCTTTAACTTTTTTGAAATGTGTTCTTTACAGATTCCCTTGCTTGTAAATTCTCTCTGAGAGATCTGCTGATGTAGTAGGAATATTTTTAAACAAGGAAGTTCAGGAAATCCAGAGTATTAAGAGTACAATCTTCCCAGCTCATGTTTATTTGCTTGCTTCTTTTGACAAGCTCTCAAAAGTACTCTTCTTGCAGTACTAAATTTATTATGTTATGTTTATTGTCATGACCTACTGTTGAGATGGCTAGGATCATTCTCAGTTTATTCATGAACTGCTTTTCTTTACCAGAGTGAAGAGAAGAAGAGACAAAATTGCATATTTATTGCAATTAATTTAAAAAAATGGCCTTAAACTCCTAAGTAGAAGGCCTGCCTTAAATGAGATTGGTAGAATCATTTTGGAGATTTTCTTAATTTAATTACAATCAATAGAAAATAAGTCAAAGTATTTTATCCAAAACCCAGTGGAATTTATTAAGAGGTTACTGGGTTATTCCAAGGAAAATTTAAATTAGCAAGAGCAAAAACCAGACAGTGCTGTGACTTTTAGCAGCCACAGTATACTCAAAAGCTTCTTATGGAAGGGGGCAGACATGTGGACCTGGAAAGAACACTAGAGATCCAAATGTTCTCCTTGCACTTCTGCCCCAGAGTCTATCCTGCTAGCCTACCAAGAGGCTTTTCACAGCATTTCTCCTTTCAGGCTGTTCTCTCTTTCAGACTCATACCATAAAATTGACACTCTAAAAATTATTATTATGAAGGTAAGGAACAGTAAACTCAAAGGAACATTGCCCGATGTCCAGAGTACAAATAGTCTAAGCTCTACACCCAGGCTTATCCTAGATGGGGTGTATCTTACTCATGAAAGTCTAGCTGTTGGCTCTACACAGCTTTTTCCCTTTAAATTACCAGGATGGCCCATGTGATGGTCACTGGCATCCCAGCATTTTTGAAAAGAACGTCTTTCCTCCTATCATATCCCAACTGCTTCTGATCTAATCTTTTCACCCTGACCTTATACCCAAGCCATTGTTCTGCCTTCATGTTTTATCCTGCCATTCACCATCAACCCTCATCTTTAGCTTTCCTTCTTGGTCTGCTTTCCTGACTTTGAACATGGCTTTCCTTTTTTGTCACAACATGGAGATGGTTATTTTGCCTTAGGAAATTTAGAATAATCACTCCTCGAACCTAGCAAAATCCCTTTAGATGATGTTCCCACTAGTATCACCCTAGACATAGAAGTGGAATCAATAAAGGAATTGACAGGTCTAGAGGGGAATTCTTCAAGAAATATAGTTTTGAAACAATAGATCAAGAGTTACTGTAAGACAAGCATATTATTTGCTTTTAAATATGTAGATATTCTATGATAAAATACAAATTTTAAGAAATATTTTTGTAGTCAACTATGTAAATGATTTAGATATAGCACATTAGTGTCTAAACATGTATATAGTTTTGAACATCTCATGATCAGTGACAGTATTCACATCCAAATCATTTGGAATTGGCCTTTAAAATCTTTAAAATATCTCTATTCACTATGCCTTATTCTAGTAATTTGGTTGAGTAAATAGTACTTGAGATTTAATTGGTCATTGTATAGGATTTCTAATTCTTACAAATTATCAGTATATTCAAAATTTAAATTATAACTTAGGACTACTGCGTGAATATGGACAGCATAGTGTATTTTCTGAAGTTGTTTTTCAGAACTCTGATTAATATTTATAACATGAATATTATTCAAATTTTAATTTATTCCAAGTATAATGTATTTAATTAAGCATACTTTAAAAAGCATGATGTTACCTGGTTACAAAATCTATTCCATAAAAAGAACAGCTAATAACTTTTATTATCAGTTCCCAGGAGAGCAGCTTATTTCTCCTAAAAATATTAAATTTGGCTATTAAAAAAATAAAGATTATGTCTTGCATCAAGTTGTATTGTTAAAAAATAAAATGAATCTAAAATATAGAATTGGTGGACAGTGTTCTAAGCATGGTTATTTATAACAGTTTCTACTGGATTCACTGATACTTCCAACATTTATGCTCATCAGGTGACAGAAGGCAAGCATCAGGAGCTCATCTCTAGTCATCTGTCTCTTAGATGGTTGGTGGTAGGTAATTAGAATTTCCATCTGTTGGGGCTACAGATGAAGTCTTAGCAACTCATATGGGAGTTCCCATTTATTCATACAGGACTTCACACTAATTGTTCCTCAAGGACTTACAGAAATCATAATGGGGGGAATCAAATGTACTGAGAAATGAGTCCAATCATTTTGGGCATTGTGCCACTACTCCTAGCACTCCATTTTCCCTGGCCACTGCAATTATCTCCTAGAGTACAACAGTTTCTTAGGGCTCCAGTGGATAGCAATGTATTTCACAGAAGTCACTAGGTTTCTCTCCATTCTCCTGGACACTACTGCCCCAATGCTAATACTTTGAAGTCTCTTAGGTTTCCCATGTTTCCTTGATCTCTACCTGTGATTTACTGAGTCTTCATGATGCTAAAGCTGCCTCATGGTCTATAGGAAAGTGGAAGGTGCATCTCTGTTTACATTACACCATCCGTGTGCTTTTGACACAGTCTTAAGAAACAGTGAGGGCTGCATTTCAGCATCCGATCATCCTCTCAGCTGCGAGTTCTTGTGTCCAGTAGCAAGGAAGGCAGGAGTGTTGCTGAACGTTGCTCCAAGAAAACTACATGCGCCAGCTTTGTGAAGACTCCAACCTATCAGCAGAGAACATTAGCATCAGATAGAGCAGACTGAAACAGTAACAGAGAAGAAAGTAATGTTTTAATTTTTTTTTTTTTTTTTTTTGTGGTACACGGGCCTCTCACTGTCGTGCCCTCTACCGTTGCAGAGCACAGGCTCCCGGACGCGCAGGCTCAGTGGCCATGGCTCACGGGCCTAGCCGCTCCACGGCATGTGGGATCCTCCCAGACCGGGGCACGAACCCGTGTCCCCTGCATCGGCAGGCGGACTCTCAACCACTGCGCCACCAGGGAAGCCCGAAAGTAATGTTTTAATATTTTTCTTCCTGCCCTCAGTAGGAGTGAAACTAGTGCCTAGAAAAGTAAGATGAGATGTCTCTGAGTCAGGCCAACCATGTACCCTCCCCACTCTTAACAAGCAGGACTCAGTTCTACTTCAATGTGGGGTTGGGGGATGGGAGGATACAAACATGGAAACAAGTTTAAAAGCAAACTTTTAAACAAGAGCAGAACTGAGTCTAAAAAATAAAATGAGACAGTAATAATAGCCAAATGTAACAAGAAAGAGATAGAATTTAGCCAAAATACCAAGTGGAACATAATACAGCTGAAAGGCAATTACTGGGAAAATTAAAATAATTTTATGCTTATACCCTGATGACTAGAAACTCTTTAGTAAATTGGTTACATGTTAAACTACAAGGGCTTGAATAATAATAAAAAGGAAATATAAGCCAAAGTAAATTGGTTAACCTTATTTATAAATTGTTCAGCTATTACATATTATCTCCTCTGTTCTTCTGCCTCCATCTTATTTTCCTTTCGAACTCAGCAGTTTTGTAGATATTGTGAGCTATAGCCACATTTTGCTTGTCTACATTGCCAAGTTTCATGTTTTTGGATATGTCCTTTAAGAACTTTGCAGCATACTCAGTCTCTGCTTCAGTTTCTGAAATCTGGTCATTTTAGTTCTGGATGGCACTGTCTTTTAATTTTAAAAAAAGGAACATAGTGTTCCTTAAATGTGCTATAAAAAAAGACTGTTTACATGTATATTTTGATGATCCTCCGCTTCTCTAAGGACATGTATTTTTTTATGCAGTTTCGTTTTATTGCTTGCTTTTGCTTTCAAAAGGGAGATGAAAGTGACACTATTTAAGAGAACTGAAAAATGGATCTAAAATTTTTTAGTGAATTTTATTTTGTGAAAATAATTTTTTTCTTTGTGTCATTTATATTTCTGGTGAACTGGAAATTTTGGATTTCAAAAATTCACGGTGAAAACGTGTTGAATCCATTTATTTAAAGCAATACATTAATCAGAAGAAAAAAATTATTATTTTAATGTAACTATTTCTCAGAATCACTGGTTTATTTTGAAATGTGTATATGCATCACTGGATTGATTTTATTTTCCAAAGAAATTCAAACTATGTATAATAAAATATAATATAATAAAATATACAATATATTAATAAAATATAACAAATATATTTTAATATATAATATAATAAAATTATGCATAATAAAATTCTAATATAAATTGTACTGGAATTAAAAATATATTAATGAAAATTTAATATATTTATAAGTTTTACATTTCCAGAAAGAAAAGGAAAGTAAACATAGTTCTAATGTACAAACAGTATTGACTTGAGAATATTAGAATTATTCAAAATACAGTTTTTTTATATTATTTCAGTATTAGACTTCTTACTAGACTTGTGAGATAACCTATTCTCATGGGTGAAATATTTACTCATCAAATACTTGGTTGGATAATTTCTGTGTATGGCTTGTATGTGCATTTTATTATTTGTTTCAAGTTCATGGTGAAATTGTTGGACACAGTATCAAATTCTGAGATTACAAGTTTTTCAGAGCTAATAGCACCCTGCTTATTGGCTATCGGTGGAATGTCAAGATCTAATGGTGATGCTCCTATTTGGCTAAACAATGATATAATACTTATTAACTCACAGAACCTGGACTTACATCAAGGAATCCAAAATTCTCAGTTTAGTGTTATATTTCCCCTACCCCCATGCTGTCTGATTTTTAGGTAAACTTTTTTCTTTCCAGCAAAAGACTGTGATGTGACTGAATTTAAAGAGTGTATGAGTTATGTCACATGTAAAAGATGTTGAAATTCTTGGAAAGCAAGAAAATAGTATGAGGTGATAGAAGATTGTCACTCTATTTCTTATCTCTTTAGTTCCCTTACTAATATACCTTTGAAGCCAGCATTGAAAAAAAATTCTCAATAGCCAACACTAACTCCTTTAAGAGAGGATAGAAAGAAATAGCATTCCAGAGAATCATAAGACTGTTGAGCTACTGAAAGGGATTTAAATCTTTAAAGAACCTAGGATGTGGGCTTCCCTGGTGGTGCAGTGGTTGAGAGTCCGCCTGCCGATGCAGGGGACACGGGTTCATGCCCTGGTCCGGGAAGATCCCACATGCGTGGAGCGGCTAGGCCCATGAGCCACGACCACTGAGCATGCGCGTCCGGAGCCTATGCTCCGCAACGGGAGAGGCCACAGCAATACTGTGGCCTGCAAAAAAAATACTGCATACTGCAAAAAAAAAAAAAAAAAAAAAAAGAATCTAGGATGTAGTCTTTCCTTGATATTGTGGAGAGAATACACAAAAATATAGTTAAAATTTAAAATAGTCTAGGAGTAATACAGTCAATGAAGTCTTTGACATTTTTAATAGTATTATCAAAAATATGGAAATAGTATAATTTTAAAGAATAAAGTTCATTTTCTAAGAGGAGAGTATGTGTGACTTCAATACTCAAGAACTGCAAGTTTTTGAAATTCATCAATTTCAGGATAAAATACAAATTCCTTAACTTAGTAAACAGGAGATTTGTACTTGGCCACTATCCAACTTCTTTTTTGGACACTTATGTATTGCAATATGATTGCCAGTGTAGTGTTAACACTTCTATCACATCACATGATTATCATTTCTTTTTCGTTTGGAATAATTAAGATTTAGTCTCAGTAAATTTGATTGTAATGAAGTATTGTTGTCTATAGATTCACTGTACTGTGCATTAGATATCTAGGATTTATTTACTACAGGTTGCAAAATTGTACCATTAATTTGTACCCTTAATCAACATCTCTCTGTCCCTCCACCCCCCAGCTCCTGGTAACCGTCATTTTACTCTGTTTTTGAGTTTGGCTTTTTTAGATTCCACATATAAGTGTTATTACACAGTGTTTGTCTTTTTCTGTCTTATTTCACTTAGCATAATGTCCTCAAGGTCCATCCATGTTGTCACAAATGGTAGTATTTCTTTCTTTCTCATGGCTAAACAATATTCGTGTGTGTGTGTGTGTGTGTATGACATCTTCTTTATCCACTCATGTGTTGACAGTTTGTTTCCATATCTTGACTATTATAAATAATGCTATCAATAAACATAAGAATGCATATCTCTTCAATATTCTGTTTTCATTTCCTTTGTGTATATACTAAGAAGTGGAATCACTGGATCATATAGTAGTTCTATTTTTAATTTTTTGGGGAACCTTCATACTGTTTTTCGTAGTGGCTGCACAAATTTACGTTCCGACCAATAGTGCATGGGGGTTCCCTTTTCTCCACGTCCTCACCAACACTCATTTCTTGTTTCTGTTTCTTTTTTTTGATAATAGCCATTCTAACTGGTGTGAGGTGATATCTCATTGTGGTTTTGATTTGCATTTCCTTGTTGATTAGTGATGTTGAGCATCTTTTTATGTAACTTGCCCCACCTCTTTAGCTTTGCTTCTTCCTCCTCCCGAATCTCCCTTGTGCTTTTTAAATTCCTGGATAGCTGCAGTTGCCTAAACTGTCTTCTATACGTTTTGAAAATGTTAGTTTCTCTGTCATCCCCCAGCTCCTTTTTTTAATATTCAGCTCGAGAGAGTGCCACTCTGTGCAATGGTAGCATTCTGTGTAATCCTTTATCTAATAATTTTCAAGTGATTTTTAAGCTGGCTTCTCCAGTGCTAAGTGAGGAAACACACCTTTTATCTCCTTACCCCATAACACATCTGGTGCATACTTTTTACTCACAAAATATTTCTTCCATAAATAAATAGATGGATGATATTAGAGTTATGAAATTCAGATGAACAGAAACCAAGCATATGTGCCCAATTAGAAGGAATTATTTCCCTTCTCCAATAGATAAGGCCTTGTCTACCTTCTATGAGCATATTTTATTCTTTTTCTTTGAAATTTTCTCCTAGAAAAAAAATCAGTACTATTAACGTGTTCTTGAATCCACACATTATTCAGAAAATAATGGCATTTAGAGTTTTACAAATTGAAATGTCTTTTGTCACACCCAGTGATATCAGCTAGGTTCACCTCTGATATCAGTGAGTTTATTATAGTTCATTTCTTCATGGATGGGTCAACTTACGATATTAAAGACATAAGCAGTACAGAAATTTCAGCTAAACACAGATGGAACAGGATCAGAGGGCCTCACATCAGTTAATATAATCTGTATTCCTACAAATGAGTTTCAACTGGCCTCAGTAAAATTGGAATTTGCTTACAATAAAACCAGGAAGGAGACTGAAAATCCAGACAAATGTTTACAATGGACTAACTCCTAACTATTAATAATCAGAGTTCTCAGACCTTTAAAATGTAGTTTTTATTAAAATTATTAGACACACACAATACCTCTATATTGGACTATACCCCTATATATGCCTATATTGGACTTTTTCTTTCTAGTCATTATATTTACAAAAGAAGGCTAGAATGTTTTTGTGTTTTCATATTAAGCTTTAGCTAAAAAATACTGTTACCTATTTGCATTGGATAAAACTTCTCCCCTTACAGGGATGTATTTTTTTCATTTGTATTTTACTCACAAAAGAGGAATTTTAGGCTCTTGGCCTATTCTGATTTTAATTATCTTCACACTATTTTCAATACTCTCTTTACTATGCATTTCAATTTGCCTTCCATAAAGTCTTTCAGTGTCATGTGAGTAGAAGAGATGCTTACATTTTAGATAGAAGAAAAGAACTCAAAGCAACTTCAACAGCTAGGATACTCACATTATCATTATTTTAATTTTTGTCCATTTATCCTTACTATATTTTGTTTCTAATTGATGGATTTTGCCTATTTAGGAAGACTATATTAAGCTTGATTTCTATTCCTTATTTTGACCCAAGGAGCTTAAAAGCAAGGCCTAGAACCTCTTTCTTTGCTCTGATGTTGTCATCCCCATCTTAAAGACTTTTATTTAGAAATTTCTGAGAGCAGTTCCCATAAGTCACTGCAAAGACTCAAATATAAAGCAATTTATTCTTTTTTATTTCTGACAGAAATCTTTTTTTCAAATGTAAGCTTAATTTAATTCTAAACTTGAACATCAAATTCCACAGCTAATGAACCACACATAATGAGCTCATTTTAGAACATGTTTGAGTGTAGATCTGTCAAACTAGAATCCCACACTCAATTTCAGTCTTATTTTCTCTCAGCTCCCCTACACAAACAATTAGTCACCAATTCCCATCCATTTTATAGAACTATCTACAAAATCTGTCCACTGCTTTCTGTTTATTTTGCTATGGCCTTCATTCAGGCCTTTATAATTTCCATCTTGAATTATTAATGCCCTTCCAACCAGTCTCCCTGATACCAGTCCTTTGTTATCCTACATCAGACATACACTGATCCCAGAGCCATATTCTTTTTTTTTTTAACATCTTTATCGGAGTATAATTGCTTTACAATGGTGTGTTAGTTCTGCTTCATAACAAAGTGAATCAGTTATACATATATCCCCATATCTCCTCCCTCTTGCATCTCCCTCCAACCCTCCCCATCCCGCACCTCTAGGTGGTCACTAAGCACCAAGCTAATCTCCCTGTGCTATGCAGCTACTTCCCACTAGCTATCTATTTTACGTTTGGTAGTGTATATATGCCCATGTGACTCTCTCACTTTGCCCTTCCCCCTCCCAATGTCCTCAGTCCATTCTCTACGTCTGCGTCTTTATTCCTGTCCTGCCCCTAGGTTCTTCGAAACCATTTTTTTTTGTTTTGTTTTAGATTCCATGTATATGTGTTAGCATATGGTATTTGTTTTTCTCTTTCTGACTTACTTCACTCTGTATGACAGACTCTAGGTCCATCCACCTCGCTACAAATAATTTCGTTTCTTTTTATGGTTGAGTAATATTCTATTGTATATATGTGCCACATCTTCTTTATCCATTCATCTGTTGATGGACACTTAGGTTGCTTCCATGTCCTAGCTATTGGAAATAGAGCTGCAAAAAAACATTGTAGTACATGACTCTTTCTGAATTATGGTTTTCTCAGGGTATATGCCCAGTAGTGGGATTGCTGGGTCGTATAGTAGTACAGTTTTTAGTTTTGTAAGGAGACTCTATACTGTTCTTCATAGTGGCTGTATCAATTTACATTCCCACCAACAGTGCAAGAGAGTTCCCTTTTCTCCACACCCTCTCGAGCATTTATTGTATGTAGATTTTTTGATGATGGCCATTCTGACTGGTGTGAGGTGATACCTCACTGTAGTTTTTATTTGCATTTCTGTAATGATTAATGATGTTGAGCATTCTTTCATGTGTTTGTGGGCAATCTGTATATCTTCTTTGGAGAAATGTCTGTTTAGGTCTTTGGCCCATTTTAGGATTGAGTCGTTTGTTTTTTTGATATTGAGCTGCATGGGCTGCTTGTAAATTTTGGAGATTAATCCTTTGTCAGTTGCTTCATTTGAAAATATTTTCTCCCATTCTGAGGGTAGTCTTTTCGTCTTGTTTATGTTTTCCTTTCCTGTACAAAAGCTTTTAAGTTTCATTAAGTCCCATTTTTGATTTCATTTCCGTTTATCTAGCAGGTGGGTCAAAAAGGATCTTGCTGTGCTTTATGTCGTACAGTGTTCTGCCTAAGTTTTCCTGTAAGGGTTTTATAGTGTCTGGCCTTACATTTATGTCTTTAATCCATTTTGAGTTTATTTTTATGTATGGTGTTGAGGAGTGTTCTGATTTCATTCTTTTACATGTAGCTGTCCAGTTTTCCAGCACTACTTATTGAAGAGGCAGTCTTTTCTCCATTGTATATTCTTGCCTCCTTTATCAAAAATAAGGTGACCCATATGTGTGTAGGTTTATCTCTGGGCTTTCTATCCTGTTCCATTGGTCTATCTTATGTTTTTGCGCCAGTATCATACTGTCTTGATTACTGTACCTTTGTAGTATAGTCTGAAGTCAGGGAGCCTGATTCCTCTACCTCCATTTTTCTTTCTCAAGATTGCATTGGCTATTTGGGGTCTTTTGTGTTTCCATACAGATTGTGCAATTTTTTGTTCTAGTTCTGTGAAAAAGCCATTGATGGTTTGATAGGAATTGCATTGAATCTGTAGATTGCTTTGGGTAGTGTAGTCATTTTCACAATGTTGATTCTTCCAATCCAAGAACATGGTATATCTCTCCATCTGTCTCTGTCATGTTTAATTTCTTTCACCAGTGTCTTATAGTTTTCTGCATACAGGTCTTTTGTCTCCTTAGGTAGGTTTATTCCTAGGTATTTTATTCTTTTTGTTGCAATGGTAAATGGGAGGGTTTTCTCAGTTTCTCTTTCAGATAGTTCATCATTATTGTATAGGAATACAAGAGATTTCTGTGCATTAATTTTGTATCCTGCTACTTTACCAAATTAATTGATTAGCTCTAGTGATTTTCTGGTAGTATGTTTAGGATTGTCTGGGTATAGTATCATGTCATCTGTGAACAATGACAGCTTTACTTCTTCTTTTCCAACTTGGATTCCTTTTATTTCTATTTCTTCTTTCATTGCTCTGGCTAAAACTTCCAAAATTATGTTGAATAATAGTGGTGAGAGTGGGCAACCTTGTCTTGTTCCTGATCTTAGTGGAAATGATTTCAGTTTTTTACCACTGAGAACACTGTTGGCTGTGGGTTTGTCATATATGGTATTTATTATTTTGATATAAGTTCACTCTATGCCTAGTTTCTGGAGGGTTTTTATCATAAATCGGTGTTGAATTTTATTGAAAGTTTTTTCCGCATCTATTGAGATTTTCATATGGTTTTTCTCCAATTTTTTAATATGGTGTATCACATTGATGGCTTTGCGTATATTGAAGAATCCTTGCATTCCTTGGATAAACCCCACTTGATCATGGTGAATGATCCTTTTAATGTGCTGTTGGATTCTGTTTGCTAGTATTTTGTTGAGGATTTTTGCATTTATGTTCATCAGTGATATTAGCCTGTAGTTTTTCTTTCTTTGTGACATCTTTGTCTGGTTTTGATATCACGGTGATATTGGCCTCACAGAATGAGTTTGGGAGTGTTCCTCTTTCTGCTATATTTTGGAAGAACTTGAGAAAGATAGGTGTTATCTCTTCTCTAAATGTTTGATAGAATTCTCCTGTGAAGCCATCTGGTCTTGGGCTTTTGTTTGCTGGAAGAATTTTAATCACGATTTCAATTTGAGTGCTTGTGATTGGTCTGCTTATATTTTCTATTTCTTCCTGGTTCAGTTTCAGAAGGTTGTGCTTTTCTAAGAATTTGTCCATTTCTTCCAGGTTGTCCATTTTTTTGGCATATAGTTGCTTGTAGTAATCTCTCATTATCCTTTGTATTTCTTCAGAGTCAGTTGTTACTTCTCCTTTTCATTTCTAATTCTGTTGCTTTGAGTCTTCTCCCTTTTTTTTCTTGATGAGTCTGGCTAATGGTTTATCAATTTTTTTTATCTTCTCAAAGAACCAGCTTTTAGTTGTATTGATCTTTGCTAATGTTTCCTTCATTTATTTTACATTTGATTCTGAGCTCCCCTTTATGATTTCTTTCCTTCTGCTAACTCTGTGATGTTTTTGTTCTTCTTCTCTAATTGCTTTAGGTGTAAGGTTAGGTTGTTTATTTGAGATGTTTCTTGTTTCTTGATGTAGGATTGTATTGCTATAAACTTCCCTCTTAGAACTGCTTTTGCTGCATCCCATAGGTTTTGGGTCATCGTGTTTTCATTGTCTAGGTATTTTTTGATTTCCTCTTTGATTACTTCAGTGATCTCTTGGTTATTAAGTCGTGTCTTGTTTAACCTCCATGTGTTTGTATATTTTTACAGTTTTTTTTCCTGTAATTGATAGCTAGTATCATAGCGTTGTGGTCAGAAAAGATACTTGATACGATTTCAGTTTTCTTAAATTTACCAAGGCTTGATTTGTGACCCATGATATGATCTATCCTGGAGAATGTTCAATGAGTAGTTGAGAAGAAAGTGTATTCTGTTGTTTTTGGATTGATTGTCCTATAAATATCACTTAAGTCCATCTTGTTTAATGTATCATTTAAAACTTGTGTTTCCTTATTTATTTTCATTTTGGATGATCCCTCCATTGGTGAAAGTGGGGTGTTAAAGTCCTCTACTATGATTATGTTACTGTCGATTTCCCCTTTTATGGCTGTTAGCATTTGCCTTGTGTATTGAGGTGCTCCTATGTTGGGTCCATAAATATTTACAATTGTTACATCTTCTTCTTGGATTGATCACTTGATCATTATGTAGTGTCCTTTGTCTCTTTTAATAGTCTTTAATTTAAACTCTATTTTGTCTGGTATGAGAATTACTACTCCAACTTTCTTTGGATTTCCTTTTGCATGGATTTCTTATTCCATCCCCTCACTTTCAGTCTGTATCTTTCCCTAGGTCTGAAGTGGGTCTCTTGTAGACAGCACATATATGGATCTTGTTTTTGTATCCGTTCAGCCTGTCTGTATCTTTTGGTGGGAGCATTTAATCCACTTACATTTAAGGTAATTATCAATATGTTTGTTCCTATTACCACTTTCTTAATTGTTTTGGGTTTGTTATTTAGGTCTTTTCCTTCTCTTGTGTTTCCTGTTTGGAGAAGTTCCTTTAGCATTTGTCGTAAAGCTGGTTTGGTGGTGCCGAATTCTTCTAGCTTTTGCTTGTCTTCAAAGGTTTTAATTTCTCCATCAAATCTGAATGAGATCCCTGCAGGGTAGAGTAATTTTGTTTGTAGGTTTTTCCGTTTCATCACTTTAAGTATGTCCTGCCACTCCCTCTGGCTTGCAGAATTTCTGCCAAAAGGTCAGCTGTTAGCCTTATGGGGATGCCGTGTATGTTATTTTTCCTTTGCTGCTTTTAATATTTTTTCTTTGTATTTAACTTTTGATAGTTTGATTAATATGTGTCTTGGCGTGTTTCTCCTTGGATTCATCCTGTATGGGACTCTCTGCTCTTCCTGGACTTGATTAACTATTTCCTTTCCCATATTAGGGAAGTTTTCAGCTATAATCTCTTCAAATATTTTCTCAGTCCCTTTCTTTTTCTCTTCTTATGGGACCCCTATAATTCGAATATTGGTGCGTTTAATGTTGTCCCAGAGGTCTCTGAGACTGTCCTCAGTTCTTTTCATTCTTTTTCCTTTATTCTGCTCTGCAGTAGTTATTTCTACTATTTTATATTCCAGGTCACTTTTGCATTCTTCTCCCTTAGTTAGTCTGCTATTGATTCCTTCTAGAGAATTTTAAATTTCAGTTATTGTGTTGGTCATCATTGTTTGTTTGCTCTTTAGTTCTTCTAGGTCCTTGTTAAACGTTTCTTATATTTTCTCCATTCTGTTTCCAAGATTTTGGATCATTTTTACTATCATTACTCTGAATTCTTTTTCAGGTAGACTGTCTATTTCCTTTTCAGTTGTTTGGTCTGGTGGGTTTTTACCTTGCTCCTTCATCTGCTGCATATTTCTCTGTCTTCTCATTTTGCTTAAGTTACTGCATTTGGGGTCTCCTTTTCGCAGGCTGCAGGTTCATTATTCCCATTGTTTTTGGTGTCTGCCCTCAGTGGGTGAGGTTGTTTCAGTGGGTTGTGTAGGCTTCCTGGTGGAGAGAACTGGTGCCTGTGTTCTGTTGGATGAGGCTGGATCTTATCTTTTTGGTGGGAAGGACTGCGTCTGGTGGTGTGTTTTGTGGTGTCTGTGACCTTATTATGATTTTAGGCAGCCTCTCTGCTAATGGGTGGCGTCGTGTTCCTGTCTTGCTAGTTGTTTGTTATAGGATGTCCAGCACTGTAGCTGGCTGGTTGTTGAGTGGAGCTGGTTCTTAACGTTGAGATGGAGATCTCTGGGAGACGTTTTGCCATTTGATATTATGTGGAGCTGGGAGGTTTCTGGTGGACCAATGTCCTGAACTCGTCTCTCCCACAGAAGCATACGCTTGACACCCGGCTGGAGCACCAAGACCCTGTAAGCCACAGGCCTCAGAAGAAAAGGGAGAAAGAAAGAAAGAGAGAAAGAGAGAGAGAGAGAGGGAGGGAGGAAGGAAGGAAGGAAGAAGGAAAGGAAGGAAGGAAGAAAAGAAAGGAAAGAAAAGAAAGTTATTAAAATAAAAAATAAATATTAAAAATAAAATATTAGAAAGTAATAAAGAAAAAAAGGAAAAGAAAAAAGAAGAGAGCAACCAAACCAAAAAACAAATCCACCAATGATAACAAGTGCTAAAAAGTATACTAAAAAAAGAAGAAAACAAAATGTTCAGACAGAACCCTAGGACAAATGGTAAAAGCAAAGCTATATATATAAAATCACACACAGAACCGTACACATACACATACACAGTCACAGAAAGAGAAAAAGGAAAAATATATATATATCCTTGCTCCCAAAGTCCAGCTCCTCAATTTGGGATGATTCATTGTCTCTTCAGGTATTCCACAGATGCAGGGTACATCACGTTGATTGTGGAGATTTAATCCGCTGCTCCTGAGGCTAATGGGAGAGATTTCCCTTTCTCTTCTTTGTTCCGCACAGCTCCCGGGATTCAGCTTTGGATTAGCCCCGCCTCTGCGTGTAGGTCACCTGAGGGCCTCAGTTCTTCGCTTAGACAGGATGGGGTTAAAGGAGCCGCTGATTCGGGGGCTCTGGCTCACTCAGGCGGGGTGAGGGAGGGGTTCGGATGCAGGGTGACCCTGCGGCGGCAGAGGCCAGCGTGACGTTGCACCAGCCTGAGGTGCGCTGTACGTTCTCCCGGGGAAGTTGTCCCTGGATCATGGGACCCTGGCAGTGGTGGGCTGCAGAAGCTCCCGGGAGGGGAGGTGTGGCTAGTGACCTGCGCTTGCACACAGGCTTCTTGGTGGCTGCAGCAGTGGCCTTAGCGTCTCATGCCCGTCTCGGGGGTCTGCGCTGATGGCCGCGGCTCGCGCCCATCTCTGGAGATCGTTTAGGCAGTGCTCTGAATCCCCTCTCCTCACGCACCCCGAAACAATGGTCTCTTGCCTCTTCGGCAACTGCAGACTTTTTCCTGGACTCCCTCCTGGCTAGCCGTGGATCACTAGCCCCCTTCAGGCTCTGTTCATGCAGCCAACTTGCCCAGTCCTCTCCCTGGGATCCGACCTCCGAAGCCCGAGCCTCAGCTCCCAGGCCCCGCCCGCCCCAGCCGGTGAGCAGACAAACCTCTCGGGCTGGTTGGCACCGATCCTCTGTGCGGGAATCTCTCCGCTTTCCCCTCCGCACCCCTGTTGCTGTGCTCTCCTCTGCAGCTCCAAAGCTTTCCCCCTCCACCACCTGCAGTCTCCGCCCGCAAAGGGTCTTCCTACTGTGTGGAAACTTTTCCTCCTTCACAGCTCCCTCCCACCGGTGCAGGTGCCGTCCCTATTCTTTGTCTCTGTTTTCTCTTTTTTCTTTTGCCCTACCCTGGTACGTGGGGGATTTTCTTGCCTTTCGGAAGGTCTGAGGTCTTCTGCCAGCATTCAGTAGGTGTTCTGTAGGAGCAGTTCCACGTGTAGATGTATTTCTGATGTATCTGTGGGGAAGAAGGTGATCTCTGGGTCTTACTCTTCTGCCATCTTGAAGGTCTTCTCAGAGCCATAGTCTTAAATGGACAAAGCTGAATTTTCTACACACTGACTTAAAATCCTCTGAAGGCTCTTCATTGTCTCATGCATTGGTTCTAAACATGGGCTCTGGTGTTAATTAGACTTGGATTTGAATATGTTTGTTTATCATTCTATGCTTAATTTTTCTTATCTCCCACCACAACCTCCCATGATCTGAAAAATGATTATTCTTCCTTCAAGACCCAATTCAAATGTCATCATTGAGGAGGAAGGGAAATACTTCCTACACATGTTGACTCTTTCCATGTGGAAGGATCTCTACAAGCAAGACTTTTAAGTGCTCTCCTAACTATTCTTCTCAGGAGAGGTGGACAGACTCTCAGATTGGTGAGTTTTGGAGAAAGACCTGGGCATACATGGTTCTGCTCCCTCTTCTCACGTTTTTCTTTGGCTCTGGACATGTTTTCTCTTCTTTCTGCCATGTGGTGAAAGGGCTTACTTTCATCTTCGTAATTCTGAGGCTCAGTATTACTAAACCCCTTGCTACTGCATGTATAAGGTGCCTGGCATAGATTAGATGCTCAGCAAATGATTGTTAAACAGATATTGAATGAATAATAAGTGAAATTGGTTCTCCAACCTGTAGAATTCTGACAAAGAAAAGCAGTATTTGGGTGTACTGTTTTTGAGTTCAACAGTCAACTACTTGAAGAGGCCTTTTCCAACATCTTAAGAAGACATGAATTCCCCTTCAGTGGACCTTGATCGTCTGTACAATAAAAATCACCTTGGGGTGCTTGCAAAATTCCTTACAGGTTCTTGGTTCACCCTCAAGATTATGATTCAGTAGATTTTAAGTCTAGGCCAAGAGCTGATCATTTAAACAAGCACCATGGCTATACTCTTTAGATTCTTAAAGAACTTTGTTTATATCTTATCACTGGGTTTTATCTATCCACATACCCATTTCCCCCGGTAAGTTATGAGCTCATTGGGAGTATTTGTCTCAGCATTTCAGACATATAACCTGGAACCTGGTAGCTAGACAATATGTGTTTGTTGAATATATGTTTGTTGGTAGAGACACACATGAGGCTTGTGCTTTCTCTTATTTATAAAGCCAGAATTTTGGGATATTAAAAAAAGAACACAATGAAGACATCATCATTCCATCAAATGAGCTCACCATTAGCTTATGAACAGTCCAAAATACATGTTTTTCAAACTCTGTAGCTTTTAGCATTTAAAAAAATACAAAACATCTTTTTTTGATGCATAATTCATAATCTGTGTAATCCTTCTTTAAAACAGCATGGTAAATGGTTAACTCATAAAAATCCATACTATATACAATTCATTTTCTTTATGTTGAGGTTTGGCCATATCATAAGCACATCAAATGTTCTCAGCTCTCTTTGTGTTCACTTTCATATATTTTTCATCTAACCACAACAGCATGTTTGCTAAGCAACAGAAAGAGAAAAATCTTTCAAAACATAAATCCATGAGTTCCCCTCAAGAGAGGAAAAGGCAATATTTGCTGCATTACTTAGGGAGTGAAAGGAAAGAGAAAAAAAATCAGATCAACTTCTTTGCAGCTGTGCTTCAGTATTCAAGGCCACACCTGGACTGGGTAAAACTTCTCTGATTATAAACCTTTGGCTAAAAGGAAAAATTGCTGCCTGAAAAAGCAGACTATGTCTTTGGGGATTTCTTTTGGCTATTTCAGTATTTAACAGATGTACTAGCTTAAACTTCATATTCTGAAAATAGCGTGGAGCATGTATTTCTTCCTGAAAATTCCTGCAGTGAACTTGGGTATTTAAAATGTATTTAGAAGTTGGCAAATTCTCAATTAGAAACATCTCCCTAAATCTCTGTTTTATTCTGAAGTATAATTATTTGTTTAGGTATGTTATGAGTATGGTGTTTGTATATTCTAGTTACAAAACTGATATAATTTTGCACGTTTTACAGTTACAGGTTGGGATATACACATACTATTTTCTAGTCTAAATTATCAAGTGACAAATATTTATTGTAATAATCTGCCTCATTTATATATAAGGTATGTCCTGAAGAGAAACACACTCACACACACACACACACACACACACACACACATATACACACATTCTTGGTTTTCTTAAAATAAGTCCTCATGTAAATGGTAAGATAATGATGTCTTCTGTATGTTATCATTTAAAAAAACCTGATAAATATTTTGTGGCACTGTATTTAGAGACAACATCGCTAAGATAAAGTTAAACAGTAAATGAACTGCCTTCTTTCCATAAACATGCATTGTCTTCACATGAAGTTCAAATATGATTTTGATCAAAATGTCCCAGTAACACAGGAGTAACAAAACATGTCTAATAGTAAAAGCTATTTTAAGGGCTCTGAGTTCAGTTATGGGAACTGTTTTTATATCCAGTGGCAATATTATGACCTTTCATTAAAGCCACAGTGATTCCCATGAAAATTATTTTATAAAAACAAGCATTACATTTTTTTTCTTTTTTTAAATATATATATATATATTTTTACATCATTATTAGAATATAATTGCTTTACAATGGTGTGTTAGTTTCTGCTTTATAACAAAGTGAATCAGTTATACATATGTTCCCATATCTCTTCCCTCTTGTGTCTCCCTCCCTCCCACCCTCCCTATCCCACCCCTCCAGGCGGTCACAAAGCACCGAGCTAATCTCCCTGTGCTGTGCGGCTGCTTCCCACTAGCTATCTACCTTACTTTTGGTAGTGTATATATGTCCATGCCTCTCTCTCACTTTGTCACAGCTTACCCTTCCTCGTCCCCATATCCTCAAGTCCATTCTCTAGTAGGTCTGTGTCTTTATGCCTGACTTACCCCTAGGTTCTTCATGACATTCTTTTTCTTAAATTCCATATATGTGTGTTAGCATACGGTATTTGTCTTTCTCTTTCTGACTTACTTCACTCCGTATGACAGACTCCAGTTCTATCCACCTCATTACAAATAGCTCAATTTCGTTTCTTTTTATGGCTGAGTAATATTCCATTGTAGATATGTGCCACATCTTCTTTGTCCATTCATCCAATGATGGGCACTTAGGTTGTTTCCATCTCTGGGCTATTGTAAATAGAGCTGCAATGAACATTTTGGTACATGACTCTTTGAATTATGGTTTTCTCAAGGTATATGTCCAGTAGTGGGATTGCTGGGTCATATGGTAGTTCTATTTGTAGTTTTTTTTTTTTTTTTTAAGTTTGGATTTATTTCTACCAACTTATTCATGCTTTCTATTCCCACCCCCCTATTTTTCCTGTCCTTTTTCTCTACTTTCTTTAATTAATTTATTTTTTTTTTTTTTTTTTTTTTTTTTTTAAACATCTTTATTGGGGTATAACTGCTTTACAATGGTGTGTTAGTTTCTGCTCTACAACAAAGCGAATCAGCCATACATATACATATGTTCCCATATGTCTTCCCTCTTGCGTCTCCCTCCCTCCCACTCTCCCCATCCCACCCTTCCAGGCTGTCACAAAGCACCGAGCTAATATCCCTGTGCCTTGCGGCTGCTTCCCCCCAGCTATCTACCTTACTACGTTTGTTAGTGTGTATATGTCCATGACTCTCTCTCGCCCTGTCAAAACTCACCCTTCCCCCTCCCCATATCCTCAAGTCCATTCTCCAGTAGGTCTGCGTCTTTATTCCTATCTTACCCCTAGGTTCTTCATGACATTTTTTTCCCTTAAATTCCATATATATGTGTTAGCATACGGTATTTGTCTTTTTCTTTCTGACTTACTTCACTCTGTATGACAGATTCTAGGTCTATCCATCTCATTACAAATAGCTCAATTTCATTTCTTTTTAAGGCTGAGTAATATTCCATTGTGTATATGTGCCACATCTTCTTTATCCATTCATCCGATGATGGGCGCTTAGGTTGTTTCCATGTCCTGGCTATTGTAAATAGAGCTGCAATGAACATTTTGGTACATGACTCTCTTTGAATTTTGGTTTTCTCAGGGTATATGCCAAGTAGTGGGATTGCTGGGTCATATGGTAATTCTATTTGTAGTTTTTTAAGGAACCTCCATACTGTTCTCCACAGTGGCTGAACCAATTCACATTCCCACCAGCAGTGCAAGAGTGTCCCCTTTTCTCCACACCCTCTCCAGCATTTATTGTTTCTAGATTTTTTGATGATGGCCATTCTGACTGGTGTGAGATGATATCTCATTGTAGTTTTGATTTGCATTTCTCTAATGATTAATGATGTTGAGCATTCTTTCATGTGTTTGTTGGCATTCTGTATATCTTCTTTGGAGAAATGTCTATTTAGGTCTTCTGCCCATTTTTGGATTGGGTTGTTTGTTTTTTTGTTATTGAGCTGCATGAGCTGCTTGTAAATTTTGGAGATTAATCCTTTGTCAGTTGCTTCATTTGCAAATGTTTTCTCCCATTCTGAGGGTTGTCTTTTGGTCTTGGTTATGGTTTCCTTTGCTGTGCAAAAGCTTTGCAGTTTCATTAGGTCCCATTTGTTTATTTTTGTTTTTATTTCCATTACTCTAGGAGGTGGGTCAGAAAGGATCTTGCTGTGATTTATGTCATAGAGTGTTCTTCCGATGTTTTCTTCTAAGAGTTTGATAGTTTCTGGCCTTACATTTAGGTCTTTAATCCATTTGGAGCTTATTTTTGTGTATGGTGTTAGGGAGTGATCTAATCTCATACTTTTACATGTACCTGTCCAGTTTTCCCAGCACCATTTATTGAAGAGGCTGTCCTTTCTCCACTGTACATTCCTGCCTCCTTTATCAAAGATAAGGTGTCCATATGTGCGTGGGTTTATCTCTGGGCTTTCTATCCTGTTCCACTGATCTATCTTTCTGTTTTTGTGCCAGTACCATACTGTCTTGATTACTGTCGCTTTGTAATATAGTCTGAAGTCAGGGAGCCTTATTCCTCCAGCTCCTTTTTTCGTTCTAAAGATTGCTTTGGCTATTCGGGGTCTTTTGTGTTTCCATACAAATTGCGAAATTTTTTGTTCTAGTTCTGTGAAAAATGCCAGAGGTAGTTTGATAGGGATTGCATTGAATCTGTAGATTGCTTTGGGTAGTAGAGTCATTTTCACAATGTTGATTCTTCCCATCCAAGAACATGGTATATCTCTCCATCTATTTGTATCATCTTTAATTTCTTTCATCAGTGTCTTATAATTTTCTGCATACAGGTCTTTCGTATCCTTAGGTAGGTTTATTCCTAGATATTTTATTCTTTTTGTTGCAATGGTAAATGGGAGTGTTTTCTTGATTTCACTTTCAGATTTTTCATCATTAGTATATAGGAATGCCAGAGATTTCTGTGCATTAATTTTGTATCCTGCTACTTTACCAAATTCATTGATTAGCTCTAGTAGTTTTCTGGTAGCGTCTTTAGGATTCTCTATGTATAGTATCATGTCATCTGCAAACAGTGACAGCTTTACTTCTTCTTTTCCGATTTGGATTCCTTTTATTTCCTTTTCTTCTCTGATTGCTGTGGCTAAAACTTCCAAAACTATGTTGAATAAGAGTGGTGAGAGTGGGCAACCTTGTCTTGTTCCTGATCTTAGTGGAAATGCTTTCAGTTTTTCACCATTGAGGATGATGTTTGCTGTGGGCTTGTCATATATGGCTTTTATTATGTTTAGGAAAGTTCCCTCTATGCCTACTTTCTGGAGGGTTTTTATCATAAATGGGTGTTGAATTTTGTCGAAAGCTTTCTCTGCATCTATTGAGATGATCATATGGTTTTTCTCCTTCAATTTGTTAATATGGTTTATCACATTGATAGATTTGCGTATATTGAAGAATCCTTGCATTCCTGGAATAAACCCCACTTGATCATGGTGTATGATCCTTTTAATGTGCTGTTGGATTCTGTTTGCTAGTATTTTGTTGAGGATTTTTGCATCTATGTTCATCAGTGATATTGGCCTGTAGTTTTCTTTCTTTGTGACATCCTTGTCTGGTTTTGGTATCAAGGTGATGGTGGCTTCGTAGAAGGAATTTGGGAGTGTTCCTCCCTCTGCTATATTTTGGAAGAGTTTGAGAAGGATAGGTGTTAGCTCTTCTCTAAACGTTTGATAGAATTCACCTGTGAAGCCATCTGGTCCTGGGCTTTTGTTTGTTGGAAGGTTTTTAATCACAGTTTCAATTTCAGTGCTTGTGATTGGTCTGTTCATATTTTCTATTTCTTCCTGATTCAGTCTTGGCAGGTTGTGCCTTTCTAAGAATTTGTCCATTTCTTCCAGATTGTCCATTTTATTGGCATAGAGTTGCTTGTAGTAATCTCTCATGATTTTTTTTATTTCTGCAGTGTCAGTTGTTACTTCTCCTTTTTCATTTCTAATTCTATTGATTTGAGTCTTCTCCCTTTTTTTCTTGATGAGTCTGGCTAGTGGTTTATCTATTTTGTTTATCTTCTCAAAGAACCAGCTTTTAGTTTTATTGATCTTTGCTATTGTTTCCTTCATTTCTTTTTCATTTATTTCTGATCTGATTTTTATGATTTCTTTCCTTCTGCTAGCTTTGGGGTTTTTTTGTTCTTCTTTCTCTAATTGCTTGAGGTGCAAGGTTAGGTTGTTTATTCGAGATGTTTCCTGCTTCTTAAGGTGGGCTTGTATTGCTATAAACTTCCCCCTTAGAACTGCTTTTGCTGCATCCCATAGGTTTTGGGTCGTTGTGTCTCCATTATCATTTGTTTCTAGGTATTTTTTTATTTCCTCTTTGATTTCTTCAGTGATCACTTCATTATTAAGTAGTGTATTGTTTAGCCTCCATGTGTTTGTATTTTTTACAGATCTTTTCCTGTAATTGATATCTAGTCTCATGGCGTTGTGGTCGGAAAAGATACTTGATACAATTTCAGTTTTCTTAAATTTACCAAGGCTTGATTTGTGACCCAAGATATGATCTATCCTGGAGAATGTTCCATGAGCACTTGAGAAAAATGTGTATTCTGTTGTTTTTGGATGGAGTGTCCTATAAATATCAATTAAGTCCATCTTGTTTAATGTATCATTTAAAGCTTGTGTTTCCTTATTTATTTTCATTTTGGATGATCTGTCCATGGGTGAAAGTGGGGTGTTAAAGTCCCCTACTATGAATGTGTTACTGTTGATCTCCCCTTTTATGGTTGTTAGTATTTGCCTTATGTATTGAGGTGCTCCTATGTTGGGTGCATAAATATTTACAATTGTTATATCTTCTTCTTGGATCGATCCCTTGATCATTATGTAGTGTCCTTCTTTGTCCCTTTTAATAGTCCTTATTTTAAAGTCTATTTTGTCTGATATGAGAATTGCTACTCCAGCTTTCTTTTGGTTTCCATTTGCATGGAATATCTTTTTCCATCCCCTTACTTTCAGTCTGTATGTGTCTCTAGTTCTGAAGTGGGTCTCTTGTAGACAGCATATATAAGGGTCTTGTTTTTGTATCCATTCAGCCAATCTGTGTCTTTTGGTGGGAGCATTTAGTCCATTTACATTTAAGGTAATTATTGATATGTATGTTCCTATTTCCATTTTATATATTGTTTTGGGTTCGCTACTATAGGTCATTTCCTTCTCTTGTGTTTCGTGTCTAGAGAAGTTCCTTTAGCATTTGTTGTAAAGCTGGTTTGGTGGTGCTGAACTCTCTCAGCTTTTGCTTGTCTGTAAAGGTTTTAATTTCTCCATCAAATGTGAATGAGATCCTTGCTGGGTAGAGTAGTCTTGGTTTCAGGCTATTCTCCTTCATCACTTTCAGTATGTCCTGCCACTCCCTTCTGGCTTGTAGGGTTTCTGCTGAGAGATCAGCTGTTAACCTTATGGGGATTCCCTTGTGTGTTATTTGTTGTTTTTCCCTTGCTGCTTTTAATATGCTTTCTTTGTATTTAATTTTTGACAGTTTGATTAATATGTGTCTTGGCGTGTTTCTCCTTGTATTTATCCTGTATGGGACCCTCTGTGCTTCCTGGACTTGATTAACTATTTCCTTTCCCATATTAGGGAAGTTTTCAACTATAATCTCTTCAAATATTTTCTCAGTCCCTTTCTTTCTTTCTTCTTCTTCTGGAACCCCTATAATTCGAATGTTGGTGCGTTTCATGTTGTCCCAGAGGTCTCTGAGACTGTCCTCAGTTCTTTTCATTCTTTTTTCTTTATTCTGCTCTGCAGTAGTTATTTCCACTACTTTATCTTCCAGGTCACTTATCCGTTCTTCTGCCTCAGTTATTCTGCTATTGATCCTATCTAGAGTGATTTTAATTTCATTTATTGCATTATTCATCGTTGCTTGTTTCATCTTTAGTTCTTGTAGGTCCTTGTTAACTGTTTCTTGCATTTTGTCCATTCTACTTCCAAGATTTCGGATCATCCTTACTATCATTATTCTGAATTCTTTTTCAGGTAGATTGCCTATTTCCTCTTCATTTGTTAGGTCTGGTGGGTTTTTATCTTGCTCCTTCATCTGCTGTGTGTTTTTCTGTCTTCTCATTTTGCTTATCTTACTGTGTTTGGGGTCTCCTTTTTGCAGGCTGCAGGTTCGTAGTTCCCGTTGTTTTTGATGTCTGTCTCCAGTGGCTAAGGTTGTTTCAGTGGGTTGTGTAGGCTTCCTGGTGGAGGGGACTAGTGCCTGTGTTGTGCTGGATGAGGCTGGATCTTGTCTCTCTAGTGGGCAGGTTCACGTCTGGTGGTGTGTTTTGGGGTGTCTGTGGCCTTATTATGATTTTAGGCAGCCTCTCTGCTAATGGGTGGGGTTGTGTTCCTGTTTTGCTAGTTGTTTGGCATAGGTTGTCCAGCACTGTGGCTTGCTGGTCGTTGAGTGAAGCTGGGTGCTGGTGTTAAGATGGAGGTCTCTGGGATATTTCCCCCGTTTAATATTATGTAGAGCTGGGAGGTCTCTTGTTGACCAATGTCCTGAAGTTGGCTCTCTTACCTCAGAGGCAGAGCCCTGACTCCTGGCTGGAGCACCAAGAGCCTTTCATCCACACAGCTCAGAATAAAAGGGAGAAAAAGTAGGGAGAATTAGTAGAAGTATGAGTAAAGAAAGAGGGAGAGGAGGAAAGGAAGGAAGGAAGAAAGAAGCAAAGAAGGAAAGAAAGGAGGGAGGGAGGGAGGGAGGGAGGAAGGAAGGAAGGAGGGAAAGAAGGAAAAAAAGACAGAAAGAAAGATGATACAGTAAAAATAAAATAAAGTATAATATAGTTATTGAATTAAAAAATATTTAGAAAAAAAAAAAAAAGGGACGGATAGAACCTTAGGACAAATGTTGGAAGCAAAGCTACACAGAGAAAATCTTACACAGAAGCATACACATACACCTTCACAAAAAGAGGTAAAGGGGGAAAAATCATAAACCCTGCTCCCTGAGACCACCTCCTCAATTTGGGGTGATTCGTTGTCTAAAGGAGGGAGGGAAGGAAGGAAAGAAAGAACGAAGGTAAAGTATAATAAAGTTATTACAATTAAACTTAATTATTAAGAAAAAGAATTTTTAAAAAAAAAGTCATGGACGGATAGAGCCCTAGGACAAATGGTGGAAGCTAGAGTATACAGACTAGATGTCACACAGAAGCATACACGTACACATTCACAAAAAGAGGAAAAGGGAAAAAAATCATAGATCTCGCTCCTAAATTCCACCTCTTCAATTTGGGATCATTCCTTGTCTATTCAGGTATTCCACAGATGCAGGGTATATCAAGTTGATTGTGGAGCTTTAATCCGCTGCTTCTGTGGCTGCTGGGAGAGATTTCCCTTTCTCTTCTTTGTTCTCACAGCTCACAGGAGCTCAGCTTTGGATTTGGCCCTGCCTCTGCGTGTAGGTCGCTGGAGGGCGTCTGTTTTTTCGCTCAGACAGGACGGGGTTAAAGGAGCCGCTGATTCGGGGCCTCCGGCTCACTCAGGCCGGGGGTTGGGGGATGGGGGAAGGAGGGGCACTGCGTGCGGGGCGGGCCTGCGGCGGCAGAGGCAGCGTGAAGTTGCGGCAGAGGCCGGCGTGACGTTGCACCAGCCTGAGGCCCGCCGTGCGCTGTCCCGGGGAAGTTGTCCCTGGATCCCGGGAACCTGGCAGTGGCGGGCTGCACAGGCTCCGCGGAAGAGGGGTGTGGAGAGTGACCTGTGCTCGCACACAGGCCCCTTGGTGGCGGCAGCAGCAGCCTTAGCGTCTCCCGCCCGTCTCTGGGGTCCGCGGTTTTAGCCGCGGCTCGCGCCCGTCTCTGGGGTTTGCGCTTTCAGCCGCGGCTCGCGCCCGTCTCGGGGGCTCGCGCCCTCAGCCGCGGCTCGCGCCCGTCTCGGGGGCTCGCGCCCTCAGCCGCGGCTCGCGCCCGTCTCTGGGGTTCCTTTAAGCAGCGCTCTTAAACCCCTCTCCTCGCGCACCAGGAGACAAAGAGGGAAGAAAAAGTCTCTTGCCTCTTCGGCCGGTGCAGGCTTTTCCCCGAACTCCCTCCCGGCTAGTCGTGGTGCACTAACCCCTTCAGGCTATGTTCAAGCCGCCAACCCCCGTCCTCTCCCTGAGCTCCGTCCAAAACCAAAACCCGAGCCTCAGCTCGCAGCCCCGCCCGCCCCGGCGGGTGAGCAGACAAGCCTCTCGGGTTGGTGAGTGCTGGTCAGCACCGATCGTCTGTGCAGGAATCTCCCCGCTTTGCCCTCCGCACCCGTCGCTGTGCACTACTCCGCGGTCCCGAAACTCCCCCCTCTGCCTCCCGCAGTCTCCGCCTGCGGAGGGGCTTCCTAGTGTGTGGAAACTTTTCCTCCTTCACAGCTCCCTCCCACTGGTGCAGGTGCCGTCCTTATTCTTTTGTCTCTGTTTTTTCTTTTGCCCTACCCAGTTACGTGGGGAGTTTCTTGCCTTTTGGGAGGTCTGAGGTCTTCTGCCAGCCTTCAGTAGGAGTTCTGTAGGAGTTGTTCCACGTGTGGATGTATTTCTGGTGTATCCGTGGGGAGGAAGGCGATCTCCGCGTCTTACTCTTCCGCCATCTTCAAGGTCCCCCCCTAATTAATTTATTTTTTTCTCTGTTGGGTCTTCATTTCTGTGCGAGGGCTTTCTGTAGTTGTGGCCAGCAGGGGTCACTCTTCATCGCGGTGCACGGGCCTCTCACTATCGCGGCCTCTCTTGTTGTGGAGCACAGGCTCCAGACGCGCAGGCTCAGTAGTTGTGGCTCACGGGCCTAGTTGCTCCGTGGCATGTGGGATCCTCTCAGACCAGGGCTCAAACCCGTGTCCCCTGCATTAGCAGGCAGATTCTCAACCGCTGTGCCACCAGGGAAGCCCTATTTGTAGTTTTTTAAGGAACCTCCATACTGTTCTCCACAGTGGCTGTATCAATTTACATTCCCACCAACAGTGCAAGAGGGTTCCCTTTTCTCCACACCCTCTCCAGCATTTATTGTTTCTAGATTTTTTGATGATGGCCATTCTGAGTGGTGTGAGATGATATCTCATTGTAGTTTTGATTTGCATTTCTCTAATGATTAATGATGTTGAGCATTCTTTCATGTGTTTGTTGGCAGTCTGTATATCTTCTTTGAGAAAATGTCTGTTTAAGTCTTCTGCCCATGTTTGGATTGGGTTGTTTGTTTTGTTGATATTGAGCTGCATGAACTGCTGGTATATTTTGGAGATTAATGCTTTGTCAGTTGCTTCATTTGCAAATATTTTCTCCCATTCTGAGGGTTGTCTTTTGGTCTTGTTTATGGTTTCTTTTGCTGTGCAAAAGCTTTGAAGTTTCATTAGGTCCCATTTGTTTATTTTTGTTTTTATTTCCATTTCTCTAGGAGGTGGGTCAAAAAGGATCTTGCTGTGATTTATGTCATAGAGTGTTCTGCCTATGTTTTCCTCTAAGAGTTTGATAGTTTCTGGCCTTACATTTAGGTCTTTAATCCATTTTGAGCTTTTTTTGTTTATGGTGTTATGGAGTGATCTCATCTCATACTTTTACATATACCAGTCCAGTTTTCCCAGCACCACTTATTGAAGAGGCTGTCCTTTCTCCACCGTACATTCCTGCCTCCTTTATCAAAGATAAGGTGACCATATGTGCGTGGGTTTATCTCTGGGCTTTCTATCCTGTTCCATTGATCTATCTTTATGTTTTTGTGCCAGTACCATACTGTCTTGATTACTGTAGCTTTGTAGTATAGTCTGAAATCAGGGAGCCTGATTCCTCCAGCTCTGTTTTTCATTCTCAAGATTGCTTTTGCTATTCGGGTTCTTTTGTGTTTCCATACAAATTGTGAAATTTTTTGTTCTAGTTCTGTGAAAAATGCCATTGGTAGTTTGATAGGGATTGCATTGACTCTGTAGATTGCTTTGGGTAGTAGAGTCATTTTCACAATGTTGATTCTTCCCATCCAAGAACATGGTATATCTCTCCATCTATTTGTATCATCTTTAATTTCTTTCATCAGTGTCTTATAATTTTCTGCATACAGGTCTTTTGTCTCCTTAGGTAGGTTTATTCCTAGATATTTTATTCTTTTTGTTGCAGTGGTAAATGGGAGTGTTTTCTTTATTTCACTTTCAGATTTTTCATCATTAGTGTGTAGGAATGCTGGAGATTTCTGTGCATTAATTTTGTATCCTGCTACTTTACCAAATTCATTGGTTAGCTCTAGTAGTTTTCTGGTAGGATCTTTAGGATTCTCTATGTATAGTATCATGTCATCTGCAAACAGTGACAGCTTTACTTCTTCTTTTCCGATTTGGATTCCTTTTATTTCCTTTTCTTCTCGGATTGCTGTGGCTAAAACTTCCAAAACTATGTTGAATAAGAGTGGTGAGAGTGGGCAACCTTGTCTTGTTCCTGATCTTAGTGGAAATGCTTTCAGTTTTTGAACATTGACGACTATGTTGGCTATGGGTTTGTCATACATGGCCTTTATTATATTGAGGAAAGTTCCCTCTATGCCTACTTTCTGCAGGGTTTTTATCAAAAATGGGTGTTGAACTTTGTTGAAAGCTTTCTCTGCATCTATTGAGATGATCATATGGTTTTTCTCCTTCAATTTGTTAATATGGTGTATCACATTGATTGATATGAGTATACTAAAGAATACTTGCATTCCTAGAATAAACCCCACTTGATTATCGTGTATGATCTGTTTAATGCGCTGTTGGATTCTGTTTTGCATCTGTGTTCATCATTGATATTGACCTGTAGTTTTCTTTCTTTGTGATATCCTTGTCTGGTTTTGGTATCAGGGTGATGGTGGCCTTGTAGAATGAGTTTGGGAGTGTTCCTCCCTCTGCTATATTTTGGAAGAGTTTGAGAACGATAGGTGTTAGCTATTCTCTAAATGTTTGATAGAATTCGCCTGTGAAGCCATCTGGCCCTGGGCCTTTGTTTGTTGGAAACTTTTTAATCACAGTTTCAGTTTCAGTGCTTGTGATTGGTCTGTTTATATTTTCTATTTCTTCCTGATTCAGTCTTGCCAAGTTGTGCATTTCTAAGAATTTGTCCATTTCTTCCAGGTTGTCCATTTTATTGCCATAGAGTTACTTGTAGTAATCTCTCATGATCTTTTGTATTTCTGTGGTGTCAGTTGTTAATTCTCCTTTTTCCTTTCTAATTTGATTGATTTGAGTCTTCTCCCTTCTTTACTTGATGAGTCTGGCTAATGGCTTGTAAATTTTGTGTATCTTCTGAAAGATCCAGCTTTTAGTTTTATTGATCTTTGCTATTGTTTCCTTCATTTCTTTTTCATTTATTTCTGATCTGATCTTTATGATTTCTTTCCCTCTGCTAACTTTGGGGTTTCTTTGTTCTTCTTTCTCTAATTGCTTTAGGTGCAAGGTTAGGTTGTTTATTCGAGATGTTTCCTGTTTCTTAAGGTGGGATTGTATTGCTATAAATTTCCCTCTTAGAACTGCTTTTGCTGCATCCCATAGGTTTTGGATCGTCGTGTCTCCATTGTCATTTGTTTGTAGGTATTTTTTAATTTCCTCTTTGATTTCTTCAGTGATCACTTCGTTATTAAGTAATGTATTGTTTAGCCTCCATGTGTTTGTATTTTTTACAGATCTTTTCCTGTAAGTGATATTTAGTTTCATAGCGTTGTGGTCGGGAAAGATACTTGATAAAATTTCAATTTTCTTAAATTTATGAAGGCTTGATCTGTGACCCAAGATATGATCTATCCTGGAGAATGTTCCATGAGCACTTGAGAAAAATGTGTGTTCTGTTGTTTTTGGATGGAATGTTGTATAAATATCAGTTAAGTCCATCTTGTTTAATGTATCATTTAAAGCTTTTGTTTCCTTATTTATTTTCATTTTGGATGGTCCCTCCATTGGTGAAAGTGGGGCGTTAAAGTCCCCTACTATGGATGTGTTACTGTCTATTTCCCCTTTTATGGCTGTTAGCATTTGCCTTACGTATTGAGGTGCTCCTATGTTGGGTGCATAAATATTTACAATTGTTATATCTTCTTCTTGGATCGATGCTTTGATCATTAAGTAGTGTCCTTCTTTGTCTCTTCTAATAGTCTTTATTTTAAAGTCTATTTTGTCTGATATGAGAATTGCAACACCAGCTTTCTTTTGGTTTCCATTTGCATGAAATATATTTTTCCATCCCCTTACTTTCGGTCTGTATGTGTCTCTAGGTCTGAAGTGGGTCTCTTGTAGACAGCAAATATTTGGGTCTTGTTTTTGTATCCATTCAGCCAATCTGTGTCTTTTAGTGGGAGCATTTAGTCCATTTACATTTAAGGTAATTATCGATATGTATGTTCCTATTCCATTTTTGTAATTGTTTTGGGTTCATTATTGTAGGTCTTTTCCTTCACTTGTGTTTCTTGCCTAGAGAAGTTCCTTTAGCAGTTGTTGTAGAGCTGGTTTGGTGGTGCTGAACTCTCTCAGCTTTTGCTTGTCTGTAAAGGTTTTCATTTCTCCATCAAATCTGAATGAGATCCTTGCTGGGTAGAGTAACCTTGGTTGGAGGTTTGTCTCCTTCATCACTTTGAAAGTGTCCTGCCAGTCCCTTCTGGCTTGTAGAGTTTCTGCTGAAAGATCAGCTGTTAACCTTATGGGGATTCCCTTGTGTGTTATTTGTTGTTTTTCCCTTGCTGCTTTTAATACGTTTTCTTTGTATTTAATTTTTGACAGTTTGATTAATATGTGTCTTGGCGTATTTCTCCTTGGATTTATCCTGTATGGGACTCTCTGTGCTTCCTGGACTTAAGTATTTGCTTGCCCATAATAGGGAAGTTTTCAATTGTAATCTCTTCAAATATTTTCTCAGTCCCTTTCTTTTTCTCTTCTTCTTGTGGAACCCCTATAATTTGAATGTTGGTGCATTTAATGTTGTCCCAGAAGTGTCTGAGACTGTCCTCAGTTGTTTTCATTCTTTTTTTCTTTATTTTGCTCTGCAGTAGTTATTTCCACTATTTTATCTTCCAGGTCACTTATCCCATCTTCTGCCTCATTATTCTGCTATTGATCCCATCTAGAGTATTTTTCATTTAATTTATTGTGTTGTTCATCATTGTGTGTTTCATCTTTAGTTCTTCTAGGTCCTTGTTAAATGTTTCTTGCATTTTGTGTATTCTATTTCCAAGATTTTGGATCTTTACTATCATTATTCTGAATTCTTTTTCAGGTAGACTGCCTGTTTCCTCTTCATTTGTTAGGTCTGGTGGGTTTTTATCTTGCTCCTTCATCTGCTGTATGTTTTTGTGTCTTCTCATTTTGATTATCTTACTGTGTTTGGGGTCTCCTTTTTGCAGGCTGCAAGTTCGTAGTTCCCGTTGTTTTTGGTGTCTGTCCTCAGTGGCTAAGGTTGGTTCAGTGGGTTCTGTAGGCTTCCTGATGGAGGGGTCTAGTGCCTGTATTCTGTTGGATGAGGCTGGATCTTGTCTTTCTGCTGGGCAGGTCCACGTCTGGTGGTGTGTTTTCGGGTATCTGCGGACTTATTATGATTTTAGGCAGCCTCTCTGCTAATGGGTGTGGTTGTGTTCCTGTCTTGCTAGTTGTTTGGCATAGGATGTCCAGCACTGTAGCTTGCTGATCGTTGAGTGAAGCTGGGTGCTGGTGTTGAGATGGAGATCTCTGGGAGATTTTCACCGTTTGATATTACGTGGAGCTGGGAGGTCTCTTGTGGACCAGCGGCCTGAAGTTTGCTCTCCCACCTCAGAGGCACAGCACTGACTTCTGGCTGGAGCACCAAGATCCTTTCATCCACATGGCTCAGAATAAAAGGGAGAAAAAATAGAAAGAAAGAATTAGTACTAGTAGAAAGAAAGAAAGAAAGAAAAGGGAGGGAGGAAGGGAGAAAGGAAGGACGCAAGGAGGCAAGGAAGGAAAAGAAGAAAGAAAGAAGGTAAAGTAAAATAAAGTAAGATAAAATATAATAGTTATTAAAATAAAAAAAATTAAGAGAAAAAAAGAAAAAAAATTTAAAAGAAACAAACAAAATAAACGGATGGAGAGAACCCTAGGACAAATGGTTGAAGCAAAGCTATACAAAGTTTCACCCAGAAGCATACACATACACACTCACAAAAACAGGGAAAGGGGAAAAAATCATAAATCTTGCTCTCAAAATCCACCTCCTCAATTTGAGATGATTCGTTTTCTGAAGGAGGGAAGGAAGGAAAGAAAGAAGATAAAGTAAAATAAAATAAAGTTATCAAAATAAAAAATAATTATTAAGCAAAAATATTTTTTTTAAAAAGAAGAAAAACGGACGGAGAGAACCCTAGGACAAATGGTGGAAACAAAGCTATACAGACAATATCTCGCACAGAAGCATACACATACACACTCGCAAAAAGAGGAAGAGGGGAAAAAATCATAAATCTTGCTCTCAAAATCCACCTCCTTAATTTGGTATGATTCGTTGTCAATTCATGTGTTCCATAGATGCAGGGTACATCAAATTGATTGTGGAGCTTTAATCCGCTGCTTCTGAGGCTGCTGGGAGAGATTTCCCTTTCCCTTCTTTGTTCTCACAGCTTCCAGGGGCTTGGATTTGACCCCGCCTCTGCGTGTAGGTCGCAGGAGGGCGTCTTTACTTCGCTCAGACTGGACGGTGTTAAAGGAGCCACTGATTTGGGGACTCTGGCTCACTCAGGCCGCGGGGAGGGAGGGGCACGATGCGGGGCGAGCCTGCGGAGGCAGAGGCAGGCGGGACGTTGCACCAGCCTGAGGCGCGCCGTGCGTTCTTCTGAGGGAGTTGTCCCTGGATCTCGGGACCCTGGCAGTGGCGGGCTGCACAGCCTCCCAGGATGGGAGGTGTGGATAGTGACCTGTGCTCGCACACAGGCTTCTTGGTGGCGGCAGCAGCAGCCTTAGCATCTCATGCCCGTCTCTGGGGTCTGCGCTTTTAGCCGCGGCCCGCGCCCAATCTCTGGAGCTCCCTCTCCTCGCGCACCAGGAAACAAAGAGGGAAAAAGAAGTCTCTTGCCTCATCGGCAGGTCCAGACTTTTCCTGGACTCCCTCCCGGCTAGGCGTGGCACGCTAACTCCCTAAAGGCTGTGTTCACGCCGCCAACCCTAGTCCTCTCCCTGGGATCCAACCGAAGCCTGTGCCTCAACTCCCAGCCTTGCCCACCCTGGTGAGTGAGCAGACAAGCCTCTCAGACTGGTGAGTGCCGGTCGGCCCTGATCCTCTGTGCGGGAATCTCTCCGCTTTGCCCTCCGCACCCCTGTTGCTGCGCTCTCCTCCATGGCTCTGAAGCTCCCCCCCTCCGCCACCCGCAGTCTCCGCCCGCGGAGGGGCTTCCTAGTGTGTGGAAACTTTTCCTCCTCCACAGCTCCCTCCCACTGGTGCAGGTCCCATCCCTATTCTTTTGTCTCTGTTTTTTCTTTTGCCCTACCCAGGTACGTGGGGGTTTCTTGCCTTTTGGGAGGTCTGAGGTCTTCTGCCAGCCTTCAGTAGGTGTTCTGTAGGAGTTGTTCCACGTGTAGATGTATTTCTGGTGTATCTGTGGGGAGGAAGGTGATCTCCGCGTCTTACTCTTCCGCCATCTTCCTGGAAGCCCCCCAAGCATTACATTTTAAAAAGCCACCCAGGAAGCCCTAAAGTACACATATTGCCAATGTTGTCGAATATATTGTCAATTAGTTTGTCCTGGATCTTAAGGTAGAAAAGAATATCTATTGAATTGGCTAAAAAACTGAATTATTTTGAGTTTAGTAATAAAGGCTGGATAAAAACTTCTTAAAGATATTGGGAATATGTCAATATAATCATTATTAACTTTAATCAGAATGAGAAATATTTAAAAGTTTGAGAGATAGGCTTTCTAGATCATTAGAACTTTCCTTTTAGTTCTTCAAGTAGACTTATTTTGGTGATTATAACATAATATAAAAATAAATAGTCATGTAAATGGATTTTATAGAGTCTTTACAAGTCATATCACAGATCTGGTAAAGAATTGTAGACAAATGGACCATTGATTGAGGAATAAAGAACATGTAATAGATATTCTTGACTGTTAGCCCAGTTGGGCAATACCCGTGATATAACTGTGTCGATTGCTGTTAGCCTTTCAAGTTCAAAGTAGGGTTTAATTAAAATAGGTTGCTAGGTATCAAGACATCTTTTTATTGTTTTAGAGCACTTTCCAAAGCTCTGTAGTATTAAGTGCGATTTTCTGCAATCTATACAATTATATTGACTCTTTTTATTTATCTTATACTCCTTTAATTTGAAAGCATAAACTGTTGACAGTGAAAACAACTTTAATAAGGAAACCAGAGGACTTGAGTTTATGTGCTGTTTTTACCACTAACCAGACATTGACGCTTTAGAAATAAAGATGAGAAGGACCCATGTAAAGACCCAGGTAAGAGCTTTCCTTTCAGAGGCAACAGAAAGTGTCAAAAGTCATGTGAATGAACTTGACTAAGAAATAATAAGTCCAGTATTGCTATAACATGGTGCACAAAAGGAAGGGAGGTATCAGTAGAAAGAAGTAATTAGCATCAGAAAATGTTAGGTATTTATGAGGAGTTGGGTTTCAAAAAAGTCATTGTAAAGTCTAAATAAGATGTCTGATGTGATTTGTCTAGCAAAAAGAATAATATGACTGTGTAGAGAGGAACATTTTGCACTACGTTTTGTGGCCAAACTATATGTATATGTTTCTGTATGTGTATGGATATGAATGTGAATATGTATATGTATATCAATAGATGATGAGAAATCAAATGACCTGATGAATGATTGAATCAAATTTGATTTGATGAATTAAATCAAAATGGTTCTGCAAAAGTTTCTCTCTACTAATTGAAAAATGCATCTATAAAAATTTAATTAAATAACAAGGATATTCAATGATAACCTAGTTGTATGTATAGGAAGATGATATAATTAATAACTGTATGTTGAATATCATTGGAACCAGGAACTAGCATCAGTAGGAGGCCATGCTGCCCCAGGGTTTGAAGAAGGAAGAGGAGGGAGCAATGGTACTAGAGCAGGGTGAGAGCTGGTCCCTAGAAGAGGGGCTCCTGGAAAGGAGCTGTAGAAATGGAGAAACATTTCTCTGCCTGACCATAATTACAAAACCCAGAGGAAGCAAAACAGAAAGCAATACCTCGACCTCTGTTTCTTCCCACCTGTCTCATATACTGCTGGTGCCTCCCATTGGCTGAACCCAATTCAGGGTCTGAAGGTGAGAGAGACTGTCTGCTACAGTCTGTAGAGGTCAGCCTCCCAGGGCACAGAGTGGCACAGACTAGAGTGGAAATGAATTTGGATAAACAAAAGGATGTAAAACATGCACATTTGTTTACACAGTTAATTCTTACAACAACATTGTATAGTAGGTACTATTATTATCTCTATTTTACAAATGAGAAATAACCCTATTTTACAAACCAAGAGACATTAACTAATTTGCTGGAATAAGTGTTCAAACGAAGATTTAGTCCCAGGTGGTCAGTCTTCAGGGCAACTATTCAGAACAACGTTTCCCATTTCTCTAAGACTGAGGTCAAAGAAGGCTCAGTTCTAGGCATGAGACTCATCATGCCTCTTGGGGATGAGAGAGGCTTTCTTTGGCAGCTTTTACCATCTAGAGGTATGAGGGGAAGGCAGCCTTTTGGGGTATTTTGATGTTTGGGAATAGAAGTTATTCGTTAGTCCCAAATTGAAAGATCTTCCCCCAAACCACTTTTTTAAAAAAATATCTTTATTGGAGTATAATTGCTTTACATTGTTGTGTTAGTTTCTTCTGTATAACAAAGTGATACGTATAGCTGACTTACTTTGTCATACCCAGATCATTTTAAACCACGTAAGAAGAGACTGACATCTCTTCCAGTTGAACAAATAGCCCCTGAGATTGCTGACCAGTCTCATCCTGTCAGAGCCTTGAGGATATGGCAGTGCCTATTGATAGTGAGTCAAGGCCTGTTCCCTCCCTTAAATTCCTGATTCCTTAGATGTGTAGAAGACAAATCATGCCTATTTACAGAAAACTACATATTGAACATTAGAAACAAAGAAGCTTAGACATAAGAAGAATTTGTATGGTGTCAAAAACCGGGCATCTGTTGCAATTTGTGGTTTCATCTTGCCAGGGACCACTAATACTTAAGGAAGCTCCTTGTGGTTGAGTTACTCATCAGTGAGGTGTGTTGAGGCCAACCTGTGCATCTTGGTTCTATAAGCAGGAAGTAGATCAGCGATGATGAACAGAAGAATGGAGATTACAATTTCACCAGTAGAAAAAAATGTATAATGCCTTTATTTGCTTTTAAATGACCATGAGATTGAAGTGTTTAAATGAAGAGAACTAAGTCCAAATAACTAGAATAAACCTGTTTTAAAAACAAAGGTATAAAATTGAGCTAGTGGGTCTCTAAAGTCTTCTATTTAGTGGAAAAGGTGTTTTGATGGAACACTGCTGGTAAACATTGGAAAATAAGATAACTTCATGTTTATATCTAAATGAGTTATATATACCTTGATTTTAGACTATACATAGTTCTAAGTCACATAAAATCCTTTTGAGAACAAACTGATGCATGAATAGGTAAATAAAGTCTACTTTATTGTCTGTGTAGATTTTCTTTTCTGTTATGCTTTAAATAAAATTATTTTTATTGAAATATAGTTGATGTATAATATTTGTTTCAGATGTAATACATAGTGATTTGATATTTTCATATATTATGAAATGATCACCACAATAAGTCTATAACTCTAGTAACGATCTGCCTCCATGTAAAGTTATTACAATATTATTGACCATATTCCTTATTGACCATATTCCTTATTGACCATATTCCTTATGCCGTATATTATATCCCTTTGGTTTATTTATTTTATAACTGGAGATTTATACCTCCTAATCTCCTTCACCCATTTAACCCCCTACCCCAAACCCTCCCCCTCTGGCAACCCCTCCTTTATTCTCTGTATCTGAGTCTGTTTACATTTCTCTGTATCTGAGTCTGTTTTCATTTTTGTTTGTTTTATTTTTTAGATTCCACATATAGGTGACATCAAACAGTATTTGTATTTCACTTAGCATAATACCTTCTAGATATATCCATCTTGTCACAAAGGGCAAGATTTCATTTTTAATGAGGAATATTCCATTTGTGAGTGTATGTGTGGGTGTGAGGGGTGTGTGTGTGTGTTTACGTATATATGCCACATCCTCCTTATCCATTCAATTATTGGAGAACTCTTAGATTGCTTCCATATCTTGGCTATTATAAATAAGGCTGTAATGAACATTGAGGTACATATATCTTTTGGAATTAGTGTTTTTGTTTTCTTTGGGTAAACACTCAGAAGTGAAACTGCTAGATCATATGGCATTTCTATTTTTAATTTTTTGAGGGACCTCCATACTGTTTTCCATAGTGGCTACCCTAATTTAAAATTTCACTAACAGTGCACAGGCGTTCCCTTTTCTCCACATCCTCACAAACACTTGTTATTTCTCGCGTTTTGATAATAGCCATTCTGAGAAGGGTGAGGTGGTATATCATTGTGGTTTTAATTTGCTTCCCCTGATGATTAGTGAGTGATGTTGAGCATATTTTCATGTGTCTGTTGGCCATCTGTATGTATTCTTTGGAAAAATTTCTATTCAGCTCCTCTGCCCATTTTTTTAATTGGCTGTTTTTGTTTTTGATGTTGGGCTGCATGAGTTCTTTGTATATTTTGGATATTAACCTCTTACCAGGTGTATCATTAACAAACATCTTCTCTCATTTATTAGGCTGCTTTTTCATTTTGTTGATAGTTTCCTTTGCTGTACCAAAGCTTTTTAGTTTGATATAGTTCCATTTGTTTATTTTTGCTTTTGTTTCTCTTGCCTGAAGAGACATATCCAAAAAAATATATTGCTGAGATTGATGTTAAAGAGTGTACTGTCTATGTTTTCTTCTAAGAGTTTTATGGTTTCTGGTCTTACACATACGTTTTTAATCCATTTTGAGTTTATTTTTGTATATGGTATGAGAAAGTAGTCCAGTTTCATTCTTTGGCATGTAGCTGTCCAGTTTTCCCAGCACCATTTATTGAAGAGCTATCTTTTTCCCACTGTATATTCCTGCTGTTTCTGTTGTAGATTAATTGATCATAAAAGTTTCAAATTCTTTCATCACTGTCTTCAGAGTTTTCAGAGTACAAATCTTTTACCTCCTTGGTTAGATTGTTTTCCCTAGGTATTTTATTCTTTTTGATGCAGTTGTAACTGGGATTTCTTCTTAATTTCTCTTTTTGATAGTTTTTTATTAGAGTATAAATATATAACAGATTTCTGTATATTAATTTTGTATTGTGTAACTTTACTGAATCATTTAGTAGTTTTTTGCTGGCATTTTTAGAATTTTCTATATACAGTATCATGTCCTGCAAACAGTGACAGTTGTATTTCTTCCTTTGAAATTTGGATTCCTTTTATTTTATTTATTTATTTGTTTGTTTATTTATCTATCTATCCAATTGCTGTAGCTAAAACTGCCTGTACTATGTTGAATAAAAGTGGTGAGAGTGGGCATCTTTGTTTCGTTCCTGATCGTAGAGGAAATACTTTCAGCTTTTCACCATTGAGTATGATGTTAGCTGCAGGTTTGTCATACATGGCCTTTCTTATTTTGAGGTATGTTCCCTCTATACCCACTTTGTTGAGAGTTTTTATCATAAATGGATGTCTAATTTTGTTGAAAGCTTCTACATCCATTGAGATGACTATATGGTTTTTACTTTTCAGTTTGTTAATGTGATGTATCACACTGAATGATTTGTGGATATTAAACCATTCTTGCATCCCTGTGATAAATCCCACTTGATCATGGTACATGTTCATTTTAATGCATTGTTGAATTCAGCCTGCTAAATTTTTGTGGAAATTTTTTGCATCTAAATTCATCAGTAATGTTGGCCTGTAATATTCTTTTTTTGTGTGGTGTCTCTGCTTTTGCTGTCAAGGTGATGCTGGCCTCATAGAGTGAGTTTGGAGTGTTCCTTCCTTTTCAATTTTTGGAATAGTTGGAGGAGGATAGTCATTAATTCTTCTTTAAATGTTTTGTAGAATTTACCTGTGAAGCCATCTGGTCCTGACTTCTGTTTTTTGATAGTTTTTAAAACTACTGAATCAATTTCATTTACTGGTAGTTGGTCTATTCAAATTTTCTATTTCTCTCTGATTTAGTCTTGGTACCTAGTAACTGAATAGTAATATAGTGGCAATAGTAGTAGTAGTAGTCATTATTATAGTTGTTCTTAATGCTATTTCCTATATATATCAAGCTAGAAATTCCAGTTTCATTCATTCCTTTCATGTGTTAAGTTTATAGCCATTGTACATATTTCTGCCTTATATTGTGTGTCATCATATGACTGTAATTGAATCTCGTTGTGTAAGACTGGCCTTTCTTCTCTATCCCACAGTCATGAGTTAGTTTGGGCCATATCACCTCATCTTTGTACAAGTACCACCCAAGTGAGAGGACCACTGTTCTAGACCATACTTTCGAGGAACATTCTTTGTCTTTTTCCTAGCCAAGTTCCCATGGGTGAGAAGTCTATGGAGCCAAGGGGAATGTGCTTCCTAGACCCTGTGTCTCTCACCCTTCTAGACTATACTGCAGGAACCCAGGGCTTTTCAAGGGCCTTTCCCTGGTCCTACCTTCCAGGGGGTTTGGTGGGGACTCATAAGACTGAGTTACGGCCAAAGGTTCTTTGTTTCTTGAACGTTATGGGGGAGGGTGGTGGTGGTGGTGGTGGTAGATTGCTTTTTGTCTGAGATCTCTCAAGGTGAAGAGGAGAGCTGGAGGAGGGGCCTGAAGAGGGGCATAGGCTGGGGGCTCCATTTATACACTTGCCCTGTCCCACAAATGTTAGTGGCATGTCTGTCTGGACAAATCACTCATTTCCTAATTGGTCTTCTTCTCTCTAGTCTCTTGCTGCACACTAAAAGTCTAACCATCTTGGCAAGACATATAAGGTCTTTGTATTATGTCCCACATTCATCTTTTGGCCTCATTCTGCATTTCAATCTCCAGACACCCAAGTTTCCATCTTTTTATTTTCCATACACATTGTGTTCTTTCACATCTCTATGTAAAAACTGAATGTTTTTCCATTTCCTGGACATCCTTTCCCTTCTGTCTACCTTTTAGTACATGCTTACTTATTCCTCAAGATTCGGGTTAAATACGGCCCCTTCTATGAAGACTTTCTGGTTCCCTATAGCTTGTTTCCTGCTCTTCTGTATGGTTGCCCACTTTATACCTTCCCTGATTATAATGCTTTTTATATTATATTGTGCTTATTTGTTTGAGCATATGTCTTCTTTGCCAAAACCTAGATCATTCAAGCACAGAGGTCTCATTTATCTGTCTTAACATCTCCTCCTCAACCTACATTTTGGCTTCTATAGTAGAAGCTCATTGCATGTTTTTATAAAAGGAAGGAGGAATGCTTTATATCACCTTTTGCCCTGTTCTCCCTGTTGTGGCTGCTTCTGTTTATTTTTTTTCCATTTCTTTTTTTTTTTAAACCCCACATTTGTTTATTTATTTGGCTGTCTTGGGTCTCCGTTTCTATGCAAGGGCTTTCTCTATTTGTGGCAAGCGGGGGCCACTCTTCATCGCGGCGCGCGGGCCTCTCACTATCGCGGCCTCTCGTTGCGGAGCACAGGCTCCAGACACACAGGCTCAGTAGTTGTGGCTCATGGGCCTAGTTGCTCCACGGCATGTGGGATCTTCCCAGACCAGGGCTCAAACCCGTGTCCCCTGCATTAGCAGGCAGATTCTCAACCACTGCACCACCAGGGAAGCCCTCCATTTCTTTTATTTTAATCTATCAACCTGGTCTTTTACCTTGCTTGTGAGATGGAGCATGTGCCTTCAACATTTCTTATGCCTTACAAATTTAGAAATAATTATAAATCACTTCCTTAATTTTTACTGCCTCCTTTGTCAGTATTTACCATTACAAGAAATTATTTCTATGTAAATTATATGTAAAATAGATTTTTTGATTAAAATTTTTATTTTGCCAGACTTTTCATTTTGCTTTGTCAAACTGCATGCTAATAGATGTTAACACCAAAACTGATTTTTGTTTTTAGTCAAAATTGAAGCTGTAAGATAAAGGGTTTCTGTAGCCTTGGACCTTAAGTAGAGATCTTTTATTGTGAGATGGACATAACAAAATCCAGAGCCAGCCACGCATTATTTCCATGTGCATTTTGTAATTATCTGGATATAACTGTATTAGTAAAATAATCCAACAACGTCTTAACATGCAAACTTTGAGGGAGTTTTAATACAGGAATAGCTAGGTCCTCATTTCATAATGTTTTTGAGGAAAAACATGCAAGAAAGTGATTATTAAATAATGGAGATGTTTATCTTATTTATAGAGTTTTAACATTTCAGGAAAACTTAGCAATAGCTATGAGGGAACTCAACTGTGCACCAGGCACTGTACTAAGCACTCTGCATAATATTATTTTCTTATTTCATTTAATCATCATTAATTAGGATTGTATTATCCCCATGCTACAGTTTATGAAATAGTTACTTGGAGAAATTAAGTAACCTGTTCAAAGTCATAGTTAGTGCTTTTGGAACCAAGATTCAGAGGTATTCTATGTGACTGAGGAGTCCTACCCTTAACCGTTGTACTATAGATCTTAGACTGTATGTAGGAGTACTACATGTAAGCTGCACAGAAGTGTATGAAATGCTGAGAAATGGTTAGAGAGATCTGAATATCTTTGAGCTACATCAGGCTTAAAAAGGACAGATCACCTGCCATTTTCTGTCTGAAAGTGTTTAGTGTTATCTTTAAAATAGCAGTAAAGTTAAGGATACTTCCTGGGGATTAGGTACTGGCTAGAATTACAGGCCATATGCTTTCAACAACTTCTCCTAATCAAAGATAAATCCTCAGGAAATGCCTTGTATCCTCATCATCATTGTTTAATTGAAAGTTCCTTACTTGAATTTAATCTGCTACCTCCTTAAGTTTTTGTTAATTATTAATATTGAAGCCTCAATAATAAATAGCCTTTTTCTGTGACTTAATATCCATATACTCCTCCCACTCCCCAACACATGTTCTGGAGAAAAAATTACTCTTAAGACATCGTATAAAATATATATGTTATTTATTTTCTTAATTGTAACATATGACAATATTAATTTGTTATAATGGTATTTAAAACAAAATGCAATTTCAACTCTCCCCACCTTCATCCTGTAAATGACATCCTTGCCTAGTATAATGATATTAATTTTCAAGTCATCTTGAATCCAAATCAGTTCTCATTTATAATCTTATTTGTAACTGTAAGGCAAAAAGCTAAAAAAGGACAACCAAGCAATTTACTTTTATTTTTCAGGGACATAAAAGTCCTGACAGCTAATGATTTGCTCTCATTTGAACACTGACTGAAAATTCCATGTATGAGGAATGGAAATGCTTTATTTTTAAACTACAGGCAGTCAGGTTTTTCTTTCAGTCTCTCAGCAGCTCATTTTTTGAGGTGAGGGGTGCATTTTAAAATGCAAGGCCATATTTAAGTTGTTTCCTTTGCAACTTGACCTCATGTAAGAAATGCTAGCCCTAGGAAAGTTGTATACATATGCGATCTGTTGCTTCAGAGAATTATTATTAGTGGCTGCTTTTTTATGTATTCTTTAAAAAATGCAGGTTGTAATCCCTTTCATGAATCCTGGGAGTAGATAAATAATGAGGCAAAGCTCAGGAAATGTCAGAGGAAGGTGCATCCTGGGAGTGTGTTAGTCCATGACTTTCAGGAAGTGACAATCTAGTCCTCTGTCAAGTTGGTCTGTTCGGGCCTTCTCAATGTGGCAAGCTTCCTCCGATTCATGCTTCTGTAAGTAGTTATGGCTCAAATAGGAGTGGCTCTTCTAGGCTTCAAACTCCCCTTCTAGGAAAAAGTTTCCATCATTCACCATTTCCTACAATTGTTATACCTCAAGCTGAAAAAGCTGTGCCTAGCTGGGAAAAGGCGGGATTCTGGAACTCTCCTTTTCCTGTCTATCACCTGAATTAAAGCCAGAGGGAGGGGAAAGGGATATAGCACAAGGTGACATCTCCACTGAAAATGGAATTTTACACAAAAGGTTTTAAAAAAAGTTTAGAGCTAATGATGAGGGCTTTAATTTGCATAGATGTAGAACCAACTAGGGAATGTAATTTCCAAAGTTAGGTTTACATTTTTATTGAAATGTTCTTCCCCTCATCTTTTTACATATTGTGTCATTATAAGCTATTCTACTTGAAACTGATTAAACAGAGCTGGAGAGGAATTGCATTCTTTATTTTTCCTCTTGGTTTCCTATTGCCAAATGGAAGCGCTGCTCAATGGCTGTCAAGCTGATGGGCCACAGTGTATAGTCTCGGTTGGACTAGTCCAGAGCCTGCACATTTCTGAGGTACTCTCACTTGTTCTTTCTGAAGTATTTACAGATAAAATGGAGGTAAAAAAAAAAAAAAAAGAACAACAGTCTGTAAATTCTTCCTAGTGGTGTGCTATCACAGGAAGTTTCACAGGCTACTTTGTGAGCATTTTTCAAACCTCTACCCACCACCTCCTGTATGAAAATCACACTATCCTATTACCCAAGAGAAGAGAAATCCTATTTCCTATTAGTATGAAAATCGTGTTACATCACAGATGACCTTATCTTTAAATCCAGTGCCAATGTAAAAGTATAACATCCATTCCTTCTACCCAGCATAAAATTAGAAAATAACATACGATTAAAGATTTTCTCTTTATTATCACATCAAGTGGGGATTTACTCTTGTTAAAATAAATTTTTTTCTTTAGCAATTTTCATATGTATGTAAAACTTTAAGAGTTGTATTCTTATGTTTATAACATCTACAACACAGACCATTAATCAAAGCCAACCCACATATAACACTGGAAATTTTATGTAAAATTCTAACAAAGATAAATTGCCTAGAATTTTGATGCCCCTTTTTTAAAACAGAGGGAAAAAAATCCTCCTTCTGACATATTCATCCACTCAGTGTTGAAGGAATTAGAATTATCAGCTATGCAAAAAATACCAGAAGGAAACAAACTTTTATTCCAAGCAGTGTTTAGACTGTCTTCTTTTAGTTAAATATGGAAACAAAACTAATGAATACTTAATAGAAGTATTGAAATTTTTTAGCTTTTTTCCCCTCCTCTCATCTCCATTTTCTTGATGTTTCAGAGAGGATTTTTAAAAATGTCATTTCCCATTTCTCTTATTTGCTTTCTTTCTTTGTAAAATGAAACTGTTTTTCCACACAGTTATTTTGTTTAAACCATTCTGGAGGGAATGTCAGCAGCTGTGATGTGATTCTAATATTCAGTGGCCCCTTCTTGGAAGTTTCTTTAGCCACCAAGGAGATCCTCTCCAGTAATGTCCATAACTGCTGCCCCTGCTCTCCTAGGCCCTCTGTGCTGGCCAGCAGGGTGCAACGGTTTTCCTGGCTTTTGCTTTATTTTTCAGGATATTTCCTGGCCTCATTGTGATCACTTTTTCATTGTCAGCCAGCTCGTGAACTCTCAGGAACAGACATCCTCACAAACAAAATGACATTATGAAAAACAGACCCCAGATATTGGCACATCAGCAAAACAGATGGGGATTTGGGAAAGGGGGAGAAAAAAGGGAAAAAACTTTGGAAAGATTTGCATGGCTCCACTATATACAAAATGTTGCTCCATTCTCTCTACCATGTAAAGCAATACAAATTTTAACTCAAACAAGGGAATTCTAATGTAATTACATTAAAAGAGAACACATTGTATGAGTCAATAGTAGGAATTCTGTTGTAGGATTTTAAAGAAGTTGCTTGGCAAATCTCTGGGTTACTGGCAATAAACTTATATTTAAGAATTTCAGAAGCTCAGTAAATTGAAACAATCGAACTGAAGTTTGTATAAGGTTTATTTACATAATATTAAATATTCATTTTGATTAAAATCCTTAGTCTTCCTCATTAACCCAAATTCAAAGTAATGATTGAAGACTTGTGAAATAATTTCTTTCTAACATTGAGATCTAACATTTATTGAGAATTTACAGTGGATTAGGCACTATATTTTTTTAAAATCTGCATTATTTTATTTAATCTTCACAATAATCCTAAATGAAGAGAATTCTGTTTTCTCACTTTTTAAAAATGGAGAAACTGAGGATTGGGCATCTTAATTTAGCTCTCACAGCTGACACACTGTGGAGCTGGGACTGGACCCCTAGCAATCTGATTCCAGAGCCATTGCTCTTAGCTACTACACCCTACTAAATAAATCTCCTTTCATTCAATCATTCTTGATGCCTGTAGTTCTCAACTTTGGTTACACACTAAATAATCTGGAGAGTTAAAAAAAAAAAAAAAATACACCCAAACCTCACCTCAGAGCAACTAAATCAGAATTCCTGTAGTGGAGAGATTTGGTTTTGGCATCAGTAATTTTTAAAAGTTTTGTGTGTTATTCTGAATAGCAGTCAAGATTTAGAACCACTGTTCTAAACCAACAACGTTCCAGGTGATGAGATTGCAAGATGAAAATGATGAAGTTTCTTCCCTCGTAAGGGACTGTATTAGTTTCCAATGGCTGGTGTAACAAATTACCACCAACTTGGTGGCTTAAAACAACAAAAATTTATTTTCTCACAATTCTGGAGGCCAGAGGTCTAACATCAGGTTTATGGCAGGGCCATGCTCCCTTCAGTGGCTCTAGGGAAGAATCCATCCCTTGTCTCTTCTGGTTTCTGGGCTGCTAGCATTCTCTGGCTTGTGTCTCCACGTGTGATTACATGTAGGGCCTACCTGGAAAATCCAGGATAATCTTCCCATCTGAAGACGCTGATTTAACAACATCTGCAGAGGTCTTTTTTCCAAAAAAGGAAACATTTGTAAATTCCAGGGATTAGGACCTGCCATCTTTGGGTGACCATTATACAACCTACTATAAGGGACAAACAACTGGAGATAGAATTCAAATACAAATTTAAAATGCTATGAAAAAGGGAAGTCTTTACAATGATTTTACAGTAGGTCCAGGGAAATTATGGAGATAAAGGAAAGCCAACACTTCAACTTAAGGTTTTTTAGGCCATTCATATTCTCTTAAATATAGCTTATTCTCTATGTGCAAAGGCTATTCTTTAAGTGAACATCACTTTCCAGATTTAACTTTTAAGACAGTTTTTGTTGTGAATTACCATCAATAGGGGAACTTTCTAAAATATAGATTTATGGGGGACCAACTATTTCACAATCTCTGAATTTGGGTCCAGGACTTCTGCTTTTTTGATTTCCCCCATTGATTCTAATGGGAAAAAAGTTTGAGTTTCTTGAAATGTATTTCTTTTTAAAAAAAAAATATTATTTTTTATTGTCATATTTTAAATCTTTCCAAAAATCTTGACTTGTAGAGAACAGCTTTATACTTGGTATTTGAAATTTTTATTATCAGTGTGCTGTTGGTAGAAACAAAATCTGGATGGGATAACAGGGGAGAAGAAAATACATTTGACTTGGATATGGTTACTTAAGAATTTAATGATCTGGAGAAGAGGGTAAGGAGATGTATATATGTATGATGTTACTTATGAAGTATGCTTTTTTCTTCTTAAGAGTTAATGATATTCAAATTATTGGTAATGTTCTTTAACCCTTAAAAAACTAATAATCCTTAAGAAAGAATATAGGTATATTATAGAATGTTTAGTATAAGTACTTTCTCCAGGTTAAGCAATATATATTTATATCTCTATGTATTTACTTATACTAATTTTTTTAACAAAAATGCCATTCTAATAGTAGATCTCTGGAAATTTCTAGAAATATTGCCCAAGATATTGTGTACATTTGGAATTGCCCAGTAACTGACAACAGATTTCCCTGCTACAAATGTGACTAACGGTGTAAAACCTTCGCACTTCTTATGAAGTTCATCTTTAGTTCAAATGTAAAGACCACAGGTTTTAGAGAGAAATAGTACAGCTCTGAAACTTGACAGCCAAATGACCTGAGCAAGTTACTTATCTTTAATGTAGGGTTAATATTACTTATTCATAGATTGTTGTGAGAATTAAATTCTAACATATACTTAAAATTTATAGCACAGGACCTAACACGGGTTAGATTCTTTTAAAAAGTTATTTGTCAGCTGCAGAAAAGTCCAACAGCTGGATGATTACAGGACAAATCTTACAAATGCTAAAGATGTTCATTTCTTATTGGAATTCTTAGTATCTCACAGAAGTTTAGAGGCCTCCAAGCAGATATCAACACAGTTGAGATAATGATTATAACCAGGTCCTAAATAAAGAAGATCAGAAGAATAAAGTCATTGGTTTTTTAAAGGTTTACTTCTTGATGAATTTAGACCCAGTTTGACTTTGTTTTACATAGAAAGCCCAAGTATACACTATGTATATACAACACTATGTATATACAGTATGTATTCAGTGACTCTTCCTTAGTGAATTTCAACGATGTAGATCTTTTTATTCAACTCTTCATGGTCATTTTGAACGCTAAATTCATGCTCTTAGGCATTAGTTAGGATCTAAATTTAGTCACAATCATGGACATAAGGAATATAACATGTGTTCAGTTTTATTATCCATGTCATCCAAAAGCACTCACTGTAGCAGATTTAATTTTAATTTTCAAGTAAATGGATTTGATCAGCAAAATCAAATAAGCTTGAAAACATCAACTTCATAAACATAAAAATGAACTTTAACCTATGCTCAAAGCATTTTATTTCCTGAGAATTATTGAACAGTGTCTTCAGGCATAATTAAATAGATTTACTTCACAAAACATTTCACCTAGGCTCTTTTTCAATTTGCACAGGTTGTATATGCTTATGGAAAAATTATACTGTTTTAATATACTTCATTTCAAGAATTATTATTTCAGTAGCTTTATTCTGTACTACTTCCATTTCAAATGTCAAATACAGAGAAGAAAATTGAGTGTCCTACTAGGGGAGATATTTAAGCACCTAAACTTTAATCTTATTATTAAATACATGGGTTTAGTTATTCATTTTAAAAAAAGAAAGTGATAGATTTATAAAAGTAAAAGTGCAAAATTCTCTCTAGAAGGAAAACTTCAGAAGAGTCAGAAGAGTTTCAAATATATACATCAGGATCTAAACCTCAATAGTTATGTACAGTAACATATTTTAACAATTGTTAAAACACAAAAGAAAGCTGAGGGATAATGGTCAGTTAATGTTTACGGTCAAGTGCTGAACCACAAATTCAGTTAATATTATGGAATTGATTGTAGGAAGGTTTGGGTGAAAGAGTTTAGGCTTCAGTAAAAATTCATTACTGTTACTATTGCAGGAAAAAAAAAACAACGAATGAATGTGTCTTACATTTCAACATCATTATTTTTGTATTTTCAGGTCTATTGGAAATAACTGCATTAGTGACGTTACAAGTTTTCCCAGTCATTTTTACATGTCTTAGCAACTTCCCCAGCATAATAGTCTGATCTTCACAATCTGAGTTTCAAACAGAACTCATTTGACATATTTTCCTTGTGCACCCAGAATTTTGGGGATGATATTAGGTGACACCAAGTAGAATAATAAGTAAAGGTGAGAAAACCAAATCTGGAAAAACACATCCCTCTTTTCATTTCCCTCAAAAACTCTAGTTAAAAAATGTTATCAGTACTCAGTAAATACTTATTTAGTACCTTTTTGGACAAGGCACTATGGTAAACAATAAACCAGGTGTAAACCACAGAAATGTGTAGTTTAGATGTAACACAACAAATAAAGCTAAGAACCATAGATTTACTGTGACACCAAATGTAAAGAACCTAAAATGCTATAAGAAACTGAGGACAGCCTGTTAGTTCCCATTTGAACATTCTATATCTATCTTTAACTGTTCAAAAATAGCTTCACATCCAGAGAGGTTATCATGATTGGTTCATTTAACAATACTATTATTAAGTATAAGTGTATATTATGTTAGCAAAACTATTTCACATTTATTTTCTCATTTACTCCTTGCAACAATCCTCAGATGTCCTATTATTATCCTTATTTTAAAGCTCTTTAAGCTGAATCACATAGAAATAAAATAACTTGCCCAAGCTCATTCATTGGAAGTGACAGAATCAGGATTCAATCACAAATACTTTCAACCCTGAGGAGCATGCTCTTAACTACTTTAGTCTATCACCTCTCTTTTTTCTTAATTTCTTCAACTTATAACATTTATCTGAACAGATTTTCATCATATTTTTATATTTTAACTGTGATCTTACTTGGTTATTCCTTTTAAATTTTATCTCCTTCTTTCATTTCCACTTCATTTACCTTAAAACTTCTTTCACATTTGTTTATTTTTCTTTTCCACTGTGTTACTAGGCTATAGGAAATAAATCTCATGTGATGCATAGGTGAACATTAATAGTTTTTTAATGATGATGTTGTTCTTTCTGTTTCCTAGCCAAAATGTGTGTAGTGTGTGTTTTGCGATTCAAAACATTATCTAACTTTTTCAAGGCTAAAAGATAATTTTCCCAGGGATACTATCTTAGAAAATGTTAAAGTAATGTTTTAAATGCTCCTACAGTACTTACTGAATGGTATTTGAGACAAAAACAGAAACTCTTTGCTTTTGATCTAAAACAGGCGAGATTAATTCATCCACAGCCTTAAAATTTACCCTGGGAGATTTTAGGTTTTGTGATGTTAAGTTATTTTCACAAATGATTGTTTCAAAGTCAGAAAATTTGAAAGTTATAGTTCACCTTTCTCTTTTCCTCAGTTCTCACATCCAATCAATCAGTGAGTCTTCACATTATATTTTTGTACCTCCACTTTATAATTGCACTGTCAAAGTATAATTTTTAAAGTTAGAAATGTGACTTTCTTACAAATATCAAGTGAGCACATGCCAAACATCTACTTAAATCATTAATGAGGGAATCATCAGGAAGGTAAAGCTACTTCAAGGAGCATTTGAAGAACAGAGATTGATAAAGTCTGTTAAGAAAGACATGCTGTAATAAATTTGCCAAGTTAGGAATAAAACTGGTTAATATCCTACAGGGCAATAAAATTACAGCCTTTAAGATTACCCTTCTTCTGGATAGGAACTATGTACATCTCCAGTGGAAAAAAACTACAAGTGAACATGTAACCTCATTGATTCTTGACCTAATCAATAGTAAATAGTAAAGCAAACAGAGGTACATACCCTAGGGAATTAAATTATTCTTGTGTGATCCTGTTAATGCCCCAGTGTAATACTGAAATTACATGCAGATATTCTATTGATTTAATAGCTATTTTGGGTAATTTTTCTTAACAGTTCCCCCTTGTGATCATAAATAATCCCCAAAAGAATATTCTTTATCACAAAAAAGGCTGGGCTTTTTATGTTTTGCTCTGCTTAATTTTCATAGGTTAGTAAAAGGCATTGATTAAACATACAAGCTTCTTTATAGTATAGTCAGAAAGTCTAGAACCACTCAATTTTGAGTAACTGTTATTGCCAGAGAATTAACTTCTTTCCAGAGATTACTTAAGGAAAACTTAAAAAAAATAAGAATATATCAAAATAGTGTTGGATAAAATATCACAAATTCTGTTCTGATTTTTCATCAAGACTAATTTCCCCTTTTTAATCTTGGATTGATCTTGTGACTTCCCTTAACCAGTAAAATTCAGCAAAAATGGGTTGTTGTATGTCTTTTCACTAGTATATTACATCAGAATCACATCTAATATAACTATCTCAGTAAATATTTGCTTAATAAATGAATGGAAACTTGAATAAATTTGTCTTGACACTATCCACTTGACAAATGAATTATCAAGACATATTTTTACAAAAAGGAGACTCTATGTTTTACCTTTATACTAAGGAGTTTCCTCAATAAACTTCTGGAGTGAGCAGTTTGTCTTTATCTTCCTGTCTTTCTGAGGTATGCTCTCTTCCAGCTCAGAATTTCTGTGCTGGCTGTTCTAGCATCACGGCAGCAGCCCATACTGAGTTGTATACTAGTGGTGTCCTATTATCTTTTAAATACCTTCCTTATATTTATTCAAACCCCTTGAAGTCTCCACCAAGGCATGATGGGTAGTAATAAGTTAATCAGATAAATCAATTTCTGCCTTGGTATTAGCTATGTAAGAGGAAGCACAGAATACAGATCATGGGGTTTGGAGTCAAACTCAGAGACTCTTGATAAGAGTCATGACACTACCCTTCAGCTAATAATGTGAATTCAGACCACTTATTTTATTTCTCAAGCCTCCAGCTTCCCATATGTAAATTGGGGAACATAATACCACCTAGGGTGAGGATTAAAAAGATCTATGTATAACTTGTTCTGATTATATAGTAAAAGATTAAGTAATTGTGGCTATTGGAAGGAGTCATTTTTTTTTTTTTTTGCTGCAAATGCTATACTGTCTTTCACTCTATGTCCCCAAAAGAAGCTGAGGATTTTAATGTTGACAGATGGGAGAGATCTTGGTTAGGTGCCTTCTTCCCAAACAGTCATCTTGATCTTCTCTTAGGGCAAACACTGCTTACTTTGGAAGAAGACAGTTCAAGACATAAATGGTAAATTTTTCCATTGAGATTGACTAATCCTAGCCAAATAATTAGAAGGAATTTTAATTATCTTTCCAAGAATACCTGTGATTTTTGCATCTGCATTAAATTATAAAATTTGAAGTTATATTTAAGGTAGATATTTTACAGTTCTGCTTATATGACATAAAATCTTGATAGAATCTCTTAACATGATTTGTTTTTCCTGAGCCCTTACCTCTCACAGAATCTCTTATTACTATGACAGTTTACACATCTAGGAGAGTGTTAAGTACAGGTTGTGTTTATAGAGTGCTTACTTAGCAATAGTCTCTCCTATTCTAGCTAACAGCTTTCTTTCTTAAGTTCTTCAGAAGTGGAATCTGAACAGGCCACCTTGAGTGTGTGAGGTGAAAGTGAAATACCGGATAAGGAGTAATTTAAGGCACGTTGGATGAATGAATAGCAGCACAGGACAGATGATATTATTTTGGTCCTTCAGAAAATGTAACTATAAAAATTTTTTCTAATTTCTGAAGTTTGTATTATTTGAGTAATAAGCTAAAATCCTAGAACCCTTTTCAGGTGATTTGGTTAATCAAGAAGATGCTATCACTACTCCTTCAATAACAGATTAACTCCTGACAGAGACCTACATTCATAATTAGATTTCCTTTGGTCAAAGTCAGCTTCTACAGACTTCCAGCTAATGGTGTCATCTGTTATTACTGTATTCTACAACTAAGAGCTTAGTTTTGAGATTAGGTTTTATTTATTTATATTTTAACTTACAAATTTCAGAACATAGTTCAATAGCACATTTGAGGTGCTAGTTGTTGGAGTGGATTTACTCTGCTTTAAAAGAGTGGTTTAGGCTCTTTTGTTTTTCTGGCTTTTATTTGTAGCATGAACGTTATGCTTTAGTGAAGTAAGAAATTCTAATTAGTATTTGGGTGAATATGGTTGATGTTGGTATTCAGATTCAACTTAAATTCTCTTCCTAAATAACTATTTGCAGGGGTGGGGGGCTGTGGGTTGACTGTGTTATCCTGGCAATCACTTTAACTCATTCCCTCTATTTGGTTTAAGAACAGCCTGACATTGTTTAAAAGAGCACAACTTTAGAGTACTCAAATTTTCCATGAAACTCTCTCTGGTCCATTTAAAAGAGTCAGCTGTTCTACCTTTGTTTTAGCCATCCTCTGCTGTGCTTACTTTGGTGGCAGGAATCACCTTTCAAAGGTCACGCAGAGCCAGTAAAAGCCGTTCAGTCAGTGCCAGTAGTATTTTTGTTCCTCTGTGAACTAGCCCATCGTTATTCAGTGCTATGTTCTTGAAATCCATTATCCATTCAGTAATAGCATAACACTGGCTGTGGGGCGTTTTAACTAGATTAGAATAGATTAAAATTCCTTGGTTTTTATGTACCTGAAAGATATTCTAAGAGGTCCATCTAACTAAGTCAGCTTTTTATCTCCAACCAGTGCATAGTCTTCATACATTTGCAACACTTGTAGCTTTTTCTCAGTCACTGTTTACAGTTTAACCAGATCTTAAAATTTTTCTTAGATGTTAGAAAGTTGTTTTGCTTCAATTGTCTTTAGTAAAGATACAAATATTATAGTTTTCTGATACTTAAAAGCCTGTTACAATGAAAATGAAACTCTGTGATGTTATTTCCAAAATCAAACCAAAATGAAAGAAGTAAGCCACTTAGTAGAAATTCAAGGTAGGTCTTAGAGAATTTTAGTCTCTTCCTAATTTCCATTGGTACTTTGCCCGCCCCATCCATGTACACACACATATGCATGCAGAGCTGACTTCTTCAATAAGGACAGTTGACATTTCCTCTGCACGGGTAGACTCTGTTCCTTTTGTGCTATTCTACAACTTGCCTTTCAAGTTTCATTCATACTGAAGTTTTTTTAATTTCTAGAATTTCCCATAGTTTTTTTATCTTTATGATAATCTTGTACCTGATTTTTGTTTTTTGTTCCTGGTATATTTTATCCCCTTCATCTTCTGTTGAATTTCTTAATATAGATATAAATTATTTCTGGTAATTTTCTGAGCCCCACAGTCTGGGTTAGGTGTCTTTCGTACATGCCTGTACCTCAGTTGTTACAGTCATCATATTTTATTTGACTATTTGTTTATTTGTATCAGTGACTAGACCATAAATTCTCTGAGTGCTAAGAATTTGTTTTGGTCAGTGTTGTTAGAACCTAGCATGATACCTGTTATAGGCATTCAGTAATAACTTATTGAATTGTTAGATATAGGACAAGGGTTGGCAAACTATGGATTATGGGTCAGTCATCTATTTTTGTGAATAAAACTTTATTGGAAAATAGACATGGACATTAGTTTATGTATTGTCTATGGGTTTTTTTGCACTACTACGCAGAGAAGAGTAATGAGGAATAGCCATTCTATGATCTGCAAAGTCTAAAATAAAAATTTGTGGTTCTTTGATGAAAAGTTTGGTGACCATTGATATAGAGCTATGTAAGTTTTAAATTTCTTCTTGAGTGAGCTTTGGTAATTTGTGTTGTTAAAATGAACTTTTTCCTCTTAATATGAGTTATCAAATTTATTGATATAAAGTTATTCAAAATATTCCTGAATTGTCCTCTTAAATATATACGGATATGCAGTGGTTCTCCTTTTTTATTTCTGACATTAATTATTTCTTTTTTTTCTTGACTAATTTGGTTGGAGAGTTATCAGATGTTTTCATTGTTTCAAATAACCAGATATTTATTTTACTGATTTTCTTTATTGTTTCCAACCTCACTGATTTTGGCTCTTTATTATTTCATTCCTTCTGCTTGCTTAGGGTCTGATTTGATTTCTATTTGTAGTTTTTAAAGAGTATTTATCTTGCTTGGAGTTTTCTAGGCTTCTTTGATCTGTAATTTGTTGTTTTTCATTAATTTTTGAAAATTCTCAGTACTTTTTCAAATAGTTTTTTCTGTTCCTTTCTTTTCATTCTGAGATGTCAACTGTACATATGATAGACCATGTGATGTTGTTGCATAGCTCTTGGATGCTCTGTTCTGTTATTTTTTCCCCTCTTCTTTTTCTCTTTATGTTTCTTTGTGTTTTATTATATTCTATTAACATTTAAATGAGTAGACTTTGAGTAAGGCAGATTGCCATTCATAGTGTTTGTGGGCCCCATCCAATCAGTTGAAAGCCTTAAGAGAAAAGACGGAAGCCCTCTGATGAAGAGGGAATGCTGCTTCCAGACTGCCTTGGAACTTGAGCTGCAATATCAGTTCTTCCCTGGGTCTCCAATCTGGTGACCTACTCTGAAGATTTAGAACTGCTGGGCTTCATAATCCCGAGATTTCACAATTCCTTGAAATCTCTCTTTCTGTTTCTGACATATTACGTGTGGTGGTATGTGTGTTATGTGTGTATCTCCTATTGGTTCTTTTACTCTGGAGAACAATAGCACAAAGCATTATATCCACTGCCTAGGCACCAAGGCAATGTTACATGTTTTAGGTGTTTTTTTATGATAGCCTCTCACTTCCAATACCAATTTCTGTTTTATCTACTGCTATGTAACAAACCATATCAAAATTTAGGAGGTTAAAACCTTTTTTTTTGCTAATGATTCTGTGCATCAACAATTTGGGCAGGGCAAAAATGTCTGCGCCATGATATCTAGGACATCAGCTGGGGTTGATCAAATGGCTGGAAGATGGAAGGGATGGTTTGATTGGGACCTTATGTCTGTGGCCTCAGTTCCGAACGTTAGCTGAGTTTCTTGGTTCTCTTCCACATGCAGTCTTTCAAACTTGAACTTCTCCACAGCATAGTGGTTTCAGGGTCCCAAGAAGGTTCCAATATACAAGCATATATCAAGGCTGTGCTCACATCATATTTGCTGCAATAATCTGCTAGGGCAGTACAACAAAATGCACCCAAAATGTGGCTTTAAAAAAAGAAATTTATTTTTCTCATGATTCTAGAAGCTTTATGTCCAAGGTCAAGGTGCCTGCAGGTTGATTTCTTATAAGGTCTCTCTCCTTGATTTGCACAAGGCTGACTTCTCACTGTGTCCTTACATGGCATTTTCTCTGTACATACACATCCCTGGTGTCTCTTCCTCTTCTAAGGACACCAATCCTACTGGATTTAAGCCCTATACTTATAAACTCATTTAACTTCAGTTATCTCCTTAAAGCCCCTCTCTCCATGTATAATCACATTGGGGGTTAAGACTTCAACCTGTGCATTTTGGGGGGTACACAATTCAATATATAACATTTGCTAATGTCCCATTGGGCAAAGCAAAATACACAGCCAAGCCCAGATTCAACATGGAAAAGTACTACATTGAAGCAGGAACACTGAAGGCATGGCTCACTGAGGATCCACCAATAGTCTACAAATTGGGGAAGGAGAAACAGCTCCTCTCTGACAATCATTTCTGCTATATTTTAGATAATTCTTTTCTATGGCAGAAGTCAGCATGGCACAGGTTATCTACCTTTTTAACTGCTTCACAAGGTACACATTAGCCTTCTACTCAGAGGTCAAAATGGGCCTATCAAGCGATTCATTTATAAAGAGGAGAAATAAGGTGGCTAATAGGTTATTTAAGGCCAAATTAAAGCTCTATTGTTGCCATCATAGTATTACAGAGATTAAATAAGTAAGGCTTCACATTTCAGTAGCAGAAATAATCCTCAATAATGTAATATTTTTTTGAAATTCCAGTAATTCTTGTCAATGTCCTAGCCAGGGACCACCAGGAAAATATCTGCAGTTGAGAAACTTGGGTTTATTACTCATTACAGTGAGGGAGAATATACATCATGAAGTACTATGGGTAACTTAGTAGTAGGGTGTTAGAACTTGTTACAGTATTTTGGCTTTGGTTGGGTGATTTGGGGAAGAGTCCAAGGAATTAGGGGTTTGCTATAGATTGGCCATTGTCTATGATTGGGTTCTAAATAAATTTTTAGGGAGTATAGACTAGAGCAAGGCTAAAGCAGAGATTGGTAAAGCACCCATCAACTGAGAATGGGGACTATTTGGAATTTTGTCCTTGGGCAGTGTTCCTGTTTTGTGTGTGTTCAGACGTGAGTATAGAGTGGTCTTGTCTTTGCCTTGATCCACCATGGACATAAAGTGGCCTTGTCTGGTATTGATATTCTGTGTGATTGTGTTAGGCAGGAGACCACCAAAGCCTTGCTGTCAGTGCCATACCAGCTCCTGGATATCCGGGGCTGCCTTTTTTGTTCTAGTTGTTCCTTCATCCCACCTTAGTTGGGAACATAATACTTGATACAAACTTCTGTTTCAGTATGTTCAATGTAAATATGTTTCACATGACAAATAAGAAGCTCTTTAGAGATTATCCATATAAGTTCCAAATTTTATTCCTTTAACTTCCTGGCCTGGACGTGGAATGAACTTCATGGAATCCACAGAGGAAATCCTTGCGTCTCTCTCTTTCTCTCCTTATTTTGCAAGCACCCACTCATGTCTCCTCAGTTTCCAGAATTCAGACTCTGCCTCTGAAGCACCACCCTCAGTCTGTCCTTTTTAGCTGAGTGCGTTGGGCCTTTCCTCCTTAATTACCCATCAGGATATACTTGCCCTGCCTCATTTCCTCAGTTCCCACAGCTGTATTAAAATTTTGGCTAACAAATCCTTGTTAATGCTTTATTACTTTTATAACACTTCATGGCAAATCCTGTTTTATTTTGGCTTCCTGGAAGTAATTCTTGACTTAAAAATACTAAGGCCTTTTGGACTGGAAATGCAAGAGTTATCTGGGCAGACAGAGCACTTTTTCCCCCTCAAATTTCCCAAACAAAGCTGGTGGTTTTCTACCCTGTTGGTCCTTGTTACAGACTATTCCTCTTATTAAGTCAGAGTGAGAAGATTTGCTTATTAATGTTTTGCCAGGTCTTCAGAAGTATAAGCTCTAGCAGCCTCATTCTGGGAGTGGTGTAAAGTACACTCTGTACTTTGGAATGCCAGTTTCTGATAAAAGATAGAGGAAAGAATGTTTCATTATTACATTTGCTGATTTTCCAACAATAGGCTAGCTCGCTCTAAATCATACCCTTGATGTATCCGAGATATGGAATTTTTCTGATTTTAGTACTAAATCCAAATAGTTACTTAACTCAACAGATGGTTACTATCATTCTGTTCAACAAAAATCTGATTTCCCTTATCAAAACGTAAGTGTTCTGTGGAGAGGATTCAAAGAATAAAATTATAATCTTTGTAGCACAATTATTTTTATCAATATGCCTTAATATCAAAGAGGATTTTATACTCATCCTTAGAGTACCACGTGGTCTCCATAACTGTTAGCTTTCTTTCCAGGGATGGAAAATTTAAATAGTTTTACTACTGAGTAATGTATTTAGCATGTGTGCTAGAGTGATTTCCAGTGGTTATTGGAAGTTCTATTTGCAACCCTGGCTGCAGAAAAAGGCTTTCAGCTACTGCTGCAGTAAAATAGATAGGTGGTTGCCACCCCTGGGAATGTTGGGTCTATATGAAGGGTAATGGATGGGTAGGTAACTATCAAAGGATATGTTAAAACATTCCTGTAATTCCTGACATTCCTAGAAAAGAAAGATGCCTTTACTATGGCTTTTATAAAGAAACTTCCAATAAATAAAAATGGAGACTACAGGAGAGACAGTTACTGAAATTTATTTTGAGTTTCAAATATTTATTTCATTATTAACTAATGAAATAAATCTGGACAACTTATTTAAGAGTGAGAAAACCCAAACTTCATAATGCTTTGGAAACAATATAAAGCTCAGAACTAGCCTCCTAGAAGAATGATGTCAGGCAAAAATATGCCCCAAATTCACCAGTGTCCCTGCATTTTTTATTGACTTCAGCAATATCAGTATTACAGAAAAAAATCTGTTGATAAGCTAAGAATCACCAACATGTTTACTGTTTGATCTTTATAAATAAGTAAACCGAACTCAAGGACAAGGTAATTGTTATGAGTTGAATTTTGTCCTCCCATAATTCATACATTGAAATCCTAACCTCTAGTATCTCAGAATGTGACCTATTTAGACAGAGGGTCGTTGTAGACATACTTAGTTCAGATGAGGTCATATTAGGGTGGACCCCTAATCCAAAATAACTGGTATCCTTATTAAAAGGGGAAATTTGGACACAGAAACATGCACACAAAGACAATGTCATTTAAAGATGAGGGCAGAGATTAGAGAGATGTTTCTACAAGCCAAGAAATGCCAAAAATTGTCAGTAAATCACTAGTAGCTAGAAGAGAGGCATAGAAAAGAATCTGTCTCACAGTTCTCAGAAGGAATCAACGCTGTGACACCCTGATCTCAGACTTTTAGCCTCCAGAACTATGAGATATAAATTTCTGTTAAGTCCCTCAGTTTGTAGTACTTGGTTATGGTAGGCTTAGCAAACTAATATAGCAATGCAAACATCTCATTTTTATTTTTATGTTAAATGATTGAGCTTATGGCTTAACAAACTGAGTATAAGAATTTTATGTAACTTTCCAAGGACCAAGTAAATGACTTTTAATAAAGTTTAGCTTTTACCATATATTATTTATGTTGTTATTTACCATAGAAAATGTATGTATCAGTAGGATAAACTGACTTTTTCTGTTATTTTAATGTAAATTTTATGGAAGTATAACATACTTTAAAAAAAGGGCAAATCAGGGCTTCCCTGGTGGCGCAGTGGTTGAGGGTCCGCCTGCCGATGCAGGGGACGGGTTCGTGCCCCCGTCCAGGAGGATCCCACATGCCACAGAGCGGCTGGGCCCGTGAGCCATGGCCTCTGAGCCTGCGCGTCCGGAGCCTGTGCTCCGCAATGGGAGAGGCCACAACAGTGAGAGGCCCGTGTACCGCAAAAAAAAAAAAGGGCAAATCATAGGTGTACAGCTGGATGAATCTTGAGAAAGTATGCATATGTGAATATATGTACGTATATCCACACATATATGTATATACACATACCTACATATACATGTCTTTAGCTTCTCAATAAGTACATTAGTAGAACTCAGTGCCCTTTTTTTTTTATTTTGGAAAAATTACATAATATAATATTTATCATTTTAATCTTAAGTGTATAATCTAGTGGCATTAAATACATTTCAAGATATTATTTAACCATCTCTATGGTCTGTACCCAAAACTTTTTCATCATCCCCATATGTATGCATTAAACAATAACTCAACTTCCTCTCTTCCCCCAGTCCCTGGAAACCTCTATTTTACTTTCTGCTCTATGAATTTGCCTTTTCTAGGTACCTCATATAAGAGGAATCACACAATATTTGTCCTCCTCTGTCTGGCATATTTCATTAAACATAATACATCACTTTACTTTACCAATCAGAAATGCCGAGGGTTCCAATTTCTCCACTTCCTTGCTATCACATTATGTTCTATTCTTTTTTAGTTATCCTAGTAGGTGTGAAGTGGTATCTTATTGTGGTTTTCATTTGCATTTTCCTAATGAGTAATGATGTTAAGCATCTTTTCATGTACTTATTGGCCATTTGTACATTTTATTTAGAGAAATGTTTATTCAAGTCCTTTGCCCAATTTTGAACTGGGTTGTTTTTTGTTGTTGAGTCTTAGGAGTTCTTTATATGTTCTGAATTTTAGTCACTTATTAGATACATGATTTATAAATATTTTTCCTGTAGGCTGTTTTTTCATTTTTTTGATAGTATCACTTAATATACAAAAGTTCTTAATTTTGAACTTTTAGAACAATTTATCTATTTCTTCTTTTGTTTCCTGCAGTTTTGGGTGTCATATCCACGTAATCTTTGCCAAATCCAGTGTCATGAAGATTTTCCACAAAGTTTTCTTCTAAGAGTTTTGTAGTTTTAGCTCTTAAGTTTAGGTCTTTGGTGTTAATTTTTGTAGATTTTTTAGGTCTTTTGAGTTAATTTTTGTAGATAGTGGAAGATAAAGGTCCAACTTCATTCTTTTGATGGTGGATATCCAGTTTTCCCAGCAGAATTTATTGAAAAGACTGTCCTTTCTCCATTAAATGGTCTTGGCACCCTTGTCAAATTTAATTGACCAGATACATGAGAGTTTATTTTTGGGCTCTCTGTTCTATTCCATTAGTCTATATGTCTGTCCTTATGCCAGCACTGTACTGTTTTAAATTACTGTAGCTTTGCAGTAAGTTTTGAAGTCAGGAAGTGTCAGTCCTCCAATTTCATTCTTGTTTTCAAGGCTGCTTTTGCTCTTCAGGACACCTTGCAATTCCATATGGATTTGAGAATTTGCCTTTTCAATTCTACAAAAAAGGGTGTTGGAATTTTTATAAGGATTACAGTGAATTTGAGAAGTCCTCTTTTGCCACCTTTCAATCAATTTCACTTTCTTCCGTCATCAAGGGTCTGATCACTATTCTGACTTCTAACAAGAACTTTTTTTTTTTTTTTTTGCGGTACGTGGGCCTCTCACTGTTGTGGCCTCTCCCGTTGTGGAGCGCAGGCTCCGGACGCACAGGCTCAGTGGCCATGGCTCACGGGCCCAGAATTAATAACATGAACTATTAATTCTGCCTGTGTGAGCCATATTTTTATGTCAGGAAAATATAGTCTTTATTTTTTTTAAAGAAAACATAAATTATTGGAAACAAATTTCCTTTGTAGAATATTTTGGCAATAGTTCAGCAACAAATTTTCCAGATTTTGATTTTACCTATAAGAGTTCAAAAATTCTAAATGTATTAGACTTCAGATAAAATCAAACTTACAGAAGATTTACATGAATAGTATAAAAGATTTTTCCTGACTTATTTGAGAGTAAGTTGTTAACATGACAGTGTATCGCCCAAGAATGTTTGTGTGTAATTCCTATAAAAAAGGATATGTTCCTACATAAACATAATCCAACCCTTGAAATCAATAAATGAATAAGGATACACTGATAAATTATTACCATCAGATGCTCAGCCTCAAACTTTCACCAGATTTCCTAATAACCATCCAGTCAGGATTACATGTAGCGATACTGGTCATGTCTCTTTAGCCACCTTAAACTTGGTACAGTTCTCCAGTGTTTCCTTGACTTCACAACCATGCAACTTTTGAAAGTTACTAATCTAGTTATTTTGTAGAATGTCCCTCACTTTGGTTTAGTCTAATAGTTCCTCATTATAGATTGAGGATATTTTTGTCAGGAATATCATAAATGTGATACCAGTTTATACTTGTTTTCACTCAGATGGTACACAGTTTTGATTTGTTTCTTTTCTGATTTCATCATTTGATTAATTTGCCAGACTTCCTCTGCAATTTTTTTCCTTTTTCCCTTTGTAATTTATGATGATTTTGTGGGGAGGGTCCTTTGAGAATATGTAACTATTCCATTCCTCATCAAGCTTTCACAAACTTCTTTTAGCATCCATTGATGCTTCTCAGCTGAATTAATTATTATGATGCTTGCCACATTGTTATTTTTAATGCCATCATTCCTTCTACATTTACTGGTTGGCATTTTACTGTAAGGAAAAGCTTTTTTTCTCACCTTAATTAAAGTAGGGGGTTATAGATTTATATTTTATTCAATGGATTATAATCCATTAATATCATTATTTATTTTGATACTCAGATTTGGCCCAGTTAGAGCTCCTTCACAATGCTTTCTGCATCCTTTTGACATAGCTACATCTTTTGAGCAATTCCTTACTTTCTTCTAAAGATGCTCCAGGCTTATCTTGTACATTCTCTGTCCCAGTCCTGGAATTCACCATTTCTTTAAAGATCCCTGGCTCCTTTTAGAAAAGAATTGTATTTGAAAATCAACTTTAGCTGTCAAGTGAGCTTATTACTATTAGAATATTGCTGCTCCTAGGCTTCTGAGTGGACATAGCGAGGACTAGTTTATATTTTTAATAAGTTATATATATGCACATACAAATATATATACAAATATATATATTCAAATATGTATTATATGCAAGAGGATATTATCCACATGTATGTTAACACACAACTTTATTTATCTACTTATCTCCCTATCTCTCTCTCTCTCTCTCTCTATTATCTATCTAACACTATGAGTCAACATCAATACCAATTCAGCACCACAGGATTCATTTTTTTTCCTTTCTATATTTGGAACTCTTTTCTGACAATGAGAAACCTGGTTTCTGTAATCATCAGTATATTAACTTATTAGGCCAATGACCCCTCAATATAACCAACTTCTCATTTCTGTTATCACCACCCATCCACTGACACCCTTTTTACTTAATTCATGCTCTGACACACCCAGCCTAGGCCTCCCCTAATTCAAATACTCTCTTCATTGTGCTCAGGCTCTGACATGACCCTGTGTGGGCTGAAACTGGCATGCACTTGGACCTTTCAGTAATAATAGAGAATTATTTAAACATGAAAGTGGCCTTAGATGATATTTGTTGGTCTTGTCATTTTGTTGTTGAGAAATTTTGACAGAGTCACAGTGTAATTCCATCACAACAGCTGGCCCTTTGACAGTTATTAGAGTGTCCAAACCTACTTTCCTATTCCTAAATGAAATCTATATTCAGGAAAGTCTGGCTCTTACAGGTTAATGACAAAGATTATTTTCTTAAGAATGCTTTTATTGCATAAAAATTCCTTAAAATGTTGATCACTTATTTTTTAAAATTATTTAATTACTCTTATGAAAGAGCTCATGAAATTATTCTTTTTGTGAATGCAAAACAAGTGAAATTTTTCCTTCTCTTAAGCAGATACTGAGTCATCTTTTTTGAGATGATAAGAATTATGTAATCCTTTTGTGTTTCCCTTTCTGCAGGGACTTCTGGAAAGCTCAAGCTAAGTTTCTTGCTAAATCACATCAATTATATCAGCCTCCATGGCAACTGTATTTGCTACTGCCTCTTTGCACACAGTTTTCACTGCTCTTTTAGAGATTTATTATATATATTTAATATAGTTTTTTTGTTTGTGGGTTTTTTTTGTTTTTTTTTTTTTGCGGTACTCGGGCCTCTCACTGTTGTGGCCTCTCCTGTTGAGGAGCACAGGCTCCAGATGCGCAGGCTCAGCGGCCATGGCTCACGGGCCCAGCTGCTCCGTGGCATGTGGGATCTTCCCGGACCGGGGCACGAACCCGTGTCCCCTGCATCGGCAGGCAGACTCTCAACCACTGCGCCACCAGGGAAGCCCAATATATAGTTTTTTCTTTTTAATTTTAAACTTCTAGAAATGGAATATTTGAAGTTTTATATTTGTGGATCAATAATTCTCATATAAGACTGATTTTTATGTGTGAAACATACATAGCAGCTTTGTCACACTACATAGGCTCCCACAGAAGATTATAGCACTTTTCAGATGTGAAATTGAAGACATTGTAGTCATTTTATGTAGTATGTTCAGCATCTGTAACAAATGCTCAAATACCAGTTGCTGAAACAACCTGAAATTTATCTCTTACTATAATAGTTTAGGCATAGGGAATCCAGCTCTGGTACTATGATTATATAAGGACCCAGGCCCTGTCTGTCTTGTTACTCTCCCTATCCCAATTGTCAGAGGTGTGCAGGTAAACTGGCTCTCTGGAAAAAAAAAAAAATCCCTGACTTGTGGTGTTTGCTGATTTTTGTGGTGTAAATACTTATAATGGCCATTTTTTTTTTTTTTTTTTTTGTGGTACGTGGGCCTCTCACTGTTGTGGCCTCTCCCGTTGCGGAGCACAGGCTCCAGATGTACAGGCTTAGCAGCCATGGCTCATGGGCCCAGCCGCTCTGCGGCATGTGGGATCTTCCCGGACTGGGGCACAAACCTGTGTCCCCTGCATTGGCAGGCGGACTCTCAACCACTGCGCCACCAGGGAAGCCCATAGTAGCCAATTATAAGCTACCAGTGGTTTAACCACTGGCTTGCAAGATTCTTGAAAATTGAACAGTCAGCTCTGGCAAGCTGGCACGAACTTAGCCCCAGCACAGCACTGGGTGCTGCCCTTCCTCATCCCTGTGGTCATGATGTTTCACCAGCAGGGCCACATTCCAGTCAGAGGAAAAGGGCCCTTCTCTGAGGAGTGTGACTCCATGTTGCACACATCATTTTTATTACCACTCCACTAGCCAGAAGTTAATCACATGCGTACACCTAGCAGACAGGCTAGGAAATGTTTTTATTCTATTTAGCTGATTATGAATCTAGCTGAAAACTGGGGTTCGGTTCTTATGGAAAAAGGGAAAAATGGCATTGGTGAATAATAGCACATTTTGCCGCAGACATGCATTAAAAAATCAATGACATTAATTTATAGTCATGACTATAAGAATGGCAATAATGACTATAATGAAGAAAGTTTATATGAGTAAATAATACAGTGCAGCTGTTAATTTGAAGAGTTTTCCATTTCAGCTAACCAAAGAATGAGTAATAACCAAAGTGTCTCATTAATAATAGGCAAAGAACAATGCAATGCTAAGTTAAAACAATGACAAGAATCACTGAGATGTTTTCAGAAGTTAAATATGATCTTTGTACTAATCCATTATCATTGCACTTTTTTCACGAGGTACCCTGATGTTTTTGAAAAGTTATTTAAAATTACATATTAATAGGATGGATTAAGAAAGAAACTGGACTTTGAGAAGTCTTTCCCACTCCCCAGCTGTTGATCACTGAAAATAAAACAACAGTGGCATTCGAGAATTTTATATTCTTAAGGGTTCAGATTAAAGAATGAGTAATCTAAGAGAGGTTGTCTATAAATCACAGTTGAACAACTGGATTGGGTTTGTGTATAAAGAAAAATAAATAAAGGTGTCCATGACAACTGGTATGTTTCACATAAGATTCTAGAGTTCATATTAAGAGCATATTTATATTATGCTCTTCAGATCCACAAATCAAAATATCATCTCTGTTCTAATCAGTGATCCTCCCTACAGTGTGTTGCACCACCCACTTCCTGCATAATATCACCTATTAGCCCTCCTTGTGTTTCTTCAGGCAAAGTATAATCTGAAGGCGTGGTTGCACTGTTCTTCTTCCTGAGAGGGTGGTCACATGATTCTAAATCACATCAAATATTTGTTAATAAAGCTGGGGAGAATCTGAAATATATAAATTGAGGTATAATTGACAAAAATTGTATATATTTGATATGTACAATGTGATGGTTCGATATAAGTATACATTGTGGAATAATTACCACAATCAGGTTAATTAATACCTCTAATACCTTACATAGTTACCATTTTTTTGTTGTTGTAGTGGTGAGAAAACTTAAGATCTACTCTATTAACAAAAGTAAAGTATACAATACAGCGTTATTAACTATAATCATCATGCTGTACGTTGAATCCCCAGAAATTATTCATCTTATAACTGTCTTTCAATTCTTTGTCACTTTAAAAAAATCTCAAAAAAGAAGACATTTTATATCATATTTTCTTTACTTCTTGTTGAATAAATTAAAGCAAAAAACAAAACTCTGGTTCCTAATACAACGGTTTATCCTAGAATAATTTTTATGTAGATAAATCTGTTTTTCGTGTGTGAATTTTCTGCACTCTTAGTTGTTTTATCACTCTATTATTTTTCCATCCTGAGTCTCCAAACTCTTGTGACTACTACTTTCCTTTTTAAAACCACCATGATTTATCTTCCTTCAGAGACCTTTTCTCTGCTTCCAAGGCCCTAAGTATGTTCATATTTTTTCACTTGTTCATTTATTCATTCATTCAGCCTATGTTTATTAAATATACCCATTATAATCATACAAGGTTTCATAGAGAAACAACATCCATATTCTGAAAGACACTGTGGAATCCCCTAATTTGTAGAAAGACCCAATGTCCTATTCTCAAGAAATTTATAATCCCGTAGAAGAATACACACATACTTAGAAAAGAAGAGAAAATGTGCAAATGTAGAAACTACAGAGTATAAGAGGACAAAGAAGGGAGGGGCCACTTGGGGAATATTCCTGGTGGGTTTGGAATGGGCACCATGAAGAGAGAATTGCAGCAGAGATGGTGGCTTAGCACTCAACATCTGTTCCACTCCTCTACTAGTGTTCTTCCTATAGTTAAGAGGGCAGAAAGCTAAAAACATTTCTCATAAACCTTTGCGACTGGCTGAATGAGTGAATGAATAAATGAATGAATGAACAAATATGAACATACATAGAGCCTTGGAAGCAAAGGTCCTTGGAGGAAAATAATAGTGGTTTTTGAAAGGGAAAGTAGTAGCCACAAGAGTTGGTGACTCAGGGTGGAAAAATAATAGGCTTAGGGTGATAATGCAATTTACCTTTGACAGATGGTGTGCTTGCATGTGAGATTTGGAAGACAGAATTGAAGTGAAGGCCTGATTCTGCTGTTTCTGCTGCCAAGTTCAGTCATGAAGTGACTTTTTTCCCTCCTTCCTTCCTTGGTAGTGGTAGCAGAGTGTCTTGCCACTAGCCTTAGGGGTGTTGAGAGATAGAGCATGCAGAATCAATTTGTGATTCCAGCAGTCTCAGTATAGTGCTGAAGCCTGCAGTGATGGTGGTGGCTTCTTGATAGTGGCTGTCTCCTGACTTTGGAAGTTCCCTGTGTCAGTGTGGATCTGGAGCCAGTGATCTCCACATCAAAGAGGTGATTGGTGGTCTACATCAGTGGTATTGATTTGAGTATCAACCTAGAGCCTGTTCCCTCAGCAGCCCTAAGAATGCTGTAAGCCATTGGGAGCACTGTAATAAATCCCTGTGGATTTAAACTAGCTAGACTTTTGTCTCTGCAACTGACCACTGACCAGTACAGTAATACTGTAAAATCTCCTTTTTTTCATAAGAAAAAGAACATTCCAGAGAGAAGGAGTAGCTCAAGCAGAAGTGGAAAATGCAATACTTGTGTAGGAATTCCCTCTTAGAACTAAGCAGCTGGAGCTAAAATGTAGGGTACTATGGAGACTTGGTGGGAGGTGCTGTTTGGAGAGGACGTGATCACAAGTCTGAGGAGGCTGTCTTTTATTGGCCAAGAAATGGGGAGTCAGGTAATTTGGGAATATTAACCTGGAAGTGGGATGTGGAATAGATTTGAGGAAATGAGACTAAAAAGGGCCTGATCCATTAGAAAAGTAATACAATTAGTAGGATAAAAAGCATAGAATAAATAGGAGAAAAATCTCATAGGACAATGCTGGGTGAGTTCTGGTGTTCATTTTAATTGTCATGTTCCGGACAGATGTGCCCCTTGCTTCCAACTTTATCTGAATCATGGGTGGGAACATGATATGGACTTCAGTGCAGGCAGGGGAAATGATAAGATGTACAAGATGGGAGAGGGAGCAGGGAGGGGTAAAATGCTATTGAATGCAGTGAGCTAGTGAATGTCAGAAATGTTTTCTATAAGCTGGAACTGTCTGATTTGACAATGTTGTTGGTTTCAAATTGAATTTATAGAAAATTAATTAGTTTTAGATAACATTCTTCTTATATCATAATAAGTTATTATAGCCTGTTAGCTCTAAGTTAAAGTTTTAACTATTTAGTTATGGGTATACGTAAAGACCTCTGAGCTTCGAAGGTATCAGTTCAGGTCCTGCCTTACTTTCTTTTGTGATCTTAGACAAATCACCTGAGTCTAAATTTCCTCATCTGCAGAATGGGAATTATAATACTTGCCTTAATGGTTTGAAGGGCTTATTTTAAGAATTAATTATTTCATTTTCAATGACCACCTTATTCAGTATTCTGTTTCAAACTCTGAATGGAATTGAACTATATTCAGTATCTTTGATCTCTCTTATCACATTTTGGAATACATGAAAATAACTTAAATTGCAATAAAATAGTCTCACTATAAAAATTTTTAAATCCTTAATTGCAGTATAGGAAGACATTGGGAGTGGAATATTTATCCTAGAAAATATTATTACAGGGGACAATATTCTAACAACAACAACAATAGTAATACATAATACTTACTGAATAGATATTAAAGTCACTGTTTTAAGTGCTTTATAGGTGTTAACTCATTTGATTCTCACAAGAAACCTATGAGGGAGGCGTTAAATGATAAAATAGGAATATTTATTGAATGTTTAAAACAAATGCTGCCAGTGTTCTCTTTCTGTTCAAATTCAGCCTAAATTCAATGCCTGAATGCTAATTCTCCTCCAACATATGTTTATTACTTCTCTTTATCTTAAACACTTAGAATTTTTTTTAAGGTTACAAACATTGGCTTAATTTCTCTGTGACTAAAAAGAAACCCACATTTTGGTGTGATAGCTGAAAACTCCTATGTAACTCAGAAACTTCTAGTTAAAATAGTTTTTTTTCCCCTAAACACTAATAAAATAGTACTTATACTGTCCC